>NC_133758.1:37477500-38732500 GCF_036562045.2 Rhinolophus sinicus | reverse complement strand
GAAAGAAAAAAAATGTATAAACTCCCAAGTTTTTACAATGCTTTCCTTTCATGTGGTAGCCATATGTGTGCAGGATGCTATGGTACCAGGTATGTGTACCAGGTCCCAAGTTATGAGTGATACTACCCAAAATATTCATTGCATCTAAACCTGTTTTTATTGGAATGTGAAAAACTGTTAATATGTTACTAAAGTGTAGCCTAATTTGTTAAAGTTGTCTTCTATGTAGGCTGATAGTTTTGTTCTTCCTGGATATACTACTTTGTCTATTTCAGTCTGTGATTGTTCTTTCACTCCCCAGTGTTAATATTTTTCTTGCCTTCCTCTGTAAGAGATGAATGAAACCCCTTAGATCAGAGAATGTAGCTATGTCTCAAGAGTCTCAGATTCCAGTGTGGGATTGTACTGCATAGTATTTCCAGGGGGAGTTAAAGTGCCAACCCCCCAAAAGACAAAAATAACTATTTTTACCTGAATTTTATATATTAACCTACAGAGACAGGGAGAAATATTTTTAAAAGATTTCTTTGAATACTTTAAGTTCAATATCAAATGACTAGGGAGAGAAAAACCACTGATTATGTCTCTAAACATAAACTCCAAAATCCATCCCTGAACTCAAAGCCATCTTAAAATGAGTAAAAAGCAACAACTTTTTAAATACTTGAGTGTCACTGTTGATGATGGAGTAATAACACATAAAGGAAAATTTAGAAGGAATTTTACTAAAGACAGAACACATGTTTTTTTTTTTTTTTTTTTTTTTTTTAGGACTCTAAGCTGTCTGGAAGTCCAAGACAAACATGTTCATCCCACCTTTTGGAGATAGACAAGACTCCCATTGATCTCAGCATTCCTTACCATTATATTCCACGTGAATTAATCAATTCTGTGAAATTGGTGAGCACTTGGCTTTCATTAAGCACTACTGAGTAGACTCACTATTACTTTCCATGCCTCATAAAGACATGTAAAACACACACTATCCAACATATATGATGAAGGCAACACAGATGCTAAAGAGGGAAAAAATTTTTTCTCATTTGCCAACACAAGAGAACATAATTAGCGACTGTGAATATGTAAACATACCTAATTAGTAAACATTTTTCTTCCTCAATAATGTTTATTTTGGGGATAGTGAACCACTATATGCTCAGTTACTTATTTCCTAACTTTTACATGTATTGTTCCCATTGTTAAATCAAAACTAGAAATTAAACTACAATTTGTCATTTATTCAACAACAATTTATTGAACACTGTCCTTCATCAAATTGTGCTCTCCTATCCACCAAGTAATCCTTGCAATATTTCATGAATAAATAGAAAAGACATATATAAGGCTTATAAGTTTTAGGTATTATGTACAGATAACCTGAATAATAGTATAAAGTTTAAAA
Organism: Rhinolophus sinicus; assembly: GCF_036562045.2. Lineage (NCBI taxonomy): Eukaryota > Metazoa > Chordata > Mammalia > Chiroptera > Rhinolophidae > Rhinolophus > Rhinolophus sinicus. The sequence continues at coordinate 38,731,098 of NC_133758.1, read as the reverse complement.
TGAGACAGACCCTCCACTATTACTCAATCCGTTCCTTCATTAAGAATTTAAGCACCTATATAATTAAATTTTCCATTTCTTATTAACGCATGATTTACTTCCAGTTTTTTTCTTACACTGACTCCATAGCATTCACTTTTAAGATATTTTGCATTTTAAAGAAAATCTTGCATGGATGAAACAAACAGAATACCAGGAACTGAGGACCTCATTTGAAACAGATTAACTTTTTTTTTCAACTGCTAATTCCAACAATAAAGATATTGCTAAAGGAGGGATTAATGTTAAAGGAATTCTGTGTCTATGAAACCTAGCCTCAAAGGAATTAATTACAAAAAACATTATTAGGTACCAGTTCAAGTAAATCTTCAATTTAAAATGTCAGTTGCAAAACATAAATCTCTTTGATAAATTTTAAGTCATAGTGTCAAAGTTGCAATTTGGACTCTAAACCAACTACAAGGAAAATACTCTAGTCATGATTTTATGTAAATATTCTTAACATATATTTTTTTCTTTTACTTATCTATAGTGTAACAATTTCATGTAACATTTTCAGATTGTTCTAAAGACTCCATATTTTTTTTAAAGTATTGCAAGTTTACTTCAAATCTGAGTGCAGTATCTGCCTGAATAATATGCCATATTACTTCACGGAAGCATTCTTTTAAGGAGGATCATTTAGGAAGACCTTTTAAGGTTATGTAAAGGGGCAAAGTTACATCAAAAACCATCTGAGTCGTGTGTGCGCGCGCACGTGCGCTCGTACAAAATATAAACGTGTTTTATATATAAATATATAAAATATATGTTTGTGTTATACAGACACATACATACTAATATATTAACATATGAAAGTTAGAGCAATGTATAAGGGGCTTTTAAATTAACATTTGTTGACAGATGCTTATCAATATTTGTACAAAATGTTAGTGAGACTTATGGGAAGGCAGTGTTTTTAGCGCACAGAAACTATTATCTGTTCCCAGTTGCTTTATTTGTCCATCGTGTAATCCTCAATAAATTACTTGATACCCATTCCCCATATCATAACCATTCCCTACCTCTTTTCTTCATCTATGAAATGGGTAGTAATAATTGACTGCAAAAGTGTTTAAGAACTTCACACGGAGAAGTCTGTACTAAATACATAAATAAAGCAAATGTATTTTGCCATTATGAATAATAAATTCTGTTTTTAATGTTTTTTCACTGTCTTATTAACTTGACATTTTTTCTTTCATAAAATTTTAATCATCAAGTCTTTTTTTATAATATATATTCACAAGTACTTTTCTGTTCTGTGATGAACTATATCAAGAAAGGAATGTTTTAAATGCATAGTATGTATCATTTATACTACGTTAATGTAATTCAGTGAAATTTTTAAAATTTACTTACAACATGTATAGAAACATTTAAAGCTTAGTTAGTGTTTGTCACTGTCATCTTTTCTTTCTGAGGCTTTCATAACCACTCTAAAGGTCCTTGTTGAGCCATTGATAAAATAAAAAAAGAGAAAGTCCTTTCTTTACTATAGTTGTAATAAGAAAATACAGACCTTACACTAGAATATTTGCAAGTAACAATAGGTACTTTTGAAGATCTTTTTAAAAGATGAAGCATCATCTCAAGAAAATAGATTGTAACATATTAGAAAAACCAGATGATATGCATTTGAGAATTCTAAAGAATTTAAGGATATAGGTAAGTGATCTACTAATAGAAAATGAACATGTACCATTACCATAAAGGAAAAAAGCAGTTGATAGAAATTGAATCCATCTTTTTAAGTATTGCTGATATTATGTATTTGTAGAACTTATTGGCATGAACTAAAAATAATCACTGTCATCAGAACTGTAAAACTTATAGATAATGAAATAAAGAGGGAATAATCACATTTCCTAAAATGGCAAATTATGTTTCTCCCATTTTGAAAAATTTATAATACAATGTTTTGTGATATGTATCCAGATAATGCCTGTGGATAAATATCTTTAAAGTTTTAGATAATACACACAGGTGAATTAATTTTATATATTTAAAATAGAACGTGTAATTTGTTTTATATCTGAAATTTTTAAAGTTTTTGTAAAAATGAGCACAAATAGATTTATTTGGCATAGTTTAACATAATTATTAAATTACCAGGATATCTGGTTAACACTATAGTTCACAAAAACTGCAATATTTGTCATTAAAGTCTGGAGATAATTAAAAGAAACCCTTTAACAACAGTGGTAACTACAGTTAATAAAATGGATAAAATTCAAATTTCAAAGTTAGAAACTGTAAATAGCAAAGGAAAACCTGAGCACCAGCTACTTAGGAGTTAATTTTTTTAATCATTTAGACACCTCTCTGCTGTGATATACTGGTAGCAGAATAAATAGATGAATAAAATTCCTCTTCATTAAAAGATGATCTATATCATGACTTTGTTGCATCTTATTTTCAGAGTACTCAAACAGTATAATCTCAGTGGATCTCAGATAGTTTTTCAGACTCTTTTTTTTCTTCAGACTTCTATGAAAATACAGCAAAGATTCTTATAAAGCTGGAATTGCAGAAAAGAGGAGATGCTCATATTATAGACATTTATGTTATAGTGAGACATATTGCACACTAGAGGCATGATATAAAAATAACAGAATTTTCAGGTGTAGATATTTTTTTCATGTGTTTGAAAATTGTTCAGAGTTAAAATAGAATAAACTGTTTGCCATCCTGCAGGTTGTATTATATGGATTAACACTTTTCAAAGGATTAGGATACAGGAAAGTCACTTATCTGTGAAGTTTTACTGAACAGCCCCTGACCTGTCTTTGATGGCTCAGAAGGTACTTCATAAATTTTTGGTACCTTTGTATTAATATTTATGAATCTTCATTACCACTGTAATTAAGACATGCAGAGACATCAAATACTAGAGAATTCTGATGAGACAATGCCATATCAACTAAGCTTAGCAACTGTGTAGAGACATTCTATTCTTGTCTACAGTGCCAAGGTTATGATTTTCTATTTTGAGACCTTAATTCTTTTTTTTAATTGTTTATTTTTATTTTTATTTTATTTTATTTTATTGTTATTATTTTTAAGGAGGGCGCAGCTCACAGTAGCCCATGCGGGGATCAAACCGGCAACCTTGGTGTTATCAGCACCGTGTTCTAACCAACTGAGCTAACCGGCCACCCCAAGACCTTAATTCTTATAAAATTCCCAAATTCAAATGTAAGTAAGTTTCTTTGAATACAAGTTTTTCGAACCTCTATTTTCCCTCTATTTTTATTTATAAGACCATGTGAGGTCCTCCCAGGGATCATCGTCATAACTCCCTACTTGGTAATTTCCAAAGAAATTCATCAGGTTGATCAAATATATAGATGGAGAAGTAAGTGGGTGCTGTTACAACATAGAGAGTGATCATTCTTAGTCTCACCTTTGACACTGTGTAGACAAGCGCCACTGATGTTATTTAACCCTCAACACTGGGACTCTGTTAGGCTGAATAGTTGGGAGTCAATATTCTTTTAAAGGAAAAATTCTACCGGGCAGTTTCTATTAGAGTTTTTATTTTTTTGTATATAGTCCTTTGGAACTTACTCATGGTTTGTCCCCTCTTTAAGATTTTATATATAGAGAGATATTTAAAATCTTATTTCCTTTGGCCAGTGGGTTTCCAAACCCACATTTGTTTTGTTGTTGTTGTTATTGTTTTTGATTGACATTATCAGGTCTGTGCAAAGCCTAGAAACTTCAGATATTTGCAAAATATATCAGTTTCATTCCACATTTTTCCTATAACATTCGAACTTTACATTGTTTGCATAGTTCTCTCTTAGGTTATCTAGCATTTTCCATTGGGGGTATTCAAATCCCTCCTCCTTATACTCCACGTGGTCATTTTTGTGTTCCTGTTTTGTTGTTTTCATATCCTATCCTTTTCTAAGGAACTGCCTTTTCTTTATTTTTTTCAAGGGCACTGACCCCTCCTACTATCATTCAAAGTGAGGAAGATAAAACCTAAAATGTTTTCCCCAATCTCCCACCTTTTTCTTTATTTTTTATTAAAATTGTTATAACAAAAATGTCACTCTGAAGAAAAGCCTTGGGTTCATCATTCCCAGCTCCCCTTCCCTGGGAAGAGAATACATTGCCTTTTAATCATGTTGGGCTTGCTTTTCCAGGGCAATAAAAAAACAGTCTCAACAGAGGTTGCCAGGTATAACATGTATAAAAAATAGAATTAAAAAACGTTTGATGATGCAGAATCAGTTCCGTAGGGATCCCACCCCCCTATATTTCCCAAGTTTTTATTTTCTCTTTGCCTTCCTCTAGTCTCTCTTCTTAATTTTGTCTTGCATGATTCTTTCTTCCAAGCATGCCCTTAGGATTTGAAAGGGGCCTCCTTCCCTAATTTTCCCATTTTTTTCCTTCTGTCTTACCATTATGCTTATGGACTTATTTTCTATTGATTCTGTACTCTGTCTACAAATGTTCGTTATAGTTGGAAGTCACAATCTACCTTCTCCTCTGATTCATCAACTGCATATGAACCAAGTTCTGTGAGATTACTTCCTTTTTCTTATTGACTAGAGGTATGGACTGGCTTTCAATTCACTGCATAGTTTTCCAAATGGATTTATATTGCTGGTATAGAAGCATGCCTGCATCACCAATCTTATCTTTCTTCTTTAATGATTTTTACCTGCTTTCAAATTGGCCAGTTTCTCCAATCACATTTCTAAATCTCCACCTCATGCATTTGGATGTTAAGCCCTACACTTGCATGGTGTAACACTAGATCATGCCCTGTTGTGTGGATTTCTGCTTTCTGGGTGGGTATTCCCTAGAAACTCTACCTACCTCCCTTCTGGTGAATGTATTAAGTATTTCCCCCTCCATCCTATTTATTACAGGCTGTGTGTCAGCTATTAATGCATACTACGTGCAATCCAACAATGTAAATTCTGGTTGAAGCTCTTACAGGATGTAACCTGTTGGCCTAAGGGGTTCAAATTTTTTGCATCCTTCTCTGTTTATTCTTAAGAAACATTTTTAGTAACCCATTTTGTATGGACTCCATTAAAGTTTTACTTTTCCCTAAAAGCCTTCCTTGATCCTTCCCCCCCTTTTTTTCCTGTTTTCTACCCTCACCTGACTCTCCACCATCAACCTTCATGTGCCTAAAGTACCCAAAGAAATCTTGTGTGTTTGCCTTGGTATGGTGAGCAGCTTCCAAGGTGGCTCCCAATGATCCCACCTGCTGGTATTCATGCTGTTGTGTCATCCCAAGCCCTGAGTGTGAGCTACACCTAGTGAACTGCTTTGAACAAATATAATATGGCAAAACCAATGGGTTGCTACTTCTGAATTTAGATAAGTTCCTCTCTCTGGCTTTTCTTGCTTGTTCACTCTACGAGAAGCAATCCTGCCATATTTTGAGCTGCCTATGCAGAGCCTCTCATAAAAAGGAAATGAAGAAGACCTCTGACCAACAGTCAACAAGAAACTGGGTTCCACAGGCCAACAGCCCATCAGAAACAGAACCCCACCAACAACCATATGAGTGAGCTTGGAAATGACTCCTCCTGTCAAGTCTTCAGATCAGGTGCTTCAGCTCTGGCTGACATTCTCATTGCAATCTTGGGAGAGACCCATAGCCAGAAGACCCAGCTAAGCTGCTCCCAGAATCCTGCCCCACAGAAACTGTGAGATAACAAATACTTGTTACTTATGTCACTTAGTTTGGGGGTAATTTGTTACACATCAATAAATAACTAATATACATGGTATTAGAAATATGGTTTATATGATCAGACTTTTTTCATTAGCCTCAATATGTATTGATAGAGTTTTGGTAAAGTGGTCAGCTCTATTCCTCTGGACCTCGCATAATTCCTGAATCATCATATTTGCTCAGAAAATATTTATTGCATAAATGATCTAATGAGGACGCTCCAATTCTCTAAAATTTCTTTAACCACCACTGCCAATGAGTTGGTGTATCAGCTGAGTTTTGTCTGAGTCTGTTCAAGCTTCTATAACAGAATACCATACACTGGGTGACTCATAAACAATAGAAATTTATTTCTCACAGTTCTGGAGGTTGCAAGTTCAAAAGCAAGTTGCTGGCAGACTCGGTGTCTGGTGAGGGCCTGCTTCCTCGTTCACAGATGGCCATCTTCTTGCTGTGTCTGGACTTGGCAAAAGAGTCCCAGAGACTTCTCTGGGGACCCTTTTATAAGGACACTAATCCCATTCATGAGGGATCCACCATCATGACCTAATAACCGCCCAAAGACCCTACCCTAAATACATTGGGGATTAGAATTTAACATATGAATTTTGTGAGGACACACACATTTATTCTATAGCAAATTTCTTGGTAACAAATTCAGGCAAACTTAAGCAAGAAAGCGATCTGTTGAAAGGGTAACAAGTAGCTCACAGAATTGAAGAAGGCTGAAGAAGGGTGTTCAGAGGAAGCACAAGGACCAAGAGAGGCTAAAATCTGTCAAAGCTCAGTCAAGGGCCTGCCTCAGTGACATTGGTTAGGACATCATGCAGGATACTTGGGCACTGCTAGACTTTGGATTCTACTGCTGCCACTGTGCATGATCTCTAGCCATTCTGGCCTTTTACAGCCTTCCCTCAAGACCTCAGGTTCAGATTGGAGTTGGCTGAGCTGAGGTCACATGACTGTACCCCCTGCCAGCGTACAGAGGCAAGGATTGTCTGCCCACATTTTGGTAGATGGAGCTGAGTTCCTACCTCCCTCCGAAATCACCCAAGTGTTACTTCCCCAAAGAGGAAAGGAATCAAATGGTGGGGAACCAAAAATGACCAAATGGTCATGCCATCAAACAGTAAATTCTTTCTAAATTCAGTAGGAAACCTACCGATTAGAGGAGCAGCTCTTTCCTTAGAAGCTTTAGTATTCTTTTTAAGGTAATTTTGTTTCTCTTTTTAAACTTTCTTACCAAATGGATTTCTTTGTTTAGCACAATCTCTTTAAAATAAGTCCATGTATAAACATTAACCACTATTTCTTTCTTGCTACCCACTGACCATCTCTTATGGTCTATTTTCTAGTCAGGTATACAAAGAAGGATGTTTATATGTTTTCTCAGGTATGAAAAGGCCTAGATTAAGATATTTAGTCTAAAGAAATAAATTTACCAAGCACCCAGTTCTGACCATGGTACCCACTATAAAGTCAATGAATGGAATGGCATTTTCCTTTCCACCACGCATGTTTTCCAAGAGTAATTTGAGCTTTTCCTCCTGTAAAGTTTCATAATGGTACCTTTACACTGGTGGAACTAATTATTATAAATATTAATCTTCTCTGCTCTTATATTTTTTAATCATTTTTTTCCAGCCCTAACAAAAACTCACCCATTAATCCTAATCCTTATAATCTGGATTTTTTTCTTTATATTATCACTTGCAGTTTTGCTTCTTCCTTGTTTCCAAATTTCTCCAACCTTACGGTGAAGATGGAATGTACTACTAATGACCCCCTTTGCTTGTTTTTCTGGATTTTTTTGGAGTTCCTTTGTCTACTCCCATATTTGCTTGTATTCAAATGCCTTTATCTTTAGAGTTGCTGGCTTTCTCTCTTTGTCTTTCCTCCTTTTCACATTCTCTTTCTTTTGGCCTTCTTCATTCTTTCTGCCCAATTACTTTAGAAGTTCTTTCTCTGAGTCTCCTCATATTGAATTACTTATCTGCGCCTCTATCATAATTGAAGAACTCTCTAAGACCATTTCTCTCTCTTTTTCTGCCTATTTTGCTTCATATCATAACTGAAAATTTTTAACCATGCATCATCAATTCAATATACATTTATTACATATTTATTATCTGGCTGAAATTGCATGAGGTGTTAAGAAGACCAAAAAGAAGAAACTGGAATTCTACCTTCAGGAGCTCAAGATCCAGCAAAGAAGGAAAACTTCTTTTAAAAAAAAACCCAAAAAAGTATGATCCTAAGAGGATAATCAAAATGCTTGAGAGCACAACAAATGGAGGTACTGATTCTGCTTGAGAAAGTTGAAGCAGGCTTCACAGAAGAGTTGACATTCAACCTGGGTCTTGATGGATACATACATAGGGGACAGAAATGGGGAAAGCTATTTCGGGCACACTGCTGAGTAAAGTCATGGGTGTCTACCATCACAAATGGTTTTATGGATTATTCATGAGGGGATGAGGGGGATCTGAAATCCAGCCCATGCTCTGCTTGTTACTATCAGTGCCCTGGCAAGGGTTATGTCAGCCCAGAGAAAGGAACACAATATCACTAGTGGGACAAAAGTGCGGGATTTGTAAGAAGCAGATACAATGCAGCCTATCAACTTGGTCCTTTTGCTCCTCTTCTCTATACTTAAAATCCCTATTCATGAGCCTTTCCAAATTTAAATTCTTCCCAGATCAGTAATATACGTAGTAGACTTGTGGCCAGCCTCAGAATCAGCAGTGTTTCCAGGCAGATGGGTTATTTCATTCTTTTCTTTCTCACATTTATATTTTTCAGTACACATAATGGTAAAATATCTCCTAAGCCATACAAATGTCTCATCTCTAGCTACTGTTTCCAAATAAATGTTTATTGCCTTTGACTTAATTAAAGCTATTAGCATAAAGTTCAGTCACAAGGTCTGTCTCTTTTTCTTCTTTACCTACTTTGCTATATTGTCCTTCAAAAAGAAGCTTTTGGAAGAGTGGCTCACTTCTAAAACACACACACACAAACACACACACACACAAACATACCCAGACTTTCTGGAATTTCAATAACGCATCTATCATATTAGACCTGAGAGTGATTCTAAGAGGCGTGAGAACTAACCTTATGCTCTTATTTACTAATACAGAAACAAAATCTCAGATGCTAAGAGATTTGCTCCAAGTTATGAAGTTAATTAACAGAAGAATCATCTCCAATTATTTTTAAAAATATATATAATATATCATGATACACACACACACACACACACACACGGTGCCAAAAAAATGTATACACATTTTAAGAAAGGAAGAAACTATTAAATTGTAATACTCAATATATACTGATAACAAAAGATGAATGCAAGTCACATTTGACTTCTGCAATTACAAGAGATGCTCAAAGTGGTTACCATCAGGTCCAGACACTTCTGATTACGGCGAACTACTGCTTGAGCATCGACAACACATCATAAAATGGGTATACAGATTTTTGGCACCCCCAATGTACAATGTCTGATATTTAAATTCGCGAACTTGCTGCTACAATGTTGCTAACCTTTTTTGATATCAGATGGATTATTCATTATGAATTTGTACCAAGTGGACAAACAGTTAACCAAGTTTACTATTTGGAAGTGCTGAAAAGGCTGCATGAAAAAGTTAGATGACCTGAACTTTTCACCAAGAATTCATGGCTGTTGCATCACAACAGTGCACCAGCTCACATGGCACTGTCTGTGAAGGAGTTTTTAGCCAGTAAACAAATAATTGTATTGAAATACACTCCCTACTCACCTGGTCTCCAATTACTTCTTTCTTTACCTGAAAATAAAGGTACACATGACTTGCATTCATCTTTCGTTATTGGTATATATTGAGTATTACAATATTAATACAGTTTTTTCCTTTCTTAAAACGTGTATACATTTTTTTGGCACCGTGTGTGTGTGTGTGTGTGTGTGTGTGTGTGTGTGTGTGTGTGTATGTAAAACATAGTTCCAATAAGGGTCACTGTTGATGTTTCAATATTGTTGATGAAATCATTTGGTATTCCTCATATCAGAAACTTGATACGGGATACATTTTTCCTTTGCTAATATTTTTATTTTTAACTTTGGAACTTCTGCAGACCTACGGAATTAATATATATTCTAACAAATTGTCCTTTCCTGCCTTTCCCTTTTCAAATATTACCCTATTACCAGTTCTTCTCACAACTATGACTTTGATCCTCTTTTTGTGATGGCTTATGATTTGTTCCCTGATTGCTCTGTCAATGCCATGTTCAGAATTTTCTCAGACCCCTCCAGAATGATCCTGCCCTTCTGCTTGGGCTGAGCTCCCCATGTTCCATCCTTCATCCACTTGCTGGCATCGTGATCACCTTCTCACTGTCCTGCTGACCCCCTTAGGGGAAGAGGGAAGGGGTCTCCTATAATACAGAACTCCACTCCCACCCTCCATTAACTTTAGCCCTGCTATTCATTCCTAAACAGGATTTGTATTCATCTTTATAGAGAGGTCCACACAAAGTTTTAGTTTTTAGGAACAGTTTGGGGATAACATATAAATATGGCACTAATGAATACACAACTTAAAATATACACATAGATTCTTTTATTATAGTAACATTCTTGTATTTATTCCTTTCTCTCTCCAGACCTGGAACTTTACCTCTGTAAGATCTGCTTCAAGTTGCCAGAGCAGTCTTTTAAAAATAAAAATCGGGTCATGTCAGCACTTGTTTAAAATTCTCCAGTGCTTTTCCATTGCAATTAGACCAAAATCTAGGCCCCTTACCACAGCATATATGGCCCTGCAGGATATGGACCCTGCACCTCTTTGACTTCCTGACTTTCCACTCACCTCTCCTGCCTCACTGAACCCATGGGACACTGACCTTTCTATTTCTCAAACACACCAAGCTCCGTCTAACCTCAGGGCCTTTGCACTTACTGTGCTCTCTGCCTGGTAGGATCAGCCCCCAAAGCTTTGCCTGTCTGCTCTTTTCTAGCATTCAGCACCCTCTACACTTATTCCTTACTCCATCAATTCTGTTTTCTTCATTGTATTTAACCACTATCTGCAATTAACCTTGTTCATTTGTTTGTTTATTATTGTTAGTATCCTTCCTCTAGCAGGTGTAACTTTCTGTAATAATGGAAGTGTTCTCTATGCTGCACAATGTGGTAGCCATAGCTCCATGTAGCAATTGAGCACTTGAAATGTGGTGAGTGGTTTCGTGTGGTTCTATCAAAGAAGTCAACAAAATACTAGAAAATATCAGCAAACTCTTGTATAAAGTCATTGAGCATCTACTGATGAAATATTGCTGTAATTCTGGTGGCTGCACTTTAATAACAACCTAACAGAGCAGGGAGAGGTCAGGGGAAAGGCAAATAAAATAAAATAATGATGGAAGAGTTTCTGCAGGGCAATGTTAGCCCAAACAGTGCCTTGGTGTGAATTAGATAGAGGGGTCCTCTTTGGTGGTCATAGTCCCTCAGCTTCACCCCTTCCTTGGGGAGGAGCGTGTCAGCTGGATTTGAGCCAGCACTCACCTACTCAGTAAGCTCCTTTGTGCAGGGCCAGTCTGCACAATTATGAGGGCTGGCCTAGTGTTTCTTCAAAGGATTAAAATTCTTTGTATTCTTCAGCCTAGAAAGATTTGAGTGACGGGCAACTAATCCCATGATAACATTTTATAAAATTGTAATGTAAGTGGTTACATATATAAACACACATATATACACATATATACAGATACACATGCACATATACATCTATCTGTATATATGTGTATATATGAGTTTTGTTTATCAACCTTGGAACACTAGAATTAGGGGCCCACTTTGAAACTGCAGTGTTATGACCCTAAAATTTTAAAGAGCAATTATTACTTTTTATAAATAAACTTCTAAAACTTATACTCCTAGATTATAGACTAAAATGTGTGTCTGTTAAAGAAGCATTCCAATAGGCAATTATATATAAAAAGAATAATGTACCATTTTAAAATAATTTAATATTTCAAAATTCAGATCTGAATGATCTTCAGTCTATATTCCAGAACCCTGATGACCCATTTCTATTTGATGCCCATGACTACCTCTCTAAGGCTTTGTCCTTGGGAGGTTATCAATGACTCCTATCTTTCCAGAATCACTTGGTTTTCCCTGCCTTCTCCTTTCTTGATACATCTGCAACATTCAGCCTTGATGACCACCCACTCCTTGGAATTCAACAAACATTTTATAGAGAGCTTATTATGTGCCAGACACTGTGTAAAATCACAAGGAAATAAAAATCTGTTCCCTCAAGGAGTTCATAGTTTATTAGGGGAGGCAGGCATGTAAATAAGTAATTTCACTACAGTATGATGAATGAAAGGATATATATGGTCTGGACCCTTAAGTAGCATAGAGAATGGAATGGTTAACACCATTTGGAGATAGGGAAGCTGAGATTTCTTTCCTAAGAAAGAATCCGAGCTTAAAGGATAGCCAAAAGTTTGCTTGCTAGATACTGTGGAAGGCCTGCCATTCCAAATAGAGGGGGCATAATATAGAAACGATGGAAATGTGAATAAGCAGAGAACTACAAATAGTCTGCGACTGTGAGAATGAGATGTGTGAATGAAGGCACAGTATGTGGTAAGGCTACACTGAGAGGCATGACAGGAGCTGGAACAGGGAGCCCCAGAAGGCTGTAAGCACAGGAATAATAGAATCGGATTTGTGCTTTGGAAAGAGCACTGTGGCCGTGTGTCGGGAAGGGGGAAAGAGAAAGGCAAACAGACCAGTTAGGGACAATTACAGTGAGCCGGGCATGCAAGGGTCAGAATTCTAATTATGGGCATTGACAGCAAGAATAAGAGTTGTAGATCATTCTTGTGTAAGCTAGAGGTTGAACATAAACCTTGGTGATTGGTTGGGTGGGAAATGAAGGAAGAAATGAGGACTCCCATATCTCTGGCTCCGGTAGATCAGGGAATGGGAATGTTATCCACTAAATTAGGGTGTAGCAAAGGTAGGACACGTGTTGGTGAAGAGACAGTCAGCTTGATCTTGGACTTCCTAATGTGAACAATGTCAGATGTTGCACAGATAGGAGAAGGTCAAACAATCTCAACTTTACCACTTAAGTACCGATCTTACCCTAGGCAAATTCTATAACTTCTCTGGGCTTGGGTTTCCTTACTTGTAAAGATGTTGGCACAGTGCCCAGCATAGAGTATTTCCACATTATCAAATTTCCCCAACAACCCTGGGAGGAATGGGAAAGGTATTATTATTCTCAAGATAGCGAAGCCCCAAGTAACTTGCAGAAATTATAATGGTCTATGTAAAAGCACTTTGTAAAATGATATTGTTTATTAGCGATTGTTTTTTTCCTTTCGTCTTGGTACTCATAGTCGGTACTACAATAATTCACATATAACTGGTCTTTAATTGTCCTGTGATGATAATGATTTTCACAGTTTCATGATAGCCTGAGGGCAAGGACTGGTCCTAGCTAACATTTGTGCAGAGAGCTAGAACACAGGACATCCTCAATCCATGCTTTCTGATGGAGTGAGCCTACAGAAATTGACTAGCTGAGTGGCTGAAGCTTTCTTTGGTAGTTTATTCTACCTTTAGCTGCCTCTGAATGGCGTTTACCTGAAGTGAGAACAACAGAGTTCTCTGAGCAATATAGCATATTAAATACTAGAGAATCTATGCATAGGCTGTGTTATACATGCACAGAAATCATAATATTCTGAATTTACTGTGTTTCCAAAATGGAACATTATAATGCTAAAAATTAAGAAATATTCATTCTAATTTATGTTGGCAGTAAAACTGAGTAATATGATCATGCTGAAAATGCCCTGGGTCTGTTGCAGAATAAAAAGTTGTTTTTAAAAAACTAACAACTTTGAGCACAAGGCAGTTTCTGTTTTCACTTTACGCTCAAGAACTCACTGCACCCGAGTCTGAACCCATGAGAATAATAAAATAATTATAGTTTTATTTTACTGTATTCTGACACTGAATTTGATCCACTTATGTCTGCATATTTCAGGTAGGGGAAAAAATGAAACTGGCTAGGTAAAACTGATATTTTTTCATAATCTTAAATTCTCTCTGAAAAAAACTTTGTCATCATTTACATATTTCATATTAAAAAGGTCCTTCTCACTGACCTTAGCACTCTGAGCACACCAATAAATCTATCTCACACACACACACACACACACACACAATCTCAAAAAATATTTTAAAAGAATTTGTTAATTAACTAAGCAATGTTTTATTCTGAACCTTTTGCCTCTGCGTGCAGCCAATAGGAAAGACAATTTTAAGAGCATTTTTTTGGACTGCATTATCACAGTGTTTATCAGGATTGTGACTTTTTTTGAGAGAGAGACAAATATAGTGTTTGGAAAGGAGAACTTTAAGCCCATACTTTGCACAGAAATTTCATTTTGAAATGCATCCAGTTCAAGGGTTAAATGTAAGCAAAGCAGTCACTTCAACCATGTTTTCGAAGAAAACAAAACAGCTTGATGTAAGTTAAATGAAGGAAGTCTATGACTTTAAAGAAATGGACAGATAGAGATAAAGGTCAGAAGATTAAATTTTCCCTGAGGGGAGAGTCGTCCTTTGGAATCATTAACCTCCTTCTAGGTCATTCCTGGAAAAACAGTGGGAAACCCTCCTATGCCTGGGAAGATGGGTGCATCCCAGCAGCCCACTGACCTGGCGACTAGGAGACAGACCCGACTGTGGCCACGGCTCCCCTCCAGGCAGGCTTGATTTTAAGACCGCTGTTTTAAAGAAAATAGATCTCTCTTTTTTGAATTCTGAAATAACAAAATATAAAGTCTACCTTAACTTGAAAAACCTAATGCTGTTTCCCTTAAACAAAGGAAATACATAAAAAGTGATAGTAGCTGTCTCTGAATTGCAGTGATTTAGTGAGTTTTCCTCCCATTTTCCCACACTTTCTATAAGATTTTCTCATAGTTTTTAAACTGAACCAAAAAACGTTGTCTTTGTTTTAAAAATATGTAGTTATTCTACATATGTATAATTATTTCTTTCTGTTGTCGTTAACTGGTTAACTAAATTAGGGTGTAGCAAACTGGTGTTAAGGGGATATTCTTGAGTGGAGTAGGCAATCTTTTCTCTCAGTGTGCATTTAACATTTATTCAATTATTTCCAGCAATTTCTGTTATTTATATACTGATTTATGAAAAAGGGACATACGTATATTAATAAAAAACATTTGAGACTAAAATGAAATTATTTTAAAAAAGTCCCAAACAAAATAAAAATATGTCTTAGCAAAATGATTTTTAAATATCTCTCTTCATTTCTTTTTTCTGACACCAAATTAAGGATAAGTGTAATTATCAGTGTGTGGTTGTTAAACAACATTTAGTTAAATCTGATTTCTAAAGTACAAAATAAGAGTAATTCCAACTTTGTGCCCCCAGCTCTCCTAACATAATGTACCAAAAGTAAAACCTTATTTTATGTTAAAAATATAATTTACTTATTACAAAGCATGAAACAGAAGAGTAAGCCAAAGTTAAGACAAAACTAAAAGCTCCGAAGAGTGCAAAAGCCCACTGTGAGGTTGTTTATTCCCCTCTTTAATGTCTTTAAATTGATGCTAAGAAAAGGGACAAAATATTTTTAGGAGTTGCAAGGAAAAGAAAGATGCATAAACCACGCACTGCTATATACAGGAGCATGAAGGCAAAAGTGCTCTGTTCAGGTTTTGCAGGTGGTTTGTAAATTCTTTTCTAAATTGTTTCTAAAGCAAGAGAGAATGGTAAAGATTTTAAAAGACAATGAGGCAATTTTGCAGTCCCTAGAGAATAAAGACAAATTGAAGCATCAACAAGAAAGAAAACAAAAACGCACTTGGAGAATCCTCCCACAGCATAGGTGTGTAGACAGAACTCTGCCAAACACACATGTCTCAGCAGTCATTACCTTTTTGTTCATGTTCACACACTGATTGAATAACCAAGAAGTAAGAATCTTAGACTGCATGTAGGTAACTTATTATGTACTATAAATTGGGTACAAAGGTAACAATTTCCTGAGTGTGGTATGGTAGGAGAAAGAATTGTATGCCTCACTGTTTTCTAGCCAAAATGCATTTCTGAAGCAGGAAATCAAAAACACATCACAAACCTTACAACTAGACTAAACACATTAAATCTGCTGATATTAGTAACTGTCACGAGGCTGCCAGGCTCAGGGAGCAGCAGCTACTGACAGCTACCCACTCCCTACCTCTAAACACACTTTTCTCAGATACTTTGAAAAGTGAACAAATATTCCATTGTTGCTGCAGTTTATTAAATGGTCCCCTGGAATTCCCTGCAGACACTGCTTAAACAAAAATAACGAATGGGACACCCATTTGATGCACAACACAGATCTGAACTGAGAAGCAAAATAAAAGGTTTCAAATGACATAGGCCAGAACATGTCTGAGCCCCCTCCCCCAAATAAATCACTAAAATGTCCATTCTCTAAGCTTCCTTTGTTTTCATTTGCTTCAAAATATCTTATTAACTCTTTGCTCATTTTACTTTAATTTCACCTTTCAATAGCAAAATAATATCACTTTAAAATACTGAGGATCTGAAAAAAAACAAAAAATACCCAGCCAAAAAATAATTGGATTTTTTCAGATGGACTTCTGCTTACTGCAATGCCTGCTTATTGCGAGGCTTCACAAGGTTTTATATCTGGCTTTCAAAAATAAGGCTTATATTTCCTTTCTGTCAATTTCATTTGAAGGGGGCAAATGAAACTATGTCTTTCTAGCATCAGTTAACTGTTGGCAGAATATCTGATCCATTTAGTCACATGGCCAGACTTACTCCTTTTAAGCTGACTCCTTTGTTTTCAGTGATGTCTTTCCCACTGCCCACCAGCCCGCAGCCCATTTTTCTATCTGGTACAAGATTAAGGGAAAGGTAGGGACTTGTCTAATAAGAGAACATACTGTATTTAGGCAGATTTGCTAGGTGTTCCCCTTTCTCCAGAAACCACCATCAAGAAAAATGCCACATGGAGCTAAAATATTATAAAGGGGACGACTACCACCTCTTGAAAAGCCTTAAGAACTTAAAACTAAATGGGATATACCTCACATGTTACATTCACCTTTCCTTTGTTCCCTTTCCCCCTCAACCCCCATCCCCCAGCCTTCTGTTTTCATTGATCATGATTTATAAAGTAACTGATATTAAGGAAATGTACATGAATAATTTTCTGACATTGTAAAATTGATGATGTTTGATCATTGCCATCAATTTTATAGAAATTGTAGTTTCAGAATGAAAATATATGATGATACTAGTTTGAAATAAAATTTCAAAAAAAACGAGTCAGCTACAGCGAAGGAAAGACAAAGACAAAAAAAATTTTTTTTGAAACCCAACAGAAAACCTTTAAGTAAAATGTTTTATTTCCATTTGTTTCCAGTGCCTTGCTGATGTGAGGGCCAAGGAGGAGACTAATACATCTCACTTTAGCAGTACTAATTGTTTGCATTATCACAATAATCAAATGCAGCCATATTAATCTCTCTGGTTATTAACTTGATTTTTACACATTAAGATTTAGATTTAATCCCCTGGGACCATCTATTAATGCTTTTAAAGTTGAAGGGTTTCAACAGTTTTAAGTTCTTTCCCTTCTTTTAGCTGCAGGCAGTAAAATTTGAACGTGTGTGGAGTTTTGTATTTTGCATTCCTGGGGGATTTTTAGACACAGTGCTGTCAAGGACCATGAATCATGTTAATACATAGCAACCTCTACAGCTATTAAAATGTCTGCAATAATGTGATTATTTTAAAATGGAAAAACTAATATCACATGTGTTACTTAAAGATCAAGTATTCTTTTAAAGTCACGGAGAGAAAGCATTTGGAAAAAAAAAAAATGAAGTTGTTTTTGCATGCAGCCAAAAGTGGGAAATGTCTCATCTACTGAGAAAAAAAACTTTCAGCTCCTTTTACAGAATACATCCTTACTGAGCTTCAGGTCAACAGAGCATAAAAATGGCAAAAAGTCCAAGATCAATAAGCATGAAAAGCTGTTTTACTTCTGTTTGAGCAAGTTGTAGCGACAATGACCTGCTGGAACAGTCTCCAGTTTTATGCTTTCATAGTCATAGGATGATGACATCCAAGCAGAAAACGGAGCTTGGCCTGTTCTGATGAGCTGTCAGTGTGGACCCGGCATTACTACTCGCCTTCCATTGGCTTAGGGCTCAGTCTTTAGGAATTTATTAAAATTATTACATAGGCAGATGTGTAGGTAAACATCCAGGAAATAATATGGAGCATTTGTATGATAAGACATAGAACACAAGAAGAATAAGAGTATATTTTTTCCATCGCTTAAAGGGAATTAGATTACCTTAGCCCCTTGGTTTCCAAGTTGATTTTTAAAAATTAAGTGTACTATGTACGTTTGTGACAGATGTCTCATTTATTCAACAAATCATACCAGAGCCCAGGAATAATCTACCCCATAAACAATCAGTATTTCTGAGATTTGCATAGTATTTTTTGTCTTATTTCTGAAATGTCTTTCTCAAATTAAAAAAACTAAAACAACATAGCCTGTATCATGTTATTATGTATATTTCCTATTAGTAAATATATTTTTATAATGCTTTGATTTTATTATTTCTTATCTGAGAATAAAAATAAAAAATCAGTTTTGGTGTATGAATATAACAAAGAACATAAAGTGATATACATGACAATTTTCTCTTTCTGAAAAACGTGGTCAGGGACTCTTTCACTTCTTCTTGTTAGGCAAAAGTTTTCTGTTACGTCCCATATGCTTTCACAGGACTGATGACGTTGGCACACATTAATTGTCCAGTGGATGAAACAGTGATGAAGCATATCCAATTTCTTTTACCTAAGGAGCCGTACATATGCAGCTTTCTGGAGTTATAGTCAGACTATTAGGCACCAGAGTAACTGGCTTTACATCCCTGGAAAAACTGCTTCTAGGCATGACTGTATCCAACTGGGTGTAATGGTTATGGCTCTTAACATGCAGCCCCAATCCTAATCCTAATCAGTCCTTTAGAAATGATCCCACTAGCATAACGTTTGCGAAAGTCAATTACGTAGAAACTTCCTTAGTCCTTTTTGAATCTTAGAACAATATTGACAGTAAGGATAAACAAGGATGAAGGATGTTCTCCTTTGTTTCATCAGCTACCTTGAGACATATACACAAAGAATTCTACACGAATGAAAATGTAAGTGCTCTCCTAATAGTTTATAGTGTCATTTCTGAGTGTGACTGGCTGGAATCTTCCACTCCTAGCAGGGAGGGTTTAAAAGAAGCCAGAGCAGAAATTCTGTATGCACCTCGCAAATGCAAGAGGAATCTATCACTTGCTGAGCCAGATTCTGCATAGATATGATCTCAGGTGTCCCTCACCCCAACTCTGCACTCTGCAGGGCTGTATCCTGACTTGCAGATAAGGAAAGGACTAAGAAGGTTCATCAACTTGCCCAAAGTCACACAACTTGTAGGTGATGAAATGGGGACTTAACTCTAGATCTGTCACATTCCAAAACTAACTATTTTTCTGGTAAATCATGCTGCCTCCAACCTGCTGTTAAGGTTTATAACAAATAATAACTTGTATAGGGCTTTTTATTCTTTTAACAGATAGCTGAAGATTGGAGCCAGAACAAGCATGGGCTTTGGACAGGCAGGACTTCTAGAGTCTAAAGTAACTTTGGTGTAAAACACAGCTCTCACCCTTATTACGTGATCCTGGGCAAGTTAATAATAATGGAAGAAGAAGACACAGAAAGAAGGATGATAGCTACTATTCCTTGAGTGTGGACCTGATGCCAGATATGGGCCTAGACAGCTTACAAAACAGCTAATGTTACAACAACACTCTTTGAAGTAAATTTTGTTTTCTCTGTTGTCACATAAAGAAACAGGAGTGCCGAAAGGTAAGAAACTTGTATGAGTTTCTTAGCTTTTCTAGATAAGCTAGTAACGGCTCCTGTTCCAAGTCTTGGCTCCTCTGACTTCCTGTAAATTTGGAACAACTTAGAGTCTCCACACTTTTAAGATGGATTCACGGGTTTGTTGTGCTCAGTAAATGAAATAACATATGAAAGATCCCCGTTGCTATTCTAGATGAAACACAGATGATCAAGAAATATTGATTGTCATCCCCCCCCCAATAAAATAAAATAAAAGTGTATGTTCCTCAAATACTCCATTAATTCCTTACCATGGCTAAAGACTATTCTTCTATTTCTATTTCTCTGTAGAACTTCTGGTTCTTTCTTTCTTTCTTTCTTTCTTTCTTTCTTTCTTTCTTTCTTTCTTTCTTTCTTTCTTTCTTTTTTTGTAACTTTTATTTATTTAAGTATGTTTTTCCAGGACCCATCAGCTCCAAGTCAAGTAGTTGTTTCAATCTAGTTGTGGAGGATGCAGCTCACAGTGGCCCATGTGGGGATCGAACCAGCAACCTTGTTAAGAGCACTGCGCTTTAACCAACTGAGCTAACCAGCCACCCCCATTTCTGGTCCTTCTTCAAGCTTCCCCTCAAAATCAACTGTCTCCTCCTCCTACCTGGCACGTGGCATTTTATACATGTTTCTGTTATATGTTGCCTCCTCCATGACATTGGGCTGTTCCAAGGCAGTGAAGATACCTTATTTCTACTTTATCCCAATACTTACTATGCTTCCTTCAACATTCATCTTCTTGTTTCACTTCTTTTTCAGATGAATGGGTCTCATTCCTTTAGGTCCCTTTTCTCTGGAGCTACATTCAAATTCTCTTCCTCCTTTAACTGTAAAAAGTCTTTATCAAGCAATCTTCATTTACTCTTTTCTCACTTCCAATTTTTTATAGACTCACCTAACATCTTGCTCTCACAGATCATCAAATTACTGGTATTGTAAGAGTTATGTGCTAGAATACACATTGGAATTGATGATAGAAAACCTGCCTTTGAATAGTGGTATGCTGCTTTATGGCTATGTGACTTGAGCAAATGACAAACTCTCCAAGCCTCAGGGTTTCCCTGCAAAGTGGGAATAATAATACATTCTTTACTGGATTATTGTGGAGATTAAATGAGATAGTCATGTGAAAGTGTTATGTATAGTATGTAACAGAAACTTAATAAATGTTTGCTATATTCAAATTAAAATGGTATACACTCTAAATGTGTACTTTAAAAACAAAAAATTTCAAAGATTTCATGGGCTGTGTGGTGAAGGATATGTTTTTAAAAACCTTATTAAACACACCTTTATATGGCACATCCTAATAACTTCAGAAGAACCATAATGTTTACTAGGTCAATTAACCATACTTTTAAAAATTGCTAAATATATTTTCATATGATATTGAATACTTTGTATTCTTTTCCACACAGGATTTTAATCCTTTTTTTTTTGCCCTCAATATTGTTTAACTGTTGTTATTTTTTATTTGTATTTTTTTTACTCTACAGAAAATTAGCACAAACAAGCAAAGAAACATTGCTTAGTACTGCGTTTTGTTTTTTCATGGAACTGAAACCAAATTAAATAGATTACAACAAGAGAGATTTAGGATATATAAAAGAATAATCTTTGTAACCTCCTTAATCTCCATCAATCTGGCTTCCACCTTCATTAGTCTACCATAAAAAAAGTGCTTTTGTTCTTGTTATTCACTAGTGGAAAGAAATCTAGAGATTTTTGAGAATGCTTGTCTTCTCAGTCTCTGTTGTATTTAGTGTGTTAATTGCTCCCTTCTGGAAATGGGTGACAGGATATTATTTTTCAAAGAGTAGCCACTGTTTTGTTTTGCTTTGTTTTCCTCCAAGTTTCTCCTTTTCTTTTCCCAGACGGTCCTCACACCACTGTCCTGGTTATTGGCCTGGGTTTATGGTCTCAGAGGAGGGGTATGACAGGGTATAAAACAGAAAGAAGACTGAATCTCTGGCTTTTTTTTTTTTAATTCCAAAAGCTTTGGAGAATTTAGAGGATTGGGACAGACATGAAGCATCAGATTAAGAGAATCAGGTATTTTCCCTTGGATCGAGAAAAAGACTCCCTTGGTCTAGGGTAAAGAGGAAAGCTATAGGGGAGCAGATGAGAGAAAAGAGTTCAGTGAATGTTAAATATAGGGGCTTGGCAAATGTGAGGACCAAACTCTGCACCCTCCTGCCTGGTAGATCCCCCTTTCCCCTACACACAGTAAGACCCCAGAGAGGGAGTGGCTGCTGCCACCTCTAAATTGGTGAAGTCATAAGGAGCCCTGCAGAGATTCTTGTGCTCCCTCATTAAACAAAAAAATTTGTGATGGAAGCTTTCCAGTTGGAAGAGGAGCTGTAAGCAGTAATGGAGATATTACAGTGATGACCACTTGGTGCAATGGCCCATAATCAAATGAGAAAGAGGACTTATCTCTCAAGGGATACATGAGTCCAATCCTATAAGTCCCTTGGAGCTTAGCAAATTCCAGAAAGGAGGTGAGAATCCCAAGCTGGGCAAAATAAAGTTCCTGCCTCATTTTGCAGAATGGATTTGAACCCCTGGAAGTTAATTTGAATTATATGATAATAAAATTACACTTCTTTTATAACGTGCTAGTGGACTACAGGTAATGTCTACTTTATGTTGTCATCTCCTAGTGCTGTGTAGTCCTTCTGTGTTCTGACTAATCTTCATCCCTAGTCACTATGTGGATCCAAACCCAGTCAATTAAGGTTCAGGTTCATGGTAAATGTTCAAAAATAGCTTTGGATGGAAAAATCTCTATAGCATTTACATATAGATTCCAGCAGGCTTTTTCCTTCAATCCGCCCCCCATCTCCATCCACAGCTCTCACTAGATAGCCCATGTTTCAGGACCGTGTGTGTACCTGGTGCTGTGCTGAGCACAGAGAATACAGCAACCCACAGGACAGATGTGGCCTCATGGAGATTATGGTCTAGTGAAAGGGACAGATACTTAAAAAGATAATCGCACAAACATTATAGTGCAGTGAATATGTACTGTGAAGCACAATGAGAGCATATAACAAGAGAACATAACCACATGGAATTACAGTCCACATAGTGACTATGGATGCAGAATAGACGGAGCACAAAAGCACTACACAGGACTAAGAGACTACAACATAAAGTAGACATTAACTGTAGCCCACGGACAAGTTATAAAACAGGTGTCATTTTATTAATGTAGAAGTCAGAAGTCTCCCTGAAGAAGTGGCATTTAAGGTGAAATATGAAGAATGAGTTGAAGTTAGGCAGGCTAAGACAGAATAGGTGTGTGTGGGGTGCGAGGAGGAGGTTAGTATTTGAGGCATAGAGAATGCCACAAACAAAGGCCTTAGACGTCAAAGGACCATGGCATCCAACTTATGTGGAGGAGGCCAGTGTATCCAGAATGTAGAAAAGTAGCATGGTGTGAGTGACACTGGAGCGATGAGCAGGGGCCAAGTCGTGCTGCTACCACAGGCCGTGTTAAATGCAGCAAACGTGAATACTAGGAGCAAAACAAAACTATCAAAGAGTTCTATACAGGGGAGTGACATGAACAGACCTGAAGTTGAAATGAGCACAACTGCAGTGAGATATCATTTTCATCTAATATGTTGAGAAAAATTAAACAATAAGACAATGTCCAGGGTTGGTGAGGATGTGGCAAATAAGTACCATCTTATATTGTTGGAGTAAATGTAAATTGATGGCTTCTTTTTGAAGAGCAATTTAGAAATGCATATCATAAATTTAAATTACCAAGCAACTCCACTATACTACGAACATATTCTCAAAATTCAACTAGTTAAGTGTATAACAAAGGTCAACAAAGTATCATCTTTAATATCAAAAATTTCAACAAGAACTAGAAACAATTTAAATGTCCATTAGTAGAGGACTGGCTAAACAAATTATGATTCAATCATATAATGAAATATTATGATATTAACAATACATTGCAGATATATTTGGATTGATATGGAAAAGCTTACAGATATTTAGGTCTGTGTAGGATGAGTTCATTTGTATACAGTAAGTCCTCTCTTACCATTGTTGATAAGTTCTGCCACTTGAAGTGAAATGACATAATGAAATCATATTATCATAGGCTAATTGACATAAACAAGAGTTAAATTCCTATAACATCTGATCAACCTTATAACAAAATGATGTTGAATGAAACAATGTTATTCTAGGACTTGCTATACATACTCAATAGCAGTTACATATGAACAGGGATTATAAATTGGGGTTTACAATGGAAGGAAGTGACCCAAGAAACTACTAACTTGATTACCTTTGGGGAGAGAAACCACAGGTTAAATAAATGAGAGAATTTCATTTTTGATTTTGTTTGGTTTGACTTCTTTTACAATGTACATGGTCTCAGACACAGTTTGTTGCCTTTCTTCCTCCCATTTCCCACTTCATCTTTGTTAACAGAAACCTGATGTCTCAGGGCTGGTGAACCAATCTCCAACTCAGGAATAAATTGTGTGTACTCCAAGGAACTCAAGGTAATCTCATTTGCATTGCCGATTTGAGGGTGGGTGGTGACCCATGTCTCATTTAGGAGATGGGAGGTCAGATCTCCTAGGGGCCTCCAGGGGAGCTTGCCTCAATCATAGGAAGACCCCAGAAGACCTTGGCCCTTCTTAGGGTAACACCAACCCTGAGGATCAAAGGGCAGAGCTTTATCAGAGAGAAGAACCTGTATCACCAGTGAATTTTTTGAGCTTCTATTTATGGCAGCGATTGAACCCCTTTTTGGACCTCTTGTCATGAGAAATAATAAAATTTATTATTGTTTAAGCCATTGAATTAGTCATCATTATTTGGAATCAAAGTTGTCTTATTTGATATAGCATTTTCAATGAATTGATGCACCAAGGATATACTTCATGGAGTAAGAATTGGAAGGGGCAGGAGGAAGCTTTGAATGGCCCAGACTGGCAATAGCAATAACTGCCACCTTGGGGATGATGACAAGATGAAGAGAAGGGTGTGGGTTTAAGATCTAAGTTCTTACTGCTTCTCTCCTTTCCACTTTACCCTTTTCTAAATTAGTTAGTTTAAACTCTCAAATCTTTGCACACACACACCCCAATTCATGGATTTGAAATGATTTATGGAAAAACAAAGGGACAATAAGCCCAACTGATCACTAGAAGATAAAAGCAGGAACCAAGACATAAAAGGGAAGACAAAAATTAAATTAAAAAAAATATCCTCACTGGATTTTTTTTATAGATAAACTACAACAATTGAGAACCTATCCTGGTTCTGGGGTTCAAATTTATCCATGTAATTACTAATTCACACTGACTTCCATCCTTCTAAGGAGAAAGGCAAATCCTCAGTCCTTCACACAGCTAGTATCTCTATTGTGCTCTTGACAAATATAATATTGTATGTCAATTAGAACTGAAAACTTAAAAAAATAAACTAAAAAAAGAAGGTCTTACATGATTTCATTATTTAGTCACTAACTATGCTTTTTGTGTTCCAGGTTAATCAAGGAATTAACTGATAGATGTTTAAGTAAAAGCCTACTGTGTGCAATTGTGGTGTGATAAAAATTTTATTTAGTTTTTGAAAAACAAATAAATAAGGAAAAAATGAGAAGTGAAATGGGACTGACCTGTTCCAACAATGGTTTGGTGGAACCAAAGAAAATAATCACCAACTTCAAAATTACAGTCATTTACTTGTTTAAAACCAAGAGAAGATTTGTTTTTATCTTTGTTTTAAGTAAAACTACAAAGGAAAAATAACTATGTCACTGCCGCTGTGAACTGCCAGACACAGGAATATCATCTGAGCAAGAAAGAGGAAGGATGTCTCTAGGTCTCCTACAAACTGCCCCCACAGACACACTTGTTGTGTGCCTTTGTAAGCATATAAGTGGAAGCCTCAGCGTTTCATATTTCATCAAGCCACATGTAGGTAGAGTGTGGGGAGGTGGGGAGGAGGAAGGAAAAGAAAGCTGACTCATGGCCCAGCAATTTCCTTGTACTTCCACATTCATGTTACATTCTACAACCTCAATGGCCATTTTGTGTTCTTGTTTGTGCTGGACTGTTTCTCTACAGATGAGAAGGTATGTTTATACCATGGGCACTATATGATAAACCTCTGGGGTATACTTCAGTGGAACTCCACATGAGTAATATATTGTTAGTGAACTCTTATCTAGAAGATCAAATTCTTAATCACTGATCTACACTTGAAGCTCTCAATTTCCTCGATAAATTTCCAAAATAATTAACTGTCAACCAGCTTATGTGGTGATTTCCTAGCTTTTTAACTCTTTGGGTACATGATTTTTTTATTTTTGTTTGTTTGTTTGTTTGTTTGTTTTTAATGAGTGCTTTCCTTAGGGAATTATTTATTACCTTGAAGAGTATATTCATATAGTTCCATCAAGATATCTTTAAAATTATCAAACTCCTGACAGACATGCTATGCAGCTTTTAAAAACCATATAATGTATATCTGGATTTTTTCCACCTCTATTGAATCAGAAAATTTTTATTTTGGGATATGAGACATTCTCTCCGTCTTGTTTTCTTCTCTCTTTGTTAAATGCAGAAATCAAGCTCACTGGCTGCTAATATGCCATGGGCATGTGCCAGTGCACACAGATTCATTACAGTTCTGTGTGAGAAGAGATCTATGTCAGGGGAAGAAAGGAGCTTGTGGCTGTGGACAACCATCACTGCACGGGCATTTGTTTTGTGGAGAGGAGGCTCATTATAGACCATTTTGTTTGCAGTTTATAGAGCTTTTGGAAACCTGATAATCATGCGGTACCTCCTTGAGAAAAAATGGCACCACCCCAGCTGCCATATTTACATAAGGCAACATAGTTAAATAATAGAAAAGTTGTAACCTCTAAGAGGGCAACAGCCACAATCCTGATGGAGGCTACTTTTCATCCTTAACTCAGCAGATCAGACCTTATTGTGGTATCCATTGCCTAAAATGACATGAAGCCTAATATCGGACACTTTGAATTGTATGCAGTCACCAAAGTTTAGGAGAGAGCAACAGAGGGACCTCTACCTCACATTCTTCTACTTAAAATTTGGAGTTGTGTGAATGCATCTGAAAAAGTCTGGAAAGGAACCTCAACAGTCACCCTACGCTCTGAGGTGAAAGGCAGCGTCCTGCAGTAATTCATCATGGGCTTGCTGTGGGGAGAGGTCTTGAGGTTGAATCTGCAGGACATCGCTTACTACTAGTATGATTTCAGGCCAGCAATCTCACATCTGATTGTCAGTTTTCTCAACTATCAATATCTAGGCATTGTAGCCAAACCTAAACGTAGATTCAGCATCAGAGGGCTGTGACACTGAGTTGCGGGGCTGGTCCCCTCCTCCCCAGATGTTTGTTTGCATAAGTTAATTTGCATGAGGGAAAGGAGACCTGTGAGGAAGATGTTTTATGTCTGAAAACATGATATTGAAAGGATGGAAACTGGAGTAAGTTATCTTCCTCAGTCAACGTGGGAGGCTGAGGGAGTTGTTTTCAAAAACGATTTTTTTTTTTTTTTTTTTTTACGCTTGGAGAACAAGCAGAGCCTGAAGCACCAAATGTCAACAGAAAGTTGAGGAGAAAAATACCCTTTCCATTTCTGCAAGGGTGTAATGGGTCTTCAACAGAGTAGAGGACTGAAGAAAATCTGATATTTAGCAACATGGGGATATGTAACATTAGAGCACCAGGAAAGGCACTTTAGGCAGAGAAACCATGTTCACAAGAAGGGCTGTGGCAGCAGGGTGGTGGCAAGGGGCCTTCTCCGGGTGGCTGGCTGGCAGAGGGTACCTCTCAAATCCAGAAGCAGGAGAATATGAGTGGATTAATCATGACCATGGAGAAATGCCTCCAAGTATCCCCAAAGGCCAGTGTAAGAAGAGCACTGAAGACCTCAATAATGCTGGCAGGGAGTCCAAACCAATGACCTATAGGTATTAATATCACCATGATCTCATTACTACTTACAAGCTAGTGGGATCTTGAGACATTCAGATGTCATGTAGTGATGAGGATGACGGTACTATTCCCTCTAGCAGTCTTAGCAAGGATTAATGAGACAACATATATGAAAATGTTAGCACAGTGCCCATATATAGTAAGCACTCTGCTAATTTCCTTTCCAAGCTTGACCTTTATGAGAGTTTTTTAAAGATCAGTATAGAATATGCATTCTTTCTATGATTTTATACCATAGAAGATAATATGTGCTTAATTTTTTCATATTACCGAAAGAGAAACAGAAATAAATGAATTACTTTCTAATTTAGAAGGTCCTTGTTATTTTACATAGGTATCAAGTAGTTTGGAAATAAATAAGTGAAACATTTGGGACTTTAGAGGACCTTTCAGTTCATTAAAACTGTAATATATGAAAGACATGCTTAGTGGTTTTGGAAATGCTTAGTTTGCATGGGTTACTGTATAAGCCCTAAAGAAGATGGTTAAAAGGTAAAGTGGGAACAAAAAGGTATACTCTCTAAGCCCCCCCCACACACACACATACACTAAAAGATTGATATAAGGAAAACTCTATGACATTATATTCTTTTTATTATATTTCATTAGATTCTTGTTAGACTTAGAAAAACAATCTCACCTTTTATGTGATGCCATACTATAACCCTATTTGGGATGATTTCAAGGTCATCAATGAGTTTTAATTCTCCCCAAAAGTCTTTTTTACACTAAACTTCTGGTGCTTGAAAATTTTCCAATAGAATGAACACTTTTAGATTAGGGAAGCGATGGCAAATTTCTTACCCCCCTGCATTTGTATGTGCAGACATCACTAATTGATCACTCTTTGTTTTGGTTTGTCACCTTCTCAACACAGGGCTGTAGGCCACCACTTACAATCAAAGGAATTAAAGTCAGTTTTCTCAATCTGCCTTAATGCTTTGCTGTTTATGAAAATGAAAACATTTGAAAAAGAGTAAAAATTTGAGTTATCAATCATTGACAACTACATGTTAAAAGGAAAAATTGAAAGTAGCGCTGGCATTTGGGGAGATAAATTCAATGGCTCTGGAATAGGGAGAGGATAGACAGAAGAATCTGGGAACTCCCTAAAGATATACTTCACCTACTTAACAATTTTGCCTAAGGCCAGTGCTGCCAAAAGGACCAGTTCTCGCTAGGGCATCTATTTCAGCCATTTACCATCAAATGAAACTTACAACTGGCATATAAATTCTCAGGCCAAGGGCATTTTATTTTTTGAAAATTTAAAATACTTGTTGGGTAAACTACTTAAAAAATTCAAGACCCATAAAAGAATCCCAGAAGCAGAAAAAACAATGCAGAAGAAGGTGAGTGAGGTGTAGCTTATTATAGAAGGTGCTAGTGTCTGTATATTGTGCATGCACAGGTGATCTTGAGCAGATACTTGCAAATTACTGTGTACTTTTACAGTTACCAATTCTCTGCAGCACACTGGCAAGCCAATAGGCAAGGGAAAACAAGCTGAAATACATTTAAAAGTAAATTATGGGACTTGAGCCTATGGCCAAGATGGAATAACAGAGACTAGATATACTTT
Organism: Rhinolophus sinicus; assembly: GCF_036562045.2. Taxonomy (NCBI): domain Eukaryota; kingdom Metazoa; phylum Chordata; class Mammalia; order Chiroptera; family Rhinolophidae; genus Rhinolophus; species Rhinolophus sinicus. The sequence continues at coordinate 38,701,722 of NC_133758.1, read as the reverse complement.
CCCACTAGAAACAACCAAAAAATTAATAAAATATATGAAGCAACTATTTGTGAAACTGTGGACATCAGGTAATAAAGGACAGTGATGCTGACAAAGGGGAAATCAATGAGGTGAACCTAAGCCCTCCCCAACTTACTACCCTAAGTGAGTTTCCAAGCCCTGGTGTAGGAAAAGGGACCCCAGAATACTTCCAGCATTGACGAGACAGACCTGAGAGTCCAGAAAGAATAAGGTAACTCTAGTTTATAAGACAGAGTACTGGAGAGGAGAGAGCTACACATTTTTTGTTGTATAATTCTTTGTTGTAGAGGCTGTCCTATATATTGTAGGATATATCAGCATCCCTGGCTTCTACCTGTTAGATGTCAGTAGCACTCATCTCCTCTCCACCGTTCAGTCATGACAATCAAAAATGTCTCTTGGGCCAGCCCAGAGGCTCAGGCAGTTGGAGCTCCATGCTCCTAACTCTGAAGGCTGCCAGTTCGATTCCCACATGGACCAGTGGGCTCTCAACCACAAGGTTGCCAGTTCAACTCCTGCAAGGGATGGTGGGATCTGCCCCCTGCAACTAGCAATGGCAAATGGACCTGGAGCTGAGCTGCGCCCTCCACAACTAAGACTGAAAGAACAACAACTTGAAGCTGAAGAGCACCCTCTACAACTAAGATTGAAAGGACAACTTGACTTGGAAAGAAAAGTCCTGGAAGTACACACTGTTCCCCAATAAAGTCCTGTTCCCCTTTACCCTCCCCCCAAAAAAGTTAAAAAAAAAAGTCTCTATACATTGCCAAATGTCTCTTGAGAGGCAAACTTGCCCCAACTGAGAACTATCAGATTAAAGGATACAGTGCCCACTGCTTGCACAGGGCTGGGAATAGAGCTTCCCACCAGCCAGAATGGAAAACCTCAAGATCCATAGAGTATTGAGTTGAGTACACAAAAGTGTCTTGCCCCATTAGTGAGGAATAATTAGCCCTAGACTGAGCACTGCTCAGTCTTAAAAGTAAGAACTGAGCAGAATCAAACTATTTACAAGCAATTTAGCTGCATTCCAGAACAAAGCTTGAAAATATTTTAGGAATACAAAAATATCTAATACCCGACAAGGTAAAATTCACAATGCCTGGAATCAAGTAAAAAATTACCAGTCATGCAAAGAAACAGGAAAATACAATACATAATGAGGAAATCAATTAGTCAAAACCAACTCAGAACTGACACAGATACTAGAAGTAGCAGGTAAGAATATTGAAATAGTTATTATATTTGTATTTTATATGATCAAAAAGTTAGGTGGAGACATAGAAGATATAAAAAAGACCCAACTCAAACTTTAAAAGATGAATATTATAAAGTACAAGATTAAAAACTACAATTTTTAATTTGTGGCAGAACTCAGAGAGGAAAAGATTAGTAAGTGTAATGACATAGTAATAAAAAAAGAGAGGAAGAACATTTAAAAGAAATAAACAGAGCTTCAGTGAGTTTAGGAAAACTTCAAGTGACCTCTTATGCATGTATTGAAATCTCCAGAAAAGAAGAGAGACTGGGGAATAAACCCACAGATCCGAGATGCTCAATGAGTCCTAAGCAGAAGAAAAACCAAGTAAAATACACCAAGGTGCATCATATCAAATGTTCAAAACTGGTAATAAAGAGAAAATTATATAGAGGAACAAATATGGATGAAAGCAGATTTCACAGTAGAAATAATATAAATGAAAATATAATACATATCTCATATTGGAGTGACACCTTTAATGTACTGAAATAAAATATTATCAACATAGAATTCTATACCCGGCAAAAATATCTTCCAAAAGCAAAGCTGAAATAATGACATTTTCAGAAATACAAAAACTAAGAATTCTTCACCAGCACACCCACATTATGAGAAATATTAAAATAAATATTTTAAGCAGAAGGAAATTTTGCTGTATAGAAATGTAAATCTATACAGTGGAATGAAGACCACTGGATATGGTAACTACATGGTAAACATATAAACGTTTTTCTTACTATTTAAATCTCTTTAAAAGATAATTAACTGTTGGGTTTTATAATATATTTAATGTAAAATATGTAGCATCAATAGCATAAACTTGGAAGGGGAGGAGTAGAAATACACTATTGTAAGGTTGTTAAAATATACATGAAGTGGTAGAATATCACTAAAGGAAGATGATATATAGGATAAACCCTAAAGCAATAACTAATGAAATGAGTTGTACCTAATAAACCAACAGAGGAGATAAATTGAATTTAAAAATTCAATTATTACCAATGAAGCCAGAAAAAGAGTAAAAATGAACAAAGATACGATGATTAAAATAAAAATGACATCACTACACACATATTAAAAGAGTTAAACTTAAAAAGACTGATCATTCCAAATGTTGATGAGGATGTATAAGAGACTGGAATTCTCCTACATTGCTGGTGGGAATGTACAATTGCACAACCACTTTACAGTTAGTAAAGAAACTAACTGTTAGAAAACAGTTAGTCAGCATCTTACAAAAATTAAACGTACACTAAACTGTTCCACTCTGAGATATTTAAATGTTCATAGCAGCTTATAATAGCAAACAACTGGAAATAATCTTATTGTCCATCACCTAGTGAATGGATTAAAAAAACAAAACTCTGCTTTATCCACATATTTGTGAGTGTAGGCCACAACTCAACAATAAAAAATAAATGGCCTATTGATACACACAACGTGAATGAATCTCAAAATAATTATACTGACTGAAAGAACCCAAACATTAGAGTGCAGTGTATGACTCCATTTATTTAAAAATCTAGAAAATAAAACTAATGTTTAGTGACAGAAAACAGATTGCTAGTTGTTGGGGGTTGAAGGTGGGTAGGGAAGTGTGGGACGGAAGGGGTTACAGGAAGAAACTTTTGTGGGACATGAATATGTTCATTATCTTGATCGTGGGTGTATGAACATTTAAAAACACATCAAATTGTACACTTTAGATATATGTAGTTTATTATGATCAATTTAATTTAACCTCAATAAAGCTGTTTAAAAATGGAAATTATAAGAAGAATTTTTAGGGGACATCATAAAAGATTATACTTGACCTTGATATTGGAATGGAGGTCAATGTCTCACATTTATGCAGTGATCTTGTTATAGTCACGTAATTCTCTTGTTCTCCATTCCTAACTTATAAAGTCAGATAGCTGATTTGGTGATCTCTAGTGTCTTTTATAACTCCAAAATTTAATCACAGATAAAAGCTAATAGAAGGGAGGTTGAATGATGAAATGGAATCATGCTGACCTGGGTTTGAATTTCAGCTCTATCCATCATTACTTGTGTGATCTGAGATTAATAATTCAACCTCTCTAAATTGTTAGAGAGTAAGTTCCACAAGGAAAGAACTGTGTTGGTTATTCACTCTTGTAAGCCATCGTCTAATATAGACATGTCTTCTTTTTCTGTAAAATAAATAAATGTCTTCTTTTTCTGTAAAATTAAAATAGTAAGCCTACTTATAGAAGAGACTGTTAATGCTCCCCAACCTCCATATCCTATTGTCCCAATTCTACATTTACTTCAGCCCGGGAAGACAGCTTCAGGCATGCTTCCTACCTCAAGCACAGTAAAGACACCCTAGGTACGCTGTTTCCCCCAAAATAAGACCTAGCCAGACAATCAGCTCTAATGCGTATTTTGGAGCAAAAATTAATATAAGACCGGGTCTTACATAATATAATATAATATAGTATAGTATAGTATAGTATAGTATAGTATAGTATAATATAATATAATATAATACCGGGTCTCATATTAATTTTTGCTCCAAAAGACACATTAGAGCTGATTGTCTGGCTGGGTCTTATTTTTGGGGAAACATGGTAGGGAAACAGTGTTCTCAAGAAGGGCTCTGGTAGCAGGGGCAGGGACTGGCTGTGCCTAAGGGCTTTCTCAGGCACCACTAGAGCTCCTTGGCCTCAGAGGAAGCTAATGCCCTGACAGCCACCCTTAAGCAATGAGGATGGGAGGCAGTGGGTAAATGTTCCAGCCTCCCAGATCTCCAGTGGGACAATTTTTAGGCCTATTCCACACAGTTCCTCAGTTTCCGGTGGTACTGAGCCCCAGTTGCCTGCAGTGGGACTCTATTTATTTCATATCCTTTACTGGCTTTTCTCCTTTTATTGTGTTATTTTTCCAGTACTTCACTCATGTGTCCTGGGAACAGCTCCTAAATGAACTCCCTGTGTCTATGTCTAAGGCAGAATTAGGGTCTGTCTTTGGAGGAAGCCAAACTAAAACACTATCTATGATGGTTAGTTTTATGTCAACTTGACTGGACCGAGAGATGCCCAGAGAGCTGGTAAAACATTATTTTTGGGTGTCTCTGTGAGGGTGTTTCTGGAAGAAATTAGCATTTGAATCAGCAATATGAGTCGGCATCATTCAACCTGTTTAGGGCTCAAACAGAACAAAAAGGCAGAGGAAGGATGATATTGCTCTCTGCTTGACCTAGGACATCCCTTTTCTCCTGCCCTTGGACATGAGCACTCTGGTTCTCAGGCCTTTGGATTTGGACTGGAACTACACCACTGGCTTTCCTGGTCCTCCAGCTTACAGATGGCAGACTGTGGGACTTAGCCTCCATAATCATGCGAGCCAATCCCTCATAATAAATCTCTTTCTATATATCTACAAGTATCCTACTGTTTCTATTTCTCTGGAGAACCCTGCCTGATACACTGTCTCTTGTGGATCTTGTAGGGATTAAATAGTACATGTTAAGTACTTTGCCTACTTCTTGGTGAGTTGTCGTTTTAATGCTCGTTCTTTCAGAACCTGAGAGAAAGTGACTATGCTAACTTTGAGTTCATGAGTAAGGAGAAAGGGAAGTCTGTGTGAGGAAGAAAATGTACCCAAGAATTTATAAAAGTAAAATGGAAACAATCCAAAAGTAGATAATTGCTATGGGCTGAATTGTGTCCCCCTGCCTCACCACACTCAATTCATATGTTGAAGACATAACCCCCAATGTCACTATTTGGAGACAGTCTTTAGAAAATAATTAAGGTTAAATGAGGTCATAAGTGTAGAATACAAAATCCATTAGAACTGGTGGTCTTATAAGAAGAGGAAGATCTCTCTCTCTCTCTCCTTGAGAGTGTAAAGGAAAGAACAGGTAAGGATACAGGGAAAAGGTGGCCATCTACTAGCCAAGAAGTGCTCTCACCAGAAACTGAATTTTCTGACCACAGGGTGATCAGCACGTTGATCATGGATGTCCACTCTCTAGAATTATAAGAGAATAAATGCCTTTTAAGTCACTAAATCTGGTATTTTATGGCAGCCTGAGCAGACTAATATTAATACAATCATGTACCTTAAACACTAGAAAGCAAAATATAAACCCAACTCAATAAGAATGGGAATTTTCCAAAGCTAAAATTTTGACTATATTATTACAATTCAAGTGAATAAGAAAAGTTGAAACTGTCTAAATCAAAGCAAACCAAACAAAACAGAATCAACATGCAGAGTTGCCAGATTCAGCAAATAAATTACAAAATGCTCAAATTTGAATTTCAGAAAAACAATGGATTTTTTGCGGAGTGTGTATAAGTATGTCCCAAATATCGCATAGGGCATATTTATACTAAAAATTATTTGCTGTTTATCTGAAATTAAAATTTAATTGGACGTTCTGTATTTTATCTGCCAAACTTATCAACGTGATTATATAGTAAGCTCTCTGAAGAGCTCAAGTATTTTATAAAAAGTTGTGTACAAAAGAGGAAAAAATGGAGGATTGATTTTTAAAGCACAGTAGTTTAACTTGCCAAAGTTTTATGAGGAAGTCTAAAACCCAGGCTGAGCTGAGGCTCACAAAACAAACTAAAGACAAGAACAAATTCTTTAAAGCTCAAGAAAAACAGGGTGGGTATTGGCCCGCTACAAGAGAAAGGTGGTATAAAGTTAGCAGATGACAGGAGGCAGCTACTGAACTTTCATTATGCCACGGAAAGTGGATCTACACACACACACACACACACACACACACACACTCACACACAAACACACAAAGTCAACAGATGCTCGAGCTAGTCAGTTGTTAGTCAGAGATAATATATCTCAACAACTTCAACACACTCCGATTTGTCACAAATTGCTAAAATACACTGAAGATATGGTCATACAGATTGCTCTAACAAATCATAGACAATGGGGGAGATGCCAGAAAATTAAAGACAGGTAAATGTTTCTATTTTCAGGAAGAGGAAACAAGTGGACATTATTGATCTTATTGAGTGGGAATTTCAGTGACTAGAAAAATTTCTAAGGTGGATTACTAAGGAACAAGTCAGGTCAAATGAATTTTACTTTCTTTCTTGTTAGGATTATTATTAGATTTATGCATCATGAGAATACTATAATGACAATGCACCTAGATTGCAACAAGGCATTTAATGAATATTTTCCATGATAACCTTGTGGACAACAGAGAAATGTGGGAATCAGTTTTTTGTGACTTTGAACTTAGATCCCACTTAACTGTGTTAATAATGTCTCAAGTGAAGTTATGTTTATCAGGTTTTCTATTACACAAAACTAAGAGGAATTGTGTATTAATTGGATTCTTTTGGTGGCAAGTAAACAAACTCATTGTGAAATAACTGAAATAGGAATTAATTATAAAGGGATGAGACATATAGCAGAGCTTCAGAATGACTAAGACTGAAGAAAGGCCATAAAGCACAGTGGTTATCAGTGCAGACTCTGAATTCCAGCTCTATACAACTCTGAATTCCAGCTCTATACACAGGCAAGTCACTTCTCTGTGCCTCAGTTTCCTCATTCATAAAATGGAAATAATAATAATACCTAACTCAAAGGTTGTTATTAGAATCAAATGAGTTAAAATACATATACATACGTATGTATATATACATATGTGTATCGTGTGTGTGTGTGTGTGTATATATATATATATATATACACACACACATATATAATATACATACACATACAATACCTTTGGTTCCCGGTGATAGTAAGCACTTGTTCTTCCTTCTTTCAGAGAGGCTTCCTACTTCTGGAATCCACAGGATGAAGCAAAAATGGCGTCTGCTACCTCCTGAGTCCATTACCATACAGACCAGGTTCAACTTCGTTCATCCTTGGGAAGGGGACTTGATTTTATTTGTATCTGGTGCCTTCTCAAGACCAATCTATTGTGGTCAAGAGATAAATTCATTGATTTATAAGTTCATTCATTCAACAAATGAGTTGAGCTCTTAAAAATGTACTAAGCACTGTTCTAGGCACTAAAAGGACAGAAGTTAAAAAACAAGACCAAGTGCCTGCTTTCATAACACATATATTTGGGGGAGGGAGGTGGAAAAGGTCAATAAAGAAATAATTTAAAATATTAACTTAAAATGGAGACAAGTGTAACATAAAAGAAAAAAGTGTGGTAAGTGGATCGAGTGACTTGGAAAGAGAGGAAATGAATAGAATGACTTGTCAAAGGAGGAAAATATTTTGTAGAGGGTAATTAGAAAAGGTGCCTCTGGCAAGGTGACATATAAACAGAGACCTGAGGATGTGAAGATACCTGGATTTCTAGGCAGAGGGAACAGAAAGTGCCAAAACGTGAGGAAGGAGCATGCTTGGGTTAAAGAAGCAGCAAGTCCAGTGTGATTGGAATGCGAGGAGTGAGGGTGAAATAGTGTAAGAGAGGTTGCTAGAGCCAGGTCATAAGCTCATGGGGTGCCTGGAAGGCCACGGTAAAGAATGTGGATTATTCTCTGAGTGAGGTGGGAGCCATTTCAAGGTTTGGAGCGGAGGAATGACACAGACTGATTTAAGTTTTAGAGGGCTCTCTCAGGCTGCTGTGTGAAAAATGACTATATGGTGGCAACATGAAAGCAATAAGCGTAGTTAGAAGGTTATTATGATAATCCGTGTGAAATATAATGGTGTTTTGGACTCTAGTGTTACAGATAGAAGTGGTCAGAGTCTTAATGTGCCTTCAGTTATCTTCTATTAAATGTTAAATGTGAGACAAAGAGAATAAAGCTGAATCTAAAGTTTATCTCCATAGTGAATGGTAAAATGAAGTTACCATTTATTGAAATGGGGAAGTATCTGGAAAGAGCAGATTTGAGGGAAAATATCAAGTATTTGATTTTTGGACATGTTAGTTTGAGATGTCTTTAGACATTCAAGAGATGCCAAGGTGGCAGTAGGTGGATGGAGCTAGAGATATAAGTGCAGGACTCATTTGTGCATAGATGGTATTTCTACTGTGGGACTTGATGGGCCCACCTAGGGATGAGGAATTGAGAGAAAACACAGGGGATCAGAAATGGAACCCAGAGGTATTTGAGAAGATGCAAAACAGAGCAAAAGAAGCTGAGAAAGTGCAAGCAGTGACGTATAAAATAAGGACCATGAGGGAAGGATCAAGAGACACAATGAAAATGTTTCAAGGAGTCAACAGTGCTCAATTATGTCAAACGAATAGACTGAGTCAGATGAGAACTGAGACGTCATGTGATTACATAACGCAAGGAAGATGCAGAAGTCACTCCCATAAAAGGGATGGTGAAGGGGTAGTGCTATAGCTTTCTACTATATGTAGCTCATAAAATAAATGAAAGCATGAGAATTCAAATTTGTTTTGATAAATCGTAATGAGAAGTCTAAATCAGCAAATAAAACTTAAACATTTCAAATAAGTGTTCTAAAACATCAGTTGTATATAAATAGGGCTGGAATAACTTGTTTTAATTTATGCAAAAAAAATCCTAAAACAGCTTGAAAAAGTTCTTGGGTTGCATTAATAAATATATTATAATATACACTGCTGTATTCAGCTGGAAGTGGGCAAACTGGACAGCTTCACTACTAGAAAGTACATAGAGAAGGTAAGGATAGGGAGAGAGATGAAAAATATGTCACAGGAAAAAGCTGAGGAAAATAAAAATGTGAATCTCAGAGTGAAAATGAAAGTCATAGGGGACGGATGTGTAATGAGTTTCCATGTAGTTGAAAGAATCAGACAGACTCAACTCCATTCCCAGGTCCTCTCTGATAGGGTAGCAATAATATCTGCATAACACTGTGATCTACGTTACCCTCTCTCCAGCTCCTGTGTCATTTTTTCCACGGTCTTGTCGAGGAGGCCCTGAATGCAGATCTCATCAGCTCCTCTTTGAATTTCCCTAAAATACCTACTGAAAAGCCTTGGTTAGCTATATAGATTTCATTGAAGATTTTATCCGGATGAGTGAGGAGATTCACACTGCTCACTTCCCAGAGATAAAAGCTTAAAGGCTCCCCACTACACTGCTATTCTCTGCAAAGTCTTTACCACTGAGGTAAAATGGAGGTGAGTGGGAATGTGTGAGAGTGGGGGATCCTCCCCCCATCTAGAATCACTGGCTTCTCTCTATCCATGCAGGATGCTGGGCCTTCAAATTCCTTTCCCTTTTTTTATGAAAGAAGTCATCCTCTCCCAGTTCCTACTTTTAATTTGAAAAACCAAATGTATCACAATATTCGGCAGACAAGGATCCATTCATAGAGCAGAATCCACCCTTCACAGTAAACACCTTTCTGTCCTGAGAGTGGCCTTTGGGATTTCAGAATCCCGTCCCTACCTCCCCACCATAAGTGTGATCACATTTTCCTTGCAAATATGTTCAGTGCTTTTCCTGCGAAGGGTTCAGGCGATGGCTGTGTGGCAAATGGCAGTATTTCATCTTTCCTTGCGGCTGAGCAAATCCCATATATGAATGTCTTTAGAAAGTTGCATGGCAGCTAAATGTAAAGACGTATTTTCTACAGTTCCCAAAGACTCAATGGGACTAATAGATATATCATTGGGAGGAAGAATTTGGCTCAATATTAGGCAGATATTTTCAGTAATTAGAACTTCTCCAAAACAGGACAGATGCTTCTCATGGTATGTCATCTACGGCTTGAATTGTTTAATCTGAGACAGAAGAGAACAGGAGAGAGTAGATGGGAATTTGAATTAATTGACCAAAACTCTCTTTCCTGATGAATAATCTTGTGATACTATGAAAAGTGCCTGAATGTTTTTTTCTGTCATGTCTTTTTCTTCCCGATGTCACCAAAATCTAAGGTGATATTATATCACCATAAACCTGATCCTTTTTGGATCTGGTAGTGTTTAAAATACTCTGAGACAGAAAACTCCTTTGGAAGGGGTGGAGCCAACATAGCTGCTAGTTTCCTGTCACCACTTCAAAAGCATTGGGGGAAGGGGGAGGGTTAATGCAGCTGCCCAGGCCACCAAAATTGTGTGATATAGAGCTGTGCTGTGTCCTGGGGCCTTAGTGGCTGCAGTGATCAACTCCAGGGAGGAGGAAATGGTAAACAGATTCTAGGACACCCCAGGGGCTTTCAAGATACACTTATATTTGCCATTTTCCAATCTTTTCAGGGCACAGAATTAACTCCAAGTCCTCCACATGCCAGTGTGTCTTTGCCTGTATTATAATCTTTTTAAAAGGTTAAGTTAATCTTGACTTTTACTGTTGCAGCATTTCAACCTAATGGTGCTCCATGCACAACCTAATTGGATTTTTATTGGCCTTTAGTTAAAGAAATTTGTTTAGTGACGATGACAATTAGAGTATTATAGATAGGTCCCTTTTGTATAATATCAAAGTAACCTAGTGTACACACGGCTAGACCAAGATAACAGATTTCTAATAGGTGTTTATTATGTAAAAATCTACCACAGTTTAAGCAGAAACTATACAAGAATTTATGTGTTAAATGATCTTATTATTGACCCTGCAAAATGAGAGCAAATGGGTAGGTAGGCCTGAGATCATGCTAAATAGGAGGTTTCATACTATACAATGAATATGTCATGTGACTTGTACAGAAAATTCCACTCATTTCAATGGTGAATTGGATACTAGGTTGAATTTTTAAAGGCTATTTGTCCCAAGAGATTATGAATTTATACTGCCTCGGGTTGTATTCCATCATTATAAAAGTCCAGGAGTCCTCTGTAAAGTTAGTTTTACCAGCCGGAACTGGGATTTACATCTCTTGCAATAAATTCCTTCATGTTGGCCATTCGACATTTCAGAGGTAACCCCTGGCTTAACTGGCTGCAGGTAAAAATTAGAAGTGTAACTGGTTTTAATAATGGTCTCTGGGTCCATTTATTCTTTATGTAATATTTTTTTATATTCCATAAGGCACATTTTTAACTGGTTTTCTCAATCATTAAATGGTTTCGTTAGCTTTTATTTTAGCTTTAGTTTGTAAAATTCAACTCAGGTCTTTCCTTAAGAATGTGGTAAATAGACATGTAGTGAAAGAAAATCTTACTGATGTTTTTCAGGCAGTTGAGGTCTGGGTGATGTTGGGAAGCCTTTCATTCTGGAAGCCAATAGAATTGCACTGTGTGTGAATTTTGGGTTAAATATTTTCTCTGGGTATTTTGGGTGTAATTCACATTCATTTACCAAAATGGAGTGTTAAGGTAAACAGGGAAGTTTGCAGGGTGTGGAAAAGAGTAGGAGGAAAAATAGAGCTAAAGAAAACAGAAAATGGTGATGACTGAGTTTTAATTCTCCTTGATGGTAGAGCTAAAAGTACGGATAAATCAACTCATAACTGGGAAAAGAAATGTGATTGTTAGTGAACTGTCTTTTCCAAGACAAAGAGCAGTGATGAGCAGGGGAAGTTCTGGAAGATTCAGCTATTTCACGTCACTGAAAATTCAGTGACTCTTTTGCCAGTATCTTAGGAGGCATCCATAATCCATTTTTCTTATTTTTAATAAACTTTTTAATGTTAGAATAGTTTGTATTTGAAGAAAAATCACGAAGGTAGTACAGGGGGTACCATTATACTCACATCCAATTTCCCCTGTTATTAACAGCTTATATTTGATTGGTATTTTTGTTATAATTAATGATCCAATATGCATACATTATTATCAACTAAAGTCCATATTTTACTCAGATTTCTTTACCCAATGTCCTTTTCTATTCCAGAATCCCATTCAGGACACCATATTACATGGAGTTGTCATGTCTCTTTAGATTCCTCTTTCCTGTGATAATTTCTCAGACTTTTATTGTTTTTAATGACTTTAATAATTTTGAGGACTACTGGTCAGACATTTTAAAGAATGTCCCTCAAGTTTATTTTATCTGATTTTTTTTCATGATTATATTGAGGTTATGGTTTTGGGGAGGAAGACCTCCCTAAGGTAAAATTTCATTCTTATCACATCACATTATAGGTACATACAATTAACATGATGTTAACCTTGTTAGCATGTTGATATTAGCCTTGATCACCTGGCTAAGATAGTATTTGTCAGGTTTCTTGTTTTCTAATTTTCCATGCTCTTCTCTTTTGAAAGAAGTCACAATATGCAGCTCATATTTAAGGAGTAGATACTTATATTCCATCTTCTTGAAGCTCGTATATCTACAAAAATTATTTGTAACTCTACTGCACAGGAAATTTGTCTATTCTGGTCTATTTATTTATTTATTCAATCATTTGTTTATGTGAGTATAGACTCATAGATATTTATTTTATATTTTGAGTTGTAATCCAGTATGATTTTATTTATTTTATTGGTCAAATATTCCAATTTTGGCTCTTAGGAGCTCCTTCAGTTGGCTCCTGTGTCCCTTTGAGATACCCCTATCATTGTGTGTTTTTTTCCCCTCTTGGGCACTTTCTTACTTTCTGACACTGTAAGATCCTCCAGTCTCATCTTGTATATTTCCTGCTTTCAGTTCTAGAATCAGCCCTTTCCTCAGGGAGCTCTGGTTCCTCTTATTGAAACAAGTTATTAGAAACTAAGATCTGCATAAAGTGTGCTTGTTGCTACTAGAGCATTATTGCTTCTAGACCCTCTCAGCTGACAGAGCAAAGAAATATGCGTGACACTAATTTGCATATATACACATATCTCTCAATATTCCTGTATGTAACCACTGGTTTTTATGTTTGGTTAAATATGAGTACATACCGATGTCTTCAACTCTAATCTGTTACCACCTGCATCATTCTATCATTTTCCTTTTCTTATCTGTATATTCCCACTTCAACAGTAAAAACCTGAATCCCACCAATCACTGTCCGTGTATTTAATTGTTCAATTCCAGCATACATGTATAGTGTCATGAGAATCTTTTATCAACTAGAGTACAGTGCTTACATCCAGCTCCTTCTGCCTTGAGTTTTACAGACTCCACTCATTTCCAAAGCTACTTAGGTCAGCACCTTTCCCCCCACCTCTTTCAGTGAGTTTGTTTCACACATTTATAATATAGTTAGATTCTTTTGTCACAGTCTGCATTCCATGCTGGGATTCCTGACCTCTTAAATTATTTTTTAAAATTTGCATACATTAAGATTCGCTCTTTATGTTGTAAAGTTCTATGTGTTCTGACAGATACATAGTGTCATATAGCCACTATTACAGTATTATACACAAGAGATTTAATGCCTAAAATATCCACTACTTTATCTATATGATGATTCCCCCAAACATCACCTCTCTGAGACCATTGGCAACCAGTGACCTATTAACCATCTCTATAGTTTTGCCTTTTCAAGCATGTCATATAAATGACATCATGGAGTAGATTTTTAAAAAGTTTTAATTGTGGTAAAATATATGTAACAAAATTTACCATCTTAACCACTTTTAAATGTATAATTCAGTGGTGTTAAGTGCACTCACATTGTATTGTAACCATCCACCAACATCCATTTCTGGAACTTTCATCTTGCCAAACTGAAACTCTATACCTACTAAACAATAAAGTTTCATTTTACCACTCCCCCCAACTCCTGGCAACCACTATTCTACTTTCTGTCTCTGTGAATTCATATAAGAGGGATCACACAGTATTTGTCCTTTTGTGAATGACTTATTTCATTAAGCAAAATGTCTTCAAGTTTCTTCCATATTGTGGCATGTGTCAGAATTTCCTTCCTTTTTAAGGCTGAATAAATATTTCATTGTATGAATGTACCACATTTTATTTATCCATTCATGGACACAGGTTGCTTCCATCGTTGAGCTCTTGTGAATAACACTTTTATGAACTTGGGTGTACATTAAGATCTACAATCCATTGTTAGTTATTTTTGTATAAGGAGTATGGTATTGTTGTTTTTATATGCATTCACTTACTGACAAATAATACGGAACATCTTTTCATATGCTTATCTGCCATGTGTATATCATTTTGGTATAGTGTCTGTTTAGAGTTCTTGCTTATTACTTAATTTTTTTCATTTTCTTACTGTTTACTTTTCAGTTCTTTGTATATTTTAGATATAAATCTTTTATCAGGTATTTTCTTACAGTCCATGACTTGTCTTTTTATTCACTTAACAGTGTCTTTCACAGAGTATCAATTTTAATTTTTAATATAATCCAATTTATCACTTTTTTCTTTCATGGATTATGCTTTTGGTATTGTATCTAAAAAAATCATCATCAAACCTAAGATCATGTAGGTTTTCTCCTCTTTTCTTCTGGAAGGTTTATAGTTTTTCATTTTACATTCATGGGTTGGCTTTAGCTCAAGCAGTTAATTGGTCATGCAAACTACTAATCCCTACCATTTTACATTCAAGTCTATGATCAATTTTGAGTTCATGATTGTAAAAGGTATAAGGTCAGTGTCTAGGTTATATTTTTCTTTTTACAGATGGACATTCAATTATTCTAGCACCGTATTGAAAGACTATCCTTTTTCCCTTGAATTGCCTTTGCACTTTTGTCAAAAATCATTTAACTATATTTGTGTGGTTTTTCTATGGGCTTTCCATTCTGTTCCATTGATGTACTGTATTTATTCATACATTCATTTTTTTATTTATGCATTTATCCATCTATCCATTTATCATTTCCATAATAAATATTTATTAACTATCTTCATTGTGTGAGAAGACATTGTTCTAGATAGCATGGAAAACAATGATGATTCAGACATGGTAGTTGCCCTCTAGGAGCCACTATATAGTTGGGGAGATGGATCATTGTGTGTTACAATGTACATACAAATAGTGTAAAACAAATCACAAGGTGATAAATGCTATAAGAGTTGTGAAGGGTAAAAGAGGTTTTCCAGACAGGATGTTATCACTACTGACCAAAAGGATTTACAATTTGAGAAGATAATTAAAGAATGGATAGTGTTTAAATAAAGATTGTAAAGGTGACTGTACTGGTGCAAAGAATAAAATGAACAAAGTTTTGTGGGGCAAGTACAAAGTCTAACAGCACTGTCTTATAGAAATATAACATAATCAAAGCCAGTGAGCAATTTTAAAATTTCTAGTAGCCATATTAAAAAAGAAACTTGAAATTGATTTTATGATGTATTTTCTCTAACTCAGTATGTCCAAAATGCCATCATTTCAACGTGTAATCAATTTAAAAATATCAAAGTATTTTGCATCCTTTTTTTGGTACTAAGTCTTTAAAATCTGGTTTATAGATTGCACATACAGCACATGTCAATGAGGAGCAGCCATATTTCAATTCTTAATAACCACATATAAATTGCTACTACCTTATTGGACAGCCCAGGTCTAGGGAGCCAATGGTGAGAGCAAAAGGGCTGCAAAGGTAGGTTGGGGCCAGATTATGGGGGAACTTGAATAATGAGATAGAGTTTGAACTTTATTCTGTAACCATTGGATAACAACTGAGCAAGTAAGTGACTTCCATGAACATAGTGCTCCTTCCTTTGGCTGGCATGTCCCAGGCAGACAGTCAATACCTGTGTGCTGAATGATTGTGGAACGATCAGAACAACTTTGTGGATGTGGAATGGAAAAAGAGGGGACGAATGCCTTGGTTGTTTTTATGTAAACCAGGAAATGAAGGCTTTTTGTTATATGGGTACTTTTTCTTTTGGCCTCTACATGAGGAAATTATTGCCTAAAATATTGTTACTGCCTAAAATGTTATTATTGTCTAAAATATTACTGCCAAAAATATAATAGCTACTTAGTGCAGGACAGCCATTCCTAGCTTTTTTTTCCTTTGTTGTGTTGAAGTGAGAACAGGAGAGGCTTATGCTAGGACATTTTTGGTAGCCTTTGGGAATGGCTCTGCTTACACATTACAATTGCTATGTAAAGAAGGAAAATGTCAGAAAGGCTATGGATAGAAAGTAACAAGTTGAAGATAATGCCTGTTGTATAAATTAATGTGTGTGTTTTCTTTTTTTTTGTTTTTTGTGTTTTTTTTTTAAGTTTGAGAATGCTCCCCTGATAGTAAAAAGCTAGATGCCCTCTAAAATGAGAGTGGCAATAATGCTAAGGTCCCTGTCCTTAGCTGGCCATGGAAAAAACCAAACAGGTTACTTGAATTCTTTTGTGATGATGGGTGCCATGCATGTTGCCAAATCTATTCTCATAAACTAGCAGGGAATCAAAGCTAAAAAGCTTTCTGTTTTTTATTTATTTTTCACTTGTGATCATTTCCGAAGACTGAGAGTGAAAAATGGCCTCTAAAGAGGCGATTTTAAAATAGAAAATGTAATATTTGCATGCAGGGGTGTGTGTGGGTGTTGCATTTTAGGCCTGTCAAATTTGACAGCGTCCTTTTAGGCTTTTCAAGAGGAAACCTTATAGTATCAGAGCCGCATTTTCCATCAACTATGACAGATTTCTACACATTAACATTCAAATTTGGTGGTACTTTCTCCTTTGTAATTAAGCTAACTTGGTTTTTAGAGGCTTGTTGTTTTAATATCTTTTTAGTGAAATTTGAACAGCATCAATTTGGACTTTTAAATCTTTTGCAGAAATTAGTTTTTAATGTATTTCATAGATGTGTAGGCATACCTGGTGTCATTTATTAGTACAAGCCTTGGGAAGCTTTGCAGGACTTCTTCTGATGCTTTTGTTTCTCAGCACAGTAAGTGTCTATGAGCTGTGTTTCTGCTGCCAGGTCCTAGTTGGAAAATACTGATTATTATAGGGCCTGTGAATTTTTGAGAAATTGTCTCCATATAACTAGGAAGGACATTCCATTGGGAGTTGCTGCATTCCAGAGCTTCAACAAATAGGTGAAGATTTACTTTGGTTCTTCAGAAAATGGAGGGACATGGTGAAGGTGGGGGTTATCTGCTCCCAAGCAAATTTCTTGGGTGACAGCAAAGTCTTAAATGATTTTCTGAAAGGTTTCTTCTCTGGTCATGTGTTATGAGAAAATAACAATACTACTTTACTATTTAGCAGTAATTAAATACAGTATAAATTGCTCTAGTCGAGAAGTGATTTCAGAGGTAATGTGTGTAGTGTCTTTGGAACCAGAAGTTAGGTTTGAATTCTGGCTCCACTAAAAATTGCTGTGTGACCATCATTTTTGTAGGACTCAATTTTCTGTCTGTTAAATTGGTTAACAATAGTGACCTCATAGGATTTGTGTGATGTTTAACATGGTAGCTGTATTTGGTTCTTGGCACATACATAAATGGAAGCTTTTAGTATGAAACAGTGCTAAATATCATGCCTGGGTTGCAGGCTATGACCTCATTTGCTCTACTCTCTTTTGATTGTCTCTCTGGAATGAAGTAGAGTAAGGCAGTTGTGGTGACTTAAATGTGCCATTCAGAGCTCCTGCCCCGGGAGCATAACTGACTTATGGCCTGAGCTGCTCCCTTTTGGATCCAACACCATGTCTGCACACCTTCGCTGGCTGCTCCCGGCCAATGTCAATGACTGAGCATATCAGGGATGTTAAGGCAGGCCCATTCTGGCAAAATGCACATCTCTTCCTATGAGCAACTTTGGATCGCAGACTTCACAGGAAGCTGGCTGAGCCTTTCTAAAACTCTGCTCAGTTGGAACCTCTTCCAACGTAATCCTCCTTCCTTCCACTGGTGTCAGACCTGCACCCATTGTCTGCAAGCTCCCCCCTACCTGCTCCCTTCCCAAGTATATTTGCACATCTAATCCCATCTTGATGCCTCTTTCTTGGTGGACCTGAACTAATGCAGAAGTTCATACCTTGTTTTCAGGGACTTGTAATTTAAAGGTCAATTTAATTAAAAAATTAATGTCCAAGGAGCAGTTCAGTATTAAACTATTTTAGGTTCTAGAATAAAAAAGAGAAGAGAATTGAGAGGACAATGTACCTAGCAAAAGAGAGGAATAAAGAAGGAGAGAAGAGACTTTCCCCTTGTTTAAATTGTAGTCTTTCCCACTTCTCTGGTGCCAGGTGAAGGCCTGGTACAGATGCCAGGACGTTCTTCCCACTGGCCTCTGCCCTACTGTACCATTTGTCATTTTTGCCACTCATATTCCCTTGGGAAGAGGCCACTTATTTTTTCAAGTGAAAAAGGTCCTAGTTTGATTTGAGTTCCTTGAAGGATAAGAATGCATTTTTATGGTTTTCATGTCTTAAACTTCTATCAGAGGGGACTCTTGTTTTTTGTGTTTTTTTTTTGCTGCTGGTTTAAGGGAGAAAACCAAGTGGTCCCCTAAACCTGAGAAAACAAGAACTCTGAGCAACTTGCTGGGCGTCTCCCCACAATTGGGATGGTCCCTCTGGACAGTCCATGAACAAGACATTATTAGAAGTGTTGCCACTTAAAACATTTATTTTGTGCCTTAGTTCATAAAACCGTTTAATTATTGATTCTGCTCCAATTATGATAGATCTATTTGACTTAATGTTTAAATATTTCCTGGTAGCTATGGATAGTATCATTTTCCAGTCTCAAGTTCTAAGGAGTAAATATATAGAGTCAAAATAATTTATAGGAGACATCAGTCATCAAAATGGTGGCATGAGGTGAGCCTCTGTAAAGTTCCCCTGGAATTTACAACCAATTGAACAACAATAACTCCACAAAGGACTCCCTGCACAGCAGACAGGCAAGACAAAGAGGCCCACTACTGAATTCACCTAAAGGTGGGCGAATCACTCTAGCGAGGGAGGAGGAAAAGGAGAAGTGCGGAGACGGAGCCGTGTGGGGGCAGGACGCAGACCTAGCTCAGTGCGCCGAGCTCGCTGCTTCCCGGAACTACCGCAGCTGCGGGAGAGGGAAGAACTCGGACTGCTAGGGCTCCGCCAGGGCTCCACAGGGCTGAGGGGACAGCATATAACACGGCTGAACCCAACGCTCACGGCAGAGACCTCGGAGAAAAGACTGAGGGAAGAAGGCTGAAAATGGTGGTTTAAGCCCTCACTGCAGAGCAGAGAACGGAAGCCTTAGGCACTGAGACTAGCCGCCCCCTCCCTACCATCCCAGAGCTCGCCCTGCGCCCCCCTGCTTGGTGCTAGAAGTGTAAAAGTAGCAGTGTCAGATCAAAAGAACAGAATATTTGTTGTTCTGAGAACTGTGGACCGCAGACATAGATTCTCAGCCCAACTAGTTCCGGCAAAGGGGAGGGAGCAGTGGAAGCAGGACCGGCTGTGGTGTTGGTCACCACCATTGCTCTGGGCCACCTCTCACAACTCACCCCGCCCCTGGCCCCACCTATCTGGGCTGATCCCTGCAGGAGTAAACAGAACTGCTGAAACACACCGGCTCTGAATCTGATGCAGAAAGAGCTTTGGAACTTTAAAAGCTCTCCGCATACCCACACGGACACTGTGCCCTGTGACCCAGTCGAACTATTAACAGAGGAGAAGCCCATCTCCCAGGGAATCCCCCCGTTGTGTGAGAAGCTGGAAGAGTGCAGAGAAAACACAGCACTATTGTGTGAGAGAGAGAAAGAAAGGCTGCAGTTGGAGAGAAAATAAAACATTCTACCAACAAGTACTGGAAAACAAAAGAAAGACCTCTTCCTATCAATCTGTTGCAGAAGCCACTCCTGTAGATGTCTAGGAAGAGAAATAATAAATCAGTAATTGCCATGAATAACCAAGGCAACAAGACAGCTCAGAAAGAACGTGAACAGTCTCCAGAAAAGGAACTTAAAGATACGGAAATATGTGACTTAAATGACAGAGAATTCAAGATTGCAGTTCTGAAAAAACTCAACGAGATGCAAGAAAACACAAAAGGGCAATTTAATGAACTCAGAATCACAATCAAAGAACACCATGAGCATTTTACGAAAGAGATTGAAATTTTAAAACAGAACGAAATAGAATTTCTGGAGATTAAGAACTCAATAGAAGAAATTAAGAACAAAATAACCAGCTTAGGTAGTAGAGTTGACCAGATGGAGGAAAGAATCAGTGACATCGAAGATAGAAACCTTGAAATGACACAGATGGAAGAAGAAAGAGACTTGAGACTTAAAATAAATGAAAGAACTCTACAAGAACTTTCTGACTCCATCAGAAAGAGCAATATAAGAATAATGGGCATACCAGAAGGAGAAGAAAGAGAGAAGGGAACAGAGAATATATTCAAATAAATTGTCGATGAGAACTTCCCAAACTTGTGGACAGAACTGGATCCTCGAATCCAAGAAGCAAATAGAACACCTAATTACCTCAATCCCAACAGGCCTTCTCCAAGGCACATTGTATTGAAGCTGTCTAAAATCAACGACAAAGAAAGAATCCTCAAGGCAGCCAGGGAAAAGAAGACGGTAACCTACAAAGGAAAGCCCATTAGATTATCATCAGATTTTTCAGCAGAAACTCTACAAGCCAGGAGGGAGTGGAACCAAATATTCAAACTATTGAAAGAGAGAAATTATGAGCCAAGAATAATATATCCAGCAAAGATATCCTTTAGATATGAAGGAGGAATAAAGACCTTTCCAGACATACAGAAGCTGAGGGAATTTTCTAATACACGACCTGCACTACAAGAAATACTAAAGGAGGCTATTCGACCACCATCAACAGGGACAATTTGTGGCAACCAAAACTCAAAAAGGGGGAGAGTAAAGGCCTGAACTGGAATATGGGAATGGAGAAAGTAAGCGTGCTGAAGAAAATGGAATACTCTAAATATCAAACTTTCTTTTACATAAACTTAAGGGTAACCACTCAAAAAAAATCCAGAACTGAAATATATACTGTAATAAAAGAAGAAACAGAGGGAAACATCATAGAATACCACCACACAGAAATAATAGACAACAACAAAAAGGCAAAGAAACAATGGAGACACAGCCTTACCAGAAAACTAAAGATAGAATGACAGGAAATCCTCACATATCAATAATCACCCTAAATGTAAATGGACTGAACTCACCAATAAAAAGGCACAGAGTAGCAGATTGGATCAAAAAACTAAACCCAACCATATGCTGTCTCCAAGAGACACATCTCAGCTACAAGGACAAGCATAGACTCAAAGTGAAAGGGTGGAAATTGACACTCCAAGCAAATGGTACCCAGAGAAAATCAGGTATAGCCATAATGATATCAGATGAAACAGACTTCAGGGTGAAAAAGATAACAAGAGACAAAGATGGACATTTCATAATGGTAAAGGGGACTATACAACAAGAAGACATAACAGTCATCAATATTTATGCCCCCAATCAGGGAGCACCGAAATACACCAAGCAACTACTAACAGAACTAAAGGGAGAAATTGACCAAAACACAATTATACTAGGGGACTTAAATACATCATTGACAGCTATGGATAGATCATCCAAACAGAAAATAAATAACGAAATAGCAGCCCTAAATGACACATTAGATGAAATGGACATAATTGACATATATAGAGCACTTCGCCCTAAAACATCAGACTATACATTCTTTTCTAGTGTACATGGAACATTCTCAAGGATAGACCATATATTGGGACATGAAATCAGCCTCAGCAAATTTAAGAAGATTTAAATCATACCAAGCATATTCTCTGATCACAAAGCTTTGAAATTGGATATCAACGGCAAAAAGAAAGCAGGAGAAACCACAAATACATGGAGATTAAACAACAGACTTTAAAAGAACGACCGGGTCAAAGAAGAAATTAGAGGAGAAATCAAAAGATACATAGAAACAAATGACAATGAAAATACATCCTACCAAAATTTTTGGGATGCAGCAAAAGCAGTTTTAAGAGGGAAATTTATATCATTACAGGCCTATCTAAGAAACAAGAAAAATCCCAAATAAACAACCGCATATTACACCTTAAAGAACTAGAAAAAGAAGAACAAATGAAACCCAAGGTCAGCAGAAGAAAGGAAATAACAAAAATCAGAGCAGAACTAAATGAAATAGAGAACAAAAACACAATAGAAAAAATTAATGTGACAGAGCTGGTTCTTTGAAAAGATTAACAAAATTGACAAACCCTTGGCTAGACTCACTAAGATAAAAAGAGAAGACACTAATTAACAAAATCAGAAATGAAAAAGGGGAAGTTATCACGGACACCACAGAAATACAAAGGATCATCCAAGAATACTATGAAGGACTATATGCCACCAAATTCAATAACCTAGAAGAAATGGACAAGTTCTTAGAAACATATAGCCTTCCAAGGCTGAACCATGAAGAACTGGAAAATCTAAACAGACCGATCACCAGTAACGAAATTGAATCAGTCATCCAAAACCTTCCCAAAAGCAAAAGTCCTGGACCAGATGGCTTCACCAGTGAATTCTACCAAACCTTCAAAGAGGATCTAATACCAATCCTGGTCAAACTCTTCCAAAAAATTAAAGAAGAAACGGTACTCCCTAATTCATTTTATGAGGCCAACATTACCCTGATACCAAAACCTGGTAAGGACAGCACAAAAAAAGAAAACTACAGACCAATATCTCTGATGAATACAGATGCAAAAATCCTAAACAAAATTCTAGCAAATCGAATACAACAATGCATTAAAAAGATTATATATCACGACCAAGTGGGGTTCATCCCCGGGGCACAGGGAGGGTTCAACATCCGCAAATTCATCAATGTGATACGTCACATAAACAAAATAAAGGACAAAAATCATATGATTATATCAATTGATGCAGAAAAAGCATTTGACAAGCTACAACATCCATTTATGATTAAAACACTTAATAAAATAGGTATAGAAGGAAAATACTTTAACATAATAAAGGCCATATATGATAAGCCCTTAGCTAATCTCATAATTAATGGTGAAAAACTGAAGCCCTTTGCTCTACGTTCAGGAACACGACAAGGTTGTCCCCTATCACCTCTGCTTTTCAACCTAGTTTTGGAAGTCCTTGCCAGAGCAATCAGGCAAGAGAAAGAAATAAAAGGCATCCAAATTGGGAATGAAGAAGTTAAATTGTCACTCTTTGCAGATGACATGATATTATATATAGACAACCCTACAGACTCCACCAAAAAGCTATTAGAAACAAGCAACGAATACAGTAAAGTTGCTGGCTACAAAATCAACGTAAAAAAGTACATTGCATTCCTATATACTAACAATGAAATCTCAAAAAAGAAATTCAAAAAACAATTCCTTTTGCAATTGCAGAAAAAAAGAAATAGAATACCTAGGATTAAACTTAACCAAGGATGTGAAAGACCTATATGCTGAAAACTATTAAGACATTTTTAAAAGAAATTGAAGAAGACGCAAAGAAATGGAAAGACATTCCATGCTCATGGATTGGAAGACTCAACATAGTTAAAATGGCCATATTACCCAAAGAAATACACAGATTTACTGCAATCCCCATCAAAATCCCAATGGCATTTTTTTTTTTAAAGAAATGGAATAAAAAATCATCAGATTTGTTTGGAACCACAAAAGAACCCGAATAGCCAAAGCAATCTTAAGAAAAAAGAACAATACTGGAGGTATCAAACTCCAGGTATCAAACTCCCTGACTTTAGCTTGTACTACAGGGCTACAATAATCAAAACAGCATGGTATTGGCAAAAAAAACAGACACATAGACCAATGGAATAGAACTGATAACCCAGAAATAAAACCACATAAATATGGACAGATAATTTTTGACGAAGAGGCTGAAAACATACAATGGAGAAAAGACAGCCTCTTCAATAAATGGTGCTGGGAGAATTGGATAGCCACGTGCAAAAGAATGAAACTGTACTGTTATCTGTCACCATGTACCAAAATTAATTCAAAATGGATCAAAGACTTAAGCATAAGACCTGACACAATAAACAGCATAGAAGAAAACATAGGTACTAAACTTATGGACCTTGGGTTCAAAGAGCATTTTATGAATTTGACTCCAAAGGCAATGGAAGTAAAAGCTAAAATAAATGAATGGGACTATATGAAACTTAAAAGCTTCTGCACAGCAAAAGAAACCATCGACAAAATAAAGAGGCAACCAACTGAATGGGAGAAGATTTTTGCAAACAGTGCCTCCGATAAGGGGGTAATATCCAAAATATACAAGGAACTCATGCAACTCAACAACAAAAAAACAAACAACCCAATTGAAAAATGGGCAGAGGACCTTAAGAGACATTTCTCCAAAAAGGACATACAAATGGCAAATAGACATATGAAAAAATGCTCAACATCACTAGTCATCAGAGAAATGCAAATAAAAACCACAATGAGATATCACCTCACCTCAGCCAGAATGGATATCATCAACAAGACAAATCGTAACAAGTGTTGGAGAGGCTGTGGAGAAAAAGGAAACCTCATACACTATTGGTGGGAATGCAGACTCGTGCAGCTGTTATGGAAGGCAGTGTGGAGGTTCCTCAAAAAATTATGAATAGAATTACCATATGACCTAGCAATCTGTTTCCTGGGTATCTACCCAAAAAATCTGAAAACATTTATCCACAAAGACACGTGTGCTCCAATGTTCATTGCAGCTTTGTTTACGGTGGCCAAGACATGGAAACAACCAAAATGTCCTTCGATAGATGAATGGATAAAGAAGTTGTGGTATATATACACAGTGGAATACTATTCGGCGGTAAGAAAAGATGATATGGGAACATTTGTGACAAAATGGATGGATCTTGAGAGTATAACGCTAAGCGAAATAAGTTAGACAGAAAAAGCAGAGAACCACATGATTTCACTGATATGTGGCATATAAACCAAAAACAACAAAAGAACAAGACAAACAAATGAGAAACAAAAACTCATAGACACAGACAACAGTTTAGTGGTTACCAGAGGGTAAGGGGGGTGGGGGTGGGAGATGAGGGTAAGGGAGATCAAATATATGGTGATGGAAGGAGAATTGACTCTGGGTGGTGAACACACAATGGGATTTATAGATGATGTAATACAGAATTGTACACCTGAAATCTATGTAATTTTACTAACAATTGTCACTCCAATAAATTAAAAAAAAAAAAAGAAAAGAAAAAAGTAATTTACAGGAGAAAATGTCACAATTTTTGAGAACAAGGAAGAGTTGCAAGAACAAATTTTATTTAGGGGCTTACAGAAAAGGGAAGCTTACCTATGGGGGAGGGGGACTCTGGGGCACTGCCCCCCATGGAGGGGAAATAGAATGCAGAGAGGCTCCAGAGATCAAAGATGCATCCAGGGGTGGCCTTTAGATTCACCACATGTCTGTCATGGAATTAGACATGCCGGCTGCCCCACACTTTATTCCCCTGCCTCCCTGCCGCTCTCTGAGTTCAAACCAAAAGTGCATGGGGCGGGGATTGGGGAAAGCTGATGGAAAGAGGCAGCAGAAAGCAGATTTAGAACAATTCTGTTCATGAGAAGGTACTTTCTCGAAATTCTCTGGCAGAAATGAAAAACACACACACACACAGAAAAAAAAAAACCCTGGTATTTCACATAATCCCTTTAGGGGCAATTTTGTATCACTTTGCTAAAAATTGGATATGTCTTCCTAAGTCTTCCACAGCCATTGGCTCAGCAAGAGTTTGAAGTGTTGTGGCAGCGACCCTGACTTTTTCCCTTGCCTCATCCACTTCCCACTCACCCCCTGCCTCTATTTTTCCCTTTTATGTGGATCTATCTGTGTCTAATTTAGATGGCAAGTTTCTTACTACTGTATGTTATGGTGTCTGGCATACTGTGAGCACTTATAAATGTTAAATGATAATAATGATAATATGAGAGCCCTAAAGGTGCCAGCTGCTTCATTTCACTTGAGAGAAGAGGTTTTTCACTACAGACTGTAGTTTAAAAAAATATAAGGGCAGTGAGGAGGGAGGGCATATCAGCTTTCAGGGGCAAGGAAGAGGATGGAGAGAAGCTGATAGGAACTTGCAATATAAAAGAAAATGGATTTTTTTCTTCTTTTTTTTTTTTTTAAAGATCAGCTAAAACCTTGGGATGTAAAACAGAATTCAATGCTTGGCCTTGAGGCTTATAACTTTCAAGCAATCTATTGGCTGTCCAAGGTTTCAAATAAATTTGAAGTGCTGGCTACCTAAACAGGAAGGAATGTCCACTTTCAGCCATGCAACAAGAAAGCTGCAGGACATTAAAGAGCCCAGACCTGGGCTTCAAAACCCCTGTATCCCAGCCCTGATTCTGCAGCTAAATGGCTTTAAAACATTTGTTGAATATCTTAACTTTTCTGTGACCTGGTTTCCCTTCTACAAAATGAAAGGTGAGTCCAACATGGGGGGTAGGAGAGGTTTACTGTAATCTCTATGAATCCTCATGTTCTGAAACACTGTGAGTCAATAGCTAATACTTGCATAATACCTATCATTTTATTTAACACTTACTACATGCCAATCACTGCATGTCACTTTCGCACATCTGACCTCATTCAACACTCACAACTCTGTAAGGCAGAAATTATTACCCTCCCAACTTACAAATGAGGTAGAGAAAGAACAGTAACTTGCCCCAGGTGCCACAACTAGGGGTAGAGCAGGGTGTCTAGACCATCCCTGCCTGAACCTAAAGCTGGTATGTTGACTCACTATGTTATACTGTATACTGGCATTCCTGAGCCAGGGCCATGTGGCCCCAGGAGTTGAGCCTAGAGTAACAACGATGTCCTGGGAGTACTGGACCCGTCTCTGAAATAACTGAGGGTAGCAACTGTGTTTGGAAAATTCCTTTAGTTAAACCATAATAATTTAAAGTTACCTCTCTCACAGGGACTGAGATTACTTCATAAATATACTTATTAAGCACTACACAGCTCTATATATCACCTCATTTAATCTTCACAGCAGCC
Source organism: Rhinolophus sinicus (assembly GCF_036562045.2). Lineage (NCBI taxonomy): Eukaryota > Metazoa > Chordata > Mammalia > Chiroptera > Rhinolophidae > Rhinolophus > Rhinolophus sinicus. The sequence continues at coordinate 38,674,652 of NC_133758.1, read as the reverse complement.
CTATACGATGATCCTGAGTTTTATAGATGAGTGTACTGAGGTGCTGAGGGTAAATGTGTCCACATTCACTGATGGTGGAGATGGGGTTCCAATCCCATCTCTGTCCCCAGTTCTGTACTCAGCTTCAGCACTCAACTACCTGCACAATAGCTTTTGAGGCTGATGGTTGGCTTCATACTGTTGGGTGGGGGGTGAGGCTTCAATACAATGGAGAGAACGCGCAAGGCGCATAAGGCAGAGCACAGAGCTCCTGCGGTCATGACTCCAGGACCAGAACCACCTAGACTCATGTATCAGATAAAATAAAGTGTCCTTGATAAAATATCTGGGACCCTGAAATCCTTAAAATAATGTTCTAGCACCAGAATGTGTTCTTTCACACATTTTCTGTGTGAAAGCCCCATCCTGTGGTTGGTTTGCTGAGCAGAGAACTGGGATCAGTCAGCCTGGGTCTCACCTTTTTCATGTTCCACCAGCACGTGCAGTCTTCTCTCCTCCCCTTGTCATGATGCTCAGAGTCAGGGCAATCAGAATAAGCTATGCTTTCCATGGTGGGCTCTTGTTTCCCATCAGACTTTGCTCAGATGGAGGGAAAGGGGACAGAAAGTCTAGTTTGGTGATGGAGGTAGAAGGGAAACAATGCACAGCCCCTTCTCTGTCCTTAGCGGGTAGTGCCCACTGCACAGGAGAGAGGCAAGGATGTAGTGCCCCAGAAGCAGCCAGAGCAGCGAGTCACCCCTGGCGTGTGGCCTTCTTGCTTAGTCAAGCAGGGAGAAGAGGCTCCATCTCTCCTTTGAAAAGGTGCTAAAGGACCCCCTGGACCTCACGTGTCCTTAATTCAGAAAGCAACACACAAAACTGGATTTGGAAACCATAACTCTAGATTTCACAACCACCACAGCAAAGAAGAACATACTGTCACTGCCCTCGCTGTCAACAAGAGAGAAATAATGCAGTTTCACAAAGAAAGCGCTTTGACAAGTAGCAACCATAAACAACAGGGGTGCTTATTTTTTGTTCCTTTTCCTTCCTTCCTTCCTTCCTTCTTCCCTCCCTTCGCTCCTTCCCTCCCTCCTGTTCTTGTCATTTGAAAAGCCATCATTACAATGCGTCCATTTTATGCAGTATTTCTATATACACTGATATCAAATGAACTTGAAGTTACTTTGTGTGATAAAAGCAAAATGAATGATATATATACAGGCTTTCATTTTTGTTACTAAATATAGACGTAGACATATATAGAGAGATTTTTAAAAAAAAACAAGAACAACAAAAGCAGAGCGCTCCCTAGAAGGGTGCAGACCCAGGGCAACATCTGCAGCCGGTGCCCACCGGGCTGTCCTACTGTTTACATAAAAACCACAATACGGGGTTGTACCCCAGGCTCCCCACTTCTCAACCACCTGGGTCACCTCACCCAAGGACAGGCTTATAAATTCAGACACATACATAACATCTTAGATATAAATATGGACACATAAAGACTGTTTCTGGAAGGGTAAACAAAAAATGGTAACAATGCTTGTTTCTGGGAAGATGAAGTGGGCTGGGGCCCTTTTCACTATATACCCTTTTGTCTTTTTTTCTCTTTTTTTAACCTTGGGCATGCACTTTTTCCCTAAAAAGATCATTAAAAGGGGAAAATAATCCACATAAAGCATGTTTCCAGTATGTAACTGTCTAACTGTTCACGGCGAGGCTTGGGTACTGGTATCGAGACATTCTTGCCCTCTAGAAGCATATTAATAGGAAGAAAAAACTGTTTGGGAAGAAAAGAAAAAATCATATTCTGCTCCCATGGTGCTTCTGTTGCTCTGTTTGTAGGCAGAGGGCCTGTTGCTGGGCTCTTCAGAGAGCAGACATTCTCCCTTCCCCACTGCTCCTGGTCACCGTGGGTTACCGATGCAGACAGTCAGAAAGCCTACCGGTGGGGGCAAATGGGGTAGGATGCTAATCAGAACGCAAATTACCGAAGTAAATAGACAGCCTACGGATGTGTATCACAACAGGTCTATTCTGAAGCACTTGACCCTCAGACACCTGATCTTGCCTCACTGGTTCTAATTGTCCCCTACAACTCATAGAGAAAATGTGCTCCGTACACTCTTCCCACAGGTCAGCTGAGAATCCATGTAGGTGACTGGCACAAAGAAAACAACATTCTGAAGAGAACTTTCACGGACTTGCCTGGGGTTCTTCTTTGTGTGTCCACTTGAGAGTTATGTTGACAATCTGAACTTATAAGACTAGCAAGTATTTTGCCACTTTTTAACCAAGCTCTTTTTCCTCTTTATGACATCCTTGAAAAACAAGTTGCCTGTCTTCTGGAGAGACGTAAATGTGATTTATATCTGGGGGACAGCTAAATAAATTACACTCCTACAGCAAAAGAAAGCCTTCATCAGCATTGGATGTATAAAGCAGGAGCATGCAGTGAGGGGAGGGCAGAGGCTGCTGCTACATGTTTTGTGTGTGTGTGTGTGTGTGCGTGTGTGTGTGTGTGTGTGTCTGTATGCACGTGTGTGCAATCATCCACTTTCTGGTTTTCAGGGAATGTCCCTGACATGAATCTGTTCCTTCTCTTCTTTACCCTGATGGAAATTCCAGAAACAAACATAATGTTTGATTCTGGATAAAGATGTTTGGGGAAAGCCAAGAAAGGTAGAGTAGTGGAAAGGAGGGAAAGCCAGAGAGCATGCAATAAATCGGAACCCGTGGAATGTGCTTCACCTGATTCAGCCAGATGCCTCTAGAGGGAAAGGAAAGGAAACAGCTAAATGCCTTTATATCCCCTGGAGTCTTCAAAGGAAGCCTGCAAAGCAGGGCATCAGGGTAATCCTCACTCCTTTAATATCTGATGCGTTTGCATATGTGATGCAAAAAGTAAATCAGAGCTCCTGTTACAAGAACAGAATTTTAACTGCCAGGAGTTAGTACAGAGGTCAGGCAGCTTTATCACTACTTTATCTTATCTCACATGGTGTCCAGATGCATATTTCGGGAAAGGTGTATGGTGGATGGTTTCCCTCAGGATCATTAGGAAAATCATAGGAAAATGATTCTATAATGAATCTAACATTCTAATGATCTAGAATATAGATTCTATATAGAATCTAACAACATAGAAAACATCAGCAGTTTTGGTTGCCAACCATCCCATCCATGGACTGTCCAAATTCACATTATTAAGACAGTTTAGCTGGAGTCTCACTGCAGGTGCATTGTTATTTTAATTATTTAGGATGTAATTTCTGGGCCTCAGGAAGACGGATAGCACATCTTAAAGAAAATAGACTTCCCTCATCCCACAACACACCACAACTAAATTCTTCTGCAAAACAATGACAATGGATATTTTTTTTTTACTAACATTTTTGCTGCCTGGGCTCTGGGAATCCACTTCCCATGAAGACATGAAGTGTAGATTTAATAAAATCATGCAGTACGAAGTCCACACAATCTTATTTTTTTTTTTTACACTGGGTTGAATGGTTTCATTATTATTTACTCTCAAGTTACCTCTGAGACACAAAACCATCAGTATAATAATGTTTACGCTACTGTCAAGGACTTCTCAAATATATCAGCAGTTATTAATCCATTTTATAGATTAATAAGATGAGGCAAACAGATATATTATTGACGAAAGTAGGAAGAATTTTACACACACACACAGACCTCTAAGATTTCATCCTTAAAGTCTTAAAAAATTAAAGTTTATCATCTTAAAAAAAACATACTTTTTCTCACAACAAATGTAAACCTAAGCTAATCTAAAATTAATTATAGGTCATGCAATGATAGAGTTGCTTTCTGTTTGTTTGTTTTTTAAATATATTTCTAATTTTATCTTTTGAGAAGTAAAGATAAATTGAAAGTCTTGAATGTGTGTAGAATATGACCCAACCAAGAAATTCTATTATGAATTTGAATCCAAAGGCAATGGAAGTAAAAGCTAAAATAAACGAATGGGACTATATGAAACTTAAAAGCTTCTGCACAGCAAAAGAAGCCATCGACAAAATAAAGAGGCAACCAACTGAATGGGAGAAGATTTTTGCAAACAGTGCCTCCGATAAGGGGTTAATATCCAAAATATACAAGGAACTCATACAACTCAACAACAAAAAAACAAACAACTCAATTGAAAAATGGACAGAGGACCTGAAGAGACATTTCTCCAAAAAGGACATACAAATGGCAAATAGACATATGAAAAAAATGCTCAACATCACTAATCATCAGAGAAATGCAAATAAAGACCACAATGAGCTATCACCACACCCCAGCCAGAATGGATATCATCAATAAGACAAATAGTAACAAGTGTTGGAGAGGCTGTGGAGAAAAAGGAACCCTCATACAGTGTTGGTGGGAATGCAGACCGGTGCAGCTGTTATGGAAGGCAGTGTGGAGGTTCCTCAAAAAATTACGAATAGAATTACCATATGACCCAGCAATCCCTCTCCTGGGTATCTCCCCAAAAAATCTGAAAACATTTATACATAAAGACACGTGTGCTCCAATGTTCATTGCAGCTTTGTTTATGGTGGCCAAGACATGGAAACAACCAAAATGTCCTTCGATAGATGAATGGATAAAGTTGTGGTATATATATACAATGGAATACTGTTCGGCGGTAAGAAAATATGAAATAGGACCATTCATGACAACGTGGATGGATCTTGAGAGTATAATGCTAAGTGAAATAAGTCAGACAGAAAAAACAGAGAACCATATGATTTCACTGATATGTGGTATATAAACCAAAAACAACAAAAGAACAAGACAAACAAATGAGAAACAAAAACTCATAGACACAGATAATAGTTTAGTGGTTACCAGAGGGTAAGGGGGGTGAGGGGTGGGAGATGAGGGTAAGAGGGATCAAATATATGGTGATGGAAGGAGAACTGACTCTGGGTGGTGAACACACAATGGGATTTATAGATGATGTAATACAGAATTGTACACCTGAAATCTATGTAATTTCACTAACAATTGTCAGCCCAATAAATTAAAAAAAAGAAATTCTAAATGTGTAAAACTTCAAAGTGGCCTAGAATGCCATTCGATTAAGATATAGTCTTGAAACAAGTCTAAAATATTACTAATTTGACGAAACTTTTCTGGTCTCTCTATACCTGAAAAAAACTCTTCCACATAGCAAGTACTCCATTCAAATCGGCCATTTTTATTGTACATTATGAATCTTTTGGAAATCAGCCAAAGCTGGTTTCTGCCATATATCTCAGCACTTCTTTGGAAGAAGTTGTGAATACTTTTGCAGATTATAGAACTCTGCTTTGTTCTGGATTCTTCAGAGCCAGCAAAATTCCTATGTCTGTCTCTAGGATAATTCATAGAAAAAGACAATTCATATGTTCAAAAAGAGATGGAGAGATTTCCATTCAAGAACCTCCTGTTAGAAAGTAGAGTCCTTCTGCCTGCCAGCTAAATCCATGCTAATTTATATGTTTCTACAAGATAACATAGTGTCCTGGCTGAAGAAGATGCTATAGAAAGTTCTACATACTTGAGAATCTTGTAGTCCAGAGTTCTCCCTCAGAAGGGGTTAGCCATTTGCTTTTAGCCTGTAAAGACATACAGGGGACAGCAGTCAGTTATTGTGTTTGTTCTGAAGTGACCCCAGTCTATTGGCAGTAGAATGAGGAAGGCAGAGTTCTCAGTAAACCTCTCAAACCCATTGAGACCAAGAGAAAAGAAGTTTCTCCAGAGTCTGGAGGAAAAGAAAAGTACTTGGCTACTCTCTTCTCTGCTACTGCCCACCTTTTGACCATTCACTGTTCATTAGCACCTCTGATAGAGGGTGGGCAGAGAAAGGGAGACAAGATGAAACTCAAATTCATCCATGCATGGTACTAAGTCCTGACTTTCACATGATGCTAAATTGCTTGGACAGTTATTAGGCAATTTAGAGCTGTTTTTCTAAACCCCTTTGGTCTATCAGTGAAATTTGTCTTGTATACTTTTGCAAAGAACGGAAGCATTTTTGTCTAATTTACTTAGCAACTCAATGACAGATTTCTTTGAAAATGACAAGACTTGAGTATTTCCATAAGAGAGTGACTAATTTTTCTTTGTCAGTGGAGGAAAGTGATAAGATTGAAGATTTAAATTAAAAAAAAAACAGAAAAATATTTCTTGACTTCCTTCTCTCAATACAGTTCACATCAAAAGCCACTCCCATAGTGAAAAAGATTAGTTTGAGTTTAATTTAACTTAAATATTCTCTGGTGAAGATGCTAATAAGCACCCAAATGACCTAAAGCTAGAGAACAGGAGGGAGACAGGGAAGAAGCAAAGTGATTGTAAAACTCGCACATTGGATAGTTAACCCTTGAATACCTGAGAGTTAGTTTGAGATAATTCATGCTGTATTTGTCTAAAAACGTCAAGAATTGCCACAACCAATTGCACTGCACAAGTAGCAATACACTTGTTAAGAGGTGATGTCAATACTGTGATGTAATACTTATCTGGGATAATAGGGGATATAGACACCATGGATAATTGAAACACACAAATAATTCCAAAACCTGATACAAAGTGATAGTTGCAACTGCTTTTTCCCCAAGCTGCTAACAAGCACCAATATTCATTCAGCTTTATTTCCTTTCTCACCCTGTCACCACTGAGAGGGATGAAAGTATAAAGAAGTCACAAAATGGCCCAAAGGAGGGCAACAGACACAAAACAGAAAAAGGATAAATAAAAGTAAAGGATAGTTAGTTCATATTACTGAGTAGCGGTTCCTGAAAGATTGACAGATGACCAGACTAAATTTGCATCAATTTCTAATATCACTGGGTAATTTGCTTTGATGGAACAAAAAACTACTGTAAGCCTCACAGGAATAATATTTCCTATCACTTTAAGGTTTATAGGTTTGAACTTCCAAGACCTGTGCTCCCAAGGCTGTTTATTTTATCCTGTATCCTTGGTCTGTACTATGGTAAATTCAATCCCTGGACAAGGCACACACATTCACTTGGTGACATTTTACCTAATCTCAAGATAAGCAGATAGAGGGAGTGAGCACACTCTGATGGAAATAATGTTTGAATTTGAAATTCACAGATCCAATTTCAAGTCCTAGGGCCACTACTTTTATGTGGGGTAGTGGCAAAGCTTTCAGACTTAATTTACTTATTTGTAAAATTGGGATAATAATGTCCCACAGGACTATTGTGAAAATAAAATAGCACGACATATATGTATAAATCTTGGTAGATATTGTAAAGAGAAAAAATCATATGGCACATCAAATGAACAGCTCCATTGGTTCTCAGACTCTAAATGGGTGTTGGGAAATTTGATTAAAATGCAGATTCTGTGACCCATCCCCAGCGATTTTGATTCAGGAGGTCTGGAGTGGGACCCAGGCATCTTCATTTTTAACAACCGCCTCAAGGGTTTCTGATGCGGGTGATTCATGAACCTTCCTTTCAGGAAAACTGCTGTGAGCCACCAATTGACATTTCTGGCAAGAGTGATGACAGTAAGAGATGGACCATTTCTACAAACGGTGTGGAATCAGTGCTACTCTTCTATCCTCATAATGACTGCCTTACCATTGCATTTCGAGCTGCAATCCACAACTTGCTCCAATCAATACTTTAGAGAATGTGCATAGCAACTCTTCCATTGTCTCTATACTGACTTTACTGTAATCTTCCTTTCTGTGATATTTTTTTCACTCCTTAGGGGGCTTTTCTTTGTGCCAAGAACACAAATTTTAGATTCCTATGTCTCTCCTTGTAAGTACCTTACTCAAAATCTGTCTTCACCCACAGTTTTTCATTCTTAAATTCCTCAGCCTTCCTTACACCTTCACATTTTCATGTGAATAGCTTGTCAATGCTATTGAAAGGATGCTGATTAGGTCAAATGAATTATCAATTTCAGATAGTACAAACATTGTCAAAGAGATAAATGAGATATTTGAACTATATGTAGGAGATAATTGGGAACTCTACAAAATAAGTGTCTGCACATTATGTCAACTTCAATTCCTGCTTTTGTGATCCTGGTTTTGTTTCCTTGGACAGATTCATGGCTCAGCCACAAGAATACACCCAGCATGTTAGAAGAGCAGGGGAGGGGAACTTGGCTCACCATATTTTAAACACTTGAAAGCTCTGCTCTAAGCATCGTTCTATGCAGTTGTCGGAAGCTGTGAACATATTCTCTAAAGTGAATTAACCTTCAGTTACACCAACGTGAAGTTACCAAGTGTAGAGACTCACTTGAATCTGCATGAAGTCCATTTTATTACAATTGGTCAATATTCCTGCTTTCCTAATAAAATAAAATTGAAGTTCAGTCTAGGTCTGGGTTACTTACCTTCTTACTACTTGCTGTTGCAATACAAGATACTTACAGATGTATGCAAAAACTGGTGTTCTCCATGGAGAGTTCCTTTAATGCTAAGTATACAGACACAGTTCTCTGGATGCAATATTGATGCTAATATTCAAACAAACAAACAAACAAACAACAAAAAACTAGTTTATTGTTTTCTTTTTTCCTCCAACTATTTTTTAAGTTTAAAAATGTAATAAAAATATTGATTCTAATTTTATTTTTCAAAGTATAATGCACATATTTTGGAAAACATAGTCCACAGATTTTAATAATAATTCTTAGAAAATTGGGTTTGTTAGATTCAACTCACTTTTTAAGGTAATTGTTGGGAATATATGCTTGCCTATTTTATCTCGATTAAAGACATTACAAGGGACTTATTCATTATTAAAATGATTTACATTATTCATCTTCAAATTAAAACACTAGGCATAACATTATAGTGCTTTGGAGAACCCACCCAAGACATCCTGATATAAAATTATGAAAAGAAATATTTCAAAATTAAAATCAGTCAAAATACACAAGAAAAATATATGAGGATAAAAAGATAACCATTATCCATTGACCTCTTTGCAAATACGATAAAGAAGTATCCAAGTAGTTTCAAATACTAGAACCTAAGAGTCTACACTTCTGAAAAGGTCAGTATAAGGTTTGGAGAATATAATACCTCATTCAAAATTTTTATAAATGGCTAATGCAGATTCTAAACTGTGCATCAAAGAATGATAAAGCCTCAAAGTATAATACATGTGCCACCATCAATGGATATGTGGGCCTAAGTGTGTCAAGCTAATGACCGACAACACCAGACCTTCCACTGAAGGAACAGATACATACACTGAACCAGATTTGACTGGCTGATGATCAAAGTGGTGCTTGTCTCACTGGCTTCTTTTTAGAAAAAGAGATCCTAAGTCATGTTTACATGTGTAGCTTGGCTTCAGAATTTGGAATTCATTTTGGCCAAAATTCTGTCTGCAAAAGTATGACTCAAGTGAATTAAAGTTCAGAGCTTCTTGAATTGAATGGGCTGTGATTGTGCAAATTTAATTTTAGATAATGTACCACATTTAGACATTTGCTTTCAGGCTTCTATTACCCAGAGGGAGAACTGCTAAATCAGGAGAAATTGACAGTGTTGTCTAGTGGAATAGCACTGCACCAGGAAGGCTGAAACCTGGAAAGCAGCCCCTGTTCTGCCATAATTAACTCTGTGACCTTGAGCAATCCATGTGGACTCTCTGGGCCTTGCGTGAAAGATGAGAGGGTTACACTGGATGATCTCCAAGGTCTCTTCCAGCTCTGTGTCTCTCAGCCTCTCAGATGGTACAGCACCAAATTACTCTAGCAAATGGTTCACAGATCCACGTAAACAATGTCAGGTGAGCAACACTTGATTGACAAGTGCCAAAGACCTCTCAAGGAGGTTGTTTTCTGCTTTTTTGGGGGGCAGGGGATGGGAATGGCAGTGTGTCCTGTTGAAGTCACAGAAGAACTAGGGAAATTCACCACCACAAAAGGCAGATTGGGAAGCTGGGAACCAGGGGCAGCTGAAGCTAACATTTACTAAATACCCACTGTGAATCAATCATGATATTCAATGTTTTTCAACAAGAAACCGTGTAAACTTCCAACAGTCACAGGAAATGAGTATGTTATTACCACAAGCAAAATCAAGCCAGGATTCTAACTTGGTGTCCTCAGGCTCCCAGGCTTTTGCCCTGACCATAGCTGTCAGTATCACAAAGCAGCCCCCTAGAGTTCCTGAAAGAAAGCCTGAGGGGAGGTGTGGGGGGGGGGGTAGAGGGGTGGGGGGATAGTGGGCAAAGGAGAGGCAGTGATCACAGGTATCTTCTGCAAAGAAAATGAGCAGGATAATTTGGGTGCCCTGACTGCCTTCACGACCGCTGTTATTGGTCTCATGTCTAGTTTCTGAAGTAACAGAGTCATTAAATTAACCTGGAAAACATGTATTACTCTTCTTAGTCTCAAACTGCAACTTAAATTTTCCTGTAGTTCATACCCTATCACAGAAATTCAAACAATTACAAAACTGAATGATGCTTGCAACAACAGTGTCCTGTAACAAGAAGCTTTGGGTAATTTGTTTAAATATTAATATACTTGAAGTATTATTAGAAAGTTCTTTAGTATTCAAGTACAAAAAGTAAATATACTTTCCCTTTGACCTAGAAATGCATTTATTATACAATTATAGCTTCGCATAATTAGAAATGAAAAGACATTCATTTTATATTTACATTTTTTTTCTGTTTATAATTTATAACCCACATCTTTCTAAAAAAGGATTAAGGCAGGTTATAAAGCGACTGAGTCTGTAGGTAGGAGTAACATAATTATAAGTGTGAGCAAAGGAGGAATGTGGGAGCAGGGGACTGAGCAAGGCATTAGAGATATAAGCACCTAATGAATAAAAGGTGACAAAGGCAGCACCAGGAATGTCTCATTTGAGGTCAACAGGACAGAGTCTTTCTGCTCTGGGAAAAGCAACACAAATAGTGGGTGATAAAAGGGAAGAATGAGAACTTATGATGGACACAGAAAAAAATACAATGTATTCAACTGGATAGTTTTATGAAAATTCAAGTCAATTTAATCCAACAAATGTATTTGCACTCCTAATATGGGCACTCCTATGAAAAGATTAAAAAATTGAGTAAGAAAAGATTTCAGTCCTCACGGAGTTTATACACTCGTTATGCGCATAAGAAGAAGGAGGAAAATAAGAACAAATCTTTATATTCATGGAACAAATGATGGAAAGTGATATTGAAGAATAAAATTCACTTGTGAATAAGCTCATTGATTTTTTTACTCAATAAATTATATAATCTACAACAGGTATTGGCAAAGTATTTCTGTTAAGGGCCAGATAGTAAATGTTTTAGGCTTTGAGGACCAAGAGGCAAAATGGACAATGTTGGGTAGGTACTTATATACCAAGAAAGAAAATTCTTGCCTCATCCCACCCCATAGCAGGCACACTGCAACCCAATTTCCATCACCTAGAGACATTCTAGAGATGCAGACCAGTGCTGTTCTCTTGCCCCCAGGGGCCCGGCCACCTCAAGTTGTGCAGTTGGCCTGAAGCAAGCAACTCATCAAGTTGTCTGCTTTGGAACTGTAAGTCCAAAACTCAGGGCCGAGCAGTTGACAACAGCAGAGTCCCCAAAGGGTAGGTGTCAACCAGTACACCCTGAGCAGGAACTCTGAGAGCAGGTGGGAATAGGGGCAGACGGTGATGCTCCAACACTATCTCTCAGGCTCCCTTTGCTAACACGGCCATACCAAAACACAACACTTTGATCTAAAAATAAGAATACGTCTTCCTCACTTCATTAACGTGACAAAATGATTTAAAATCTGCTACACTGGGAAAACTGGATATCCATATGGAAAAAGATAAACTTGGAATTCCTCACAACACATAACAGGATAAATTCCAAAAGGATCAGTGATTTAAATGTAAGTAACCAAATTACAAAACACTACAAGATATGTAGATAGATGTAGACATACGAGTAGATATAGACAGATGGGGAGAGAGAGAGACAGGAAGGCACTCCACTATTTAACATTGTCTTTGAGGTATTAGCCAATATAATTAGGCAAGGGAAAGCAATAAGAAGCCTAAGAATGGCAAAGAATGAGGTAAAATTATCTTTAGTTGCAAATAATAAGATTATATATCACAATAAAAATTGAAAAGAGTCAATGAAATACTACAAGAAATAAGAGGTTATGAAATTAACATAAATAACTTTAAAAAACCAATAACTTTTATGTATACAAACAGGAAGCACATAATAAAAGAAAAGATCCCACTTACAATGGCAAAAATACCTAGGTGTAAAATTATCAAGAAATATCCAAGACTTGTATCATTAAAATTACATGACACTTCTAAAAGGGACAAACTTGAGCAAAGGAAAGACCATGTACTTGAATAAGAATACTCAACATGATAAAGTTGTCAGTTTTCCCTAATAAATAAATTTAAATAATTAACAGCAAGAATACTATCAGTGTTTGTTTTTTTTCCTGAGTACCATAAGTTACTTATAAAGTCTACTTGGAAAAAGAAACAAACAAAAATAACCAGGAATACCATGAACAAGAAGAGTAACAAGGAGGGGGCTAGGCATATCAGATATTAAAGTGTACAATAAGGCCTCCATAATTAAAACAGTTTGATATTGGCAATGGCAATGGGACAGGATGGAAAAAAGTCTAAAAATAAATCTATCTGGAAATTTATAGTAAATAAATATGGTAAGTACATATAACATAGTATAATAAAGGTAGCATTTCAAGTCATAGGGGGAAAGATGGACTATTTAAGAAACAACAATGGGATAACTGGATAGCCATGTGGAAAAAGATGAAATTTGACCCATTCCTCACAACACATGCCTGGATACATTTCAAATGAATAGAGATTTAAATGAGAAGTAATCAAATCACAGAGAACAAAAAGAAAACACAAGTGAACTTCTCTAGAACCTAGGTATGAAGAAAACCTTCCTAAAACTCATAATCCAGAATCAATAAGGCAAAAAATGGCATATCAGGTTATATAAAAGAAAATATTTTCATATGTATACATATACACACAACGTACTGGGTGGGGGAAAAGGCAAATGGTGTTTGGAGAATATTTTGCACTTATTTACAGATAAAATATTATTTCTATCAATATCTCTACTATACAAAGAGCTTCTAAAATAGAGCACAAAAAAGGCAGCAACCATAAAGTGGGCTACAGGTATGATCAAATAGTTCTCAGAAAAAGAAATGCAAATGGCTCTTAAACATAGGAAAAAATATTCAACTTTATTAATGGTAAAATAAACACAAAATAAAACTACATTGAGATGCTGATTCTCCATTAGTAGATTGGCAAAAATCCAACAGTTAGATAACCAACTGTGTAAACAAGTTTGTGGGGGAAAAGTGTGCTCATATATTGCTTGAAGGAATGAAAAATGGTACAACCCCTGTGGAGGGGAATTTGGAAATATCTACCAAAATTTCAATGCATTTACCCTTTGACTCACAATTCTACTTCCAGGAATCTATCTTAAAGATACATTGGCAGAACATTAAGACAGAGTTACAAAGCTAATAATTGCAGTATTATTAGTAAAAGCAAAAACTGGAAGCCATGCAAATGCAATTAACAAGGGACTAGTTGAATGAACTATGGCACATGGAAACGAAGAAGTATTACGCAGCTGTATAAAGGAATGAAAATATATCCACTTCCAGTGATAGAATTACCTCCACGATGTAATGTTGACTGTAAAACACAAGATAAAAAGGGGTGAGTATACCGCCATAAAAAAGAATGAAATCTTACCATTTGCAACAACATGGATGGACCTAGAAAACATTATGCTAAGTGAAATAAGTCAGACTGAGAAAGACAACTACCATATGATCTCACTTATATGTAGAATCTAAAGAACAGAATAAATGAACATATAAAACAGAAATAGACTCAGAGATACAGAGAAAAAAACTGATGGTTGCTAGATGGGAAGTGGGTTAGAGGGTAGGGGAGAAGGTGAAGGGATTAGAAAGTACAAACTGGTAGTCGCAAAATAGTCATGGGGATGTGAAGTACAGCATGGGGAATATAATTAATAATGTAAAGATCACACAGGGTTACAGATAGGTACTAGACTTATTGGGAGGATCACTTCATAGATTATGTAGATGCCTGACCACTGCATAGTACACCTGAAGCTGATGTAGAAAAATACTGAACATCAACTATAATTATAATTATATATATATGTATACACACATATATTCACAGAATGTAAAGTGCATCATGGGGAATATAGTCGATGGTATTGTAATAGCTATGTATGATGTCAGAGGGGTAGTATACTTGGGGGGTTATCACTTTGCAAGGGGTGTAAATGTCTAATCATTATGTTATTTTGTATACCTGAAGATTAAAAAAAAAAATTAAAAAAAAAAAAAAAAAAAGGAATGCAGCCCTAACAATACCTTGATTTTAGCACAGTGAAACCCATTTTGGACTTCTGACCTCCATAATTGTAAGATAATAAATTTGTGTGTTTTAATTCACTTGAAGAAAAAAGGGAGAGAAGTGAGTATAATTTACCATCTTTTCTCTAAGAGAGGGAGGCATGAATGCATGCCTGTATGTATATATGCATGTATGTATGTATGAGGTCTGACAATTAAATTCGAGAACTTGGCACTGTGTGCTTGGATAGACAGCACTATACAAACAGCTTAGTAAGATTTCATAACCATGGTATATTAGTGTCTTACAGCTGTGTTCATGTTGACGTGTGGTGGTGTCTTGCTGAGTGGCGTTCATTATTGTTGTGTGTTTTTGTGTGATGTCGCGAGAATGACTGAGTTTGAATTAGAGCAATGAACAAACATGAAATTTCTTTTTAAACTCGGCAAGAGTGGAAGTGAAATCAGGGACATGTTAGTCCAAGTTTATGGGGATAATGCCTTGAAGAAAACGGCTGTGTACAAATGGATTAAACGCTTTTCTGAGGGGCGAGAACGCATCACTAATGAAGAGAGGTCAGGGCAGTCAGTAACAAGCAGAACTGATGAAAACATTGCAAAAATTTGTCGAATTGTGCATCAAAATTATCAGCTGACTGTGAGAAGCATAGCAGACCAAGTAAACATCAATAGAGAAACAGTTAGGACGATCTTAACTGAAAATCTTGTCACGAGAAAGGTCTATGCAAAAATGGTCCCAAAGGAGCTCACCAATGAACAAAAGCAGAGGAGAGTAGAAGTTTGTCAAGACCTTTTGGAGAGGCAAGATGATGTTTTGGGCCATGTTATCACTAGTGATGAAACATGGGTGAACCAATATGACCCTGAAACAAAGCATCAAAGTGCACAATGGAAATCAGCTAATTCTCCCAACCAAAAAAGTTCCATCTGTCCAAATCAAGGGTCAAAACGATGTTTGATATCAGAGGGATTCTTCATTATGAATTTGTACCAACTGGACAAGCAGTTAACCAAGTTTGCTATTTGGAAGTGCTGAAAAGCCTGTGTGAAAGTGTTAGACAACCTGAACTTTTTGCCAACAATTCATGACTCTTGCACCAGCTCACAGGCACTGTCTGTGAGGGAGTTTTTAGCCAGTAAACAAATAACTGTACTGGAACACCTCCCTACTCACCTGATCTGGCCCCCAATCACTTCTTTCTTTACCCGAAGGTAAAGGAAATATTGAAAGGAAGACATTTGGATGACACTCAGGACATCATGTGTAATACATTGACAGCTCTGATGGCCATTCCAGAAAAAGAGTTCCAAAATTGCTTTGAAGGGTGGACTATGCACTGGCATCAGTGCATAGCTTCCCAAGGGAGGTACTTCGAAGGTAACTGAGGTGGTATTTAGCAATGAGGTATGTAGCACTTTTTCCAGGATGAGTTCACAAACTTAATTGTCTTACCTTCGTGTGTGTGTGTATATATATATGATATATATTTCCTCTTTAAAACAATGTCAACATAAATCGTAAATTAAACTAGTTTTCTATGAAGAGGGAGTGAATGGCATGAAAGGCTAGGGATAGCTAGAGTTCTTTGAATATATCTTGTAGACTTGATTTTTGAACCATGTAAATATTTTAGGTAACAAAGTTAGATTTGAAAAAAATCAATCCTAAACAGTGAAAGAAAAGTGAAACAAATGAACCTAAATGTTTATCCAGTTAGTGGCAAAAACACATAGAAAAGTATCCAGGTGATCTTAAAACATATTTGTTTGTACATCTTTATTGGGATATGGGATACACCCAAAAGACAAAAGAACTGCCAAAAAATAAAAATAAAAAATAGTATTGGTGATAATGCTGATTTTGTTATTCTGAGACTGTTGGTATTAAGCAAGTATTTAAGAACCACTGACAATTGTGATTTTCAGGTGAAGTGAAAATGATATGGTTTTCCAGTTTTTTGTTTTTTTTTAATGAATGTATTTCTTCAGAGGTACATACTGAAATATTTTCAGATGAAATGATATGATGTCTGAGATTTGCTTCAAATGATCTGGAAGGGCAAGAGTAGTGCTGGAATATAGGTAAAACAAGATTGGGCATGAGTTGATAAATGTGGAAGTTGGAGGGAGGAGTAAGGACATGGAGGTTCAGCATATAACTATTCTCTCCACTTGTGTATTTTGCTATTTTCTATAATTACAAAGAATTAAAAAGAGATATTTACCCTGTTGCTCAATAAAACTATTTCATTTTGGATTTTAAAAAATGTGACCTATAAATATTTTTATTTTTCCTGATAAGATCCTCATTCTAGTATATATAGTATGTATCTATATATGTGTATTATTGACATTTGTACATATGTACACATCTACACACACACACACACACACATACATATATACACACATATATAGTAGCACATTTTGCTAAACATCTGCCTTAGTGACATGCTGTCTGGGCACCATGGTGCTGAGCACTCAGGATCTCACACCAATATCTTCTCCAGCCTTCAGAGTCTGTGGTCAGCATGGAAAGAAGCAATGAGATAAACAGAAAGGGCTTCAGCACATGGCCTGAACCTTAGGCTCAGCTTCTGCTCATGACTAATTCAGCAGCTTTCAGTGGGGTAACTGGTTGAAATCAATTGTATTGTCTATTAATTTGGTAAAGTATAAAATTCATTTGGATTGGTAGTTTGGCAGAATTGACTGGATAATTTACAAAAAGATACATCTGTAGTCATTCAGACACTTAGAAATGTTTTCTGGTTACTGACACTTAGTTCCTTGGTGCAATATTTTTTAAAAAACAAACTATTATTTATTATTGCCAGTAAATTTAAATTACTAGTTTCTAAAACAACAACAACAACAACAAATAAATAAAAAAAACAGAAAAAAACAAACATTGCTCCCAAACTGTTACATTTATGGAAAACTGATGACAAAATACTTAATTTTAGTAGATTTTACATTTAACATTGCATCTATTCCTATATCCAAGGTCTCTTACTCATCACAGCCCTTCCTTATGCAAACTTCATCACAAAAACAGCTTATACCTTATTGAAAAAATAAGTTAACAAGGAAAGCTTTGCCCCTCGTTTACCACTATTAATATCACCTTTGAAATTGTTGGACTTAACAGGAACCCCACCAAAGTGAAAAGTGTTCTTATGCCAATGCTATTATCAGCATTAGACACATTATTGACCGTGACTCAGAAGCACACTAAATTAGAAACTTGTGAAGGGAGAAATGTATTAAATAACTAAAAATAGGACTTGCTCTTTTAGGATCCATATTTCAAAGAATGGTGAGGTTGCTTTATTCTTCAAAGTTTTATTGGTACATGCAGCACAGATTACAAGAGGAAACAACCTTCCATTTTACTCAGAACCTCTTGTAATGGCAAACATAGAGTTTTAGAAATTCAAATGTGCTCATATACCATTAAATGTAGGGCGTATTCATGCATTCCCTCTGATCCCACCTATGGCCCATTAGGCCCAGCATTCTGTCTCTGGTGGCATGAGGGAGCATGAATGTCCTCAGGGTCATCCAGAATCTGGTGGGTCTTCATAACTAGAGCAGCCCCCTCTCCCAGTGTTCGTAGAGAAACATCAACAATGATTCAGTAAGTATCTCTTCTGAGTTGCAAAGAAAACCTAAATCGTGCATCGTTGTCAAGTTTGCAAATAAGTCAAACTGTCACAGAAACTGTGAAAGCTGAGCTGGGTAGACAAAAAAGGAGCTCTGTAATATTTAATATTTTCAAAAGTTAATTAAGGGTTTGGGAAATGCCTCAAATTCAAAGCAGGGGGAACTGATGCCATCTAATCACAGAACCACACAGCAGCCAGGCAGAACTCTCCCCAAATGCCTCCAATTTAGACAGGAGGGACCACCAGGAAGGGAGAACATTTCTGCCTTCATGCCCGCTCAATTCTTGGCCTTGTTTCTGGGCCTTCCAACAAGCATATCAATTAGTAGCTCCAATTGTGAGCGTAGTTTTGGTGTTGTTGTTGTAATTCAAACACCTGTCCACTAGAAACTGGACAGAGGCCACTGAACAGTTGTCAGATGGTAACTGTAATGTTTATAGATCCAATCCATAGATCTGCCTCTATGTGGCATAAAGTGCCAAAAAGTTATATAGCCAGACATCTGGCAACTGGAAGAGTGTCTATCTCTTTAGCACTCCGCCTAGCCCTCACAGTTCTATTTGTGCATGCAACGCTGGTCCTGGGAAAGCAAGACTTATTTTATAACTGCCATCTCCCTTATTTCTGTCCACAGAGTCGTAGCAGCAACTTCTGGTTACTTGCTCTTTGCCAGTACTCCAGTCTAACCAAGATAGAAAAAGAGCTTCCCATATCTATTTCTGCTAAGCTCTCCCTATTACTCAATCTGGCCAAATGCAATCAAATGGGCACTCTAGTTCTCCCCAGTGCCTAAGTCATTTGCAGAAAGTAATCTGAGTATTTGGAGGAGCATTCAGATTCATTTAAAATTTTGGGGATGAAATAGTGCTTTATAGGAAATGTACCATAAAGAGTCTTGACAGGCCCGCGGAAGTTAATGTACTTGGCCACCTTCTCCATTTTTACTAGGAAGGGATTGAGACAAAGAAAAGATAGAGTAGGCACATACTGTACATGTGTTTTCCATGACAACTGATAGCCTGGAATGCGGTGGAGTGATGGTGGGGCCATAAAAAGTGGAACATATGCTAATTACTGATTGAATTCTATAGCTTCCCACAAAAGTCACCTCTGTTTTTTTGTTTCTTAAATTCATTTATTTAGCAAGCATTTATAGGCTGTGTCCTACATTTGTACATGTGTTCCTAAAGATTTATACTAATTTGTACATGGGAATATTAAACAATGAATATGTTTTACAAGAGGAATTCTGATTTTTGAAAGTTTAGAAAAAAATCCCCAGTAAGATCTCACCTTTGCTGTGTTTCTAGGGTTTGATATACAGATTTTAATTTTATTGTGTTTGTTCACAAGAGAGAACACATGGAATCAGTTCCTGCTATGACTGGAGTCATCACACTTGGAAAACTCAATGATTTCTCTCCAGTTTCTTCTGCATCTCTGCTCTTCCCCACTTTACCCCTTTGGGAAGCATTTATGGCATCCACAGGCCATTGACCAGCCCTGCCAGGGGTATTAAGGGTTAACAGTATTTTTATTACAGATGAGGACAGGAAGGATCTGGAGAGAATCCCCTCAGGTAACACACAAGAGAAGAGGTCTGACGTTTTGGCTATTTGCCATTAAAGCTCATTAAGACGACTTCGTGGCTATGTCTAATTCTAATGAATAATTAATGCTAAAACATTAAGGGCTTGAGAATCTAAACAGTGACGGTGACAGAGACAAGGGGACCAGACTTTATGGCTGTCCATTCACTCCTGTTCTTGGCTCTCTTTAGCTTCTTGCCCTTAACAATGGGGTTCCATCTCCTTCAGACATGTAGTAACTCACGATACACTCTCAAGTGTGATTTCAGGAATTTCTGAAATATCTATGAGAGGGAAGGAGTCCGGTGATATAAACTCACTTCACAAATATGGTACTCTAGTTTTCAAAGAGATGCAATAAAACATAAATGGAACTTAAATTCAAGACTTTTAATGTCAACCAAGAGATGCCTCAGTGAGTCAGTATTTATAAATAGAATCAAAATCAAAATACATTCTGGGTCTGTCAATTACATTAATGAGTCTTAGTTTTTCTATCTCCAAATCTGTAACATATCTCCAAAATCAGTAATTACTATAGCTGCTGAAGTGTTTTTCTGAATTCTTATAACTCAGAGAGGCATTGGTGCGTGTACTTGAGCTTCTACAACTTCACAGCTGGTGGGAGTAACATCTCATTCTACATATAGCAGGGTTGCAAAGTTTAGTTCACACTGCAATTCATATGTGCGTTGGAAGTATACAAGGCCTGACAATTAAGTTCGCGAACTCATCTCAGAAAAAGTGTTACTTATCTCATTGCTGACTATCACTACGGTCACCTTTGAAGTACTCTTCCTGGGAAGCTATGCACCAATGCCAGCACCTAGTCCACTCTTCAAAGCAATTTTGGAACTCTTTTTCTGGAATGGTCATCAGAGCTGTCTTCGTATTACCCTTGATATCCTGAATGTCATCAAAATATCTTCCTTTCAATATTTCCTTTATCTCAGGTAAAGAAAGAAGTCATTGGAGGTCAGATCAGGTGAGTAGAGAGGGTGTTCCAATACAGTGATTTGTTTACTGGCTAAAAACTCCCTCACAGACAGTGCCATGTGAGCTGGTGCCTTGTCGTGATGCAAGAGCCATGAATTGTTGGCAAAAAGTTCAAGTCGTCTAACTTTTTCATGCAGCCTTTTCAGCACTTCCAAATAGTAAACTTGGTTAACTATTTGTCCAGTTGGTACAAATTCACAATGAATCATCCTTCTGATATCAAGAAAGGTTAGCAACCGCGTTGTAACAAGTTTGAGAACTTAATTGTCAGACGTATGCATCAACATGTATTCATGTTGATGAGGCTGGGCCCTCTCTGTTTCGCCTACCCTCTTCCTCTCTCCCTTCCTATAATGCCCTGAGCTAGAAAAAAGATGAGCTTTTTACTTTGACTTTTCTTATATCATATTTTTTACTACCATGGAGTATGCTCACCTGACATCGGGAGATAAGGGAATTTAGAAAATCTGCTCTCAAGACAACAGCCTCACTTGGGAGGCTTTAGTCTAACTTACTTTGAATTTCAAAAACTGAATATTACCTAGATCTTTCTTTACCTTTACATTACTTCAGTAAATGTTATAATCTACCCCCAGGAAGATGCTTGTCTGATTAATTGAGAAAAATGCTATATTTGGAAAAGTAAAGAGGAAAGCTGGAGTATTTAAAAACCAATTAACTCTCTTACGCATGTATATTGATATAAGATGACTTGTGCTCCTCCATTAAAAAATGCACATTGGAAATTGGTGCTGAGATGCATTGGAAAATGATCATTAGTTTCTCTTCTTGTTTAGAGGGACTTTTGATGATCTGGCATTCTGTATAAGAAGTAGAAAGGTCAAGGGACATTTTAGAGAAGGAGGACAGGAATACAAGAGGCATTTTACAAATTTACAGAGGTAAGAAAATGAATGTCATTTTTCAGCAACCATTGTGTACATGTGTACACATACATGCACATATGTATCCACTGGCCCAGGACACAGTTAAGCTTAATTATTACACCCATCCATTATTATAGAATAAGTGTTAGTTGAGCAAAATTATTCTAAAGAGAAGAATAAGACAAAGAAAAAGGAAAAGAGCTTCAGGATTTAGGAAGATTTTCTTCAGATGTCATTTTAATTTTTTTGGTCTATGAAACCTTAACCTTGTATTTCAAATTGTTACTATGTGTTTATTTAAATAGTGCTTGAAAAGGCATCATCCAAAAATTTTAAAAAAGTATATATATCTTTGGATGAAATTTCTTACTGGACAGAACTTTAATCTCCCAGCAGGCAGACTTTCAGAAAGCTGTTTCTGAGCCAGATTAGTGCACACTGGATTAAAAAATAAACTTAAACTTCACATTTAAGTTAATTAAGAAAAAAAAGAAAAAGAAAAAAAACAACAAAAAAAAACCCCTGGTTAGTCGGTCTTTCTTGGACTAGGAAAACTTTGAGACACTTCCTCAAACAGTGGAGAACCCATTACCAGACCCATGATAAAAATTCACTGAAGCAATGCTGGTCTCCAGTGAATACTGAGTGACAGTGATGACTGGATCTGTTTGTGCACATATAGAGAGGAACCAGAGAGATGGTGGGAATCCCTTTCTTTAGAATCGAGGGTCTATCTACACATAATGGGTAGAGAGGAAGGCTTTAAATGAGCCAATCTCCTGCAAAACATGGAATACCCAGCAACAGTAAAACCCCCAAGTGGTGGAATCTTTTACATGTTTTAGTCAGTTTATTAGGTCTAAGTAAGGCCCTCTCAGGCTCAGGTGCAGATCTTCAGGAAAATGTGTGCAAAGTTGCAGGTGTACATGGACATGCAATTTGCTTGGAGGGAGAGTGCATAGCTTTCATTAGATCCTCAAAGGAGTGTGAAACCGCCTCTGAAATATTAAGAACACTTCTTTGAGATAAAGATTGACGTACATTGGAAAGGTACCGACGATTATTGACTACTCACTATGTACCCATGACCTGCAGAAGCAGCAGCCCTGAAATTATGGTGCGCACATCCCAGGGATCAGCAAGACAACCCACTGAGATATGAGAAGAAAACACTAAGCTTCTATTTATTCTCATCATGACAAAGAGAAAAATGAGTGTGACTGGTATTTAATGTATGGATTTACACCAGCACCCTCTCTTAATCTTCATGTTAGATTAAGGGGTCCTAAGGAGGAATAGGGAATTCCACAATGTGTGGGGGGTTTGGCAGTGGCCCCATTATTTTTTCATTCATTTTCTAATTTATTGTGGCGTGTGGTTTACATAAACCAAGATAAATGGATTTATAGACTGCTTCGTTAAAGAGTAGAGTTTTTAGAATCTATTGTTTGTCACAACAGAGGTGTGACTGAAAATTTTTGGTACCACACAGAGGTTCTCAGATTATCTCCTAGAAATGTATCAGAGCTATTGAGCTTAATAGTGAATTACACAAAATACATGTCCCAAATTTGCTAGCTTTTTTTTTTTTTTACTGTGATAAAATTTGGTTGGTTGTCAATAATATGCTATTCACCTTTTTATATATTTAAAAATAAATCACATTTTATCTGTACCTCGCAGAAAAATGTGACTAAATCATGGGAGACAAAATATGTGCTTTGCAAAAGAAATCTCTGAAATGTTCTATGAAAAGAGATACTCCAAAAAAGGTGTTATGAGTTTTTTTTAACCATAACAATGTTTTTTTTTGTTTGTTTGTTTTTTGTTTTTCTGAAAATATGTTACCTACAAAATTTTTTAAATCTAGGAACAAATCCAGAAAAATATCCAAATATTTTTATCCATTTATAAATCTTCCAAATGAAGAATTTCACAGTGTTTTGAACCTGTCCAGTAGAATATAATGATTTCTGATTATTTTCAAAAATAACTGACTGAAACCAAAAAAGATGAACATTTACTACCTATTTCAACAAGAATCATTCCATAATTGGTACATAGTTTATAAATTTTAATGTGTAGCCAGAAATTAATTTCTTTCATTTGGATTTTTATTTATATCTTAGTGAAGTCTGTTTTAAGCTGTGATGGCCACTAAAACAAAGTAGAAACAGCTCTCTAAATTAATTACATCACTGTGTCAAAGCAAAATTTAAATAAATAATCATTTTAATCACATTGTTCTTATAAAAATATTAGGTCAGTATAACAATATAAAATGTTAAGTATTGCAATAATTTTTCCTGAGTGCAGAAATGTGTTAATGAAACAGAATGAAAATCTCTTTTAAAATAACTATTTCAATCATTTAAAATTTCAGCTTTTTGTGTATGTTTTATAATGTGTACATTTTAGTTTAGTGTCACATGATTTAATAGATAAATGTATAAACATTTTATACATATAATAAGATATGCATGCTCAATTTCTTTTTGCTGATGAGGAACAATACCAAAGAGGTTAGAACTGATGCTGTAAGCCATTGACATCTATTTTTTAAATTAATCCTCATAACAACTCTGTGAGGTAGGTATTATTATTATTCCAATTTTACAAATAAGGAAAGAGAACCAGAGACCGTTAGTAGCTCAACAGCTTGCCCATAATCACAGTTAGTAGATGGTTGACCGGATATTTGGAAGCCTCAGTATCCGAGGTCAGAGGCTATATTCTAACCACTCTACTAGAGCAATGTATTAGTGGGTGATGTGCTTAAGACCCCAGAAAGGCTCAAGGTTAAGTCAAGTAGTGGTTGATAATAGTTAGTGATTGATAATTAGGTGCCATGTTTTACTTAGGTGCCCATTTCTTTACATCTTACTCTAATTGTGTATCAGTATTTACTGCAGGTTAGGGTTGGAAGGTGTGCTAATTATTTCTTCTCTTACCCTCTCCAGTGGGAAAACCTAGGATAGTCTGGGATACAAGTCACTAACCAGAGTACCAGAGATCAGCTATTGGCAACAGATCATAATAGCAAGCACAGAACTTAAGAGAAAATAGTTACTTTATTACTGTCCATATAAACTCAACACCCCTCCCCAAGTGACAACAATATGACATAAATCTTGTAGCCATCCACAGAATTGATAAGGGGAGGGGCGTCTGATTTGATCTTTGCTCTATCAAAAACATTTCCACAACTTTTTATACTGTCAATTTATATATGATGTACAGAAACTTCTGAAACTTGGGTTACCCTGTGATAGGCAATAACAGCAATGGAAGCATTATTGTCCATCATGACAATGAGTGCTCTTTAACAAGGAGATCACCGGCCAGATGGAGCGTACTGGCAATGAGGTAAATGTGAAAATGTTCCTATCTATCACGTCAGCTCACTGTCCACCACCTGGCGGAGGTCGGCTTGTTACAGAATCCTTATAGGCTAGCAAGCTGAGGCCACATATCTCAATGAAATAACCCCATCATTTTTATTTTATTCTTATTTTCAAAATATACCCAAAGGCTGCAAGCACTCTAATGTGTCAAGTTTCAGGGAGCAGTGAATTTCCGTGGCAGTTATAAGCCTCTGAAACAGGGTCTTATAATGGAAAAACTGACAGACCCTTAACTATAGCTACACTAACAGGAGTCCCTATGATAAAAGCTACCTTAATAAACCACAATTTGGTCCAATTATGTGGGGCTGCCACAATCTCTGATAAGCCTGATGTTCATCCTGACCTCATAATTTGCGCACTTCAGATTGTATGTATCGGCAGTTTTTAAATGGGTTCCTTCCACCCTGCATGCAGGCTATGTGATGAATCTAGGTTTCTGGTTTTGACAGCCAGGTCCCTATGCCTGGGAGATTAAATCAGTGAGTATGTAGTAAGACTTGTCAGCGAAGGAGGAAAGAATCAGTGGGGGATCGTGGGTGAAAAGTGAGTGCTTCACCAGCCTTGCCAATGGAGTCCTAGTCAGCAGGCATAAAAAGGCAGCCAAATTGTGGCTGAAAGAGTGGAATGGCAGTTAGAGTATGCAATCAACAACTATACATGTGTAAAGTCAGGGGGTCAGGCACGGTGCCAGGCCTGGGGAAACAACATAATATTTCCTCTGAGGAGCTGATAGCTTAGTAAGAGATAAAAATGTCTAGAAATAAATCAGTTTGATTTTTTTTTTTTTTTGCTCCCCAGTGGGCCAAGATAGAATGGAAATTCAGAGTGCCTTGATTTTCCTATACCACTTACCACCATATCATCCACCTACCTATTCATCCACCCACCCACCCATATATCTACCCACCCACCCATCTCTCCAGTCATTCATTTGACATTTACTGACCGTCTCTAATGTGTTTGGCCCTGTTTTCTTCCAGCACTCAGCACATGCTCCTTCAAACCACTATCTTTTCTCCCAGCGTTCCTATTCCCATTTGAAATATCTTCTTCCATTCACACCTGCATCTCCACAACCTCCACATGCTGAGTTTTCCCTCACAGTCCTTGTTGCTTCCATTTCCTCCTTCCCATTCCCATAGTTACCACCCAAGTCCAGGCTCTGAGGTGATGAGCAGAGTGCCTTGTGCATAGGAATATATATATATATATTCAGTGTTTGTCTTGGAAGTGAATTAGCTCTCACAATGACCATTAATGGTCTGAAATCCCTGCTTCCTGTCACTCTTTATCACAGCACCTGATTTCATTTTTCTAAAAATCCCCTTTTGATGGTTTAATAATTAGTTCCATGTGTTTAGGAACCTTGTCCACTGCTGACAAATGAACTCCATGCCCAGATGAATTATAGCCTTTTTTATTCATGGCAGTAAATAGGTATTGAATGAATGAATGAGTGTTTCCTCAATATTCAACTCAGCCTCATCTCTTCCATGAAACTTTCTATGATCTCCTTTTCCCAGCTCTGAATGATTTATATACATTTTCCTCTGTGTTCCAATAAGATCTATAACATAACTCTATTAAAATGCTTGTAAAAAGACATTATAATCATGATTTACTTGTTAATCTGTTCCTCAGAATCTTAGGGTTGGGTTGTCCACTCCCATTTGACTGTGTAACCCCAACTCTAGTGCCTTCACAGACTGAAGCACTTTTTGTTGAATGACTTGTTAAGTAAGTGAATAAATAAATGGGTTACGGAAATAAACATGAACTGCAATCATATGTACAAACTTTGACTACCAGGATAGTCAAAGAGTAAAAAAATGTCATCACTTAAGATAAATGAGTTTTTGATCAATTTGGCTGTCACACCTATGAAAACCACTTTGAATATAAACTTGATATTTTTAATAGATGAAACACAGATGTCTGGATTGACACCTGTTTTAACTCAGGCCAGGAATAGGCTTGAGATCCAGAATGTAATAAATGCTCTGGATCACTGTATACTGAGAGCCTTTCAACCAGGGCTGTCTATGAGCCACTCATAGACCTTCAGGCTCAAGAGTGCCCTTGGGAAAGCACCTGCACCAGGAAATAAGGAGGGAGATGTCAGGAGCAGGTGTGGTGCCCTGAGTACAGTGTAGTTGACTAAAATGACACAGACTTTAGTGTATGTCCACAGTTTACTAGATTGGGGTTTCTGGCTTTTATCTCCTTCTGCTTGGCTCATGGGATTGACATTGATTTGGCTAGACCAGACTCAGTAACCAGAGGCATTGTCTTCCAAGACAGGACCTCAAGGGCCAGCATGTGACTTGTGCTTATGTGAAAGCTGCTCTTCCTTTCTTTCTTTTGTACTCCTCCCCTTCCTCCCTCCCAACCTCTCTTTCTTGTGATCCTCCATTTGTTGAGCTCCTAATAAATTTGATGCTTAGAGCTTGGCCTGGTAAAGAAAACAATGTGAGTATTTGCTCCCAAGAAATGATCTAGTTAGAGATCTAATTAAGTGGATATAGAACAATAATTCAAAGGAATGTGAGATATATGCCATAAAAGTGGTTCGGAAGAGCTATAGTTCAGTTCACAGATATTTTGTGAGCACCCAGAAGAAGGCATATGATGGGCATTGGGAATATAATGATAAATAAGACACGATCCCTAATCACTATATTCATTTCATCATCTTGAGGAAGACTGACCTATACACATATCATTATAAAATTAACAGTATTAAAAAATGCTCTAGAAGGACAAATGAGTAACATCTTACTCAATTGGGAATTCAGAGATGGCTTCCTAAAGGGATGACTCCTGAATGGAACAATTATTATTTAACATAACTAACACATAGCATTTAATATGTGCCAAATATTGTTCTGTATTAGCTCACTTAATCCTCACAACAATCCTGTAAGGCAGGTACTATTATTACTTCTATTTTACCAAGACAACTGAGACACAGAGAGGTTAAGTAACTTGTCTGAGGTTACACAGCTTATAAGCATTAGAGCTTAGGTGCAAGCCCATGAAGTTTGGTTCTTTAGTCTAGTAACTGCTACACAGCATCCAGCATTCAAAAACACCAGAAATAAAATTGGAAGGCAAACAATAATCTGGCAAAATGTTTTCCTCACTTGGCAGTGTTAATGCCATAATTTTTTTTCAGAAAGTTAAACACTCAAGTAGAAAATGGAAAAAAAAAAAACACTAAAAAGAAATTTACAAAAGAAGAGATATAAATGATCACCAAATACATGGAAATGCTTAATCTCACTAATAAGAAAAACAAAATAAAACAAGATCTCTACTGTACCTACTAAATTGGAAAGTTTCATTTAACTATTGCTACAGCCTTGCTGAGAAAAATTTGCATCAAAAGTCCTAAAACGTTACATATCTTTTGATTCATCAAATACACCTTCAGGAACTTATATAAAGGAAATTAAAATATATGTTTTAATAATTTCATCAATAAGGATATTCATCATAGTATTGTTTATAACTATGTAAAATTGGAAATAATGTAAATATCCAAAATATAGGATCCATTAAATAACTCAAAATACTAAGTCATTCATGATTTAGTTTAAAAAAATCAAGTTATAAACTAATAGGTTGAGCATATTCCCACTTTTATAAAAATTATATTTAAGTATCATATAGGAAAAAATGTCCGTATTGCTCCTCTTTGGGTAATAATATAATGGGAGTTTTTTGTGTTCTTCATTTTGCTTATCTGAATTTCCTAATTAAAATGTATTGTCTTTATAATAAGGGGGAAATGAGCAAATGACTCTTTGTTCTTTTTAGGTGAATTACTTATGTGATGGAAGTAGGGAAGACATCAGTATGAATAGTATAGCTTGGGGTGTGGAGGAAATAAATGCATTTTTGTTATAAAAAGTGAGAGAGAGAGAGAGAGAGAGAGAGAGAGAGAGAGAGAGGTGGCTGTGTGTGTCGTGCTAAGGAACATGGCTCATTCTGAAGATAATGAGCCACTGATGGCTGTTGAGCAGGAAAGCGGAGGGAAATGGCCCGAGTTCCATACAGAACAAGTGCTGTGCTGGCAGAATGGCGAGGAAAAGCTTGGTAGGGATCCCAGGGTTAAGGCTTTGCCACGGGGAAGGAAGAGATGGTGAAGGTCTGACCTAGATCAACAATGATAATGGAGCAGAAGCAATGCATTTGGAGAACAAAAATGTTTAGGAGGTAATTTGTGTATTTCAGGTGAACTCATCAAAACTAGTGAATGATTACAGGCCTCCATTAATGCTCAGATTTCTGATGAAGATTTCAAGTGAATGGTAATAGCTACTCTCACAGGAGGAACAGAATTGCTTGGGAAAGATAATGTGATCTGCTGTAGATGCATTGACTTGAGGTTCTTCTGACATTCAAGGTGATGAATTGAACAGTTCAGAACAAGAAGAGATACTTCCAACATGGGTGACCATGTAAGGTCTTATCTGAGAGATAAAAAAAGGGGGGGAGATAAGAAAGGAAATATAGGATAAGTAGAATTGCTACAGGTTTAGATGTTATATGCAAACAAAGACAGAGGCACGAGATCTCAGAGTCCAGATTGGTTAAACACAGCTTGTAAAGGAGAGTAGTTGAAGATAAGTCTGGAAAATTTAGAGCCAGACTAAGACTTTTAATGCTGGTCTTTCAGGATTTGTTTTTGGTTAATGCTGTGTGTATGTGCGCGCGCGCGTGTGTGTGTGTGTGTGTGTGTGTGTGTGTGTGTGTTTCTGTTTAGATGCTAGAGGAAATAAAGTTATTTTGAGGCTTTTGGGACCACAGTAGTCTTAACTACACTGGCAATGGTGTTCAACAAAATAAAAATATTTAGAGCCACTATTTTTAAAACACTGTTCTAACATGTTAAATGCTGTAATTCAGGCATTAATCTCATTTATGACTAACAATAATTATCCGAGGAAGGCATTTATTACCCTAATTTTGTAGATGAGGAAACTGAAATGCAGAGAGGTTAACAAATTTGCCTAGAGTCAAATTTGCCACACAGCTAACAAGTGGCAGAAGCTGATTTCAAACTCAGGTCAATGAGACTCCAAAGTTCCCAGAAGTGACTGGTAGAAACTAGGAAATCTAAGATGGCCCCTTTGAGACATATCTTTGAGTCGAGACTTGAATGACAATAAGAAGCTGGCCATGTGAAGATCAGCAGGAGGAAACCAGGAACTGGGAACAGCTAGTCCAAATACCAAGTGGATAAAGCTGCATGTTATCAAAGACTAAAAAGAAGACCAATGTGGTAGGAGCAGAGACATCAAGGAGGGAGTGGGTGTGAAATGAGGTCACAGAGGAAGCCAGGGCTGGATCCTGCAGGACTTACAACTGGGTGATGGTTTGGGTTTTACACAGAGTGCAGTAGGAATCCACTAGATTCCTGGGTCTTGGATATGTGATGTGTCTGTGATCTGGCCTGATTCATGATTTTAAAAGATTACTAGTAGGAATTCGCTAGACACATGGGGGTGGGGTGCAAAGAGGAAATTCCATGGAAAGGAATAGCACACGGGAAGGTGCAAAGTTGAAAAGAACTCAGTTAGAATGAAAGGTTCATGTAGAAGATGATTGTTGTGATCAGGGTCTTCTCAGGATTTGGGTAAGAATTTTGAACTTTATTCATTGGGGGAAACTGAAGTATTTTCAGCAGAGCAGTGACATGATCAGATTTGCATTCCAGAGACAAACCTTCAGCAGCTCTGTAGAGAACAGAGGGGCCAACTGGGGGCTGGGAGACCAGTAAGCCAGACAATAAGTGAGGGGAGCCTGAGAACACAGGGGCAACAAAGAGGTCCAGAGGGAGAGTCCTTGAGGATTTGAGAGCGATTAAGACAGGGAATCTTCAAGATGTCAGCAGTGTGTATAAAGAGCAATTCTGGGAAATTCCTGGTTTTCTGGCCTGACTGACAGAATAGATGATGGTGATTAAGAACGTAGGAAGTAGGTTTTTAACAAAAGATGGTGAGTCCAATTTGGATACAGTGACTGACTTATTTATGGGTCATCCAAGTGGAGATGTTCTGAAGATAGGGTGGAAAAAGGGTCATGAGTTCAGCAGAGTTGAGGATCAGGGAAGAAGATGTGGGAGTTAGTAATCTAAAGGTCATAACCTAAAGCCCTGTGTGAGGAACAGGTCACCCAGGGGCAGTGTGAGAAGAGGAGACCCAGGTTACTGAAGGGCACATTCCAGGGGACTTACTGACATTTTTTGCGTTGAAACACAGGAAGAATAAAATGTGAATAGATTGAGAAGGACTGTTAGGGAAGTACGAGGGAAAAAAGAGAATGGTCAAGTAAAATAAAACAAAAATATGAGTTAGCTGGAGCAATTTGAAAATAAACGCTAATTTTAGCAGAAGTTTCATTGAGTTACAGAAAGCACAGACAGGGACAATAGACTGCAGGTTCTAAATGCTTTACTGGGAAGGGAAGTAGAAATATGAAATAGAGGCTAGAAGCAATGCAGAACGCAGGAAGGATGTTTTTCAAAGAAGCAGAAATGCTAAGAGTGGTTTTGTGTTTTTAGATTAGAGCCAACATAGAGGAAAGGACTGAATATACTGGAGAGAGGTGATTGAAGAGTGTAAGTCCTCTAGAGGGAGGGGAGAATGAGTGTCCAGTCACAGGAAGAGAGGCAGGGCACAGTGCCGTCTTCAATCTTCTCTTGCCCTTGAGTAGCTTCTATGCACTAATCTTTGGTCAGCTGGCACCAATTCTACATTTTGACATTTTAGCTTCATTGACTAATATCGACTAACTTCAGTTTCTCTCTCTCTCTCTCTCTCTCTCGCACTCTTTTCCTCTATTATTATTATTATTGTTATTGTTATTATTATTATTATTATGCAACTCCCCTACCCCCACCCCAGTCAGCTGTAATGCACTGTGGTCTCCTCAAACATGGTGTTTCTCCTTCCAGTGGCTATGGTTGGGGCAGGGTCTTTAGAAGAGGCTGAGTTGGTTTTCATAGATATGGCTGAGATGTACATTTTACCTATAATTCTCACTTCCTATCAAAGTAAATACTCTTATCTCTACTTTTCAGATGAGGAAACTGAGGCCAGAAAAGCTTTCTAACTTACCCAAGGTCATGCAGTGGGTAGGGAATTGAGCTGGGATCAAAGGTCTGGTCTGTGTGACTCCAAAGCCCACCCTTCCCCTTCCAGTGTTGTAGAAGTCATATTCCAGTGGATTTGAGGATTGAGAGGCAAGGAGGCAGGAACAGAGATTTTTGCAGAAAACAGACCTAAGGGGATAAATGAGTAGTGGCAATGGGAATATACAGACATAGCTGGAGCTTCATTGGGAAGCATGCTTTAGGTAGGATGCACAAGACTTCATCTTGGAGAGTTGTAGGGCAAAATGCTTGATGACTGTGTCCCAAAATGGCATTATCTGTGCCCCAGATCTTGGTTTCTAAATAACATTACAGCCTTGGCTTATTCCAAAGCTAGGGCAGAGAAAGTACAAGGTGAACCTGGGGTTTTCTGTGCCAGAAAGCAACGAAGTACTCAAAGATTAATGAGATCATGTCAAGAGGACACAGGAAGCTGCAGAAACTGGCTTAAAGGGATCTTCACTGGCTGAATTGGAGACAATTTGAGCAACTAAAAGAATAAGGAGTAAATAAAATAAAAGAGTTCATGAATCCATTATGATATGAGGGCAGAAGGGAACGAAAAAAAGGTGGCAACTATTCTTTACAATAAATGTAGAAGGATAATAAAATGAGAAAAATCACTATTTTGTAATCCCTAATATAGTAAATGATTTTAGGCAGCCATCATCAATGGATGCTAAAACCACTGGGTGCATGGTTGATGAGGAATAGAATATTCACAAAGACTTAAAGTATCTCTACAGAGAAAATATTAATTACAAAGTAAAAATGTTAAAAATTATAAAAATTAATGGAGAAATATCACTATATCAAATTTGTCAAAGACAAAATGGTCAGTATATGATACAATGGGAAGCATACAGTATCACTTATGTAACATTCTTGCCATATGCTTAACCTAGGTCTAAACTTGAGGAAATAAATACAGGATATGGATTATTCTACAATGCAATTGGCCAGAACTCAAAAAGTTTCAATGTCTTAATTTTTTTTTAAAAAGGGGTTGCGGGAAGTTGATTATTTCTAGTTTTTAAAAAAATTAAAGTGACATGACAACGAAATATAAAGACTAAAACTGAATTGGATCCCAGATTTCTGCAAAAGGTCATTTTGCGATAATTGGAGACATTTGTATATAAATGACATTTTAAAAGCAATCTTAGAGACTTCTGGTTACTTCTGGTTTCTGATCCCGTATGTAAGGACATTGGAAGATACCACTCCATTCTAACAAGTGAAGAGCTAAGCAAACTGAAAAATTAACAACTTTGCTTAGATCTATAAATAAAGGGAGGTCACAGGGCAAACTGTCCCCAAATTGGAGAGACAGACAGATAGATACAGACAATCATAACTAACCAGAACAGAAAACCCATAAGCAGAAACCTCTGTGGGAACAAATGCCAAGATACCAAAACCTGAACTATGCTAAATTGCTGGAGGCTCAGTGTGGAAAAGTCTGAGAGTCAAAAACTCCAGGAAGTCCTCACACATTTTTCAGTTTTACCTCCAGGAGTTCAACCAGGTTCTCACAATGCTTATCAGAGAAAAATCCCCTGTTGCTTCCAGCAGAGGGGGAAACATAACAATTATGAAGAAGAGAGCATTCTGTTTTTCTTAACAATGTCTGCCCACAGGAGAAACTAGTTAACCAGAGCCTAACCTGCTGGAGTTTTAGCAGAGCCAGACCTACCTAGAATAAGGGAAATATTCAACTCTAGCCCACTTTAGCTTCCTTTTCCATATGGGGGGAGGACAGAGGAATATTTAGAAGCACTTATGAAGTTAGCAGTCCAAAGATACAGGCTCACCAAAAGATTGAGACCTAATCAAAGGACTAGGATGCTTCCTCTCTTCCCACAACTCACCACCTCATTATTAACGGCTTATTTACAGCAGTTACTTTTACCCAGTACATCCTGGCTATCAAGAAAAAATTATAAGACATACTAAAAGACAAAAAGCACAGTTGAAAGAGACACAGCAAAAATAAGAACCAAACTCAAATACATCAGGGATGTTGGAATTATCAGACTGGGAATTTTAAAACAACTATGATTCATATGCTATAGATTCTAATGGATAAAGTAGACAACATACAAGAACAGATGGGAAATGTGAGCAGAGAGATGGAAATTCTAAGAGAATTAAAAAGGAATGTTAGAGATCAAAAACACCGTAACAGAAATAAGAATGATTTTGATGGGCTTATTAGTAGATGGGACACAGTTGAGGAAAGAATCTCTGAGGTAGAGGATATATCAATAGAATCTTCAAAAACTGAAGAGTAAAGAGAACAAAGTCTTAATAAACCAGGACAGACTATCTAGGAACTATGAGGCAACAACAAAAGGTATAATATAGAGGGAGATCCAAGACGGCGAAGGAGATTGTAATGCAGGGTCTCTGGTCCCGCTCTCCGCACAAGAACACAGGATATGGTGAGGCCAAAAAGGAACACCAACGGAGCCATGGATAGGGGGTTCATACCACTATATTCTCGCTGGCAGCTGGGTTGGAGATACAGGAAGCAGGAGCCATACGATCTGCAATCTGCCATCTGCTTCTCTGCCAACAAACCACCCCCCTGGCATAACCACTGCAGTTATATTAGTGGCTAATGGCTAACTGGTCACAGCTGATGGCTATCTACTACCCAATCCAGCACCTTTCCATGTGAGGTTGAGAGCCTGGAAACTGCTCTCCTGGCTCTGTCCCCACAGAGATAAACAACTGTGCTTGCTTCCATCTGTGAACATATTAAAATTACAAACACATTATAGAAAACTCAACTTGGATAACCATCTGAAGTCTGGCTGAACAGAAGTCTTATAACTAAGGATATAAAGAAGAAGCCACATTGAGACTGGTAGGAGGGGTGGAGACACAAAACTGGCTAACCCCAAAACTCCATGTGGTGGTTGAGAACCAGGAAGGATATCTTGGCCTGGGAGGTACTGCCCTGAGGAGCAAGAGACTTCAGTCCCACACCGGACTCCCTAGCCTGGAGTACTGGTGCTGGGAAGAGGAGCTTCCACAACACCTGGCTTTGAAAAACAGTGAGGATTCTGACCATCTGTGTGGGACAGAAGGGGGTGGGAAACCTAGGCATCCTCTTAAAGGGTCTGCACACAGACTTTCTCACTCCTAGGCATTCACCTTGGGCTCCAGCAGAGGGACAGTAACTTGGGGGATGTTGGAGACATAAGGGAGGCAGACTGTGTTGTGTGGGTTCAGGACGCGGGCTGGAGGACAGTCAGCATTCCTTCCATGCAGCCAGCAGGCAGGCATCATCTTTCCTGTGTTGAGCCCTCCCCCTATGCTTATGGCCAACCCTGAATCTGATTGGTCTGGTAAGCGCCACAGCTTTGCCTTGCTGATTCACTGGGACCCCACCCCACCCAACTCCCCCAATGCAGGAGGCACTTTCTCCAAGAGCAGTCATCCCTGACCACATAGCACTCTTCCTTGGAAAACTATCAGAGTGCAACAGATCCCAGGTGGGTGGCGACTGGTCTCAGTGTGCTCTGAGGCTTTTATGGAGTAGCTGCAGGCTCATCACTAGCACCAAACCAGAATATACATTAACCTGGTGAACAAAACTCTTCCCATTCTAGTGACTCCCTGAGACTCTGCCTCACCCAATTTGCACAGAACACGAGGCTTTATCAAGGGCTGAAACTCAAGGGAGATGGCAGGTGACAGCATTCCTTCAGGTGTCCTGGCATTTTGCAGAGATACCCAAGCCTGGTACTATAAGCAGACATCCTGAGTTTGCATCATGGCCTCTCCTACACACATCCAGCGTTAGCACAGGCAGTGAATAACCATGGATAAATTTGTAGTTCTTACCAGATAGTCCCCAGGTGGTCACAGGCAGTGGGTGACCTCGGCCTACACCAGAGCCCCGTGGAAGAGGCCCCAGAACCAACATACTTGGACATTGGCTTCAGACCACAAAAGAGCACCACCCAATTAGCCCCACAAGCAGTACACCAAAAGCACTTTCTCAACAGACACCAGAGCCCACTGGGGCAAATCCCACTCAGTGAGGTAAGCTCCCTGCACAGCAGGGATGTGGCAAAATCCCACAGCCAATAAGCCTGGCCTGAGAGTCAGTCTTACCCAATGATGTGCCTATAGCAACCAAGGCTCAACTATAATAGAAGGGGATAAACAACCCACATAAGGGACACTCCTGGAACACCCGGTGCAGGTGATCAGGGAGACTGTGTCACTGGGCCCCACAGGGCACCTACTATATAAGGCATGTTGGCCAAAACGGGGGGACATAGCAGATCTACCTAACACATAGAAACAGAGAGGCAACCAAAATGAGGAAACAAAGAAATACATTCCAAATGAAAGAACAGAAAAAAAGTCCAGAAAAAAATAAAACCTAAACAAAATGGAGGTAAATAACCTACCAGATAAAGAATTCAAAACAATATTTATAAGGATGCTCAAGGAACTTAGTGAGAACTTTATCAAAGAGAAAGTAAACATAAAAAAGACATACAAACTATAAAAAGGAACCAGTAAGAAGTGAAGAACACAATAACTGAAATGAAGAATGCACTAGATGGAATTATCAACAAACTAGATGAAGCAGAGGATCAAATCAACGATTTGGGGGGAAAGGTAGCAGAAAACACTCAATTGGAACAGCCAATATAAAAAAGAATCCCCCCCACCCAAAATAAAATGAGAGTAGTTTAAGAGACCTCTGAGACAACATCAAATATAACATTCACATCATAGGGGTACTAGAAGAAGAGATAAAAGAAGAGATTGAGAAGCTATTTGAAGAAATAATGACTGAAAGCTTTCCTAACCGGGCAAATGAAATAGACATACAAGTCCAGAAAGCACAGAATCCCAAACAAGATGAACCCAAACAGGCCCACACCAAGACACATTATAATTAAAATGGCAAAGGTTAAAGACAAAGAGAGAATCCTGAAAGCAGCAAGACAAAGGCAACTAGTAACTTATAAGGGAGCTCCCATAAGATTGTCAGCTGATTTCTCAACAGAAATTTTGCAGGCCAAAAGGCTTGGAACAAAATATTCAACATGATGAAAAGCAAGGACCTACAATTAAGATTACTCTACCCAGCAAAGCTATCATTTATCATTGAAGGACAGATAAAGAGCTTCGCAGACAAGAAAAATTTAAAGGAGTTTATCATCACCAAACCAGTATTACAAGAAATATTAGAGGGACTTCTTTAAGATGAAAAAAAAAAAGATCAAACTTATGAATAATAAAATGGTAATAGATGTATA
This sequence comes from Rhinolophus sinicus, assembly GCF_036562045.2. Lineage (NCBI taxonomy): Eukaryota > Metazoa > Chordata > Mammalia > Chiroptera > Rhinolophidae > Rhinolophus > Rhinolophus sinicus. The sequence continues at coordinate 38,637,216 of NC_133758.1, read as the reverse complement.
TTTATTACCAATTACTTCAGTGTAAATGGATTAAATACTCCAATCAAAAGACATAGGATGAGTGAATGGATAAGAAAACAAGATTCTTATATATGCTGTTTACCAGAGACACACTGCAAATTGAAAGACACACACAGACGAGTGTAAAAAGATGGAAAAATATTATTTTATGAAAATGGAAAAGAAAAAAAAAATCTGGGGTAGCAATACTTATACCAGACAAAACAGACTTTAAAACAAGGGCTATAACAAGAGACAAAGAATGATCCAGTAATCCCACTTCATGGTATTTATCTGAAGAAACCAAAATGCTACTTTGAGGAGACATGTGCATCCATATGTTCATTGCAGCATTGTTTACAATGGCCAAGATGTGGAGGAAGCATGGGTGTCTGTTGATGGATGAATGGATAAAGAGTATGTGGTACATATATACAATGGAATATTGCTCAGCCAGGGAAAGGAATGGATTCTTGCCACCTGTGGTGGCAGGGGTGGAGCTGGAGGGAATTGTACTGAGTGGAGTGTCAGACAGAAAAAGACAAATGCAATGAGATTTCACTTTCACATGGAATCTAAAGAACAAAATAAACAGACAAAACAGAAACAAACTTATAGATGCAGAGAACATTTTGATGGTTGCCAGATGGGAGGGGGGTTGGGGATGAGTGAAAAAGGTGAAAGGATTAAGAAGTACAAATTTGTTGTTACATAGTAGTCATAGGGATGTAGGGTGTTTCATAAGAAATATAGTCAATAATATTATAATAACTATGTCTGGTATCAGATGGTTACTACATCTGTTGAGGTGATAGATGGGAGGGAGTTGGGGGCAGAGTGTAAAAGATGACTTGAGTAAGAAGTACAAATTGATAGTTATAAAATAGTCATGGGATGTAAAGTAAAGCATAGGGAATATAGTCAATAATATGGTAATAAGTATATATAGTGCCAGGTGGGTACGAGACTAGTCAGGAGGATTGCTTCTTAAATTATGTAAATATCTAACCACCATGCTGTACACCTGAAGTTAATATAAAATAATATTGAATGTCAACTGTAATTGAAAATTTTTAAAAAGGGGGAAAGGTGAAGGGGAATAAGAAGTTCAAATCTCTAGGTATAAAACAAATAAATCATGGGGAGGTAATGTACAGCATGGGTAAATGTCAATAGTATTGTGATGGCGGGTTATGGTGTCATGGTGATCATTTCTTTAGGTATATAAATGTTGAATAACTATGGTGTATACCTGAAACTAATATAATGTTTTGTGTTAGCTATATTTTAATAAAAAATAAAAAAAAATTGAGAAGAAAAGGTATAATATATGCATAATAGGCACACCAGAATGAGAAGAAAGAGAAAGTGATAGAAGAGATTTAAAGTAACAACGGGTGAGAATTTCCCCAAATTAATACCAAACCACACATCCAGGAAGCTTAGAGAACACTAAGCAGGATAAATGCCAAAAACTACACATAGGCATATAATTTTCAAACTACAGAAAATCAAAGATTAAAAAAAAAAATTCTGGAAGAAACCTTGCCTATAGGAAAGAAATACCTTACCTATAGAGGAGCAAAGATTGGAATTACATCCTACTTCTCAGACACCACGTGCATAAGAAGAGAGTGGGGTAAGACATTTATTTAATATGTTGAAAGAAAAAAACACCAACCTAAAACCAATCTTACATTTCTTGGATGTGATAATGGTAATGAGTTAATAGGACAACATCCAGTTCTTAGGAGGTAGATGTTGAAATAGGGATGCTACATAATAATGTCTGCAACTTTCTTTCCAGATATATAGAGGAATATTTTTAGTTAGTGAATTAAAAAAATGTGTCTATTATATTTTTAATAAACGTGAATGTGAATGTTTAAATAAAAAAATTATTTTAGTAAAAGACACATTCCTATTAACCACCTTCAAAATACACCCCCTTGCTTTGAACACACTTATCCCATTGTTCTTGCCACTTTCTGAAGCAGTTCTGGAAGTCCTCTTCCGTGAGTGTCTTATGAGCGTTTAAGAAATGATGTGCATAGAAAATGGCCTGAGAAATGGGCAAATGGTTTCATTCATCCTCCATCACGACAATGCTCTGTGTCACACATTGCTTCTGGTATGGCAATTTCTGTCAAATAAAAACATTACAGTGTGTCCTCATCCACTTTATTCACTGGATCTGGTGCTGTGAGACTTCTGGCTCTTCCCCAAAGTCAAAATGACCATGAAAGGTAAACGTTTTGAATCAATTCAGGACATTGAGGCAGCCATAACAGTGTAACTAAAGACACTCAGAACAGAGGACTTCCAGAACTGCTTCAGAAAGTGGCAAGAACAATGGGATAAGTGTGTTTGAAGTGAAGCGGAGGATTTTGAGGGGAATTCATGACAATATATATTTTACTGTAGTATTATTTTTATTTCAACATTCACCATATTCTTTGATCACAAATGGCATGTTCTGATCTGAGGACCATAAGAGAGTATTTCCATCTCTCCAAAATTTGAAGATCTGCCTATCTCAAGAAGAAAGTAGTTTATTGATCAAGATAATGTAGATTGTAATGCAAGGTAGATTTAGTCAATATAGTTTAGACTCAGCAATCTCACTCTTACATATTTACCCAATGAAATGAAAACTTATGTTCACACAAAAACGTGTAGAAATGTTTATAGCTTTAAATATAGTCATCCAAAGCTACCATGTTTTCCCAAAAATAAGACCTAGCTGGATCATCAGCTCTAATGCATCTTTTGGAGCAAAAATTAATATAAGACCAGATCATGTATAATGTAATATAATATAATATAACATAACACAATACAATACAATACCGGATCTTATATTAATTTTTGCTCCAAAAGATGCATTATAGCTGATGGTCCAGCTAGGTCTTATTTTCAGGGAAACACGGTAGCTACAGTAGTCCCCCCTTAGCAGAGGGGGTATGTTCCAAGACTTCCAGTGGATGCCTGAAACCATGGATAGTACTGAACCCTATACAGTCAGGTGCTGCATAACTCAACAAGGGACCTTCTATACAACAGTGGTCCCATAAGATTATAATGAAGCTGAAAATTTCCTATCACCTCGTGACAGTATAGCCATCATAAAGCCATAGAACAACATATTACTCATGTGTTTGTGGTGATGCTGGTGTAAACAAACCTACTGCATTGTCAGTTATATACAAGTATAGCACATACAATTATGTACAGTACATATACGTGATAATGGTAATAAACAACTATGTTTCTGGTTTATGAATTTACTCTACTATATTGTTTATGATTATTTTAAAGTGTACTCTTTCTACTTATAAAAATAAGTTAGCTGTAAAACATAGCTTTGTTATGCTGGCAGCAGCCTCATACATCTCGTGTTCACAGCATCTCTTGATTACACCATTTTCTCTTGTGCTTGATTTAATCTCGTGTTGTTTTGTACAGTGATATGCTGTACAAGCTTGTAGCCTAGGAGCAATAGGCTATGCCATATAGCCCAGGTGTATAGCAGGTTATACCACCTAGGTTTGTGTAAGTCACTCTATGATGTTTGCACAATGACAAAATTGCCTAACGACACATTTCTCAGATTGTATTCATGTTGTTAAGCAGCCCATGACTACATATACTTGTTTTTTTCCTGTACATACATACACTTTATGACTTCTCTTAGGCATATGTGAATTTCCAGCATCACTACTCTTGCTCCCTGGGGCCATTATTAAACAAAATAAAGGTTACTTGAACACAAGCACTGAGATACTGAGACAGTTGATCTGATAACCTAGTCAGCTACCAAGTGACTAACAGGATGGTAGCGTATGCGGTGTGGCTATACTGAACAAAAAGAGGAGTCATGTCCCAGTGGGATGGAGTGGGAATGCACAAGATTTCATCATGCTACTCAGAACAATGCTCAAATTAAAACCTACGAATTGCTTTTATTTCTGAAATTTTCCATTTAATATTTTTGGACCAAGGTTAACCACAGGAAGTTATGCACCGATGCCAGTGCCTAGTCCATTCTTCAAAACAATTTTGGAACTCTTTCTGGAATGGCCGTCAGAGCTGTCGTCATCCTACACTTGATGTCGTGAATGTCATCAAAATGTCTTATTTTCAATATTTCCTTCATCTTCAGGTAAAGAAAGAATTCATTGGGGGCCAGATCAGGTGAGTAGGGAGGGTGTTCCAGTACAGTTATTTTTTTCCTGGCTAAAAACCCCCTCACAGACAGTGCCGTGTGAGCTGGTGCATTGTCATGATGCAAGGGCCATGAATTGTTGGTGAAAATTTCAGGTCGTTTTCATCTAACTTTTTCATACAGCCTTGTCAGCACTTCCAAGTAGTAAACTTGGTTAACTGTTTGTCCAGTTGGTATAAACTCATAATGAATAATCCCTCTGATATCAGAAAATGGAATCAATCGTTTGACTCTTGATTTGGACTGATGAACTTTTTTGGTCGGAAGAATTGGCTGACTTCCACTGTACACGTTGACGCTTTGTTTCAGAGTAGTATTGCTACACTCATGTTTCATCACCAGTGATAACATGGCCCAAAGCATCGTCTTGCCTCTCCAAAAGGTCTTGACAAGCTTCGACTCTCCTTTGCTTTTGTTCATCAGTGAGCTCCTTCAGGACCATTTTCACACAAACCTTTCTCATGACAAGATTTTCAGTTAAGATTTTTGTGTTTCTCTATCGATGTTTACTTGGTCTGCTATACTTTTCACAGTCTACTGACAATTTTGATGCACAATTGGATGAATTTTTGCAATGTTTTCATCAGATCTGCTCGTTACTGGCCGCCCTAACCTCTCTTCATCAGTGATGCGTTCTCTCGCCTCAGAAAAACATTTAATCCATTTGTACACTGCCATTTTTTTTCATGGCATTATCCCCATATACTTGGGCTAACATGTCCCTGATTTCATTTTCACTCTTGCCAAGTTTAACAAGAAATTTCATGTTTGTTCATTGCTCTAATTCAAGCTCAGGCATTCTTGCAATGGCACACAAAAACACAACGAGAATAATGAATGCCACTCAGTAAGACACTGCCGCACATGGACAAGAACACAGCTGTGAGACACTGATATACCAAGGTTATGAAACCTTACTGAGCTGTTTGTAGAGTGCTGTCGATGTAAGTGCACAGTGGCCAGTTCACAAACTTAATTTGAAGAACTTGTATGCCAAAAAATGGGTAAATTTCAAAAGAATTGTAAAATAAAAGAAGCCAAACTCAAAAGATTACATGCTATATGATTCCATTTATCTTATGACAGTCTTGAAAGGACAAAACAGTTGAAAAGATAGAGAACAGATCAATGGGTTCCAGCAGTTAACTGGAAGAGATTGCACAAGGGAGATTTTAGGGGTGATGGAACTATTTTGTATCTCGATAATTGTAGTTGTGGCATAAATCTATACAAGTGTTAAAATTCTTAGAATTGTACACTAAAAAAGGTAAAAAATATTGAATGTTAACTTAAAATACAAAAAAAGGAAAAGGAAGAAAAACTCTTCTTGTGACACTTGAATTCTAAACTTTTGATACAACCATACAAGTTAACCCATTATAATAGAGTATATATAAATGACATTAAAATATAGCATCATTAAAAAAATATAGCATCATTATCATCTGTAAAAGCTTATCGATATATATATGAGATTTATGTACTTCTCTCAACGTATGTTATACTTCAATGAAAAAAATTAAAAATATAAACAGATTGTTGGCTTCACCAGATGTACTATTTTACAGGTGAAAGCAATGCTTTGGTTGATTGCACATTATGTTAGAAATATTCCCTGCAGGTCCAGAGTTATGGCATGATTTCAAACAACTCTAATCTTCTTTTTGTTACCTCAAACCTTTCTTCACTCAGGACAGAGTAAAAGGGCATAACCACAAGCTTCCTAAATTTATGACATGAAGACATAGACATTCAAATACTCTGGTCTTCTTATCTGTTTATCACTTAAAATATTTCATGACACCTATGTGTCTGCTGATATTGCTGATAGAAGAACTACCACTTTCCCTCATCCTTTGAAAAGTTACATTATTATTATGTGCAAATTGGACTGAGATTACAGATCTGGCCAAATAATCAAGTCTCAAAATGCTTGAGGATCTGTTGATTCTAAGGTTGAAAAATAATTGCATTTATATCATGTTTCATGTTTTTATGGGGAGGAATGAAGAGAGAGGAAATTTATTTACTGAGTGTTTATTAAATGCCAGGCATTTTGTTTGGTGTTTTCCATTTGTTATTTTATTCAATTCTTAGAATTACCAATTTAGTTCAGGGTATTGTCCCTTTTTTACAAATGTGGAAATGACTATAGACTTTTCCAATGTCTCAGAGAAAATGAATGGTGGTGTAACTAGGATCCAGCTCAATGAACTTCAGAACCAGAATTAAAGATAACTATCAACGTAACCCCATCTACTTTGCCAGGAGGCCTCCCAGACCAAAAGTGGATACCATTCCTCATGAGGATTAGTTGCCATTTATAGGGTTGACGATACCCTTTGCCTGGGTTCACAGAACTCCTGAGGTATGTGCACGTCCCAGGAATATATTTTGCTCCTAGGAAGTGATTATGTCAGTGGTTGACTTCCTAGTCAACCATTCAAATTAATACTATAGTATCTAAGCCTCAGGAATACCAAGCTCCATAAAAATCCTGTTGCTTCAAATACTCAGCCTAAATTCCACAAAGTGATGCAAATTTGTCCTCCAGTGACAACCTCCTTTCTACAGGACTTATGGACTCACATACTTGGATTTCTTCCATGGACCAATTCCAGCTGTCGTACCTTTTGATGATTTATTTCAGATACCTTCCAGGCTTTACCTAGGAATTCCACCATGAAAAGACAGCAGGAATTCTAGGGAGTTGTCATGGCAACCCCTAGATATCATCTTCAAATGCCCCATGGCTATTGAGTCCAGATTTATCACAATTATATTTATATATGGAAGGCAAACTCTTGCATAGGCAACCAGACCCCAGTAAATGGATCTAATTTGTAATTATATGGATCACTCTAACACGCTGGCAGCAAGATTTTAGGGAACTGCTTTTGAATGTTGGCTTATTGGTGGCTGCTTGTCATATTTACATGGGCCTATACCGCAAAAGCCACTGGGGAGAAAAAGCTATCTAACCTTTGCATTTTGTCAAAGAAAAACTTCAGAGTTAAGTTTTATGAAGGGATTTGATGAGAAATTTGTATCAGCTGTCCTTTCTCCCTAAACTAAAGAGAATGGGCTATTTCAAAGATTCTCATTTTTATTTCCTTTTTGTATCATGATCAATGCTTGAAACAATGGCAACACAAAACCACTTACACAGTATCTGCTTCCAAGCACGATGGCACCGGGTCTGCCCAGCATCTCGTGCAGTGGGTGTTTGTCTAGCATTGTCACTGCAATTTTTATTGCAGCTTATGATGTGCACAGATGTGCTTGGTAAGCATCCCAAGAGGAAAAGAGACTCTGCTCAATATCCCTGTTCCCAAATGACACTACCTTATAGAATCACTTTCTGGGCTACCTCCTTTGGGATGCTGTAACCATTTAAAGTCTCTGGATTTTGGTGTTTTAACAAGGGTTTAATTACTAAGGTAAGTGTATGCACCTGCTAAGGCATTCCTAATTATTTGATAATGGTGCAATCTTTCTCAATACAGCCAGTTTTGTGGTGTAAGCTACACTAATGAAGCACACTGAGAGAACACATTCCCCCAATGTTGAGGAAGCTTATTTAAATTAAATAAATTTGCAAAGGACTGAATTTTTACCACTGGCCTCAACAATTATGCATCAGTATTTCATGCTGGAAGCCAGTATGCATGGTGTCGGAATGAGGTACACTTTCTATTACTTTTCTCTTTGAAGTGTCTTTAAGTGAAATAGTGTCACTCTTAAAATGTTATCTTTATAGCCTGCTTCATATAACCCTCCTTGTCCCACCCCTGTCAAGAAAGAAAGAAAAAAAGAAAGAAAAAAAAAAAAAAAAAGAAAGAAAAAAAGAAAGAAAGGAGGAAGGAAAAAAGGAAGACACAAATCTGGCTTATATCTTTTGTTGTTTACTTGGCAACAATTGATAGATGCACTGTTTGACAATGCTGAAAGTTTTCTCTTTTCCACCTGATTCTTACCATTGCCACATGTGGTCTGCAGTGGTTTAGTAATAATATCTTTGCTATAACATCTGTAAATTAGCATGTTGCATTGCAACCTCTCTGGAAACTTGCTGATGGTGTACAATTGTAGTAAGTCAGAGTTGACACTATATCCAAGTGTTCAAAGCTTGTTGGTTTGGACTAAAAAAAGAAGGTTCAACGGGCAGATGGTTTCCAAATTGCTGTTAGGAGTTAAGTTAGCGAAACACTGCATCTCATTTCTTAAGCACATACATTCATTTTAGTACATGAAGTTACTTTAGGAAGAAATATGCACTGTTCTAAACTAATTCTACCTATTTGTCACTGCTAATAGCCATTTGCTTTTTCTTCTGAAATATTTTGGTGAATTGGGCCAATTCACCAGTTTTCAGAAGGCCATCTGTACACAGTTTTCCATGTAGAGATTAAAAACCTTCCTTAATAATCTAATTTTCCTGAATTATTAGGTAAACCAAATAGGTGTTTAAAATTTTCCAATAAAACAAGAACATTACTTTAAATACAGCAACAACCTGCTATCGAGATTTTAAACTATTTGCAAGTGACAGTCAAGACAAATGAGTGATGGGTACAGTACACATACAAATTAAAAACTGTGGCAAATAAGGATGGAAGGATTAACAGTATTTAGGATCCGATTCTGAGGACTGCTTAAGGACAGTTTTAATTTGTGCCAGGGTTCAGATGCCTCACATGCCCCCATATTTACATGAAGCTTACACAGGTCTGGATTACGCTGCCCTTGTTTTATCACACCATCAAACAGGGCTGGAGAATGTAGCAACTGGGGACCAGTAAGAGCAAAGCAGACGCGTGGTGGGAAGGGCATGAGTAGTAGCAGAGAGCGTAACTTGCAGTGCCAGGCAAATCAAAAGACAGAGGGGGCCTCCCAGCTGATTCCTCAGTGTCCTAGAGATTTCTGTTATTAATGTGGCTTGGGGCATGTACTGCTGATAATTACTGCTAGCTGGAATAATTAATAAGAATAATTGCTTGGCATGGAAAGGGAAAGGGAAGCTCTGGGAGGAGGAAGAAGCAGACTGGAGGAGTAAGAGTCTCCCCGAGCGCATTTATATAGACAGGAAGTTCAGCAGCGAGCATCCTGAGAATCGAAGAGTTGTCTGAATGCCAAGGGCAAAAGCTAAGAGAAACCAAGTGAGGCTGAATTCAATAGTCTTACCTTGGATTGCAGTAGAAAAGAAGCCTATCATGGTTCCAGTGACAGGTGACTCCCTTTGGAAATAGTAGGTGAAGTTTGTATATATATATTAAAAAAAAAAAATACAGTGTGAAGGGAATTAAAAAGTGGCCTAGAATGAGCAGACAAGTCTATGGGTCTGGTATAAACCCAACAGTGACAGCAGGAGAGCAGCAAAAAGTAAGAAAAGTAAGAAATGGTGCCCCTGTGAGAGCTTGGGACAGTTTATCCCAGCTTGAGAAAAGCAAAGCATCCATTAGAAATCAAGCATTGGTGTTGACAGTGTGTAAAATAACCACAATTTTGATGTAATAGGGTAAATTTTCTCAACACTACGTACGGTTGCCAACACAGTTCTTCATATTGTAGCTTTCTGCATATTGCACTTAAATATTCCCCCAAAGGCAGAACAAGGATATGCTTGGCAAAACTTGAAGAGGTGAGGAAACTGGATGTGAAAACTTGAGTGTAAACAGCATGTGGAATTTGGCAGTCAGAGTTCTGATAATGACAGACAGAGCAAGGGGAACAAGTCCAAGTGCTGGGTGTTCACTGTGACCCTCTGCAGGAGAAAGGGCACCATGTGCCATATTGTGTTATGAGATAAGAGCAGCTCATAAAGGTAAGGGGTGACTATTTATAATTCCTTTTCCATATAGGAATCACACAGGAAGAGCAACTACAGCCAAAAAGGATGGATTTACCAAATTATCCCTTACTCAACATTTGATGTTAGGCAGTGCATTTCAATGGATAATGCCCTTAACCTTCTTTCTATTTATGTAACATAAACGGATTATAATTGTAATGCAGGAGAAGAAATGCTACTAAAAGAGCCAATGACAAGCGAGTGGTGGGGGGCCTTTCTAAGGTCAGTTGCTGCTCAAAGTGGGGGTGATAAATGCCTCACCAAGCCCCCAGCAGTTTGAGGTGGCAGCCCCTGCTGGGTAAGGGGTTTGCATACCTAAGGACAGCTGTTGGCATCTTGGATTGAGCAGCTTTTTGTCTTTACAGCATCTAGGGAATTCTAGTGTGGAGAATCCTAAATGACCAATGTCTTGTTAGAGGATAGGGCAGGAGGAGGATAAGAGAACCAGATGTAAACCAGGTTCCTGGTTTTAGGCCAGGAGACAAGGTCAGGTAATGCCACCACGAGACAGGATGGCTGAAAAGTCCTAGGGGAAGGTCTCAGTCCAATCACTATGTTTTGAGGAAGCTTTGTCCACGCTCACTGAACATGGCCTTTCTCGGCAAACAGGAAGCTGAATTAGACCTTGAAGTTGCTCCCAGTTCTCCAATCAATGGCACTGAGGAGTGTGGAGGCCAGACAAGGTAGGGTTGGCTGTATTTGTTAATGGCTAAGACAGGGTTAAGAGAATCCAGAATGAACCCTGAACATGCCTTGGAACCTGAGGAAACCCTGCAGGTTAAAAATGTACTCAAATTTTTTTTTTATTTTTTTTTTAACAGCTTTGAAAAATTATGGTGGACAAAGTGTTAAGTCATTACTGGCATGACTAGTTGAATTGGAGTGTGTGGACCTATGTGAGCTGAGAAGTATACCAATGGTGAGAGAAGAGGAAATGTGGAGCCCAAGTTCGGAGAAGTCATGACTCAATCCTTTAGGAAAAGAGAAGAATACACTCAGTGCCCTTGCCATTCTGTCTAATTGTAGAACATCTGGAGCCCTCACCTCGATTTTCCAGTTTGTGCTGAAGAATCAGGAGAAAACTCTTTCAGGAAGGTGCAGCAGAAAGTTTGGGGGCTTTGAAGTCAAATACATACAGAACTAAGTCTTGGCTATGCAGCTCACCACAGAGTGAACTTAGACACGATATTTAACTTCCAAACAGTGTGGATGGTAATACTACCTGATAGAATTGGTGTCAGATTTAAAGTAAAATATGTAATGTGCATAGCTGATTGCCAGACACATAATAAGGACATTTATTCATTGCACACCTACTTTGGTGGGCACTGGAGATAATATGGTAGGTAAAATAGACTCTATCATGCCTCATAAATGTAAATTTAAAACATCACCATTCTCTTTCTGCTTTCGTAAATTTAAACTTTCTTCCTAAAAAGGGAGAGGCATCTCAAGGTCAGCTCCCACTTCCCTTACCCTTCCTAGACTTTCATGGCCTTGCTCTCCTACTCTATCACTCTGTCTTTAGCTCCCTCCATGAGTAAAAACCATAATTATGAGAGGTCTGAGAAGGGTCCCTCATTATCTCGTCTTTCAAGTTTTGAGCATCAAGTCTTTTTTCTTTCCTGGTTATGGCTTCAGCAATTTCCACTCTTATTCTACCAGGGTGGTGCCCTGGTTTATTCAACAAGTATTTACTGAGTGCTTCCTAGGGGCCAGGAAATAGTCCTACTTCCAGCATGACAAATGCCTTCATCTTCTCCAGATACCAAGACCAAAGCTGTCATGTGAGCAATAAATTGAGGTGACCTTCTTGGTCCCACCCTTCAGAAGAGAGGCCTGCACAGTGCCACGGAAGGGTGACTTATGGAGACAGCTATAGGAAAAGATGATCGTCAGTTGGCTGGAAAAATGATCTTATCTCTTAACACTAATTCATGATGTGCTTATTGTATGCCTGGCATTGTGTTAAGTGCTTTCCACGTACTAACTCATTTAATCCTCATACAAGTGTGGGAGACAAAGATAGTTGTCACTTCATGTTAGAGATGATAAAACTGAAAGATACAGATTCTAGGGACTTTTTCCAGGTCACAAAGCTAGTTAGTGGCCTAGTAGTCTGGTTCCAGAATCTTCCCTCTTGATCTACAAAGCAAGGCAAGTGTTTTGTATCTTTCTCACCTTTATACTCAGATTTCTCTTCAGTGACTTCACTTCTTTTTTAAGGATGCTCTTATTGTTTATTTTCATGTAATTCAATCCCTATTAAAATGTTCGCTTGGGAGCAGAGGGTGCCATATTACTGTTTTACAGTATCCTGTGGCTGGAATAGCATGCTACCTTTTGTTTAAGTTTTGGTCTAGGTAGATGTCTCCTCTTATTTCTTAGTAGAGAAGCCCAAGAAGGCTGAGGTATGTTTCTGAATTATCAACAGGCCAGATTCAGCCAAAAGGAAAACTTTGTCAATTTTCAAAGAGAGTCTTTTTGTTAAGACCAGTTAGACCAATCTTGAGACTGAGGTGTTCCCAAGCAATGCTCTGGCAATACTGAGTCCTTCTAGCTTACTGGAAAAGGGGAGTGTGAGTTTCCCAGATGCCTTAGGATACATTCCACCCATGAATGGACTTGCAAGGCCATCTGTATTCCCAAGAGAACCAATTCCCAAATATAAGTTTTAATTTGTTTACCTTAAACTTGGAGCCTATTACAGTAGCTCCCATGGGATTCTGCCATTGGCCCTCACTCTATCCTCATCTACTAGGGATTAGGGCATGTCTCTTTCCAGTTGTGCTTAAGGCTGCATTATTTCCCAAATGCTTCAAAACTGAGCCAAATTGTCCCTGTCCCAGAGGAGCAAACAAAACCCTGGCAAGGAAAGGCAACTGTCAAATCTCCTATCTCCATGGACCCTTGGGGACAAAGCCACATCAGAGAAGACCAGCTCTTTAGCCTTTTTGTCTCCCTGCTTTGTTGTCTGGCTGAGACCAAATAGACTTTTCTTTCTTCCCTTAGCTGTAGATCCTTTCCTTCTTCATTTCTTTTTGCTGACCTTGAGATCCCTCTCCCTTTTTAGAAAGAAGTTTCAACTTTACAGAAGCAGAAAGAAAATGGTGATTTTTTTTAGGCTTATGAGGCATAATAGAGTCTCTTTTACCCCCCATATTATCTCCAGGGTCTAGCAAAGTAGGTATGCAATGAATAAATGAAATTAGAAGACAGAACATCTCTAAGTAGGAGGGGGATAAACATTTCCATACACACAATTAGAGAAATACTGCATGGCTAAGTTATCTAAAAATATTTGTGCCACGATCCTGTCTTGCCTATGTTGTTTACTCGGCATAAAGCTAGTGGGTCTCCATCAGTACTTGTGGAAATTTTTCTTAGAGACCTGGAAAACCAGAAGCTATCCACCACAGAGATAGACATGGGCTAATGTAGTGAGAAATAGCCTGGACATGAAGTTCTAGTATTCTGTTCATGGCTTCCTATCCATGGAGCCAAGCACAGATCTCTCACCAACTGGGATCTCAGTTTTCTTTTTGTTCTAAATGGAAGGTTTAGGCCAGATGGCCTCTAACAGAGTACCAGTTAGGATGCTCTATGGTACAAGTGACAAACATATCAAGTAAACATGGCTTCAATAAATAATGAAAAGTCCAGAGGCAAGATGGTACCAGGGCTGGTTAGTTCAGCTATAACTTCAAAGACTAAGGTTCTCTCCTCTTGCTCCTTTGCCATCTTCAGTACATTTATATGTTTTCCTCGTAGGCTGGTTCCCCTCATGGGCCCACAATGACTACTGCAGGTTTCATAGGCAGGTGGCAACATTCAGAAGAAAAAATAGGAACTGCTCTGCCTTGTACCCTTCTCAAGAAAACCAAACAGACCTCTCCTCATCTCTAATTGGAGAGATTGCATCACAATCACTTGGTGTAGATGCACAAGGACTTAAGTCAGTCATGATTCATCACCCTGGGCTGGGGAGGGGCTCAGCCTTCTGTGAAGGGCAGGCCAGCTCCCTGGAGGTGAACAACGTGGCGGTCTGGTAGTAAGGACTAAAGTAGAGAACGGCTGTTGGCTGGAAGGCCAACAGTATCCACCACAAATATCATGTGATTCAAAGGGAATAAGAAAGATGATAAACAAAGTTTGATAAAAGAAGGGCAGGAGACAATGGAAAGGCCACGTCACCACATAAGGAGTCTTTGAAAGGCCTCAGTGTCACAAATGTTTATCTAAAGCAGTCCTTAGTCTGTGTCCCTGGCCCCTATGTTTAACAGCCCAGGCAGCAGGCCTCCTCTGGTTGCGGGCTAAAGAAGCTTTATACCAATTTGTTAGGAGTGAGGAAGGACTCGCTCTAGCATTTCAGGGGACTCCACAGAGAACTGAGCTGAGATTAGATCAGCTGTGCTACTTTTTCTATATGAGGGAAGAAGTGACAGCCCACCCCACCCCCCCTTGGTAGAACAGACCAATCCTTTGAGTATCTCAGTGTTGTTACTTTCCACTTCCCTTCATGTCACATTCTTTTTCCCCTTCTGGATGTTTGCAAGTGTCATTGCATTTGCTTGGAACTCCTCTCCCCCTACCTCTGGCTTTCTCTTTCCATCCTTTAAATCACAGCATAAGTGCCCCCTTCTCTGGGAAGCTACTCTGATCGCCAAGATTCTGGCCTCCTGCATTTACTCCATTGAACTACTAATTGCACTTAATTATAATCGCCTGTTTCCTTGTCGGTCCTCTCTATTAAATTAGGTAGCATACTTCTTAAGAGGAAGGACCATATCATGCCCGTGCCTATGCGTGGCACCCAGGATAGGGATCTCATGCTCACTGAAGATTAAAACGTGCTTGTTGGGGCGGCCAGTTAGCTCAGTTGTTTAGAGCGCGGTTCTCTTGGTGGCAGGGGTGCCGGTTCCATCCCCACATGGGCCACTGTGAGCTGCGCCCTCCACAACTAGATTGAAACAACTACTTGATTTGGAGCTGATGGGTCCTGGAAAAACACACTTAAATAAATAAAAGGGATTTTTAAAAAAAGTGTTAATGAAAAAAGCACTCAGTAAGAATCTACATAAAAATATAATTTGGTTGTTGAGGCTTTGGAACCACCAGTATTATTGCAGTTTCTACTGAAAATATGAAATAGTTTGATTGTAAATATCATCACTTCTCCCCTTAGAAAACTTGCCTGAAAGGACAGCTCTGTTGTCTAACATGAAATCCACAGCATAGGAACAATGCCTCCTATAGGTGTTAGTTTGTATGTGCATGTGCGTGTGCGTGTGCGTGTGTGTGTGTGTGTGTGTGTGTGTGTGTGTTAGAGAGGACTCTGGCTTTTGTTTTTCTCAAATCAGTTAGATTTAGTACAGTCCTTTCTATCTTCTTTTCTTAAATCTAAAATAGAACTATACTGGTTGTACTCCTAATGGAGGTAGTGAGTGTGGAGTGAAGAAATGTCTTCTTCCCTCTCTCCCCCTTCCTTCTTATCTTCCTTCCTTCCCACCCTCCTTTCTTCTTTTCCTCCCCCTGATAAACTATTGCAGCTACTGTGTGACAAGCGCTCTGCTAGGTTCAGGAGTAAAGTGGGTAAAAAGAAAGACATATTGTCTGCCTACAGTGATTTTATATTTTAAATCAGCAATTGCTTAGAGCAGGGGGAAGAGAGAAGCCAGTTCCACAGAGAAGAGGGAATTCCCACGCAGCAGGAGGAATTCAAAGGCTCATCTCTGGCCCTTCTTCCCATGCTTATGCTTCTCCTAGGGGTGAAAGAGTGAACTGTCTGGTGAGAGGCGAAGAAGGAACTGAGCATGCCCAGCTCTGTCTCTCTCCCTCCCCTGCCCCCTCACCTCTCGTCCCAGCCCCACCCAGATCCACTCTCTTCTCTGCCCTGCAAAAGGCAGCCTGCCCCTCTCACCCCATGATTTTAAGTGCTATGTTGTGTTGCCAGGACATGTTGGCACCATGGGAGTGTGAATAATCCAAGAGATTAAACTTATTTTAGGGAATCAGAGAAAACCTTCTTGAGGAAGTAACAGTTAAACTGAGACCAGAAAATGAAAAGGAGAGAATAAGGTGAAGGGAGAGCATTTGTGTGGGAGACTGTGTAGTTGTGAGCTTGGAGAACACTAGTGAAGGGTGGAGGTAAAGAAAGAATGGCTCGTGCAATTACAATCTTCTTCCTGGCCTCTCACCTGGTAAAAGAAAGGGTCATATCTCAGTTTGGGATGAAAGTACATCTATGTGCTTAGTCATTCATTCATTTATTCATTCAACCGATAGCCACTCTCCTAGGTAAAGGGGATGTAATTCTGAGTCAGACACGGTCCCTGATCGCAGACACCTGTCATCAACTAGGGATGTGGATATGTAAATAAGTTTGTTTATAAGACCTTATGGGTGCTCTGCTAGAAGACAATGATACAGGATTTATGGGTGGTGAAGAGAGGGATGTTACTAGAGATGGAGAAGAAGTAACACTTGAGTTGAGTGTTGGAGAATGAGTACATTTTAACAAGTCAAATAGAAATCTTAATGTCCACCTTTGGCGTTTCCCCTTCCAGACCTTTCTGTCTTAGAAATCTGATAATTATATGGTATAGTTTTCCTGCCACAAACATCCTGTCTTCCATTTTCTAACCAGGGTGGTGTCACTTTGAGACTATGTTTGGTGTAAACGGGATATAATCCCAAGGCAAATCAGAAATGAAGTGAAATCTCTTTAAGAAGAATGAATTAGCCTCAACATAACAAAATAGTTACAACTTTGTGGGAGATATGTAAAATGGTTTACATCACTGAACTGTCCCAGATGGTAAACATAAGGCAAGGCTGTATCTTAAAATGGATGTATGATGGATATGGTTACAAATTCCCAGTTTGTGGGTGTTGTGCACATATGTGGAATAAACTTTTAAGAGCCTAGCATTTTTTGGCTTCCTGGACAATGAATGTCTATGATAATGCGCCACATAAATATACTCACAATTTCCAACGTACTAAAGGTAACAGAAAGAATATCGAAAACCAGTGAGATGTCAAAAGAAAATGTAGTCACTGAAAAATGAAAAATGTGTCACTAAATATGCAAAAAAGTAAAGAACATTAGACTGAATGTAATGTGTAAGACAACACAAAAATTAAAATGCTTGTAATAATGGAATAAATGTAACTTCCAGAAGGGAGGCAAGTGGAAGGCTTCTGGATTCCTCTCTAAGACAGGCAGAGCCATGGTCCCTCAGGGAACAGAAAGACCACACAGTGGTGGGGAAATGAAATCAAAGACACGAGGGAGACTGATTTGGTTAGCCCAATCACTCCACTGTGAACTTTGGGTCATACACAGTTAAGGGCAGAAAGGGAAGGCAGGAAGTATTCTAATGAGAATTCAATTAATTCAAGAAATCTCAGAAACCAGGTGTAAACTCTGCCGGATATTAAAAGATCCCTGAGAGGAGACTTAGGGTTTCGGAGCGCGTCAGATCAATTTGCAAGAAGCTGGCAAATTGGCAGCCGCCCTGCTGTAGCCCCGGTTTTCCCTAAGCGGTCTAATTAATTACCATCTTCATCTCTAAGCAAGTGTGACTTGGAACCCCTCACCAGGCTAAGGAAGTGAGGGACCCCACCCTGCTCCACCCTGGCCACCCCTGTGGATCTTCTGGATGTGACAGTCATCCCAAGAAGCTGGAGAAGGTCCTGGCTCTCCAGAAAACAGTTCCTATGGGTTGCAGGGCTCAGCATGAGGATATGGTTTCCTGTGGGTGTTGGACTGGCTATGATAAAATGACGCATGACAGTCTCATGCCGCGGGCTCAGAGCAGCAGGAGCTTAATACCCAAGGGGGCAGAGGATGAAAACACAGCTGAAGAACAATGTCTTGTTGAAGAGAAGTGTTGAGTGGGGCCCCCACAGGGGCCACTCCGAGGGCCTTTAAGGACTTTATGTCCGCTTGATTAGCCAGGATGAAGGGGCCAGCTGCAAACTTTAATTTCCTGATGACACAAAGGACCATGAACAATATATAGATAGGATTTGAATTTGTAATAAGCAGTGGCTAATCCACAGCAAAGGACAGTCAATGTAGACCAAAAAAAAAAAAAAAAAAAAGAAAACAGCTCCTGAAATTTCTTAGGTTCCCCATTCAGACATACTCTTTACTGAGAGTTTTACTTCAAGCAATTTGTCTTCGAGAAACCATTGGGGTTGGCTGTGGGAAAGAAGCAATACACATTTGCAACTAACACCCTGAATTCCTGACAAACATTTCTGTTCTCCTAGCAAGAAGACAAACCAGAGTTCGTATAACAATGTTGCGTGCACCTGGTTGGGAGAATATTCCAGATAAAGAAGTGACCACATTAGTCTACTGAGAATATTTTGCCTGACATCAATCTTCTTTCATTGAACTCTTAATCTTCAGCCAGGGAGGGGAATTTTTAAAAATAATCAAAGCTTTCTTTATTCTTAGATAAAAACATTTGAGGTTTTTTTTTTTCTTTCTCTTTTTTTTTCTTTTTTCTTTTTTAAGTGCTGTTGCAATCAAATTAGCTGCTGGAAAGCAAAGCTCAACCTTTATCTTTGTTCTTACACCTTTAGCTCTAATCATCTTGAAGTGTTAAGGTGAATAATAAAAATAAATGTTTGGGTCAACAGGAAGTGCCTCTGATAGAGACTGGCTTTAATAGTGTGTGTGCGTGTGTGTGTGTGTTGGGGGAAGCCAGGGGACAAAAGGGGCCAGATGTTTTGACAGGGCACTGCAGATCAGAGTCTGGGAAAGGGAAAGAAGCCCTTCAGCAATCCTCAGAACAGGGGGCTTTTTGTATCCAACACTCTGGAGGAATCCCATAGCAGGAGCTTCCCTCTAAGGGGCAAGAGATGAGAAACTTACATATGCATCTGTATAGTGAATGCAACATGATAATCTTATTAATTATGAAAAACCCCACTGAGGGAATTTTTACACTTTGCTGGGAACTTTACCAACATTGTCTTATTTAGTGTTTGCTGACAAGGCTGCAAGTTTGGCTTTATTATTCCCATTTTACAGGTGAGCCCATTTAGGCTAAGAGAACTTACTTTACTTGTCCAAGGACATTCTCCATATTAAATGTTGCAGTAGCTAAAATTGGAGCCCAGGACTGTGTGACTTCAGGCCTAGGCTGCAACTCACTTGTGATGAAATAAATTACAAGAAAACCACTTGGAACTACAGAATGACTGTCTCATTATTACCAGATTCTGACTCTATCAGACCTGGCTCCCATTGCTAAAAGCAAAACCTGATGTAACAGCGCGGGCAGTGTAGCCCTCAGGAGGGTTATTTATCCTGTTCCTCCTACTCACCATCACCACCACCCTACCCCAGGAAAGAGAACAATTACAGAGAACCTCCCAGTTACCTTTTTGATCTGGACTTTTTTATAATGTTAACACAATTCCTTAGCGTGGCTTCAGGGAAGGAACAATAGGACTGCTTCTAGTCCGGAGAGAAAGCACCTCAGAGAGGAGAAACTCACAGCTGGTTTTTCTTCTTTCCTTCTTCAAATTAAAAAGGAACGGAGGCAATGTGTCTGTTGGATGAAAAGCAAATCCTTTTGTGTGTTATGTGGGTACTTGTGAGTCAGTCATTGGAAGCTGTGGTCAAGTTCAAGCACAGAAACTCTATCCTTGCATTCCTCTCATGAGTACTGAAGGTACCTCAAGGCAGGAGCCGGCTGAATGGAGGCTCAGCAGCTGCCAGGACCTGGATCTGATGGCCTTCTGGGCACAGCTGTTGGGGAGATTGGGCACTGTTTCAAGGGGAATGTGTCATCACCCAACTGCCTAGGCAGTGATGGGAGGGTGGGGTAGGTGAGGGTTAGAACTCAGAGGAAGCCATTCTCACGTGCTCTCCTTTCATTGACTGCTCTTGCCTCTTTGTCCAGGAGCCCTGCCTGTCTGGCTTCTCCTCTGCTTTCCAACCCCTTTGTCCTCAGAACTTTCTGTGTCACAGCAGGCTGCTCAGTCATCCTATTGGGGAAAACTGCTCTGTGTAGGCAACCAGCCTCTGGGTGTTTCTGACCCATAATATTCCTCAGAATGAAGCTGAGAAATGTCTCCAAGACTTGAGGTGTGGTACAGGCTGGGCTGCCAGAGCCCTGTGCCCTTCATCCATCCTTCCTGTCTAGAACAATTGTGCTAATTAATGTGATGGAAGAACAGTTGATCTGCTAGTGAGTGCCAAGAAAGTGTTGGGGGTCCAAGACAAACAGCTTTTGGCTCACAGTGCTAAACAGCTTAAGTTTCCCTTTAAAAAATTACCTCAGTTTTACTTAAATCATCTTCTGTGCCAGGCAGTCAGTTTTGAGAACGGATGCATGACAAAGCTCCCCATCTGCAGTGAATATTCTCTTCACTTTATTTGACTTGTGGTGATGGGATAGGGGTAGAGGGGAAAATGGTTTGTTCACAGCATGTCCAAGATGTTGGCAAAGGGGGAGAGAGAGAGAGAGAGAGAGAGAGAGAGAGAGAGAGAGAGAACATATGTGTGACTACTTTGGTTTGCTCAGGTAATAAAGAGCACAGTAATCAAGTTAAAACTATATTTCAGTCTCCTTCTCTGAAGAATGTGTTACTGAGTGAATTAATGCATTGTTGCTTTTTTCCGAAGGTCTGTGGTAACTCGTATCTCTTGAAATGAATCTGATGTGTGTCTTTTAAACAGAAGTAGATGACCTGGCATTACTGAAAAATACAGTGTTTCCCCGAAAATAAGACCTAACCAGACCATCAGCTCTAATGCATCTTTTGGAGCAAAAATTAATATAAGACCCAGTATTATATTATATCATATCATATCATATCATATCATATCATATCATATCATATCATATCATATTATATTATATTATATTATATTATACCTGGCCTTATATTAAAATAAGACTAGGTCTTATATTAATTTTTGCTCCAAAGACTCATTAGAGCTGATGGTCCGGCTAGGTCTTATTTTTGGGGAAATATGGTAGGAAAGGAATTTTATAAGATTTTAGGTGAATAATTTATACCTATTTATGTATTTTTCTAGTCACTGAGATAATACTACTCATCATGTGGAAAGGCAGCCCAGTTAGACACACTGGGTTTGAATTCTCATGTTGCCACTGATTGACTGCTGGACTCAATTGTGCTACTTAATTTAAGACTCAAATTCCTCATTTGCCAAATAAGGGTAATAATAATGCCTACCTCATTGCATTGTTATGAGAAAACAGTGAAATAATAAATGCATTAATCTCCCCAGTGGTTACATTTAAGTCAGTGTTCAATAAACACATCCCAGTTTGGATAGTATCTACCTCAGATAATTGTAAAATTAAATATGCCAATGTGTGTTGAGGGACCTGCACATAGTAGGTACTATAAATATTACTCTTCTCTCTCCAGTATCATGGTGTTTATGTTTGTGGAAACATTAGATGTAAAACTATGCTTACATTTAGTTTCTATACTTTAGGTCATTTGTTGAATTATCTTGTAGATTTTAGTATTCCATCTACCTACCAGTTTTAAGTACCTGTGTCTTTGGAATAAGGGACCAAATTCTAATTCACACGCAGCAAACAAGCAAATTTAACCACAAACAAATTCCACACCGAAGCCACTATATTGAGGACCATGTATAGAATCTTGCTGGGCTCTCGCAGGCACCAAGTCATCCAATCAACCTCATATGTGTCTGCCTGGTTCAGGGCCATAAACCAGAACTCCTCAGCTTGCCCCTCAGGCCTCAGAAATCTCTTATAGCAAAGAGTATATCTATAAGCCTGACTATATGATTTATAATAGTCCTTATGTATTCCAAGTCATGGGGATAGGAAGAAGGCACTAAATGCCAAGGTTTTAAAGACAGTGCCTCACAGAAATGACCATAAATAGCAGCTCAGGAGGCCACTTACATGAAGTTAGACCCGTTTAGGACTAGGGGCTATTACAGTATGAGCTTATCATAACTTGATTCAAGTGCAATAAGCGAGAAGTAGAGAAGATGACCAGTCAGTGTGAGAAAGCCAAGCGGAGATCAGATAACCACATTAAAAAGATTAAAATGTCCAGCCTGCTATAAATGCCTGCTAAAATCCTAAAAAGGAGTCTGGAGAGACCCATAAAATCATAACTAAGAAAGTAAGGGAGCCCTGAAGCTTTAACCAGATGTTCCTGTGATATGAATGACTATGTTAGTAAATTTTCATCCTAGCAATACAGCTTTGTATTGATCTTCTGCTTTTATTAGTCAGTGCTGCTATGAGATTAAATATTGTCTGAGAGGAAATACAGGCTTCCCTCTCTACAAGGCTCTCCTCAGTAACCCGGTGTTTGTTATCGCAAAGCGCACGAGGGAGTTTATAATGAATTGCACAACAGAGCAGAGGCTGGAGTCCATAAAAAGAGTTATATAAGGGGTAGCCTTATAGAGAATAACCTCATTTGGGAAGCAAGCATTGTGTGTTGTACTGAGTATGAAACCCATGGAGAGCTGTCTGAAACAGAAATAGACACGAGTATTTATGACCAGGAGCACCAATTGCAATATACAGTGCTAAACACTTAATCTATGGTTAGATTTTACTTCAGATCCAAGCTGAAGTCAGCAGAATTAAATCTTCAAGTGTATTTCAGCAGCTTTAAATCCTTCTGATACTGTTAGCAGTGGCAGGGTTCCAAAATGCATTCTGTTAATAAGACAGTAAAGTATAAAATCGAGTTATCTCCTTCAAGGAGAAAAACACAGGGTAAAGGAAACGAGTCTTGTAAAATTACATTCCCAGCACTTAGGCCTTTTCTACCTGAGTTCCTTTCAATTTATTCTTTTACTACCAGACCATTCTCCTTGACAAATAACAAAAAAAAAGAAAAAGAAAATAAGAAATCATCTCCCACTTTTTTTTTTTTTAAAGCAATGAAAGGGATGATACCCCTAAAAAAGGCTTAGGATTTTTCCTTCTTATCTTCACAGGTCAGAGGAGGTTAAGATTTTGCCAATCAGCTTATGAAGTCTCTTTGGGCTAGCAAAAGAAATCCAGCAGCTGTTACCTTTTCTTTCTCACTTAACATAACTTTTGGTTTACCTGCAGCTAAAAGAAATTTTTGCAGTATACACAGGGGTGTTGTTCAAGTCCCCAAGGCAACTGTTAGTTTTCCCAGGAGCAGCATCAAAAGCTTGTTAAGCTGTGAAGAGGAAGGAAGGAAAGAAGGCAGAGAGAGAGGGAGGGAGAGAAGGAGGGAGGGAGGGAAGGAGGGAAAGAGGGAGGATGGGTAGCGAGAGATGGGAGGGAGGAAAGAAGGAAGAGAAGGAAGGAGGGAGGGAGAAAGGCAGGCAAATACATTACCAGCACCCTCTGAACACATAACATGCTCAGATGTACTACACTTGCTGAGATGAACAACTCAAAATGAAGCCTAAATCTTCTTCTGGATGTCGGCTCTCTCAGCCTAGAGTTCTGCACATATGGAATGACAGACCACCCACTGCTCTAAGATCCCTGCAGGGCACCTTGGGTGAGTTAAGTAATGCATTTTAACCTTAACTCTAAATTTCTTTGCTCTCATGAGTTTCAGGCAAACTCCTTCTTCATGCGTCAATATGTATAACTGCTGGCAATTTCATGTTCTTTAGGCAATTCTTTTTTTTTTTTGCCTGTCCAGGAGTTAGAAAAAGATAAAACTCCCCTGTGTGATGGAGCTAATGTGATACAAGAAATTGAGCTGTAGCAAGCCACTGGGCAGATACAAAAATACATGAAAGTATAGATTTATACTCCACTGGAAAACCATGTTATCGTTAGCTGAAAATTTAATACAGTATATTAGTGTTTCCCCTCTAAGGTACCTCAGGATCTCCTAATAGGTGATTTAGGTTTAGCTTCTTTATTTGTAGATGGGAAACATCTAGAAAATCTGTATTCTAATAATGTCAGCGATGAAGCCAACACACACCTTATCCCAGACTCTTGCTATGGTGTGTAGGCAAAGCCACATTAACGTCAGGAGAGTCCAATGAGTGGAGTGAATGTTGCTCACCCTCCAGAGACTCTCAGCATGTGAAAGAAGAGATGCTGCTGCTGAACGCACTGTGATGAAGACACACTGTCTTCCTCTCTGTCCCTCATTCGGTATATTTCAACATGACAACGAGGGAAACAATTTACAGTTGACTCCAGGTGCCCCTGGCTGTGGAACACCTTCTGTCATGTCAGAGAAATGAAAAAGAGATGCTCTTCTCTATGAACAGCTCTGAATCACATGAATATTGTTCTATTCCCACTTATAGCAGCTTCTGTTGCTGGTCTTTTTTCACTGACACTAAATTCTTGGCAGCTCAGTCATTCCTCTATTTCTATATATCAGATTGGAGTGGTTGAAACTGGCCCAAGGTGAGTGAATTGTGATGCACAGAGGCCTAGAAAGGGGACCCGGTAGTTGCACTTACATTCTGTCTTGTGATGTCTCCATTATAACTTGCATCATTCTACAGTGATGAAATGTCATCTTAACTAGAGATCATCCTAAAACAGCCTAAAATGGTTGTTTCCTTCTCACCTCCTGCCCAAAGAAAGAGGTTCTCAAACACTGGGAGATGCTCTTCTGAGTCAGTTTGCAGCAGTACCCAGGAATCTGCATTTTAATACGTAGTACATCCCAGCTGATTCTTATTTCATGTGGATGATAAACACAATCTTATGGACTAAGAGGAAGGAAGATTAAGGTGAATTATTTTCTACCCAGGTTTTTATTATTATTATTATTATTATTATTATTGCTATTATTATTATTAAATAGATGAGTGAGGGAAATTAGAAGAAATAGCTCCTCCCTTATTTTTTACATTTAAGGAAAGTAAACAATAATATAATTAACTCTGATTTAAGAATAAACATATATCCTTCATGAAAAGCACTGGGCTAGTTACTGGAGATTTAAATTTTGAATGAAACTTGGTTCTTTGAGCTCAAATAGCAAACACAGATAAAAAAGAATGACCGTCCTGGCTCAGACAATGGGTCACCAGTTAAAGTCTCTGTCTCAAAAAGGACAAAAATAAAAACTTTCGGTAGAAGGTCATAGTTTGTTCTTGATGTCAACTTTCCTATATTTATCCTGTTTCCTAACTAAACTTAGGAGCCAAATGTCTATGCAGGTACCACTGTTAACAGGGTCCCAGAGGCACATCAAAGATCACCCAGCCCTGTCTCCCATGTCACGGATGAAGAAACTGAAGCCCCAAGAAGTTAAGAGACTTATGAACGGTCACTGGTTACTTTGCAGCAGAGCTCACACTAAAAAAAGGCCTTCCTAGTCATTGTTTTTCTAATTTTAGTACATTGCTTGGAATAGGGGTGTCCGTTAGTTCATCCATCCATTCATTCAATCTATGGATATTTAGTAAGCACCTACTAAGTGCCAGTCATTTGGTTATATGTACACTGAGGAGGCAAAACTGAGTAAGACCCTCTTTCTGTCCCCATAACCTAATAATCTAGGGGGGACTGTGATCAGAAAACAGGTTACATAAAGCCAGTTTTCTTTGATTTTTGTCATTCATAGGGCTCTTATAAGTGTTAAGGGAAATTCTTCCATTGTCTCCTAGGATGCTTTTCAGGTTTAGGTCATATCCTCCCTCGCATTTTGGTTCACTGATCAATCTGGGTCTTTTTTGTTAGGCCTCTCCACCACTGTTTCTTTCTACAGAGGGAGCAACAAGTTGTACCAAGTGTTTCAGGTTTCAGGGACAGATGCACCATGATTTGCTACAAGATAGGATAAGACTTTCTCCCCACCCCTCACCCCCCCATCCCATTTCCCTTAAGACAGGAGCCTTTGGATCTGCAGCAACTCTTTGGAACCGTGACTCTCAGACCCTCTTCTAGTTCCCGACAGACCCAACAGGTAATTATCCCAAGATTTCTTTTTCCCTGCATCTCACCTTTAGTGTCATGCATGAAAGCACATATTACTGTCCATTCACACAGTCTCTCAAGATGGTTCTAGCACTTAATTCCCTTCAGTTGGCATTTTACAAACAAAGACCTTAGTTACAGTTGTTAAATTTCACTGGGGACTCACTCCCCCACCCCCTGTTCCCACCCACCTTAATTAGCCTTCTTAAATTATAAGAGAGAATGAAAGGGCAGTTTTGATCTCTGACCTTCCTGAAACCTAGCCTTCTCTGACTTGCCACTCCCCTTAGCAGCTGATTTTATTAAGGAGCTCATCCTCTGCCTTAACTCCTCAGCCAAGTACAATGCATTCTACAGCTATAAAACCTAAAACTTTATCCTACAGGAATTGCAGTGCCCTGAAAAAGCTCACATTTGTATAAGTAAAATGTCAGTAGTTCAGAAAAACAAGTAACCAAGCTCACAATGCACCATTTCTTGCAATCTTTAAGGACACTAAATTATTTTGTCCATATATATACACGAGGTCTGACAATTAAGTTTGCGACCTTCTTGCAACGATGTTGCTAACCTTTTTTGATATCAGAGGGATTGTTCATAATGAATTTGTACCAACTGGACAAATAGTTAACCAAGTTTACTATTTGGAAGTGCTGAAAAGGCTGCATGAAAAAGTTAGATGACTTGAACTTTTTGCCAACAATTCATGACTCGTGCATCATGACAATGCACTAGCTCACAGGCACTGTCTATGAGGGAGTTTTTAGCCAATAAACAAATCACTGTATTGGAACACCCTCCCTACTCACCTGATCTTGCCCCCAATGACTTCTTTCTTGACCCAAAGATAAAGGAAATATTGAAAGGAAGACAGGTTGATGACATTCAGGACATCAAGGATAATACGACAACAGCTCTAATGGCCATTCCAGAAAGAGTTCCAAAATTGCTTTGAAGTGTGGACTAGGCACTGGCATCAGTGCATAGCTTCCAAAGGTGACTGTAATGATATTCAGCAATGAGGTATGTACTACTTTTTCTAGAATGTGTTCGCAAACTTAATTGTCAGAACTTGTATATTACTTAGTAGTTTCCAAAAATGTCTTAGTTTATCACCCAATTATAGGATAAACTTTTTTAGAACAGAGACTACTACATCTCTTATTTTCTTTCTCTCAAAAAACCCCAAAAAACTAATATGCACTTTTTGGACAATGTTGTGTAATTTGACGAATGATTGATTTTGTCCTTAAATCCTAATTGCATAAGTCATTCAATTAATTGTTGAATGACTATCATGTGCCTAACCCTGGGCTATGTGTTATGAGACATAAAACAGATGTATTTACTTGAGGATTTTGCAACCTTACAGAAAAGGAAAATACACATGAAATAATTGGAATAATAGAGTTAGAAGGAGCTTAAAGTCTATCTAGTTCAGTTTCCTGGTAGTAGATAATCCTGCTGTCCACCAATATTTCTGGCTCCTTTCTTTTCAGTAACTGGGGAAATTGCATTCTTCAATCTCTTGAACTTTAGGTAGATTGAGTCTTGCTTTGGCCATAAAATGTGAATGGAGGGGATGTGTGTCACATATTGGTAGAAGCATTTAAGAGCTGGAGCACAATTCTCTCTTTTGCTTCTTTTTCTGATGTAGCAATTATGGAGGAGGTTTCATGGTTGTCTTAGTCCATTTGGGATGTTATAACAAAATACCACAGACTGAGTGGCTTATAAACAACAGAAATTTATTCTTTACAGTTCTGGATTCCAGAAGTTCAAGATCAGGTTTTTAGCATGAGGTCTCTCTTTCAGGTCACAGATTTCTCATGGTATCCTCACATGGTGAAAAGGGCAAGCTAGCCCTTTGGAGTCTCCTTTATAAGGGCACCAATCCCATTTATGAGGGCTCTACTCTCAGGACCTAATAGCATCACCTCAGGCATTAGGTTTTTAACATATGATTTTTGTGTGTGTGGAGAGGATGTGGGGGACACAAACATTCAGACCATAGCCATGGTGAGAGGGCAGAAAGCCTGAATCATGGAGTACGGAGCGTGGAAGATGGCTACCCTGGGTACCTCCAGGAGCTTTTGTGTGAGTTAGAAAAGCAATTTTTTGTTGTATTAAGTTACTGAGATATTAAGGTTATTTTGTATAATCAAGCCTATCCTGACTAAATCCTTTATTTTATAGATGAAAATTTAAGTGTTAACCTGTGTGATATGGAACCTCGATGTATCAAGAGTTCAATATAACCATGGACTAGAATCCTGGAAGATTTCCTTATGAAGGCTATCTAACTTGATCTTCTCTTTGTAGGACATGTATGATTAATCCTAAGGAAGTGGTTCCGGCACTGGCAGGGGTGTTAGTGGTGGCACTTATAACACGGTCCAGGTCAAGAAGAGAAGACAGGAAGAAATGGGTACCTAATTAAAATAATAGTCATAGCTATTGTCATTGAGCACTTTATTTGCATTATATCATTAAGTTCTCACAGCCATCACTATGAAAATAATAATTGTAACTATGTCAACCTTCCTTTTGAGGTAGTAATGATTACTGTTTTCATTTCTTTAAAAATAAACCAAAGCTTAGAAAATTTTTCTCTGAATAGCTGAAACTACTTCATTGATGAATTCCTTCCCATCTTCTTCCTTGACTGACGGGAAGCGGTGTCTCTTTTCTTCTGATGACTCATTTCTTCGCTTGTGAAATCAATCTCATGTCCTCCTTTTTTCTGGGATGTTGCCCTAATGTTTGTCTCTTCTTTCTTCATTATTGGTAATGGCTCTATTTCTACTGCTTCTATCCTTTTACCTTACAATTAAGCAAATGATTTCAATTTTACAATAAAAACTGTTTTAAAAAATATAAAACAAAAATAACTACACCCTGATTTGCCTTTAAGTTATCATACTCTCTGTCTTCACCTCCTTAACCCATCACAGGAACTTCCCTGGATGAGTCACCACTGACTTCCTGGTTGCCAAATTTAATGAATGAAATGAGCCCTAATCTTACTGGGCCTATTAACCAGGGCTACACTTGGCTTCTAAGGCTCTATTCTCTTTCCTTTCTTTTTTTTTTTTTTTTAGGGTATACAAATAATGTTATTGAAACTGAACAAATAACCCAACAGCCTTCCTACATCGGGGGCCACCCTCCCCATACTATTTTCCACACTCCTCAAGCACAGAGCTTGCACAGTAAGGAATTTAAAAAAAAAAAAGTCATTTCTATGTAGAAATCAGATTCTGCCCCAACATCATCATGGACTAGACAATTTACAACCTTTTACATTTGAAGTATTCTTTTTCTGGTTGTTCTCTCCTTTCTGTCTCTAGCCAGGGGCCCCAGTACTTGCCCTTGACTGATCCTGAAGGGATGGGCACACTGTAGGGGACGGGGTGGTGGTCTCCTCAGATCTATTGGCACCAGCTCTAGGGTGTTGTCCCTCACCACAGGGTGGCAGATGGTCTCCTCCCAAGGGGTGGGGTGTTGGTACAATGACAAAGGGACTTAGATGGAGTAGGTGGGTTGGGCAACTCTCATAGGCACAGGCATCCATAGCCCTCCCTATACCCTCTCAACTGGGGTGTGTGTGTGTGTGGGGAGAGTGAAAAGGAACAACAAGTTGCTGTGGGGAGGGATCAACCCAGTCTTGAGTAGGGGGAGAAGCCTCCTACACCAGTCCCTACTCCTATTAACAACCAACAATGGTCCATCCATCTGAGGTTGGGAACACATGGGCAGGTAGGCAGAAAGAATCAGGCGTGTACTGCCCCCAGCTTCTGTCCATCAGCAGAGGAATGGAGATAGCAACAGCTGAAATGCTCCAACAAAGGGGCGAAGGAAGTGAGGGAAAAGAAGTTCCCACTTGTGTGCAGCTTCCACAGCCCAAGGGCTGGAACAAGGCAGACCTTACTTATAAAGTGCAATGGCCTCTAGCAGGGCTGGCCCTAGACAAGCTTGGAAAAGAGCAGGCCAGGCAAAGCCACAGGAACAGGCATTGCAGATAAGCATATGCCCTGCCATGCTTCTAGTTAGGATTGTTGGGGAAGGTGGGCTGGTAACTCCGCTATTAGCCCTTCCCAGCTGGTTACCAGCTACTTCCTGTTTGTGTACAAACCAGCATCCAACCAGCAATGCAGGCCTGCCCTCTCTCAGCTGAAGGTTCCCGACCAGTGGAGTTTATTCAGGGTGTGGCTTCAGCCTAGGTTCCTGAATGGAAGCCACTCTTTGAGCCTGGGGGATTCTTGCTAAGGCAGGGCTTCCCCCACTCCCACCCCCAGCTCACACCTCTTAGAGGATCACAGGCAAATCCATGACGATGAAGAGGCTATCCAGCTTCACGATGCCCTGAGAAATGAGGTTCTTATGCACCCACCTTAGCTTGGCCAGGTTCTGCCCATTCTTGGTGACAACTGTGTCCTCATAGAATTTGTGACCCAGATTCCCATCCTTGTCATAGAGTGTGGAACGTTGGCTCGTGAACACGAAAGGGGGGCAAGACTCGGCCTCACGGACTCACCAAAGTTTGCTCAGAGACTGCCGCCTCCACGGCGAAGGGCCACAGGCTCTGAGCTTTGGAGCCGCTGGCGCCCATGTCAGGGACACCGGCGCATGGCGGACCCTGCAGCCGCTTCGCTGTCACACGGTCTTCCTCTCTGCCATAGCCAGCCTTGGCCATTGCTCACCAGCTCTATTCTCTTTTCAATTTTTCTTGCTACTTTACTATTTTTATATCCATTTTGAAGATTCCTCTTTCTCCACTGGCCCTTTAAATAGTGGTCATATATCATGTCTTCAGTCTTTATTCTTCTCACTCTTCATGCACTCTGAGGAAAACCTCATCCACTCCTATGGTTTAATTATATGTCAATATGTTACATTGCCCCAAATCTAAAGCTCTGGTCAAGTTTTCTCTCAGAGATTTCATAAATATGTATTCTGACTGTTTATTCTTATGTCACCAAGGCACCTTGAAATAGATAGGTAAAAAACCAAACTCATTTCTTACCACCCCAGATCTCCTTCCTGCGTACTCCTTATCTTCATAAATGACTCCAGCAACTACCCACTCCCTCAAACTGCAAGCCTGCAAGCTTGTTTTCCTCCTCTTTCACTGTTATTAGACTCCACGACTTGAACCCACCATTTAGATGGCTCTCAATATCTACCTTTTTGTTTTGTTGTGCCATCCCTGGTATTGGTTTAATTTAAGGTCTGGTCATCCTTACTTTAGCTAGCTCATCTCCTTAAGCCCATTAAGACTCCCTCTAAACCATTCTTCACACTTCAGACAGAGTAATCTTTCTAAAATTCTAATACGTTCACGTCATTCCTCTACATTGTTCAAAGGTACCTCATCCCATTCTGAATAACATCTAAAGGCCTTAGAAGATTCACATCGTCTTTCATGACCAGCTCTCCAGCCTTTTCTGCTGCTACTCCCTTCTTCACACATATGCAAAAGCCAAGCCAAGATGTTCTGGTCCTGAAGGAGCTGCAGTTTCTCTTGCCTTGGTCCTGTGGCCTCTGCCTGAAATACCCTTTACTCTTCCCAGTGGCTTCCTCTGGAATTTTGCACCTGGCTCCTAGTCCCAGTTTAAGAATTCTTTTCCAGGTGGTCCTACATCAGTAGTACACATCTCTAAAGCTTCTATCATATTGCATAGTCAGAGTATGTATGGCCCCCTCCCAGTTGAAGGCGCAAGATTACCGAGTGCAGAGTCTGTGTTATTTTCTTTGTATCCCTATGTCTAACACAGTGACTGAAAACAATAGACGCTTGGTAAAAATCGTTAAATAAATGAATTAGTGATACATTATATAAAACATAGAATGAAAAATTACTTACAAAATTATTATACTAAAAATTAATGAAAATTATATGAAAATGTACTTACATGAGAAACTATTTGAAAATTAGGTTTGCATTTTCTTTTACAAACTGAGAGGGATTTTATTTTTTTACATCATCACCTCATAGCTTGGTTCCATTTTTCTTCTCAAATTTATTTAACAGACCACTACCAGCCTACCTACATTTCAAAAAGATATAGGATCAGGTCTTCAAAATAATGCACAAAAATAAAGTCAGCATGTTGTCATCAAGATTTATAGAAAGCCCACTCTAAGTTTAGAGTCTCATAGTTAGGAGAGAAACGTTTGGGAAACAAATGGACTTTCCTTTTTTTCCTTTTTTTTTCTTCTCTTTTTCTCATGTATAGCTTGGAAGTTGCTTCTGAACCAAAGGTAGGTATAAAGACAGCTTGATCTTGGAGGATTACTGATGTACCTAAAAAGTAGGCTCTATAATTCAATTGTTTTCTAGATGAGTAGAGCACACCAAATTATTGCACACCTTGATGAAATTAAGAGGGCTAGAAGTACTTTTGTTTAATAAGGATACATCAGATTGGAGCCCATATTTTAATTTTTGTGTGTGTATGATAGTACTGTAAATTCTCTTTTTTCATTTTCTCAATCTCATTAACTTCATTCTCGGTTGCTTCATTATTTTCAGAACTGTCTTCTGTAGCTGTATTTTGTTTTCTAACCCAGTAATCTGTCAGCTGTGATAGTATTTTTAATTATATTTTTTCAATATTTCTTTCCTTGTCATCATTTATTTTTAATTTACATGCATATATTATTTTTATGACGAAGCACAAGAATGGCTGCATGTTATATGCAATGTATAGTTACCAAACTTTTTATAGAGCCTTTGCCTCTTGTGTTTCACAATGAAATTGTGGTTTTTCTGCTCTGCCCAGATTTAGGCAGAGAAGAGGACATGAGGAAGAACTGAAACCTATGTTGCTAGGCTCTGAAGGTTGAATTTCAATCAGTGATTGCCGCAAATAATCTAGTTGTTCTGATTTTAAGTCTTTGTGTTTTAAATTGCCATCTTAAGCAGCAAGGTAACTCTCAGCAAGCTTTTAGAAGGTGGGCCTTTAGTAACAAACTGTCTTCAAGGTCATAACTGCATTAAATCGATTCCCTGGCATCAAATGCCATGGTACATAATGAATGCCCTAGTCAAGGGGGAGCATGATGGAAAATGGAACAGGAATTTAGAAGAAGCTGAGCCACAGAGAGAGCAAGTGTTCTGGAGAGTAACTCAGTCAGCTGCCCTAGGACTCAGGTTAAATCTCAGACTTCAAGTGCTCATGTTCTTTGTGATTCTTTGTACATGAGTATTAACTGGGACTCTGGTTCAGAACATGGATATTCTCTGGCTCCATCCAAGGGAACAGAGGAAAGCAAAATACTGATAATAATGCCAGGTAACATTTATTGAGTGTTCACCATATGCCAAACACCATTCTAAATACCTTAAATACGTATTATGTAATTTAACCTCACAACAAACCTATGAAGTAGGTACTTTATTATTTCCATTAAAAAATGAGAAAACTGAGGTCTGAGAAGTAAGCAACCTGACTAAAGTCACACAACTATTAATAGGTGATGGAGTTAGAAGTTGAATCGAAGCTTTTTTACCCCAAAGCCCCTGATTTTAGGTACCACATTGATAAAAACATTAGGCAAAATAGCCATAGGGATATAAAGTAAAGCATAGGGAATATAGTCCTTAATATGGTAATAACTATGTATAGTGCCAGGCAGGTACTAGGCTAGTCAGGGGGATCATTTCTTAAATTATACAAATGTCTAACCACTATGCTATGCTGTACTCCTGAAATTAATATAAAATATTACTAGATGTCAATATAAAATTGAAAATTTTAAAAAGAGAGGAAAAGTTGAAAGGGAATAAGAGGTCCAAATTTCCAGGTATAAAACAAATGTCCTGGGGATGTAATGTACAGCATTGGGAATACAGTCAATAATAATTGTGATAGCGTGGTACCGTGTCAGATGGTTGCTGGTCTCGACATATTTATCATTTCTTTGGCTATTGAAATGTTAAATAACTATGGTGAATACCTGAAACTAATATAATATTGTATGTTAGCTATATTTTAATAAAAATATTTTCAAAATTAGGCAAATTTTCCAACTCCTTAACATAGAGTACCTCAGTTTTTGGTCCTCTTCTCTTCTTTAATTACATTCAGATCCTTATTGAGCTCAACCAGTCTTCTGACTTTGAATAACATCGATATGCTGACAAACTCCCAAATTTATATCTTCAGTCCAAATCTCATGAATTCCAAACTCATGTACCCAATTACCTTCTTGATATCTCCACTTTGATGCCATGTAGGTATCTCAAACTTACCATTCCCAAACTGAACTGATCTTTCCCCACAGACATAGTCTGCGCGCATGGCCTTACACTTCTTAGTTAATGGCAACGTCATTATCCCAGTTGTTCAGGTCAAAAACCTGGGAGTCTTTCTTGACTCTTTCACTCCAATCCAATATGTCAGCAAATCCTGTTAGCTTCCTCTTCAAAATTTATTTGGAATCTGACCCTTTCTCCTACCACGCCTGTGAAACCAGCATAGTCCTGACCACCATTCTGTCTCAGCTGAATTACTGTAATACCTTACAATTGGTATCTCTATTCCCAATCTCATCCATTTACAGTATATTCTATACAGAGTAGTTGGAGTGCTCCTTTTAAAATATAAGTCAGATCACAACAACCCTCTGTTGAAAACCTTGTAATGATTCCCAATTTTACCAACATCAAAAGTCCGAGTTTTATAATGGCCTCTAGGACTCTGTGTGATCTGACTTTCCCTCAAAAATGTTTTGAGAGGGGAGAATATTTTCTCTTCCCTTCTCCTTCTTCTCCTTTTCCTCCACTTTGTTCTCATCTTTATCCTACTTAATTGTTGACTTACTCCATAACACAAGTTCTAGAACAGAACGGAATTCAGTACCTGGTAGTGTCTATTGAATGAAACTTGGATTCTTTCTTTGGCTAAACAACTTTTCACTCAGTCATGTAAGCAAGAGATGCATCTATGACTACTTCCTCTCCATCATAAGTCCCAAGACCACAGACATGGCTCTCAACTCCATTTGTTCCTCTCCATCTTTATGCTGCTATCTGAGTGCATGCCCTCTTTATCTTCCACCTGTATCACTGCAGCAATACCCTAAGAGGTTTTCCTTTCATTGGCCTTTCCCTCTATTTTTTTCTCCATCTGACTTTCTAGAGCCAGAGTTATATTTCTAAAAGGCAAACAAGACATCATTTCTGGGCTTAAAGATCTTCATTGCTTTTCTTTTGTGTATAGCTTTATTTTTAAAAACCTTTTTGAGTCAAGGATACCTTGTAAATCTGGAAATATATATGAATTTCCCAGAAAAGGACAAGTACCAAAGTTTACACTAAATTTTAGGTGACTCACGGATGCTCTGAAACTACCCAAGGAAGTATTCAGCACCCAGGGATTCTGCATTAATGAACTTTGGGTCTTAGAAGAGTCCACCAAAGTCCTTCAATCCCTGGCCCATGACCATCAGCAACCTCATATACCATGACTGCTTTTACACTTCCAGACCAGCTCAAGGGAAATATTTCTTAAACTCCTCAGGAAGTTAATCTTTTGTCTTCTCCGCCTGCAAAGCATATGTAAAAATTATCCCATCAGGTTTGAAGTATTTCTCAACATTTTCTTCCCCTAGAGCTCTCAATTCTTTAAGGACAGGAATTATTATGTCTAATTTTCGGTTTATGTCCCAGTCCTACTACAGACCTTAAGACATAGTTGATATTCATTAAATATTTACTGAGTGACTAACAAAGGTTTAAAAGAAGGGGGATGGGTGGTGATTTCTCTGTTAAAGATTTACCCATCCTGGCTTCCTTCATCCAGTCTTATGTCAACCAACAAAAGATGTAATTCAGGTTCATCAAATTACAATCTGATGGGAATTTTATATACAGCCAAGGTAAGTTTTCACTTAATGCTGAGTTCTGGCATTACAATTCTTCTAGATGATCTTTTCCGCTTCTTACTTTCAGGACTGGGTTGAGTTTTTGCCTCTGGTTACTCTTTTGATCTCTGCCAAAATAAAGTTCTGTCCAGGTTTGACCTCTATTTGTCCAAATATATTATCAGGAAAGCAAGCTCCATGACCAATTCATCTGCTCATCACGGCTTTTGCTCTAGGTTTGTAAAGTGTCTTCTCTCTTGTCCCTAGCTTGGAGCAGCATTTCTCATAGAATGATCCATGGACTACTTACTTCAGAATCACCCTGGGTACTTTTTCAAGGTACAGATTTTGGGCTCCACCTCAAACCTACTAAACAATACTTTTAGGAGGCAGGAAGATATTCTGGCATCCGCATTTTAAAACTTTCCTAAAGGAATGCTATATACGCTAAAATTTGGGAACCATAGAGCTAGACTTCACTTCTATTCTCTTTCCATTGCATGTATGTTGGATCTGGATTTCATCCTTTTCTTTTCGAGTCCTCTCTGTTAAGACCACACCTTAACTTCACATTGACTGGTGAATACCTTTGTTTGTTTGTTTATTTGTTTCCATAGCAAGAATAAGATTAAGAGGACGGGTTGCAGACAGAAAAATCTGGGTTTAAATCTCCCCTTTGACACTTACTTGCTGTATAAACTTACTTATACTCTCTAATCCTCATTTTCTTTAACTGAAAAATGGGCTAACAATACTTACTTCATAGAATTGTTGTGAGAATTTAATGGGATGATGTATGAAAATTATTTATTTAGCATAGTTCACAACCCAAAAGAAGTGGTCAATAAATGGTAGTTATTAGTAATAGTAGTAACAATAAACAACCCTGAAATTTGCCATTTTCCCAATAAGATATAAGTATATCTTATAGTATTTGTATGTTTGCATGTGGATATGTATATATAAGAGGAATAATACATGATAAATATATTATATTTTTATATTAATATAACTTTAATATATATTCATATAAGAGATTTCTAATTAGTAGATTATTTGCCTCTCCTTATTCACCTACTCAATTTGTTCTTTCATCTGACTCCTGTCAATTTGTCCAGCATTTTGACTATCAGCCTTACTTCTGATGGAGGTAGTTGAAGATCGATTCTTATTCAGCAGTTAGAAAATTGCTTCATTCTATCAGGATGTTTTTAAAGTACTCAGATGAATCACTATAAAGACTAATTTTGAAAACCGTGTTTGATCAGTGATACAGTTTTGGTTGATAGCTCTGCATTTCCCAAAGGAAACTTAACAAAATATTTTCAAAGAGGAACACTTTGAAGGAAGAAAAGATTATGGGGGAGGAAAACTTGGGGGAACAACCATTCCTAATAAGAATTCTCCATAAGGTTTCTCATTCATTAGACGAGTTTATGAACTGTGAATCATGTTGATGGAGCCTCTTTATCAACTACGACCAAAATGAGATGAGATTCTAGAAAGATCTCTTCAATAATGTGAGGAAAATGGTTCAAGGAGATTCTCAAAGATTTTTCTATAGGAAAATAAAAAGTAAAGCAGTATAAATTTGATGTAAGTCAGACTTCTCTCTCCTGAACCAAAATCTGTCATAATCACAGCCACCCTGATGTCATCTAGAATTTCTTCATCTTTAGAAACTTCTAAGTGAGAGTAAAACTGTAACACGAGTTCCCAATTTTTCAGTTTGAAGTTTACAGCAGGGATTTCATCAGCCCCGGAACTGTGGCTATGTCCACCTGATGACTTTGAGGGGAATGAACAGAACAGCATAAAGAATTTTGGTATTTGGAATGCTTTAAGTAAAACTGTGAAATGCCACTTCCAATATGCATTTGTCCTCTTGATAATAGTCTCCATCTCTAGTTCTTAATATGTAGAATAATAAAAGGCTTTACTATAATGGGGGGTGGGATGGAGTGGGGGGAGAATAAGGCATTCAGTGAAAACTTTGAAGAGATAAAGGCATTTGTTAGCTAAGATAAGTTTCCCAGAGGAGGCTCTAAAACAGTAGAAAGCCATGGGAAACTGAGTCTGGAGAGAAGGAAGTGCTGACCAGTATGGGAATAAGAATACAGATGAGGACAGTTGACTGGATGGCCCACAGCAAAGCCATAAGATTGACAAAGAACTATGTATCTTCTGAGAAAGCTTCACCAGAACCTCTTGTCAGCTTTTTCTTTGTGATGAGCCTTCTCATATTTTCATTTCCTTCCCTCTCTGGTTCAGATTCCACAGTATATCAGTTCAGTCACTCTCCTCCTGGTATTCTCCACCTCTTCATCCTGTTGTCCTTTTATAATCATCCATCAGGCTAATTTTAGAAAGTTATATTTGTCTCTCCCTGTGCATGATGCCCACGATTCTAATCACTGTTGGAGACAACCATGACTGGGCAATCTGAGGTCGCTATAAATTCATGAGATGAAAATTCAAAGATGCTGGGCAATCATAATTCTCCCTGTTCACCGTTCTATCTTGTTCTACACAATAGCTTTGTCAGACTTTCAAAATCTTTAAATCCATGTCCCCTCAGCCTTCCTTTACATTGTTAGTAAAGAATTACCTATTTTACTGGAAATGTGGATGTTGTTGGATGGGAACACCTCTGCTTCCTGCTCTCAACTCCACCTACAAACCAAGTCACACATTATCCAACCCTTACCTCTTCTCTCCTCACACTTGGGAAGGGTAAGTTCTGGATCACATGACTTCCATCAGTTTTTGTTTTTTTTCCTTTCTTTCCTTCTCTACCTTATTCCTTCAACTTCTCTTTCTCATGGTTCTTTTTAGTCAGTAAAAGCAGTGAATATTTCTCCCATCTTACTCTTATGTCCCTTTCACTGTTGCCCTTCCTTCCCACTTCCTTCCAACCAAGCATCTTGAAAGTACTATTTGCATTTTCTGTTTTTACCTTCTTGCCTTCTCTTCCCACCAGTCTACCTAGTGGCTTCTGTACCTGCCTAATTACTAAATTGATGGTCATTTTTGAATCCTTATCTGACTTAACCTAGTCATTCTGCCCAAACCATGAAATTCTCCATATTTGACTCCCAGTTTTTCAGCTCTGCCCTTATCACTCTCCTATCCAGGCTCCTCTTCCACTGCTCATCCCTTAAGTGTCAGTTTCTTGTTAAATTTGAAGGTGTTAGATATTTGCATTTATGTGTCAATTGTTGTGCATGACCTCTGAGTTTTCTTTTTCATTATGTTTTTATGTAGAGGTTTATGTGATTATCTTGATTCCTTATATATTTCGTATTTTTCTGAATTATTTATGAGAGTTATTTAAAATTTTGAGGTTATCAAAACTTCATAGACTTTGTCATAGGCATTGAAATTTTTCATTTGCCTTTCAATTGTTAAAAAAATTTTAATTTTCATGTAGTAAATTTTTTGATCCTTTCCTCCATAGTTTCTGTTTTCAGTACCGTGCTTAGAAATATTTAACACTAATGTTAAATATTGATAATTTTTAATGACAATTTTTAGAGCAGTTTTACATTAATAACAAAATTGGGAAGGAGGTACAGAGATTTCCTACATACCCCCAGACCCCACACATACATAGCCTCCCCCATTACCAACATCTCCCATCAGAATGGTATGTACATTTGGAACAACTGATAACCTACATTGATACATCACTATCACCCAAAGTCTATAGTTCACATTACAGTTTACTCTTGGTTGTGTATATTCTATGGGTTTGGACAAATATACAATGACATG
The DNA here is from genome assembly GCF_036562045.2 of Rhinolophus sinicus. NCBI lineage: Eukaryota > Metazoa > Chordata > Mammalia > Chiroptera > Rhinolophidae > Rhinolophus > Rhinolophus sinicus. The sequence continues at coordinate 38,597,558 of NC_133758.1, read as the reverse complement.
TATCTATTATTATAATATCATACAGGATATTTTCACTGTCCTAAAGAAGAGCCTCTGTGCTCCTCCTATTTATCCCTCCCCCACCCCAACTCCTGGTAACCACTGATCTTTTTACTGTCTCCATAGTTTTGCCTTTTCCAAGAAGTCTAGAGTAGATTTCATACAGTATTTAGCCTTTTTAAATGACTGCTTTCACTTAGTAATACACATTTAAGTTTCCTTCATGTCTTTTCATGGCTTGATAACTCTTTTTTGTTTTGTTTTGTTTTGTTTTTGTTTGTTTCAGGTGTACAAAACAATGTAATAGTTAATTTACACTCCTCACAAAATAATAACCCCCTCCCCCAATCTACTACCCCTCTGACATCATATATAGCTGTTAAAATTCCATTGACTCTATTCCCTATGCTGTACTACACATCCTGTGACTATATATATATTAAATTATAGTTGACGTTCATTATTATTCAGCTTCAGATGTACAGCGCAGTGGTCAGGCATCTACACTGCCCATGAAATGGTCTCCTTAATAAGACAAGTGCCCATCTGATACCCTAAAAAATCTTTACAACATTATTGATTATATTCCCCAAATTGTCTTTTATGTCTCTGTGGCAATCTTGTGGCTACCAATTTGTGCTTTCTAATCCCCTCACCTTCTCCCTCATCCCCACTCCCTTCCCATCTAGCAACCCTCAGTTTTATGTCTATCTCTCTGAGACTGTTTCTGATTAGTTTGCTCATTTATTCTATTCTTTAGATTCCACATATAAGTGAGATCATATGGTATTTGTCTTTCTCTGTCTGACTTATTTCACTTAACATAATGTTCTCTAGATCCATTCATATCGCAAATGATAAGATTTCATTCTTCTTTATGACTGAGTAATACTCCGTTCTATAAATATACCACAGTTTCTTAATCCAGTCATCTATCGATGGGCATTTTGGTTGTTTCCATGTCTTGGCTATAGTGAATAGAGCTGCAATAAACATAGGGGTGCACATATTTTTTTGAATTAGTGTTTTGGATTTCTCTGGATAGATACTTAAGAGTGGAATTGCTGGGTCATAAGGTAGTTCCATTTCCATACTGATTTCCATAGTGGCTGCACCAATCTGCAATCCACCAACAGTGCACAAGATTTCCTTTCTCTCCACATCCTCGCCAGCACTTGTTGTTTGTTGATTTATTGATGATAGCCATTCTGACTGGGGTGAGGTGGTATTTCATTGTGTTTTTTATTTCCATTTCTCTAATGATTAGTGAGGTTGATTTCATTTCTTTTTAGTGTTGAATAATATTCCATTGTCTGGATGTACAGTTTATTTATCTATTCATTTACTGAAGGGCATCATGGTGGCTTTCAACCCAATTTTGGGAATTATGAATAATGCTGCTACAAACATCCATGTGCAAGTAAGTTTTTGTGTGAACATGTTTTCAATTTCTTTTGGTAAATATCAAGAAGAATGTTTGTGCCTAGTGTTATGAGAAACTACCAAAGTGTTTTCCAAAGTGACTGTACCATTTTGCATTCCTGTCAGCCTTGAATGAGAGTTCCTGTTGCTCCACATCCTCATCAGCATTTGATGTTGTCAGTGCTGCAGACTTTGGCCATTCTAATAGGTATAGAGTGAGTCTATTTTTTCTAATAGTTTTATGGTTAATTTTTGACATTTAAGCCTTTAATTTATTTGAGGTTTATTCTGGTGGAAGTTTATTACAGTGTGGAGAAAACAGTTCATTTTAATTTGTTCCAAATGATAAGCCACTTACCCCCAAAAAACTTACTAAATAAGCTTTTTTCAAAGGTATTTTAAATGTCAACTTTTCATTCTATGAATTTCTTTTAAATATTTGGGGTTTTTTCCTAGAATTTCTATTTTGTTCTGTTGATCTGTCCTATTTCTGGACGTATCCTTTAATGTTTTTAATAATGTAGATTCATAATGCATTTCAGTGACTTGTTGGGCAAATAGACATCTAAAACTTTTTATTGACCATTCTTTCTTATATTTCATTCTTTCAAATGAACTACAGAAGCATTTTGTTAAGTTATAAGGAGTAATTTACTATTGATATTTTAACCATAATTTGTTGAATTTGTAAATTAATTTGGAAATATATGGACAACTGTAAACTTTCAAGGTTTTTCTTCCAGATGTGACTTCTCTCTTTTTCATTCCCAGAAAAGGATTAAACTGTTCTACGTATAGGTCTCATATTTCTTGTTAATTTCACTCTTAGTTAATTTATATTTTTGGTATTTGCTACTACTGTGAATGGGATTTTTATTTCCATTATATTTTTATAGAGAGGCTTTATGTGACTATCTTGATTCCAGAAACTTTACAAAACCTTTCAGTTGTTTTAATAGTCTTGCAGTTTATTCTGCAGGGTTTTTAAAAAAGGGTTTTAGTATATAATTTGCAAAAAAGATAACATCTTTTGCTAATAAATATACATTTAAAACTTTGTCTTATATCTGACTGCAATGTGAAGAACTTTCAGAAAAAAATCATTAAAAGGAATGGAGATGTTTCTTCCATTTAACTTGAATATCTCTGATTTTGTTATTAGGCATATTTTCTATTTAATAAACACATTTGAGATATATATGTATATGTGTGTATATATATATGTGTGTTTATTTGTATATACCTAGAATATCTCTGAAAAAAGCAACCAGAAACCAGTAATAGTGATTGTGTCTGAAAAACTACTTGATTGAAAATGATTGATGGAGCATATAGGTAGGAATGTGTTCAATGAATGCACTTTGTGCCTTTTGAATTTTGTACCATTTACATATATAACCCATTCAAAAGAGAAATAATAGAATGAACAAATCAAAACAACACTAATTATCTTATTGAGAAAGTATTTATTGAGTCTTAGTTTCTAAGGCTTTTGAAAAAATCAGCAATGGGTGGTGAGTTAAATGTGTTTTTTTTCTATAATCATTTTTTTTCTATATTTGTTTTTTCTATATTCATCGATCATATGATTTTTAAATTTTTTTTTTTGGATATAATAAATTATATCTAAAGTGTGTCTAATTTTAAACCACCTTCATTGGTTGTGATCTTTTAGGTGTTTTTGTTTTTTTCTGATGAGGTATAATAAGTATTTTATTTAGCATTTTTATATCTGTGGTCAAAATTAGATTATTTTGCAGTGGGCAGAGTTGTGATATTTTGATCAGATTTTGATATCACTATTGTAAAATAAATTGACAAGTCCTCCATAGTTTTCTATACCCATAGTTTTCTATTTTGCATGGAATTTGTCCAGTGCTTAAAACATCGAAAGAACTCATCTATAAAAACACCTGGTTCTAAAGCTTCTTCTGGAAGAAATTTTTTGATGAGATCTCAATTTTTTATTGCTATAATTCTATTAAGGTTTTTAATTAAGCAAATATGCCTTAATACTTCTTATGAATTATTGAATTGAAAGACACCTTTTAAGTGCAGTATGGATGTGATTTTATATCAAGTCTAGCTCGCACTGTGGAAACACATGGTAAAAATCACTAAGAAGTAAATTTATTAACACAAAAAGTTTACTTCCTGATTTAAAAGTGACAATATTTTTTTTCATAAATTATCAAATCTTGCTCTTATCAAAATGGAAATACATATTTATATTTGGGAAAATAATCTGAGTTGTTTTCAATTAACTCACATGGTTGCATGTGTCCATTGATAACATAAGCCAACGCTTTAAAATATTTGATTTTCTGCTCAGAGTCCATAATGGTAGGAAATGAAGTTACAAATTTATCTTACTCTAGAGAACAAATCTCTATAACTCAACCATATTTCTGCCACTCATGAATCATCAAGTCTTGGCTTTACTTATGGGATAAATATATCTGTTATGTATACCTTCTTGTCCTTTTGGTATAACTATATATTTCTTTCTTTACCTCTATTTTTATTTATGTGCATCTTACCTGTGATACTCACAGTGGAGACTTAACTTGGAACATATCAATTAAATCCACCAGTATTCTTTTTGCTGTATAACACTGCTGAATTGAAACAGCAAATTTGCCAGCGTCTTTACCATATTTTCTTCAAAGTAGAGGCATGAGCTGGAAAAGGGAGTGAGGTGAACATTTGATCAAGATGACAAGCACCAATGGATTCCTGCTGCTCGCTGGAACACAAGCCTGATGACATGTATTTGGTGTCATTCCGATGTAGATTCTGACAGAGGCCAATTTATGGTCCAATTTATGTCTTGACTCTCCTACGAAGGCCAAGCAAGCTATAAAATGTAATAAGAATTTCTTCAATCAATGTCCAGAGGAAAAACAAATCACTCAGTTACTGACACAATATTGCATCAACACTCCGGTAAAGTTCTCACAAGTGTGTGACATGCCCCCAAGCTACAAAGAGCACTGAGACTAAAAACCCACCATAGCAACACCACATCCTAATGGAGGAGCTCCTAAACTTTATAGCTGTTAATAATAGGTCATCAGCTTTCTTTTTCCTTTATTCTAATAGTATTCCCATTTGGGTGGAGAGGGACAGAGAAAAATTAAATAAATAAATGAATTCCTATTCTCCTTCCTTCCAAGATTTTCGTTTCAGACTTATTTCTGACCTCCTTGCTGTGAACTCATCCATTCCTTTTCTCCCTACTTCCTTCCCTTCCGACCAGTCTCCCCTTTACACAGAAAGTTATTTATGTGTCCCTTGGCAGATCATTCCAACTCAGACTCCTAGTGAGAAAACACAGATTAGTCCCTGATTACAGGTTCTATCCAGGCAGTCGTGGGCTTGTGTATTTTCCCTCTGTCTCTTCTTTCAGATATTTTCCAACCAGATACATGCCATTAAACACTGTTACAGTTAGTACATGGAAGTGTTTCAGAGTAGAATGATGGAAAATTGGTTATCCATGAGGTCTATTTTAATTGTTTCTGATTTGTTTCTTCTAAGTCCTGTTTTAAGATTGTCACTTTAAGATTGCAAGACACACACACACACACACACACACACACACACACACACACACAGTGAAAAGCTGTAGAAATGCCATTACACTCTATTTCAAATGTGGTTTCGTTTATGTGTGCACTTAGGGCTGGGAGTCAGAATAATTTTTTTTATTGGTACCGGGACAAAATGGCTAACCTGAGGCACCTCACATTTGAAAGTGTTTGCCTTCGAACATTGGAAAAGTTACAGGGCAGGGCAGGAACACATTGCACATTTTTGAAAGAGATGCTTTTCCCTTTTTGATGAAAGAATAGGGAAGAGTTAAGAGGACATAAACTGTTGAAAGATATTGTGGTGTACTGGAATTAGAACTGGGGGCAGCTCTGGTTCACATTGCAGTGCTGGCACGTCATAACCCTGTAACAGGCTGAGAAGGTACCCCCGACTTAGAATGCTTCTGTAAAGATCCATGTTACAACACATGAACAAGTGTCATGCAGTAATTATCATTAGTCTTTGGTTATATATATATATATACACACACACACACACACACACACACACACACACACACACACACACACACATTTAGTAATATTCCTGCAAAGAAATAAGGCTCCATCCAGTTAGGGCACAGTTTTTTCATGCACACTCCAGCAAATGATGGTCTCATTCACTGATTGGCTTTGCCTCTGAAACTTCCCCAGCCTCCCACCAGTTTAAAATTAACTACTCCTTGTGTGCTGAAAGCAAGTTAACTGGGGTCCTCTGTCGTCAGGGAAAATCCAGGTGTTGTGGGGGTGAAGCCAATACAATGGGGTGGACTTAAAATAAAATAACAAAGTGCTATTCAAAGGTGATTATTTATTTGGAACAAGAAAAGAAATGACAACAATTTCTTAGAGACTTGGTCCCTTCAGATCCCTTTCTGTTGAGGATGAGTCCTAGTTATGTTTACACAGAAATGATTCCTGGTCACAACCTGACTTCTCCTCCCCACCTAGAACCTCTACCTGCACCAGCAACTCTCAGGACTCATGGGGCTGGTGCACGTGAGCAGCACTTGAAACTTAAGCTTCTGTCTTTTATATTGTAGTTTCTCAGCAACATGCGTCCCTCCTTCTAGACTGAGAGGTACAGCCCAGGTGCTCTCTCATCTACCTACTGCAGACCCTTGCACAGTGCTCTGAATAATATGGATACTTGGTAAATGCATGTAGAATTACATTCTGAACTTGTTTCACTCTTTTTTAGAGTTGAATATTTTTTATGATTATAAAAGTACCATGTGTTCATGACTGAAGTCTTGAAAAACCCAGAAAATGCTTTAAAGATGAGAACTTAAATATCTGTAATGCTGTGTCTGTTAAATGGTTTTATACTTCCTTCTGATCTTTTTATTGCATGTGCAATAAGTGCTCACTTAATATCGTGAATAAATTCTTGGAAAGTGCAATTTTAAGCAAAACGACATATTAAGTGGATGCAAAAGTTATTGCAGTTTTTGCAATTCTTTTTAACCTTTTAAACCACAATTACTTTTGCATCCACCTAATAGAATGAAAACGGTTTTATTTATCATAGGCTAATTAATAGAAACAAGAGTTAAGTTCCTACAGCATATTTCTGGTCACAAAAACATCACCAAACTTCTAAATAAAGACCCAAAAGACTTCTAATGTTAAACATTGAAATAAATGTGAGTTATATATATTTAAGAAAGATTAATAAAAACAAGTCAAATAATTATTTTTCCAATCCATTTGTTCCAGTTCAGGGTCACCCAGCTGTGGCAAGAGCCTTCGCCGGCAGCTCAGGGTTCAAGACAAGTCTAACCTTGGAAAGGATCCATTCCATGACACATCTCTGGGATGTGGGAGGAAACTGGAGTATCCGGAGAAAACCCTGGCAGGCGGGGGAGAATGTGCCAACTCCACACAGACAGTGACCCTGGCCCAGAATTAATCTTTTCCCCCCATCAATGTTATAATTAAACAACATTGAACGAAATGATGCCCTTATAGGACCTGCTGTATATTTGTATGTATGTTACATAATTTTATTTAAAATTTCTTGCTTTTCACTTTTATTATTTTCTAATTTTCTATTTCATGAACAATATTTTGAAAGTATGTTTAATGGTGACTAACCTTATATTAGATAGCTGTACCATGTTTTTGTACCTATTTCCCTAATGTGACCCAGTGCACTTTGTCCTATATAAGGCCTATTTCCAATAAATAAGCACAACATACTACAGAATCCTTCTAACATCCTCAGTCTTCCCACTTTCTTCGTTGGCCTTTGAGATGGAAACAATACAGAAAGCTGGGAGTTAGGTTTCAGGGGAGTGGAGCAAAGAAAGAGGTGAAGGGTGAATATAACATGCTATTAAATTTAGATCCCCACAAAACAATTCCTTATACCAAATCATATATTAAACCTATTAAATAAAAATTAAGTAATAGTATTTTTCTCTATTCTTACAACCCTACCAAAATGTTAAGAACAGAATTAGTAGATATATAGATAAATAAATAGATAAAAAGGATGATAAAATCGATTAAAATAACACCCTGAGCTTATCTACTGAATTGGAATGATGGCCAAAGGAGAAAATTAGAACAGAACATTTCAATGACTCTAAACAAATGAATAAATGGTTCACTTAATTCATTTCAATCTTGGTCTGGTAGTACCAAAAAGTCTATTCAAAAGGATGTCCTATTGTATTGTACAGGGGTTGCTTCTCTCTGCCCTGCTCTGAATATATATATAGATATAGATATAGATATAGATATAGATATAGATATAGATATAGATATAGATATAGATATTTAAAATTCATGTCAGATATAAAGAGCATCTCTACCAATCATATTAAATGTCTAGGGTTCTTCTTTGCAGTCTCAGAATTCTGACCAACACCTCCAGAAGGACATGATCTGACTTCAAAGAAATCTGCCTTGGGTTTAGAGGATGCTTTCCCAAGCAGGAAGAGCTCTAAAAATGCTTCAACATAAAGCATTCATTTGTGACTAAACTATATTTAAAATAGAAGAGACTCAGATTTGGATTGTACAAACATTTTTGGAGCATGTACACTGTACCAGAAATTGAACAGTACACTTTCTCATTCTTCATCTCATGTAATTCTCAAAAAAATCCTCTGAGGAAGGATTCTGAAACCTAATTATATAGGTAAAGACAGTGAGACCCAGAGATGTTTAATGATGAACCCATAACTCATCTCTTTACTCATTCAGGAATTTTTTTGAGTGCCTACTCTGTTCTAGGCCCCGAACAAGGCGCTTAGGATACAGTCTTGAACAAGTCATAATCCCCACCTTTACACTGGGTAAAATCTTGTGTACTTAAGAGTGTGAAAATAGGCTAGATGAGTACACGGCATGAAAAAAATGCAGCAATAGGAGCAAAGTAAATGTGTCGTGGGATCACATAGGAGCAACATAAAGCTTAGGTTCCGGGTGGTGGGTTCAAGAAAAGTTTTACAGAGGAAGAAATAATTAAGCTAAGGAAGAGCTGTTCCAGTAAAGACGGGGGGTGGGGTGGGGGGGGTGTAGGAAAAATGGTTACAAGTATTGTAGGTGGAGGGTACAGGAGATACAGTAGCCTGAAGTTGAAGAAGAGGACTATGTGTGTGAAGATCTGGATGTGTTTCAAATGATGGATGCAGGGAGTTCAAAATTATAGAGCTATGAGCAGTAAAGCTAAAGAAGTAAACATTAAGGTTTTATGAGTCAAATTAAAGCAGTTAGAGTTAGCATTAAATACAAAGCAAAGCCTTTGAAGTGTGTCAGGCAAGGATAGACATAGGGAGATTTGTGGTTTAGAAAGAGTACTCTGATTGCTGTTGGAGAATGTATTATAGGCTGTAAAAGGTAACATAGAGAAGACTTAGGAAGCTACTAGATAATCCAGGCAAGAAAAATGATGACAGACTGACTAAGATAGTGAGAGTGCTAATGGAGTGAATAGATTTGAGAGTTGTTTATAAGGAAGAATTAATATAAATAAACTTTTATTGAAGGATAGAAGGGAGAGGGAGAAAAGCTATGACTTACTTGGCTGGGTAAATGACAATACCAATTCATGGAGATAGTTAATAAGAGAGAGAAAGGGAGATCTGATTGCCAAAAACCAAGAGCTGTTTTGAACATGTAGAGTTTGAGGTGCCTATGAATGTCAAGTTGGAGAGGCCCAGTAGACCACTGGACTTATAAGCCTAAAGGCTGAATCCATGGGTTTAAAAGCCAATTGAGCATAAGCATTAATAAAACTTACACGTGGAGGTTGATGAAAAACAATGAGCAGGGGAAGAAAGATCCATAAAGGAGAGCAAGAAGGAATGATTGTAGAGGTACAAGAAACACCAAAATAATATGTTAATTCAGAAATCAGAAGGGAATACAGAGCTTTAAAAAGGAGGAGCTAATTCACAACGTCATATGTTTTCCAGTGGAAATTGCCCATTATAGGAAGTCACTGGTGACTTTACCTAGGTCGTCTTCATAGAGGTAATGGTAGAAACCAGATTGTTGTAGATTTAGGAATAAATGGGAGATTAAATGGAGACAGAGAGCTAGCTCACTCTATTGAGAAATGTAAAAGAGGAAAGTGAAAAGGCTTAATGTTAGCTAGAGGACAGATGCAATTTCAAGGAAGGATTTTGTAAAATGCAGTTGTGTGTGGATGTGGATATGCATGGGTGTGCATATGTGCAAGCATAGAATTCTGTAAAGCCATTCCTACAGCTGAGTGATCCATTGTCCTAAGCCTGGACTAAGTAGTTATCCCACTTAGACTAATAAATGGTAAATATCTGCAATACACCATGAAGACCAGATATTCTTGCCCAAGTGAGTTAGAATAACGGGTAGGACTAGCAGGGAATAACATAATAGTTAAATAAACTGTTATGGAGCAACTTTTTTAGAGAAAGAGGTAATGACATAGCTGACTTTGGCCATTAGATTTCTACCCTTGGATTCAGAGTTTTTCAAACAAATTCTAAGAAGGAAGAAGCTTGTTTTTTGTTTGTTTGTTTCTTTGTTTGCTTGTTTGTTTGTTTGTTTTTGATAGATAATCCTTGTCCTGCATGAGGACATTTTCATAACATGCTTTGGAAAAAAATTGTCATTATCTTTTCTCTACCATATGAACTTTAGGGTAGACTTAGGATACTTAAAGAACACTTTGTTGTTTGTTAGCACCTCCATCTTAGGATAGGCAGAAGAGGGGAAAAGATTATGAAATTTAAACCTAACACTTTTATTAATAGTTTAAGTACTGGGGGAAAAAGTCTCCAGAAGAGAAATGTAGAAAAGATTACATAAAGAAATGTTTCCACTTCCTAACTATTCTTGCCTGTGATACCACAGAAATGAGACATCTAAATAAATAATCTGGTAATGAAATTAAGAAAACTTTCCACATACAATATCAACAAAAAAAAGATAAAATACTTGGGAATAAATTTGACAAAAAGGGTAAGATTTATACACTGAAAACTACAAATAGCAGTGAAAGAAATTAAATAAGAAATAAATAAATGGAATGACATCCCATATTCATAGATTGAAAAAGTTAGTATAATTAAAATGGCAATATTTTCCAAATTCATCCACAGATGCAATGCAATCCCTTTCAAGATCCCAGCTGCCTTAAAAAAAAAAAAAAAAAATTGACAAGCTAATCCCTAAAATTCATATGGAAATGCTAGAGCCCCTAAATTGCCAAAACAATCTTGAAAACAAAGAACGAAACTGGAGATATTATACTTTCCTATTTCAAAAATTACTACAAACTTATAGCAATAGACATAGTGTGGTACTGTCACAGGATAGACATATATCAGTCAAATACAATTGAGAGTACAGAAAAAAACTTACATTTATGGTAAATTAATTTTTGACCAGGATGCCAAACCAATTCAATAGGAGAAAGAATAGTCTTTTCAACAAGTCGTGCTAGGACAACTAAATATCCACATAAAAGATTGAAATTACCTCATGTCACATACAAAAATTATCTCAAAATGGATCAAATATCTAGATGTAATACCTAAAACTATAAAATTTTTAGAAGGAAACATAAGCACAATTCTTTGTGACCTCAGATTGAACAACAATTTCTTAGCTATGACATAAAAAGGGCAAGTCACAAAAAAAGAATAAATAGGTAAATTAGACTTGATCAAAATTTAAAACTTTTGTGTTTTAAAGGATACCATCATGAAAGTGAAAAGACACCTCACAGAAGAGGGGAAAATATTTGCAAATTATATAAACTGATAAGGGACTATATTTGCAAATCCTATCAACTGATAAGGGACTTTTAACTACAATATGTAAAGAACTCTTATAATTCAACAATAAAGAGACAAATAATGCAATTAAAATATGATATTTGAATACACATTTCTCCAAAGAAGATACATAATTGTCCAGTTAAATACATTTAAAGATGCTCAATATCGTTAGCCACTGGGGAAACACAAATCAAAACCACAATAAGATACCACTTCATATCTACCAGGATGGCTAAAATCAAAACAACAGACAATATCAAGTGTTAGTGAGGATGTGGAGCAATTGAAACCCTTGTACATTGCTGATTGGGATGTAAAATGGTGCAGCTGCTTGACAGTTTTTAAAATGTTAAACATACAGGTACCATATAATACAGCAAACCCATTCCTAAGTATATACTCAAGAGAAATATGTCTACACAAAAACTTGCACATGAATGCTCCTAGCAACATTATTCATAATAGCCAAAAAGTGGAAACAACTCAAAAGCCCACCACTTAATTAACCTATAAACAAAATGCAGTATATTCATGTAAGGGGATATTAGTCATAAAAAGGAATGACATACTGATATAGGCTACAGCATGGATGAACCTAGAAAACATTATGTTAAGTGAAAGTAGCCAGTCACAAAAGACCACATAGTGTACGATTCCATTATATGAAATTTCAAGTACATTATATGAAATTAATGTACTTGCTATGACAGCCAGTACATTAGTGGTTGCTTAGAGCCTAGGGGTGGGGTGGGTGGGTGGTAAATGGTGGGGTAAGGGGATGATAGGTAAAGGGTATGGGATTGTTTTAGGTGATGAAAATATTCTAAAACTGACTATTGATGTTTGCATATATCTAGGAGTATACTAAAACTCATTGAATTGTGTGCTTTAAATGGATTATTTACATGTTATGTGAATTATATCTCAATAAAGCTGTTCGAAAAAAACAGCACACACACACACACACACACCGGGGGTGCCAAAAAAATGTAGACAAGTGGACACTTTGGTTAACGTTGCTCAAGCAGTAGTTCACCATAATCAGAAGTCTCTGGATGCTGATGGCAACCACTTTGAGCACCTCTTGTAATTGCAGAAGTCAAATGTGACTTGTATTCGTCTTTTGTTATTGGTATATATTGAGTATTACAAATTTAATACAATTTTCCTTTCTTAAACTGTGTATACATTTTTTTGGTACACTCCGTGTGTTTGTGTGTGTATATATATATATACACACACACGCATATTTATGTGCATGTATATATATATATATATATATATATATATACATGCACATAAATTCAAGGTTCATTTATGTTGGAACATGCATCAGTTATATATATATATAACTGATGCATGTTCCAACATAAATGAACCTTGAAATTTTTTATGCTAAGTGAAAGAAGCCAGTCATAAAAGGCCACATACTGAATGATTCCATTTATATGAAATATCTAGAATAGGCAAACCCATAGAAACAGAATATAGATTACTTGTTGCCAATAGCTAGGGAGATAGCAGAATGGGAGTGAATGCTAATGGGTCTGGAACTTCTTCGGGGGGGTAATGAAAATGCTAGAATTAGATAGTGGTGATGGTTGCATAATTTTATGAACATACTAAATAACACTGAATTGTACACTTTAAAGGATAAATTTTATGTTATATGAATAATAACTCAATTTCAAAAGAAGAAAAAAGACATCTATAAATAATTATCAGCGCTGACAGTACAGCAATTGGTCAGTTCTATTAAAATTCATTCCTCAGGAAGATGAGAATGGACTATGTTCATGCTATTCATATTTGAATACTAAGACAAATGACACATGTTCTACATAGACATATATAGATTGTTACTATATTCATATGCTGCAAAGTGTCTTGAAATAAGAATGAGCATTAAAAAATTAACCTGGTTCAGGAACATAGGCCTTGGTTGGGAATCTGCCATAGGGAAGGCCCAGGCAGAGGCACACTGCTTATCCATGGAACCTGTGAGGTCAGGTGGTGGAGAGTGGGAGAGAGAATTGGAATGGTATGGTCCATGCTACAGACACTTAGTGGTCAGTTCACTTACCCATATTTGAGTTTCCTCAGCAGTAAGAGACCTCGCCAAGCATGGTTATCTCCAGTGCCTTCTAGCTCTGTCATTCAGAGTCTCTGAGCTTTGGGGAAAGCCTGACTAGACAGAGCAATGATACGTGTAAAATATGAGGCTGGCCAACCATCATCTTTTAAGAAAACCAACGAATAAAAAAGAGAACAACAAACCCCAGTACAATAATTAGAGACTAAATCTAATTTGAATCCTCTGTAATGAAACTCACTCTTTTCTTGTTTCTTCAAAGGCATCAGAACAATCCTGACTGAATGAGCAGAGCCATCTCCAGAGCGAGATTAATCAGGACAACTGCCACCACTTGCGTGCTCGGTGCACAAGGGCCCAGGCCAGGGTGGTGCCGAGGCTGATGATGCAGTATTTCAGGAAGGCTACACTGGGGATGTGGGGAGAAAAGAAAAATGAGATGAACTCCCCAGCTGAAGCCATCCTGAGGTCTTTGTAATCTACACACTCACACAATCAGCCAGTAGTCTTCCCACATGTCTCAAGGAAAAGGGTGGCTCATGACCAATTTTATGCTTTTTTTCTCGTGGGTGCCTGAACTAAAATGAGGGATGGAGAGAGGAGAGGAGAGATATACAGGTGGGTCTGCTACCATTCCTACTCTTCCTGGAATGCATTCGGGAGTGAGCGCACCCTGGAAATGAGATACTTCACCAACTGAGGAAGGTCAGGACAAGCTGTGAAAGAGTTGGCCTTTGAAGTCAGGCTGCCAAGGTGTGAATCTGGACTCTAACGTGTTGGTTGTGTGGTTTGGGGTCAACATTTAACCTCTGTGAACTTCGGTTTCCTCATCTGTAAAGTGGTCTAAATTCCTACCTCAAAGAATTGTTGTGAGAATTAAATGAAATAACATGTTTATTTAAATGGTAGATGTTACGTAAAAGAATGATGATAGAATACTATTGGCTGTGTTCATAATTCCTCTGTCCTTAGTCTTCATATTTCCCCTAATATTTTCTAACTTGGCTTATATTCAGCTATAACAGAGTCCATTCAACTATGTTTTTATATCAATACAATTCGATGAATATTTATTATGGTATGCATTAAAATTCTAGAAATCAGAAAGAAGTATTGCCACATTCCTGATCCCATATATATACCAACTATGTGACCCTAAGATAGAGGTTTAATCTTTCCAACCTCCAGGTTCTTTACGTGTAAAACGGAGTCTTTAGTAAGATAACATATTTAAAGTTTTTGTAAGAGTACCTGGGAGACAATTAATATAAAGAAATGATAATAGTAATTCCCTTCCTCCTTCTCATGTATGCTAAATTATCTTTGTTTATGATTTTTGGATAATCCAAATCAATTAAATTATTGGATGAGTGCAACAATCAACAAACTGATGGATAAACTGATTTATCCATGGTCAATTGCACAAGTAGTGTAAGTGTCCGAAATATACAAACTGGTGTTGCTATGGTCTGGAGTGAGAATAGAGAAAAACCTATTAGAGAAAAGTAGAGAACAGAGTTTTAAAAGTAATATCTATAGAAAATTGTCTCCAGGGTTTACTTTCTCTCTCTCTCTCTCTCTCTCTCTCTCTCTCTCTCTCTCTCTCACACACACACACACACACACACACACACGTCCTCTGGCTTTAACTTAGCACTTCCTTCAGAAGTACTCAGCTTTGCCTTTCATTTCTTTCCATATAAATGTAGAAATAAATTTCTCCAATTTACTGAAAAGTATCTCCCAAAGGGACCAAGGGAGGCAGGAAATTAAACTGTGGTGCTGAAATCATTTCAGAACTCCAGCTTTACCCCACAAATGTAAATTTAGGGAATTCCACTTGTCAAAGTCCTCTTTGAAGCTTTGAATAATTGGATCCCAATTATTCTTAACCACATTATTCAGGCCTATGTTCAACTTAATATCTAAATAAATTACATTTTTTGCCACCTACTAAAATTCCCCAAAGTGAATATTGCCACATTATGTTCTTCAGTTAAGAGTGAAATTTCTGACTAAAAATGTTTTTACTCATATCCCGAGATGGCTGCAAAATCCTCCATGATAACTAAAGCTGTGAGAATTGGCATTACATTTGAATTGGTATCAACGTGTAGCAAAAATATGCTCAGGAAGGAGGAATCGTTGTGCTTTCTACCAATCACTTTAATACCCGAGACATCTTCCTTCTTACTAATAGCTATTCCTAATGGTTATAAAGTCAAAACAGATAGCAAAGAATATAAAGAAAAGTCATAGTCAAAAGCATCCCTTTGAACAGGTTGAATACCATATAAATTACATATTTTTACTCTACTTTCAACAGAAGGAGTTAATATTTAAAACTGTGCCATGCACATTCTCTTGTTATATAATTTTCTTTTGGTTTTATTTCATATAGAACACTTATCAAATGACCAGATTTTAGTGAACTCTGAACATCATTAATTCCTTCCAACTTTGAAGGGAAAGTGAGAGAGTAGCCTGAAAACTTTTCTTAAATTGGTAAGAAACTAGACATATCTCAATGGAGTTGGGGAATCAAGAAGGTATTAGTGTTATCTTTAGGATATATACACTTGTCACTAAAAAGTATTTATTAACAAATGAGTACTGCACCAGATGTCTCTTGTTGGTGTTTAAAGTTTAAATCCAACATCATTGTCTTGGACGAATGTATGCAGATGAGGGGAAGGGAGTTAAAATTGTTGAGCATCTATTATGAGCCACTTTCTGAGTGTGCTATGTACTTTTTATAGCTAATCTCATTTAATCCTCACAGAAACTAAGGGTTATAGAGGCTCAGTAATATGCTCAAGTTTTCCAAACTAGTAGGTAGGAGAGTTATTATTAATATCAGGTCTCTCCAATATCACAGGTCTACTTGTTCCATTACATCAGTGGTTCTCAACTGAGGATAACTTTGTCCCCTTCTCTCAGGGGACATTTGTCAATGTCTAGAGACATATTTTATTGTCATGACTACTGGAGTGGTATCTAGTGGGTAGAGGCCAGGAATGTGGCTAATCATGCAACAATGTGCAAGACAGTCCCTTTCATACCTCCTACATCAAAGGATTATCCTGTCCAAAATGTCAATAGTGCTGAGCTTGAGAACCCCTGCATTACACCATGTTGCAGATTGGGACATTGATAAGATTTAATAAAATGTCATACCAGATATGAGTGGACAGTTGGGTTTTCCTCTTTGTGATTACTTGAGAAAACAATTACTAGATGGATTTATTGACCTTAATTTAATGTCACAGCCAGTGGTGACAGGAAGTGACTGAGGAGCTTGTTGGGTGATAGAAACAAATCATTCTAGAATCAAGTTTTGGGTTTTTTTGCATTCTCAATCCCTAGGATAGCCACAAAATGAACAACTCACTTGTGGTAAGAAATAACTATTTTTTAAACACTTGTTTAACTTTCGTATTTTTTTTCTAGATTTTAAATCCTGGGATTTTCAGTACAGAAAGTGTCAGTAGACAATATTCAGTCAATGCCTTTACATCCATAAATTCTTTAAATCTATAAAGTATTTTAGGTACCATATCAAGTTTATCTTAATTTTATACATAGTATGGTATAGGCTCACACTGTTTCCTATTTATATGTGAGGAAAGAGACAAAAATGGGTAAAAATAATTTCTACTCCACTGGGTGGCCACAGCCCTATGCAAGGTTCTCCATGGATTTGCTTAATGCGCCCTCATTTCTCTTTGCTTCTCTGGATATAAGAGCTAATCTCCTTTTCTCCCTTCCTTCTTTCTTTCCTTCCTACCTTCCTTCCTTCCTTCCTTTCTTCTTTCCTTTTGCTTCTTTTTTTCTTTCATCAGTACAAAGTTGATAATGAGAAAAATAGAAGGGGATTATTGCAGTCATGAGATTTAAGAATGGTTGGTTGGAAATGATTTCGAATGTCAACTTCAGCTCTGTACATCTCTTATTCCAGGTATTTGTAGATAGGCCATTTGTTGTCTGATTGGTTTTCATGACCATCATTTCATCCTGTGTCACTTGTTTTGCAGGAGCCACCTAGATTGCAAGTTAATGTTTCACATCTCTGTGGAACCACTAAACAGGTAAAAGATGGGTGACAGCTGAGGAGAAACCCTATGTGGTCCTCCAGGATGGTTCAATAAAACCACATGAGGAAAATATTTTTTTTCTAATTAATCTCTCAACTTTCTTCCCTTCTCAAAGTATGACTTGGATTTAAAATTCTGGATCATAACAGTCAATGCCTGCATTTTCTACTTCAGTGTGTAAGCAATCATGAGCACTAAAGTCCAACTTTCTTCCCCAAATTGTCACTAATGTCAGAGACTGGCAATTTAAAGAACATGCTATATATATTTTCAAGATCAACTTAAAAAGAGGTTCTTAGCAGTGGTTGAATCTGGATCTGCAAAACTGGGCATTTTTCTCCTTTTCTATAGTTTTTAAGTATTTTCCATATTTTCTTGGATATAGGATAGATTAACTTTATGTCTTATAAAATTATTTATAATGCCTTTACTGTTGTGTCTATACAATGGGCAAGGAAAACTAGCAAAAAGTTTTACAGACTGTGAGAAACCTAAACATTTAGACCTCAGAACTGAAGAGCTATTAGAAAATACAACGTAGGAATAATAAGCATAAAATTATGTACAGGTTTCAAATCAATTTTCAGGTTGATTTCCCAAATGCCACATTTAAACTGTTCTTTTGAATGGACACAGACACATCTGTCTTTTCCATATAGGTAGAATCCATTAGAAGACCAATCTCCTTCTTAATGGTTAGCCATAAAAAATCAGAAATTCTAATTTCTTAAAATGTAATTGTTCAGGAAAAGACACCTTGACACTCAAATTCACAGGAGGCTTTCATTACATTGTGGGTACTGCTGTATACCTGTCGATTCCTTCATCAACTGCTCTGTTGAAACCCGAGATCTCAAAATTTAGAACACCTAAGTTGTACTGATGGAATAGATTTCTAACTTTCCATGGTAAAAGTTATTAAAAAAAAAAAAAAAAAAAAAGAATCCACTAGTATGAAAAGAGGCTAGTAAATTAAATTTTCTCCAGAAAGAGCTTACCATAAATATGGGAATTTTAATTTTAGAGATAGTGTTTTAATACAAAGACCTCTAAAGCATAAAAAATTATCAGGAAAGATGATTTTAAATCTATTCTAAATTCCCTGCAAATACGATTATATTTACTACTTTAAAAATATACATGTACTATATAAATGCCAATATATAAATGCCAATATATACATGGGACAGAACTATTCTCATTGAGCTAAGGATGTGAACTGCTTCTATGCATCACTGCAACAAAATTGTAAATCAGGTATAAAATAACCCTACCTAACTTATAGACAGAACACTAGGTAAGACTATGGAGTTGCTACAGTGCTAAGGTTTTTCTATTCCCATAGCACATTTGAAAAGGAAAAAAGTAGCAAAAGAGAAAAGAAACATAGGACCCACATTTTTGACTAAGATGAATAACAGGGATCAGAGTTCCCCTACCCTGCAACAAGCAAAATGGGGACAAAATGTATGAAACATTAGTTTGCAAGACACTGTACATCAGACAACAAAAGACAGAGTATCCTTGAGAGGTGGCAAACGAAGTGAACCCTGATATATCCCTAGTTTACTGCCTTGAGAGAGTTTTCAGGCATGGTGCAAGGAGAAGGAACTGTGGTAGAGTCCTGACTTGTGAAGATGCAGCTGAGAGTCCAGGAAGACTGAGGCATCTAGAATTTACAGGACACAGTAACGAAGAGAAGAGAACTGAACAGGGAGAGGGGTCTGGAGATCTACAGAAGATCCCCCTTGAGTGTAAAGCTGAGTACTTATCAGAACATGCATATAAGGAAACTGCCAGTAGAAAGTAAAAGAAGAACTTGAAAAATTTAGAGGTAATAGTGCCCAGAGCTCATATAGGGCTGAAAATAGTATCTCATCCTACTAGCCATGCTGGAAAATCTTAAGATTTATGAGGCATTAGGTAAAGTATTCAGAATGGTCTAGCCTCAGTAGTGAGGAATAATTAGCCCTAGACTAAGACAGCCCTGGCCTTACCTAACAAATCTTAAAATCAAGACCTGAGAAGATTAACATGTTTCCAAACAACTAAACTGCATCCCAAAACAAAGATTAAAAGTATTTGTAGGAATTCAGAAATATCTATTAAAAGTGTAAGGTGCACAATTCTGGCATCAAATAGAAAATTACCAGGCATGCAAAGAAGCAGGAAAATATGAACCATTATTATGGATAAATCAACAAATTCAGATTGACTCAGAAACTGACAGAGATGTTGGAATTAAAAGACAAGGACAATTAAAGCAGCTTTTATAACTGTGTTCCATATATTTAAAAAGTTAAGTATGGACAGGGGAGATATAAAGAACAAAAAATCAAACTTCTAAATAAGAAAACTGCAATATATGAGAACCAAAACACATTGGATGGGATTAACATTAGATTAGATAATAAAGAAGAAAAGATTAGTGAACTTGAGGAACATTAAACAAAATTATGCATAGAGGAAAGGGAATTTTAAAAAAGATGCAACACATCAGAGATTTGTTGGACAATTTCTGGCAGCCTAATATATGTGTAATTAAAGTTTTAGAAGAAGAGAAATTACAAAAATATATGACCACAGTTTCAAGCTTAAGAAATAGAAAAGTTGACCAAGTTAGACTCAAAGTAAGTAGAATAAAGAGAAGAATACAGATTAGAGTAAAAAGCAATGAATTAGGAAACAGAAAAACAATAGAGAAAATAAATGAAACCAAAAGCTTGTTTTTAGGAGATCAACAAAATTGATAAACCTCCAGCCAGATTAATTATTAAAATAGAAGACACAAATTACCAATGAAGATTGAGAGTGGTGACACTACTAGAGATTCTACATATACTAAGGAAATTTTATGTACAACTTTATACCAATAAATTTGACAACTTAAAGTAAATGGGCCAAATCCTTGAAAGACACAATCTACCAAGCTCCATATAAGAAGAAATAGATAATCTGAATAGTCCTATAACTATTAAAGAAATCATATTTGTATTTTTAAATCTTCCACAAAGAAAGCTCCAAATCCAAGTGGTTTCACTTGTAATTTCTACCAAATATTTAAGCTGGAAATAATGCCAATGTTTAATTCTAGAAAATTTGGAAAAAGAGTATTTCCCAATGCATTTGATGAGACTAACTTTATTTTTATAACAAACCAGACAAAGATAACATAAGAAAAGGAACTACACATGGATATCCCTCATAAATAAATATGCAAAAACTTCTGAACAAAATTTTAGGAAATGCAATAAGATATATGGAAAAATGATAGTATATCTTACCAAATGGGTTTATCCAATGATAGATTTAATATCTGAAAATCAATTAATGTAAGTCAAGTTATTAAAAAAGGAAAACACACACACATGTTTACTTATTCCTGATTAAAAAAAGAAAAGCAACTCAGCAAACTAGAAATCAAAGTGAGTTTCTCAACCAACATCTACATCATGCTTAATAATTGTAAATTAAATGCTCTCTTCCTAAAAATCACAAACACGATCATGAAGTCCACTCTGACCTTCTATATTCAACACTCTAATGGAGGTTTTCGATATTCAAAGAAGGAATAAAAAGAAATAAAAGGCATCTGGATTAGAAAAGAAGAACTGAACTGTCTTTATTCTCAGAGGACATAATTGGTTATAGAAAATCCAATATGATTTACAAAAAGCTCTGTTAGAACTAAGTGAGCTTAACAAGGTTAAATGATAAAATATAAATATACAAAAATCTATTGTATTTCTATGTACAAGAAAACTATTGGAACTGATATTTTCAATAGCATCTATAGCATTTATAATAGAGTCAACAATTACAAAATACTAAAGGAATGGTCTGATGAAAGATGTAAAAACTAAAAACTATGAAAGAATGCTGCGAAAATTTGAAGGTCTAGATAAATGAAGAGATATACTGTATTTGGATTGGAACACTCAACATTTTTAAGATGTCAGTTTACCCTAAATTGATCTACATGTTCAATGCAGTCCCAATCAAAATCCCAACAGGACTTTGTGTAGGAATTGCAAACTGATTCTTAAATTTATGTAGAAATGCAAAAGCCCTAGTAGAGTTATAACAATTTTTAAGATGAATCAAGTTAGAGGACTAACAGTACCTACTTGTAAGACTCACTATAAAACTTCAGTAATCAAGACAGTTTGATATTGGCAAAAAGATGGACAGATCAATGGGATGGCATAAAAAGTTCAGAAATAGACCCATACAAATATGGACAGCTCATTTCCCACAAAAATGCAAAGGAAATTCAATGGAAAAACGACAGTCTTTTCAAAGACTGGTGTGGAAAAATTGGATAACAATATGCAAAAAAAAAAAATTACATCTTGCATTATATGCAAAAACTAATTCAAAGTGAATGCTAGACCTAGCTGTAAAACTTAGAATTATAAAACTGCTAGAAAACATAAGAGAAAACCTTTGTGACCTTGGATTAGGCAAATACTTTTTAGATGTGACAATTAAAGCATGATTAATTTTAAAAAATTGATAAATTGTACTTCATCAAAATTAAAAATTCCTGTTCTTTGAAAGATACTGTTAAAAGAATAAAAAATAGTGTATGGACTGGGAGAAAATATTTGCAAATCATATATCTGATAAAAGACTCAGATCCAGAATATACAAGTAAACTCAATAACGAGAGAAAAAAATCCAATAAAAGTACGGGGAAAAGGTTAGAACAGACATTTCACCAAAGAATATATATGAATGCCAAATAAGCATGAGAAAAGATGCTCAATGTCATAAATAATTAGCAAAATGCAAATTAAACCACAATAAAATATCATGACATACCTTTGAGAATAACTAAAATTGAAATACTTGACCATACCCGTTGTTAGTGAAGATATAGAGGAATTGGAACTCTTACACACTATTGGTGCAAATGTAAAATGGTACAACCACTTTAGAAAACATTTTGGCAATTTCTTAAAAATTAAATGTACACCTACAATCTGATCCAGCCATTCCACTATTAGGTAATTACCCAAGAGAAATAAAAGCATATGTCCACATAAAGGCTTGTACACAAATGTTAATAGAATTTGATTTTTAATAGCTAAAACCTGGAAACAATTCAAATACCCATCAACATGCGAATGGATAAACACAGTGATAGATCCATATAGTGAAATACTACTCAACAATAAAAGGAAATGAATACATTGCAACATGGATAGATCTTAAAATAATTATGGCAGGTGAAAGAAGATAGACCACAAAAGAATACCTCCTGTATGATTCCACTTATGTAAAATGCTAGAAAGTGCAATCCAATTGATTGTAACAGAAAGCAGAGCAATGATTGCCCGGGGACTAGGACAGAAGGGTATGATGCTGCCAATGGCTGAGACGGGGAGATGAGCAGGTAACAAAATGGGAGAATCCCAGCTGCCCAGAGGTGGACAACTGCTTTTACTTTCCACCGGTGAGTACTTAGTAACAGGAAAGATGCTCTTTGCTCAGGATGAGATAGTTTGGGTGGACCTGAGATTGCTGAAGAAGGCCATTTATTTATAATACAGGGAGTGGAAAATTAGGCCATTGTATTTCTGCACAGGGGAAGAATTCATAAAAAGTCACACAGAATTATTCTTATATAACTGACAATGACATCGTTGTAAGGTGGAAACAGAGCTTTATTTGTCTTACTTAAAATGATATATAGAGCACTTGTCTGTTTATTCCACTGCAAACAGCTTCTGCAAAAACAGCCGTGAATCCCCAGGGGTTTCTACTGATAGTTATAAGTTACTTGAACAAAATCTCTCAAGCAAGTTGCTGCCTTGCAGGTATCCATTATTCTAAATTCAAAGACCCTTTTCTTGTTGTTTGTTTGTTGGGGTTGAGTGTATATTTTTTCCCAAAATTATGTTACATGCAATATTACTTTAAAATATATAAAATGTGTCAGAACATAGCTACTTTTCAAATAGGTAAGTACATATACCTAAATCAAAACACACAGCCAAAGGGGGAAATACTCAATAAATAGGCTTCATAATCAAATCTGGCTCAGGTTAAAGTGAAGTTAGTTTGATGCATTCAGCTGGGGCCCCAGTAAATAACAGCCTCTGTAATTAAGCTACTTTAGCTCAGGCTACCTGGGAGCTTACAGGCAGCTCAAAGGTGCAAGAGTGACAACCAGGAGGCAAACTTCAGAAATGAGTAGACAGCTTGCCCACCCACGTGTTAGTCCCTCCTCCACCCTCAGCCCATTTCTCTGAGAGCTGATCCCAGGAAGGCTGCTGTGCTACACGTACAGAGTTCAATGTCCATGACATTGACCGGCAAAGTTCGTGTTTGGGAAAGCAAAGCCACAGTCAACAAATGCTGAAGTCATTTGTCCCTGATTTTGTCACAAAATCTGGAATCTCTCATTTCTGTTTCCTATATATATCTATATTTACATTGATGTGTGTGTGTGTGTGTGTGTGTGTGTGTGTGTGTATACTCATATGTGCATACCCATGCATACATATAACCATAAAAAAACCACTGTAGTAGAAAGAGGAACAGTAGTTTTGTAGCATAAAATTCTGGGTTCAAATTTTAGCTTAGTCACTTTTTAGCTTGTGACCTACAGTTTAAGGAAACTGAGCAATTTTGAGCAATTAATTTTGAGCAATTACAATGCACCAGGCATATTAGGCACTGGGGAGGCAGTCACTGCTACAGAGAATTCCCTATCTATCTGGAATGGAAAAGCACATAAATAATTTTAATATAACATGCCAAATGCTAAACTAGAAATAAGTAGGGTGTTATGTTATCATAGAAGGATAGACAACTTCAGATTTAACCTCGTGAAGAAGAAAGTGCAACTAAATTTTATAGGATGAGGAAATTATTTAATGTTCTTGAGTCTCATTTTCCTTATTTATATAATGGAGTTTATAATATGTAATCTAGAGTATTGCTATCATAAATAAACAAAACATATGAAGTTCCTAGTAAGAAATATTAGTTCAGCACTGATGGCTCTCCTCCCTTTACCTATCTCTCAAGTAGGAAGAATGAATAAAAACAATAATTTGCTGAAGGTGTTAAATTATAAGCATCTACCCCACAGAGAAGAATGGGAAGGAGGGTATTATCAATTGAAATAAGAATTCCTCATTTCTCTTTATGATGACAAATTAATTCATAATACCGAACAAGAAAAGCAAAACTCTTGCTTATTCTTTCCAAACTACATTTAGCTTCCTCCTTCATTTTTTCCTTCATCATGCTTATACAAAAAGGACACCCATTTCTTCCATTTTGAGAGGTGATTCTATTTTCCCTATAGTTCAGGGCATGTATGTTACAGCCCAGCCATTCCTGCTGTGGCTGACAAAGAGAGAGCTGCTCATATACCCTTCAAAAAGGACTCTCTGCCCAGCTTCAAGGAGTGTGGTTAGCTGACGATCTCCCGCTGTAGACTCTTTGAGAACAAGCCTTATGTTTAGAGCGTGGGTCCCAATCTTCTCAAGGTAGCCCCCATCCCAGGGGTGCTGGCTCATACCAGCAAGCAAGACAGCCAGTTATGTGCACATCTCTTTCCAACTGTGTCCAGTCATGTCATGTTGGTAGCTTAAAATCAGCCATAGTGCAAGTATTGATACCACAGGATTTGGCAAACACTACAAATCAGGGTTTTGCCAACACTGAGCACTGTTAAACAATTGCTGGGACACCGTTACTTAGTCACTCCAGAAGAAGCATGTAGGTAGGGTTTGCATCCTTTATTTGCTTGCTTTACTGCTTTCTGAATGCCTTCGTTGACATTTTGTGTAGGTATTCTACTATTTTCTACTATTAAATTATAGGTTGACTATCAAACTAGTATTATTGCTTTACAAAAAAAATTTGTAATATTATTTAAATTGACGTAATAGAGGACATTTTTATGACTAAAATCTAACTTGTTTTGTTGTTCCTCTTACCTCATCATTCCTACTCCCTCTCTTGTATTTATACTGTTCCTTCTCTTCTTTGGGAAACCTAAGTTTAGAGGAAGCAAGTGTCTTTTTTGACAACTACTATGATCTTTGTTTGCTTTCCTTTCTATTAAGGAGCTGAATAAAACTCAGATTTTTAAAGTTGGGGAAAAGGAAAATTGTAATTTTCAGAGCAACCCTCCAAATAATACACTGAGAGATTAAACCATCTTTAGCAATACAGCTCACTGTCACATTAACCTGACTTTACTATTCCTCTGTCCGATGTTACCACTGCAGGAAAGTCTTGCCCAAGGAGATGAAGTTACAAATAATTTTGCTTGTTTCTGAAATATTCCCCAAATCTATTTTTCCAAACACTAACACTACTCAACTAGCCCTTATAAGAATAAGTATTCCATTCTCAGGACTCATCAAAGAAACATTTACTCAAGACAAGAAACCTTTGCCTTGCTATATCCACCAATCCTAAACTATTATGTCACCAAGGCTGCCCAACCCAATCTGGTCACCTTCCCCTACCAACATTACCTCCCTATGTACCTCTGTCTTACTCCAAAAACCTCATAAATATCTTCTCACTTCTCTCCTTTTTGCTGAGACATGCTGCTAAGACTCTGCTTTGCTTTATCAGAGGTCATTTTGCTGTTTTTTTCAAAGATTCAAGACAAACAGATGAGAAACAGAAACTCATAGACACAGACCATAGTTTAGTGGTTACCAGAGGGTAAGGGGGATGGGGGGTGGGGGTGGGAGATGAAGGTAAGGGGGATCAAATATATGGTGATGGAAGGAGAACTGACTCTGGGTGATGAACACACAATGGGATTTATAGATGATGTAATACAGAATTGTACACCTGAAATCTATGTAATTTTACTAACAATTGTCACCCCAATAAATTTAATAAAATAAAAAAATAAAAAATAAATAAAAAGATTCAACAGTCAACAAGAACCAAAATTTAGTGGTTACTTAGCACTGACCCACCTGCTGTGGAGAACCCCATGAAGAGTACCACCAAGTTATTTTCAGACTAGCCAGGAAGAGAGATAAATAAAAAGTCTACAATATGAGGCAGAATATGGTTAATGCTATAATAAATGCATAAGCAACCAATCCTAATGGGACTCAGAAAAAGATTTGCTAATGCTTTGTAAAGGAGGTGGTAATGGAATTTAGAGCATTGTAAAAGAAAGCCGGAGACTATATGAAGGCTTACGTCTTGTGGTTGCTTTCTTCTAATTCTCTAATAGATGGCTACTGGAGATGCTTATAAACACTTTAGTGAGAAATGCCATGAAACAATTCCAAAATTTCTTGAACAGTTACTCTGTGCCTGGAAAATGGGATGAATGGTGAGGATCCATCAATGGAGACTTTCCTTTAAACAAAAAAAAATCTTGCAAGGAGGCAACTCTGTCTGTCTGCCAGAACACTCCCACTCTCTCTACCGCCTATGGATTCTTTCTCAGCCATCTGTTGGAATCTAAGTTACGAGACAGGGCACCATATTCCATGATCAGTCATCCATGCTTCCTGCAATCTTCTCAAACATTGGATAAACATACCAAAGCACTTGTTTAAACAGAGCTCATTGAAACTAAAATCTCATGGTTCTCTTACTATATCTTTTCATAGGGTTTGGTTGGTGAGGGGGATGGTGGAACTAGAGATGTCCCCAATATATTTTGGTGTATATGCAGCAAATTAAACAAAGGGAGAGTTTTTTTCCTGGTAACTGTATTAATTTTCTCTCAGGAAGGTATGGATTTTGTTTGTGCAGCTGACAATTACTCTTGGAATTACAATGTAGACTGCCATTAGTCTTCTGAAGATGGTCCCAATCTGAGAATGATTTGAGGGGTATTTTGTAAGTCTAAATGAAAACTACTGCCATTAGAAATAAATATTCTAGCCACATACTGATTACACTTTTAAAACCAAAAGGGATAACAGCTATATGTGTGTTCGTAGTCATTGTATTTCCACATTGACCACAAGAAACATATCAACCTGATTTCCACTGAGCACATAAAATTCCAGAGTCTTGCAGCAATTCAGGCTAATTTTGCTTAGAAGTAGTCCAGGTGTGTGGAGAAATAGTGGGTGCTGGCAGCAAAGGGCTCATTCTGCTTGTTGTCCAGACAACAAGGTCCAAAGAGTTCCATAAAATGACCAAAGATCAGGGCCACAGTGATCCTATCAGGGCAGCATAGGTGCAAACTTCTATCTCATTAGCACTGTTTATTTCATATTGTGTTAGCATTCATTTTCACTAATATGATACAAAAATGTAATGATGTATAAGTGTTTTTTAATGTCATGTAAGTGAAAACAGGTGGGTAATTTACCATGGACTCATACAGATTGGAGCTGGCTGGTATTTCACAAAGATAATGCTAAGCTGTGTGTGTGTGTGTGTGTGTGTGTGTGTGTGTGTGTAACTTGTTTTTACTTGGGTCAAATTTCAGCAACCTTGATTTTTAAAATCACTTAGTCAAGTCCATGTGATACATTACACCACAGGTCTGTGGACCCAAAGCATAAATCAAGAGAGTGATTTACTGAGGCTAACTATCTCAACAAACAACTAGCATGTTTATATGGTTAACCTCCATTCAGAAAGAAAGTAAGGAGGGAGAGAGTGGTCTAAACGAGGTATCATGGGTATTAAAAGCAGTACACGCCCCTGATTAGAGGGTTGGACCTGCCCAGGTACCTGGCTGCTGTTCTAATGGGCAATTCTTAAGGCGTAAGTCAAAAGAGTTATTTCTTAAGAGTCACAATGCACATTGGTTGGTATTGATTGCTCCCTATTTTTTTCCAGGAAGTTAGAAAGGTTTAAGATACTTCCAGATCTTTCCTTAGAGACTCAGGTTACTTTCAAACTGCCACCATTATTATCAAGATGTCAATAATCTGGATTAATTTCATCTTCATCAATATTAGCCGAGCTAATAAATCTAGAGAAGCCAGGTGTCTTAGTGGCTTTTTCTGGGATGAGTGTTATTCAGATTCTCCCCTGACTATTTGCTGATGAAAGGTTATAATATATTTAATAAGATCTGAGGAAGTGATGAGCTGATTTTGTAAGTGAAAGTGAGATTCTCTTTTCTACTCCCAAACATTTGTAGAAAGACCAATTTTCTTGAACTTTTTATTTTCCAGATTTTCTATTTTCCCATTTTAACATTGAAATAGAAGAAAAATGTTCCCCACTGAGCACATTTCTTCAGCCTTGTTCTGTGTCTCGCTTTGCCCGTCCTGCCTGTGATTCTACATTCCAGAATACCCTGCGGGAGAAAGAAATTGTGTCCAGACACAGCCATGGGAATGGAATTTCCCATACCTTGAGAGTGACCTCCAATTTGACCTTAAAATTAAAAACTTGTTTGTGAACTCCTGAGAGAGAAAAAAGTATATAACAGTAGCTGCTGTTTAAAAATATAATTGGCAAGCATACTATAGAAACAACACATGAGTCAATCATGGGCTCCCTTAAATCTCAACAATTCATGGCACAGATTTCCTGTGTTTTGCTGCCCGTGAATGGACGAACCACCAGTATAAACATCCAGGAGGAAAAAGAACTATTCCTTTCTAATCCCAATTTGCATTGGTAACTTTTCTCAAGTATTTGCTTTAGGACTGGCATTTCTCACTCATTCGGTCACAGTCAGAATTTGTCATCAAGCTTGTTTGTCTTTAAGAGCACAGATTAGGGCTTTGGCACTGGAGAAAAGCATAATTCTTTACTCTATCACTTGCCAGTGGTGTGACCTCAGTTTCCTGATCTGTAAAATCGTGATAAATGATGGTATGTATCCAAGACAGTTGTTTTCAGAACAAAGAATATATTCTAATAGCCACATTTAACTAATAATATATCATACACTTTTCTTCTTGTGTAAATAGCTGAATGACAATTCCTTATGAGGAAGAGAGTTTTGTGATGGCTATGTCTATTTGTGTTATATGTAAAATGACTAACACAGTCATATATTATTAATATTGTCAACAACACATTGCATTTCACAATTTGCAAACATACTCACATTATATTATTTAATCCTTGCAACAATCCTATAATTAAACTTTGAATGGTTATATTGCATATATTGTAGGTGTGATGACGTATTACTACCTCTATTTACATAATGGGAAGGTAAGGGCCAAATATTGGAAGTGAATTTTTCAAGATCAGCTATTGTCTGTACAATTAGACAACGAATTAGAAGAAGGTATTGCCTTAGGAAATCCTTTGTCATTCAGTATAGTAGGTGAACAAAGTGACTGGCTCTGCTGGGAATTCTGAATTGGTTCTCTATCGTGAAAAATGAAATCAAAGACCTGTGTCAGGCAGGTCTATACAGCCAGTGGTCCAGAGGCATTTCCTTTTCAGCCAAGAAAGCATCGTCAGTGATATTAGTTTCTTTGCAGTTTTTGTAAGCTCCAGTTATTTAAGAGATGGTTTGCTAGAAGTTGGCTTTTTGCTGTCATTGGTTTTTACTTGTTTGTTTTGCCTCAATAAAGAATTGTTGGTGGACTCAATGCTGCATGAATCAGTATATTACTAAATAACAAATGGACATGTTTTCTTGAGTTGTTCAAGTTCTGAAAAAACTTTGTTTTTGGCAAAATGGTAGACATAAGAGTTTTCTACAGGTTAAAAGATACATTTATATGTCTATTTCATGCTGCTAAATAACAGCTTTAACTGGCTGATGTACTAGTATCTGATAACAACTTCAACTGGCTGAATTTTACTAGTATCTTTACAGTTGAGGACCAGCTATGTGTCGAGAGCTCTGCAAGAAACCTAGAGGAATATTTTCTTCTTTAAATGACACAACATAATTTCTGCCACAAGGTGATAAACATCTAGCAGATATTAAATGTCTTACAGACCCTTTCAAGAACAATACAAGATAAAATACAATCAAATGTTATATGATGTTTTGTAACTGTCAGACATGAGAGGAGTGGAGAGGTGACAACAGTTGGCTGCCCCAGCAAGGGAAGAAGGAAACAAATTTCTAGTTGAACCTGTCCCACTGACACTGCTAGTCCACAAATTGAACTCCCTGTTGTTTTGAAGAAACCCTTGGGAAAATCCCAAAGGGGCTTCAGGGTTTCTGAAAACCAGATATGGAACAAATCATTTTTCTTACAAGAATAGCTCAATGACTCCTGGTTTTGAATAAAAGAGCTTACCGTGGCTGCATTCCTGAAACATCCCCAGTTTTCTGTTAGGGGAGAAAGACTACCATGTGAGTCTTGAGTCCTGCTTTTCGTTCCTTTATGATTTTTATTTTTGGTATGATTCTCTAATGTATTTAGGAAGAAACATGTTCCTTTATATTCCAAATAAAGGAAAAGAATATTGTAATGGGATTTCACCATGGGGGAGATTGTAATTCAATTTTACATGATTTCAGAATCCTATCCTTAAGAAGATCATATAAAGAATAACAGTCTTTATTTTTTGTAGAAGTGGGAGTAATCCAGTAAGAATGTAGAAACTCAGCTCTAATGCCAAAATAGCTTTTTGGTAGTCTTCTCCCAATCTTCGAGCAAGCAATGGAACCAAGTCTAAGGACCAATGAACATCCTCACATTCAGGCAGAGGGTCAAAAAGCAGTAGGGTGATACCTATATATTGTGTGGAGGTTACAATTGATAGGGAACATAAGGCATATGCTATTGCTTTGGCTTATTTCTTGCTTTCTTGAAATTTCCAACTTAACTGGAACTAAAGGAGTCCAAGGATAGTCTAGCCCCAAAATAGCAGGACTTCCTAATTTTCCCAGTCCTAAAACATCTGTTTCTTTCATCCCACCCAGCCAGTCACAGCTGATGGGCCAGGTTGAGTACTAATACAGATGGAGTCAGTCCAGTGCATTGCCAAGGACCAATCAGATTAACTTTTTCAAGAACTTAAACTAATAAATAAAGACATGAAGGAAGTTGGATATTGAGTCAAGAAATTGAAAGAGCAGTAAATAAAAGTCCAAGGACTCCTGTTGATGCAATCCTAGGTGTCCTGTTCCTTATCTGTCCTCATGACAAACGCTTTTACTTAAACGAGCTGATTTGCTACAAAACCATCTCTGAGTCAGAGTATGTGCTAGTTATACTCTCTGGTCTGCTAAAGGATTTCAGATGGGTGGGGACATAGTGGGCTAGAGGAATCAGTGCAGACTTCACTTCAGAGGGAGGAAGCCAGTGTCCATATGAAGACATCTCTCATGTTGTTTTTGAGTTTATCACTATTTTTGTATTCTAATGGTAATATATATTTATTGTAGAACCCAGAAAAGCCCATAGAATAAAATAAAAATAATATGTACTCCAAGCACTAAGCACCATTATAATTTCGCTGTAAATACACAGTCAGATGTATTACTTTTTATAAAAGCAGGATTGTGATATATATATATTATTTTAATCTTTTCCCCCACCTAATATAAACTGAGCAAATATTAAATCATTATGTAGTACTTCATTATATTTCTTAATTCTCCTATTGTTGGATACTTAGGTGGTTTCCAATTTTTTGCTCTTAAAAGATATCCAAAACGAAGCATCCTTGTAACAGTATGTATTTGTATATACCTGGGATTATTTATTCCATCAAATAATCTACTAAAAGAAAACACATTTCACATCAGAACAAGGTAAGCTTTAAAGCATTGCTAAATATAAAATCAAAGGAGGAAAACATAATAAAAATTGTAAACTTGTAAACACGGAAAACTAGGCTCCTTATCTCCATATTTTTCCTGCACTTAAGGACATGCCTTACTGTCCAGCTACAAGTCTGCTAAGTGCATAGAGTGTTGGCCATCTCTATATTTGTTGTGTAGCAGAAGGAAGTTGGGGGATTTATTTTAGTTATCAAATTCAAAGGTACCAACAAACATGAAAGCCAAATATCCAAATGCGGCCATTTGAAACTAGAAGATCCATGTGGCCATACTCTCAGAGGTCTCTTTTGAGTTTGGGCTCCTCCTTATATAATCGACATGCTCAATTCTAACCCACATGTAGAATCAATCTTTAAGAGAACAAAGGCAAGAATAAAGACGTGATCAAATATGCCTTACGAATCCCTCAATCTTTTCCTTTTATTTAGGTAAGAATTTTTTAAAGAATGAATGCCATTTAAGCCTATTAAGAAGCTTATTTGTTCTAACATAACACACAAAAACACATTGGTGAATTATCAAGCTGACAGTGTACTTAGTAATGAGTGAGGATTAATGTCTTTGCAGAAATGTGATTCATGAATAAAAACTGATATAAAATTAAACTCTAGACATACAGAGTCATTTGTAATCTTTAAAAAGAACACTGTGCTGAGTTGTGAATTATTTTTGCATGGGACTGGGGTAGGAGTTACATAAAAATGAGGTGAGAAGAGGTGTTGGGTGTCAGTTCTTCTCATCTGCTTTTAGGGCTAGTTGGACTGCCCTGGCCCCTGTCTCTCCCCTGTATCTGGCCTTTAAGCCAGCTCAACACAACCACCTACAGGTCAGCAACAAGTGACTCCAGGTTGTTTGTGGCTAAACCTTCCTTCTTTATTTCCAGCCATTCTTCTTCCAACACTATTTCCACTGGATTCCAAGCTCTTGATAATTGGTATGGGTTGAATTGTGTCCTTCTAAAAGATGTTGAAGTCCTAACCCCTAGCACCTGTGCACACGACCTTATTTGGAAATAAGGTCTTTGTAGATGATCTAGTTAAGTGAGGTCTTTAGGGTGGGCCCTAATTCAATATGACTGTGTCCTCATCAAAAGGGAAAATCTGGACACAGAAACAGGTACAAGGAGCACACCATTCGCACATAAAGGCTGAGACTGGAATGCTGTATCTATAGGCCAAGGAATGCCAAAATTTGCCAGCAAACCACCAGAGGCAGGAAGAGTCATGGAACAGATTCTCTCTCACAGCTCTCTGAAGGATGCCCCCTTGCCAACATCTTGGTCTTGGATATCCAGACTTCAGCACTGAGAGAGAATAAAAATTTCTGTTGTTGTTTAAGCCACTCAGTTTACTATATCTGCTTCAGTACGACAGCCCTAGGAAACTAATACTGCAATGGTTTCTGATCCAGAGCTGTACTTTGTCATCTAGACTCAGTCTCTTCAGATTTCCAACCTCCTATGCTGTCTGCTCTAGCCCTGACTCCCAGGAACCCAAAGGCCAGGCTGGTCCTCTGGTCCAGCCATATTCCGCCCTCAGCCACTTTCTTACCCTGAGCATATGTTTATGTAAGGGGGCAGGGGTTCGGGGAGTAGGGACACTGACAGAGGAGACAAAAGCTGGTTCTGCTACAGGGTGCTTCCAGAAGGCAGCTGCTCTGCTCTTGTGTGTCCCCAGGATAGCCACCGCCAGTGCAGGCTAGTGGCCAGGAAGATGGGCTCTGCAGTCAGGTACCATAAGTTGGCATTCTGACTCTGCAACTTACTGGTGTGTGACCTAGGGCAAATTCTATCTGTGTGCCTCAATTTCTCCATTTATAAAATGGGAACAATCATAGTCCCCACCTCACAGGGCTATTGTAAGGATATGTACTGGGATGGCAGAATGCCTGGTTCATAGTAACTGGTACATAAGTATGTGCTTTTTTTTCTTTCTAATTCCATAGAAGACCATACATCTCAGTTTTTTTGGAACTAGCATAGTTTATCCCCATGGTTTTGGTATAATTATAGCACCACCACCACCAACTGCTCACTCCCTCATTCCTCTTCACTCTCAAAAGTGATCCATGGTCACTGTACAAATGAGGGCCTTCTGTGATTCTGAAAGATGAAGTCATTACCAGGGTGACCCCAAATCCCTCCCTCAGTACCTGGAAATATCCCTTCTTAGGGGCAGGAGAAGACCTATGCTGAGACAGCTCAGTTTTCAGTATCCCCACTGAATGCTTACCACCATCCCAAGGCCTGGGGCGCTTTCTGTGATGGCAGCCTGGGAAACCTCCGCCTCTCCTCCTTGCTAATCTTCAAAACCAAAGGGCCCCTCAGGCCAGTCCTCTTAGGAAAACAATGACAGCTTTGCTATCAGCTGCCAGAGATTATGAGGCCCAAACTCCATAGAAGGTGGTGAGCATATAGACAAGAGCCATCCAGTTTAATTGACAACTCCTTCAGATCTTACTAGGAGACACTGGCCTCAAATCCGTTCTCTTCCCAGAGCAGGCTTCTCTGACTGGCTCCTATAAATCCTGCATTCTCTTTCACTTCCAGTTTGCTCTATGTGTTCTACACTAGACTCTTCTGATTCTTTTTTCCCTCCTTCTCCCTTCTTCCCTCTTTAATTAGTGTTTATTGACCCATTATGTGCCAGGCTTAGTTCTAAGTGTTAGAGATACTGTGGTGAATAAGACAGAAAAAGTCTGTGCCTTTGTGGAATTTATATTCTCATGGGGAAAAAGGAAGATTTGACAAACAAAGAAGTAATTTATATATATATATATATATATATATATATATATATATGTACATATATATGTACATATATAAAACTTTTTAGATTGTGGATTGACAAAATTTTCTGTAAAGGGCCCAACAGTAAATGTTTTAGGTGTTGTAGGACATTTGCAACTATTCAACTCTGCCATTGTAGTGCCAAATCAGCCACATGCATGCAAATGGGTGTGGCTGTGTTCCAATAAAACTTTATTTATAAAAACAGGCAGCAGATCAAATAGGCCACAGGTCCATAATTTAACATTCTTGTTTTAGAAAGTGATTGATTCCATGAAGAAAATAAAATGGAATGTATTGTAACTGAGAGGATAAATGACATAGTGTTGTCAGCAAAGATCTTTGCACTAAGTCCTAAATGGTGAGAGAGAGGAAAAGGATTCAGAGAGTGTAAAAATCCTAACCAAAGAATGAGGTTGGAATGTTCCAGAATGAGAAACAAAGCCAGTGTGGCTGCAGCATACTGGGGAGAGCAGATGGAAAAGTAGTGAGAGAGGGAGCCAGAACCAACGTAAGAACTTGGATTTCATTCTAAATGAAACAGGCAGCCATTGGAGGAATTTATTTTTTTTTAAAGAGTGACATAATCTGATTTATATTTTTCAAAATTTGCTCTAGTTGCTGTGTGGAGAATAAATGATCGGGGCCAAGAAGAGACCACAGAAACTTGTTAGTGGCCCATTGGAGAAGTCCCAGTGAGAGTCCAATTTTTGCTGCTAGTCTGAAACGGAAAACTGGCTGAACTTTCCCAGGACACCCACTGTTTCAGTGGGGACTCTTTGGTTGCAAGCAACAGAAGCCAGTTTTGAATGACTTGAGTGAAAAGGGAATTTATTAGAAAGGAATGGGAAGCGCGTATCTAAAAATCAGCTTGGGAAAGAACTGGGGTCTTAGCAGCAGGAACTATCTAATAGCTGTGAAAGGGCCCCTTAAATGAGAACAAGCGCCAAACATGCAAATACAATCCTTGAATCACTAAAATTTCTTAGAGTCCAGTTGGCTGGGCTTTTGCTGCAAGCCCACTCTTAGTAAGGGGAGAGCATAGCACCTTGATTTAAAGTCTCAGCACGTGAGGGAAATGTGATGACTCCAGTAAAGAATTATAGTGTTACCAATGGGGAGAATGGACACTAGGTGGCCCAACGACAACAAAAACCTTCAAGATCCTGTCTTCTTTAATGGTTCTCCCACCATTAGCTTTAGTTCCCCTTAGAAGGAAGACATTTATTGGGCTACAAAAGCATGTGCTGTTTATCCACTTCTCCCACTGCACATCACGCAGAGATCAATTTCCCTGAAAACACTGCTTTGATGAAGATATTTAGACTCATGTCATCTGGAAGCCAAGCTGCTGTCTTGACCCTCTCAGCCTCACACACTTGAATCAGGACTTCAAACTAGACAAATGATTTTACTTGCTATTTCCCAAATACAGCAAGCATGCTCTGGGGGTTTTGTTTATGCTTTTTCTCCCACCTAAAGCTCATCCAAATATTCTTAAAATATTTATCAAATACCACTATTTGCAAGTTCCTGTGCTAAGCACAGAACCATCACTCTGCTGCTTTAAAGAAATGCTTCTCTCATTTTAATGTTTACCCAAACCACTGGGAATCTTGTTAAAATGAAGATTCTTGTTCCATGTGTCAGGGGTGAGGCCTGGGAGTCTACATTACTTACAAGTTCCCAAGTTTTGCTGATGCTTCAATTGCAGTTCTTTAAAGTATACGAGGTCAGACAATTAGGTTCATGAACTCAGACTAGAAAAAGTGCTACATACTTCATTGCTGAATATCACTATGGTCACCTTCGAAGTACTCCCCTTGGGAAGCTATTAACTGATGCCAGCACCTAGGCCACCCTTCAAAGCAATTTTGGGATTCTTCCTGGAATGGCCATCAGAGCTGTCGTTGTATTACCCTTGATGTCCTGAATGTCATCCAAATAGTAAACTTGGTAGACTGTTTGTCTAGTTGGTACAAATTCATATGAATAATCCCTCTGAAAGCAAAAAGGTTAGCAACATCGTTGGAACAAGTTCATGAATTTAATGGTCAGATCTTTTATGTACTTGATAATAACACATTCATTCTGTAAGAATTACCATTTGTATAGAGTTTTGAAATTTACAAAGTAATTTTCAACATTATCTTATTTAACACTTAGGACAATTCTGTGAACCAACACACTAGAAATTATTAGATCAACTTTTTAAAAACATATTATTTTCTACGTGCGTGCGAGCACACACAGGTATATATATGGTTTCTCTGAATCATTTTAAAGTAAATTGCAGACATCATGACACTTTCTGCTTAAATATTCCAATGAGTTTCTCTTGAGAATAAGTTATTCTCCTATTCAATTTCAATACTATTGTCTGTCATACATAAGACATTTAACACTGACATCCAAATATTTAAGATACAGTAATAATTAAAGTTCCCTCAGTGTGCCCTAAATGTCCTTTATAGCTGAGTCTTTGTTTTTTGCATTCAGGGTATAATCAATGATCACATATTGCATTAATCAGTATGTGCTTGAGTCTTCTACCCTTTTTAGTCTTTTATAATAATAACATTTTTGAATATTCCAGGAGAGTTTTCATGTAGAATATTCTCTGATCTAGATTTGCTTGATTGTTTCCTCATGGTTATAATTAGGTTAAACATTTTTGACAAAAATATTACATAGAGCACACTCTATGCTTCCCATTACATTATACCAAGAGACTTATAACCACCTTGTCTCATAATTGGTCAAGCTAAGTTTTAATGACTTGGTTAAAGTGGTGTCCACTACACTTTTCATTGCAAAGATACTGTGTTCTACTTTGTGATTAATACATAATATGTTAGATGATACTTTGAG
The DNA here is from genome assembly GCF_036562045.2 of Rhinolophus sinicus. NCBI lineage: Eukaryota > Metazoa > Chordata > Mammalia > Chiroptera > Rhinolophidae > Rhinolophus > Rhinolophus sinicus. Next base: position 38,559,737 of record NC_133758.1, on the reverse strand, counting down.
ATATTTCCTCTATCATATTTCACACATTTCTAAAACATCTTACTTTAAAATAATTATAAATACACGAGAGGTTTCAAAAAATAAAAAAGTATAAGGAGGTTCTATGCACCTTTTACCCTGCCTCCTCCAAAGTTAACATCTTGCATAACTATAGTCTATTATCAAAATCAGGAAGTTGACATTGGTACAACCCAAAAGCTTATCCAGATATCACCAGTTTTATAGTTACTTGTGTGTTTGTGTGTGTATATTTCTATACAGTTTTATCAAATGTGAAGCTTTGTGTAATGACCAGCACAATCAAGAGCCAGAATGGTCCATCACCATCGGGCTCCCTCATGCTACTCCTTCGTAATCATAATCACCACCACTACCACCCATCTCTAACTCCTGGCAGCCAATAATGTGTTCTCCGTGTTTATAATTTTTATATAAAATATGATATCCATATAATCATACAGTCTGTAACTTTTTGGGATTCAATTTTTTTCACTCAGCATAATTCCCTTGAGGTCCTCCCAGGTTGTTGTGTGCCGCAACAGTTTATTGCTGGTTATTGCTCAGTAGTGTTCCATAGTATGTATGTATCACCACCCAGTGGTTTTCAACATGCATTGGTAGTCCTTTCCTGAGTTAACTGTTACCTCAGATTTCCCAAAATGAAGATTCATCTAATAAAATTATTTCTTCATCATATTCATTTTTGCATGAAAAATTTGAGGCTCAACATTGTGAAGTCATTAACAGATGGCTCCAAGACTTGATCTCAGGGTTTCCAACTACAAATTTTGTATTTTGTCTAGTCTACCCTATTTACTAAGCATTTACTATGTACTTCCCTGTTCTAGGTACAAGAGACAGAAAAATGAGAAAATGTGCTCTGTCCTTATACCCAAAGTTGATAGCTATTCAAACATAGCAGCTGCATGAACAACATTTTCCAAATCTGGTGACAGCTAGAAACCCACAGATCCAAGAGGCTCAATGAAACCCAAACAGAAGAAACATAAGGTAAATCACATTAACTGAGGCATAATCTGCCAACGTAGACTTCCATTCCCAACAAAAATATCTTACAAAAATGAAGGTGAGAAACTTCTCTTTCTGGTTAATATGGAGTAATATGTAAAATTCCATCTAAAACACCAATGCGCACGCACACACGCGCACCCACACACACACGATTATGATTATATTTATGTCACATTTTATATAAAAATTATAAACACGGAGAACACATTATTGGCTGGCAGGGGTTAGAGATGGGTGGTAGTGGTGGTGATTATGATTACGAAGGAGTAGCATGAGGGAGCCCGATGGTGATGGTGATGGAACCATTCTGGCTCTTGATTGTGCTGGTCATTACACAAAGCTTCACATTTGATAAAACTGTATAGAAATATACACACACAAACACACAAGTAACTATAAAACTGGTGATATCTGAATAAGCTTTTGGGTTGTACCAATGTCACGTTCCTGATTTTGCTAATGTACTATAGTTATGCAAGATGTTAACTTTGGAGGAGGCAGGGTAAAAGGTGCATAGGCCCTCCCTATACTGTTTTATTTTTTTGAAAACTTTTGTGTATTTATGATTATTTTAAAGTAAAAAGTTTTAGAAATGTGTGAACTCTGATGGATTTCAACCCTACTATGACCATTATCCTATATGTAAAATATTTGTACATTTCAAATAAAGGCAGGATTTTCAGATTAAATTAAGAAATGCAGGATCCAGTTATATGTTGTCTATAGGGAATCCACTTTAAATATAAAGACACAGATAACTTAAAAATAAAAAGATAGAAAGTGATATAAAAGCTAACATTAATCAAAAGAAAGCTTAAGTGGCTATTTTGATATCAAACCAAGTAAACTTCAGAGCTATAAATATTATGACATGTAAAGAGAAACAGAACTTAGTAATAAAGTGGTCAATTCATCAAGTAGATATAGCAAAAGTGAATGTTTCTTTATCTAATAACAGCTTCAAAATATATGAAGCAAAAACTGATGAAAGGAAAAATAAATATAGCCATAATTAAATTTGAAGATTTCAACACCCCTTTTGCAGTAATTGACAGAACAAGTAGACAGAAATCAATAGGGATATAGAAGAACTGAAAAACACTATCAACCAATTTGACTTAATTGATATTTATAGAGCATTCTTCCAGTGGTAACAATGGAATATATAATTGTTTCAAGTGCATTTAGAACAATCAGCAAGATAGACCATATGTCTCGATATGTCAGTAAATTTTTAAAATGTTGTAAACATACAGAGTATATTCTCTGACCACGACAAATTAAATTAGAAGACAACGAAACAGATATATCTGGAAATTTCCCAAATATTTTGAAACTAAATAATACATTTGTAAATAACTCATTGATCAAAGAAGAAATCACAAAAGAAATTGAAAATAATTTGATGTGAATGAAAATTAAAACTCAGCATATCAAAATGTATGGGATATCATTATAACAGATCTATCCCATAACAAGCAGAATTTATAGCATTAACTGCTCATATTAGAAAAGAAGAAATGTCTCAAGTAAAATGTCTAAGCATCACCCTTAAAAACCTAAAAGAGCAAATTAATCATAGGTGTAATATAAGAAAGGTAATAATAAAAATAAGAGGAGAAATCAATGATATATAAGACAAAAGAACAATAGAGCACAACAAATAAAACCAAAAGCAGTTTTTTTTTTTTTTTTAGACGGTAACAAAATTGATAAACTTCTGGACTGATGAAGGAAAACAAAGACACAAATGATCAGTATCAGGGGTAGCACTGCACAGTCAGGGACCCATAAGTATAATTAAGGTATATATGACCAGCTTTATACCAGTACATTCAACAACATAAGTGAAATGGATAAATTCCTTGAAAAAACACAAAGCTCACTCAAGAAGGACTGGATTAACGTGACTAGCCCTATATTTAGTGATGAAATTTAATTCATCGTTAAAACCTTCCTGAAAGGATAATTTAGGTATAGATCTAACTTCATTGGCGAATTCTACCAAATGTTTAAAGAAGAAATAAAACAAATTGTACACAAACTTTCAGAATATAGAAGTGGAGAAAATACTGATAGCAAATTTTCCTAATATCAAAAGCAAAGAGTTTACAAGAAAAGGAAACTATAGACTAATATTCACGTGAGCACAGATGCAAATCCTAAAATAAGATTTCTGCATTCAAATCCAGAAATATATAAAAAAGGATAATACATTATGACCAAGTGGCTTTTATGCAAGATAGGCTTATGATTTGAAAATAAATCAATATTACTTAACATATTAGCAGATTAAAATTAAAAACAATATTACCATCTCTAAAGAAACTATAGACTAATATTCACGTGAGCACAGATGCAAATCCTAAAATAAGATTTCTGCATTCAAATCCAGAAATATATAAAAAAGGATAATACATTATGACCAAGTGGCTTTTATGCAAGATAGGCTTATGATTTGAAAATAAATCAATATTACTTAACATATTAGCAGATTAAAATTAAAAACAATATTACCATCTCTAAAGATGCTGAAAAAGCATTCAAAAAAATTAAACATCCATTTATGATAAAAACTTTCAGCAAACTAAGAATAAAATTGAACTGCCTTAACCTGGTAGTCTCTATTTAAAAAAACTACAGCAAAGCTCATACTTAATGGTAAAAGACTACATGTTTCCCCTTAAGAGTGGGAACAAAGCAAGATGTCCATTCCATTTCTATTCAAAGTTGTAACTGGCCTTAACTTCCACAATAAGGCAAGAAACAGAAATAAAATGTGTACATAATGGAAAGAAAAAAGTAACATTTTTTATTAATAGAAAACATCATCTTCTATGTAGAAATGCCTGAGAAAATTACTACAAAGCCACTAGAATAATAAATGAGTTTAGCAGGGTTTCGGGACACAAAGTCAATTTACAAAAATATATAAAGAACACTTACAACTCAGTAAAAATAAGAAAACCTAGTAGAAAAATGCCCAAAAGACTTGACTAGCATGTTGACAAGAAGATATATGGCAAATAGCACATGAAAAGATGTTTAACATAAAATCAGTCAATAGTCAAGACAATGCAAATTTAAATCACAAAAAGATATCACCAAACATTCCTACTAGAATAGTGAAAATTGAAGACTGACACCACCACCAAGTGTTGATTTGGGTTTAGATAAACTTGAACTCTCATACAATGTTGGTTGTAATGCATGATGATACAATTACTTTGGAAAATTGTTCGACAATTTCTTATAAAGTTAAGCATACACTTAGCATTTGACCTAGCAGTTCTACTCTTTGGTATTTATTAACCTAAGAGAAATGAAAATGTGTTCACAGAAAGACATGTATGTAAATGTTCATAACAACTTTATTCATAAGAACAAAAAACTGGAACTTCATATGCCCATTAACTGGTGAATGAATAAACTAATCATGCTACATTTATATAAAGGATTATTCCTCATTAATAAAATAGAGTGAACTTAATTGTGGTAGTGGTTAAACAACTGAATAAATTTGTCAAAACTAATGGAATAGTACACTTAAAATTGGTGACTTTTTTGTTATAGTTGACATACAATATTACATTAGTTTCAGATATACAGCATAGTAATTTAACATTTATATACCTCTCAATGTGATCACCACAATAAATCTAGTAACCATCTGTCACTGTATGAAGTTATAACATTATTCATTATATTCCCTGTGAAAATTGGTGATTTTTGGTATGTAATTTATGTCTCAATAAAGGTAATGTGTATAGCTATAGATATATAAAATATATTTAAGTACATATAAAAATATTTGGAACTGAGGAGTGAATTCAAACCGAAAGTTGTAGATTTGTAAGTCCAAAACAGGGCAGTATTTGAAGCCATGAGTTTTGCAGGAATCAAGAAAGGAAAGCAAAGTCTATAGTTTCATCACGTTTTACAAATAAGGAAACATGCTCACATTATAATATGATTTGTCCAGAGTTGCACAGCTATTTTAAAAACCAGTAACAAGGATCCCACTATTCCATGATGATCTGAGTTTGTACAAGGTCAGACATTTAAGTTCCCCAACTTAATTGTCCGACCTTGTATGTATAAACATACAATGGACCTGTAAAAAGGTTGCTGAGTTCCACCTATGGAAATCAAACCACCATTCGCTTACCTTTTGTGATCCACCCAACTTTTAAAAAAAAACATTGGCAGGAAGAGCTGACCAAAATTGCTTTCCATATCTCAGTGTTTATTTTCTACAGATATCTACACATGTAGAAATATACATGTATGGAAATAATAACCATACCCATACACTCAAAAGAATAAGTAATTAGATAGATATGAGTTGATTGGGGGTAAAGACAAGGGAATAATGAAAGAGAGAATCCAGAGGTGCATGAAAGATTGAGAGTGGGCAACATGACTAAGAGAACCCAGATTCTCTGTGATCCTTAATTTTCTATTATTTTGTCATTTGACGGAGTTAAATTTGTATCCTCAAAGGCTTTTTAATTATTAACATTGAGGCTACATTTGCATTTATAAATATTAATAAATTCATAGCACTAATTATCTAAAAATTAACACAGATTAAAAAATAGACATTAAGTTCCTACGACGAAAACAAGGATCAGGACTCAGGAAAAGAACCTACTACATACTAAAAGCATTAGCTTCACAGACAAAAGCATGTCTGCTGTTACAGATTTACCAAGGAGCATTCAACATGGATTAAAATGCAGGCAAAATGTACACACACTAAGAATGTGACAAATTTTTATGCAAGTATAATTTTATTCCAGATAGGCAATGATTCTTTTATAAAATGAAATGACTAAAAATCTAGCAAAAGAGCTAGTAATGACTACACTGCTTCTCATATTTCTTTTAAGAAATTAAATTAAATCATTTTTCATTTTGATGGGTAAAAAAAGTAAAATGCCCTGAAAACAATAGTATTTTTGACTTTTGAAATAGTAAGCAAGGTCCTTCTCATTTCCCACAGATTCACTTCCCGAGTGCAGCTTTGTCACACGGAATATATGTGTGTTTTTATAGCTGTTAAAAAACCATGAATTCTAGTGCTTATGACAGAGAGACTAAACTACCTTTAATGATGGTGGTATGAACAGTAATTCAAGATAGTATATGCCACACTGCACAAAATAGATCATAATATCATCAAATTGGATATTAGAACTGAAACCTCTGTATATATAAATAGTAATGAAAATGGTAGGCTTCAGAACAAAGTACAGTGGTGGCTGAGAATAATCAACTTTGAAACAATCTTATGGTTTGAAGCACAGATAATCACAGTGCAACTGAACTGTCAAGTTCCCACTACATTTGGAGTAGGAAATGGGCAGGGGGAGTGTGGGTGAGAAATGGTGTTCACATAACTGGCTTCACAGGCGTTACCCTGCAGCACCTTGCTATTAGGTTGGTGCAAAAGTAATTGCGGTTTTTGCAATTATTTTTTAACCTTTTAAACCACAATTACTTTTGCACCAACCTGTTTCTGTTGCTCCAGTCTGTTTTACTTAGTTACACAGAAAGAATTCTGTCAATATCCATGTGTGGGGTGTAGAGGCATACTTATGAAATCCCTATTGAAACATACAAGTAATTCTCTTTGGGGAATATATTTTTTTAATTGTAAACCAAGGCAGGGTCAGTGGAAGGAGGGGGCAAAATGGCAGGGGAATGTCAGGGGAAAATTTTTCCAAATTTCCCAGTTCGTGCTGTGCCTGTTTTGCTCCATTACTTCCTATGATGAGCAAGTGCTCCAGGGTCAACGTTCTCTGTAAAGAGAAACAATGGGAAGAGAGCAATGGTTTTATGCTGTGAAGGAAAAATACAGAAACCAGTTAAAGGGAAAGACTAAGCATAATATTCCTGAGGATCTCTTCCCTCCTGTACTTTTTTTGTATTTGCTAAACATTATTTCAAGGACAAATAGTTGTCCTTTCATGGCATGCAACTAAAGAAGCATGGTATTTCGGGTGGAAAGATGGAGAGATTTCATTTCTTTTACTCATGTAGATATAAAGACTATATTTGGCTCTATAAACAATAACTTGTTGCTTATCATTTTTATATGGGACACAAGCCATTTGTAATACTTACTTACAAGGGCTTGGAAACAAAGCTACTAAAGAAAATACAGTGAGTGGTTACTAGAATGGATATATGAGAAAGCAAAATGGAAGTCCAATCTCAGGGAAGATTCAATACCAAAAGAAACAAAGTCAGGTAGTAAACAGAAGAAGGGGGAAACAATAACACCAAAAAGAAGAAAGCGTTATTTTAAGTATTGCTGTAAGGGTTGTTCACCAAGGTGGAGTCTGGAAGAGCTAAGTATTGCTAACGGGCTTCAACCTGGAGATAAACAGGTGTGATAGTGATAGCATTGGTCTTCATATCACAGTCTTCCTCTAAGGATCTCAAAGCACTTCACATATACATATATTGGAAAACGAGAAGTTTCTGACCGTAGGAACAGCTAAACACTTGAGCCAAGTTGCCAAGGGAGCTTGAAGAGTCTGTTTTGGAGGTCCTTGAAATGGAGTGACTTCTTATTTATCTGGAATGGTTACGGACCATTCGTTTTTAAGCATTAACTTGTATCAGAATCACTTGGAGGGGTTGCTAAAACACAGATTTCTAGGTCCACCCTCAGAGTTTCTTGATTCAGTAGGCTTTGGCAGTGAGAGGCTGGAGAGTTTGCATTTGTAACAAGTTCTGAGTGAATCCAGGGAGCACACTGGGATAGGCATAGATCTGCCTAATAGTGGTAATAACCACCACCTATTGAGCTCTGACAACGTGCAGGAATGTGCATGGTATTAGGTGGATACCATCTTCCTTTCTATTGTGTCCAGTGTGAAGCTGAAGATGGGAGATAATCTACTACCAAATCACTCAGCAAGTAAGGCGCAGTGCTAGTATTCAAACTTGAGTTGGCCTGAATTCAGGTTCTTTATTCTAAACTACTATGCTATACTGTTCAGTGGTGGGGATAGAAATAATCTCTAAAAAACAGTGTATGACTGTAAACCACAGAAGTCACAGAAAAGAAAATACAAGCACAAGACTTAAGAAAGTACCTGGTTTTCTGAGGTGTCATAGTTTTTAAACCTCACTTTGATATGTAAGGCCATATCTGTACTCTAGGTATTAGTTGTGAGCTGTAATCCAAATATCAGCTGTTTCTGTGTTCTCCTTTCCAAGAACCCCACACTTTGGCCACCAAAAAATCTCTAACAAGATTTTGTATGGGTGGAATTTTATTTTTGATTCCATAAGGGTTGGAGGGAAGGGCTAACCATGCCCCTGAACTTCCCCACTGAATGCTCAGAACAATGTTTTCCTTCCAGGATTCTTCTTCACTTTCTCTCTCTAATACTCAAATTATCAATCCACTTTTAATGCTGAGTTTCTCTCCTTCCTGAAAATTGGGCATCACCCAGGTACCCTCATATCCTGGAAGTTCCATTTACCCTATACAAAGCTTACGAAAGCATTTTCTATTCCATAATGGTCTCCCTATGAAGAAATTTTCATATCAGCTGCTTGAGATAAAATATTCTTCATATTATCACATAGAGAACTCCTTAAAATGTTCCTAGTAATTTCAAATGGAGGGCTTACACATTCTAGGTGTACGATCCATTTGTGACTATTGAGTACTTGAAAAGTTTTCAAATGAAGATGTAATGGAATTGTAAAATACACTTTCAAAGACTTCATATGAAAAGAACGTAAAAGATCTCAATTTTTTACGTTGATCATATATCGAAATAGCATTTGGGATATATTGGGTTAAATATGATATATTTTTAAAATAAATTTTACTTCTTTCTTTTTCTAATACTTTCATTATTGTGACTAGTAAATTTAAAATTACAGGAGTGGTTTGCATTGTATTTCTAGTGGCCAGCACTATTGTAGGTCCTAAAAAGAACTGAAGACCTGAGGATATATAAGCCTGGCTTTTCTGAAAGTCAATGAACTGAAAAGACATTCTTTATCTGCAGAAGAACCAAAGAAGATCTACTATATACTTATCTCTACTCTGGTCTTAAAGAGCTTCCAGGAGCTGACAAGGAGCACTTGACACTAGGGTCAGCAGACAAAACCATTTTTTATACATATGATATAGCACTTACATCATGCCTTACATTGCACATCATTATGTAGTAGATGATGAATTAATTAATAAATGAATATCTTCCTCATTTAGACAATGAGCATTTGGTAGCAAGATTTATGGCTTTTATTCATTTTCCTTCGTTGCACAGTGCCTGATGCACCTCAAGGGCTCAGTAAACATTTGTTGAAGAAAGGGCAGTTTGGGAGCACTGGGGAGGAGAGGGTGATGAGGGAAGGGCCTGTACCACCTGGGAATTTGGGGTTTGGACAAACACAAACACAATTCAAAAGAACAAACTTAGCAAAGAGGATCCAGGCCTCATCATTCTCAAAGCCACATGTCAAGGCTTCGATTGCACCTTATTTAATTATGAAATGTGTGATTCAGCATGTCACTTAATGTTTGTGGCACATTCTCCAGGTTGCAATTTGCATAACAGAAATGAGTCCAGAGTGTATCTTTTCATGAAAGAGTTCAAAAACTCTAAAAAGAGACCTGAAAATTAGAATATCCATGATTCCCTTGGTGCTAACTGCAAAGAAAGAAAATTCAGGCATTTAGAAACTTAACAGGCATCAATAAGTCAGCAGTGGACAATCCAGTCCAGGCTAAATGGAGTGTTTCGACAGATGTTTATAACTCTTCCCCACTTTTCTCTTCTGTTTTCTCTTCATTCAATCCAAATTTACACAGTAAAATTTACACAAATATAGCAAAGAGATTGAAGTAAGAAAACTGAGGTTTCTATTTAGCAAAAGCAAGAACACAAATGTTTTTGAAGAATGGGAAATAAAGAAAATAATAGTTTCAGATTCTGCAACAGGCACACGAATCATGTCCTTCAGGTATCAGCAATACAGGGCAAACAATTTTCTTTTAAGGGTATGATATTTCAGATATGGAAAAAAAAAAGCATCCATGTAATCATCATGGTTGATGAGGAAATCATCCATTTTAATCATCAATCAAATAAAGAGAAGCTGATAAACTGATTAGACTTAATTCTTATATGGCTTAGTATGGTTTTGTTTTCAGTTAAATATGGGGATGAAAACCATAATCTTACCAGCTTTTTTGATCTTATCTGGATCTGGGAGGGTTCAATGACAGCACGATATATTACTCATACTTGAATATCCTGTGGGTCAATCCAGGATCTACATACAATAACCTTTTGCAGTAAAGTTAAATGGAACGTGGTTATCATGACATCAAACCCCCTTCAGAGTGTCCCTCTGTGCATATGAAACCCTGAGTTGTCACAGTTGGGTGGGCTCCTCCCAATGTCCTTAACCAATCTTAATTCATGGTTAAGATTGTTTGATAACATAGTTTATCACCACATCATGCTTACTTTTTTTCTTGAATATAGTTGAGGAAAATTGTATCTGTAAGCAAGATGCCAAGGCCATAAAAATATCTATTATCTATTATTTTGGGGGTAGTAAAACTATTCTATATAATTCTGTAATGTCAGGTACATGTTATTATACATTTGTCAAAAACCCACGGAATGTGTAACACAAAGAGTAAACGCTAATGTAAACTACGGGCTCTGGTTGATAATGACAGGTGAAAGTCGTTTCATCCAGTGTAACACATGTATCACACTAATGTGGGATGTTGATGGTGGGAAGGCTCTGTGTGTGTGATGAGAGGGGTATGTGAGAATTCTGTACTTTCCGCTCAATTTTGCTATAAACTTAAAGCTGCTCTAAAAATAAAGCTTTTCAATGTATCCATATCAATATCTGCAGCAGGCCAAAAAACATTTTTTACTTATTAGGAGCTTTGGGTACTAAAAATGATGATGGAAAATGGATGCAACAGTATTGGTAGCCTGTCAGCCTACTTATGGAAGAGAAGAAAGAAATCCCACCTCACCTTTAGGAGATAAAAAGGAAATCTTAAATAAAAGGAAAAAGGGAGAGAGAGAGAGAGAGAGAGAGAGAGAGAGAGAGAGAGAGAGAGAGATAAAGGGGGAGGTAAGGAGGGAAGAGTCCTCTTGAAATTACTGCTCTGGGACGTGGTTGTGCTGAGGTTTTGCCAAGCTCACAGCTGGTATACATGGCCATGCAGTCTAGTAGTTACCACTGGTGGTGATTGCTACCAATTGTATGAGACCTAGTATGGTAGGATCAGTCATGTCATGGCCACTCAGAGACTACCTTTACACTAGTTGAGCTTGATAACCTAAACAAGGCATTTAGAAATTAGCCAGAAGAAAAAGTATCTAGAACACTGTTTACCCATAGGAAAGAACAGACTGAAAATGCAAAACAACAGCAACAAGTAATAATAATAATAATAATAATAATAATAGTAGTAGTAATGAGGAGTGGGATCTCAGACACCAGCAGCAAAAATTCCTACATCATTATGTAGATCTATTATTACGACTAAATATACTGAATTAGAAGAGTTTGTGCCACTGTAGGGGATAATTTTTTTAAACCAGTTATTGGTGGGGTTTTTTTTTCTTTTTTCTTTCTTTCTTGTTTTTTTTTTTTTTTTTTTCCTTTGGCATAATGAGATGATCTCAGGTAAGGGAAATTTTAGGCAGAATGTCAAGAAAAAAATTCCTGACTGTGAGAACTATTGGATTACAAAGTGGTCTCTCAAGGGAATAAGTAGAAACTCCATCTGCACTGCTCCGGGAATAGGTTTGTTAGTTAAATTGTACTCCTTTTCTTAGTTGACTGCTTTGACATTTCAGCAACAGAGCCAAATAATTCATGGGTCAACTAAGAAGAGTGCTTATTATAATCATCTTTTAAAATCTCCACCAACAGCAGTGATTTAGAAAAAAATAGAGTTACTATTTTATTCTATGTGATAAAGCCTGACAGGTTTTTACAGTATGAAATCTGTTCTTCAATACCCTTGGATTGCTTTTTAAATGATCGCTGATATCTTTGAAAAGAATGCCCTGGCATTGCTAAGAAAATAGCACTTGAGAGGTGACTAGAAATAATGAAGAGGGATTGTGCCCACTATTTGTACAAAACTGTTGGTAGAATCTTAACCATCTCTTAGACTTCAAATAATAACCTTGCTAATAATAAACTAGATTAAAGCCAACAACAAACCAAATGACTTTTAATTCTCATGGAAGCAAAAAGGAAAAAACACAACAGTTAAAGTAAAAGAAGGCTCACTGAGAATCAATAAATTAAGAACTGCAGATTGTGACATTATTATCCTGTAAATACTCCTTAGTGGTTTTTCCAGGATCTTTTCAAACAAAGAAATAGAAAATTAACACAATCCCATCTAATATTAGCATGGAACGATTGCAATAAAGGTGAGATTCTAGTGCCTTCAGGGCCTGGAGAGGGGCCAGGGCAAATTACCAAGTATTCTCATCCCCTAACATTTTTTAATAGAGTTAGAAGTGGCCACGAGGGACAGCCTTGAAAGGCACAGGAAGGCAAGGAGAACTCCAAAATGGACAATGCACAATTTGGACATTGTAGCAGGCAGCCAGCTCCAACACTCCTCACCCATAACCTATTTACCACTGCATAAATATAAGCATTGGATATGCATGGGCATTAGTGGCATCTCCTTTGCCCTTCCTGTCACCTGTCTGTAGCTCCTGTCATTGGAATCTCTGATCATCAATGATTGACAAGTAGTAAGGACACTACCTTCCTGAGAAAAGAATAGCTTTTGCTATTTTAAGTGGGCACGTCCATTTAAAAAACACATGCCAGCTTGGGTATTAGTTTTATACTCACAATTTTGATTCCCTTGGATTAATGCAAATGCCGAGCTGAAACCATATGTGTTGGTAAATGTTGAGGCTGGCTGCTACTACGTGATTGTGCTCTACACTGACTATTGGAATCCCAAGGGCAGAAACCTAGGCAGAGCCTAGAAAGTTTCACTGTGCTTCTTACTGGGGGAATTTATACCATGTGAAAGGGAAAACATTGACTTGCATGTTAGTATTCACTCACTCATTTATTCAGTCAGTCAGTAATTGTTTATTGGGAGTTCAGAGGTCACCAAAAACAAAATAGTCCTTGCTCTTCAGCAACATCAAGTCTGGCTCCATGAACTCTTGAATCTTTGCTCTATTACCAAGCACATAGGAGACTTTGGTCAAATTAACCTTTCTGAAACTAAGTTTTCCCATCAGGAAAACGGGGAATTAACACCCATCTTGGAGTATGGCTTTGAGAATAAGTTAAGTACATGCATAGACAATGCCTGAGCATTTAACAAGTATTCAGTAAATGTTTTTTAAAGCAACTGTTCATGTTTGCAACGATGAAATATTTTATTTGTATGCATTGTACTAATTAGATTCCAGGGTTATCTGTTCAGTACTGTGTAAAGACAAGAAGAGTACGGGTACTTGCCCCTTTCAGGAAAGAACTGGTAGCTAATATACACATTATACCTAATGTCAGAAGAAACACAAGGAGGAACTTGTATGACAGTTAAAGTTAATACATTAATGGGTTAACTACAAGCATCAGTCTTCATATTGAATGCCTCTTAATCTCCGCAGCAACTTTATTTAGAAGGAGGAGCCTAAAGAACATACAATCCCCGTGAATGTGTCAAAAATTATTTTTAGGGCTCTTAAACTGTTTTCTCCATCTTTTGTTGAAAAAGCCATAAAGAGATGAGAGTTAATAAAGCTAAAGTCACCCATGGCATAAGAAACCTTAATGAGATAACTATTAGATTCATCAGAATTGGGTTTTACACATAGTAAGGCTATATTATCCCACATAAAATATATAAAACTATATAAAAGCACTTAGAATGTTGGAAGTGAAAGAGATACCTGAGATTGTCTAGTTCAGCTTCTTTACAAATGAAACCTTAGCCAATATTGACTAAGTAAAGGTAATACAGCTGGTCGGTAACAGAGCCTGGGCCAGAAGTATCCAATTATAATTTCTTGTAATGTTCCTTTCTTCTTTGTAATGCATAGACATATATTTGAAGCTGTTCAGTTAATCAACTACATACCAAACACTATTCTAGGAACTGAAAATAGAGTGATAAGCAAGACAGAAACAATTGTTGTCTTTACAGAGTTTACAGTTTAGTTGGGAAGATGGATATCATAGCAGAGACGTAGTATAGTTTATGGATCAGGAAGGAGCCCCTAAGGGAATACTGTTAAATTTAAGCCTAAAGTATGAGGTAGAGAAATGGGGTAAGACAGTGGGGCTAGGGAAGGTGGGCAAGAGAGAGGAGTTGTTGAGCTGAAAAACAGAAAGCTGGGAGATAAAGATGGGGAAAAAGAAGGCCAGAGGGATGGTGGAGAACAATCCCTCTAAAGAGATGAGTAGGAAGGGCTTGAAAAGTCAGGTTAGAGTTTGGGAGTTACTCTAAGAGGAATGGGAAATCATTGAAAAGTCTTAGTAGGGAAGTTAAAATAATTATATTTGCATTTTGGTGTGATCAGTCTGGCTGCATTTTGGAGAAACGGCTGAAGGAGAAAAGAGCAGAGATGAAAGGCCAAGAGTAATGGGAAAAGATGAAGTGAAAGGAACAGATGTGAGAGGAATTGACATGGTAAAAGTAGGGGGTGGGGGCTTGTTGATTGAATAGATATGGGGACAATGAGGGAATGGAGAAAGTCAAGACTTATTCTTAGGTTCAACACATGGGACAATGCAAAGAGAAGAGAAGATTAGCCAGAACTACCTATAGTAATGAGGTGTGTGTGCATGTTGAACTTCAGATACTAGCAGAGGCTTCATAATCCTGTTCCCCAAACCGTAAGAGATTTCCAGTACAGAGCCCATTATATAATACAACACTATCATCACATGGGAAAGATAAGAAAAAATGGTGACTGAAAACATTTTATCAGACATTTGGAAAAAATGCAAATTTCCTAGAAAGATATTTGCAATCTGCAGCAAATCCTTGGGCAGATGGAGCTGGGAGAGTTGGAAGAGCATTCCCTAAGCAAAACTCCTGTGGTAGTAAACACTCTGGGTAAGTGACAAATACACTGGGATGTTGTGAAAGATGAGTTTGCAGTCGGGCTCAGAGAACACGGAGCCATACATGGAATTAGGTGCACCTGTGCCGAGCAAAATGTGCTTCAAAACAAAACAGTGGTAGCTTCTCTCTCACCAGAGGGGACACAAGTGACAAATGGAAGCTTCAAAATTGCCCTAAGCCCTTAACAAAGTTGCTTAGTACAAATGACCTCCCTCCTTTTCCCCCCAGCTTCTGGTCAGCACACCTTCTGAGTCACTCCATCTTTGAGAAGAAGCAAGTGCAGCCTCTGTGACCAGCTTTGCAGACTAGGTTTCTGCTTCTGATTTCCGTGTCACTCCTATTTCTTTAGAGGAGAAAACTTAAACTTTCCAAATGCTCAACCCCTATGCTCTAACAAACATTTGGAAACACAAGTCTTTCATAAAATTACCCAATAATAGCTTGTCAATACTCACTCTTGATTGGCATCTAAGTCAGGGTTCCTGTAGAAGCAGACCATGAGACAAGGTGAAGTAAGCAAACAGTGTATTGGAGAGATGAAGGGACACCAGAAGGAAGCAAAGAAGTGAGGTGAAGAAGGGCAGGGAACCAGGGAAAGGGTGTGTTATCAAGTCAGCTGCCACTGTAAGTAACTGGAAAATAATCAGAGGTATTCCACTCAAGAGGTGAAGGAGCTGGATATTTATACAACAAATCCAATCAGTCATGGGTTGAGGGCTCTAGGTGGCTGTGTGGGTGGATGAGGGCTACTAATTCTCATTTGGGAAACAAAGTATCAAAAGAAAGCCCTCACACAAAGAAATGTATCCTCTGGTAGTGGAAGTTCCAGAGGTATGCACTGAAGTGGTAAGGATGAAGAAATATAGGTGGGACCCTGAGAGTGTCTCCTAAGGTTGGCCACAGAGCAGGCTCCCAAGTTGGGGTCAGGGATCGACTAAATGGTCATTGACAACAGATACATACACACACATCCACAAGGAGAGATGTGTGAGACTTCACAGTTCTAGGCTTCTTGAAAGCAAGAGTAACAATCTAGAAAGCCATTTTTATCATTGCATTGAGGAGCGAGACCAGACAACAGAGACTAAACCAAAAAAAAATTTATGAAAGGAGGTTAATGGTCCAGGACAGAATAGTGACTGGCTACTCTTTGCACTAGTCTTGCGAGGACTGCCAAGTATTAGCAAATTCTAGGTCACAAGTATGGGCCATCAGACTTCCCTAGTCTCTTCCAAGTCCCAAACACAACCATTGTTCTACAAACCATTTTAATAGTGTGTGTGTGTGTGTGTGTGTGTCCAGTAGCTTAATTCTATTTAGTTTTACCAAATTAAAATCCTTGAGGGCAAACCTCAGCTCTTGAGCTGTCATTTAACTCATCCTGCTTCTCAGTGTAGCAATTTGCTTATTATCAGGGCAGATGCCGGACAATGCGGCAAGTGGATGAATCACATGTGATTAATGCTTCTCACATGGAATCCGTCTCACTGGAAATTCATAGCACTGCAGATGTAGAAGTAGTACTGCTCAGGAGCTCCTGTGCTTTCTTGGAGGCAATACTTAGCATTTTCTAAAACATAAACATGAACTTAAAATTCTGCTCAACTGTCTTTAAGTATGAAGAACAATCCTTCAGAGCAACAGTTATTTGATAGAGAGGCAGCTCCATGTGGGAACTAGCAGGTCCTCAAAAAATTACTAGAGAGAGAGTTGGGTTACCTGCTCAAATCAAGTGCTATCAGACCATTTGACATATCTCAACTACCTACCTTGACACTTCATGTGTATCTAAAGATAAATTGTACATCCAAATATGGTGAAAAGTTGTCTGAAGGACAAATAAGTCAAAATGTCTAAATTTTAGCATTAAATTTCTCTACAAGAGGCTTACATTTATAGGAATTAATATCTAAATTAGTATGTTTTTTAAAAAATGAAAATTAGGGTGAGGCACTTTGAGAAGAGGATATTCAGACATTTATAAGAGGCTGGTTCTAAGCTTTGGAAGTCACGGAGTTCAATCCCTAAAACCTGGACCCCAGATTATGAGCTTCTGAGTGTTACACTTGGAAAGAAGCATATCACTCTGTAACAGGTAGAGTGGAGCTCATGATAAAAGAATACAGTATCGGCCAGCCTAGGACCTTCCCTCCCAGTCCTCTTATCTCCTTTTTCATAGATGTCCACACACTTGACTGTCTATGCAGTCTGGCTGAAGCCAAAACCCCCAGACTCCTAAGGGTCATGGAGAGATATAGTACTTGGGGGCTAGAAAGAAACCTGGCAGATGTATCAGTGTGACTCAGCCTGCACCAAATATCTGATTTTTGTAGATCCTTAGTTCAATTTAAGAACTTCTTAACAGTGCCTTAGAGATGTGGATCTTCAATATTAATTTTAAACACATTCAAGCAAAGCTAGAAAGACAGTATAACAGGGTGGTTTAGAGCACAAGCCCTTGAGTCAAATGTATCTAGGTTCAAATCCTGGCTCTTTTTCTTACTGAATGTATGTGACCTGAGCCTAAATACTTTCCTCTTCAAGTCTTTATTTTCTCATCTAGAATGCAAACAATAGTGTCTACATAATGAAGTTGTGATGAGTAAAGGAGCTAATGAATAAAGCATAGTATCTGGCAAGCCATCAATACTCAGTATCCCTTAATTAGTACTCCAGGAGTGATGGTGTTGTTGAGAGTGGTGGTAGCTGTGTTGATGGTGGTGATTGAAGAAAAGTTCTCACTTTCACCAGGATACTAGCCATTAATACTATTTACCCAATATTAACTCTCCTCATTCCAGGCACATGGTAGGATTGCACTGTCTTGCCCACTTTAGAGGTAGATGTGGCTTTGTGACTCAATTTGATCAAGAAATGCATGTCATTTCTTGGGGGGGGGGGAAGCTTTAAGAACAATCTGCCACTCACTCTTTTTCTTTCTGCTGGGACAATTCGCAATATTCCAGGTAGTGGCTTTTTCTTCTTTGATCACAGAGAGAAGACAACATGGAGCATTCACAGCCCCTTTATTTATAACGGGCATGTTGCATGAGTAGAAGTGAAGCTTTGTTGTTTTCCACCACTAAGATTTGGGTGTTGTTTTTTTTTTGTGCCCATAGCATAACCCAGCCCATACTGACTGATTAGACTGGTTTTGCATCAATGCTTCACTGAAGTACGCATTTTGATATGAAGGAAATACCTAACTCAATGCCATACCCTGGCTTCCACCCCCCCCCCCCCCCATTTTCAATGGAACCATTACTCCCAAAAGAAATTATTACACAAGATACTTGGGGATTCTCCTCCTTAACCGTTACTAAATGCTTATTTTGTATAAAGAATGGAAAAAGTTGTGATTCACCCTTTCTTGTCTATGTCTTTGTAGCAATGTAGATCTTCATTTCAGAAACATGGTCACAGTTTCTCTTTGTTGTTAAGTTGATTGATAGTCCAAAAATTGGTACACAGAACAGATGGTAGATATGTTCTCTGCAATATGTTTAGTATTATCCTGTAGGGTGCCCATTGCTAAGATGATCAAACTAATTCACTCCAGTTAAAGGACATAAATAGTCAACTCTACCATATTTTTAAACACTCTTCTTTGTTCATTGAAAGGCAATAACTTCTTGTCACAACAAATCTAAACCAGGTCTGAATTCACAATATGACAGCACTGCATTTTGACTAACCACTGCTGTAAAATAAAATGTCTGCTACTACATTGGCAGGAGCTCCAGTCATTTCACCTGGACATTATATCCCATCCCTGGATACAATATGTGTGTGATGAAAGCCAAATAAAAAATACTGCTAAACTAAATCCAGAAAGAACAATGTGTGTTACCAGTTCTAGTTCAGACTTGGAGATTAATTTCAGTTCCTTAAGGGGTGGAAGAGAAGGAAAGACAAGGGAACTAAAATGCAGATAGATCTTTCATGACACTACTGACACTGGAGATGCGATAGTGAACAAGATACATACAGTCCCTGTCCTGAGAATCAAACATTATTGTAATAATGTTGAGTGCAATATGGTCCATTATTGAGACGGACCACAACCAAAGAAACACAAATCTCTCATGGGAAATAGCTAAATAAAATACTTTTTAACCGCTATAAATGCAAATGAAAAAAAGACATTTGGATTACATCCAAGGGAAATTGAGTGCATCAAAGGGGAGAATAAAGTGATCCAATTTAGGTTTGTATAACCTGTGTAATTACTGCCCATAAAAAGATATAGAACACTTCCCTCACCTCTCCTCAGCAGTCAACAATGGCCATCCCTCACCTTCTCCCTCCTCTTGTTGATCAGATTTCTATCATTATGTCTATTCTTGGACTTCATGTAAATAGAATCATATAGTATGTACTTGTTTGTGTTTGACTTCTTCTACTCAACATATTTTTGAGATTCATCCATGTTGTTGTGTGTACCAATAGTTCATTCCTTTTTATTGCTAAAGAGTATTCAATTGTACGCGTATACCCCAACTGAACTATCCATTCACTTATTGATAGACATTTGTAGGGTTTCCAGTTTCTGGTTGTTATAAATAAAGTTGCTCTCAATATTCTCATTCACATGTTTGGTAGACATTTGTTTTCATTTCTCTTGGGTAAATACATAGGAGTAAAAATGCTGGGCCATAGGGAAGGTATATGTCTAACAAGAAACCCAGTTTCCCAAAACATGGTTACCATTTAAACTCCTACCAACCAAACATGAGAATTATGTTTGCTCCACACTCTCTTTTAACATTTAGCAATGTCAGTCTTTGATTTTATCCATTCTAGTGGAAGGGAAATGATATCACATTGTGCTTTCAATTTTTACTTTTATGATGAATAATAATGTTGAACACCTTTTCTTGTGCATTCTGGACATTGTCTGTTCAAATCTTTTGCCTGTGTTTGTATTAGGTTGTTGAATGTAGGATTTGTTTATGTATATGAATATTAGTTCTTTGTCAAATATATGTTTTGCAAATATGTTTCCCAGTCTGTGGTTTACCTATTAATTTTCTTTATGGTGTTCTTTTAATTTTCATAAATTTATCAATTTTTTTTCTTTTATATGTCCTAAGAAATCTTTGCCTATACCCAGGTCATGATGTTCTTACATATTTTCTTCTAAAAGCTTTATTGTTCTAGCTTTTACATTTAGACTTATGATTCATTCAAATTAACTTTTAAGTTACATATTCCTATATATACACATACATAAATATTATGAATGTCAGAGATTGAGTTTCTTTTTTTATATGAATGTCCGATTATTATTATATTATTTAGCAATATTTGTTAAAAAGACTTTCCTTTCCTTGTTGAATTGACTTATGGCCTTGTAAAAATCAATCAACCATATTTTGTGGGTCTATTTTTGGACTCTATTCTGCTCCATTGATCTATTTATCTATCGTTATGCCAATGCCACACCATCTTGGTTACTCTAGCTTTATAGTCTTGAAGCAAATATTGCAAATCTCAAAATTCATTCTTTTTAAAAATTGTTATGGTTATTCTAGATTCTTTGCACTTTAATAAAGTTTTTAAATTACCCTGCTGGGTTTTGGATTTGGATTATGTTGAATCTCCAGATCAATTTGGGGAGAACTGACATATTAATAATATTGAGTCTTCCAATCCAAGAACATATTATTGCTCTATTTTTCATTTTTGTCTTTAGTATCTCTTAGCAATATTGTGTAGTTTTCAATACAGAGATCTCTCACATAGTTGACAGATTTATTCTGATGTTTTGCTGCTATAAATCTTGTTATTTTATGTTCCAATTGTTTGTTGTTAGTGTATAGAAACACAATTGATTTCTAAATATTAACCTTATATTCTGGAACCATACTAAATCTACTTACTAGTGTTTTGTTTTATTTGTAACTCCCATAAGTTTTCATGTGTACACAATAATGCAGATTTTACATCTTCTTTTTCAGTATATATGTCTTTTATTTATTTTCCTTGTCTTATTTCACAGACAAGGACTTCCAGTGCAATGTTTAATAGAAGTGGCATATCAATTATCTTTTTTTAAAAAAGTCAAGACTATTTTTAGAGGAGTTCAACATTCACAGCAAAATTGAGGAAAAGGCACAGATTTCCCATATAACCTCTGTCCCAACACATGCATAGCCTCTCCTGTTATTAACATCCCCCACCAGAATGGTACATTTGTTGTAATTGATGAGTCTACGTTGACATCATAATCACCCAAAGTCCATAGTTCACATTACGGCTCATTCTTAGTGCTATATATTCTATGGGTTTGAACAAATGCATAATGACATAATAACATAACGCTCTGCATTATGGAGTTATACAGAGGTTTTTCATTGTTCTAAAAAATCCATGCTCTGCCTATTTATCCCTCCCCCAACTCCCTACCCCTGGCAACCACCGATCTTTTTACTGTCTTCATAGTTTTGTCTCTTCCAGAATGTCACATAGTTGGAATCATACAGCTTGTAGACTTTTCACATTGGCTTCTTTCATGTAGTTATATGCATGTAAGTTTCCTCCATATCTTTCCATGGCTTGATAGTTCACTTCTTTTTAATACTGAAGACTATTCCTATTTATTTATCCATTCACCTACTGAAGGATAGCTTGGTTGCTCTCAACTTTTGGAAATTATGAATCAATTTGCTGTAAACGTCCGTGTGCAAGTTTCTGTGTTTTCAACTCCTTTGGGTAATACCAAGGAGAGTATTTACTGCATTGTGTGGTAAGAGTATGTTTAGTGTTGTAAGAAACTACTGAATTGTCTTCTAAAGTAGCTGTACTATTTTGCACTCCCACTAGCAATGAATGAGAGCTCCTGTTGCTCCACATCCTCACCAGGATTTGATATTCCAGATACTGGCCATTCTAATAGGTGTGTTGTTGTTTCAAATTGCATTTCCCTGATGACATAGGATGTGGAGCAACATTTCATGTGCTTATTTGTTATCTGTATATTTTCTTTAGTGAGGCACCTGTTAAGGTCTTTGGCCCATTTTTTTTAATTGGGTTGTTTGTTTTCTTATTATTGATATTTAAGAATTTTTTTTAATGTTTTGGATAACAGTCCTTAACCAGTTGTGCCTTTTGCAAATACTTTTCTCAGCCTGTGGTTTGTCTTTTAAGACTCTTGATATTATCTTTGGCAGAGTGGAAGTTTTTAACTACAGTGAAGTCCAGCGCATCAATTATTTTTTTCATGGATCGTGCCTTTGTTGTTATATTTAAAAAGTTATTGACATACCCAATGTCACCTAGGTTTTTTCCTATTTATCTCCCAAGTATTTTACAGTTTTGCATTTTACACTTAGATCTGTGATCATTTTGAGTTACTAGTTGTGAAGGTGCAAAATCTATGTCTAGATTTATTTATTTATTTATTTTTGCTTGTGGATATCCAGTTGTTCCAGCACCATTTATGGAGAAAACAATCTTTGCTCCATTGTATAACCATTTTTTTTTTTTGGGGGGGGGGCTCTTTTGTAAAGATTAGTTGATTCTATTTATGTGGGTCTATTTCTGGACTCTTTATTCTGTTCCATTGATCTATTTGTCTATTCTTTCATCAATACCACACTGTCTTGTGTCTTGATTACTCTAAGTTTATAGTAAGCCTTGAAGTCAGATAATGTCAGTTTTCCAACTTTGTTCTTCCTCTTCAGTATTGTATTTGCTATTCTAGATCTTTTGCCTCTCCATATAAACTTAGAATTAGTTTGTCAATATCTACAAAGTAACGTGAAGGTATTTTGATTGGGAATGCTTCGCATCTATAGATGGTGTCAGACACACCTACTGACTTGTTGGAGAATAAGAGTAGGAGGCAGAGGAGGAGGAGGCAAAGGAGGAGGAGGAGGATGAGGAGGAGGAGGAGGAAGAGACGGAGGAAAAGAAGAGCTCCATGGACTGCTGTGGAATGATTTCCAGGACATATTATTAAGTGAAAATAAAACAAAGTACAAAAGAACATATATAGCATGCTGCATTTTATGTCAGATAGAAGGGGAAAATAAGAAATCATAGATATCTGCTTACCTTTACACAAGGAACACAGCAAAAATAAACCAGAAATGATAAAGTTTGTTTCCTTTAAGGTTGGATGGGGAGAGGAACACGGCAAAAGAGATAGGGAGGCAATGACACTTGTCAGAATATTCCTTCTTGTCCAATTTTGGCTTTTGGAATCATGTTAAAGTTTTTAATATTTTAAAAATAAAATTAACCCAGGATGAAAATGTTGGGAGGAATCTAAAACGGGAAGCAAAGTAAAGCAAAAGGATCCAATGTTATTTCAGAGAATACTATACACTTAGGAGAGGACAAAAAAAAAAAGAACACATAGGTAATTTTTGAACACAGAATTTAACTAGTAAGCCTTTAGTGTTGGGTGGGGTGTAATGTGTGGTAAGAAAATGCAAACATATCTTGAACTTCTTTTAGTTGGTTTATATTTTAAAGAAGGATGGATAAAACAACTCTGAATGTAATTTAAATGTGTTATAGGAATGAACAAATAAGTAAACGTGTTGATACTGTGAGGGACCAGGGTTTGCACTGTGGTAGAAAGGACATACAAATATGGAATAAAAATAAGTGATCCCTACCAGAATGAATTGAAATTGGAGGTAACAATATGAACTATGGTTTCTAAAATATGAATATATTTGTGCTTATATATGTGTATATACACATGTATATGTAAGTATTTCTGTAGGTATATTTATATGTGTATATATACACACTCACACACATGTTTCTTAGCTCTGCCCTATGAAAGGGTCAAGAAGAAACAACATCTCAGGAACAATGAGCACACCAAACACCCAGAACTTGGTCTCTAACACCATTACCCAATAAAAGGAACCAGAGATCCTCAGAGAAGTAGCTGAATCTAGACCTGACATAGGTAAGTACAAGGTGAGTTTGGAAACTCTTGTTATAACAAGGAATAAAGAAGTGCTCAAAAAACATAATGGTAGCATGTCATGAAGATGCAGAAATCATTTGAAGAGGCTGTCATTAATCAATTCTGGGAAATTTTAGCACCAAAATAATTAAATATATAGTAAATTGTAAACCATTGAAAAATAGGAATTCATGACTTTCTACCTCTTAACTAGAAGTAGAAGTCCCAGTTTAGGTTTTAGAGCACTTTTACTGAGTGGAGATTGGACTGGAGTGTTCAGGGTCAAAGTTATGAAACCAGATATGGAACTGTTGCAGGAAATGAATGATGGTTGTTTGAATTGTAGGTGAAAGCAATAAAGACAAAGAAAAGTTGGTGGATCACAGATGTATTTTCAAGACAAGACTGACAGGACTTGCTGATGAATTATATGAGCAAAGAATGTTCTTAAGTACCTGGTGGGACTATGATGCCATTTATGGAAAGAGGGAAAAGTTGGAGAAAATTAGCAGGGTTATTGGTGGGGGTGGAAAGGGCAAGGATGAAGCCTTTTGCATATGTTTGATTTGTGATTCTGTTAGATATTCAGGTGGAGATAGCAAGTAGACTGTTTGATATACAAATTTGGAATTCAAAGAGAGGAGGCCTGGGATGGAAATTCTAACCCTGTACAATAAGCATTTTTAACCTCTTATAATGGTGAATCTCCAAGATATGCCTTAATTTGCTCAAGGTCACCAACCTAGAAATTTGACAAGCTAGAATTCAAACCCTTTAAGTCACTTCATCACATTTCCTTTGAGAATTAGAACTCCATTTCACACATCTCATGTCTCCCAGAGCACTTAGCAAAGTACTCAGGGCAGAACAGCAGCTTAGTAAGTACTTGTAGATTGATTAATATGTCTGGGGATATTAGGAGACTCACCAAACAACAAATGTCGTATTCAATCTACACTGCTATATTTGAAGTGTAGGTTTGATTAATTGCTTTCTGCTAGTCAGGAGCGTATCAACTTGAGCAGAAAGTATGCGGAAACAGAGAAAATAATCCAGCCTATTTGAATCCCAGTCAATACGGGTCCTGAATGATGAGGTCTGCTCATTTGAAGTCTCTATTTTACCCAATAAAGGCAAGCCCTTCTTTTTCCTCTAGGCGTCTTGGCCTGCTTTCATCTGCCCTTAAACTAATAAAACCGTCCCGGCTGCCATGTTACGACCATCACAGCTTACTTAGTCTTCTTGCATCATTGCATGGCCCAGCAATGCTGCATCTGTGACCCAACTTCTACCAAGAAAACAGGGGGAAAAAAAGTAGCATGCTATGCTTGAGCAGTAAAATGAATGGTTTCCTGCCAGTTTTTATCCACTTTTTTCTCTACAAGTCTTTCTCATTTGGCTTTTTGTTACATATTTGGCCTCCCAGTACACCTATCAGCCAGCACACATGAGGCCATTTCTCTCCATTGATGTGGGGCAAAAGCAAACTTTATCTTAACACTGTAAGATTAGTGCTTCACTGTGTTTGGGAAGAGCTATATTTTCCACCAAACATGATCACCACAGAAAGAGTTGCTGATATGTCATAAGTCCCTCACTTCAGAATGGTATTAGGATTAGCAAACCTGAGGTTGTTTTGTGGTAATTAAGGGACTGTGAAATGTTATATAAAGGCTCACAGCTGGCTGTTCGAGACAGCAAAATTGAAAGGCAGATTGTTATCACCAGGGGAGATCAACTCTTCTAGATCTGTAATATTAAGCCCTGGTGCTTGCTGGAAAAGCTGCAAGTATGTCAAGAGTTAATTTCTGGCCATTGTATGACTCTTATGGTTTTCCTTTAATGGGTCATAGTTGTGAAAGAATGATATTATCACATTGGACTGGGATGGTGTGTGAGTTTCTGCCAAGATATGAAATAAATTTGTATTATTGATTCAAGTTCTTTTGTACTGATGCCCCTCAATCATTTGTTCTTAGGGGGGAAATACGAAAGCATTCAGAAGACAAAAGTTCTCTGTCCACCAGCCCACTGACTTACCTCAGCTTTCAGAGAAACACAAAGTTACATAGCTGCTTAGGATGCTATTATCATGCTACTTGGAGTTCCCTGCTGTTCTCATTGTCATTGAATCCCTGATAGTGTTATTTAGAAATAAGGGATAATCACTATTGGTATATTGCATATGAGACAGTAAACTGTTTCTGAGATAGAGTAATAGCCAAAGCAAACGAAATCATTTAACCATTTACAAAGCTGTTTGTTGAGAGTATACTACATAGCTATAAAGATCATTACAATTATAGAGCATACCAGAACATTAAAACGAGAAGTTTCTTTCCCTGGAGAGGACAGGGAGTTATTCCATTGTGCTCACTCCATCTAGCACTTTCTGGGTACAACAGGCAAAAGAGAAAGATGAATGCCCGTTTAGCAAAGGAGTAAACATGATCATTTTCACTATGTAACATCTCCCTCCAGACTATAGGTATCTGCCAGAACATTGCAGTATTTTCCTGAGTTTTGGTCATTAGTTTTCCCAGCAGCTGAGCATCAACCTGAGACTTTATCTGAAACGGTGGGGGTGGCGGGTGCAACGGGAGTAAAATGGTTGCATAGATCCTGGGTTGATTGGAAGGTTTTGTTTCCGAGCATAACAGTATCTGGCCACTATAAATGTCATCATGAAAAATAATTTTGCTGTTTGAATTCTCGACAAATAAATTCTAAAATAATAGCACTTTATAAAACAGTGTCTTGCGTTATAAACCAGACTGCTAACTCCTGGAGACATCTGAGTAAAATCTTTAATGTTTTAAACTATTATGAACTCAAACTATTTCTGAATAATCTATTTTATGCAATGCTTAGCTCAGAACCATATACAATTAGGCACTCAGTATACTTTGTTTAAGGAGAAGGAGGAAAAAAATCAATTTTGATTATAAACTGGAGTATCAGAAATCTTAAAATTATTGTATATAAACTAGTAGTTTCAGTTTATACATATTTTTTAAATTTGAGAGAATATAGGTATATAATTTTTTTTCCAATTCTATCTAAAACTATGAGACTAGTTATGAGATGCTGAACACTATTCCTCCCCCAAATTAGAAACAAAAATTCATTTCATTCTAATGTCTTTAATGTTGGAAAGAAGAGTAAGTTAGAAAGTGACAGCATAGAAGAGGGGTGGCAAACAGATTTTATCTCAAAAGCCAGTTCTGTTTAATTAATAGTTCCTACCTGGAGAGTTTAATTAAGAAAGAGTCTGAGTGTCTGGATTATTGAGTAGGTATGGGAAGGAAGAATGGGATATATTTATATGATGTTGCATAAAATGTATTCAGCTTTGGGAATCTTTGCCAAAAACAAAGGAGATTAAGGTGTTATTGTTACAGACTCAAATAGTTATTCTGAAACATGTTTATTTTTCTTTACTAAATATAAGAAAGAGATCAAGCTAGAAACTCAAAAGGTTACGTGTAGCTCTGAGTTAAGATCAGAGAATGGCATGCAATAAAAGACCCATATTCTTCTTACAAGCACCACATAGTATGTAACAGGCTGGAAGACAAAAAGAAGAGAGAAGAGGTGACAGAGTGATGTCTGTCCTTTCTACAAGAAAATCAGAAGCAGGGATCATCATTTCTGTTGATGTTCTCATTGACAAGAAGGAAGGCTTTCTGTTGAAGGGTGGCAAGAGAAGAGTGTCTGCTGCAGGATTCCACTTTTTCCTATTTAACATCGATTCCCATTCTGGGGTGATCAAGAAATATGGGACATCTGGACTGATTCCATTATCTCATCTTTTCCCACAATCCACTAGGGTAGAAGGGCAGACTTTCTTCTCAATTTATCTTTCTTTCTGCCTGGGATAGTATCCTACCACTTCTTTCCTGAGGTGGTATTCACACTTCCTCCTTCCTTACAGTTGTAAGCCTAAAGTGGCTGCTGGGGTCATGCTTTATGGAGGACAAGAATTTAAAAATTATACATTTAATATTGTTACCATAGTATCTCTTACAAGCAAAATTAAATTATGGTGAAAGAAATCAGAATAGTGGTTGCTTCTGGTGAGAATGTTGACGGGGAAAGGGCATTAAAGAATGTTCTGAAGTGATAAAATAAATTAACTGTGTCATCCTTATAAATATTCTTATAATTAAATCTTTGAATGTATTCATGATTATTGCTTTAGGGTAAATTCCTCAAAGTAGATTTTGGGGCCAAAGATATACACTCTTTTAGGGATTTTGTTACATTTTGCCAAATTGTCTTCCAGGAATGTTCTTTCCCATTTATACTTCAAATGAAAGTGTTTGAGAATAGACGTCAGCATTTTAGCTGCCATAGTTTCATCTGCTATTTATCTAAACAAACATAAATGGGGCAATTTATTCCAAAATGTATAAAGATGACAAACATTATCTGAGAACTATTAATTCTATTTTATGGTTTAGGAAAATATGTATTTACTAAATAATTAATATAAGTTTATCAGGGATGAATTTTAGTCATAAGATCAGCTACATATTTTCTATCATCTTAACTTCATTTGCACTCCGAGTCCTCATTCTTCTCCACTGGCAGGAAAATGAAACCAATTCCTTCTGGGAGTTTGTACTGAAGTCTTATGCAGAGACAAGTCATGGATGATGGGTGCTGAGGTGTACCTTCTTGTGCCTCAGTTCTCATCCTAGAGAATTACAGTAGCATACTTTCTTGCCCCAAGGCTGGTTCAGGTCCAGTGACTACAACTTCAGCGCCAGACATTTTCTTGCCAAGACACACCATACAGCCACCTCTCCCTGAAGTCTTTCTTCTTCTCTGTCTCGGGGCCTAAAGGTCTCTCCTTCTGTGTTTCTCTCTATTTCTCTTACTGCACCATACCCACAAATACCCTTCTGAGGGCTGATGCTTTTAACCTCATTAGATGGAAAGACTTGGAGATTATTTCTGTTTTTCACTCAACTCAACCATGGGTTCAGTGACCAGAGGGAGAATGAGTATTGAGCTGGCAGGAATCACAGATGTCCCCATATTGAGGGACCTGAGTTCAAAGGGCTAGTAGTAAGTGATAGGCTTGGATTCTAATTCAGACCTGTAGTCTCAAATTGGCCCCCTGGTGGTCGGTAAACGAATCCAATTTCCACAGGAACTGCCTTTTGCCTGGCAGCAGTTTAGACACCAGAAAACTCAGGACCAATCCAGAGAACCCACATAATTCAATCAACTGACAGCACTAGTACGGGTAGCTACTAACATGAAGCATTTGCCCACACAATTTTCAGTTATCTCTGCAAATGATGTGTGGGAGAACTCTGATACATGGGAGGAAAGCAAATCTTAGAACTGTAATCCCTTCCGACTGATTTGAGCGTGGTCTCCTCCGCTCTGCGTTCCACAGTGTCTGGTGGAAGTGCTAATGACAGGGTAATGGTCAGCAGCAGGAGGGGAAGGAAGAAGGCAGGAAAAAGCCATGTGATGGTGCAAAAGGCAATAATTAGCTCTCAGATAATCACAATTTGAAGTAACTGGAATCTGAGTCATTTAACAGGTGACTCTCTTGAGGTTTAAGATTTTCTGAACAGGAAGTAGGGAAAGAACTGCAACCAGGGCTAAAAGCAAAGGTCTGTGAACATCTCTGTAGTGACAATCCCCACATCAGTGGTTGTCACAGAGGTTACCTTTCTTCCCTTCCCCACTGCCACCATGCACCTGAGCATTACGGCGCTGACAATCACACAGTCAAATAATTACTGGAGATTGTGTGTATAAAGCTAGGGAGAAACCAGTGTCATCTTGTACCGCTGGTTTGCTTTAGGAGGAGCTGGCACGGAGCAGCTTCACACAGTAGGCAGCAGCCTTCATCTTGGCATAAACCTGCTGAATCAAATGCTTCTGTTTTCTCCTGGCTTGTTCACACCCTCTCCTCTCATTCCAGAAGGAATTAGCCCAGCTCTGACTAGGTGCTATGCTGTTCCATATGGACCACTTCACAAGACATAAAAAATGTCATGCTCAGCATTAAAGCAGGGGCTCACACTGCTATCTTGTAACCTTTGCAACCTCAATCTGAAATGAAGTTTCCTTATTCTGTATACAGCACTGCTGGCATGTTGCAAAAGCCAGTAGATCAGATTTCCCCACCTCTCTCTGTCTCTTTTAGTTTCAAAACTCTTCCTGAATAAAATTGAGTTAAAAGAAAATGCTGCTTTGCTCTTTTTCTTGAAGGGGCAGAGAAGGATGAAGGTGTTTGGAAATCAGTTCAGACAAGTTTGAATACAATTAAACAGGTGGTGCCTATCTGTCTCCCATCCACAATTTTCAGATTTCTTTTTGAAGTCCAATGTTGTTTAATTTCTACCCGTGTGAGTAGAGTGGAATAAAGATGGAAATCCAGTAAGATCTGTTACTTTCTAGTAATTCCCAGGTATATCTTATAAATGCCACTATGGTATCAGAGTACTCTCAGTTATTATGTATTGACCTTGAAAACCATTTAAAAAAAATCTATACTTACCAGCAATAATATTGATGCCTTGATCTCTTTTTTTTTAAGTGATCTGACCTGCTATAGAAAAAGCACATGACTTTACATTCCTTCTGTCTTCACAAGGTCAGGCTCAAAAGATACAGGGAATAAAGCCTGCCACTGAAGCTCACAGGCCCAGGCAGGGATTAGTTTCCTGAAAAGACCCCCTGGTGCTTTTGATTCCCTGAACAGAGGAAGAGAATTTAGGCACCTGCCTTGGCCAATCTGACTAGGTCACACCAATGAACAGGTTTTTCAAAAGCTATTGAACACCCACTGTGTTCAAGCCACTAGACTAGCCACTTCAGGGAAGGCCCAATCATGGTTGTAGACTGCTTTCTTTGTATTGCAAGGTGGGTTTCTAAGTATTATTTACTCATGCCATATGACACGCATTGCTAAATGAGGATCATTTGTCTAAAAATATGAAAAAAGAACATAAGACAATGAAGCAGATCTGGGATTGAGCCCCCATCCAATCACCTTATCAGCTCCATGGCCAAGTCCAAATTTTGGTCTTTTCATCTGTGACTCAAGACTAAAAATCCTCAAACTTCTTCCTTCACAGGGCTGTTGGTCATAAAAATGAGGTCACAAATGTCACAAATCATGGTTCCCTGAATTTTTTTCTCTACCACAGAACTCTAGCACCCACAAGTGCCTTCAAAAATAGTTCTGAGCCCTCCCCACCACCCCGCTACAGAGGAAGGGGCTCCCATGTGTTTCTTGACCTCTTGGATTCTCTGTGACATCCACCTTCTTCTGCCTCTTCTGTTGCTGACAGCATCAAAGGCAAGGTGCCATACTGCCAATTCCCACCGAACGCGTCACCATGGCTCACACACCATGATGGCACCAACGCTGTTTGACAGCAAGGATTCTGACATAGGCCAAGGACAAACTCTCTGCTGTTGTCAGAACTTTCGAAGCCAATGCTGTGGACCTCTTGCATTGGACTCATTTACTTTCCCTCCTTTTGTTGGCTGAGAAGGAAGGTGACCGAGGGACAAGACACAAGGCTCCATTCAGGCTCACCTATCTGCTGTGTTCACCTCAACACATGACTTCCATTCTCTCTTCCCATGGGACAAGATACAGAGAAGAGATTCCTTCCTACCAGCTCAAACATGCTGGGACCCTGAGCTGGACCTTGTGTCTCTTCTTTGTTTCCATTTACCCAGTGTCTAGTACCGCTCTCGGCACAAAGGTGATGCACTATAAATATCTGTGGAAGAAATGAATGCAGCTGGTCACCTCCTCTCCTTCATGCATCACAAAGTACATGGATATGAATGGAATCATGGTGTCAAAAAGGAATGGAAATGGTCAGGTTTGGGGTTGTTTGCTGGATTTCTTTTTGCTTATCTTTAGATCCTTACTTCTTCCCTGATCCATTGTTATTCTTGGATCTGAACTCCTTACCCAATGTGTTGCACCTCCTGACAAACCATAACAGGACACAGACCCATTGTTCTCCAGATGTGCCAGCCACTCCATACCACAGACCTGGCCCGTGTTTTTGTCCCACAAAAATCATGCCCAATTTTTGTGCCAAATATCATCTCACTCATCTTTTGAATGCCACCTCTAAGGAACTTTCTCTAACACTCTTCATCTGCCACTCTCATTAGGACAATCAATGGTCTCCTCTGTGTTCCCAGAGTTGTTTTTTACCTGGCCAATGTAATGCTAGTTATCTGTTATTTATGTGTCTTGTTGGCCAGTTTTTAAGTTCCCCAAGGGCAGAGAGCACATCTTATTTACCACAATCACCAGGGTCTAACACATGATAGGTGCTCTATAACCGTGTGTCAAAGAATATCTTTGAAAAAGAAAAAGAAAATAAAATAGCTGATGTGTGTTCATCCTCTCCTCTTCTCCTCCACTGTGCACAGTCACAGACACAGAAATACAAACCACACACACATACTGTGAGCACCCTGTGAGTATGTTTAAGGTCTTACCATGCCTATTGCATACACCCACACCTTACAGTTCCAGTGGGTAAATCCCTCCTCACACTCTCAGGTGACTGTTTTACTTTCTCCTTATTGTAGAGTGGCTCTGTTTTTATCTGTGCTTTTACAATTTGAACAGCTGCAACTTCACATCTCTAAATCCCACTTCTCCCTTTTCAATTTTGTTGTAGAAGAAATAGACAAAGAGTAGTGCCAATTAAGAGAATGAATTTGGCACCATACAGGGAATAAATATGAAAGATTTCAGAAATTTGGGCCAATCAACTTTCAGCTAGTAGACTAGATACTCCAGGTGATCTAGAGGCAAGAAAGGAGAAATCTGGGGGGCTACTGATTTTTCACAAAGGATGAGCTTCAAGTTGTTTGGCACAGCTGTTTCTGTACCAGTGACAGCTTAATGAAGTGGTTGTTCAGTGGACTCAGATACCCTTTCCCATCGCTGTACATCATGAACATTCACATATTGGTTTTAATACAATAGTATAAAATGGTATATTGGCTGTAATAAAATTATGTTTATTGTGAATTTTGTTGTTGTTGTTATGACATACAAGTCATTATCCTGTAAGTAAATTATCCATTGTTCTTAATCATGGTTGACAAATTATTTTACCATTCAGAAGCAATGAATTTTTTTCATGCGTTCCTAATATATCCCTAAGAATATACTGTCTTTTTCAAGGCTTGTCTGATTGCATTCAACCCTACCTCAAGAAGAGGGCAGTTTTTAAAATATGAAAAAATAATGCATCTGACAGACATTTGCAAACAAGAACGAAAGTGTAACCCTGGCTTTGTTGGGACAAAACCAAAGAACTAAGAAAGCAATAACCAAGTCTCTTCTCTCCTCTCAGACACCATGCGGTTTTTCTCATCTCATGGCTTCCATCTGGGCTACCACTTAGATTTCCTCTTCTCTCCTCCAGCTAACAGCCTCTGCAAGTTCAGTGCATATAACTGAGACCTAAGATTGCTTGTGAGTTCTAGCTGCAGCATCCATGACTAATTTCAACAGTTTGCTGGTTTCCCAACAAAATTCCCAGAAGAGGAACCTGACTGCCAGGTAAGTTGTAGGTCACAGGCCAGTTTAAGTCGTCAGTCCTTGAGTACAATTTCCTTCCTTTAGTGCAATTAATCGTGACCTGGAGGAAGGGACAAACCTTGGGCAGACCGAGTCAGGAAGGTCTGTGAGTGAGAACAAATTCCTCAAGAAGGGGGCATAGCAGAGTTGTGCGGACAGTTGAAAGTATGTCTACAGAAGGAGTTGGCAAGCTTCTGCTAAGGGCCAAGTAGTAAATATATTAGGTTTTGTGAGCCACACCATATCTCTGTCTCAACTATTAAATTCAGCCATTGTGGTGCAAAACAGCCATAAACAATATGAAAAAAATGAGCATGTTCGTGTTTCAATAAAACTTTATTCATATAACAGATGGTAGGCTAGATTTAGCCCATGGGCTACAATTGGCTGATCCTTGCTCTATATTATTACAAGTTGCCTCTGCTATCCAAAAGTAGAACATGTCTATTAAACCTTTTGTAAGCCAAAATGACATAAAGTAAAGAAACGATTACCATTAATTTATATGGAAACATTTTTGAGCATTCCCAGACCCAAAATTCAACACATGCGCAATGTCTTTATTTTGTTCATCACAATCAAAACACTTAATTATGTCCAGTCTTACTCAATGTGTAACACGCTACGAGCTCTCTTAGGCTTTTCTGCTACCTTAGGACACAGCGTGCCAACCGATGTACAAAGTAAATGGAGATAAAGCACAGACACTCACCAGCAGGTCAAAGCTATGATACTTGATGCTGAGATGCTGAGTGTAGTTCCTGAGGAAGGGGTTTGGCGGGGCCGCTCTCACTCAGGCTGTGTGCTGCCTCTATGAAGGCTGCTGCAAATAAACAAACATGACTAATACTATTTTCTTTTTTCTCCTCTTTGGATTTCTTTCACTTAGCAAAAATAGGTGCTAATGTAGGTCTTTTGTAAAAGTGAAATGGTATAATGTGAACTTTCAAAAAGAGGGGGATACCTGTATAGGGATTCTCATAGTGATACTTAGGAGTAATGCATCACATGTTCCAAGCAAAATATTCAGATATGTAATAGCAAGAAAATACATATTTTTAATCTATTCAGAAAATGAATCATAGTTGATATTCCAGTCTTTTTCTCCGTTTTTAAAAATAATTAGAATTACACATATTGCTTTGGAAACTACCATCCTCGTATGAGAAAATACAGTAAACATTTCTCGTGTCATTTTATATTATACGCATATCATTAATAATAGATATAAGGCAGTAAAATGCTGGTAGATGTTTATCAACTGGCTCTCTAAGGGATAAAATCAGCCTGGATTTATAGCACTTTCTGATTTCTGTGGTGTAAATACTCACACCATGGTTGATTTCAAACTACCAACACTTCAACAACTGGCTTATAAAATTCCTGATGTCTTAACAATCAACACTTGCAAGCCAGTGTGACCCAGCTCCAGCAAATCACTGAGAGTATTCCCTTCTGTATACAATAAATTATTCAACCAATCCTTCATTGTTGGACATGTAGTCTATTTCCACTTTTTGCTATTAGTAACAATAATGCAACAAATATCCGTAAGTCTTTCTCCAGATTATTGTTTTCCTTCACATAGTTTCCTAAAACTGGAGTTTCTAGGTCAAAACTACACAGCATTTAAGCTTTAAAATTTTTTTTTAAATGCTCAAGTAAAAACTTTTCTGTAGTAACAAATGAGAATGTTGGTTTTGCTGAAATTCTTGTCACCACTGGGTATTAGAAATAATTATTCACCTATGTGATAAGCTCCAAAGGGCATCTTGGTATTTAAAAATTTTCATTATTTGATTATTTTTTAAAATTTATTGGGGTGACAATTGTTAGTAAAATTACATAGATTTCAGGTGTACAATTCTGTATTACATCATCTATAAATCCCATTGTGTGTTCACCACCCAGAGTCAGTTCTCCTTCCATCACCATATATTTGATCCCCCTTACCCTCATCTCCCACCCCCCAACCCCTTTACCCTCTGGTAACCACTAAACTATTGTCTGTGTCTATGAGTTTTTGTTTCTCATTTGTTTGTCTTGTTCTTTTGTTGTTTTGGTTTATATACCACATATCAGTGAAATCATATGTTTCTCTGCTTTTTTTGTCTGACTTATTTTGCTTAGCATCATACTCTCAAGACCCATCCATGTTGTCACAAATGTTCCTATATCATCTTTTCTTACCGCCGAATAGTATTCCATTGTGTATGTGTACCACAACTTCTTTATCCATTCATTTATCGAAGGACATTTTGGTTGTTTCCATGTCTTGGCCACCATAAATAAAGCTGCAATGAACATTGGAGCACACGTGTCTTTATGTATAAACGTTTTCAGATTTTTTGGTAGATACCCAGGAGAGGGATTGCTGGGTCATATGGCAATTTTATTCGTAATTTTTTGAGGAACCTCCACACTGCCTTCCATAGCGGCTGCACCAGTCTGCATTCCCACCAACAGTGTATAAGGGTTCCTTTTTCTCCACAGCGTCTCCAACACTTGTTACTATTTGTCTTGTTGATGATAGCCATTCTGACTGGGGTGAGGTGATATCTCACTGTGGTTTTTATTTGCATTTCCCTGATGATTAGTGATGTTGAGCATTTTTTCATATGTCTATTTGCCTTTTGTATGTCCTCTTTGGAGAAATGTCTCTTCAGGTCATCTGCCCATTTTTCAATTGGGTTGTTTGTTTTTTTGTTGTTGAGTTTCATGAGTTCCTTGTATATTTTTGATATTAGCCCCTTATCGGAGGCACTGTTTGCAAAAATCTTCTCCCATTCAGTTGGTTGCCTCTTTATTTTGTCGATGGCTTCTTTTGCTGTGCAGAAGCTTTTAAGTTTCATATAGTCCCATTCATTTATTTCAGCTTTTACTTCCATTGCCTTTGGAGTTAAATTCATAAAATGCTCTTTGAACCCAAGGTCCATAGGTTTAGTACCTATTTTTTTTCTTCTATGCAGTTTATTGTGTCAGGTCTTATGCGTAAATCTCTGATCCATTTTGAATTAATTTTGGTACATGGTGACAGATAGCAGTCCAGTTTCATTCTTTTGCACGTGGCTATCCAATTCTCCCAGCACCATTTATTGAAGAGGCTGTCCTTCCTCCATTGTATGTTTTCAGCTTCTTTGTCAAAAATTATCTGTCCATATTTATGTGGTTTTATTTCTGGGTTCTCAATTCTATTCCATTGGTCTATGTGTCTGTTTTTCTGCCAATACCATGCTGTTTTGATTATTGTAGCCCTGTAGTACAAGCTAAAGTCAGGGAGTGTGATACCTCCAGTATTGTTCTTTTTCCTTAAGATTGCTTTGGCTATTTGGGGTCTTTTGTGGTTCCAAACAAATCTGATGATTTTTTGTTCTATTTCTTTAAAAAATGCCATTGGGATTTTGATGGGGATTGCATTAAATCTGTATATTGCTTTGGGTAATATGGCCATTTTAACTATGTTGATTCTTCCCATCCATGAGGATGGAATGTCTTTCCATTTCTTTGTGTCTTCTTCCATTTCTTTCAAAAATGTCTTATAGTTTTCAGCATATAGGTCCTTCACATATTTGATTATTTAGTTTAAGATTTAGTTTTTTCATATGTCTTAGGCTAATTGTATTCTTTCATGTAAGTTTTGTCCAAATCTTTTGCCATTTTTTTCTAGTAGGTTATTTGTCTCTATGTTATCAATAATTGAAATATTAACTTTGGGATAGCAATTGTTTTCCTGCCATATATGTTGCAAGCGATTTTACTCCCCTAGGCATTTTTCTTTTAATTTAATTTATGAAGTGTGATGAAAAAAATTATTATGGTAAAAATCACATTGCCATTAATCCCCCTCAAAATACTTCCCCTCGCTTTGAACACACTTATCCATCTTCTTGCCACTTTCTGAAGCAGTTCAGAAAGTCCTCTTTTGTGAGTGTCTTTAGTTGAGTTCTTGTGGCTGCCTCAATGCCCTGAATCATTTTGATTTTGGGGAAGAGCCAGAAACCACATGATGCCAGATCCGGTGAACAGGTGGATGAGGACACACCGTAATGTTCTTATATGACAGAAATTGCTGTACCAGAAGCAATGTGTGACCAGCAGCTTTTCTGCTGTGATCACAAAATACAGTGAATGCTGCTGCCAAGTGCCACCCAACGGAAAGGCAGGGATCTTCAATACGGGAAGCAAACCTTAGTAACAGTGTGTGACAAGTTTCAACTTGTTCAGTGCAGTCAGTCAGGTGTGAGTTACGGTTGAGAAAAGGTGTGTTTTAAAGTGTGCCATAAATCATCCTCCATCATGACAGCACTCTGTGTCACACATCGCTTCTGGTACAGCAATTTCTATCAAATAAAAATATTATGGTGTGTTCTCATCCACCATATTTGCCAGATCTGGCATGGTATGACTTCTGGCTCTTCCCCAGAGTCAAAATGATTCAGGGAATTGCGACAGCCACAAGAGCTCAACTAAAGACACTCAGGAAAGAGGACTTCCAGAACTGCTTCAGAAAGTGGCAAGAAGATGGATAAGTGTGTTCAACGAGAGGAGGAGTATTTTGAGGGGGTTTAATGGCAATGTGTCTTTTACTGTAATAAATTCTATTTTATTTAAACATTCATCGTATTCTTTGATCACACCTCATATAAAGGTTTTGATTTACAGAAGTTTGGCAATTATGTGTAGTTGACACTATAAGTTTTTTCCTTTGGCTTTCTGCCTTTATGTCATACTTAGGCCTTCCTCATTCTGAACTAG
This sequence comes from Rhinolophus sinicus, assembly GCF_036562045.2. Classification (NCBI taxonomy): domain Eukaryota; kingdom Metazoa; phylum Chordata; class Mammalia; order Chiroptera; family Rhinolophidae; genus Rhinolophus; species Rhinolophus sinicus. The sequence continues at coordinate 38,521,289 of NC_133758.1, read as the reverse complement.
GAAGCTCCCTTTATATTTATGTTTATATTTTATAATACATTATAGATATATTTATCAGTAATTTTATTACTAAATTGTAAGATGAATCAATAACTTATTTCTAATTTGTCACCATCTATCAAGAAATAATTTTTAGTTCATTTTTGTTTCTTTTTTATAGTTAAATATTTAATTCTTTTGGAATTTATTTGGCATGTGGTGTAGTGATGATTTTTTTCCCCATGTTTGCCTCAAAAAAACAATTACTGAGCAATTAATCATTCATGGAGTACTTGGGAATATCTTTTTATTATGTATTAATTTCTTGTATGCTTTATTGTCTTTGTTGCACATGGGATTATTTTTTGTTTGTTTTTTTGCTGAGTTGTATGAGTTCATAGTGACTGTAGTTAATAACATTGTATTGTATATTTGAAAGTTACTAAGAAGGTAGATTTTAAAGTTCTCACCACAAGAAAAAAAATTGTAACCATGTAAGGTGATGGATATTATCTAAACTTACTGAGATAATTATTTTTTTAAATATATACATGTATCAAATCATTTGTCATACACCTGAAACTTACACAATAATACCTCAATAAAACTGGGTTAAAAAGGAGAAAACAGATAAACAAAAATAAAGTATTGTTTTTGCAGTCAGGAATAAAATATCTTTCTGTATTTTAAGTATTTGATGGTTTCAAATACTTAATGAATTTTGTGCTAAGAAGTTCTCTTTAATTGAAAACGGTAACAATGGCCAAATATCAGATATATTTTGGAATAGTTATCATAAAAAGGAAAAATATGAAAGATAAACCTCAGACCTGTAAAACCAATTTAATTAAATATTCCTAACTATCATTATTCTGACATTGAGCTCTTTCCTCCATTTTTAAGAAAGTGGTACTTTTTTATTCATGTTATTTCTTAATGCTAGTCTGGAATTATAAGCAAGACATTTCTAAATCTCTGAACATTTACAGGAACAAATCATGAGTGGTAAATTTTGTAAATCATATAACTTGTAGTCAAATACTACTTTTTTATTCATGAATGTTTAAGTGAAAAATTTAAAAACTTAATAAACAATATTTTACATCACATGTAAGGAGTAATATACTACAATAGAATGCGAAATTCCTATTGCCTACAATCTTCTGGTTTAAAGTCATTGTGATCCTATGTAGACTCTAGCTCCCTGACAAAGAAACAATGGCAATCAATGCAAAAGACCAACATCTGGCTTTCTTCATTTCATTTACATGTACATAACGGTACCACCCGATAAAGGAAGAAGGACAAAATGAATAACCTTCAGTGGAAATCCAGAATTCAGTAGATTCTTCTGCTTGCTAGTTGCAGAATTTTGAGTAAGTTATTTAGTCTTTCCATGCCTCATGAGGAAAGAGTGAAGATAGGGAATATATAAAATACAGTCATGTTAGCCAAGATGCTAAAATTATTAACATTATGAAGGTTGAGGCATGTGGAAAGACTCCATTCTTGTTCTAACTAGCCTGGGGACTTCAACTTTTTTTGAAATTTCCAGTCCTGCATCAATGCCTGGATATACATCTGGACCTCCAGATAACCATCTAATTACTCCCTGAAGGATTTCCATATCCAGATCACTGATTAATCCTGAAGGACTCACGTATATATACATCTGACATCCATTATCCACACCACCAGACATGACCAGAACTTCTGGAACCCATCTTTTGGACCACCTGGCATCCATCATCCAAACTACCTGACATCTGACTGATAACCATCCTGTCCAATCCTAGGGCTAAGAATGCAAGGCTGACACTTCTCAAGAATGAACCTTTTACTACAAGAACTTCTAACTATAGGGGCTGGCCTGGTGGCTTAGGCAGTTGGAGCTCCATGTTCCTAACTCCAAAGGCTGCCGGTTTGATTCCCACATGGGCCAGTGGGCTTTGAACCACAAGGTTGCCAGTTCAACTCCTTGAGTCCCCCAAGGGATGGTGGGCTCTGCCCCCTGCAACTAGCAATGGCAACTGGACCTGGAGCTGAGCTGCACCCTCCACAATTAAGACTGAAAGGACAACAACTTGACCTGGAAAAAAGTCCTGTAAGTACATTCTGTTCCCCAATAAAAGTCCTGTTCCCCTTCCCCAATTAAAAAAACAAAAAAGATAAATTAAAAAAAAAAAAGAACTAACTTTTTTTTTTTTTTTTTTTTGGGAACACTTCTGGGTTTTTGCCTAGCTGTGTTCCTAGTTTTTACACTCCATGACCGTTGAATAAATCTTTATCATTTATTACTAGTGAAAGTCTTTGGACTCTTTTTGAGTTCATTCAACACTTAGTTTCTTCATCTGTATGATGGGAATAGAAATATCTTGGGGTCACAATAAGAAATGAATCACTTACTCTATGTAAAAAATGTCTAGCAAAAAGCATGCAATATAAAAATCACCCAGTAAATGTTATTTCCTTTCCCTTTTACATCCTGCTCAAATATAACTATGCCTGTTGCTAGTGATCTTTGGGGGTAAATTGTGCCTTGTCTTATTATCAGAAGCATTACAGGGAAGAATTGGGAGCTAGCTCCCTGACAATTTCACCTAATATCCCACCATTGTGAAAATTTTTTCAGCCTCTCCTATAGTTGTTTGCATGTCTCAAGATATAGTCTTTGCACTTATTAGGAGACTGTTGCAACTCATTTCCTTGTTTTTGAAAATTTACACACTAAAGTCCATTCTTCATGGTATACACTTCTTTAGGTGTTGACAAATGTATCAAGTTGTATAGCCACCATCACGATCATGATGAAAAACAATTTTATTACCCCAAGTGCTCCCTAGCACTGCCCCTTTGTAGTCAGCCACAGCTCACACCCTCATCTTTGCAAACCACTGATTTTCTCTCTGTCACTAGAGCTTTGTTATTTTTTCCAGAATGTTATATAAATGGAAATATATTATCTAGTCTTTTATGTTTAGCGTCTCTCATATAACAAAATTATTTGAGTATTACCAGTGCTATTATGTGTATCAATAATTGCTTCCTTTTCATTGGCTAAGTAATATTCTATTGTATGGATGCACTATAGTTTGTCCACTCACCACTTAAAGGATATTTAAATTGTTTCCATTTTACAACAACTATTAATAGTTGCTATAAGCTTTCAGTACAGGTGTTTGTGAAGTCATAAGTTTTTATTTCTTGTGGGTAAACGTCATTGAAGTGGCATTGCCGTGTCATAAGGTATATGTTTTACTTTATAAGAAACTAACAAATTATATTCCAAAATTATTATGCCACATTTGCATTCACACCAGCATTGTATGAGAGCTCAAATTGCTCAGATTCCTTGCCAGCACTTGGTATTATATATTGTCAGGTGTTTTGTTTTGTTTGTTTTGTGTTTACCATTTTAATAAGTATAAAGTGGTAGCTCATTGTGATTTTAATTTGCATTTCCCTAGTGATTAACGATGGTGAGATTTTTTTTTTGATGTGCTTATTTGCTAACTCTATATTTTTTCTGGATAAGTGTTCAAATCTTTTACCCACTTTTATTGAGTTGTTTGTTTTCTTCTTGAGTTTTGAGAGTTTAAAAAAATATATTCTGGATACAAGTCTTCTGTGAGATATTTGATTTGCAAAAAAATAAATACGCAGCCTCCAGCATGCATTTTCGCTTTTTTAACATGGTGTTTTTCAGAGAGACAATCTTAAATTTGATAAAGTCCAATTTATTAATTTTTCTCTTCTGATTCAGACCTTTGGCAACTTATCTAAGGACTTTTTACCTAACCCAAGGTTACAAAAAATTTCTTATGCCTTATTCCAGAAGTTAGAGAATTTTATGTTTTATATTTGGGTTTGATGATCTATTTTGAGTTAATATTTGCATAAAGTGTGAGAAATGGGTCTAGGTTCACTTTTTTGGATGTGGATATCCAGTTGTTTCAGTACTATTTGTTGAAAAGACTATCTTTCTTCTTTTAATATGCCTTTATGCCATTGACAAATATCAATTAATTTGAGACCTTCTTTATTTTCAAATATAAGCATTTAATTTTACAAATTATTATATAAAAACTGCTTTAGATCTATTCCACAAATTTTGAAATGTCACATTTTTATTTTTACTCAGTTTAAAATATTTTAAAATTTTGCTTTGACTTTTAAGTTACTTAAAAGTATGATATTTACTTTGAAATATTTTGGGTATTTTCAGATATATTTCTGTTATTAATTTCTGAAACATAATTTACAAATTTATATAATAATTTAGAAAACACGATTTGCATGATTTCTATTATTTTAAGTGTGTTGAAGTTTGTTTTATGATCCCTAATATAGTCTATATTGGTGAATGTTCCATGTGCTCTTGAAATGAATGTGAATTTTTCTGTTGTTCTGTAAATGTCAATTAGGTCAATTAATACTGTTATTCTGGTCTTCTATATTCTTACTTATTTTTGTTATTGTTATTCTTACTATATTCCTGCTTATTTTTCAGCCTTCTTTTTAAAATCAATTACTGAGAAAATATCTTGAAGTCTCCAATGATAATTGGTGAATTTGTTTATTTTTCCTTTTACAGCTATCAGTGTTCTTCATATATTTTGAACCCTGTAGTGAGGTGTCCACACTTCCAGTATTTTATGTCTTTTTGGATAATTTATACCTTTATTATTGTGTAATGTCCTTCATTTTTTTCTGATAATATTTCTTGATCTGAAGTCTACATTATCTGACACTAATTAGCAACTACAACTTTATTTTGATTAGAGTTCGCATGGTATCTATTTTGCATATTTTTACTTTTAATCTATGTGTATATATTTAAAGTGAGTTTCTTGCATATAACATATCCAGTTAGATCTTGTTTTTAAACCAATTTGATAGTTTATCTTATAGTTGGTGTGTTTAAACTATTAAAATTTACATAATTATTGATATGGTACTATAAAAATCTACCATTTATTTGTTTTCTATTTGTTCCATATGGTTTTTCTTTTTTCTCCTGTTCAACCTTCTTTTGTTTAATTGAGCACTTTTTATGATTCCATTTTATTTCCACTCTTGACTTATTATTTATACCTCTAAAACGTCTGGAAGTTAATCGAGAGTTTAAAATTTGTATCTTTACTTAATTTAATTAGTCTACTTTCAAATAATATTATAATGCTTTACATGTAGTATATGGATCTTACAACAGTATATTTACAATTCCTTTTCCCAACTTTCATGCTATTGTTATCATTGTTATCATATATTTTACTTTTAGATATGTAATAAACACAAAAATGCATTGCTATTGCTTTTGTTTTAGACATTCATTTAACTTTTAGAGTAATTAAAAGTAATCAAAATGAATTTACCCATTTCTGGCACTCTTTATTTCTTTGTGTAGATCCAAATTTCTGCCTGGTATATGCCTTTTTCCTAAAAAATTTCTTTTCATCTTTCTTATAGGGTAGGAATTCTGAAAATGAATTATATTTGTTTTCGTTTTCCTGAGAAAGTTTATTTCTGCTTTAATTTTGAAAGATGTTTTCTCTGAGGATAAAATTCCATATTGAAAGATTTTTTTTCTTTCCCCATTTCAAAGTTATCACTCCATTGCCTAGTGACTTGCATAATGTCTGACAAGAAGTCTACTGTAACTCTTAAATCCTCTGTATTTAATGTCTCTTTTTTCCTCTGGCTGTCTTCAAAATTTTTTCTTTGTTTCTCGTTTTCAGAAGTTTAAATATGAAATACTCAGGTGTATAATTTTTTATTCTGCTTTATATTCTTTAATATTTTTGTATCTGTGGATTGTACCTGTGGTTTGTTGTCTGCCATTAATTTTGGAGAATTCTCAGCCATTACCTTTTTTGCTCTTTGTCTTTCAGGTTGGGTCATTTCTATTGACACATCCTGAAGTTCACTGATTCCTTCCCAGGCTACTTGAGTCTAGGAGTGAACCCACTGAAGGCGTTCTTCATATCTGCTGCTATGTTGTTTTCATTTCTAGTGTTTCTATTTCACTCTTACCGTTTTCATCTTTCTGCTGAAATTTCCTTTTGATCTTGCATTTTGTCCAATTTTTCCATTATAGCCTTTAACATATTAATTATAGTGATTTAAAATTTCCTGTCTTATAGTTCAAAGTTTTATATCATATTTGAGCTTGCTTCTTTCCACTGCTTTGTGTCTTGGTAGTGTCAGTTATTTTAGGCACCTTACTTTTTTATATACAAAGGTTTTCATAAGTTTTTGTTAAAAGCCTGATATTTTGTATAGGGTAATAGAGATGGAAGTGAAACAAATAGGGTTTTTTGTTGTTGTTGGCTTTTTGGCCTCAACATAAGCCTCTTTTTTTTTTTTTTTTTTTTTTTCTGTGAGGTTTTTAGTGTGGAAATTTGAGTCAGTCTAGTTAGGAATTGAGTTGTTTTGGAGGTATGATGTTGCTTTGATCACCCTCTATGTACCATGAGCTTTAAATTCTTCTATGGATAACTTTGCAGTTAGGATGGGGACTGGTTTCTCAGAGGTGTTCTGAATGTCTACTTCACCCTCAGTTTTGTGTCTTTTCTTTGTGCTATGCTTCAGAGAGGATTTCTCTCCATGCTCTTACAACTATCCCAGTACTCCACTGTTACTTATACTTGGAGGTTGTTAGCCTGATGGAGGGGGACAAGGGTGGGGGGGCAATTCTTTATGTTTTATTTAACTTCTGTTTTAGGCAGACACTGTTTTCCTGAGTCTCATGAATGTGGGTTTCTCAGTGCTCCTGCCAGGCCCCCTGCTATACTTCTGTCCCTGCACATAATCCTATCCCTCTTCTAGGGGTAGAAGGTAATTTTATGTTTACCTCCATGAGCTACAATGGGTTCTCTTCCGTGTTCTAAGGGTGATGGTGTTTGTTGCTTTTCTCCCAGCAGTTTAAGCCTTTTGTTTCATAGTAGAAGTGAAGAAAAGGGTATGGCCAGGCTTCCATGCCCCTCTCATAAGAGCTGCTGTTTCCTCCCTCAGATTTACACCACAAGCATGGGGTTTTTTGTGAGTGTCTGGGGAGGCCCATAAAGAAGAACCTAAAAGTTGATGCACACTCTCTGTCTATCTGTGGTCCTAAGCAGTTACATAGTCTCTCACCGGCAACACATATTCTCTACCAATTCATTAATAATTCTTGATGTAATTTTCCTATTTGTGTCTGGCTGCATCTGCCTCAGTTAACTAAGTGCTCAGGTCCTGTCTTTCCCTAAAAGAAAACTGTATCTCCTTAGATTTGTGGCTAGTTGTTTGCCACATGACTTCAGCTGCCTGATAGGTTTTAAAAAGTTGTGAACTTGAGGTCTTTCCAAAATTTGTGTATTATTTTTGTTGTTAAGATCGTGATTGGTGCTCTTTCCAACTCTCTACATCTTAAACAGAAACTGGAGATAGCTGTTTTTAAAAAAATTTTCTTTCTCTTTTTCCCAGGGAAAAAATTTAGCTTCAGGTTATAAAAATTTTAGAATTCTTCCCCAATCTTTTCAAGGAGTGTTATGTTCCTTTATCTGTTACACTAATGTTTTTCTTTCTATAGCTGAAAATATATTACCATTAATTGGCATTTTTCTAGCACTTTGCACTTATAAAGTACTTTAGAATAATTTCAATACTTCTATCTGTAACAATTACGTGGGGCAAATGAGCAGCATCTGCCCTTATTTGGATGAGGAATTTGAAACATAGATATACAGAGGGTGCCAAAAAACATGTATACACATTTTAAGGAAGGAAAAAATTGTATTAAAATTGTGATACTCAATATATACCAAAAAATGTATACACATTTTAAGGAAGGAAAAAACTGTATTAAAATTGTGATACTCAATATATACCAATAACAAAAGATGAATAAAAGTCATGTTTGACTTCTGCAATTACAAGAGGTGCTCAAAGTGGATACCTTCAGCGAAATTTTAATATGGCTTTTTCCTTTCTTAAAACGTGTGTATATATTTTTTGGCACCCTCTGTATGTAGTCATTTATTTAGGATCAGAGCAAAGCCATCTTAAAACTTCCAAAGTTAATATGTTAGTTATTTTAGGCACCTGCTTTGATACATTATTGGAGCCTAACTGCCAGACATTCTTACCCAGAACCACAGGGAGAAATCAGGCCTCATTAGAATAGTTACGACAGTAAATTTTTACAGTTTTTGAACATTAAACTTAAACTCAGCCTAAATAAGTGACCATTGTGATTTCTAGAGAACTTTGCCAAGTCTTTACTATGCTATTGTTCTGAGTGCAGGGCAGGCTGTGGTAGAGAAAGAACAGCTTTAACTCTCCATCACTTTAGATCCTACTAGGAAGGGTCAACAGATAAAGGAAGAGCGCCCATAGGGGCCAGCAGGGAAGGATTGTAGTTCTGTTCTGGGCTGAAACAGTCTTCTCCATTTTACCTGGGAGAGTCTCTTGCATCCAAACACGCCCCTTCCTATAACCAGGTCACCTGTGTTCTCACAGCTGTCTTGGGAACCGCTTCGTTCCAGGCCCTGAAGTTACCAATTGTTGGTCTTAGTTTGAGCTTCTTTGTCTCCTATTTATCAGATTCCCTCTAAAAGCATGTTCGGTTCACAGCACAAGAACCAGTATTGGATCTTAGAGCTTGATAAAAACAGAAGTGGGAAATCATATTTTTCAGCAATTCCAAGATCAACCACATGCCATTCTTCTAGGTTTTTTTTTTCTTTTTTTTCTTTTAAATCTTTTGGTTTCAAACAGAAGAAAAACAAGGGCTAAAACTAAGATTTGAGTCCTCACTCCCTTTCCATTAAACTTTTATTTTCTATGCTACAATTCAATCAATGATGACTTTTGAGTGCATACATTTGAACAAAATACACAATATGGAGATATAACATCAAGGGTCATAGCAGGGGTGTAGGGCTGACAGAGGTGAATGAATCTGAGCTCAGATCTTAGAAGCTATACCAAGGTCTCACTTTCTTATGACAACCTGGAAGCAAATTGCCTATATAAGCAAAGAGGGCAACTGAGCTACCAAAGATCCTTCCATATTAAACCATCTTTAAACAGCTAAATGCATGTGAGTTGATACAAAGAGGAAACTATCAAGGTAAAACAAATGAATATAAATTTTTCATAAAAATTAATGCTCAGTGGAATGTTAGTACACCCAGGACTTAGACTCTGATTGCATCCTAATTTTGATGAAAGTTGTAGAAAATTGTTTGCTGAAGATGTAAGTGCTTCATGCTCACAAGCTGACCTCTGTTTGCCTACCACACTTCCTCATCCCATTCAGCAAAGGCTAACATTTGCTATGAGTCTTACAAACCTAAAATCATGCTTAAGTATTGTTCTACTTATGGTTCAAAGATCACAAATAAAATAATGGGTCGAAAGATCTAATCTCTTATGAGAAAATATCAACCTACACAACAAATGAAACAATTGGAACAATCTGACCTGAATTTTAATGATCTGTTTTGAGGTGAGGTAGTGAGGAAAGGAGTAGGAGAGGAAGATATAAATGTACTAGAGAGAGGCAACAAAAGATGGAACAGTTCCAGTTAAGATGGAATAAGCACACTAAGCTCATCTCTCCCAATGAATACAACTATAACACCTGAACTGAATGTGAGGTGCTTATATTTGAGGACCCTGAGGAATGCATAGCAATAGACTAGTCAGGGAAGAATACCAGATTTGAAGTATCGCTGGACCAGTGATAAGTTTGCCTTTTGTTCCTCTCTAGTATCTCTCAGCCTGAACTAGATGCAGCTGAAACAGAGACCTGACCCTCAGGAGCAGGCAGATTCTGAAGCTCCTTAGCACTGGCTGAAGGGAAGCCTAATGCTCAGAGAGAGTGTAAAAGCCCTCCATTTTTGTGGTGACTTTTTCTCTTCTCTCTTTTACTCCATTCTCTTATGCACCAGTCCCAAGACAACCCACTAAGGCAGTGGCAGAGACCAGTAATGACCAGTAATTGTATATCCATATACAAAAATGAACCTCAACCTAAATCTCTTATTCAAAAATTACCTCAGTGGATCACAGATCTAAATGTAAAACATAAATTTCTAAAAGAAAATATAGGAGGAAATCTTCCCGACTTGGGTTAGACAGAGATCTTTGATGGGATACCAAACACACAATTCATAAAAGAAAAAAATGCATAAATTAAAATTTTTTTCATCTGTGAATATCAATGTTCAGCGAATGAAATGACATGCTACAGACTGGGAGAAAATATTTGTGAATCACAGATCTGACAAAGGACTTATACCCAGGATATATAAAGAACTCTCAAAACAACAAAATAAGAAAAGAAAAAAAAAAAAACATTAAAAAATGGGTAAAAGACTTGAACAGACCCTTCACCCATGAGGATATAAAGATGGCAAATAAGCACATGAAAAGATATTCAACATCATTAGTCACTAAGGAAATGCAAATTAAAGCTATAATGAGGTAGTATTACACGCTTATTAGAATGGCTAAAAAAAAAAAAATACTGACACTGGTGCAACAGAACTCTCCTCCATTGCACTGGGAATGCAAAATGACATAGCCACTGTGAAAATGATTTGGCAGTGTAAACATGCTCTTAACCAGCAATTAATCTTAGTCCAAGTCCAGCGATTCCATTACTGAATATCTACCCTAGAAAAATGAACATGTATATTCTTAAAACAACCTGTTCATGAATGTGTATAGTAGCTTTATTCATAATTGCTGAAACCTAGAACAAACCTAATGTCCTTCAATTGTTGAATAAGTAAACCTGTATATCCATATAATGGAATACTACTCAACAATGAAAAGGAACAAACTTCTGACATTATACATCAACTTGGGTGAATCTCAAAGCATTATTATTAAAGAAGCCAGTTTCAAACATTGTACACTGTATGATTACATTTATGTAGTGTACACTTTTGAAAATGTCCATTTGTCGTCTGATAATTTATAAAATAATTTTTTCAAGAAGAGGTATAAAATTGAACACAAAGAAATTTTTTTCTTCAGTTTCATTTTAAGATGTTGATTTCAAGTCCCAAAACCAGAGGCATGTTATGATTGTGGACTAGTAGCATCCTATCACTGAATCCTGCCACGAGAGTTGGGGTTTCCTGGACCCTCTGAAAGCAGAATTAAGAGACTGGCAATTCTTTAGATGATTTGATAGCTGTAAATGAACAATTGTATAATCCTGGTTTACCAGAAATATTTTCCTGTCAATTATTCAAATAGATTGTCTACACTGCTTTAAATTCCCCAGGGAGTTGCCAACTCATCACGTTTCTAAGTTTTATACAAACTTGATTATTGGCCGTGATTCAATTTGTTTTAACATCATTGTTTTCTCTTTCTGCCTTCTGAAAATGTGCTTTTCTTGGTCTCTTGAACCAATGTACATGCCCTAAAACTGGAAACCTCATTTTATGTTGGCTCCATATCACCTCTAATTTCTTTAATTTTCATTTCTTTCATGAGACATGCCTATAAAGCCTTCTCTTTGCGTAGCTGAGTATACATTAAGATGGCTGGTTATCTGGTACTGGCCTAGGCCAAGAGAGGATTGTGGTCTGTTTTCTGCTCAAGTTCTCTCAATTCATCACATCACTAAGATTCAGAGAAACCCACTCAAGGTCAGCGTGATCTAGCAACACTTTCCTTGACCCCTAGCTCTGGCCAGGCAGCTGGGTCATGTGGACCACCATGAACTGCTCACTTTGTGCTGCTCGTTGGTTTCTCCTAACTTCTAATGACATGTCTGTTAGTAAGAATTGCCAACAATAAGCAAACAATAAAACTCATGGGATGTATTTTACAGAGTAGCAGCACCCTTGTCTCTAGCTCAGTAGTTAGGCCAGCGTTTCTGTGCAAAGCCTTCTAGTTTTATAGATTCAGATTCTGATTTAGCTGACACTATAAATGCCTTTTACATGCCAGCTGCTTTCACTTACATTATCTCACTTAATCTCCAAGAATTCCCATCATCTTGAAAGTATTTATTAAGTACTAATTTGCATTACGTGCTGCGTTAAACTCAGGACAATGGCCATTTCACAGGCTCCTAGGGCCTTGCAACATAATAGTGCAGGCATATTTATGTAAGCACGCACATTTTTTAGAGTATTACTTCAGTGTTTCTGTTACGTGTATTTAAGAGGGAACATTCTCAAATGTGGGCACCACAACATTTAACACGCAAATGTATGGTGCCCACCTTGAGTGATAGGACAGGTTACAACCCCTTCTTAATTGTTGCAAATGATGTAGGGTGCATAGTAACACAATACTTGGTGGGTACTTGGTACTTTTCATCCACAGATATTAGTTAATTAATGACTATAATGGGTACAGTGTCTATCTGTATCATATGCAAATCTGTCACAGTCCAGAAACTTTGGACAAGTTTCTACCACGGCATTTGGCTGAGCAAAGTATGGGCATTCAGCTGGAGGACTGTTCTATGTCTTTGAGTCTTTTCTCCCTTGTTATGGTAAAGCATTGACAGTAGTTAAGTAGAGGCAGTTAGAGGAGAGAATCATCGTTGCTTATTCTTTCACTTAACTAGTGCCAAAATCAATTTTGAAGCATTATCCCAAAGTTGCTTTCAACTCAATCTGGGTGTTTCTCTTCAGCTAGAATATCACCCCCTACACTGGAATCTTTATTACATCACACTAATCTAATTTAAATGCATTTTTACTGTACTTGGTTTAATGAATGTTGGAATGTGTCACTATGAAATTGCACCATTAATTTGATAAATAGGACTTGAAGGTATAATTTTTTCCAGCATTGCAGACTAATGAAGCTAAAATACATATATAATAAGAAGTGTAAATAATAAATTATTCTTAGGAGCAAAAAAAAATTAATTAGATCTTACCACAAATTGCATCTCAATGTCAATTTTTTTTTTCAAAGCTACTGACTTTCAAACTACTTGTAACACCATTGTAAATCTTGGAAAGTTTCTCAAGTGATTACCTCCCATCCTGGGAATCTGTTTTAAGAAATGGCTATTGTTCAAAAAATCTTTTTAAGATACCAGTACAGATCCCCTGTTGTCATTTCTACCAGGCATTTAGAGTTTCTAGATGAATTAAACTTCTTCTTTAAGTTGCACAGTTTTATTTATTCATAAAGACTCCTGAAAATCCTTTCAGATACTATGCCATGGAGATGGAAAAAAGAAAAAGAAAAAAAAAAAAAAGAAGAGAAAGACCTGGAAAATTTGCATGCAAATTTGCCTCCAAAGGTGACAGAAATTCATTTCCCGTGATTTCAGTGAAGTTTCTCCTGCAAGTTTGCTTTTCACCAAGAAGTCTGTGTATCCATGGGCTGAAGGATGTGATAACAGAACATGATGGGTCATACCCCAGTTACTGTGCAGAGGCACACTCTGTGGGTACAGATAATAGATAAGCTGGAAGTTAGCTAGTTAATATGCACACTAAAACCGGAGAACAGATCATGCCCCAAAGGAGATTTTATTCCTTGGGTGGAAAAAAAGGAATTATGGCTATGACTGACATAAGTGAGTTTTGGATCAGGTTCAGCATAGGAGCAGTGACTTTAGTGTTTATACATATTAGCTAGTAATTCCTAAAACTCTAATTAATGAAATCTTTGCAGAGGGCATTAGCTACAGGTTGTCTGTCCGCTTAGAAACATGAAGACTACTAAAGCCAAAATATATGGCCATATGAAGTTCATTTGGAGGCTCTACTCCTTGTTTTCAGTGTGATATTAATTTGAAAAACAAAGTGTCCGTCATACACAATAACTGTTTTACTTATTTTTTTTTATTTATCAGATAGGAGGATGTTTTTAAGCTTTATTGTCAAGATGGGATGAAATTTTCCTTATGGAAAGATTCTGAGGAAAAGGGGTAAGAGCTCCTGGGATTCGAATTAACTACGTAGGGTCCACCTACCCTCTCATTGTCCCCAGCTGGAGGTCTGTACATTCAGAGACAATTTAATCATGCTCTGTCCCTTCCTTGTCCTGATGCAGGACCCTGGGCCACATGCTATCCTCGGCCTTATTTTCTATTCCTAGTGTGTAGTTTAACAAACAATGTTTTTATTCCTTGTTATTTGATTTGAAGCCAAAATTCTGACGTGGCATCAGTTTTCTTGCCAGATAATGCATTAAACCTTACTAAGGGGTAAACATAATGATCTTCATTAAACCCTTTAAATGAACCCACCTCCTGCTTCTTCAGGTTGAGAAAAGCATTGACAGCGAACATTGTGGAAGCATCTCAGAGCTATTTTCTTCTTGTAACAGAGGGAGGGAGAGATGAGTGGCAGCTTTTAGGGGACTAAAGAAAGTTAGGTAAACATAAAAGGTTTTGTAAGATTTCCTTTCCTAATGGCAAAGTTTTAGAGCAATAAATCACAATTCGTCAATACCATTAGTTTTGGGGCATTATACACCCTCATTAAAGTGCATAAACAATTATATTTATTGAAGGTAATGTACTGTGTAGTGCATTATAACGACCCTCATTAACATATGTAATCATCATTTGAATGGGCTTTACTACAATGTAAACTGATAATGGCATGATTACCCACTGGGTTATTAACTTTTCAGTCTTAAGATAATGAAAGGTGATGCAAGAAACCAAAAGCACATACACATGGCACTTCATTTGTGAGTTATGCATTTCCATAGCAAATTCTAAGTTCAGGTACCTATGCTTAGTAGCTCTCGCTTTTTTACCTCTTGTCTTGACACACTACTACATTCAATGCAATGCTTTAAAGGTGTGTGTGTGGAGTGGTGTGTGACAGGAACTGTCTCAGACTCAATTTTGAAGATAATTCTCTGGGTGACCCTATTTCTGTCTTATATCGTAGCTTGTAGTGTGCATGCTCTGGTTTCCGTACCTTTCCACACTAGACTCTTGACAATATCACATGCTCTAAGAAAAATGGGAACTTCCTCTAAACTTTTCCTTTGAAAATTTCACTTAGAGGTATTTGGTTAATGATGGGGAAACACTGGAAAAATCCATGTTGAGGGACATTCTACAAAAGTGGCAAAATCATGGAAAATAAAGGAAACATCTATAATTGTTCTAAATTAAAAGACTAAAGAGACATGATAACTAAATGCAATATCCGATCCTAGATTGGAGCCTGGACCAGAATGTTTTTCTCTCTTTTGCTATACTGATATTTTTATTAGGACAATTGAAATAATTTGAACAAGGTCTGTATACTAAATAATAGCATTTTATTAATGTTCATTTCTTGGTTTTGATAAATTTACTGTGCTTATGTAAAAAAAGTCCTTCTTTAGGCACATAAAAGTATTTAAGAGTAATGTATGTCTGCAACTTACTTTCAAATGAATAATTAAAAAATAATATGTCTATGTACTTAATAATAATGATAGTAATAACAGCTTATAAGAAGAGAGAGGGACATAAGGCAAATATGTTAAAAAGTTAACATAATTTGGGTGAAGGGCACTTAGGAATTATTTGTACTAGTCTTTCAACATTCTGTAAGTCTGAAGTTATTTCAGTTCTTTTTTTAAAAAGAAACACTTAAAATTTAAGAATTGACCATAAAAAGGCCATGACTTTAATTAAGCATGTCTGTTGCCTAGTGTTTCCGCATTGAGTCAGAATAACAATCAGGGTCTCAGTACTCCTTTATGTCCCTTATCTGCTCTGTCAGTGAAAGTCACAGAATTGAGAGGACAGCTCTTAATTCCTTTGCTCCAAGCCAATATCTGTTTCCTATATTTTAGAGTCAGGAATGACAAAACATGTGTGATATGAAAGGTGAAAGACATTGTACTCTAATCACCTCGATTAAAGAGTAATAGTAGTAGCCACTTAATAGTCCCCTTTTAACCATCACAACCAGTGATTTCCTAAAATCTTACTACCAGTATTGAATCAGCTTGAGAGGGTTCTCAAAAGAATGATTGACTTAGTCTCTGCATAAGACCTACGGAAAGCACTCCTGTTTTTCTCCTAAACAAATTGCTGTATTCTCACTCTTAAGTAGCACCCAACCAAACTTGAACCAATAAATCACACGGAATAGGCCTAAATTTACAAACACGTATCATAGGGAGAATGGGGCAAATAAAAAACAACAGTAAGTTACCCAGGACACTGAGGGAAGAACAAAGATAAGACTAATATTGGAAGTTTCTGGCATTAGTCCTCTTTTGTCCCTTTAGAAAGCAGTAATAGTAATATATTTTTTTTAAATTTGCTTTAGAAAACATTTTCTTAGGTTGTCTAGTTTTCATAGAATTTCATAGAAATTGAGACTTCTATAGCCAAGAGCTACTCATTTCAAAGTACAGTTATGGAATCAGAATTGACTGACTCTCCTCAAGAACTGCAAAACAAAATTAATCAATAGCTCTTCATAAATAAAAGGAAATGCATACTACAGATGTATTTATATATAGATAACTAGACTTGAAGACTACATCTACTGGGTTAATGTTTTTATTAAATCACATAAGTGTTGGCACAATCATCTTTTCTTATTACAAACACTGAGCATTTTTATTTGCTACAGGGTATAGCTTTAAGAAATTTCCAATTGACTGACAGCTGCCTGTCAACTTCTTACTCTGGAGAGACCCAGGAACTCAGCTTGCAAAGCTCCAAGGAATTCTAGGGAGCTCCAAGATGGTTAATGGCTGTCCATTAGCGTGAGGCCCAGCGGAGCCCTAGAATCTGTTAAGTGGGAAGTTCTTGCTGCAGAAGGTCATATAATTCCCTATTGCCATCTGAGAGAACTGGGAAAATTCAACTTGAAGCAAAGACTGGGGTGCTATAAGTTTATGTACTAAGGGAAATCATGTCATGCAGTTTGGTATTACCGTACACCATGTTTTATTTATACTCTATACTGGATGAGAAATTGAATACTGTTCTCTTTTCTGGCAATGGAAACCTGCCTTATTCTCCTGAACTGGGCACTGCATCAATACAGCAGCTTGCAGCCTTTTTGACTACGTATTATAGAGTGGCTTCTGTGCATTATATATTAAATCCGATATGCACTGTGAGTTTATATGCCACACACACTACATTTTTCTATATTACATCCTGCAATCTATCATGTTAAGTGAAAGGGGTGATGGAGTGGGCCTCAGGTAATGTAAAGAAGATTGCTAACAGCTTGCATGCTGTGTTGAGAGTAGGTAAGTATTTCTGCAGTGTGCTCTGTGTATATACACCGAGTGAGCACACAGCAAACTGACCATGTAGAGAGTTCAACATCCCTGGCAATGGAATTAACCACCTATATACCACTAAAATTACCTACCAGCCACAAACTACGTGCCTGCCCCATTAACAAAGCCCAGCAAAGTTTCATGTGAGCCAAATAGACCTTCCCAGAAGTGGGAATAAAAATGAAGTCTGGCCCATTAAAGGAAAAGCAGTCCCCTCCCCACTCCCTGGCCCTAAAACAGCCAAGCCAGGCTAACCAAGGGCCTCAGCACAGGAAACATGGACAAGAACTTAGCAATCACAGTCTCTGAGCTGTTAATACCTGTCTCATATTCTTCAGTCTAGTGTGTGGAAGGGACCTGGAGCTCCCATCTCTAAATATCACATAAAAGAGAACACAAAAGCAATGGTTAACAATTGATGAGGGAAAAAGTGTTGATTATTCTTTTGAAATAAAAGTGGATTTTCTCATGACATTATATACGCATGTATCAGAATTCCTAAATCTAGGAATATTCAGAATTGTGTTACCTGCTTTATCACTGCCCCTCAAATTGTCTCTTCTGGAATTTTCTAGATGGGGAAGTACATGTATTCTTGTCCTCTCTTTTTAGCATAACTGTTATGGCTTATTAGGAATTCTAATGGAAAATTTTATATTTCTGTGAAAATTTCTTGGTTCTGCTCATCTATTGATTTAAAGGTAAATGTTTTCTCATTATCTGGGACCTACGTAGTATTGTGACTGCCCATCAAGACTTGACTGTGTGTTCACCAGTGCGAGTTCCCCTGTCTTCACCATTTGAGATCCTGTAGCTGCTTTAATCTGTGGCTACTAATCTTAGAATTACACTGAAAACAAAACAAAACACTATTAGACCTCTTGACTTACCACAGGACAGCCCTGGCTTCTCATTGTCACTGCAGAAGCTTTTCCTAAGAGCAGTGAAAGTGGTCACAAGGATGAAGAATCTATTCCATCAGTATGAGTGAACAGAACAATCATTTAAGGTGCTGTATAATCACCCATTATTTCTATTCTTCTACATGGATAAACTTCATGTGATGAGGGGATTGTAGCTTTTGTAGAAAGAGACTCTTGGCCTTGAGTATCAGCCTTTACAATACCTTCCTGGTGCAATATTATCAGGTGACACCAATTCATCCCAGAGCATTTTACAGCTTAACAGAAGGTTTTGATTTCCTGGTGGAGTCTTAATTGATTCTCAATCCTTTAGCATTCAACCTTCCTCATGGTGATTGTTATAAGACTTAATACAGGAAATATTAAGTTTAGAAAAAGAAGGCCCAGCAGGGATACTTTTGTGGATTGTCAAAGATATGTTTCACTATTACCGTGTTTCCCCAAAAATAAGACCTAGCCCGACAATCAGCTCTAATGTGTCTTTTGGAGCAAAACTTAATATAAGACCCAGTCTTATATTATATTATGCTAGATAAGACTGGATCTTATATTATAGTAAAATAAGACTGGCTCTTATATTAATTTTTGCTCCAAAAATTACATTAGAGCTGATGGTCCGGCTAGGTCTTATTTTTGGGGAAACACGGTAAGTGGAAGTGCCTGTAGAGCTAGCCGAGGAACTTTGGGTAAAGCTTCAGGCCATCTCACGTATCTCCAGCTGCCCTGGAAGAGAAGGGTCCATATAATCAACAATCTCAACTGCGAGATGATGTACACAATGACACTGACAAGCCAAGCAAA
The DNA here is from genome assembly GCF_036562045.2 of Rhinolophus sinicus. NCBI lineage: Eukaryota > Metazoa > Chordata > Mammalia > Chiroptera > Rhinolophidae > Rhinolophus > Rhinolophus sinicus. The sequence continues at coordinate 38,502,348 of NC_133758.1, read as the reverse complement.
ATAAGCAGGAGTTACTTCCAGTTTTATCCTATCAAAGGGAAGGCTGCCAAAATTCAAAACTCTAAGAATGCAGATTGAGCAGGGAAATCCATGGTCAGGAAAACAGTGCTACCTGGGCCATACACAGAGGACTGCACGGACGCTGCTTTGACACAAAATTTGCATGAAATTTCTTTCCTGCTATAGTTAGTTAACTGGGCCAAACCTGCCCTCATAACTTTTAAAAGGATCAAATCTAATCAGGGAAACCATGAGGATGTGATATTAGTAAAATAATACCAGTTATGGCAAATATTTGCCTTCATAGATAGGGAGGAACTAAAACTTCTTGGGTTGCTCAAAATATCTAGGGCATCACAATGTGCCTATCCTTGGATTATAAGGCTACTGGGTGCCCTACTCCTTCTCTTGAGCATGGGCATTTGCATTCCTCCTCATCAACGCAGGTGGGTAGGGGGAAGGTGGGCTTTCCAGTCACCTGGAAGAAGAAATTACCCTAACTGAATATTCATTCATTCTTTCATTTATTAAAATAAACTTTTTCTGCATACGAACTATGTGTTCAACACTCTAACATATTTTCAGAAAATGTTGATGGGGAGGACTTTCCTCCCATACCTGAGATGAGGAAGTTATGTCATGAGGCTATGTTACCACAACTAAGCATTACTCAGCAGAGATGGTCTTCCATGTGGCCCTCTACACACCTAGCCACAGAGTTTGCTTTACTTTCATTTGTTATGCCTCACACTACACACATGTGCAAGGTGTTCTAGTATACCATCTTATACCAGTTTATATAAAAATGTACATAATCATTCTGCAGCTGTCAGAACTGCCTGGAAAAGCCCAAGAGTTCAGTATGAAAGGTGCTATTAGGTTGGGAAAAACACTACGGCTGCCACAGATGGCTCATTTTCACAATAGACATGAGGTTTTAAAAAAACTAGTTGTTTTGCCTGAAGCATAAACAAGGACTATTCTCCTTGAGCAAGTGGAACTGGCTTTGCAGAGATGAGGCTCCAATCTGTCTTGCTAAATTCTGACATTAAAAAAAAACACATATGGGTACATATGCAAATGCTCATATGACAAAGGTATAAGTCTGGAGTAGCTGTACCCAAAGCTTGACTTTACATTGTTTTTCATGGTGGTGTCAGCAGTGTTTTAAAAATAGTATTATTTTTATTGTAAGAAAAACATGTACTCATTCCTGAAAATTTTGAAACATAAAGAAAAATTCACCCATAATTTCACCATCCAAGGATCACCACAATAACTCTTTGGTATATTTCCTTTCAGTCTTTTTTCTGCATGTCTGTGTGCGCGTATATGTATACAGACACACATATATATTCTGTTAACATATATAAAATAAACATATTATATACATTTTAGACATTTATATAATTTATATATCTATTACAAATATATGTTTCTCTCTTTACATAATTAAGCAATGGAATATATTTTTATATGCACACATTTATATCTTTTGTTCATTAGTATTATAATTATAACAGAAACAATTTATAATGACATTAGTCATTAATTACACTCCCTGAACATTTTTAATGATTACATACTATTCCATTATGTGTATACACCATAACTTGTTTAAAGTTATCTACTATTAAAAATATGAGGAGAAAAAGTTGCCAGGTTTTTTTTTCCTGTGGACAATGCTTGATTAACCATTTATATTCAAATATTTGGCTGTGTCCCTAATTACATGAATTAGTGGAGCAAAGAGTGATCTCTCAAAACATTTTTAAGACTCTTAAGACTCTCTGGTCAAGATGGTGAAGTAGGTAAATGCTGTGCTTGTCTCCTCTCGTGACCACATTAAAATTACAACAAAACAACAGAACAACCATCATTGAGAATCCCCTGAAGTCTAGCTGAATGGAATCCCTACAACTAAGGACATACAGATGAAGCCACCTTCAGACTGATAGGAGGGGCAGAGATGCAGAATGGGCTGGTCCCATATCCACGTGTGACCATTAAATATTGGGAGGAATATCTGAGCTGTGGTGTTCCCCCTCCAAATGCTGCCCCCCGCCCCAGGGATGAGGGTTCCCAGCCCACAGCAGGCTCCCTAACCCAGGGTTCCAGTGCTGGGAAAGAGAAGTACACATAACTTCTGACTATGAAAACCAGCGGAGATTGTGGCTGACCTATTTGCAGACAGACTCACTTGCTCTGAGCTCCAGCCCTGGAGAAGCATCTCAAAAGGCACCAGAGACATACGAGAAGGTACTGAGCTGTCTGGCTCCAGAGTGAGGGCTGGAGGGGCAGCTTTCTCCCAGAGGGAGGAGCTGGCTGAAGTCATTACAGTGGTACCTCGGTTTTTGAAAGTAATCCATTCTGGGAGACCGTTCGAGTTCTGAGACGTTCAGAAACAGTCGACAGCTAGGCCTCAGGATCTTGCACTCAGCATAATCCACGTGACATATTCGACTTCTGAGGTGTGTTCAAAAACTGAAAACCGAAGCATTTACTTCTGGGTTTATGACATTTGTAAATCGAAATGTTCATCAACGGAGACATTCGAAAACTGAGGTACAACTGTATTTGTTTGTTGAGCCCTCCCACCTCCCGGCATGCAGATGCAGGTGATCACCATATCTTAGTCTCCATCAACCTGGTTGGCTAATACCATTCATCTGCCCCACTCTTGATTCCCTGAGATCCTACCCTACACAATTTTCAGGCACACCCAAGTGGCATCCACTGGCTTTTCCGTGCAAATGGCCTGTCTTGGCTCATGCTGTGGACTTTCCTAAAAACCTCTCAAAAGTTCACAAAACACAAGCAAGCATCATCTGGCTTTAGCATGTCCCATACCTCTGGTTGAGCAGCCTTAAACCCATCACTAGCAACAGCCAGCCTTCATTCCCAGATTGGTCTCTTGAGGCACCTGAAAGCCCAATGCAGGTGGTGGCCATCTGTGGATTGCTTTGTGGCTCACTCCAGGTGACCCCAGGCAGGGCACAGGCTGTGGCTAAACTTGGCCTGTGGTGGAGCCCCTCCCAGGAGGGCCTGGGACTGGCATGCCCTGTGGCCAGCTTTGGACCAAGCCAGGGCATCACATGGCCACTGCAAAGGACAATACATCCAAAGGGCAGACTGTGCAGGCACCAGAGCCCTGCTAAAGCAAATCCTGCTCCATATGATCAGCCCCTGCACAACAGCTCCTCCACTGTAGTCATAGCCAGTCTTCACAACCAATCAACCCAAGGGTCAATTTCTCCAATTGATGTGCAAAGAGCACCAAGGCACAATTACAGCAGAAGGGCACACACAACCCACCCAAAGGACACACCTGAAGTACCCAGCTGTGGTGACCAGGGAGATTGTGCCATGGGAAACCTACTACATAAAACCACTCTACTGATAGTGGGAGACATAGCAGCTCTACCTAATACATAGAAACAAACACAGGGAGGCAGCCAAAATGGGGAGACAATGAAACATGTTCCAAATGAAAGAACAGAATAAAGCTTCAGAAAAAGAACTAAACAAAATAGACACAAGCAACATACCAAATGTAGAGTTCAAAACACTGGCTATAAGGATGATCAATGATCTCAGGGAGAACTTCAACAAAAAGATACAAAACATAAAAAAGAACCAATCAGAAATGAAGACTACAATAACTGTAATAAAGAATATGTCAGAGGGAATTAAGAGTAGATTAGATGAAGCAATTAGAGGATCAAGTCAGCAATTTAAAAGTTAAGGTAGCAGAAAACACCCAATCAGAAAAGCAAAAATGAAAAAGAATCCAAAAAAAAATGATAGGACAGTTTAAGGGGACTGTGGGACAGCATCAAGCATACCAACATTTGCATCATAGGGGTACCAGAAAGAGAAGAGGAAGAGCAAGGAATTAAAAACCTATTTGAAGAAATAATGACAAAAAACTTCCCTAACTTGGTGAAAGAAATAGACATACAAGCCCAAAAAGCTCAGAAAGTCCCAAACAAGATGAACCCAAAGAGGTCCACACCAAGACACATCATAATTAAAATGTAAAAGGTTAAAGACAAAGAAAGACTCTGAAAAGCAGCAAGAGAAAAGCACTTAGCTACCTACAAGGGAGCTTCCATAAGACTGTCAGCTGATTTCTCATTAGAAATTTTGCAGGTCAAAAGGGATTGGCAGGAAACATTCAAAGTGATGTAAAACGAGGACCCACAACCAAGATTATTCTATCTAGCAAAGCTATCTTTCAGAATTGAAGGACAAAGAGCCTCCCAATTAAAAGCTAATGGTGTTCTTCACCACAAAACCACTATTACAAAGAATCTTTGAGGGACTTCTTTAAGACAAAAATAAAAAATATGAATAATAAAATGGCAATAACTATATATCTATCAACAATTACTTTAAATGTAAATGGATTTAATGCTCCAATCAAAATAGGGTGGCTGAATGGATAATAAAACAAAACCCTTACATATGCTGCCTAAAAGAGACTCACTTCACATCAAAATACGCATACAGACTGAAAATAAATGGATGGGGGAAAAATATTTCATGAAAATGGAAAAAAAACAAACAAATAAAAGCTGTGGTAGCAGTACTTATACCAGCAAAATAGGTTATAAAACCAAGGCTATAACAAAAGACAAAAAGGACCCAGTAATATCACTTCTGGGTAGTTATCTGAAGAAACCCAAAATGCTACTTCAAGAAGATATGCACATATATATGTTCACTGCAGCATTGTTTATAATAGCCAAGATGTGGAGGCAGTCTGGGTGTCCATCGATGGGTGAAAGGATAAAGAATTAGTGGTACATATATACAATGGAATATTGCTTGGTCATGGAAGGGAATGGGTTCTTGCCATCTGTGGCAGCATGGATGGACCTGGAAGGTATTGTGCTGAGTGGCGTATGTCAGACAGAGAAAGACAGATGCAATGTGATTTCTTTTATATGTGGAGTCAAAGAACACAATAAACAGTCATAAGAGAAACAAACTCATAGAGACAGAGAACATTTTGATCTTTGCCAGATGGGAAGGCAATTCGGGGGCAAGATGTAAAAGATTAAGGGAAAAAGAGGTACAAACTGATAGTTCAAAATAGTCATGGGGATGTAAAGTGAAGCATAAGGAATATAGTCAATAATATGGTAATAACTATGTATAGTGCCAGGTGGGTACTAGACCAGTCAGCGGGATCACTTCTTAAATGAAATAAATGCCTAACCACTATTTGGTACATCTGAAATTAATATAAAATAATATTAAATGTCAACTGTAATTGAAAATTAAAAAAGGGGGGAAGGTGAGGGGAATGAGAAGTATAAAACAAATAACTCATGGGGATGCAATGTACAGCATAGGGAATATAGTCAATAATATTGTGATAGTGTGGTACAGCGTCAGATGGTTGCAGGGCTTATCATGGTGATTACTTCTTTAGGTATGTAAATGTTGGATAACTATGGTGTACACCTGAAACTAATATAATATTGTATGTTAGCTATATTTAAAAATTTTTTTTTTTAATTTTATTTTATTAAATTTATTGGGGTGACAATTGTTAGTAAAATTACATAGATTTCAGGTGTACAACTCTGTATTACATCATCTATAAATCCCATTGTGTGTTCATCACCCAGAGTCAGTTCTCCTTTCATCACCATATATTCGATCCCCCTTACCCTCATCTCCCACCCCCTACCCCCCGCCCCCTTTACCCTCTGGCAACCACTAAAATAAAAATAAAAATAAATTAATTAATACTCAATAAGACTAAGTAAAAAAAAAAAAAGACTCAATATGCATTACCGAATACTTCACCTAAAACAAACCTTGTTTGCTGGGGATAAGAAACGTTTCTGGCTAAATATCAAGGCATATTATTATACAATGGGGCCTATTTGGTACAAAAAACATCTCATCATAATTTTTCATAACTTCTTGCGGTGTGTCTAGTCTACTAGGAGTAAACCAAAATGGAACTATTTTCTAGCTGACAATTGTAACTCTACAATAATCAGCCCAGATCTTATACTGACTGCTTTAATCACAACTTCAGTCCCTCAAAAATGGCATTGTGTTTTATATTGCATTTTTAACCACTCTTTCATTTAGAGCTACATCTTCACTAATTATCTCTTAATGTTATAACTTCTTGAATCCCCTCACTGTGAGGTCCTTTCACAAGAGCAAACAGTTTTATTAGAAGAGGACTTAGGAAACTTCCTTGTTTATCTTAATGCACAAAGTATTCTGAACCCACCTGAGGAAATGTTATTATCTTTCAGGAAACGATATAGTCTCCCAATGCTCATCCACACACCCTAAAGTCTCCCTTGAGATATAAAAGCAATCTGAAAATTAAAAAGAGCATTTTAGCGTGTGTGTGTGTGTATGTGTGTATGTTTGTGCTTTAATGGTAGCAGCAAGGTGTCATTTTTTTCCCTTGATTTTGTGGCTTAAAAATCCATCTTCTGTATAAATACACTACTAGGCATTCCCTCTATGATCAGTATTATCTTCATCAAGGGTACTACTGTGGTGGATAGACTGCTACTCAGGGTCCCACGTGGATTTGCATGGAGTGTGGATTTGAACCCACAGTCTCCACTATCCCAAGTCCAGCCATGGCAGTCAAGCTACCCTTCCCACTCCAGGATGATGTATGCCCTTTTGTGGAAAGTGTGATGGATAGAGACAGCTCAAGCACTAAACTGGAACCCAAAATCAATAAATGTATTAGGACTGGGTGCTAATAAATTGGTAACCATTTAATCCTCCTGTTATTAATTTTTTTTTCTCTTCCAGACGTGAGCTGGGGTACCTTGTGTGAACCTGGTACACCACAGCTGCGTTTGCCCTGGAGGTTGCCTTTGTGAGTTGAAGGAGGAGGGACCTTCCTCACCTACTTCAATATTATTAGTGGGTATTTATTTCAAACATCAGGAAGAAACACCTATTTCTCTATTTGGTATTTATTGGCTCAAAGGAAGACTTCATGTGATTCCATTTAAAAAAAAACTTTCGATTACAGATATTTTCAAATATTCACAAGTATTGAGATAATATAATAAACCTCTATAGGCCTATCACTCATTTCACTCATTTTTAACTTTATTTTCTTCTGCCTTTAGTTTTAAGGATCCTGGTTGATTTTCTGGAAACAATGGGCCCCTCTAGGTAATGGCAATATATAGTTCACAAATGTTAAGAGCATTCATCATGGGGTTTTCCTCATCTCAGTGTGAGATACAACCATCCAATGAATTTGCTAAAATAAAACATCCTAGAGTCTTTATTGACTCCCTACATCCAATTTTTCAGCCAGTCCTGTTGGCTTTTCTTCCAAAGTATATCTCACATCTGTTCAATTTCCCTACTTCCACTGCCTCTTCCTCAGTGTAAATCCTTGTCTTTTCTGCAATATAATGCAGGATTATTGCACAATGATTATTGAAATATAATGTCCTCCCTGCTTGTATGCGTGTCTCCCAGCTATACCATGATCTGTTCCCCACCAAGCATTTCAAGCAATCATGCCATTCTCCTGCTTATGACCCTCTAATGGCTTCTACTTTTGACACCCACTACCCCTTCCCTTAATCCATGTAGCTAGCTGATCTTCTACAAACATAAATAGTCATTTCATTTCTGAAAACCCTCCAACGGCTTCTTATTGCACCTGAAGGTCAGACTCCTTGGCCTGAAATTGCCTCCTCTTCAGAAGTAAATTTCTTATCTACTTTCATTTTGCTCACTGTGCTCCCACTGCACTGGCTCTCCTTCAACTCTTTGAACATGTTAAGCCACGCTCCATCTACCTCAAGGTCTTTGCACTTGTTTTCCAAACCCCTACCCAGATCTTCACTGTTAACTCCTTCCTGTCATCCAGGAATTGACCCAAATATCACCTCCTTGAGAAGTCTTCCCTTATCAATTGAACTAAACTAGCTCTGCAACCCCAAGACCTTATTACTTATGAAATTATATCATACACTTAATATCTTTTCATCTACTATCATAACAGCTCTATAAAGGAAGAGACCTTTTCTGTCTTGTTTACCACTGTGTCTTGAGTTCCTGGAACAAGGTATGTGATGGAAACTCTACAAAAATTCATTGAAAGAATGTAAGAATAAATAATGTATTACAGAATTGTACACCTGAAATCTATGTAATTTTACTAATAATTATTGCCCCAATAAACTTTAATTTAAAGAAGAAAAAGAAGAATAAATGAATACAATAAAAAGAACTTTAGAATCTGATTGTAAGAATCTTATAGGTAATCGCTACTTTTCTAAATGAGAAGGGTAAATTTAACAGAGAAAGCAGATTTACAAAAGCTCCTGGGGGCTTTGGTAGGTTGTGTAGAACCACTGAAAGTACTAGGGAAGAGCTGCCACATGCAGACAGTTAGCAAAGACTGTAGAAGATTCGTTTATTCCCTAGATAATATCCTTTCCCTCTCTGCCTAATATCCCTGCCATCAGATTAGTGACTCTGGGTGAAACATGTGCCGAATGGTCCCTTGAGTACAGAGGCCATATCTACTACCTCCTAGTAGCTTCCCAGACTCTTAATGAAGTGCTATTGTTCATCACCTCCTCATTCGCTGAAACCTGACAATGTTACTTCTACTCCTCATCATTCCACTGAAACTGATCTCTCCATATTTCTACTGGTATCCTAATCCTCGACTCCAATTCTCAGTCTTCATTCTCTTTGGCCCTGTCATCATTCCCCACTGCTGACCATTTCCTTCTTGTGGAAATTCTTTGTTCCTATGACTTTCGTGGCATTGGACCGCTGGTTTTCTTTCTACTGCTATAGGTAACTTGCTCCTATGTACTGAATCTGTGTCCCTGACATTCTCCAAGGTTTACATCTTAGCCCCCTGCTTTATTATGTCTATTCTATATTATACACATGCTAATTACAGGGTGAAGTCATCTATTTGGATAACCTAACATTGAGTCCAAATCTGCAAATTGAGCTAATCTCTTCTCCAGAACCAGCTTTCTTTCCAGGTTTCCCTATTTCTAACACTTTATTTATTCATTCACTTAAGGAAAAAGCTTAAAAAGCATTTTGGATTTCTTCCTCTTTCCCTAACCTCTCCCACTAGAAACATTCAATTATGATTTTATTTTATTTTTTATTTAAGTCCCTTCCTATTATTATTTCCACCAATTGATGCCTCATTCTCATTCTCTTATCTGCTCCAGTAAATCCAGTCAAGTTAATTTTGAAAGTGCTTTGCCCATACCACTGTATTGCTCAAAAACCATCTTTGACTATCATTGACTAATCCGTAAAGTCTGAACTCCATGGCTTAGGATAATGCCTACCTAAAAATTGGTATTTTCCCCTTCACTACTGTTTTTCCCACTGCTTCTGACATAAAACCTTTGCTCCTACTAGGCATTTCGACTCTCTGACTTCTGTCCTTCCTTGATACATCCTTCCTTCACTCTAAAGTTTTGACATAATAAAGGGGAAAGGATCTTGACTACTGTCAAATATTAACTGACTGAATCTGTGCTATCTAATATTTATGTCAGCCACCAGCCACATGTGGCTCCTGAGTACTTGAAATGTGACCATTAAGACTGAATAACTGAGTTATTAATTTCAATTTAATTTAATTAAAACACTAATACTCAATTTAGTTACTAAGAAAGTTTTAAGCATATTTGGAACAATTTGGACATGCAAATATCCTTTTTTACTGTAAATTTTATGAAATCTAAATGCAGACCAAGTATCGGTGATGAAATTTTAGAGGTCAAATTTAGATGTGCAGTAAGACCAGAGTTTAAAAACTTAATTTTAAAAAAAACAATGTAAACTATCCCATTAATTTTTTTAATTTTGATTACATGTTGAAATCATATTATTTTGAATACATTGAGTTAAATCAAATATATTATTAATATTAAATTTACCTCCTTTGTTTTACTTTTTGCAATATCACCACTGGAAAAATTTTAATTTACACATGTGGCTTATATAATGTTTCTTTGGACAGAGCCCTTCTAAGAATCATCTTTGTTAAAATATCCTCATACCCATAAAGACTCCCACACTGATTATAAGGCCCAGCCCCAGGCTGAATGAATCACAATCTCTAGAAGAAGGTCGTGGGGTTGGTATCTTTAATAAATGCCCAAGAGATTCTAATATTGACATAAATTTGGGAAACCTGCCCGAAGGGCTGTCCCCTACTTCTACCAAGAGCATTTGTTGTCGTTACTACTCATTTGATGCATTCCTTCCATGCACATTCTTCTGTGCTATCATTCTGTGTTGCACATGTGTGTTTTGAACTAGACGGAAAGCACTCAGAAAGGAGTAGGTGTAATACTTACAGCTAACATGTACTGAGTGGCCATAAGGTACCAAGAACATGGCTTATGTTTATTTTCTAATTTAATCAATAACAGCACCTACAGTGTAGTAAGGTAGGTGCTACTTTATCCCCATTGCACAGAGGAAGTAGGGATTTAGGTCACACAGCTACTTACTGATGGAGCCAAGATCTGGATCTATCCTGTCTAACCTTAAGGCCGGCCTTCTCCATGATATTGTCTAGGTGCTTAGTGCAGTACTCATTTGTATAGGATGCTTAATAAATGTGAATGATGATAACGTTCAGCACCCCAAATACAAAGGTGGGTGCACTCAATAAACACTGGTGGTGCCTTTATCACACAGCAAAGTAAGAGAAGAGACAGAAATGTGTTTGCCTCATTTGTTCTCAAGTCAAATGCATGTCCCCTGTCAATGGAGCAACTGCTGTGATATACAAGTCACTGGTTTCTGATGAAGAGTTCCCTGCCTCCAGAACTCAGTAATAGGAGCACCTGTTCCAGAGCTCCAGAGGGTGCAACTGGAGCTTTCTGTGTGAAGGGGATTGTTTGGGGGGCTGTGACATTAGAGCAGAGCAGTGCAGCAGTTGTCAGCCCGCCAAGGAACAGACCAGCTGAAGCCACGATGCCAAGGAACATTCTGTCCAGGCTGCGTGGATGTTAGGATTCCCAGAAAGAGAAAGAAATGTGGGATTGGAAGCTGAAGCAAGATTCACCAGGCTTGTACAAGGCAGTTAGCTTTTAGTTGTTATAAAAATGAAAATAATTGTGAAAGCAGAGAGAAATCTGCAGCTGCTCGGGGCTATTCATACCATAAGAGATCCCACCAGGCCCTCTTTATTGTTGCAGTTTTGGCATATTATTTTCTTATCACACACAACTTCCTCACTTCTGTTCCTGGATAAGCACTTAGGCTCATAAAGCTGTGGGTCAGCCACAGTTGAGCATCCAGCCCACGGAACAGCCAGCCATGGGGAAGACTGAAGCCCGCCCCCGGAAAACCAGCAGTGACCAGAAAAGCTGGCCAGGCCTGTCCATTAATGGCCCCAGGTTCTGGGGCTCTGGCCTGGATCACCCGCCCCTCAGCAGAGCCTCACCTGTGAGAGTAGACCCACTGTGAGGGCCGGGCATTGCGACCACCTTCCTGGGTACTGAGCCATTTGTGGCTTCGAGGGCAAGGGACAGGTGCACTAGCAAGCGCTCAGCTGCAAGGAACTGGCCCATGCTGGACCGAAGGGGCCGGGTGCCCACCACACATGTGCGCTGGACAAATACGCTGGCATCTCCGGCATGGGCAGAGAGCATGCCGCTCCCATTATCCCGGCCCATTAGGGAAGCAATTGCAAAAAAAATATTTAGCAATTTGGACAGGAGTGAGGCTGCAGAATGGCTCATTTCTCTGTGACAGCCTGCTACATACAGATGAAAGGGAAGGCTTATTACAAATTTTCATTACCCCCAAATCAAAAAACAACAGCAGGCAAAGCAAGGACTTTGAGTCCGAGAGGTGGGGCCAGAAATCCACCCAGAAGACCACAAAGGAGCCCCAGCAAAACAAATCAATCACCCTCTCAGTCACTTCTACTTGCAGGGCGCCGTCATGCGAATGGCAATCAGGCCTACCAGCCTGTCAGGCTTCGGCCTTCAGCTCCTTGCCTCACACTATTCATTAAGTGCACCAAATACAGCCTGCAGGGCTCTCCTCTTGCTCAATGCCCTTACTCACCTTCCCTCAACAGCCTGTGCTCTGCAGGAAAACCCACCTCCAGCCTGGGAAGCTGTGACAGCAGGATTTGGTAAAGGGAAGCTACCAGGGTTTGCAAACAGCTCCAGGATCTTTGCATTTTGCTCTGCTTCCAGCTTTAGTTAGCACCCGGTAGCAATCAAACCCCAGATTCAGAAGGGCAAAGGGACTTGTGAGCTCGCAGATGCTCAGGGCTGTGGTTTCTTCAGTGCTCCCCTCACCCCCAATTCAGATACTGCCGAGAGTCCAGAACACCCACTAGGCACACACCTGAAATGAAACCCCCGCCTCTGAATATCCTACACAGGTCCCAGGGCCCACTCCTGCTCTAATGAGTCTGGCTGCCTGCAGAGCTGTATAATACATTGTGCCTTTGACCTTATTAGGAGACAACTACACAAATACTGCCTTTTCCTGGCCTGGGTGTCTGTCCACAGGTATCCCCAGCACGTTTACCATTGCAGATAAAAATGAGCTGTGGCAGGGGGTTGCAGGCTGGATGTTTAATAAGACCAGGGCTGGAATAAAGAGGCTTTCCATTCCATGATTTCTCAAAACCCCATCTTTTAGCAACAGCTTCAAAAACGCATGTTATTAAACATCTGGGTTTTAGTGACTTGTGTATAGAGAGAGAAAGACTGCCCAGAGGATGGAATAAATGTGATTCAGGGGGCAGGGATGGGGGAGTCTAAGGATTGTTCCCCTTTGGGACAGCTAGTATTGATGGTTAAAGGACAGAGTGTGGTCATAGCCTCAAGCACACAGAGGCAGGGCTCCAGTGTTACCAGTTTTATTTATATGAGATTAAATAAACTAGTTTGTGAAGAAATAGCATATATGTGAAAATGTATAAAAGATGTTTTATGCCTCCTAGTATGATGTATGTTAAGTGTCAAGTGTTTGTGATGTTAGTGGTGCATACACAGAGATTACTGCTGAGAGTTTGGAGGAGGCGTACCCCTGAACAGCTGAGTGATCAAAAAAGGATTCACTAAGAACAAGAATAAAGATTTATTGAGCTTCTGTGTGCCAAGCTACTTAGTTGTCTTTTTGAATGGTAAACTGAGGCCCAAAAGTTTTCCTAACTTGCCCAAGGCCCTAAAGCCAGGGAGGGGCAGAGCTAAGAGGAGTGCAAGCTGAGTAGGGCGTTGGCAGGGGACAACCTCAGAGCCATGGCCCAGAGACAGAAACTCCTGTTCCACAGCTGAGTGCCTACATGTCCCAGGCACTGGCCCAGACACCAGGGGAAACAAGGATGAAGAAGACATGGGATTCTCCTTGAAGGAGCTTAAGGCCACAACATTCTCAGGGACACCACTACCATAAAATACCATGATGAGCAATAGAGGGTACCATAGAACAAAGAGATGATAACGAGGGTGGGAAAAAATGTGTTTGAGAGGCAGTGGTAAGCTGGTATGACTGAGGCACCGGCCAGAAATTTCTCCCTCTACACACAAGGATCCCAAGCCAGTGTTAAGGGGACTGAATACTGACCTTTTACATTTCCCCCAATTTTTCCAGACTATAGGTGCTGGTCATAGGAGGTAGGATTAAGGTTAAGAATTGTTTCTAGACACTGTCACTAGGAAAAGTGTGCCCACTCCCTGTTCTTCCTGAGGTTTATGCTCTTCTTGGGCAGATGAGAAGAGTACTGGGAAGTAAGTCAACACATACCTGAAGAGATAGGACTTTGTATTTTGCAGGGTATAGTTCATTTAATGGGGAATTTCAGAACTAATACTTTGTAGCTACATTCACATCTACGTGGTCTGTTTCTTTCATTGAGCACTAGTTTTGTCCCAGGGTAGAGTGAGAGGGACTGGCATTAGTGACAGTCGCCCAGAGAACATACTCTAACATTTTTACAGATAATCTTCAGGCCTTAGATTTTAGAATAAACCATTCACTTGCACAGTCAATTCTCTTATGACACCTCTCTTCCTATTTTGAGGAATACTAAAAAGATGAATAAATTCGACCTTCCAAAAACAACTTGAATTATAGGACCCAAGAGTACCCTATGGCTATAACTGTGTATGGAAGACCAAAGACTTTATAATCCAATATTCAATGTCTTGGAGAAGTTCATAAATAATTATAAGGTGTGGGGAGTAGTATTCTTTTGCAAAGCATCCCCACATGTATTATCTCATTCACTGCTCTTTACTACCGGAACTAGGTGGGCATTCTTATTCCAATTTCAGGGTCCAAGGTGACAACATTACTTGCTCATTGCTACACAGTTGATAAATGCAAATTTTGAACCCAGGTTTTTTTTTGTTTTTTTGTTTTGTTTTTATAATTATTCTATTTTTTGAGTGTCAATACTCGTCAAGCATTGTACACCCATTTTCCTTTTAATTACCTGCACAGTATGTCATTAGTACCCTTGGCTTACAGTTGAGAAATGGAGGCTCTGAGAGGGAATATGACTTACTCAGAGTCAGGCAACTCAGCCTAGGGCTTAGAACATGGTTAGGATATGGGTGTCCTCCCTGGAATGAAAATCTTTGAAGAGCTAAAAGGCTGACTTCAGAGGAAATGAGTGCTGGACTTGGAGCGAAGGAGCTGAATTCCAGGTCCTGCCCTAAGTCTTCAAGCACATCCTTTTCAATCCTTGAGGCTTTCTTTTCTCCTCTGTGAAATAAAGATATAAACCTGGGGCTTCACTTCTAAGTCCAGGGCTTTTCCCATCAAAATCCGCTGCATCGCCAATACTCTACGGTGTCCACCTAGAAATCTATTTCTACACTAAAATGTTTGCCAGCATTCTGATTCACTTTGCCACTATGTAACTATTTAAACAGCACCCCAATATCAAAGAAACAAGAAGGGACGAGACTATCACTTGGGTTATTTGGACAAAAAAGAAATCTATAGCAAGTAATTTGAGGGAAAACAATCTGTGTTTCTCAAGAAACCACTCCACCTTTCCACTTCCCATTGCTAAGATACCCCGTGTTTGAAAGACAGAACTGTATCTAAAGCTTAAGGTGTCAAGGTCCAGATAAGTGCTGCAGCAGAAGAGAGGCCCTGGCTGAACACTTACATGGTTTCATTGCAATAGCGTGAAGCATTTCACTGAGACATCTCTTGATAAGGGCTATTCTCAAAACATCACCTTTCTGATAGACTTGAACTAGGGCATAGCTGGAAAAATCTAACTTATTAATAGATATCTGGTCAGAAGAGAAGATTTTCTTTCATAAGATTATCCTAATTTAAAATTCACAAACCAGTGTGTCTCGAAGTGTTTTCTGCACATCATTTTAACAAGCATCACTTGGGGAACTATTTAAAAAATGCAGATCCCTTGGTCTCACTATAGTCCCACTGAATCAGAGTCTCTCAGGTGGGGCCCCCAAATCTGCATTTTAACAAGCTCCCCAGGCAATTTGTATACACACTGAAGTTTGTGAACCACTACTCTAAACAAAACAAACCCTCTCCTATATTCACAATGCCCCCTTTAAACAAGGACCCTGGCCAGCTAAAATAATAAAATAAAATTTGTTCTTATCCCGGGATGCAGAATTGCTCCCCAAGGAAAGTAGTTGGCAGATATTCCTGCTGACGGGTGCCGGCCGTGGCTACAGCAGTTATTTCCAGGCAATGGACAATTCTTCCAGCCCAAATGAAACTTAAGCTTAAAATAACAATGATGGTTTTGTGCAAACGCAATGAACCTTTCAATTTATCATTCCCCAAAATCATATGGATTGCTTAATGCCGTCAGATTCAATAGTGCCATCCATAAGTAAGCTGGGCTTTGATTTAATCTCAAATGTTATGTCCGAGAGAGTCAAAATAATATCACAGGGCTGGCTTCCATTTTGATTTTTCTGAATGCTTTCCAACTCACTTCACCTCTAAGCATAGGTGCTACACTGCTGACCTCCATCCTTTCCTATTCACTTCTTTCAGATCTTTCTCTTTCCTCAAATACTTTCCCAGACTCAGCCCCAATGAGCATGCAAGGGTCTTAGAAGGGTAGTCCTTCAGAGCCTAATGGGAGATGTCTAAAACATGTAAGACAAACAGTAATTCATTTCTCCAAATTCCAGATTAAAAAAAAATATCTCAGCAAAATAAACAGATTTGCAAATAAACATAAAGAATATATCAACATTTACCAGTTTGATTTAGAACAATACATGATTTAATATTTATTGTAGACACTGGTGAATTCTGGCTTCTCCTTAGTTAGGGGCTGCGGTTAAGGGCACCTGGGAGGCCCTTTTCCCTCAGTTTACCCCTCTGCTTTCTGTCTGACCCACAAAGGGCCAGAAGCACACTTTCTCTGCATAGAAGGAAAACCTACTGGGGCATTTCCTCTTTACAACCAAATGCAAAGCTGCCTGCTGTGTAAATAGATGGAACTAAGAGACTAAGTGACACCATTCTCAATGCAAAAGACGTTAACCCTAAGTTTTCACAGCAATGCACTGGGATTCTCAGAGGCTAAAAGAAGCCTGCAAAAGTAGAACAACCTTGCTCTACCAGGGAGCTCAGATTCTGTGCACTCCAGTTCAACTACTGACTGGAGAGGGCAGGGAGTATCAGCGGGAAAGCAAAGATCCAGGTGGATTACAAAATGGTGTTGAGTCAAGTGGATTCGACTCACCAAGGGAAATTGGCCCAATATGCTTGTGGGTTTTCTTACTTGAATGCTATTCCTTCTCTGGTGTTAATAACAGTAAACCCCTTCTAAACGTAATTGCTGCATTTCATCACTTGTTCATGTGCCTTGCACAGTTTGATATTTCTAAGTCTCCCATTTTTCATACAAATGCAATTCCTAGGAGTGTGCCCTCATAGGCTTCTTCTGTCAGCCCTTCCTGTTCCTCTACCTGTCTCTGCCCTCGATGGCCACTCACAATGCAGTCAGATCAATGGTTTCAATAACCTAGAAAAGATTCAACTGTAACCCATTGTTTCTCAGTTTTTCTGACTGTTTTGCTCCTACTATCAACTTTTGTTGTCTTTCGGCTGAAAAAAACCATTCGGCCAAATTGCAAGGGCCAAGTAAAGTGATGAGTTCTATGCTCCTGGCAAAGAGAGGAGCGTGCTAGCAAAGCATGAGGAAGAAAGAGGATAGCTAATAATGCTGTTTTGTACACTTGACAGCTGTTAGAGTAAATCTTAACTGTTCTCACCATAGCAACAACAACAACAAAGAAAGGATAATTATGTGAGGTGAAGGATGTGTTAACTAACCTTATTTTGGTAAACATTTTACAATATATACATGTATCCAATCATCCCACTGTATACCTTAAACTTACATAATGTTATGTCAATTATATCTCACTAAAGCTGGGGGAAAAATAAAGAGAGGGACGAGTGTAATTCATTTTCACCTCCATTTCGCCCTCCAGGAAAGCGGCCCAAGGTGCATTTACATAGGTTCTCTTCTGACAGCCTGCTCACCTCATAGACTGGGGAGAATTGGGTTCAGTGTAAATACGTGATAATGAGTCCATTGAAGCATTATACAAAATGGTCCCCTAGCAGCAAGAAAGAGTGAATGTATCTCCCATAGTGCCTAACTTACAATCGGGGTGGGACTTCACTCTGGGAAAACTGGGCTCCACAAACCTAAACCTTGATAAAAAAAAGTCACAAGATGGGAACTTAGAAAAGGAAGGTAATTATTTTTTGTAATCATGCATGAGTACTTCACTCTGGTGGGTATTAACTCAGTCATTTCTAGCAGGCCAGAGGATGAAAAAGGCAGAGGATGAAAGAAGAGAGACCCCCCCAAAAGAAAAAAGACACAGAGGAAGACACACAAAAAGAAGAAAGAGCAAGTGACATGTATAGTATTTTTTATTTGTCCTGACTGCATTTGAAATTTCTGAGTTGCAAAAACTGAATCCCCCATGTCTCAAAGCCCCTCCAGGTAGTTGAAAACAGTCACCATCTGCCTCCCAGAGGAAGCCAATCCTTGGCTTTTATCAACTACAGTAAACTCTATTTTAGAATATATTTGTTACAAGTATCAGAATTCTCTCCCTGGAATTATATTTTAAGGATCTATGTATCTCTATCTTTTGCAAAGTTACAATAAAAGACTATGTTATAAAAAAATAAACTTTTGTGTGCTTAAACTTTATTTTTCATCTCCTAAGCTTGACTGCCTAAATCCACATAAGATTGCTAAAAACTTGAAGCTCTTTGAGGGCAATAATAGTTTTTAGTAGTAGTAGTAGTTGTCATTGCTTTATCTCAGAACATTTTTTGCTTGGTGATATGACATTTTACAACATGATAAACCAAAAAAATAAATAAAATATTGCTTGATAATAAGACATTAAATAAATATCGGTGTTCTTTTATTTTTTCACATATATATTTAAAATCTCATAGCTATTCTAAAAATTTAGGATATACAGATATATACAAAAAAAGAAAATTCTTACATAATTCCACCTGCCAGGCATAATTATTCTTAAGCTTTTTAGGGTCCATACATTCATTATTATTATATAGAATTAATTTATTAAAGTGAATCATCATCTGCATGCTTTTTTGTCACATGCTTTTGTCTTCATTGAGCCATATAGGTTTCACGGCTCTCTTTCCATATCATTAATTATTATGTACAATCCTAAATATTATTTTAATGAATACATATGTTCCATTGTGGGAAACGTCTAATATTATTTACCCAATTTGTCCAATTTATGATCAGACATTTATGTTGGTTCCAATTATTTGTATTTGCAAACAATGCTAAGATGAACATTCTCAGAGATAAATCTTTTGCAAATTCATAATTATCTTCTAATTCTATTAAATAGAATTATGAGATAAAAGGATTCAATCTTTTAAAGTTGACTATTTTATATTGCCAACTTAATGCTTAATATCCTGGAAGCATCTATGAATTCACTCTTCTGCCAGCCGTAGGCATACATATATCTTCAAATTAAAAGTCAAATAGAAGATCGTATCCAAAAAAGGTAACTTGATTTTTCTGACCTCCAACACAAGTTTGTGGTAGATAGCAACAATCTCAGCCAGATGATCTTAAAGATTTTTTATTAGTTAGGTTGCAACAGTGATGAAGATAGATTTAACATGTTTTACTAATCAAAGATTTTTCTGTAAATACAAATTTGGTCCTGGATCAGAGGTTTGCTATAAACACAAACAATACACATAAGAAAGAAGATTACACTGTCTTATGGTCAATTTTTGTAGTCATAGAATAGACAGGTCTATGTACAAGGTGACCTATGGAGCAGACCAAGAACAGAAAATCACACTCAGTGCTTAATTCACTTATTCATTCATTCTTTCTTTCAACATTTATTGTCTATTCCTGTTCTCACCATTCTGTACTACGTTCCATGGAATCTCAAAACTAAGAGAAACTTAACAATCTAGCTCTTACTATAGACTATATAATTCCCAGAAGTCTCTTCAAAAATTCAGTAGCTGCTAATATTTATCCAGACTGGTAACTAATCATTTTACAAAACCAAATTAGCAAAGTACGTAATTGATTAATTAATCAACTGATTTGTTGAGCACCTCTTATGCATAAGACACACCAAATAGTATGAGATGGTCTCTGCTCTTAGTAGCTTCAAATCTAATGCCAAAGTCTTGACAATAAACAAGCATAAAAATTTAAATAGCAATACATGGTACAGAAAGAAAAGATTGCAGATAGTTCTGACTTTGCTTTTGGTGGCAGGGGTCAGAAGTAGAAAGTAGGCTGTGCCTTAACAAATGGTGAAATGTGGATGAATGAAGGAGGGCAGATAGGTAGGAAATCAGCCTGAGTAAAACCTCAGAAGCTGGAACGTGCAAGGCATATTAGCGAGGAGGAGCAATGAAGACCCCCAGCACGACCTTGCTAGGGTGGAGAATTGATTGTGAAGAAAAGAAGAACAAAATGCTGGAAAAGCACCGGAAGCCAGATTGTTACACATGATGAAAGCAACGCTAAAGATGTAGGACTCTTTCCTAAGGCAATGGGTAACCGGGAAGGTTTTAGAGGAAGGAGGTACAGGTGAGGACTGGATTTTTGGAAGATAAATGTCTACTGAAGGCAAGTTGAGATGAAGGTAGGGAAGGAGAGAGACTAATGTCAAGAGGCCAATTTGGCGACTGTGGTAATAATCTGGGTGCAAAATAATTAGGTGCTGAGGGCCAGGTAGGTACAACAAGATAGAAAAAGAGAGGAAGTCCAAATAGGACAACAGCTGACTTTTAGGAGATTGTGAAGGCTTTTGTCCTTCAGTTACCCTTTCTTCATATGGTCAATTGGAAAATACAAAGGGATGGTAGCAGATTGCCTGTCTCTGGTTCTGCCAGTGTTTCTTCTCTTGTTCTATGACTCAGGGACAATACTTAATTACAACTGTAAAACCAAATGTGGATTTTAGTAACCCTTGCTGGGGATATCTTTAACATAATTATTAAGAGCCTTAAATATTAAAAAAGAAGCAATTCTCCTTTATGACTGCATGCATTACATATAAATTTACATACCATTGTGCATTTTAAGATTGAGTCACATATTACACATTTAACTTTGGAGGAAATAAAGCTCTTACTAAATATTCCTTGCTTGAAAATTTCATAATAATTTGCAGAAAATATTTCAAAACTTTTCTAAATAGCTCAGAAGCATTTACAACTTAAGAAAGACTACATCTTGCTGAAAAGCACAAATTGTCTTCTGTCTGTTTTTAATGAGAATTTAAGAATGTTTATTAAAAAAAAATAAATTTTCCATTTCAGCTCATTTGGCTTCATCTGCTATTAAATCCTACATATACCCAGGAGTTACACTGATGTACTTAAATATTGTTTTGCATTGAGATTGCCTAATGAGGCAATTAGTGGAACTCCTCAGATAGCTGGACCAAACACTTTTCGGCAGACAGGAGCAGTCCACTCAAGCAACAACGCAAAGTGCTTCCACTCCCTGCCCATTTCTATCTGACAGTGCATCTTAATTTTGGAAGGCAGACAAAACCATGCACTTTGTCCAGATGGATAAAGGAGGAGCTTGAGGCCAGCATGTATGAAAAGCATGTAAAAGGCAGGATGTTGAAGAACAGAACTTTCTTCTTTCTCTTTGAATTACAAATGTTCTGCCTTTGCTCTCATTCAAAACTTCCCAAACTTCAGTTTAAGAAACCACCTATTTTTTGTTATTGTTTTAATGTATTTAATTATTTACTTTCTTTAAATATGAATTATCGTCTTTCTTTAAATCGATTCAAAATTTTTACTAAAACTTATATTAAAGGAAATTATATATAACTACCGTAAGTCGAAAATCAGAATCACTTGACACAAATAGAAGGTAACTATAAAAAGAAATACTATGACAATAAAACCATGTTACTAAGTCCTGTTGCAATACTATTTTCTAGCAAAGCTTGGAAGCCGAGATATTTTCTTTTTGTTGCAGGCAAAATTGACAAAGGCTAGAGAGGTCTTAAAGTTATTCCAGCACCAGAGACTTTCTTCGTGACTTCATCATAGCGATTGGAAGAGAACTGAAAATGAAATAGCTTGCACCCAATATGATCATTCATTCATTCATTCATTCATTCATTCATTCATTTTTAGTTAATAAATAAATACATAACACTCATCAGGTCCTAGACTTATTCTAAGTAATTTACAACCACTAATTTGTCTAATTCTCATAATGACCCTGTGAGGTGGCATTGTTATCCCCATTTTAGAGATAAGGAAAAGGAGGCACAAAATGGTTAAGTAATTTGCTCAAGGTCAGACAGCTAAAATGTGGCAGTGCCAAGGTTCACACCCAGGCATCTTCACTGGAGTTCAACATCATTCTACGCAGCCTTCGTGAGATTGGGACTAAATGCTTTGTGAAACCGTGTTCACATACTACCTAAAACCAGCTGTCCTTAAATTCCCTCTCCGTGGTGAATCTTCCCTTATGACCCAGCCTTCATTGATGGTTTTGTTCCCTGACCTCCCAATCCAGTTTCTGTCTGGGACTCTCTTTGAATTGTTATCATTGATGCATTTCACTGGTTATTGGAAGTTTAATATTAACATGTTAATATTAAATAATGTTAATAAAATACATTAAATTAATATATTACTAGTATATTAGTGAATTATATTAATATATTCTTCTTCTCTGGTGGGGATTTTAAGTCCTTTAACGGAAAAAAATGTTTCATATCTTTTTTAATCAATCATTAAACTTAATGGGTGCTTTACAAATGACTTAATGATAATCATTGTACTTGTATACAGGCTTTCTGTAGTCTTTCTAGAGAAGTAATGAAATATAAGAAAAAAAGCATATAAGAATAAATTTTCACATGCAAAAAAAAAAAAATGTAGTTTCTGAAGAGGATGAAGGTAAAGACAGAGGACCATGCAGTACATGCAAAGAAATGTGGCCTTCCACATATTTTGTATGTGATTTGGTAACAAGATAAAGCTGTTATTTAGAACTAACTACATTGGCAAGTACTATTATGTGATTTTACAAAAAAAGAAAATTAAGCATCAGAAAGAGTAGTTTGCCTAAGATCCTATAATCCCTATTTGAGATTGGAACTGGGCCACCTGAATCCAAGGACTCCTTTTCCGAAGTATGTTGCCCACACAAGTGGGGAGAGGTCAAATGTGAATTTATCGATGAGAAAATCTAAATGCGGCATCATGTGTGCTTTTTTATTGCGGTAAAAAACATAACATAATATCTTGACAAATTTCAAGTGCACAATACAGAATTGTTAACTACAAGCACAGCGCTGGACAGCAGCTCTCTAGAACTGTTTCATCTTGCATGACTGAAACTTTATACCCATTGAGCAACAACTCCTCATTTCCCCCTCCCTCCAACCTCTGGCAACCACCATTCTTACTTTCCGACTCTACGAATTTAACTACTTTAAATACTTCATATTAAGTGGAATCATGTAATTCTTTTGCATAAATACCCAGAAATAGGGTTGCTGGATCGTAGTTCTATTTTTAATTTTTTGAGGAAACTCCTTACTGTTTTGCACAGTGGCTGCACCAGTTTACATCCCCACCAACAGTGCTCAAAGGTTCCCTTTTCTCCACACCCTCACCAACACTTGTTTCATATTGATTGATCTTCGTGTTTTGAACCATTCTTGCATTCTAGGGATAAATTCCACTCAGTCATTGTGTATGATTCTTTTAATGTGTTGTTGAACTCAGTTTATTAGAATTTTGTTGAGGAATTTTGCATCTGTATTCATCAAGGATATTAGCCTATAATTTTCTTTTCTTGTGGTGTCTTCGGCTTCAGTATCAGGGTATGGTTTGCTTTATAAAATGAGTTTGGACGTGTTCTCTCCTCTTTAGCATTTTGGAAGACTTTGAGAAGGATTGGCATTAATTCTCCAATATTTGGTAGAAGTCACCAGTAAAGCCACCTGATCCTGAACTTTATTGGGAGATTTTTAATTACTGATTCAATCTCCTTGCTCGGTATAGGTCTGTTCATACTGGCTGTTTCTTCATAATTCAGTGTTGGCAGGTTGTATGTTTCTAGGAATTTATTAATACATTCTAGGTAATCCAATTTGTTGATGAATAATTATTCATAGTAGTCTCTTATGATCCTTTTTTTGTAGCATCAGTTATAAGGTCTTCTTTTTTATTTCTGATTTCTGTTCTTTGAGTTTTCTCTCTTTTTTTCTTAGTCTACCTAAAGGTTTGTCAATCTCCTTTTTTATAAAGCAACCATTCATTTTGTTGATTTGTTTTCTATTCTCTAGTTCATTTATTTTTGCTCTAATTGTAATTATTTCCTTCTGCTAAATTTGAACTTAGGTTTTTCTTTCTCCAATGGTGACTGCTAGGTTGTTTATTTGAGCTCTTTTTTTCTTTTTTAATGTAGGCATTGAGAGCTATGAATTTGCCTCTTAGAATTGCTTTTGTGCATAAGTTTTGGTATGTTGTTTTCATTTTTGTTTGTCTCAAGATATTTTCTAATTTTTCCTTTGATTATTTCTTTTATCCATAGTTGTTCAAGAGTGTGTTGTTTATATTTCACATGTTTGTGAATTTTCCAGTTTTCCTTCTGCTATTAAATTCTAGCTTCACTCCATGGTGATAGGGAAAATACTTGGTATGATTTTAATCTTTTTCAATTTTTTAAGACTTGTTTTGTGACCTAACATGTGATGTATCCTCAAGAATGTTCCATGTGTACTTAAGAAAAGTGTGTATTCTGCTGCTATTGGGTAGAATGTTCTGCATGTATCTGTTAGATCTATCTGGCCTATACTGTTGTTCAAGTCTTCTGTTTTCTTATTGATTTTCTGTCTGGAGGTTCTATCCATTACTGAAACTGAAGTATTAAAATCCCTTACCATCCATCATTGTATTGCTGTCTATTTCTTTCTTCAGCTCTGTCAATGTTTACTGCATATATTTAGGTATTGTGCTGTGGGGTGCATAAATATTTATAATTATTATATCTTCCTGGTGAGTTGACCCTGTTATCCTTAAACAATGTTCTTTGTTTTTTGTGTGGTTTTTTTGACGGTTTTTGGCTTAAAGTCTACTCTGTCTGAAATAAGTAAGGCCACTCTGTACTCTCTTCCTTTGTGTTTTGTTGTTGCTACTGTTTTTATTGAGACATGCTTTAATTCCTTTCTCATTTTCTTTTGTATATCTTCTATAGGTATTTTCTTTGTAGTTATCATGGAGGTTACATGAAACATCTTGCAGTTATAACAATCTATTTTAAGCTGATTGAAGTCAATAAATTGAATTCAAAGGCATACAAATACTCTTATATCCCCCTGCACACACACTTTAAGTTACTGATGTCACAAATTATTTATTTTTTGCTGTGTATCCATTAACATTTTATAGGTATAGTTTTTTTGTACTTTTTAACTTTTATACAAAAATTATAAGTGATTTATGCACCACTGACAAAGTATTACAGTATACAATACGAATATTCTGTTTGCCTATATATTTACCTTTATCAGCAAGCTTCATACTTTCATATGTTTTTGTATTGCTGTTTAATGTTCTTTCATTTCAACTTGGAAGAGTTTCTTTAGCATTTCTCAAAAGGCAGGTCTACTGAGAAATTGCTCAGCTTTTGTTTATCTTAAAAAATCTTTATTTTGCCTTCATTTTTAAAGGAAAGTTTTGTCAGATATAGATTCTTGCTTGGTAGTTTGTTTTTTTCTTCCAGTGATTTGAATATATCATGCTACTCCCTTCTTGCTTGCAATATTTCTGCTTAGAAATCTGTTGATAATCTTATAATGATTCACTCTGTATGTAACAAGTCATGTTTCTCTTGCTGGTTTCAAAATTCTTGGTCTTTGACTTTTGACAATTTGATTATAATGTGTCTCACTATGGATTTCTTTGGATATATCTTAGTTGTAGCCTGTTGGGCTTCATGAACCTGAATGTTCATTTTCTTCCCCAGATTTTGAGGTTTTCCAGCCATTATTTCTTTAAATAAGCTTTCTATCTCTTTCTCTTTCTCTTCTCCTTCTAGGACTCCCATAATGTGTACATTGGGTCTCTTGATGTGTCCCATAAATCGCTTAGGTTTTTTTCATTTTTCAAAATTCTTTTTTTCTTTTTGTTCCTCTGACTGGATAACTACAAATGACATGTCTTTCAGTTTGTTGATTCTTTGTCCTTCTTGATCAAGTCTGTTGTTGAACTCCTCTAGTGATTTTTTCAATTTGAGTTATTGTGCTCTTCAGCTCCAAAGTTTCTATTTGGTTTGGTTTTATATAGTTTATATCTTTGTTGATATTCTTGATATTTTCACTGTATTCATGCATTATTTTCTTGAGCTCATAGAGCATTTTGTATTCAATTCTTTGTCAGGTGATTCGTGTACCTCCATTTCTTTAGGATTAGTTTCTGCAGATTTATTTTGTTTCTTTTTTTGGGCCATGTTTCCCTGTTTCTGCATGTGGCTCACAACTTTGTGTTGGGATCCACATATTTTTGCAGCCTCTTTTCCCAGTCTTTATGCACTGGCTTCCTACAATGGGAGAAATGGGAGACTCTCATTAATTGGCCTAACTAGAGATTCTGGGAAACTCTGAAACATTTTTTGGTGTGATGCCTTTTGGGGGGCTCTGTCTGCAATTTCTCAATTAGAGAGTTCTGTCCGTTTCTTATTCAGGGGCTCATAATCTCTTGCCCCCTCTAGTGTTTATCAGTGGTACTGCAAGTTCTCTGGTTCTACAGCAATAAGCCACCCTACTCGCCCGTGTTCTCAGCTGCCACCAGGCATCCAAAGTATGCCAACTCCCTGACAGCACCTACACCTCCCCACTCTCCAAGTCAGGCAAGACACATAGCGATACCTTGGGCACCCCTCTAAAATGCTGGGACATTGGGCACAAGTTTCACTCTTCTCTTTCCCCTGAGGAAGAAGTCAGGAAATGATATGTTTTCTCCCTAGACTGACCTCTGTTTGCTTTGGAGAGGGACTGACATGAGTAAAATAAAATTGCTCTTCTTACCTGTTTCAATGTAACTATTCTCTGCTTTGTACTCATCTGAGGTACTATAACTTCTTAACTAGATTCTGGAACTCTCATAACTATGTTTTGGTCCAGCTATAGTTTTTAAAATGGTGTTTCTGTTGGGGAAAGACGGCTCAAAGTTATGAGTCCTATCATAGAATTTTGCAGACCCACTGTGTGTGTGTGTGTGTGTGTGTGTGTGTGTGTGTGTGTGTGTGTTGAGTGATATACTTTGACTGGAATTATTTAGAAATAAATTGTGTGTTGCAATACCACCAAGGAAGTATTATAGATTGAACTAATTCTAAATGGAGTGAGAGATTTTGGGATGGACTCTAAAATTGAGAGGGGACAGTCTCCTTGCCTTATCTCCTCCAGATATCTTGTGACTCAAAAGACTATCATTGGCTTACTGAAATAACTTGATTCATTCAGATGCCCACAAAAATCAATTTTATTCTTGCATTGCACCACCTGTACAAATCTGCTTAACCCAGCCCTCTCACTCCAACCTTGCTGAAATCTTGGACAAGTCATATAGTTTTTTCCATCTCTCTCAGTTATTACCAAATAATCTCAATTTTCAAATAACAAAACATTCAATCCAGTCTAATTTCAAAAGCCCAAACTCTAATCCAATTTATAGCATCACCTCTCCCCCAGCTCAGGTCTGACACAGGCCAAAATCTTGAATTGGGAGAGAGCGCATGGATGATTTCACCCTGTCCCCATTTACTTACCTTGCTTTTCTACTTGTTCCCCTTTCATAATGCTGCCTCTGACTCCACAGAATTGGAGCAGAGGACAGGAGAGGGGTAAGGGGCACAAACAAGTTTACCTTTGGAATCTGCTGCTGGTGGGTGCTTTTTGGATTCTGTTGAGACGCTTTCCATTACTGTGGATCTATTATCTCAGTTCTCTTGACACTGGCAATACTTCTTTCAATGTGCTGCTTATAATTTCCCCCCACCTCTGACTTCTAGTGGCCGCACATATATCCCACACTCCCACTGGGGAGCCACAATGCTCATTATGGCAGTCTTCTTATGTAAGTGATTTGTAGAAAACACCACAGAACTTTGAAATGTTGGAAGTCTTATTTCTTTGCTTTGCAACAAGAAGACTTCTTCAGCTTGAATTTGCCCTTCTTATGCATTTCAGATTCTGCACCTCACAAATTCCATAGTGGCATAGTTATCATGTTCTACAAACGGTTCTCTTGAAGTCCTCCTCACTTGGCTTGAGGTGAGGACATGGAACTTTCCCTCCCCTCCTTTCCAGGGGGCATATAGCATCCTGATCATTCCCTCTAAAAAATGCTCACTGCCAGCCTTTTCAAACTCTGGATGAATTCAGGGCCCTTGACAAAATTCAAATATAAAATTCATGATAAAGCTCCCTCAGCAAACTAGGAATAGAAGGGGACTTCCTCAAACTGATAAAGAACATCTACAAAAATGAAATTAAAAAAAAAAAAATCCTACAGCTAACATCATACTTAATGGAGAATAATCAAATGATTTCCCCTAAAATTGGGAACAAGGCAACATGTCTGTTCTCACCACTCTTACTCAACATAGTACTAGAAGTCTTAACCATTGTAATAAAAATCACAATAAGAAAGGAAGAACTAAAACGGTCACTATTTGCATACAACAGAAATTCCCAAGGAATCTATAAAAAAAGAAAAAACTAGAATGAAATCAGGGTAGCAAGGTTGCATAAAAAGGCACATTTCTGTATGTTAAGAATGAATAACTGGAAACTGAAATTGAAAATATTTTGGCAATCATTCCAAGAAAAATCAAGCACTTAGGTATAAAATTAGTGAACATACATAGGATCTGTATGTCAAAACTAGAAAATGCTAATAAAAAATGAAGGAATACCTAAATAAATTGATAGAACCATTGTGTTCATAAATTGGAAGATTCAACAAATTAATCTGTAAGTTTGATGCAATTATTATGAAAATTCTAGGAAGTTTTTTTAGACATAGACAAGATAATTCTAAAATTTATTGTAAAGATCAAAGGATCTAGAATACTCAAAACAATTCAGAAAAAGTAGAATAAAGATGGAGGAATCACACTACCTTATTTGAGATGTATTATGTAGCTACAGTAATCAAGTCAGTGTGATATTAGCAGAGGGATAGAAATACTGATCCAGAAAACAGAAGAGAATTAAGAAATAGATATAAACAAGTATAGCCAGTTAATTATTGATGAAGCAACTCAGTGGAAGAAAGATAATCTTTTCAACAATTGGTTTTTACCTATTTGGACAATCACAGGTGGAAAATAGAAAAAAAGGAAAAAAAACACACACAAAACTTTGACCTAAGCTTCACACCTAATATAAAAAGTCATTCAAAATATTTCATAGGTCTAAGTGTAAGCATAGAACTATAAAACTTCTGCAAGAAAACAAAGAGGAAAATAATTCGTGAGGCAGGGTTAGGCTACCAGTTCTCAGACATGATACCAAAGGCAGAATTCATAATAGCCAAATTAATGAATTATACTTCATGAAAATTAAATACTTTTGCTCTGTGAAATATCCTGTTAAGAGGATGAAAAGACAAGCCACACATTAAGATAATTCTCAAATCACGTACATGACAAAGGACTCATATCCAGAATATATAAAGAACTCTGCAACTCGAAGGTGAAAAAAAACAAAAAGTGCAATTATAAAATGGGCAAAATACTTAAACAGATACTTTGCCGGAGAAGAAGCACAGTTAGCAAATAAACACATGAAAAGATTTCAGCATCATTAGTCATTAGGGAATCATAAACTGACAATGAGATAATATTATATACCTATTAGAACAGCTAAAATTAAAAAATTACTTGGTAGTTCCAAGGTTAATAACTGTCTTCTATTCAAAGTCTATGTGGTTACAAGGTTCCAAGGTAATACAGAACTCCATGTCTATTGCTAGGTCAAAGGAGTGAACACGTCCAATATACCTGCTATGTGTCTCCATGCTCTTCAGCTAGTGTTGCTCAGTATAAGTGCCTCCAGGCTTAGCAACACTGACCTAGCCACACAGAGACACGCAGCACACATGCCTGTGACCTAGGCACAGAGGTGGGGGTCTAGTATTACCCTTCACCTTGAAACCATATATGCAGACTTTGAATGGGAGATCAGCAATACTAGACGTCCACCTCTGTGGCTAGGTGGCAGGAGTTGTGTGGCCAACATGTCTGCCATATGTGTCCATGCGGCTTGATTAGTGTTGCTCAGTGTAAGTGTTCCCCACCCCTTTCAGTGCCAAATGGTGGCAATGATGTAAAGAAACCGTATCTCTCATGTTTTGTTGGTGGGAATGTAAAATAGTACAGCCACTCTGGAAAGAGTTTGTCAGTTTCTTATAAAGTTATGCAAATTTACCACATGATCCAGCAATCACACTCCTGGAAATATATCTTAGAGAAATTAAAACTTGTGGTTACACAAAACAACAATAACAACAAACCTGTATGTGGATGTTCATAGAGGCTTTATTTGTCATAGACAAAAAGCGGACATGAGTCAATTGTCATTTAATAGATGAATGGATAGACAAAACATCTGTACCCATAAAGGACACTACTCCGTGATAAAAAGAAACAGACTATTGATACATGTAATCACATAGGTGTATCTCAAGGCAGTTGTGCTAAGTGCAAAAAGCCAATTTCAAAGGTTACCTATTGCATGATTCCATTTACATAACAACCTCAAAGAGAAAAAGTCATAATGATAGAGATTAGTGGTTGCCAGAGTTGGAATTGGGGGTAGACTCTGACTAATAAGAAGTAATACAAAGGAGTTTCTTTGTGCTGATGGAACAGTTCTAAACCCTTGTTGTGATGTTGGTAACTGAAATCTACACACATGATAAAATTTCATAGAAATATATATACCAGAGGTGCCAAAAAAAAATGTATACAAGTGGACACTTTTGTCAACGTTGCTCAAGCAGTAGTTCGCCATAATCAGAAGTGTCTGGACGCTGATGGTAACCTCTTTGAGCACCTCTTGTAATTGCAGAAGTCAAACGTGGCTTGTATTCATCTTTTGTTATCAGTATATATTGAATATTACAATTTTAATAGAGTTTTCCTTTGTTAAAATGTGTACATTTTTTTTGGCACCCTCTGTATATGTTTTTAAAAAGAATTCATGTAAAAACTTGTGAAATTTGAATAACTCAGGCCTATACCTGAGTCAATAATATTGTACCAAAGACGATTTCCCAGCTTTCACAATGTGCTATGTGAGGATGACTTCAGATGAACTGTGAACTCAAGGGCAAGATCCCTGGGCTTCTTTCATTCTTGTATTTGGCAGCAAGTAAAAGAGACTATAGGTGCCTAAAGAGAGATCAATCTAATTATCAGAAGAGCAAGCACAGGACATTATAAAGAGCCCTGGGGCCAAAAATCATTTGCTTCAAATTACCTCAGAGAGAAGTCGGCATATATAAGAAGGAAGGAGAAAAGAACTCCTGAAGGTATCCAAGATGGTAGAGATATCTTACAGAAGCAGAACTCAGTATTAATCAAACATGAAGTCAGGAGGGGAAAAAAAATGAAGAAAAATGGTTCTATGACAGATAGCTGGTGAACAAAGCCAGAGGCAGTTGAACTGGACCATAAAGCACTAATACTTTTGCCTGGAAAACTCCTTTAGTGAGCACACAGTCGAGGGCCTTCAGCCCTGTTTTCCAGCAAGGTCTCATTTTTCTACCTAACCACCTCTATTTCTTTGTGTCCAGAATATTATTTTTTATCATATTCTATCATGTTGCCCTGTCCTCTACATATTTATGCACGCAAAACTATAGAGCAATATATAAGGCATCACCAATGGTGCAGAGGCTGAATTCAAGTCTAGCTGATTCTGTTTCCACCATCAGCAAGCAACTCTGTCTTCAATAGGGCTGCCATATTTTCCAATGTGCCACTAAGATTTCTTTGGAATTAAGTAGTTCACTATGTTAAAGTTGGGTTTTCTTTTTTTTTTTCCTAGAAACCTTCTAGCCAGCTAACATTGAATTTATGGCTTTGCAAAACTCCCCGAGAATAGGTGAAGTGAAAAATTGTACCCATGTTGTCAACAAATTCTAAGAATAACGTTCCTGTCTATCCATCCATACAGGGAAGTTTACATGCCATAAACATATGGATGAAAACAGTTATTCACTAGCATCACAAGAAGGTGAGTTTTTTTAAGTGTGGGAAAAATATAGTAAATTTAAAACCTTACTAAAAAAAAAGTAGGATATAATCTTCCTGCCCCATAATTTTGCATCTTATTCCTCACTCATTGTAAAATACATATGGAACACCTAATGTAAAAACGTATATTCTTTAAGCTTATACTCAGGCGAAAACTGTTAGTCTCATAAAAAGAGAGTAAAACTTTATCAATGTATTCATTTTAGTAGAAGGAATATGTTACATATGTATAAATTTCCATATTTTCTCATAACTTCTATGTCTGCTTAGTTTTCTCATAGTTAATGATTGTCCTCGTGCATGCCTTTGTACACACATTTTCAAAAAGAAAAATTAATGAGAAAGTTTCCATGTAACTTCTTTACTTTTTAGCTAGTGTGTATGTGTGACAGGAAAGACTGGAGAGACCATCTTAGCACAATCAGATATTATTTCTTCTAACTGAGCCTTCTCACGTAATAATCACCCATGAAGAGTCTAAGACTATCACAGATTTTCATGCTAATAATTGTGCCTGCACACCTGAAACATTGTACTTCAGTCAAAATCGTTTTTCAAAGATTGGCAAACACTTTTAAATTAATCATGCTCTATTTATATTTTTTAAAAATCCTTATATTGTTCCTAAAATCAGAACCATTAAAAGAGCAGGCAGCCAATAAATATTATTTGTGGTTAATAACCATAGGATATTCAGTGATTCCTGCTGTGCTGAGCTCTGAAAGGAAGGTGCAGCAATTATTTTTTGACCTCACTTCAGAGAAGGAGAGACTGAAGAGGCAGGACACGTTCTAAAGTTATCACCGTAAGAGTCCCAGGTAGATTCTGGGATGAGATGGGGAAATTATCATTCCCACGACATCCCGAACCCTGTTCTTTCTTGCTCCTATGCTGGCTGGGGAGATAATAGCTATTTAGCAATATTAAGTAAAATAATAATAATGCACTTTATTTACAAGGCATTTATCCTCCATTGGCATGCAAGGTGTCTGCTTGGAAGCACAGCGGTGAAACAATTAAACTTTATTGAGCTGTCTAATGTCATCCCTGTGTGAATGTTGGTGTATTGTAAGACCTCGCTCAGGGTTCTTTGTATAAGACTTGCGTTTTCACTATAACTACCGTTGATTCTTTGTGTATCTCTAATTTCTTTTCATAACATCAATAAAAGAGAATATTGAGGGGAGCAAGGTCTCTTCCAAACAGGGGGTCTGACTTTCGGCTGTGATTTGCTTGGCAATTGGAGATTTTGTGTACAATCTCTTACAGCAAAAGGTGAAAAATGCAGAGGCAATGGCTTTTAAAAAAACACGGAAAGCAGCAGGAAGCCTTCTCTGCCCAATTACAAGGTGATCCCATCTTTACGGTTTGTTTCTTTCTTTCTTTCTTTCTTTTTTTTTCTTTTTTATCACATATGTTTCCAAACACAGTCTTGATGTCCTGTGGGGCTGCTTTTGTAAAAAGCCATAGCTTCTGATTTAAGGAGCTTCAAAAATAGCTCTCTGTTTCTTCAGTCTGAAAGAGAGCAGTCAAGTAACAGCACATTTGTTCTCTTTGAAAAATAGAAAGATGTCAAAAGGAAAGTTCACGGCAAAATTAGGCTGATTTGTTTTGTGTTTCTGTGATTCTGGCTGGGGAAGTAAACAGGAAAAAAAACACCCACAACAACGTGGTTTGTTTAATGAGCAAACAAACTGCTATTAAAATGAATTTTGTGCTCAAAAACTTCTCCCAGCAGGAAGAATCATACAAGCTTTGGGAGATGGGGCAAAAAGCAGAGCTTGATATCCACAGTCAGACATTTTCCCCCTACTCAGCATACGATTCAAGCATCATGTTTAGAAAAAGGACAACCTCATTCCTTTGATACAAATGGTCATTGGTTCTCAAAGATTCTCTGTGTTGGTTGTGACAGAGGCTAAGTAGTAATCTCACCATCAAAACTTCCATAATTAGAAAAGCTTTGGCTGATAGTGACAAAAGGGTGGCCCCAATTCTCAAAACTCTCAGGAGATGCCCAGATAAGATTCTCCAGAAAGTGCCACTCAGGCAGAGGCCACTGAAGTTCTAGTGGCGAGATAGCGCTGACTTCCCTGTCCTTGCACAGCATGATCTGACACTGTGTCTTCTGATGGTGACAATTCTGCTGCCCCCACCTCCCATATATCTCAGGATGGAGCATCGGCTTATTTACAGGGTCTGTAAATGCTTTCCTTGATTTATATATGGACGGTCTAGAGTAAAACTTGGATCTAGCTCTAATCCCCAAGAAAGTAACTGTGTGATTTCTTCTTCCAGAGCTTGCCATGAATGGAAATTATCCTAATCTTTGAAGAGATAAGAAGTCAAAATCAATTCTGGGAATTGGTTGGGAAACATCAGCCCCATATCCAAGTAAAATACATTATTTCATATTGAACTGGACTACTGTAAACTGAAACTCTGAGGCTTGGGTATTTGCTTGTTTGTTTGTTTGTGGCCATTCTTAATGAGAGTAAATAGAAAGGGAGGCCTATACAGAGCATGTTGAATTTTCTAGGTTAGGTCATTATTCTAACATGGTGGTACTATTAGCAATCATGGTGGTGAACAAACAGCCTTTTTGAACTTCTTTCCATTCCTGTTTCTTCCCATGCATATTAAATTAGCCAAAATATCTGGGGGGAAAATATGCACTCTGCACCAATACAATGATTTTTCCAGGAGCATAAATACTTCCTGGAAGTGCTGATTGTATCTTCCTCTTTCTCAAGTGCACCAAGCTCCCACATACTGCAAAGCCGTAGCACATGCTATTCCTTTTGCCTGGAACACGCTGCCACCCTCAGCTTTATCCAGTTAGCTTCTGCTTGTCCAGCAGATCCCAGGCCAGTAATTGTTTCCTTAAGGGGGTCTTCTCTGATGGCTCCTTATCATATGCTCTTTAAACACGTATATCTCCTTGATACCACTTATCACAGGTATAATTTTATACTATTTGAATGTCATCCTTTGATTAATGTCTTAAACAGTACAGAAAGACTAGAATGTAACAAATGCCTGTATACTGATTACATGGCCAATTTTCAATCAATTGTGTAGACATACACAACTCTATAAATCCACGGATAATTTAAAGACTACTTGTTAACTAAGAGTTTCAGGCCTCTCCCCATTTTAGTTCTCATCAACGTACAAGTTATATAAAGGAACAGAACTCACTCATTTGTGTTTTATTTCTCTCTTTGTACCCTATTCATTGTGTCAATGCTCCTAATGAACATTGAAATAGTCACTAGCAACAAAGAGTAGAAAGATAGGATCCTCAAACTGGGAGATAAAAAGTGAATATCAATGGTTAGGTTAAAAACCAGCAATGTAGTAATCAAAGATAACAGATTTTAGACCATGGCTTTTGATAGCATGGAGTAGATGGAAACTTAGTGCTATTTTTTTCTATCTCTAGCTCTCCTCTTTAGATTAGAACATAGATAATCTTTAGCGTTTCCATTTATTTTCCTGATATATATGTATATGTATGCGTGTGTGTATATATATAGATGTATATGTATATATATATATATGTAAGTAGACAAGAAGACAGAAAGTAGATAGTCTGAAAGATAAGTTGTCCCATATTGTTTTATACTTAGGTGCTTTCATCCAAGTATAATGGACGTTGCATGAATTTTCAAATATTGTGGCCAAGGCTTCTAATAGCTGCCACTTTCTCTCCTTAGCTTGACTGATTCATTTCATTTTACCATAGAATCCATCTTTAGACACAGTGATGTCTGACATTCCCACCATCTACTCATCTGGGGCCAACAAATTGCTTTCCTGACTATGATTCTTGGTCTTACTCTTATGAAGCTAGAAACTGATGGAGAACCATTAGCTTGCCAATGAGATAGGCAGTATCCCATAGACCACTTTGGTGGTCTATGTGGAACTTGTTCAGTTTCTCAAGGAGCCAAGATGATAACAGACCTATTCTGAGATTGGAGTTGCAAACCGCAAAGTACTGTAGAGGCTTACCAGAGCTCCAGGATGCAAAAGGTTTTCTATGAGAAGCAAACCCATTCCATTTGTGGCTTTTGCTAGTTTTGCACTATTAAGAAATGTATTTTTAAAAAACCTTTTCTGCAAAGCTAGCAAAAGCCACAAATTCGATACCTTTGGTTTACATGCAAAACATGATGGCCAGTTCAGGTTAGACTTTGTACTGCATTAGCTAATGTAATAGAACTTCTTTCAAGAAGTTCCCAGGTCAACCAGTTTAACCTTCACATTTCAAATACACTTTGATTTGAGACCTCAGCAAAACATTCGCCGAGTGCTGAATGGCCATGTGATTGTTGAATTTCAACCTTAAAATATTTAAATGTTACATTGCCCCCCACCCAACACTCCTGATAAGCTCTCATGAAAATCCTGGGCCTAAATTGACAGTTGGGTCCATTAGTGCAATAGAGTCAAGTTCAGATCATAGGAACAAGAAATCACTCAGGTTAGAATCATTCGCTCAGCTATGACATGATAAAAGGCATTTGGTACAGAGGAACTCCAAGAAGAAAACTTATCCCTGGAAATAGTTGAAGGGATTTAAATTAGGGTGAGGGGGGCAAGTTGCAAATCTCATTTATAAGAAAACCTCCAATAGGCCTCGTAGCCTGATGCTTGACCTATATTAGATTTTGAAATCTTCATGATTGTTGGTACTCACTACTGTTCTCCTACAGCCAGGTTTACTGTCTAAAAATTAGGTTCAGTTGGATTTCCCAAGACTCTTCTTGCCTCCTTTTCCACAGAGATTGGTGCTGACATGGGTCAAATGATCACAACACTCCACTCAGCAGCATTTGGGGTAACTGCATTTGTAGGGTAAGTAAAACTATTCCCATTATCTGTGTATAATCTGTGATGTCTAAATTGGATTATTTGGTGTGAAAGGTTTAAGTTATTATCATTTTTAGTAGCACAACATAATTGAGGAATATATAAGAAATATTTGGGAATTCACTGGTCTTTCCCTATTGACTCTGTTACTAGTGATTCTATGATTTTTTTTAAAGTCTTATAAAGAGTAATAGTAGAAGAATTTTTAAAATGTTTCCTTTATCTCCCAGCATATCATTAAGCTTTGGATTCACAGAAGCAAAATGGCCTTAGATGATGAAGATATAGATTATGGACTGAGGGCTACATAATTAAACATGTAAGATATCAAGGTAAAGTACCAGAATACATAAAGAGGATAATTTCTTTAGTCAGCAAATGGGCAATAACAGGAAAAGAATTTTTGTCTTGGGATAGTGAACAGTTGTATAAACATATGATGCAAAGGCTTTTTCAAATAGACATAACATTGCCATATGTTCCATCCGAAAACTGCAGAGGGACTTGGGAAAATCAGAATGATTTAAGATTGCCTATACACATCTCTACCACCATTTGGTTAGCTGAGCCCAAGCAGCTAAAAGTAAAGAGTGTAGTTAAATAGGGATACGTTGAAAGACCAGAGTGTGCCCTGGAGATTTTTGTGTTAAGATAAAGAAAGCCATCAAGCATCACCGACAAACTGCTGCTTCTCTTAAGATATGGTAGAGAGTGTGCACTACCTGTGGACCCTCATTTCTACAGAGCTCATGGAATGCTTTCCTCCAGATTTGGGCAGGAGATGCTAAACATAGCACGAGATGGTTAGACTGTGGGGAGCATAGGATTTGTCCTTCTTCAGCACTTAGCTATGAGAGGGGGACAATGCTGCCAGGGTGTCAAAAGACTGTAAAGTAAAAAAAGATTCCTCCACATAAAGGGAAGGCAGCCTACAAAGCAGGCACAGTGGGTGCAACAGCACCTCAATGCCACTGTACAGACTCTGTCTGCACAGTTCCAAATCCACCAATCGAAGGGTGAAAAAATTCAACACCCACAAATGTTTTGTCTACGTAAGCTAATGGGTGTGTTTGCTTTCTCTTTGTAACTGGAGTGAACAGTTGTTTTGGTATCATGTAGGTACAGCCATCATATAAATAATTGGAACCTGAGGATAAGCCATTGAATGTCAGTTTTATAGACCACCATTCTCCATTTCATAGACTAAGGAGGAAAAATGACATTGATGTAGGAAACAAATTATATTACTGGTAGCGTGGATTCCAGTGGCCAGTCTGTTCCATAGAGCTGGCTTCATTACCATTTACAGAGTCTAATCAGTAAGATGAGCAAGAGTGATCCTTCTGAAAGTTGCTTTTCCTCCATCCAGAGGAGCAGATCCATTAACACACAGATATTTTTATTGCTTAATCTTTTAATAAAGAGAATAAGGTGAGGACTTTTGGTGGCCAGAATTAATCAGATTATCCTTAAAACTTCAATTTATCTGGTCATTACTTAAATATTCACTTCAATTTGCCTCTATTGCTATCTATAGAATCTTTTCTCAAGAATAGAGACAAAATCTGTGTCATTTGAAACCACTTAACCGTAAGAACATAAATAATGCTATAGCGAAAATCAAACCAAGCTACTCAAATTGATGTCCCTGAAATATTCATTCATATATGCATGCATTTTCTTGTTTGTTTTTCATTCTGCATGGCACTTAATGGTCTCTCAATGTGAAGTCTTTCTTCAGGTATGGAAATCCTTAGAATTATTTCTTCCCATATTGACGCCCCCCCCCCGCCCCTCCGCTCTATTCTAATTCTAGTTTTCCTGTAAGTCCTACTTGCTGAAGGGTGAAACCTTCAGATCTCTCCTTCATATCTCTGAATTTTTATACTTTCCACCTTTTAATGTCATTGGACTACATTCAGAGAGAATATCTCCCTCACTTAAACTCACTGATTCACTTCTCAGGTGTGCCCAGTATGCTACTCACTGAATGAATTTTTTATTTCAACAATCACGTTTTTCATTTCTAAAGAGTTACAACTGCCAAATCCTGTTTCCTAAGTACCCCTTATAGATTAACAATCTCTTGTTCATATACCATATCATGGTTGCAAAAAAACCCTCCTTTTTCTCTCTGATGATATTACGTAGTCTTAAAATAATTTCTGGATTGTTTATATGCTCATTCTTTGGGTATGAAATTTTTCTACTTGTGGTATTCGTTGCTCACTTTCATAGTGTTGCACCATCCACAGATATTGGGTAATTCTTGGTTATCTACTGTCTTAGTTTATGTTTTCTCAAAAACAAAGCCTGAGAAAGTGGTACAAGTAGTTTATTTAAAAGAAATCCCAAGAAACATGAGCCAAGGAGTGATGAGCGTGAGATAGGTAAGCAAAAAAAAGCCAATATAAGGTAACAATTAGAGGTTGCTCCGTTCACCCAGGACCTCTGAGAAGCATCTGTTACAGAATCCTCTCTGAACTTGCAGAAGGACTCCAATCCCCCATTAGTTGAGGGCTGCCTCTAGGAGTGCTGACTGCCTCACACTTTTGGGCTGTGTTTGCCTATGGGCCAAAAGAGTTCCATTAGTTTTGGAGAAGGCCCTGGTGTATAAAGCAGAGAAGACATGCACTGAAGGTTGGACTGGCTCAATGCGTATCCAGACATGCATGAAACTATACTAAGCTGCTGCAGCTAGAATTAGAGGTGACCACAAGGATCTGCTGCATGCACTTATCTGAGCAAGAATTCTCCATCATGCATCCTGGGTTGTGGTAGTTCTGATAGTGACCTTTCTGCAGGAGTGGCCTTTGAGCAGTGACATCAACCCCAGATTTTAGCAGCAGCATCCAGCTGGGCCTGGCAGTGAGGGCTGCCCTTCTACTGCCACTTTTTCAGAGTGCTTCTTTTTTTCTAGTCCACAGAAAGTTCTCATTCTTGTTTTTTTTTTTTTTTTAGGAATGGCTACATTTTTTAAAAAACGTTTTCCATAGTAACTTGCAGGAGAGAAAAATCTCCACCTGTGCTCAGCTGTCTGCCTAATGTGTAAATTAGCTTCTTCCGTTATCTGTCTTAAGACATCACTTGTAAGAGCACAGCAATTTCCCAGTTTTGCAGCAGTCTTGGATTTAGAGAACACATCCATTTCTATCTGGTTACACCAACATTGAGCTCCTCTCTGCTATCACCTCAATCGAATTCAAAATGTTAATTATTGGAGGTGATTCTTTGATCTTCTGAAAAAGCTCCTTAAGGACGGTCCAGGTGAGTCCATTTGAAACATTACAAACCCAGCACCCTAGAAAATTTCACCTATTAAGTATTTAGTGTCATTGGTCTTTCTCCATTACATAGATTGCTTTGAGTTATTATCATATTGTGTTAGTTTGCAAGGGTTGCCAAACAAAGTACCACAGCCTAGGTGGCTTAAACAACAGAAATTTTTCTTCCAGTTCTGGAGATTTGAAGTCCAAGGTCAAGGTGCAGCAGTGTTGGTTTCTTCTGAGGCCTCTCTCCTTGGGTTGCAGATGGCTACCCTCTTGCTATGTCCCCACATTGTCTTCCCTTTGTACCAGTGTCTTAATCTCCTCATTTTACCAGGACACAAGTCAGATTGGATTGAGATCCACTATAATGACCACATTTTAACTTAATGTTCTCTTTAAAGACCCTAACTCAACAGTTTTAGTTGACAGGACTTCAACATATTGATTTGTGGAGGTGGTGGGGACGACAACACACAATTTAGCCCCATCACATGTGTATTAAGAATTCTCCAGATTTTATTTCAGTATTTTTCAAATGCAATGAAACGTTATGCAGCCCTGTTTCATTTTAAATAGGAAGAGTTACCATTATTACAGACTTTAAAATCATGGTGTTTTTGCCCTCCAATTTTTACTAGAGAAACATTTCTTCTAATAATCCCTTTGTGTAGAAGGGAACATGAGATTATATAATAAATGAAGAGAATAAAATCCCTAGGCCAAATCTAAATACAGCAAAGCCTTCTTAATATGGGATAATATTCTACAACTCATATAAGAAGGTAAAACTAAGTTGTAGAATAGGTTTAATTAATTTATTTTAAAAACTAATCTGTTCATACCATTAAAAAATTAGTCAAACAGTTGCACAGGACATAGAATGTAAAGAAAGTCTTCCGCCCACCTCAACTCTCAGTTACCAGCTGTCCTTCCCAGAGGTGACCACTATTATCTGTTTTTTAATTATCACTCCAGAGATATTCTATGAGAATGCAAACATGTATATTAATGCATTCTTTTTGCTGTGCACAGTTGAGGTAAACTTTACACAGATGGACACTTAGTTTATTCCAGCTTTTTGTTACAGTTAGTAATGCTGTAATGAATAACCTTCTTTGTATAACTTTGCACAGACATATAAGTACACTTGAGAGATAAGTTTCTACTAGTAAAAATGCAAGTTCAAATATTATATATATATTTAGTTTTGAAATACATTGAGAAATCCCTTTTCAAAGAGTTAGTATCAATTTGGAATTCCACCTACAATGTAGGATGTACTTACTTCCTCATACACTGTTAATACAGATTATTATCAACTTTGAAACTTTGTCAGTTTGGTGGGTGAAATAGTGGTATATCATTATTTTTTAAATTCACGTGTCTCTAATTTTGGGTGATGTTGAGCATCTTTTCCTATACTTAAAAACATTTGTATCTCTTTTTCAAAAGATTTTTGTTCATAGTCTTTGTCTATTTATCAATTGTTTTCTGTTTCTTAGTTACAGAATATGTTTTAAATACAATAGTCCACCCTGTCCATGCGGAATACATCACAAAACCCCCACTGGATGCCTGAAACTGCAGATAGCATCAAATTATATAAATACTATGTTTTTTCTTATGCATACATACCTATGACACATTCTAACTTATAAAACCGGCACAGTAAGAGACTAACAACAGATAATAATAAAATAGAATATTAATAATATACTGTAATAAAAGTTATGTGAATATAGTCTCTCTCT
Organism: Rhinolophus sinicus; assembly: GCF_036562045.2. NCBI lineage: Eukaryota > Metazoa > Chordata > Mammalia > Chiroptera > Rhinolophidae > Rhinolophus > Rhinolophus sinicus. The sequence goes on along the minus strand of NC_133758.1, from coordinate 38,460,583 downwards.
CTTTCTCTCTGATAACCCATCTGATAACTGAGAAGGCTAATGAGTGTCCAAGGGGTGGGTAGTGTATACAGCTTGGAAACTCTGGACAAGGGAATAATTCAGGTCACAGGTGGGATGGGGAGGGGGACACAAGATTTCATCACACTACTCAGAACAGTGCTCAATTAAAATTTTATTGTTCATTCCTGGAATTTTGCATTTAATAATTTAGACCATGCTAGACTGCAGATAACTGAAACTGCAGAAAATAAACCAGGTATGAAGGGGAATTACTGTAACTGTAGGAAAAAATATGTTTATTTATTATTTCCCGAACAAGTATCAGGTGAACAATGTAGGCTTCTAAGTCTGCTTAGGTCTCCATAGTCTGATTTGAAAACGAATCACAGGTAATAATGGAAACAGCACTAGATAAGAAGTCTCAATTCTACCACTACTGAAAAACATTTTAATAATCTGAATAAATGAAATTATACTACGTTAATTGATGGAGTGACTTAATAGTAAAGATGATAATTCTCCACAAGTAATCTCCACGTGCAATGCAATTCTAATAAGAATTCCCAGAAGTACACATTTCCAGTTATAAGAATGGTCATGACAACAGTATGGTGGTTACCAGTGAGAAAGGGGGGGTGGTGAAAGGAGGATGAAGAGGGTAAAGGGGGGATCAAATATATGGTGACAGAAGACTAGACTTTGGGTGGTGAGGACACAGTGCAATATACAGATGATGTATTATAGAACTGCACAGTTGAAATTTACATAACAAATGTTACCCCCCCACATTTAATTAAAACAAAATAATCATGGGGATGTAAAGTACAGCACAGGGAATAAGAGTATAGTCCATAATACTGTAATAACTTTGTGTGATATCAGATGGGTACTAGATTTACCAGGGTGATCACTTCCTAAGTTATATAAATGCTAATCACTATTTTGTTTTGTATACCTGAAACTAATATAATATTGTTTGTCAATTGTAATTGAAAAATAAATTAAAAAATAAGTAACAATTAAAAAAAAAGATTTCCAGCAAAACAAAGTTTTTTTAGGAACTCTACAAATTTATTCTAAAATGTTTGTGGAAGAATAAAAGTATACAAGTAGCCAAGTCAATTTTGAAAAAGAGGATCAAGGAAAACGAAGCATGCTCTATCATAAAGTAATATATCTGAAAAGATTTGATGAGAAAAAATAACAGTAAAAGAAATTAATAGAACATAAAAATTCTCAAGAAAAAATGGGAAAATGACAAACTGTTTAGAAAATAATATAAAAAAATGTATGCACTCTACAGAGAAAAAATAGCCTTGAATTTCTACATACTATATTCAAAGTGGATGCCAAATAGAACAAAGATATAAATAAGAAAGGTAAAATTATAAAACTAATTGAAGAAAATGTACAAAACATTATTGAAACTTAGGGGTAGGGACAGACTTCTTAAAATAGATGTCCAACGCATAAAATGTCTAGATATCTTTAAATAAAGAATACAATAAACAAAGTTAGTGGACAGATGATAGTTTGGGAGAAGATATTTGCAACTTCTAAAACTGAGACAAGATTAATATTTAGGATATGTTACGAACTCCCGGAAATTATTATAATATGGAAACACAGTAGAAAAATAAGTAGCTCACCGAAGAGGAAATCTAAATGGCTAGCATATTGTTGTAGGTCAGGTTTTCTGGAAGGCAGACTAGAGAATGAAGATTATAATTCTGAAAGTTTATTAGTAAATGCTCTCAGGATCAACACCTGTAGGTGAAGAGAAGAAAGAAGGATTGGGCAGAGGGAGAAGTTGGTCTGTGGTGCAATCTTAACGAAGGACTCAGCTCGTCTATCTTAGTCGGCTAGGGCTGCTGCCATAACCAAGTACCACAGACTGGGAGCCCTAAACAACAGAAATTTATTTTTTTCATAGTTCTGGAGGCTAGAAGTCTAAGATTAAGGTCTTGTTTCTGGTGAGAGCTGTCTTCTAGGCTGACAGACACAGTTGCCATCTTGCTGTGTCCTCATATGGCCTTGTCTCTGAGTACATGCAGACAGAGGAATCTCTCTCTCTTTCTCTTCTTTTAAGGCCACCAGTCCTATAGAATTAGGACCCCACCCTTATGATCACATTTAACCTTAATAATCTCCTAAAACCCTGTCTCCAAATATAGTCATATTGGAGATTAGGACTTCAACATATGAATTTTGGGGGAAACAGTTCAGTGCATAGCACCAACTAATGGGAGCTCCAAAGCTGGAGTACTGTGACAGGTTGTAGTTTCCAAAAATGCCTGAAATAATATCTCCGGTGCCAGATGTATTTCTTACAATGTGACCATAACGCTCCACCCATGGAAAAGAAGGATCTTAAAATCAGGTGACCTTTCTTTTTTTAAAATTAATTATTTATTTCTTTGTTTTACCATAGTAACAGATAGAAAGTAATGAAAGTGACACTACATGATTTCTGAGGCTATGTCATAAAAGGGAATGCAGCTTTCAGGGTTCTAGCTTGAATACTTATTCTTGAAGTATCCAAGGTACTTCTCTAACTAACCTGAGATCACCATGCCATGAGAAAGCCCAAACTAGCTCATGTGGAGAAAGCAAATGATGAGGCCCTGCAATTACATGAAGAGAGAGACAGACAGACAGAGAGAGGGAGAGAGGGAGAGAAAAAGAGAGAGAGACCCCCAGCTACTTCCAGCTGCCTTAGCCTTCTGTTGTTTCATCTTTAGCCACTATCTGACACAAATCATGACCCTAAATCACAACTACCCTGGTGATCCCCTCCCAAATTCTTGGGCCACAGAGAACTTGCAAAATAATAAAGTGATTCTTATTCTTTAAACCACTAAGTTTTGGAGTGATTTGATATGCAGCAATAGATAATTAGAACAGATGGCCCTTCAGAATTGTCCTGAATTGGAGCAAAAGGACTAGACTTTATAAATTCATCATATTTACCAATCACTGAATAAGGAGTAGCCTGAAACCAATGATTTGGGGCAACATGGCTTTCTTTAGCCAAAGGAAATTCCCCAAAAGAGGTGATAGCTGAGGGCTGTGGACCAGCAGAACTGCCAGAAACTTGAGGAATTAGATTAGATCTTCAGTCTTGAAGCAGGACATAGATGGCATATCATAGCATCCACTATGGTCCACATTTTATACCACTTGGATCCATTTCTTTCTGTAAGTTTTGCTTGCAGCAACTCCAGCATTTTGCTGGGCCTCTTTTTCTGTCAGAAACCTTGAAGAGGAAGGTTAGTGAGATGACTCACAGCTCTACTTGTCTTGAGGATGATTTTGTTAGCGTGATGACACAAAAACACAGCTTGTCTAAAGGTCCCAAGAGATTCTAACTTTTCCTCTTCTCGACCACCCATTCTAGATTCCCTTTAGTCTCATTTAGAATCTCCCCTGATCTGGTGATTCACCTGATGGAGTGGCCCAGGTCCTCATTGTCAAGGGGTCTGAACTCTTGGTAATGTCTTCTGTGATAGCTGTAAGTATTCATTTACATCAAAATTGGGCAAGACAGTACCAAGACCTACCCAAGTGAATCTTATGGATGCCAAATGCCTTCTTCCATACTGTTGTGTAACAGAAGCCCTATCTCCAGCTGAATCAGAGTCCATTGGTCTGATGAGAGGTCATGTGGGATCCTGGTAGTGGATCAAACACTCTGCAAACCTTCATGCAGTTTAGAAAATAATATAGCACCTCAGATAGTGGTGCTGACAGAAGCTGTGACAGAAGACGATGTGTCTAATCTAGTGAAAATGAACAGATGTCCTTTTCAGGGTGGAGAAGTTCATGATACTCAACTTGCCGTCAAGTGGTTTCTCAAGAGATGGTGCCAAATTGGGGAGCAGACTCAGTATTGGTTTCTGTTGCTGGGAGCTCAAACTTTCAGTGGCGACGGTAGCTAGATCAGCCTTAATGTGTAGGGCTCAGACCATTGAATCTATGCCTAGCTTCCATTTCTGCCACCTTGTCTATTTCATTTATGTGTCCATTGTGCCAGCACTGGGATAGCCAATGACAGAGGCTAGTTCATATCACCTGGCCAACTTATTATATCAACTTGATTATTTAGTGCTTCTTCTATGGTAGATGCTCTCTGGTGAATGCTGGCATATTGTAAGATTTTCACATTTCATGTTCACTCCCACATGTTAAGCCATATGCCTCTACCCCCGATCTTGTTCCTATTCCTCCAATCATTCTCTTTCAAGTCGCTGACAAACTGGCCAAGTCATTGGCTACTGCACATAAGTCAATATATACTCAAACCTTGGGCCACTTCTCTTCCTACATAAAGAAAATGACCAGGAACACTACCCAAAATTTAGCCTCTTAAGAGGATTTTCCCTATTACTACACTTTAAGGTCATCTACCATTGAGCTGTGTTGCAGTTTCTGTTCCTGATACCTATTGCTAAATAACTCAAAATATAGTGGCTTAAAATAATAACATTTGTGTCTGCCACATATCTGAAATTTGGGCAGGAGTTGGTGAGAACAAGTGAAAAGCTTGGGAATTGAATCATGAGAAGACTTCTTACTCACATGTGTGTTGGTTGATGCTGGCTATTGGCTGGGACCTCTGCTGCTGCTGGGGCTGGAAGACCAACACAGAGCCTTTTAATATGACTGCTTTGCTTTCTCAAAGAATAGTGGCTAGGTTCCAAGAGAAAGCATCTCAGGCGGAAGGAAAATCCAGAAGAGCAATAAAACACTTCTTATGACCTAGCTTTGGAAATCATTCAATGTCACTTCTGCCTTATTCTATTGGTTAAGAGTGAGTTACTAAAGCCAGCCTGTATTCAAGGGTAAGAGAATTAGACTTTCTCTTTTGATAGAATTAAAAGAATGTCATAGAATGTTAAACAATTTTCAGGCATGTTTTAAAACCACCACAGCTTACCCATATACCAAGCCAATCCGTCTGTGAACTGTGCTCAGCATTTTTCTTCCTTTGTTAGCTAATCATGAGTGTGAGCTAAGATAGAGGCACTAGCGTAATAGTGTGGATGACATGGCAGTCTCTGGGCAACTTAGTTTGCCTTCTGGTCCTATTTGGGCTGGATGCCAGATGTATCATTTCCATTTTACAATGGATAACTGCTGGGCTTGTCTCACTTTATGACTTGATGGGTCTGACAGAACCTAACACATAATAAGAAGTTCTGACCACATGATCACTTGATGACTCATGGTCAGGTGCTCCATCTCTACCAGGGCCCAGTAATTGGCCAGGAGATAAGTTTTGAGTGGCATATAATTATTCACTATAATTGGTATGCCCTTGCTCCAGAACTCTAGGGTTTACTATAAAACCCACACAGCATGTTTTCCCACATCAGATACATCTAATATTACAGGAGATGCTGAGTTGTATCCCAGGATATTGCTAGTCTAGTATCCTGGACCTAGTACAAAGCTTGTTTTTCTATTCTGGGCCTCATGCAAAGCTGACAGTCATCAAAACCCGAAGAAAGCCCAATGTACTCTTTTCCTTGTGATGGGAAATGTGAGATGCATTAATTATTGTGATTGTTGTTGTCACTTTGGGATGGAAAATCCTGGTATGCTCCAGATCACTGGGTTTCTGAAATTTCACTAATATGATTAGTTCCTGAATCTTTATAGTATTCATATCATATTCTCTTAAGCATGAGTCTTACCATGGCTCCCAACATACTTGCTATCTCTTGCTACATCAAGTCAAGTTAGCATAACATCACTGATGTAGTAAAAAAAAAATACATTCTGTAGGAGGTCCAGACAGTCCAGGGCTTATCTGACTATATTATGACAAAGGGGTGAACTATTAATATTTGTCACTTATAGACTATAAATTAATACTGTTTTCTCTTCCAAATGAATGCAAATTATTTCTGATCCTCCTTTCTCATTGAGGTGAAAAAGAATGTACCATCAGATCAAAAGAATGTACCATCCTGAAGTCGTCTTAATTTGCTTAGTTTAAAAGCAGCAAACTAGACATACATACAGAAACATGAAAATATGTGCAAAAAAGGAAACAACAAAGGACTGAGTGAAAAGCATTTTAAAAGAGTGAAGTATAATATCATTTATGTAAATGAAAAACACAAGTCACACAACATGTTTTACAATACATATATTCACACATTCAAGGACATATATCAAACATATTAGAATAAGTGCCTACAGAAAAGAGGGGCAGGGGAATGGAAATCAGGTAAAGAAATAAAGGTGAAAAATAAATAAAACAAAGATTAACTCAACATTTTGCACCTGAGGTCCAAAATGAGAATAACAATAGTAAAAATTTCAACAATTTCATGCAAACTTGCTTTTATGGAAGTTTGAAATTCAAAATCAAACATGAAGAAAGTCAATTAGGTTAGTGGACTACTCTAGAAAAATTCTCTCCAGTTAGATAGACATCCCATAAAGCTTTACACATCTGACAGAGCTTCCCACCTACTTAGACACCTGTGGATATCCCCAGTTACTAGAATATAGTCGGTATTCTATAAATGTTGAGTGATGAATAAAGTGAATGAATGTATAAATGAATGAATGGCGTTAATAAGCATACAGTTGAATGAATAATTAAATTAAGACAAGAAGGTGGCAAGAGATGCAAGTTTAAACCAGAGTCTAGAAAAACCCAGATCAGCCAAGCCTGGAGCTGAAAGTAGTTTCTTCTTTTTAAAAAGCACATAGAAGATATAAACTAGGAATCTGAAGGAGGAAAACTTATCTGATTGCCCACATTCCTCTCTGTTCAATGAAATGGGCACAGACTGGATCTCAGACAAACAACAAAGTCGGTTACAAAAGGTTATTTGCCTTTTCAATAGACTTAACAGATACCTTATTTCTTTCTAATTATTTTATAGCAGAAAAGAAGCATGACCACCCCACTCTTCTCAGCACCCACTCCAACAAGAAGAGGAAAACCCTTTGCTACTTCGTGACACACTTTCTCATGTTCTGCTAGGTCCTTTTCTTTCTTTCTTTTTCTTTTTTTTGATGACTTTTTTTTTTCAATTACAGCTGGTGTTTAATATTATTTTATATTAGTTTCAGGTATACAGCGTAGTGGTTAGATATTTATATACTTAATGCAGTGATCCCCTTGATTAGTCTGGTACCCACCTGGCACTATACACAGTTATTACTATAACAATAGTAATTGTTATAGTTACTACACATTATTGGCTATATTCCTAAATATCCCCGTGACTATTTTGTAACTACCAATTTGTACTTCTTAAACCCTTTACCTTTTCCACTCAGCCCCCCAAGTCCCCTCTCCTCTGGTAGCCATCAGTTTGTTCTCTGTGTCTATGAGTTTGTTTCTGTTTTTGTTTTTCTTGTTGTTGCTTATTTTGTTCTTTAGATTCCACATATAAGGGAGATCATATGGTATTTATCTGTCTCTGTCTGACTTATTTCACTTAGCAGATCCATCCATGTTGTCGCAAATGGTAAGATTTTATTTATTTATTTTACGAGTGAGTAATATTCCATTGCTTTTATGTATCACTTCTTTATCCAGTCGTCTATTGATGGACACTTAGGTTGCTTCCATACCGTGGCTATTTAAATAGCGCTGCATTGAACATAGGAGTGCATACATCTTTTTGAATTAGTATTTTGGGTTTCTTCAGATAAGTACCCAGAAGTGGAATTGCTGGGTCATAAGGTAGTCCTATTTCAGTTTTTTGAGGAACGTCCAAAGTGTATTCCATAGTTCCTGTACAATTTGCAGTCCTACCAACAGTACATGAGGATTCCCTTTTCTCTACATCCTTGCCAATACTCCTGTTTTATTTATTTATTAATGATAGCCATTCTGAAAAGTGTGAAGTGATATCTCACTGTGGTTTTAATTTCCATTTCTCTGATGATTAGTGACGTTGAGCATCTTTTCATATGTCTATTGGCCATCTGTATGTCCTCTTTGGAGAACTGTCTATTCAGGTCCTCTGCCCATTTTTTTAATTGGATTGTTTGGTTTTTTGGTGCTGAGTTGGGTGGGTTCTTTATAAATTTTGGATATTAACCCCTTATCACATGCATCATTGGCAAATATCTTCTTCCATTCAATAGGCTGTCTTTTTGTTTTGTTGGTGGTTTCCTTTGCTGTGCAAAAAAGTTTTTAGTTTGAAGTAGTCCCATTTGTTTATTTTTTCTTTTGTTTCTCTTGCCTGAGGAGGCAGATCAGAAACAAATATTACTAACAGCAATGTCAGAGAGTTTACTGCCTATGTTTTCTTCTAGGAGTTTTATGCTTTCGAGGCTTACATTTAGGTCTTTAATCCATTTTGAGTTTATTCTTATATATGAAGTAAGAAGATAGTCTAGTTTCTTTCTTTTCTTTCTTTTTTATTTTTGTGTATATCTGTCCAGTTTTCCCAACACCATTTATTGAGCAGACTGTACCCCACTGTATATTCTTGCCTCCTTAGTTATAGATTAAATGACATGTAGGCATGGATTCATTTCTGGACTCTCTTCTGTTCCATTGATCTATGTGTCTATTTTTATGCCAGTACCATGCTATTTTGATTACTATAGTCTTGTTGTAAGTTTGATATCAGGTAATGTGATACTTCCAATTTTGTTCTTCTATCTCAAGATTGCTGTAGCTATTTGGGATCTTTTGTGGTTCCATATAAATTTTAAGATTATTTGTTCTAGTTCTGTGAAAAATGCCATTGGTATAATATTTTGATAGGAATTGCATTGAATTTATAGATTGCTTTGGGTAGTGTGGACATTTTAATGATGTTAATTCTTCCTATCCATGAGCACAATATATGCTTCCACTTATTTGTATCTTCTTCAATTTCTTTCTTCAGTGTCTTATAGTTTTCCAATGGCAGGTATTTTACCACCTAGATTAAATTTATTCCTAGGTATTTTTTTTTTTTTGATGCATTTGCAAATGGGATTGTTTTCTTAATTTCTCTTTCTGACCATTCAGTATTGGAGTATACAAATGCAACTGATTTCTGAATATTAATTTTGTATCATGCTACTTTACTGAATTTATTTATCAGTTCTGATAGTTTTTTGATAGAATCTTTAGGATTTTCTATATATAGTATCATGTCATTTACAAATAATAATAGTTTTACTTCTTTCTTTCCAATTTGGATGCCTTTTGTTTATTTTTATTGTCAGATTTCTGTGGCTAGGACTTCCAATACTATGTTGAATAAAAGTGCTGAAAGCAGACATCCTTATTTTGTTCCTGATCTTAAGGAAAATGCTTTTAGTTATTCCCCATTGAGTATGATGTTAGTTGTCAGTTTGTCATATAAGGCCTTTATTATGTTGAAGTATATTCTCTCTATTCCCACTTTGCTGAGAATTTTTAATCATAAATGGATGCTAGATTTTGTCAAATCCTTTTTCTGCATCAATGGATACGATCATGTGATTTTTCTCTTTCACTTTGTTTATGTTGTGTATCATGTTAATTGATTTACAGATATTGAACCAACTTTGCATCCCAGGAATAAATCCTACTTGACCATGGTATTTTAATCTTTTTAATATATTGCTGAATTTGGTTTGCTAATATTTTGTTGAGGATTTTTGCATTATATTCATCAGGGATATTGACCTATAATTTTCTTCTTTTTGTAATGTCTTTTCCTGGTTTTGGAAACAGGGTAATTGTGACCTCGTAAAGTAAGTTTGGGAGCTTTCACTCCTCCTGAATTCTTTGGAATAGTTTGAGAATAGGTGTTAATTCCTCTTTGAATGTTTGGTAAAATTCACCTGTGAACATAAACAAAGTTGGTCCAGGACTTTTGTTTGTTCAGAGTTTTTTTTTTTTTTTTATTACTGATTGATTCAATTTTGTTATTACTAGTAATGGGTCCATTCAGATTTTCTGGTTTTTCTTGATTCAGTCTTGGAAGATTGTATGTTTCTAGGAATTTATTCATGTCTTCCAGATTGTCCAATGTGTTGGCATATAATTTCTTGTAGTCTTTGCTTATAATTCTTTGTATTTCTGTGGCGTCAGTTGTCATTTGTCTTTTAATCTTATTTTTATTTATTTAAGCTCTTTCTCCTATTTTCTTGATGAAATTCATTAAGGGTTTATAAATTTTATTTATCTTTTCAAAGAACCATCTCATGGTTTCATTGATCTTTTTGTGGGTTTCTTTTATTTTTAGACTTTCTTTCATTTATTTCCACTCTGATCTTTGTTATTTCCTTCCTTCTATTCACTTTGGGTTTTGTTTGCTGTTCTTTTTCTAGTTTCTTTAAATGTGAGGTTGGATTGCTTATTTGAGATTTTTCTTATTTGTTGAGGCAATTCTGTATTGCTATGAATTTCCCTCTTAGGACTGCTTTTGCTGTGTCCCCTAGATTTGGGGTTGTTGTATTTTCATTTTTATTTGTCTCAAGGTATCTTTTGATGTTTTCCGTGATCTCATTGTTAAACCATTCATTGTTCAGTAGCATGTTATTTAGCCTTCATGTGTTGGTGTGTTTTTCAGTTGTTGTTGGTTTTTTCTTTTTTCTTGTAACTGATTTGCTAGATTCTTTTCTGGTCTGTGAGTCATTTTTAATACACTCATTCCAAATCCTTCCCTTCCATGCTTATGACAACATATACATCTTATAGTGTTGCCCTCTCCATTAAATTATCCATCCTTATAGCTCCTAAAGATTGTCAACTGGAAAGAACACATTCAAATCAGCTGCCTAGCCTAATAGAAATCAGCAAGAACTGGGGATAGAAATTGGTGTTCCCTTTTTTTAAAAAAAAAATTTATTGGGGAATATTGGGGAAAAGTGTATTGCTCCAGGGCCCATTAGCTCCAAGTCACTGTCCTTCAATCTAGTTGTAGAGGGTGCAGGCACAGTTCAGCTCCAAGTCCATTCACTGTTTTCAATCTTCAGTTGCAGGGGGCACAGCCCACCATCTCATGTGGGAATTGAACAGGAAACCTTGTTGTTGAGAGCTCATGCTCTAATGAACTGAGCCATCCAGCCACCCCACCAGCAGCTCAGCGGCAGCTCATTTTCTTCAATCTAGTTGTGCAGGGCACAGCTCACTGGCCCATGTGGGAATGGAACCAGCAACCTTGTCGTTCAGAGCTCGTGCTCTAATGAACTGAGCCATCCAGCCACCCTGATGTTCCCTTTTTAAGGAACAAGCCCAGTAGAGATTTTCCTGAAAACAAAAGGGCTTCTCGTGGCATTTTCCTGGCCCCTATTCTGGACTGGTCTCTCTGCTCCTCCTAGGATAGTGGTTATCAGCATGAAAATCCATTGGGATACAAGAAGAAAATATTAGAACTTCTTTTTCTATTTAGTTTATACAATTTTTTAAAGTATATATTTGCATGTGCTTTAAATTTTTATGCCATATTTTTACTGTGGTACAGATATATAACTCAAAAACAAGCAAATACACTTATATCAACAAAGAATGCTCAATTTTACTGATGGGGCAATATCCAAAATGTCTGGAACCTGTGCCTTTGGTCTCCCATGTTTGGAGGTAGGCTTTTCCTGTTCCTCCTACCCCCAGCTGGCCCTGGACCATCAGACTTCCTCCTGACAGCTCCATTCTTCAGCTTGTTTATTGTTTATCTTTGTTTTGGTCTAGAACCAAAGTGAAGTCTTTCCTTGGTCTGGCACACAGCCGTTTCCCTTTATTATTAAAGCTTTTGTCTTTTCCCAGACTGAAAGACCTTGGGTTATCAGTGTTCTTTCTGTGCCTACAATGGATCTGCCAGCTCTCCCTTGGATCTTGGCTCTGATGGATCATCAGCTATGGCTGGGTAGACAGGGAGGTGAAGGGTGTTGGGAAGCACAGATCTTCCCTCACTTTACTGTCTTCTTACTGGGTTTCCCATAACTCCTCCACCCATTTTATTGGTCCCCTCATTGCTCCCAACATGCTGCAAGGAAAAATACTACAACCACTGACTAAAGGGAATATCCCTTCCTCTATTCTAGAAGTTCCCTCTTTTCTATATTTTATAGATGTCAGCATCTTTATTATGATATGTCATAGACAAGACAACAACTTGTCTCCTGCTAGGTAGCACAAATAGAATACAAATAGAATAATGATGCATATATATAATAAGGGAGCTTCTTTTTTTTTTTTTTTGGAGGGCACAACTCACAGTGGCCCATGCGGGGATCAAACCAGCAACGCTGGTGTTATTACACCATGCTCTAACCAACTGAGCTAACCGGCCACCCCAGGGAGATTCTATTTTTAATAACTAAAGGAGGAAAGGGAAAGAAAATATAAATAATATTGAAGCCAATAAAAATCAGGACAAGTGTTATAGACTGAATCAAAGTACTAAAAAGTAAGTGGTAATATGTGCAAGAAACTTGAGAATCTGAACATGGTGACTAACCCATAATAGGTGTTCAATAAATATTGATTATTCCTAATTGAATTCATTCAAAGCAGAAACATAGTCTTTTCCTTTTAATATTTCTTATGACTGTGTTTTCATAAAGAAAGATCCATAAATGTGTCTCCTATGCTTTTCTTTAATTAGCTATGGAGTACATAATAAAATCAGATTTCTGTCAATTGAACACCTTCCCACCTGGGCAGTGAGAGCTGAATTTTGGAAAGACATAGAGGCAGTATATTTATGGCTTAGAAAATCAGTTCATTTATTTTCCAAACCAGGACATTTCTTAGAGTAAAAGGAGACAAGCACAATGGAATAATGAGCATAATGGAATTGTCCCAGGCAAATCAGACATTGTATAGTTATCTGAATTACCAAATTGAAGAAAACATTGATTTTAATCCAAATATATATAGTGATTGATTTCTCATTACATGATTCATTGCCATGTCTCCCATCACATGGCTCAGTACTTAAGGGTTAGTCAAGACCATGGAAAAGAAAATTTTAAACTTTAAATATAAATTAAATTTTAAATATAAATTAAATCGACATAATGTTTTTGTTGATCTGTAATCAGAACTGAGTTCTAGTAAGTTACTTTTTCTCTCAGTCAGTCACATATTTTATTACCTGATTCTATTTTAAATTGATTTTACAATTAAATTTTATTTTATAATTATTTTTTATTAAATTAATTTCACAATTAATATCAGTTCTTATTTTCTCAACCTCTCAGCAGCTTTAGAAATGAATGACCATTCATTACATTTCAACCCACTGAATTTCTCCTATTTTCCAATACCAAATTATTGCCTTTGCCCCAACCTAGTTTTTCTCTTTCCCTCTGTCCCCATTACAGCCTATTTTTCCTCCACCTGTTCCTTCTCTTCTCACATTTGTATATGCTGGGAAGTTTGATTGGCTCTCCTAGCTTCAATTGCTATCTAGCTATAACTGACTCTTAAATCTTTACCTCCTGTCCCGTCCTCACTTTTTCTTGAGTTCCAAACCTGTATAGCTGACTATTAGTGGTATTCTCTACTTAAATGTCTCCCAAGAAGCCCCAAGAATTAACTAGAGTTCAACATGTACAAATCTGTATTCAACATCTCAGTGTCTCAGCAATGCCCCCAGTCTACTCCTCTTTCAGTGTCACCTATCTTCATAAATGGCACCACTGTTAAATAAGAAACCCATGGTTCTTCCTTGACTCTTCACATCCATTTAGGTACCCAAGTCCTGTCAATTCTGTCTCCCAAATATCCTTTTCTCTCCATCCCCACCATGACCAATCTTGACTAAACCAGGACCATCTCCCAGTCTCTCAACAAGTCAGTCCTCCACCAGATTTGCCGCTCTCTTGTCCCATTTTGTATTGCAGCAGCAGTGATTTCAAACGGTGCAAATGTGATCAGTTTACTTTTCTGCTTAAACCTTTTCCCTGACTTTTAGATGCAGTTCAAACAACATGATTTACATGTTCTGCCACCATCGGGCCTTGCCTCCCTCTCCTCTTCCCTTTTGTATACTGGTGTTCCCCAACACAGTCAAGCTCTCGCTTGCTCTCTGAGATTTTAACACATCTGATTGCCACTGCCAGTACATTTCCTGCTTCATCTAGCTTATTCCTACTCATCCTACACCTGCTGGCTCAAATATCATTTCCTCAAGGAGCCATTGTCTGATCCAGAAACTATATTAGGTTTCTTCCTATGTGTCCTTATAACACACTTTGTATTTGGTTGAAACACATGAAATTGCCTTGTTGTGTAAATCAATAACAGTCAAATAAAAGAAAATCCATATAATTGAAGCTAATCCTGTACCTGCTAAACTGTAAATTCCCTGAGGGTAAGAACCTGGTCTACCTTGTACACTGTCTTACACAGTTCCTGCCACATGGTAAATATTCAATGGATATTTGTTCAGTGAATGAATGAATAATTATTATTTTAGTTGACCTAATTTGAAGGAACAACAATTTTCTTTTTAATATTGATAAATGTTTTCCTGTTGTACAAGTGCTTGCCCACTCTATTTAGTTTGATTAAATATTGAATACATATGTATTGAGTTTTTAGCAGAGTGCAATGATGTGAACCAATAAGCAGCATTTTGGGTGACAGAGCACAAGCCTTTATAATTTTATAAAGGTCACCACTCTTCATGAGAGTGAAAAACGGCGAAGAATCCAATGAAAACTGGACTCAAAAGCTCTTCTAAACTCTAAAATTGTTTAGCACCTACAGGATGTTTGATAGTGACACCTTTGAAAATGTGATTCCGGAGGTTTTCATTTGAAAAGGACCTTTAAGAATGAGATCCTTCCAATAAGTATCATTCAAAAGGCACATCACTTTGAATATTGGATAATATCTCAAAACACGAATATGAGCATGCTAGTACTCTGCTAATTCTCATTAACTATGGCAATCCTTCACGAATGCTTCATTAATGAGGAAGTCATTGCCTGTACAGTGCCTGCAAACAAAGGAGTATGTCTTTGCGTCAGTTCTTCTAACAAGTGTAGTTCTGCTTTAATTATTTATTATACACCACAGCATAGGAGTGCTTGCAAATATTTCATATGAGTAATGAAGTTTTAGTAATAAGAGCCTTCACTTCATCTTGCTGCTATTAGAGCTTATGGGGGAGCAGGGTAAAAATGTAAGGTTTTTGTGGATTAGTGAACTGGGAATTCGCAGAATTCCCAAGGATAGAGTTCTAAATAATACAACAAAAATAAATATCTACAAGCACAATTCTTATTTTTTTCAAGCTCCTTAACAGCCCTCAGAAGACCCTAGATGAACCACAAGGTAAATGATAAGAAATGAAGCGGCTAATGATAATAATAATTATGATAATACTGCTTATATAACTCTTATGGCTATGTCTACACAAACATGTGAGATGGATATTGAGAAATTTCTAAATAATTCAGAGCAAATAGCTTACAAATGTGGGCAGAGGGAGGCTGGGAAGAAGAAAGTTCATTTGGTCCGAATCTTCAAGCCTGTATCAGTCAAATTTGCTGAATGATTTCTCATATCCCTCTTAAAAAATGCCAGCTCTGTTATTTCATTCCAATTCTGCACATAACTTACTTTGACTTTGGCCAAGTCCTTTAATCCATCTGAGAATAAATCTCTTTATGTTCAGCAGAGTGAGACCCAGTTCAGACTATTTACAACATCTTTGCCAGCCCTAGTGTTTTTGGTTCTATACTATTCATGATCATAGATCCACTTTCACTTATTATTTCAATAATAATTTTTGAGCAGCAATTTGTATACCAGGTCTTGTAATAAGAACCAAAGAAAAGCTAATTCATAAAGTTGTCTAAAGATAATATTAAACTGCATACCACAAAGTCCCTCTTCACGTCCAATCTTCTTCTGCCCCCACATCTCACATACAAACAAACACAAAATCACTCCTGTTTCTATTTTTGTCATTTGTTTTAATCAATACCACAGAGAAATATGAAGGGATTTATAAGGTGTTTTCGGAAGCATGAGATATGAGGTGTGCTCCTCCCTTCTTCAATTCTCAGAGTCAAAATATTCTTGGGTTTTCTCATCTAGCACAGAGCCTGAACACAGCCTCCTGCACTCACTTAGCTAAATAAAGAGCATCAAATATATGGTAATGGAAGGAGAACTGACTCTGTGTAGTGAACACCCAATGTAATATATAGGTGATGTATTACAGAATTGTACTCCTGAAACCTATGTAACTTTACTAACCATTGTCACCCCAATAAACTTTAATTAAAAACAAAAACAAACAAAAAAAAGAGCATCTGAGAGCAGAGGGGCTCCTGTTACTCAAAAACTAGAAAAGAAACCATTAGCCGAGGCTATGGGCATTCTACATCCACACACTACTTACTAACCTTAAAGAATGAAAGGTGAGCCAAAGACTCCATAGGGTAATAAGATGGCATGAAATGGCTACATTAAGTAATCTTCAGGAGCTAGTACGAGTAGCAACTTTGAGCTGCTCAAATAAAAGAACAAATAACAATTCATCTTAGGCAATAAAATGAATGGAAAATACAGAGTAGGAAAAAGACATTGTGAATTACTGGATCAGATTGAGTTTTTCAGTTATATCAGAGCCTTAGTCAACCAAACAAAGAAAAAGAGAGAGAAAAATTCACTGCCTTAAGGATATGAGTTCTGTCCTCACACTGCTTCTGAGCATAACCTTTGGATAAGTAATTTGATATTTTACAAAAAGGTTTTATAGTTTTGCTTTCTTTTCCTGGGAAATTGTATGAAAGTTCTTGCTCTTGTGTATAAAAAGTTCTAGGGCTTAAGTCAACACTTTTATCTTTGGTCTTTCCAATTATTCTCATTAACATTAACAATTTTTAAAAAATGGTTTTGTTCAACCATTTAACAAATATTTACTGAATGCCTATTATGAGTCAAGCCCCATTGTTAAGTGTGAAGTATGCAGCAGGGACGTACTAGATATGGCCCCTGACCTAATGGAGCTCATAGTCTATGAAGGAGCTAGACGATCAACCAATAAACACAAAAATAACTATATAATAGCATTTTTTTAAAACATGGTATTTCTGAGAGTATAATTGGGATGGGGTAGGGGGCATGTAATTAAGGGAAAGACTTCCCTGAGGAAGTGACAGTTGATCTGAGACCTAAGGGATAAGGAGCTAGTGGGGGACACGTAATTAGGGCACATGCTAACTACCAACCATGCTGGCACTGGAATAGGCTTGGCATATGGAGAGAAATACCTGTGCATGCAAATGGAGATTTACATTTTCAAAAAGCTGCTTTGTTTGTAAAAATAAAATGAATGCTTGGTGATTTTCAAGCAAAAATATACTGATGAGATGGAAATAACGCTGATGAACCTGAAGAGTCTGGTTTGTTGTCAAAGTCAAAAACTCATCTCGAAGTAGTGGATGAGTTTTCATTGCCTTCATCTGATGTCTGCTTTATTTTCATTCTCAAATTTAAATTATATCTAAAGGTCTCCGAAAACTCTTTTCACAGCCTCCCTTAGTAGCGTACTCCAACACTGTACTACCGTCAGTGCCACTGTTTCTTTTTCTTTTTTTTTTTTTCATTAAATTTATTGAGGTGACAATTGTTAGTAAAATTACATAGATTTCAGGTGTACAATTCTGTATTACATCACCTATAAATCCCATTGTGTGTTCATCACCCAGAGTCAGTTCTCCTTCCATCACCATATATTTGATCCTCCTTACCCTCATCTCCCACCCCCCTTACCCTCTGGCAACCACCAAACCATTGTCTGTGTCTATGAGTTTCTGTTTCTCATTTGTTTGTCTTGTTCTTTTGTTGCTTTTGGTTTATATACCACATATCAGTGAAATCACATGGTTCTCTGCTTTTTCTGTCTGACTTATTTCTCTCAGCATTATACTCTCAAGATCCATCCATGTTGTCACAAATGTTCCTGTATCATCTTTTCTTACCGCCAAATAGTATTCCATTGTGTATATATACCACAACTTCTTCATCCATTTAGTAAAAGTTGTGTGTGTGTTTAAGAAGACTGTGTGTATACGTATATTTACATGATAAAATGTAATCACCAGTCTTTGCATAAAAGTCTCTAGTATAATTTTAAAGACAGTTAGCAAATGTTCCTTCCCTCTTCTCTAGGACATACGAGTATTATATCATAGTTCATTCATGAGTGTAGAGTTATTATGCAATAATTTGTCCAGTTTCTGTACCAGTCTTTATTACTAGGAAATCAGCATTCAAATATATATACACACACACATTTATGACATGGGATCAAGAAAACAAAAGACAATGAGCTTGTTAATAAAAATGAATTTATGTTTTGATCTATAAAATGGGCACAAACTGACTGCAGTCTATAAACTATCCCTATAGCAAAGCTACCTAGTACCATAAAACATTATTGCTTCTCTAATCATAGCCTCAATCACTTCCCAAGGCTGTTCTCTCTTTTCATATTCCCTTTTTTTCCCTTTTCTGGCCTAGTGTCATACTTGCATTACCAGTGTTACACATTTATATTACCAGCCTAGACCTTTCCTAATCTCTTTTCACTCGTCTTATGAATTACCACCACCTGTTTTCAACATTAACATTTTCCTCCTAGATTTGTTCATTATCCCTTCAAAGTCCCTCTCATTTAAAACTAAATTCTTTACCTGAAAAACAATAGAGCAGTGTTCCTGAAATACAATACTGCATTGATATAATTATATAATTGTATATACATTAGATATATATAGTTTGTAGTTTTTCTGTATTTATGTGACTGTTCAATTTCCATCTTATTTCTCTATTACCATATCGATGCAACATGTTTATAAAAGCTGTCAAAACAATACAACATATAAACTCAGAACAGGTTCAATGAACTGTTTCAGCTGCTTTTTCTTCTCATTTCCTTCTGCTCGCTTCAGGAATCCTAGGGCTTCGACAGTGGGAATTGCAAAACCCTCAGGGTAGGTCCCTTTGTGGCTCATTCTGCGTCTTATTTAGTGCCGGTATCCAGAGGCTATAAGTAATTTTGAACAGGCCTGTACCACAGCTCAGGTGACATACAACATCATTCAAATTTGTCAATACTCTCCTTAATTTCACCGGACTAAGGTATCAGTCATCAGAACTAACATGGCAGGGAGAACAGTTCAGCTATACCAAGTTTCAACCCCAAGTTCCAGCACGCGGATAACATAATGAGACCAAATTTAGAGCTTAGTGAACTAGTCTCCGTTCTCTACACAGAATAAAATAAAAGGCTTCAAACGCAGTTGGGTGGATTCAAATTAGACACAAAGATAAATCCTCTGAGAATGTGCTAAACACTTGAATATGTTACCAACGGAAACAGAAGAATATATTTTCCCTAGTGGGTATTTGTTTATTTAAATGTTTTTCTTTGATATGTGGACTTGCTGACAGATCCTGCTCAAACCTAGGGAAACAGACTTGGTGACCTTTGATGTGTACCTGGCTTGCTCGGGTCTCTTCTTAAAATGTCACCTCCACAGAGAGGCCTTTCCCTCCCAACTATCCTAATTAGGTTTCCCCTCTTTGTGTTTGTCTTATGACCCTCTTATTTTCCTTTCCATCTCTTAGAATAACTTGCAATTATGCATTTATTTACTTGTTTTTCCTTTGGAGAGCCAGTTGTTAAACATTTGTCAGCACATCACTGCTCCTAATTGTTCTTCCTTCTTCCTCTTTCCTCCCCAGATCTCAGACAAACTGATCCTTTAAAAATGTGAATCAGGTCAAGCCATTCCTCTGCTCAAAAGCCTCCGGTGGCTTTCCATTTCACTCAGTTGAAAAACAAAATTCTTACCATGGCTAAAAATGTCCCCATATGACCTGCCAAGCCCTCCTTTCTCCTGTGTTTTCCCATCTCATCGTCTTTCCCCGTTGCTCACAGGCTTCAGCCATACTGTAACCCTGCTGTTCCTCAGACACACAGAGTGAGCTCCTGCTTTGGGGTCAGTGCACTTACTTCTCTCTGCCTGGAAAACTTTCTCCCAGATAGAAACTTGGCTCCCTCTCCCCTTCATTCACTTAGTTCCCTTCCATACATGTGACCCTTCAGAGTGAGCTTCTTTGAATATTCTGTGCAAAAATCACACGCTGCCCCCACCAGGCTGCTGTCCATTCCCTTTTACCTGCTTTCTTTTTTGCTGTAGCAGGTTTCACTGCTTTACATGTTGTACACTGACTGGTGTTTGGACCTTTGCTTCTCAGATCCATTCCCCACTTCTCCTCTCCTCTGCAAACTACATTTGCCTGGTTCCACTGCCAATAGACTGCCAGCAAGTTCTGGCCAATGGGATGTCTCTCTTTCAGGTGGCATTGACCCAACAAGGACCCAGTCTCCCCGACCTGGAGTAGGCTCTGTTTCCCTAATGAGACCTTACTGTATACACCCCTGTCTCCTCCACCAGTAAGAGAGCAGTAACTAGTCACTCTTCTCCACCAGAAACACTTAATCTCACATTTTACTTGGTTTGCTCCAAGTCTTCCTTAAATGCCACTTCCTTGGAGAGACCCATTTCTTCCCACCCATTCTAATCAGATCTGCTTCTTTGTCCTTCTCTTATTATCTTGTTGTTTTCACTTCCATTCCTTTTCCATTACAAATTGTAATTATACATTTATTTACTTGTTTATTTGTGCAATGCCTCACTCAACTCACCTAGACATAATAAGGGTCCCATCTCTCTTATTCAACACTCTTTCCTTCTCCAGCTCCTGCTGCACTGTCTGGCCCACAGTACATTATATATACAATACTTTTTGCATTAAGTAATGAATAAATTTAGACTGGACCCCTCATGGTAACCATCATAATACTTTGAAACCAGTAAGTTTGCAATAAATGTTTTTAGAGTTGATTAAAATGTATGACTTTCTCTGACAAATTCACCAGTACAGCCAGTATAGCAAGGTTTCCATAAGGCCTGGAAAATGTATCTCTCATGGTATTTTCCATGCATACTATACACGTTTGCATGTTTCCTTCAAAAAGCCTCCATTCCAGTACACAATATGAAAACAAAGGAAGCAAGTATCTTTATATGACTTAAGCATGCTCACTTGCCTAGTGTGGCAAAAATGAGGGGAAAGCTCAAAATGGAACTATGTGCAGACAATGACCTTTACAACAAGATTCTTCCTCTCAAGGTTTGTTGTTGTTGTTTTTTTTGTTTTGTTTTGTTTTTTGGTAATTCCCCCCCTCGAATCTAAAGTGAACTAAGCTATCAAAGGGTAAGAGCAAATTTGTGCTTGACATTTTCCCTGTTGTTTTGAACAGTTATCATGTTTGGATTGTGGTATAGATTTTCCACATAGGCTTAAATTGGTCTTTGCAATGCTCTGTTCTCCATTCTTGTTTCTAAAGTAAAGAGAAAGCCTCACACGAACACAGGGAAGTCTATCATGCATCACTCTTTTTAACTTTCCAATTTCTATTTGCTCCTTTATTCTCCATACTTCTCTGTCCTCTCTTTTGTTTAAAATCTCATTTAGCATTCTCTTGAGGGGAGAACATGAGATTACAATCTAACGATTGTAATGAGAATGGGTTAAGTTGGTGCTGTTTCCCATTTTCATTACAATCTTGGTGGCAAGAATAATGTAACAGAATTTTTAATGCCTCATATATTACATGAACATTTTCCCGTGAGCGCCTGCTCCTTTTCTGCGGACAGCAGTGTTGCTATGTGCTGTAGGACTTTGATCTTTTTATATTCTACATTATAATCAATTGGCCATTTCACCCCTTCCCCATAGATTACAGTCAAACAAGTGAAAAATATTTTGATCTATAGCATACCACTGGATCTCATGACTATAAAATCCTACCACCTGCAGACCAGTACCTGCAAAATCCACCAGTGATTCAAATGGGACAGAAGGCTCAATCCAGGTGTCCTGACAGACAGGCACTTCTCTGAAAGGCACTCTGGGAATCGGAGTTTTGTAATTTAGAGCATAAATAGAGTTGTTTCATTTAAATATCAGGAGCTCTTGGGGGCACTGGGCTTTGAACTCTAAGACACTCACCCTTGAAATGGAAAGCCTAATCGCTCCTTGTTATTCCAGGTGTGATCCTCAGACCAGCAGCATGACCATTACCTGAGAATGTATGAAAAATGCAGAATCTCAGGCCTCAGCCAAGCCTGCCTAAATTGGAATCTGCATTGTCACAAGACCTTCGGGTGACTGGTGTGCACTGCGGAGTTTGAGAAGTGTTGTAGAGTTTTCTATATCATAAAAGGTCAGGAGTTAGCTCTCTCCTCCCTGAGTAACAGGGGTCACAGCACCCGCTCACCTGGCTTCTCAGAATCTCCCTGTGATTGTTACCTTCACCTAAGGAATTTTCTGGTTTTTTGCCCATCATTACTAACCTGTGTGGGTTTCATTTTCTACGGGACTGAAACCACTTGACAAACTAATTCTCAAATGGCCTTCGGAACAGAAACATCTGGATCCAAATATTAGCTCTGTTGATATTGCTCTGGTGGAAATTTATCCATCTTTTCTGCACCTCAGTTTCTTAGTTATAAACTGAGATAATAATTTTACTATATCATTTAGAGAGTAAGAACAAATTACTGTAATAAAGAGATCCCCAAAACGCAATGGTTCAAGCCAGATAGAAATGTCCCGATCTTCTGTAGTAGCTCAAACGGGAGGTCCCCTCTGCTATATGCACTCTTTCAGAAAGTGAGATTAGTTCCAGTAAATTTCTCTGTGATTCCCTAGGGTTTTATTCTTGTCTTCATGGTTGAGGCTTCATTGCAGAGACGTAAGAGTCTATATGAGACACACCTTATCAAGAGTCCCATTCAGCTGGAAAGGGATTGGGAAATGTGGTTTTTCACTGGATGCCTCACTGCAAATGCAAACAGGAGGGGCATTTTGGTGGGCAGCAAAGGTCCCCACCCCTCTCACCTAGCAGTTATATTATGGAGATAAATTGCCTAGCACACTGCCTGGCACCCACACACATTAGGTTCTCAGTAATGACAGATTTCTTAGTTATATTCTTATCATCTTGCTATTAGTCCTCCTGGGAACAGAATCACAATTTGTCAAGGTTGTTCAAAACTTCAGCTCATGGAATGAAAAGTGAATGAATTTCAACCCACCCTCCTGAAGGGACCCATAGATACCTCAGATCAAACCACAGTGGCTTCAAGTCAGATTTGTGTGACTTTGGCACAGCCTTGGACAAGTCTTGATCTCTAGAGGGAAACCCCCCATCTCCACCTTTTCTCTCCTACATATCTGTATGCCTTAAGCTGAAGCAAAGCCAGAGACAAGGACTGGAATGTCATGGGTGATCTACAGAGCACTCTCAGGAGAAAGTGCATGAGGGATGCTGATTTCACAGACAGCTCTGTAGCAGGAATTGCCCTACAAAATCAGTGCTACCTTGAGCCTTTTATGCCCCCAAACCAGTCAGCCAATGGCTGCAGACTGCATGGGGCGGGGAAGGGAATGTGTGCAATCCTGTCAAAAGGAAGGCAGCTCAGCTGTTTGCAGACCACTCCGCAGCAGGCAGAGGAAGGCTGCAGCAGCTTGTAAGGGACCCAACAGCAACCATTTTCTGTTGGTATTTGCTGTTTACTTCTGCCACGTTAGAAACAAAGCACTGAGGTACATCAGAGTAGAAATCAAACTTTGCCTAGGTGGGCGGATCAGGGAAGGTGATGGTCTCATGGCCACAGACTACCCCTCTAACTCTGGCCAGCCATTGGCTGCAGAGGGACCCTAAGAAACATGAGTCATACAACGTAATTTTTCACAACTAGTGGCAAAATGATTCCTACAACATCAAGAAACAAAGTGTTTCCCACAACTAGGCATCCCAGCTACTGGTTATTGAACTGTTAAAATCCAGTCTCACTATGGAAGCAACCTAGCTACGGAAAACTAATTGCATACCCACAAACAAAAGCATGGGCTGAACCAAATCACTACCTTTAACGGGTCTTCGGATAAACAAATATGAGTTTTTGACTCATCAATAGAAAAATAAACACTAAAATAAAATAAAGTTTTCAAAAATTTTGGGTCCAAGCAGGAATTTTTCAGGACAGATGCAAGGTTATCCACCATGAACTGTGCAACTTCCTTTAGAGCATCTCTCAGATCCAAACCTACTTCTCCCTTCCCAGTACCACTCTCCAAGGTGCTGTCGCATCACACCAAGGTCACTCACTCCAATAAAGCCTCACCTGACCCTGACTCTGGGACAGAGCCAATCCCAGGCTACAGCCGCTGTACCCCAAGTCAGCCTGACCTGGCACCTTGGTCCACATTCCTGGGCTTTATTATGATCTTAACAGCCCACCGCCTGCCCAGTTCTAGTAACTAGATCAATAGCTTATCTGCTACCTGACTTTCTGCTTTAGCTCCCAGCCTGATGCCCTGGGTCTCTTGGGACTGTGGGCCCTTGTATCCCCCGAGTCCATTCAAAGATTTGCCTGCTCACCAGTCCTACGACTTCCTGCTGCGCATGACAGATTCCCTGGGCCACCTGCTGCCTGCGTCTGCACCTATTGTCTACTGCCAGACAGCTCTTCTCCCCATGGAGGGCATGGAACAGATGGAATAGTCTTAACAGAGTGGCGTAAAGAGAGAAAGTGCCAGCTAAAGTGCTATACAAAATGAGGGTTAAACTCTTTTATTAGGACGGGGAAGTTGCTAATGATTGAGGCCAAAGAAATGGAGAGACTGTGTTTACTTGGTCAGTATGGCTGTGTTCAGTGGGGTGGCAGAGCCTGGTGGTCGAGAGCTTGTGTTCTGGAGTCAGACTTGATGGACATCCCAGCCCACTGTTCACTAACATGTAAGAGAAGACAAACATTTCACCCCCTCAGTCTCAGTTTCTCCATCTGTGAAATAGGAGTAAGACTTCCATCACAGAGTTACTTTTGTTCTTGCTGAGTTTAAAACAGTTATTACATCGTCTGTTATGATAGTTTCTTAAGCATGAGCCTGATATATAGTAAATAATAAATATTAGTATGTAATCCTAAAGGAAAAATACATGTAGGGTAATTTTTGTTTGAGGAGAATGAATAGTATGTATTTAGAATAAAAGCCTAGGCTAGATGAGCCACTTTGTCAAAGAGCAATAAGTTCAGAAAATGTGGAAGTGGCAAGAATCACCCAGTTGAAAACCAGAACAGAAACCTGAGTCCAGTAGAGAAAGAAGAAGGCTGGAATGGGAGCCCTGGGATTATGGATGTTAGGAAACATTGATGAGAAGGTTGTG
This sequence comes from Rhinolophus sinicus, assembly GCF_036562045.2. Classification (NCBI taxonomy): domain Eukaryota; kingdom Metazoa; phylum Chordata; class Mammalia; order Chiroptera; family Rhinolophidae; genus Rhinolophus; species Rhinolophus sinicus. The sequence goes on along the minus strand of NC_133758.1, from coordinate 38,435,351 downwards.
GTGGAAACTGGGATTGAACCAGAAAGACTGGAGAGAGAGAAGGAGTAGGACCCTGGCTGCGCTCTAGGGAATAAATGTACCATAAAACGCCCCCAAAGCAACACAGAAAGCATTAGAGAAAATGTAAAGGGGAATAGAGGAATATCGCCCACTTTATTGAAAGGGCAGTGAATAGAGTGAGGTACAACAAAGTATTCAGAGAGACTCGGAGAGGGTGAACAGTAGGGAAGTCTGCAGAGGGAGAGGTAGGAAAGCAGTCAGCTGTGACAGAGAGATGAGGCAATGAAGAAACATAATAATAGACAATGCTATTTCAAAACAACAGCTGGGAATAGGGAATTGATAGTGAAGCAATAAATACCAGCAATGAGGGAACTAAATACCATTAAAATGCACAATAGTTAATAATAATGAAACTGAAGTCTGGAAGCAATTAATAAATTAATAAACAATAACGCAAAGCATAAAATGAATAAAGAAAGAGTGAGATTATAAATATGACTGCTCAGTGAGAGAAGGACAGGGGTTCATTGGAGGAAACAGAGGGGAGGATGATTCAGCTGGATTGCCAAGTTACATACTCCAGGCTCTGAGCAGCTAAGCGACAAGAGGACAGATTCTATCCACCTACGAGACAGTGGACGGAAAAGCAGCCCACAGAGAATGCTGCTCTCTGCTCTCCTCGTGCAGCTGCCATCACCATAAATAAAATGATCTCAGGGGTTCACTGCTTAGATTGTCCGATAATGGTGCACAAATATGCTAGGCTTCATACTAACAGTAGTCTCTAAAAGGTAATTGTCCTAAAAACGTAGGTTCTGAACCAGATCAGAGACTCCATTATGAGATTCAGCTTCTTCTCAGCTCCCTAGCCCTCCTCTTAACCTCAAAACACTTTTCGAGCAGTTCTGGGAGTCAGTAGGAATCCTCCAGCCCATGTAGGGGGTCCCCAATGACTACATTGACCCTCAACAGTCATAACCTCAACAGCAGACCAAAAGTCTTGACATTATGAGAGCTTCTCCCCTTCTCCCAGGTGATTTGTTTTCAATATTTCTCCTTTCCTACTTATCATATTGGGGAGCTACATTTCTTTTCTAGAGCACGGGTCAAGACTTCTGTACTCTTGGTTCAGAAAATATTCTCTACTCTAGGCAGCAACTACAAAGCAAAAAGCAAAAAAAGCAAGCAATAACAACAAAAAAATGAGCACCTGCTTTGCTCCCACACACTAGATGGGCAAAAATGTCTACCAAGCTGAAGGGGATAGACAGTGAACAACATGGTAAGCTGGTTAGGTTAGATTAAATGGCTGGTTTTCCCTTTTCTTTTAACAAGTTTGTCCATTTCCCATTTTTGTATGACTTCACGTTGTTATTCTAGTGGCATTTGCCTAGTGATAAGTTTCCAGACGCAGGGAAAATTTCTTATCCTCCTTTGCCTGCCACACAGCGACTCTTGTTTGTTTTTCCATACTCTTTTCCCTCCTCTCCTGCCTGATGCTCAACATTTCCTATTTAACCAGAATTTAATAGCTGACACTATGGCCCTGGCTGTAGCATGGGCTTAATTGTATGGAGAGTTCCTGAGCATCCACATTCCCAACTTTCAGTTCAATAATCAGAAATAAGAATAATAAAGTAAGAAAACCAGACCCAGAAAAGAAACAGTTGGTACACATTACCGATAATTCCAGGGTCAGTAGGGAAAGGATGAAAGGAAGAATGCAGAAGAAAAGAGAAATTAAAGGAATAATTGGGGCTTTCCATTGTATGGGGTATTAAGAATACCGAGGTGACATTACTTACATATTTGCATAAAAATGTTAATGATCAATCATATACAGTTAGAATTCAGTATGTTTAATATACTCAAATCAAGCAATTCTTATTGTGTGGGATGCATAACATATAAAATATCAATTGTATTCAGCAGCGTAAATGTGAGAGAATATATATATATATCTTTAATCTACTGTTACATAGATGATCTCTCTTAAAGAACTATAAGAACTATCCCACAAAGAAGGAAAATCCAAGGGTATAAGTTACAGCTCAATAGCTTTGACTTACGTAAATTCCTGATGAGTAAAAACTTCAGCTTAGTAGAGCAGAGGCCAAACTTTGCTCTGGGTGCAGCATATGGCATCTATTGCACAAGATTAAACACTGTGCATTGATTACGCCTTACCGATGATGATACTAATTAATATCAATTCTGGAGACAGTTAATAGACAGATGGGTGTGACCTTTTCACTTCAGAATCTAAATTATTTGCTACTGGATAAATAATTTTTTTACTGGGTTGGATGTTAATTAAATTGATACTAACTACTTTAAATTTGTTACAATTGGTACACTGTTGTACAGTCTTTTAATGTTAGGTTGCTTTCATGCATATAGGTGTAAAGACTTGGATGTAGGTATAAAGAAATCTATTTCTTGATCTTTTTTTCATGGCAAAGAAAGCAATCTTGAAAAATTTCACATTAAAATCTTCCTTTAATTGAATAACAGTAATAGAAAGCAAAAAAAAGAAAAGTAGTTGTCATTCTCATCAATGAACTTAATAATGTCCTTCTGTGCTCTGCACTATGCTTTCTGGGAAGTACATTTAACAACAATCGCGCTAAAGTATACCGCCTCTATATGGGCTAAATAACTATGGTGTTATCGTTAAATATTTGCATCCGTGTCATATTCTCAGAGTGCAACTTTCTGAATCATTACACAATATGTAGATGGACTATCCACATGGTCACATGGGCAAAAAATAGCAGAGCTCCATTAGTGCATGGCTCACTCTTCAGCCCCCACAACTATTTAAACACTTGGTGCATGAAGAGATACAGTCAGAGGCTCAGAGCCTAGTTCTACTTCTGCCACTGAGTTGACTTGTTCTCTAAACAAATCACATTCTCCCTCCAACTCTTGGGTTCCCCACCTGTGACATATGAAGAACTGTGTTTACCCTTCCCACTTCAGGGTGTGTTATAAAGATTAAATGAGGTAATAAAGGAGAACGTGCGTTGAAACACTACAAGATGCCTTTCTGGTGAATTTTAATTAGTCAGAGGATAGCAACGTTGGGAAAGAATTAGAAGTCAACTAGTCTAAGCTGCTTATTTCACCAATAAAGCCTCTGAGGCCCTGAATTCAAGGTCAAGCAGGCAATAAAGAGCTAGGATGAGTATACAGGTATCCTGGTTCCCTTGTCTGTACTCTGCACTATGCCACTTACTTGCCTAAATTTTGGTTATCCCTTTTTGCCATTATAATACAATTACCCTGTAATATCAGTGTTTAATTGTCTTTCAACATCAGTATTATAAAAGAATCCAACTAAACTTGTCTAACTATGTCACTGATATTCCTCATAATGAACAGATGCTATTTTAGAATCCCAAAAATGTTGATTTCCATTATGCAGAGTGTACTTATTTAAGTTCAACCTGCGAAATATTAGCTAATACTTATTTAGCACTTAGAGTGTTCCAGACTCCTAAGCGTTTCCCATTATCTCATTTAATCTCCACAATAATCCTATTAGGTTCACACTATTTTTGCTCATTCCTTGCCTTTCCCTAGTTAGGCTTCCTTTTGTAGGAAGTCTAATAATCCCTGTAAACTAGGCTTCCCAGGCTCCTTCACTAGGGGTTTCTGGGTGGGTTCAGCTAATGGTAGGCACTGGCAGAACACTAGAGGGCAGCACCGAGGGAGACATCACCTCCCTCCCATTGCATCTACATTCTCCCCCACAAGGGCTGCTTCTCAATGGTTCCCCTCTTGTTGGACAGCCCCTTCCCTTTTTGTCATTGCTCCCACTGGATCCTGATCTTTGTTAGCACCCCCTCTTCCTTTGTCCTTCTAGCCCTAACAGAAGTAGTAGCTTCTTGGTGTTGCAAATCTTGGGGTTGCCTCACTATTTCTTAAACTTTTTGGCCCTTCCAACATCTTTGCGTTTAGTTCCCCCATATTAAATTCCCTTTATTTAATTACCTGAGCTGTTCTTCTTGGACACTGATCGATACACTTAAATAAACAAGTGACTTAAAGAGCACGGCTGGGTTTGAACTCAGGCTTTCTGACCAAGTCGATGCCTTTAACCTTGAAATGCTATTGTTTCCTACAGTGCCATGAACTAAGCAAGTGGTCTCCAAGCTTTATATCAACTTTTTTAACTGCGCACGTTTATGAAGAAAATGTTTGAAAGCATGGACCTCTGGCACAGTATACTTATTTAAAAATTATATGTAAGTAGTACTGATTACTACTATGATATGTTAAATACTAGTAAAGCTTAACTGATTTTTATTTTATTTTAATGCTGACATTTTTCTCTGTCAAAGGAAGCCATGATACTTAGGTTTTGAATATAGTGGAAATATGCTTTCAATTCTTTATTGCTTTTTTAAATAATTTCAGCCACTTTTTCCTGAAACAGGGAGGAATTCCCCAGAAATGCTTCATATTTTCTCTTTCTTCCTTAGATTTCTTATTCTCTCTCTCTCCCTGTGAACTGTAGGATGTAAATAGTAGAGCTAAAGAATGAGGTGTTGAGAAGGAAGTGAAGAGAAAAATGGAGATAAAAGTCTCCCAAATTTTCTTTATTCACAACTTAAGACCAGTTTGCACTCTAGACAATAAGAATTTTCAGCATCTTTTTCAAACGTTTATGGAGATATAATTCACATACCATAAAAGTCACTCTTTGAAAGTGTATAATTTAATGCTTTTTAGTATAGTCAATCATTTAGTGTATGCAATCATTTCCACTAGTAATTTTAGAACATTTTCAACACCCAATAAAGAAACTCATTCACATTAGCAGTCAGTCCCCATTCTCCCTTGTTCCGAGAATGTGGTAAAGACTAATCTACTTTTTGTCTCTATGGATTTGACTATTTTGAATATTTCATATAAACGAAATCATATAATATGTGGCTTTTGATGATTTCTTCTTTTACTCAGCATGTTTTCAAGGTTCATTCACGTCATATTATGCCTCAATACTTCACTCCTTTTTATAGCCAAATAATATTCCATTGTATAGATATACCGATTTTGGTTTAGCCATTCATCAATTGATGGACATGTGCATTGTTTCCACTTTTTAGCTATTGTGAATAGTGCTGCTAGGAATATTCATACACGAGTTTTCCTGTGGATATATGTTTGCAATTCCCTGGAACCTAGGAGTAGAATTTTTGGGTCATATGGTAACTGTATGTTTAACATTTTTTAAAAGTTCCAAACAATTTTCCAAAGTGGCTGCACCTTTTTGTATTCTCACTAGCAGGACTATGTGATGGATCCAATATTTTCACATCCTCTCTAACACTTTTTATTATCTTTTTTTATTTTACCCATCCTGGTGGATGTGAAGAGCTAGCTCATTGTGGTTTTGATTTGCATTTTCATAATTATTCAACATTTTAAAAAAGCTAAATAGTTATTTGATTAACATTAATATAATCATTTATTAATATAAATTAAATATTAATATTTACTTTTAGTGAATGAAACACAAAAGACGACCAACTTCATTTGCACAGAGAAGAGCATTTTCCAGGGCTCTGAAAAAACTGCATAAAAAGAGCTAAGTAACCATTCCATGTAGAATTGTAACTGTATCAAGATATCTTTTTATTTCCATTTTGATTTCTTCTTTGGCCCATTGATTGTTCAGGACTATCTTGTTTAATTCCACATATTGTAGATTTTCCATTTTTTTCTTGTTGTTGATTTCTAGTTTTATACCATTATGGTTAGAAAGAATACATGCTTTGATTTCAATCTTCTTAAATTTGCTAAGACTTATTTTGTGGCCCATTGTATGATCTAGCCTGGAGAATGTTCCATAAGTGTTTGAGAAGGATATGTAGTCTTCTGTCCTTGGATGAAATGTCCTATGTATGTCTGTCTGGTCCAGTTCGTCTAAAGTATAAGTCGAGTTCAATGTTTTCTTGTTGATTTTATGTCCAGGTGAGATATTCATTGCTGAAAGTGGGGTATTGAAATTTCCTATTATTATTGTAGTGTTGTCTATTTCTTTCTTCAGATATACTTGCATTTGCTCAATATATTTAGGTGCTCTGATATTGAGGATGTACACTTATGAGTGTTGTGTCGTCTTCCATGAGTTGACCTTTTATTATTGTATAATAACCTTCTTTGTGTCTTGTGACCATTTTTTTTGGCTTAAAATCTATTTTGTCTGAATATACACATAGCTACCTCTGCTCTCTTTTGGTACCCACTTGCATGGATTATCTTTTTCTATCCCCTCATTTTGAGCTTATGTGTATCCTTTAAGTGAGTCTCTTGCAAGCTGCATATAGTTGGGTCTTGGTTTTCTATCCATCCATTTCTTCCAAAGAAGACATACAAATGGCTAACAGGTACATGAAAAAACGCTTGCTGTAACTAATAATCAGGGAAATGCAAATCAAAACCACAAGATACCGTCTCATACCTGTTAGAATGGCCATCATTAAAAAGACAAGCAAAAACAAATGTTGGTGAGGATGTGAAGGAAAAAGGAACCCTTGTGCACTGTTGGAGGAAATGTCCATCGGTATGGTCACTAAGGAAAATAGTATGGAGGGCCGTCAAATAAATCCAAAGGAAATAAAAACAGGATATTGAAGAGATCTGCACTACCATGTTTATTGCAGCATTATTCACAGTAGCCAAGATATGGAAACAACCTAAGTATCTGTCAACAGAAGAATGGGTAAAGAAAATGTGACATATACAATTGGATATTCTTCAGCCTTGAGAAAGAAGGACATGCTGCCATTTGCAACAACATGGATGGGCCTTGAGGACATTATGCCAACTGAACAAGTTATTCAGAGAAGACAAAGAATGGATGATATCACTTCTATGTGGAATTTTAAAGAGTTGAACTTGTAAAAACAGAAAATGCAATGGTGGTCACCAGGTACTGGGGGGGGGTGGGTGGAGGAAAAGTGGAGATGTTTTTAAATCAGAAGGGAGGGAAGGAAGGAAGGAAGGAAGGAAGGAAGGAAGGAAGGAAGGAAGGAAGGAAGGAAGGAAAAGAGAGAGAAAGAAAGAAGAAATGTAACTATAAACTTGGAAACTGCAATAAAACTGACCCACTCCCACCTCTGGACTCTAGCTTCTGCAACATTAAAAAAAAAAAAAAATCTATGCATCATTTTGTCTCTTAAAACAAGGTCTATATGCTCAACCACCAATGCTAATTTGATTAATTAAGCCAGACATCTGATTAACATTTCCACACATTCCTAAAGCTTCCTTTTTTCCGTCACTTACTCATTTTTAAATGAAATTCAGTTTTATATCCCACATATCAAGCAAAAAAGGAATAAGACAAACAAATAAAGAAACAAAAACTCATAGACACAGACAATACTTTAGTGGTTACCAGAGGGTAAGAGGAGAGGGGGGTGGTAGAAGAGGATAAAGGGATGCAAATATATGGTGACGGAAGGAGAACTGACTCTGAGTGGTGAACACACAATGTGATACATAGATGATGTATTATAGTATTGTACACTTGAAATGATTAGTAATTTTACTAACCATTGTCACCCAAATAACTTTTAATTAAAAAAAATTCAGCATGTCATTCTTGTTAGTCATTGATAAATACCAATCTTTCCTTTGCTTATATAATACTTTCATAAACAAGCGACCATTCTTCAAAGCCTTAGGAAGCGGTGTATGTGGTGGGCAATACAGGTCTTACTCTGTGGTTGAGGGAAGCATCTGTCCCAGAGCTGGACGTTGACTCCATCATTAGTCACTATGCTGTTCCTGGCTAGGAAGGGCTACAGACGTTTGAGTTTCAGTTTTGTCCCAAAATGAACCACACCAAAGAGTAACCTATTCATTCGGTTATTCATTCTACAAATAAATAATAGGTGCCAACCATGTGCCAAGCACTGTTTGAGGCACAGGGAAACAGCAATGAACCAGACTTCAAAGTGCTGCCCTCAAGGAGCACATTCTAATGAGACGTCTGGCTCTGCAGCAGCCATCTTGCTCCTCTGGGGACAAAAGCCAACATGCTGAGGATGACAGGGCTTCAAAAGGAAAGAAACCTGTTTAACTGAGTGTGAACAGCTCAAGACTCCAAAGCAATTCATTTTCAGCAGCCCAGGTTTTTCTACTTGTAATTCTCAGAACTTGCTTTCAGAGAGCTAATGTCCACAGAGGGGGGCGGGGGGACCCACAAAAATTAAAAAGTAAAAATAAAACTCATTCAGACTGTCCAGATCATGGTCCCTTTGTTAGGTGACACTCATCTAGGGAGCAAAAGCAAAGAGAAGATGCATTTCTCTAACTGGTGTTTTCCACCTACCTGCTTTCAGATTAGAAATACCCAACTTCCAGAACAATGTCAGGTCCCTTAGACTCAGTTCCTCTAACTACCGATCTCCTTAACCTTGCAAAGCTCCCAGTTAGCTAAGCTTGGGTAGTTCTGATGTATCTAAATCTCTATAAAATCCTAACCTAAAATCTCTATAAAAGCCTCAATTCCCAGGACATTTCCAGCTCAAGTCTCTAAGTATAACTGTCATCTCAGGGCATTGGGTGAGCAGGAGCCTAGGGATCTCTCATCTGCTACCTTTTTGATGGCTTATGAAGAAAGACACTAAAAAATGGAACTGAAAGGGCCCCACTACAAACTCAAAAAATATTTTAAAACCTCGGATTCAATTAGGTTTCCCTGTTAAATACTCTTCTGTCAAACTCAGCATTTTTCCTTCATGCCATTTATCACAGCTTATTATTCAGTACCTTTTAGTGTTTATATTTGATCTATAAAGATTGGAATCGTATCAGTTTTGCTCACCTCTGCATGCTCAGTGGATGAACGAATGCATGTTTTCATTCATTCACTGGACCATGTAAGATTTAGATGGAAAACTGACCCCTTAGTTTAGAGCACGCCCTTCCCTTGAGAATAGAGGTTCTAAGATTATAAAGAAAATCGGTTACCTGTACATTGTCTCCATGGCCCTAGGATGTGACAACTGGGGATCCCTATAGACTTACCAACATCAGAGGCCACACACACTAGAATCTCTTTCCAAACTGCCCAGGTTTGGCTTAATGTTTGGCTCTGTCCCATGAATATACCACCTTTTCCCCGTGGCCCTGCCAAGCAAAGGATCAGTTTCCAGCCCTCTCTACTAAGAAAATCTTTGATATCATATGTTATGCAGCCAACTGTACCTATAGTTAGTTTGCAGTTACTCAGTTTCCAAAACTGACAAAAAAAAAAAAAGACAGTGCTGATTGGCAATATTCAAGATGCTTTTAAAATAGAGTGTACAAAGTATAATATATACAGAACTTTTTTTTCTCTACTGATTATCAAAGACGATCTTGAAATGCAGGATTTGTTCATCATTTGGATTTGAATCTGTAACCACTCCATCATTAATGTTATTGTCATTCCGAATTAAAATGTAAATTCTTTAGTAAACACTAAAAAGGTCCAGTTCTACATTATATCACTGTAATTTCCCATGGCACACACTTTAGCACTTCCATTTTATTTCCCTAGGACACTTTTCCTAACATTCAGATGCTGAAAATTTAAGCCACTCTACACCAAACATGTTAAGAGACCTTTTTGCAGCAAGAGGAATATGTACAGAGAGACAAGCAGAACAGAGGTGGATTTACCATGAAAGCAAGGACGCTGAGCTTCAGGACCCCTCATTGCAGCTTTTTTTCACGACCCCAAAAGGCTCCCCAGCAATACACTAACAGAATCGCATGTGTTTGTAAATTGCAAAAGTAAGCCATGTATGCATTGTGTTTATATAAAAGCCCCCTCAAATTATATAAGCTTATAATGGGTTATATAGGTTTAACCATATAAGCCTAAAACCTATATCCACGACCAAAGCTCAAGTTTAGAAAACTTTGATATTGATCTGTTTCTTACCACCTAGCAGATAATTAATTCCTTTCAGTTGGGAAGAACTACAGGAATTTTTTTCCCTGTCACTTTGGCCCTTTCTTCTTTTTCTTTTTTTAACCAACCCACTCATGCCCATATTTTTTTACAAAGCAAAGAGGTTAACAGATTATGTATGCTCTGTGGTTCTCGTCCCAGCTTCAGTTTATTCTTTGTGGATACGTAGCATTTGTGGGGGTAAAAATCTGTTGCTCACTTTCAGCTGCTCAACCCAAAATTAGTCTTTGAGTGCAAAATGGTCCATTTCAAAATTACCAAAATTATTATAGTTATTTTTATTTCAGAATCTATGGCTCTAGCAAGACCTGCACTGAAGTAAAATGATTATTTGGTATTTTTTTAATGAATATTTGGAGAAGCAATGATCTCAGTCACAGAAATACACACACACACACACACACACACACACACAATCTTTGGAAAAGAATATATTTTGACTGCAGGGATGGATTTTGTATGAATAGAATCCTGAGGCATCTAACAGTTTAAATAATGGTTTCTATTCCAGGGAAGAAAAAATATTTTCCTTGATAGCACCTTTTTATATTCACTGCATTGGAATTACTTTTTCAAAATTCTGCCAGTGAAGACTTATCATATATGGGTGCCATTGCTGTAACATAAAGATAAGGACTGAAGCAAATTCCACTCATAAGCTCATAAGCCCGTAAATTGGAACTATCCTTTACAACACAAAGCATTTTACCAGTCCAAAAATGTTTCTTAAAGGCAAGACAAGTTTTCTCCTGCAGAATTTTCCCCTCTTCAACTGTTTGAACCATTTCAACTGCTTGAATCTTATTTGTTCACAGACTATTTATGAGAGAAAGATACAAACCTCATCTACAGCCTATTGGCTATAGAAAATGCAGAAAATAACTTCTGGCTAAAATTTTATAAGTTCTAGATTCAGATACATATCAAAGCATTTAAATAAAGTATACAATATTATTTTTATAGATTAAAGAAAATCATTAAAATCTATATAAAACAATGAATAATATAATTGCCATTGAGGTATTTTGTAGGGAATAACTTCATTCAGAAATGTTTGCATGGTGTCAGAATGTCCTAATAAGCCACCTGCAACCCCTAAATTCTTTAAGCCTCAACCTAAATAGGAATATCACTTCTTACCCATTCACCCCTCCAGAGGAGGCCTTCCCGTTAGATGCTTTATAGTACCCTACAATGATCCTTCACTGTTTAAAACAAATAGTGGCTATTTGTTTAATGTTCCTGTCCTCTGTGTTTCTTGCCCATCATTATACTCCCACTTCAGACCACATCCTAGAGTCAATAAATATTTGTCAAGTGAATGAATAAAAATGAATAAATAAATGATTAGGCAATAAAAATATTACATATTCTTTCTGAATTCATTGTTCCAAGATGGAAAGAATCAATTGAATGATATTTTGGCTGTTATTTGCTATGAATGTTTATTTTTATCTTAATAGATATTTGATGTTCCAAAGGTTTCTGAAAGTAGAACCTTCCCACCCACACCCTTTTATTTGACACACTCTGAATTTTCTTTGCCTTCTGAGGAGGCAGATGGGTCAGTCTAAGAGAGTTGTAAATAACAACTTAATTTTTTTTTAATTATGATCATTGCATTACACTGTGAAGAAGGAAAGCAAGCTGGAAAGTGATGCTTAACCCTTTCTTACAGCCTCACTCAGTATCATAGGATATTAGACCTCATCCAAGTGCTCAGGTTTACAAACACCTTTCTCGAATCCTCACTTACAAATATTGTTTCAAGGAGAAATGTGGATTTTTTAAAAATATCTCCATCTGTTCTGTTGTCAACATGCAATAATACATTTCACTATCAAGAATCATGCAAATTAATACATGGACCACTGCTGCTCATAATACAAACAGAGCGCCCACAGGCCATTAGAATGTCCTATAACAATCCTAATTCTTTAATAATTTTGGTGTTGTTTTTCCTGTTTGTACCAGAACTTGCCCTTTGCTTTATTAATGTTGAGGAAGGGGCTCAATATTTCTTTCATAAAGATAATGGTTTCCATGGGATTTGGGGCTTTTCTCCCTCCCCATTGAAGAGATGCCAATGTGGCTGGAAACACATAAAATGGAGATGTACCTCTTCATTAAAAAACTTTAACCTCTCACTAATGATGATATTAATACCCAGCATGCGATAAACACCTGAGACGTACTTTGTCCTAAACAACACAGCCTTAGAGAACCTTGTAGTCAATAAAATAAAATACCCCTTTCTCTTTAATTAACATATGAAATAAACACAATCTGTGACACCTAGTGTGCAGCAGCAATTAAGAGGCATTGCTTAGTTAAACCTCCTAATACCTCATTTAAATATGCAATTAAGGGATAATTGCCTTCAATCAATAAAAAAATTGAAATATTTCGCAGGGGCTTCAATTATTTTTTGCTAGGCTTTCTACTTTACTCTTGGCCAGCACTAAGGCTGGGAGCCTTACTCCTTTGGTTAAAGTGACATTACTCCCTTTCTTGGTACTGGCTTTTAAGCATGCTATTAACATCGCAAGAGGCCAATAATAGTGCTAAGCTGTAGAAATCATCTCTTTTGGCCTCAGCTAGAATTTCTATGGCTCTGAAATTGCCTCTTCGTGACTTGCCTTAGGTTATGTTCCTTGTTTTTACTCAACCCTAAGCCCTCCATTTTCATCTCCTTGTAAAGGAATCCACAGTGAAGGAGTAACAATTTGCTGCCCTTCCTAGTGAGGCACCAACTGCAGGAACAGCAACATTATGGTCATCAAATTTCTTGGTGCATTAACTTTGGCGGGGCTGGGTTTTACCCCTCAGCCTCCGACCCCAAAACATGAGTTAAGAACGCATGTATTACAAACTGTTATGTAGATAGAAATATTTTGTACTGAACCTTCAGACAAATGCTGGGAAGTGTGTGAAGTGAATTGGAAAGTAACCATAACCATCAGCAGGGAGGATGGAGGAATAACTAAAGAGTCAGGTGTGTAGCCAGCAAAGCATAACCAAACATTCACCCTCTAAATGCACAAATTGAGTAATATGTTGGGTTGACAGGGGATGGTCTGAAGTGCTGAAGTTGACTAGGAAATGCAAATATTAATACTCTTATAAAGTGAACCATAAAATTAGAGCATATAATCAATCAGCAAGGAGCAAATACCCCACAGACAAAGCCAAATGAAAGGGTAGGTGACATCTGATGAATTTAGGTCCATCTGAGCAGCCCCACTACATAATTCAGGCAGTAAAAACTGATACAGCCTGAATTGTGTGAATGGGTAGCCCGGCACATGTCTAAACTTCTATTTCACTTTGATTGAGCAAGTGTGACCTTAAAAGATCAACGTCATTTTGTTTTGAACATGAGAAATAACATAATTATATCATGGTTCTAGGATCTGAAAAATATGTGCTCTTGAATTTGGAGTTCTTACCCCGAGAGCCCAGAAGAAGCCCTGCCAGGCCATATTTACTGACCACCCAGACAGACCCAATAGAAACCTCAGGAACAGATAAAATCTGTGCACATGTAGATCTTGGCAAATCTATGCCTAAATTCTGACTTCTCCTTTCTTCCATATTCAGTCGTACTTGCTGGTCTCATCTGACTGAGACACATCTTGCTCTTCTCAGAGAACTGAGCTACTTCAATACCCATTCACAAGGTACACAAAAGCTAACCCTTGATTCTCTGTCCTACAATCACCCTCTGACTGATTCAATATTGTCACCTCCTTTCCATAGTTTTCTACTAGGTCTTTTGGGTAACCTTTTTTCCTCAAACAAAAAGAACTAGTCTCAATCAATTTCATTGATAATAACAGAGCTATAATAATCCCAGCATTGTTCTAACTGCATTTCATAGTTTGTTTTATGTTACCCTCCAAGGGGAGAGTAAATTGTCATCCTCATTTTACAGATGAAGATATTGTAGCACTGAAAGATTATATCGCTATAAGTAGCGGAGATTTAAACTTAAGACAGTTTTGTGCCAGAGTTCTCAAGCTTACCTACTGTACTAGACAATCTCTCTAGAATCTGTTTTCAAAAGTGTGGCATATTATTTCATGGAGTGGTTCAGTGAATTTGAAATAATATAAACTGTGAACTTGCAGGTTTCATCTTCATGGCTTTAGGGACCCTGAGCTGGAAAACTCTCTTGTGTTCCTCCTTTACTCTCACACTACTACCACACTCACACTTCTGACACCAAATGGGTGGTTTTCCACATATCCACTGATTTTCTCAATAGCCGCTGGGTGTCCTACAATTTAATTCAATTCTGACAGTAACCAGAGTTAGCACAGACCCCACAGACTAGGGGCTCAGTCCCAGGAGACTGCCCCCCCAACTTTGATCGAATCACAAGTAGTAGATCCCCAGGTTACCCACAACTTCTGTCCAATTTAGCTAAAAATCAGAGGTTCTCATGGACCCCTTCCTTGGATTTGATCATTTGCTAGACCAGCTCACAGGACTAAGGGAAGTTTTAGTTATGTTTACTAGTTTATCATATAATAAAGAATATGATAAAGAATACAGATGAACAGCCAGATGAAGAGATACGTATGGTGAGATCTGGAAAAGTCCAAAGCACAGAAGCTTCTGTCCCCATGGAATGGGTGTGTATTCACCAACACAAAATCTCTCCAAACCACATAATTCTGGGATTTTTATGGAGGTCTCATTACATAGGCATGATCAATCATCCACTCCATCTCCAGCCCTGCCCCCTTCCCAGAGAATGGGGTTGGGGCTAAAAGTTTCCAGCTTCTAATCATGGCTTGGTCTTTCTGATGACCAGCTCCCATCTTGAAGCTATTCAGGGAGTGATCAAGAGAAAGAGTCATCTCACTAGAATAAAAGACACTCCTACCTCCCAGGATATTCCAAAGGATTTAGGAGGTCTGCATCAGGAACCAGGGTCAAACACCAAATAGTAGAACAAAAGATGCTCCTAATGATCTTATTACTTAAGATATTACAAGGGCTTTCAGAGCTGTGCCACTACCCAGGGGCAGAGACCAATATATATCTTTTCTATTAGTTCACAAATCCTCAAGAGAATTGAAAACCTACCACAATATCCCAGGTTTTTTTAGAAAATGGTCCACCATTTTAAAAAAATCCTCTATTTTAATTCATTCACTATTCATTCACTCATTCAATAAACTTTATTGAGTCACTAAAATATTCACCAGGCATCACTATGTTAAACATAGATATAAAGAGATGAATAATCTTTTCCTCTCCCCCTTCCCCATCCATCTTCCACACTGCCTTAGAGAAGTCTATTATATTAGGTTGAGTGACATGAAATTGCCATCATTCAACTGTTTCTGACCTACAAAAGCAGCAATGTTGCATAGTTCAACCTAATAAAAACAAAACCCTCCCAATCTATATAGAGCAAAGTTGAGTTTTTTGAGAGTGTCAGAATTGGTCCTTGCTTACCTGCTCAAGTTCATCTCTTCCTATCCTGCTCACTTGCCCACTTCTGTCTTCCTCCTACAGGGCTTGTCTCACACAGTCTATGCCTTTGAGAGGGCTTCTTCCTGCCTACTCTTTGTTGGGAGATATTCCTCCGTGGGTTCTTGAGCTCCTACACATCTTGCTGGGTATGCCAAGAATACAAGGCCCTCACCATTCTTTACCTAGGCTATTTCTCAGGTTTGTGTTTGCAGTGAGCAACCTTCAGGGATAAGGTTGTGTCTCTCTCTGGTACAGCAAGCAGGCTTGCTTATTGCTTGTTTTAAAACAGCAGGTTCTCCAAACTTGGTGTTCCTCACCTGCAACAAAAATCGAACTTGGCCCATGGCATTGCCCCAGTGGACTTGGGAGACAAGGAAAACGGATGCACATGTTGATACTCACGCTGCATATTCTGCAGTGAATAATAAAGTCCTTTCTTTGTCTCTCACCCAGGAGTCTCATGTCTTCTCCCAGAATCCGTGAAATAGTATTAGGCCAACATATTAGAGTGTAAGTAGGATAAAATCAGGTCTTAGAATGAATACTCTTCTTTTAAGAATCAGAGCAAGCATTTTCTATGTGAAACTGATTTTCTTAAGTGGAGTTCATCACTTCATCTTTGTACCACCACAGTGCTTGGTGGACTCACTTATTATTGTACTTAATAATATTAATGCTGATTAGAGAAATAGGCAGCTAATGAGCAGTAAGTTCCATGACAGTAGGAGATGTAGTTTCTTTTTTTCTTTTTCTTTTTTTCGTTATGCAAAATTCTCAGCATGGCTTCTGAGAATTAGTGTTCATTCAAAAAATGTTAAATTAAATTGTTGAATGAAGAGTACAGTATCCCTGCTCTTCAGTAGCTTATACCCTAATTTTATTTTTTATTTTTTTGTGGTTAACTTTTGGGTTGTTTTTACAGGGTGTTTTGGGGGGAGGGGAGGAATAAAAATCATGACAAAAAAAAAAAAAAAATATATATATATATATATATATACACACATATATATATATTTGGCAGTATTATAAAAGTAAAAGTCCTTGTACCTGTCATTAGTAGGTAGCTGCTGGTTTGGTATATGGTCTTCCACATATTTTCTATGCATATTCAAACATTTATGTCTATTTTTTTCTTTACATGAGTTAAATCATACCATAAATATACTGATCTATTTTTTCCACTTAACATGTTATGGATATCTTTTCAAGAAAATACATACCTGCATGGTATTTGTTTACTAGATTAAGGTTATAGGCTGCATAATCTATTTAACGAATTCTCTAAAGATGAACATTTGGTTTTTTTCTAGTTTTTTTGCTATTACACATAATTCTGTAATGAACATTTTTATATACATATCTGTGCCTGGTTATGAGTATGCCTGGCAAGGAAATTCCTGAGGTAGAATTGTTTAGTAAAGGTGTATGAATTGCTATATGAATTTAAAGTTTTTATATATACCCATCAATTGCCAAATTGTTCTCCCAAAGTATGTACCAATTTCTACTCCCACCAAAAAGTGTAAGTGTGCTTGTGTTTCCACCTCCCTCTTGAATACCAGGCATTGTTAAAGTTTTTGTATTTTTCTAAAGTATATCTCAATCTCTAATTTCTATTTATTTGGGTGTATTTTGTATATGTATTGCTATTTGTATTTTCTGTGAATTACCTGTTTCTTTCCTTTCTAGGATACTCTGGTTGTTTTTGTTTTGTTTTGTTTTATTTTGTTTGGGGGGTTTTCTGGTGGGTGGTAAAGAAAATGCAGCTTCATTTACTTATTTGATGCCTCTTCCTCCTGCTGAACTTCTTCCTGCTGAGCAGGATCTTTTAATTCAACAGGTAAAGTGAATCCAATGACTCTTCTGGTTGATTTTTTAAAAGTGCTTTCTGAACTAAGAAAATTCACTTTTTGTCATATGTGTTACAAAAAACTTCCCAGTTTGTTATCTTTAAATCTTGCTTATGATATTTTGTATCTATATAGAAATTAAATGTTTTTTATACTTAAATTTGTTTTTCCTTTGTGGCCTTTGGGTTTATAGAGTTCTTTTCCATATTTTATTTAAATTTTTATTTCACCTTGAATTAGTTTTGAGCTATGATATGACTCAAGAATCCAGCTTTTTCTTATTTTTTTCATAACTGCATCCTAGGTGTTTAAAAAAAAGTCGCTATCTCTTCTTAAACAAGGACACTCACCATATCCGCTCATCATTATGAAGACAATGTTAAAATGGATATTTCATAAAGGATACTCATGGAGTCACCAGTACTTTTGTATAAACAGTGCAATGAAGAGGATTAATATTTAGTATAGAAATGGATGCAAATCATTGCTATCCTCTCCAAGGCATTTCCAATGTTTTTAGTTTCCCCAAATAAAATAATATTTGAAATGAGAAAGTCATTGTTTAGAATTTGGTGATGGTTTTGTTCAGCAAATAATTCTTTGCTGGGCTAGTTGATCCATCTTAAGGTTACCAAAGGTGGCGAGGAGGGTCAGGAGAAGGAACTGAGAGTCTGGGATTCTGGACTCTGGTCCTGCATTGGCTACACAGTGAGACTGTGGTCCCACCTGTTACAGCTCAAGGGAAAAGCAAAAATGGGACCCAAAGAGGGCTGGATGTCTGAGAGATACCAAAGCAGCTGGAGTTGGATTATGAGAAGAAATATCAAATTCTGAGAGAGGGGAATTTGAGAAACAGCCCATGATTTTGAAGGGTCCTGGGAGCTGGACCTGCCACTCAAACGGCTCCCCCACCCCTCCTTCCCTGAGCTGTCTGTGAGCTGTCCCAGGCTCCCTGTGCACCCTAAGTTCCTAAAGTCTCTGGGTATCTTTTCCTCATCAAATCAATACAAAAATGCATTCATTCAGTAAACACCTATTGATTGCTTACTGTGCAGAATCACTAGATCTGACCCCTACCTTCTTAGAGTTTCCATTCTAGCAGAAGATATTAAAGATAGATATTAGCCACTTATTTGAACATCTATTTTGCGTTAAAACAAAATGAGGAGACAGAATGCTAGGAGAGTAACTGGGTAACTGGACCCCGTTCTATGGCTGAGGAAAGACTCCTTCAGTGAGCTGAATTCAAAAGATGAATGGGAATTAACTAACTGGGGTGGGAGTAGGGTGCAGACAGGGGAAACTGTTAAGCAAAGGCCTGGAGGCAGGAAGGAACATGAATGCTGTGTTTCAGGAAGGAGAGAAGGTCAGTGGGTTGGAGGGAGAGGAGACAAAATGCTGGATGTGGGCAGGAGCCAAAAATTCTGTCGTGGGCTATGGAGGCCAGAGCCACACACAACCTGGAGAAGGAGGGCTGTGGGTAAGCATATTTGTACGATGCCTAAGAATTGAAGGGGTGTGGCAAGGCAGAGGGCCTGGCTGCCCATTAGGCTTCAGGCACCAAGAGAGGCTGGGCCAAGACCATCAGGCCTTAGGATTTTTCAAACCTGGATTTATATGTTAAATCTCTGGATTTTAAATGTTGCCTGAATTGAAAATAAAAATGTAAGCTCTAGGTAAACAAAACACACTCAATCCTGAAATCTGCAGGCATTTAGCTTACAACCACAGAATTTGAAGACCCATAAGGTGTTTTCAGGCTCCTAAGTTTTATGATCTATGATTTAATAATACTGTACTTCCTGGCCTTCTCCCTTATAAGAGGAAAACACAAAAAAATTGATAACTCTGATGGTACAAATGATAATGAGTTACAAAACACAGAGGCATGTATTCTTATCTTTTATTTGGCAGATGAGAATCTAGAGGCTTTAAAAAAGCACACTCCAAAAATAATTACGCAGTTAATTCATATGAAGCTTTATACTTTTCAAAGTTCTGAGTGATAGCCCTATGTTGCCAGGATAGTTTCTCCTTGGCCCTGGGATAGCCAATCATATTCCAGCACAGAACTTCATGAAGCCATTGTTTGCAGGTTTTGTGAAGGGAACATGGATGTGTGCTCAGAGGAGTGTGCATATAGCCCCTGGTGGTGCAGGACAGAGCTGGGAGCTGGGAAAGAAAGGAAAGTGCAGCAGACTTGGGGTGGTCTCCCCCTGCTCCCTCGTATTCCAGCATAGAACTTCATGAAGGCCAAGATTCCTAAATTGGAACCCAGTATACCAAGTCATTTGGAAGGCATCCTTGTCAAAGCAAGTGGATAGAGCATATTTTATCTGACAGTGTGTTCAATATTTACATTTATGGCTTGTGGGCCTCCATTTCTTCTCTTCCCCGGTCTCCACAAATGTTAGCGGCAAACCTGTCTTTGGGAAAATGTGCTATGCTCTCCCTTGTGAAGAGAGAAGCCCTCTACCCAGGACATGGGTTATCACTGAATAGTTTGATAAGGAAGTCATGAGGAGATGGCAGCTAGCATCCACTCTACTTTCTCCCATGTGAAAACTCAGGCACTCTTAACATACAATTCTGTCCAAGGGTAAGAGCTCTACTCCAGCTCTCACTTAAGTCTAATTAAGCCAGGTGGATTTAGACATACCATAAGATGAGAGGATGTGAGAGTACAAATTCTTCTTGGTTTCGGGGCTCCATTTTGGTCCAGTTCCATGGCACATTAGTGCCCTCTCAGGGATACAGGGCTGAGCGGGTACATGAGTGAGTCTTCTCCAGTCTCCCCTGGGAAGCATCCCCTCACCAGTGGCAGGGAGGCCGGTGTCTTCTCCCAAGGCATGAATTACCCATAACTCTTACTCAAAAACATTTGCCCCCTGGGTTAGTAGTTCTCATCCCTGGCCCTAAGTAGGAGTCAACCAGACTCTTTTCAATCTACAAATTTTCCTACCCTATCTCCAGAGATTCTGATTCAGTAGGCGGTCTGGGATGGGACCAGGGAATTTTTTTTTATTGTTATTTATGCTGCTGCTGGTGCTTGTGAGTGTGTGCGTATACTCGTATGTGTACATGTATGTGTATATGTCTGTTTATTAAGCTTAACAAGTGATTCTGACACAGCCAGGTCTGAGAATCTTGAATTTCAATTTTGTGTTTCTTCTTATGGGCATATGCCTTATTTTCCTAGGTAAATATTAAGCTCCCAGGGGCACAAGCTGAGTTTTACGTGTGTGTCACCTGCTCAGCACCTAGCGACATGTACCGTGTCTAGTACAGACTCTGTAAAAGTACATTGAGGTAGAAACAAAACCTGGCTCTTC
Organism: Rhinolophus sinicus; assembly: GCF_036562045.2. Lineage (NCBI taxonomy): Eukaryota > Metazoa > Chordata > Mammalia > Chiroptera > Rhinolophidae > Rhinolophus > Rhinolophus sinicus. The sequence continues at coordinate 38,414,700 of NC_133758.1, read as the reverse complement.
CAAGGCAAAAGCAGCAGAACTTAAGCATTACCACACCCATATGTTACCCACAATGTCACCTGTTGTCATTGTTTCCTAACTGGTTGCACAGGCTCTAGTGCCATCGTGCCGAAAACCTTCAAACCCTGTGGACATCGGAGTTTCCCATGACTTGCATATTGGCAGCTTCAAGCCCAACCTCTCCAACAACTCATTGTTTTGTTTGCATGTGGAGCTGAGTTTAAATCCAAATTCAACTGTGAATCATTAAAAGAGGGATTTTTCTTAAAACCAATGATTTGTCTTTGGACAACTGGCAGCCCCAGCCCCTGCTTGAGCCACGTTAATTTCAGCGAGAGTTGAAAGTTGTCAGGGACAGAGGAAAGCCAGCTGGGGCTGCCAGCTTTTAACTCCTGCTCAGGGGGCTTAAAGAGGTAGTCCCGAGGTTCCTGCAGTCACGTCCTTCTTTAAAATCAATTACAAAGAGCAAAGAGTGAAAAACCCATTGTAGGAAAAAATACCATCTAGGCGATCGCACTTTTTGCATGGGTGGTTTTCTTTTCCCTAGACATGCGGAGGACAATGTCTCCACTTGAACACGATCTAGGGGAATGATTTGAGACACTCACATAGGTGACAACCTTTTGTTAATCAGAAAATCAGTCCCTTTGTCTCTGTTTTTTGTTTGTTTATCTGTTTGTTTTTTTAGCATGCTTTACCTTCTCTAGTTTTTTTCTTCAATGGTACTTATACATACACCTTATTGATGTTTTATTTATGTGCACAAACTGCTTCCATTATGTGAATGTACAATAGCTGGAAGTCAGTGGGAGTCAAACAGCTAAAGCTCTACATAATGTTTTAAAAATTGCAGGACCAATAATAACAATTTATGAGACAGTGAGCATTCCGATAGAGTCGGTCAAACTTTACATTTCAATGTACGATGTACATATTCATCTTCAAATCCTTAAAGGAGACTCATCCCCCTCTGTTTCCATAAACATGATGAACCTATGATCTGCTCAAGATAAGAGCATAAAGCCCTCACTTCTTTGCTGCTCTATAACATCAAGAAAGGCAAGTAGAATCGGCGATCTGTGCACCAGGAGTAGCGGCTACGCACAAGGTGTTGTGCTGGCCAGTGAGGGACATGGAGCTAATGAGGCAAAACTCTTACCCTCAAAGCACCCTCTATGGAAGAGGTACCCACGTCATTCACCCTGTGAAATCTCAGGAGAAAAACTAATGAACATAGGTCACAAGAGTAGAAAATCCATAGCTGCAACATGGACACTACAAAACTCCACAAAAATCTTCCCAACCATTTGGTAAAGACAGGAAGCATGGAAGGCTCACCTGAAAGCATAAAGCAAGGACACATAGAGGATGGAAAAAACAACTGCAATTTTTAAGGAATGAAATGATAAGTTTTAAAGATCATGAGAGTGCCTTAGTTATGCGGCCTCAAGACTTGTATACTTATTTACTTAATTGTCTATACAAATAAATTAGCTTAAATAAATCACAATCCCCTGTTTGAAAAATTCTAGTAGCTACTAGATCTGAAATCTTGATTGCACATCTCTAAATCCACCCTGGCCAGGCACCTTCGACACAGCCAGCCTAGTCACGGGGCCTCAGGGCTCATGTCCCTGCCTTGCCCAGAATCCTGTTCAAGATTCCTGTTTTACAGAGGCGCCGACCTGGAAGCCTATGTAGGTCCAATGTCTTACATTTCTTCATTCTCTCTGAATACAAGCAAACAAATACATATTGATTGAATTAGTTACTTTCATGCAGCTACATTGATTTTTTTTACTGTTTAATTGTCTTCTTGTATGCTTATGTCTTTTTAATGTGCATCAAGTATTCATACATCCAGCATTGGATTGTTAGATTTTCAAGAGTAGAAACAATGAATTCTGCTTCTATCCCATCTCTCCCACAACAAATGTTGTCAGTTGTCTAAAGGAGAGATTAATTTAAAGTTGAAAAATAAGCCTAGTAAGAGAATTAATTACAGAGGTGGGCAAGATTGGTGATTTAGCAACTGTACTTTGGCACATGAAACTGATTGTGTGCAAAATGGTGACAATGTATTTTTCATTAGGTTGTTCAAGGAGTGAAGGAAAGGAAATAAAGCTCCCAGGCCAAAAACCAAGCAAAGCGAAAACAACCTTAGAATTAAGCTACTACACGATTTTAGCAAAATTTGTAGAATTCCATCTTTATTGCTGGGACACCTAAAACTTTCATTAGAGATCCCAAAAAGCTAAGTGTTAGAACCGTGAAGGTATGCTTTGCTAGGCTATGGTTGCTGGTATTTAGTACCTACACAGCCTTGATAACATCTGGCAAGATGTTAACACCTGCCAGACCATTTCGGTGCCCGGCATGACGACTGCTTAAAACTACAGCAGCACGTCTAGAGCTCTATCCAGAAATCTATGCATGTACCTGTAAGCCAGTGTGGGAGCCATCATCTCTCTTCAGATCCTCCTTTTGGAATCCCATTCTCTCCACCTGATCCTTTAATCGTGATTGGTCCATCCAGCCTCACCTACTACATTGGGTGCTGATTGCTGGCTGCAGGCCCCTGGTACATAAGTACTGGGTAGATTGATATATGATTAATAGATAGAAAGAAAGATGATAGCTGGGTAGATGTGTTAGTTAGATGAAGAAGATGATGATGATAGATTTGTTTAGCCCTTCTGCGAATGATTCCCATGCTTGACTTTACTGAGCAAGACACTTGATGTGATGCTTAACTATACAAGCAGTAAAATTCATATATATATATATGAATCTATTTTCTAGGGAGATTCTATTTGTTACATATATATATATATATATATATATATATATATATATATATATATATATTCTATTTGTTACATATAACTTCCTGAGATGGAAGTTATTTTGCTCCTGTTGTTTTTGCTATTTTTTCTTTTCTTTTAGTTTTTAATTTTTCAAAAGCATTGGAAGGGGACAGGTTATCTAGTTAGATATTCAGGGGATAGCAAAAGAAGCAAATAAAAGAAACCCACCACGAGATTTCCAGGACCAGAAACTTTTAGTGGGAACCCAGATCCAAGCAATAACATTTTACATAAGGCCATTATTTCTAGTTCTTGTTCTGACTTAGTATTTAACAGAGTTTCTCTTTTGAAATCCAGCATGCCTTCTGATGTTATATTTTCCCCCTGCTCTCCTTCTGTCGTCCAGTATACTTTTCTTCCTTCTGAAAGAACCATGGCAATTTGGTCAGAGTTGTTCTCCTTACCCCTTCCTTTGTCCATCCCTCCTCAATTCCAACTAAGTTGATCTCCTTTCCACACCCTGAACGTCATCATCACCAAGAATTCTACCACTGTCAGGACCTGAAACTGACCTCCTTTCTTTTCTTTCACATTGTTCCTCCCATAACTGTCTCTATTCCCAGCAACGAGTCTTGTGCTTATATTTTCCTAGGAAACTTCTCAAAGATGAATGAATGTCCTCCTTCCTAATGGTTAGTGCTCATCTTACTAGACTTCCTTAGAGTTGACACTGCCGAAAATCTTGTTTTTTGAAACTCTCTCCTCACTTAGTTTCTGTTATTCATTCTTTCTTTCTGGCTTTTCCATCTCATACTTTTGCACTGATTGGTCTTGACCTGCCACTCCCCAAAGTTCTCTGCACTGTTCTCTTCTAACTTGCTGTGCTATGCTACAGTGATCTCAAATGTGCATCTCTCATCTTCTTTCTCAGTGCCACACATGCATTTCCAACTTTCTACCTGAAAATCTAATCCACCCAGTGTCTAGCAGATAATTACTACTTAATAAGTATCTACTATGTTCAGTTTAGTATATATACTATATTCAATTTAGTAAATATTTATTAAGCACTAATTATGTACTAGGCACCATCCAGAATGATGAAATAACTCATCTTGGTGAATTACAGAAGGAATGATTGTGTGAGATGCTGGATAACCAGAGAATGAAGTCCTATGAACCAGAATTTATCCATAGAGTCCCTAAAAGCTTAAGTTTCCAGGGACAAATAAGGGAAAATAGACTAAAATTATACCTCAAAATTCAAATTAGGCCTGAATAGAATCTTATACAAGAGTCCAACCCTGGAATGTATTCAGATGGTCTTAAGGAATTTACAAATGATTCCTATAGAGAAAATTAAGATATGCAGCAGGGGGTGGCAAACTATAGCCCACAGGCTAAATCCAACTTGCTGACTGTTTTCGTAAATAAAGCCCTAAAGGAACACAGCCACACATATTCATTTACATATTTCTATACTGTTCTTGTACTACAACAGTAAAATTGTTGCACAGAAACCACATGGCTCACAAACTCTAAAATATTTACTATCTGACTCAAAGAAAATCGTTGCCAACGCCTGCTGTACAGTATGATGACCCCAACTGGCCTTATTATAAATGTAACCTGGGGTATTTCTTAAAAGGATATATTTTTAGGCCCCACCAAAACCTAAGAATTAGAATTTCTAGGAGAGGGACCTGGGACTCAGAATGTTTTATATGATCTGCTGGTGATCCTTGAAATCAGGCAAGCTTGGAAAACTCTGGCAGAGTTTTGTTTTTCAAAGCTTAATCATTAGAATCTTAGAGCTTTGGGTTTATATCTCAGCTCTACCACTTCTAATTCTAGTACCTTGGGCAAGGTACTCACCTCTCTGAACCCCTGTTTTCTCAGTATGAAGTAGAGAAACATGTTGGGAGGATAAATGAGAAAATGTTTTATCAAAATGTATGCCACATGGTATTACGTTTAATAAGCATTTTATCATCATGAACATCATCATCACCAACATCATTATTTCCTCCTCCTCCTCCTCGTTCTCATTTACTATCACCATCCACATGATCTATCTGCTTAAAAGTTTTGGGTGCAATTCTCCTTGCCAATGGTGGATTCTTTTACCTTCAGAAGTTCATGAATTCTGAGTTCTACCTTCTCCTTTTTAAGTGTAAAAATATTCAGCAAATAGACCTTTAAGTGATTTCTAACATCTTTTATTTAAGGAGTACAAAGTACTTTACAAACAAGTGAGTGTGATGGGGGAGATGGAGAAGGTAAATTGACCTACCCCAAACCACACAGTAAATTCAGGAACAGAATATTCAATGCCTAACTCCCAGCCCAATACCTGAACTCAAATGCCAACACACCTTTCCAGATCGGTCTCATTATCATTTATTTATTACCCTCTTGAAGATAGGATACAACAAATCTATCATCAAAAAACCTTTTACAGGCCCACAAAATGCTCACATGCCTCCACATTTACCAGTGTTGGAATGTTGATGAGGTGAGGGAAGTGAACTTACCTGAAGAGCCCGAGAGTTACTTTGATTATGTCACTCCCTTTCTCGGAACACTTCAGAGGGCCCCAGTTGAGTCTCAATGAGATTTAAATTTCTCAACATGAGCTTTAAATTTCACCTCTTTCCTATATCTAACTGCCCTCATCCCTCATTCCATTCATTTACATCTCACCTTGGGTTATTCACTCCAGCCAAGGAAATCTGCCATGGCTCAGGTGCAAAAATCTCAGGCATTCCTGCTGGATCTTAGATTCCATCAAAAGAAGAAAAATGCTCTGAAGAAGAGGAATGATGGTCTTTACTACACTCTCTTCTGGTCAGACACACTGGGGAAATTATGTTCCATTCTGGAAATGATGTTCTCAAGAGGGGTTTAGAAAAACAGGTGGCTATACAGAGAGAAGCTCCATTTTGGTAAAGGGATAAATAGTTCCGAGAGCCTGCAACAGGATAGCATCTTTCAGATACTTGAAGGACTGTCATATTGAGAAAGGGTTAGACTAACACTGAATGGTTCAGAGATCAGAAATCAACACAATGGATTTCCTGATGTTCCAGGAAAGCAAATGACTGCTTCATTCAGGGAGAAATTTTCACAATAGATTGGGCTGTCCAACACTAGAATATACTGCTTAGGGAAGTATGTGATCTGGTTGTGACGTTGTAGTGGTGATGCATATTTCTAACATAGAGTGGAATGAGGTGACTTTTGGCGTAGAGCTAAGTGCTTAAGAGTACAGCCTTTTGATACAAACTGTGTAGGCTTGAATCCTACTCCTGTCTTAATACATGGCATAACTTAAACCTCTCTAGGCCTTAGTTTCTTCATGATAATACTACCAATCTCATAGTGCTATACTAAGGGATTAAATGAATGAATATATATAAAGAACTTAGAAAAGAAGCTGACATGTAGCAAGCATTACATTAGTGTTTGTTTTTAGTATTTCATATTTTTTAATATTCAGTGACTGTAGGAACAACCATTGTGCATCCCTTATATGTATCATCAAAGTTCCTACTTTCTTCTACAGAACAGAGAACAGCAACCACAGGCAATTAGCTTTTCACAAATGCAGCACCTCCTTCTCCTCACCGAGGACATGAAAAAGGGAGATTGTGGGATCCAAAACAGGAGATTCCCAGAGCAGGCTCAGCTCCTAGAACATGCAAAGAGAGAAGGGGAAGTTCTCAGCCCCTTCCTTCTCATGGCTTCCAGTCATAGGTGACATTTCAGGGAAGAAGCAGTCACAAATCAGCCAAAGAGGAAGAAAACAAAGCACACAGGAAAACATCATATTAAAATAAATTGCACCTATGGAAGTACATGGATGGCACTCAGAAGCATCAGTACAGCTATAATGCAAATCAATTGGGTCTGTGGCCCTGGAGCTGAAAGAAATTAGACTGAACTCTAAAGAAATCAGCCCATAGGTAAAAGGGAATTTCAATAAAATTATCTAAGATTTTTCACTAACATGGCAGTCAGTTATGCATGTATAGTCCACTGAGCTGTCAGTTGCTTGAGTTATCTCTAGAATGCACAGATCTGCTCATATCTCTCCCCTTTGAAACTTCCTGGAGCTCCCCACTGCTTACACTACCAAGGCCAAATCTTCCACAAAGCTTTCAAAGTCCTTCATAGTTTGTACCTGTCTCACCTATCTAACATTTTTCTCACCTCTTAGACTCTGGGCAGTCACAGGGAACGTCTACCATTTTTGGAAAACAACAACAACAGCATGGTCTTTACATCTTCACCTCTCACTCCCCTTTATCTGGCTAACAAACCCCATCCATCCTAAAGACCCAGCCTTCCTTAACACTCCAGGTGGAAGCTGTCACTCCTTCTTTTCACTTTGTAACACCTTTAGTAGTTAAGCATTATAATTATTTATTTTCCATGTCTGTCTTATCCACTAGCCTATGAGTTTCTTGAGAAACAGGGATTATGACTTACTTTTCTGCACATCCCCAACATTTAGTGTCATTTCTGACAGACAGTAGCTGTCAATATTTTTGTTGAATTAATAAAGGAATGAATGAAGGAAGGAAGGAATGTAAGTAGATCCAGGATCCTATTAGCCTAGCCTATTAAATCCCTGAATCAATTTAGAAACTATAGGTTCTTTTTAGTTTAATTCAACCTAAGTTCTGTCTGGCATTCCATGCATATTTTTAACAGTATTTTATTAAAAGGAGCATACTTTGCTCCCTCCGATACAGAAATCTTCCCTCCAGCCCTCAGCAACCTTTCTATCTCAGTAAATAGGCAGAATTCTCCTCTCAAGCTCTGTAGAGCTGACATTGTTTTTGCCTGTGGTGTAATGGTTTCTGCCCCTTTTGTTTATATTTGTGTTTGTCCTGTCTCCTTCATTATACTTTACGTCTCTACCTATAAGAGTTGATTTCTTTTGTAACTCACCCCAGTGTGCAAGATATACATGGATGACTGACTGCCATATTAGAGAATAATGTTTGATAATTTTATTGAAATTCCTGTTTTACTCATGGTCTGATTTCTTTAGGGTTTAGTCTAATTTCTTTCAGCTCCTGGTCTGCAGGCCCATGTTGATTTGCATTATGGCTGTATTAATGCTTTTGAATGCTATCCATGTGCTTGATGCTGTTTGGAACTAAATAAAATGTCTTGCCCTAGTGATTTGTTTTCTTTCTCCTTGGCAGATTTGTGTGACCCCTGTGTTTCTAGGAGCTGAAATTGTCAAGACTCTTTTAATGCACCTCTTTGTTCGGGCAATCGCACGCCTGGTGGCTTTGAGAATAGCTGTCGTTTGGAGAATAGCGTTTGTAGACACAACTGCTGCTGAAAAGGGAAACTCTATACATGGACTATTTCACTGGGAACAAGGCAGCAAAAAAGAGTGACTATTGTTCTCTGTTAAAAGACACAAACCAAACCTATTGTATTAATTTGATCCAGAACATGATGCAGCATTTTGCTTTCAATCTGGACATGATTGTATCTATATTGTCCACATCAGTGGCATTCTGATCCCAATCAGTGTTTGTGACCATCCCCCAAGGCACCCAGGAGAGGAAAGATCCGGTCCCTGCTTCAGTGAACTTCCAAGATAGCTTTGAGTACACCACGCTAGCCACAGTGTAAAACTCCTCAGGTCCTTGTTGCACTCCCGAGTGTCATAAGCTCAGGCAATCTCGGCGCTGTAAAAACCACAGACAGCTACAATCCAAAAGAACCAGAGGCCTAGGATACTTCTTTAAAACTTGGATTTGTGCCAGTGCAGTTTAGCCAAACTTGGAGACCGAGAGGGCACATTTGTCCCTCTCCTGCCAGTGAAATATGGCTGCTCAGTGCATTTGTTTATAGCTATGTTCCAACTACTGAGGGCGCGAGCATTAGGCGTTTGCCACTTCTGCTACACTGAGTCTTCTGGCTCAACTGAATGTGCCAAATCTCTTGTCACATGACATATTTAAAAATGGAAATTCAGCTGCCTGTCTCTCTTTCTAAAACATGTGTCTCATATGCAATTGTAGAGCAGTCCATTCCAAAAACTGACTTAAGGACAAGGTAAAGATGCACACCTTATTTAAAAGCAGAATGAGTCACAGGTTACAAAGAGCTTCAAGCTAAACCTGTGGTCGAGTCATGTACCCTCCTTCTCCTAAAAATATCCTGGATGAGGTGTATCACTATGAAGTTTAAGAAAACTCAAAAAATAATCATTTAAAAATCAAATATAAATAGGTTAAAAGAATCAGAAAAAAATTAAAGGCGACAGAAATTATAACAGAAACATTTAGGAACGGGAAATTGCAAAAACAAGATTTATGCCTCCCAAAAATGAATTCCAAAGGAAATAAGGGAAAGGGGGAAATTTATTAATCAAAAAAGGAGCAACCACAACAAAAAAAGAAAAACAAAATGAAAATGAAGGAAGAGCACCAATAAACCAAGATATCTCCTAATGGTAAAGCATCAGAAAATCTTTACATCTTTGCTAATTTGATAAGCAAAAATATCTCCGATCATTTTAATTTGCATTTACTTGATCACCAATTAAATCAAATGTTTTCCTATGTATTTTCTAACCAATCTCTTTCCTCTTATGGAAATTGCTCATTAATGACCAATGCTCACTTCTCTATTGCTTTTATTATCAATTTGTCTGACTTCTGTATACGAGTATATTAAAGATTGTTACATTTATTATGCCTGGGAGATCTCCACTTAATGACACAGTTATAAGCCATAGATACAAATATAGATTTATTTATTTACAAATGTATATATAATCACTTTTGATTCTGAGTTATTTTTCAAACTCATCAATAAATAGAGACAGATATTTTGGAAACTAAGATTCTAGATAAGTCAACTGTGTAAGGTTGTAGTAAATAGTAAATGTGGCAGCAAGTTGGGGTAGCAGTCAGCATCTGGGATATTAGTTAGTGTCCTTGGTATGCTGAAAAACAGTGGGACACAACATAATGGAGTAGGTTAGGGCAAATGCAGTATTGGTAAAAGCCACTGGCAACTTGGTGGACCTGTGAGTGATTCACAATGTTCAGAGGTGGCCACAGTAACTGACAGCCTTATCCTGATTTTTTATTGTCAGTTTAAAAGCAAGCATTGAATACTGGATCCCTGAAATATCTTTGTTATAAGTCAGTATAGAGTCACATTCTTAAATCCTCAAATTCATTCATTCTGTTCTTTATTTAAACAGCATTTATTGTATTCCTACTACATGCCAGACTCTGGGCTAGGTGCTGGGTATATATTGCTCCATAAGATAATCAATGTCTATATCTTGATGGAGCTTATTACCTGGTGGGAGTGAGGTGGACAATAAACAATAAATAAATAATACAAATAATAATAAGTGATAGGAAATAGAATACAGTGATAAACAATAACATAGCCACATACATCAACACATATATAATGACAAAAGAAAATGGAAAATAGATGTGTGAAAAAAGGCTAAGGAAGGAATATTCTTTTACCTGGAAGAGAAGTAAGTGAGAGAAGATCAACAACAAAAATGCTCCTGAAAACTTCAGAGGGTTATCTTTGTCCATTGAAGATGCCCAAGGTAAAACGGATACAATTAACAGTATATTAAATTTATCAATTATGTTTTTTAAGAATAATATTATCAAAAAAGACCAAGGTAAAAATGTTTCTCCTCTGTTAGTATTTTAAACAGAAGATTCTATTTTATCTAGAATTAGCTTCCCAAATGTTCAGAGAACAGTTTTAAAATGTCTGCCAGCTCGAAGTCTATTTTTCCCTAAGTTGCCCCTAGTTTTTCTTTCTTTCCCTCTACTCCCCTGCACAGTTATCACAAGCCGTCCCTGAACAGAACCAAGCCTGATTGAGCACCGTGGGGTGAGGGGCTTCAATTCTGACCTCTCTGGGTTTCAGAATCTTGATTTCAATATTCAGTTGCTTCTATTCTATTCAGATATCTTGCTTTAATAATTTCTCCAAAGATTCTTTAACTTAAGAATTCTATAGAGACAACCAGTGAATAGCCGAAAAGTAATAAAGCCACACTGTGGAATAAACAGTAACTGAAGCATATACATGTATCACCTAGTTATTATTCTTATACGTGAATATCATTATATATGGCTGTGGTGAATTGATATATGACTTTGAGACTTTTTGTCCCACCATGGTATTAAAAGGTGACACATATTAACATTCCTACGAGGTACATTTGTGTGTAGTGGCAGAGCACGGGAGGAGATGTTAGTCCCATTTTAAAGACGAGAAAACTGAAGTTATAAGATTGCTGTGCTGAGGGTTCTGTGGTGATTTAAAGCAAAGAACAGATTTCGGATGTAATTTCAAAGCTCTAGCCTCTAAATAAAGTAAATGAATGAATGCCCATTTCCAGTTGGCATGGAGAGTCTCCAGGGTTTAGGGTTGGAAATCTGGTTTAAAAATTCTAAAGCGAAAATCCTTTGAAAATATAGTTACAGCACACTAATTAATGTGTTCCAGTGTCCCTCTGTTTCAGTCACCTCGAGAGTCTGAGACTGTTAGAACCACTTAGCTTTGTTGGCAGTGCTCACCCCTACGAATGGGAGTCCTGGCGGTCTTTCTGACAAGCCAAGGCATAGATGTGTGTCTGCTGACATGAAAAGAACCCTTCTGCGAAATGTATTTAACACTTAGTGTTTTATTAAATGGTCTTGAACATTCTTTCTCTATCCATCTCTTCCTTCCCAGCCACATCCGTATTTTTTTTTTTTTAAATCAGGGCCACCTTCCAGAGATGTACCAGTCCCACATTCTGTAATTTTAAATGACTTCTCTGCTGTAATTTAAAAGATAACTCATTCCTATTTCCAACATTTAATGTATTTTCTTTTTTTTTTTTTCTGAAAGCAATATACGTGTGTAATTAATAAACAATTTAGTATGTTGAGAAACCTAGGAACTTGGCAAATGTTCTGGGGATATGAAATCTCAAGAAAAGCAGCACATTATAAGAAATAGTAAGTAATTACTTATGTAAGCTTTCTTTTTAAATTCTAAGAACATTAACTACTAATTACCTACTAATTACCAGTACTTCAGCAGGTGTGTGCACTTAACTGTAGGCTAAAGCCCCTGTGAAAAACAAACCTCTCACAGCCTCTCTCAAGATCAAAGCTGAATCCCACTGGACCTCCAAGCAGGCCATAGTTTCGCCAAAACTGGTTACAGCCAACTCACTCGCCACTTAGATGCATAAGGCAAAAAAGTAAATTTGTGTTTGTCAGTTTGCCTTTCTCTTTTTGACCACATGCAACCATTATCAACGAGTGAGAAGGACTGGCTTGAATGACAACATTGAGAGGTGTGGGGTTAAATTCAAACAATGATGACATCTTCATCAGAAATACATCTGTCTCACTTCCACCGGCTGAAGCGGCCCGCTGCATGTGATGGGCCTGGAGCATCATCTAGTCACCTCCCCACATTTCCTTTCCTGGAATTTGCAACGAGCCTGTGTTTATTTCACTGCTTTCTGTTCTCCTTATCACATGAAAATGACCTTTAGGATCACTTCCAACTTACAAAGTGTGGGATTCTCTGATCCTCCATTTCTCAAAGTTTCAGTACTCGAGCTGTGTGACATTCACTAAAGACCCAGAATTGTTCCACATGAAAAATGTCCCCACCTGGAGAATGCTGTTTCCCTCAGCCAAGGACAGGGTCAATGTGTGTCTCACGAAAGCTCTCAACTTCTTCAAGACACCTTAGTCATGCACACATCACCCTTTATTGCATCCTGAGAAGAGATGCAGAAACCAAAAGGTGGTGTCTGTTAGCCCAGCCCCACCTTGGATCTACTGTAAGGCAGGCAGCTCTGCCCAGGGCACTTTCTAAAGCAGCCCATGACTCTCACTTTAGTTCCTCTATTAGTTTCCTAGAGCTATTGTAATGAATCCCCACAAGTCTGGTGCCTTAAAGCACTAGGAATTTATTCTCTCACAGTTCTGGAGACCAGAAGTGTGAAATGGAGGTGCTGGCAAATAGCAAGGCCTCATTCCTTGCAGAGGCTCCTGAGAATTTGTTCCTTGTCTCTCCCAACTTCGGGTGGCTCCGGGCATTCCTTAGGACTGCATCACTCCAATCTCTACCTCCATGGTCACATTATCTCTTCGTCTTCTGTCTTTTGAATTACCCCTGTGCTTCTCTTATAAGGACATTTGTCGTTAGATTTATGGTCCACTCAGACAATCCAGGATGACCTCATTTCAAGATTTTAAAGTTAGCTACATTTGCAAAGTCACTTTTCCCAAAGAAAGTCATATTCACTGGTTCCGAACATTTGGATTGTAGACATTTCTATTGGGGTGACACCATTAAACACATTATTGTCCTTTAAATGGTCTCTCACCTATTAATTCATTTATCCAACAAATTGTATTGAGCCTTATAATATTTCAGGCCCTATTTCAGGCAAGGGTGAATCCATGAGCTAGACAGATAAGATCTCTGCCCTCAGGAAGCTTATATGTCATAATCCTTCCCCTCCCATGTGTTTTGTCCATCCATTTCATATACACACATTTCCTTAGGATCTGTGATGAGCAATTGATATTCAAAACACACACATCTCTTGGAAATCTGGTTAAATCATAGCATGTGTGCAGGTGAGAGAGACAAGAGACATGCATGAAAAGTCTCTTTTCAAGTTTTCAGGAGAACAAGAAAAGAGAAGCATAGATGTGCAAATTTTATAAATTCATTTTACAATGTAATTGAAATGCCAAAAGACTGACGAATTCAATGTTGATGATGCAACGGATATTAGTGCAATGAAGAACAGCTCTGTCTTTGTCAGCTGGCCGTCTTTTATATGTCATAGGCTGTCACTTTCTATCGCATTTTAACTGACTAATTACCTCAGTTTATTAAAACTGAATATGAATTCACATATTTTACTTTCTGAGCCTTCGAGCGCTCCTGTTATCAAGAGCTATTCCCTGACGATCTATCCCACAGTTCTGGCATTTCTCAGGTGAGGAAATGAGTGGGCCACCTTAGATGGGTGTCAGTAGAAACTGGACAGCCGTAGTCGAGGGGAATGATGTGCTCGTGGGTGGGTATGACCACATGTGTTAGGCAGAGAGGTGAGGCAACCAAGTCATGCGGCCATTAAGGAAGAGGTGGGGAGGGAGGTGGATTGGACCAGACAAGTGAAAACTAAGCTTCTAATGGAGAGCTCCATTCCGATCAGAGGTAATGACCAGAGGTAATCAAAGGAAGGGACCATAAATTAGTTATGTTGCCGTGCCTGAGAGCACTTACATTTTAAAAGTGTGTTGGGTCTTGGTGGGGTGGACAGATGGCTCTTGGTGGTGGTAGTGTTTACTGTGTGTGTTTTGGAGGGGCTGGGGGTTGCTGTTGTTTCATTTGTAATCTGGAACCATATTGGAATGCACTTACAAGTGTGATGGATCAGGTCGTGTTAGATGAAATTTAAGTCAGCTTCAGATGAAAAAGAGACTTCAGACGAAGTCTCCTCCCCTTGAAAAAGTTTCATCATTCTGCAATTGTATCTATGTGATTACAGGTTTTAAGAGAGCATCCTCAGAAAGGCAGATTCTGGAAATGAGTAATTAGCACTCTGATCTCCAACATAGTTGCAGTAGGCAATGAATTTCATTTGAATTGTGCCAAACAACATGCTAGAAGGAACTTAATCACTTTTCAAACGAAATAGCTAGACATTTAAACTGCAGACCTTCTAATGACATGGTCATTTCTTGGCCAGACCAGTAATGTGGTATATGGTTGGTCAGAAACTCTCAGTAACATTTTCATAAATTGCCAGAGGTAGTCAATATTTGTGGAAAAAAAGACAAACAACAATGCTTTGGGAAGTTGTGTAGGAGCCGGAAAAGAACAAAACTCCCGGTCACAGAGGAAAACACCACTTGTCTTCAGTTCTAGTTACAAATACCAGAACAGAAGACCAGGAAAGGAACAGGGCTTGTTTTTTCCTTAGCAGATTTGAATTGTTTGTTAAGAAAGGTAGTTATTGTAAGTTTTCCCATGGTTACTTATGCTATCTTGTTCCAATCAGAATGTGTCTACCTTTCAAAGTTTAGGGGTGAAATGCTCAACAGACCAGGGTGCAGCCTCGTCCTCCATCCAGCTGTGTGACATGGCTGGATATTGTTTCTCCTGAGTCAAAGCTTCTCCAGAACCTCAAGTGCCTCCCAGTCCTACCCATTCTGTCACAAGGTAGCAGCTCAAGGGGCATTGTGTTCTTAACAAAATGAACCCATGTTCTAAAAATCAGGATATTTGCCCACAACGATCTAGATTTCCAGCATCTTTTGAAAAATCTGCATGTCTAGCCCCACTGAGCTACCACAGAACCACAGAACCACACAGAACCACAAAACTCCCACAGAACCACAAAACTCCCACAGAACCACAATCAGTGGAACTGTATGGCAGCTGCCCTTCTACCCAGGACAGTGCGTTAAGATGCTTCAGTCCACATCTCTCTTAAGAGTGTTCCCAGGCTGGCCTGACGGGCTTCTGAAGTTACAAAGTTTTATCAAACAGTACATAAAATTCAACCATTAGAGATTCATTCCTTTCGGTTCTGAAGAGCACTTCTGGGGGGTGTCAGACCTATTGTGGCAGCTGCTAACTACTTAACAGGATGGCTTTCCAGTTTGGCAACTGGAGAAGTGGGCAATGGGTTTGGGCAATAGGATTCAGGATGTGGCATGGGGAGCAGGACAAAGTGAAGGAAGCAAGAGAGACACAGAACTAGCAGAACAAGAACAGCAACAACAACAAAATGCTGCCTGTTTCATACATTCTCTTGATGCCACCTGTAAATATTGATTTTTCTCAAGTATCAAGCAAGGGACAAGGGTGCCAGATTAAAGATGACTGAACATTTTTGTTACTCCTCCCATTCAGAGTGCAGTGTAGTCTCCTCCCCTTGAACTGGACTGGCCTTAGTGACTTTTTTGACCAGTAGAATGTGACAAAAGGGATGTTCTTGGATTTCTGAGATCAGATTATAAGAAAATTTGCAGTGTCCTCCTTGTATATTTATAAAAAGCATGTATATTTATATGCTTTTGAAACACTCATTCCTGGAGCCCTGAGCCACCATGAGAAATATCCAGCTACCCTCACATGGCCAAACTGATATGTCGGGACTCTGGTTGACATTCCCAGTTGAGCCCAGCCTTCCATCCATCTGCACCAAGGCCCCAGGCACAGAACGGACATCTCTACTAGCTGAATATCACCATGTGCCACAAGAGAATACTCATATAGCCAAACTTTGCCGAAATTTTTTATCACAAAATCACAAGATATAATAAACTGATTGTTGTTTTAAGTTATTCAATGTTGGGGTATTTTGTGAGACAGCAGTTATCTTCAGAATAATAGGATGGGCCTGGTGTTGTTCCAGCTTCATTCGGGGTTTAAAGATAAAGGCAACAAGGAGCCAACTCAGCTGCTACCTTTTCTAGTAAAGACACAGAAAATCCGAACTACTTTTCCTCTAGTATGGGCCCTCCCGATGGGAAGGTAGTAGGTGAAGAGACACACCTCTCAAACTCTGGAATCTCTGCCCCAGACACCTGCTGGTGTCCATGGTAACTTCCAGGCCTGATGGCAACAAACGCCACCTGTCTGTTACAAATCCATCCCCTGAGCAGGGAATTACCCAGATTCAGAGTCCCCAGCCACAGCCCAGAGCTTGTTTGTGGCCCGAATCCACAGCTCCCTTAACATACATAGGCTGCATTCTCCAGTGAACAATACCCTGTGTGCCACTAACTTAGGTGATATCCCTGATTTTGTCTACCTTTCATGGTTCTGGCTTAGTCACTTCAACTGTTAAATAACTTGTGACAAACTTCAGGATTTCCTTGATGTGACAATTACACGGCACTAAGTAATCTTGTGTCTACTGGGTTTTCTGTTCCCTGTGTCACCGCCTGCACCTGAGCACATGGCTCCTGCACTGTTCCATGGAGTGTGTGGGGTTTGGGTAACAGACACGGTCACAGTCAGACTTTGTGAAACAGGTTATCAGTCCAGGAGGAAGGAACCCACTTCAAGATGCAATGCTTTAACTGGAGGGTCCTCCCTGATGGCCTACTCTTGAAACATCACTTCTATTTTGGAGAATGTTAACTTCTAATTTGGCATTAGTACACTTGTAAGGCAGAGAAGTAGATTGTCTGGCTTTTTATGAAACTCTAGGGTCCCTCAGATGTGAACAGTTATTCAGTTCAATACTCATTAAGTACCTACTATGTGGGAGGTGCTGTAGGTACAAAAACGATTCAAACAATACGTTCACTCATGAAAAACTCCCAGCCTAGTGGAGAAGATGGTCATTTAATACTGTTGTCCCCTAAAAAGTCTCTGCCTTCTGAAACCTATCAGGTCCTTAGAGGTAGAAACAAAAACAGAACTTAAGTTGGGAGGTTAGAGACTGGGCCTCTAGCACAAGCCCTGTTGCTAACTAAATTTTCCAAGGTGCCTAGCGTCTCTGGCCTGTTTCCTAGTCCGGTGCACATTAATGGTCACCCCGGCCATATTTTTTATCAGAGGTTGTTGTGAGAATGAAATAAAATATTGTCTGTGGAAGTCATCTAAAAAGTATAAAGCTCTGAAAATGTGGGTTAGAGCCTGATATGAACAAGCAGATGGTTAATTTAAAGCCAGGAATCCCAGTGCAGCATTAACCCTTCATGTCTTCTCCCAATCAGGCCAGCGGTGCCTTCGTTCATTTATTTAATAATGTGCCCTCCTGTCATTTTCACTTTCATTCTCTACGTCACCTTTCCCTCCTTCTCTATCCATTTTCTACTAAAATATTGTAAGATGCCCAGATGTGGCAAGACCCATGCCGAGCTCATGCATATGCACGAGGTAGAGCTCTTGCCCCTCGGAGACACTGATGTCACCACTCTGGGGAAATGGCAAAGTAACCATGACAACATGGCACAGTGTTGCATCTTGCTTGGGAGGGCTCTGTGGATGGCCAGCACATCAAGCAGGCAGGACAGTGACATTCCCTCGGCAAGGAGTACAGTGTCTGGGTGATGGCAGCCTGCCAGTGGTAACAGAGGGCCGTCCACACTTGCTTCCATCTGGCCTCTACACCCCACTCTGGTGCCTGGAGGGGCAGTTTATGATTTACCAGGCGGGGTACTCCAACTTAGGAGAAATGGGAGACCATCCCAAATGGCGACAATAAGGGATGCCAAGATATACAGCCCATGATCTTACAAGTTTGGGTCAGAGTTTCAATCTTTGTCAATTTCTTCCACCTTAACCAGGTGCTACTGACTCTAAGGTGCCTATTCAGGAATAGTTAACTGTTTTAAAGTTATTAACTAGAACAAGCAAATTCTGAAATGTGGGCAAAGAAAAGAGGCCAAACTCTGGATAAAAATCAACCAACATATTATAAGCACTAGGATGTGAGTTTTTCTCTTAAATCACTTGTGTGTCAATAATAATAATTTAGTCACCATGTTACTTCCAAAGTGAACTTTCTCAGATAAACCTACCTCACCACTATATTTTCTAGATCTTTTTAAAAAAAGTGTAAGTATGTGTTTAGTGCCCTCATCATGTACTGCTGAGATTTGGGACCATTTTATTCCATTTTCTCAGCCCCTCCTGCTGCCAAAAAGTAATAATACAGTGAATACTCAGCATGTATATATTGTATCAATCAATTTCAGAAACATTTCCACTATTAAAAAATAATAATTTAATGGGGCCTCCATGTATGAATGTTACCCTATTGTTCAAGGCTATAATTTCAATGGCATTAGAAAAAAAATATATAACAAAGCTCCTTCACTAACAGGATGTATATTCAGGGCTTTATTCCAAATGCCATGCTCAGACAATTCAGAAACATGTGAAAGAAAAGAAAGCACACCACTTCAGCAAAAACAATAAACAGTAAAATGAATGGGCAATCACTGTTGAAGCTGAGGACGTGGCACTGATATCATCTCAGTCAGGTGGCTTTGTGAGACCCATGGCATCGAGGACTTCTTTCCATAATATCACACTCTATTTTCAAACCTACCTCCTCACAGCCAAATGCCAGCTCCAACAGGCCCAGAGTCCTGGAACGTACCCGTCTCACGTGGCCCCTAAGGGCCCTGCCCAGAAGAGCATCTCTGATCAGGGGGCTTGGGGTGTCTGCTAAGTCTCCCCATTGCCTCCATTGGTGCTGGCCTATCTGTCCCATCATCCATCACATGGCCATCTGATCCCTGCCACTTATCAACCACCCAAGACAGTGATGCTCTGACTGCTGGCCAACTGCCAAGACAGAATCTCGGGGTCCACATTCACAAATATCAGGACAGTTCAGCTATTTCTACCACCTTGCAAGAAGGAAGATTTACAAATAAATTCACAAAGTCACATTTGCTGCATGGGCAAATATCACAAGGGCCATGTTAATCATATTACCCTACAAACTTAAAAGATTAGTTTCCATGATGCAGCATACTACGCTGAGAGAGAGGGAATAGTCTCAGCCACACTGGACACTTTTAGAACCTGAGGCCACTGTAACAGCTGTTTATGGTGGTGCAAATTCAAAATTAGTCAAACAGTAAACAAAAGAGCCATTTATCACTTCTTGTCTCTTGAGATATCTCAAAGAGATGGTTCCCCTGATGTGACTGCTGCTGCCGATTTAGAATTCCACCTAAGCCTCCTACACACCAGGAAGGTTAGCCAGGTTTCTGGTCCCGAGTCATAGCTCTTTTTAACACAAGTAGAAAATTCCTGGCTCCTGAATCAAATGGCCAAAACATGAGAAATTCTATATGCTTTGTATCAGTCAAGGTTCTTACTTGTAGGTGAAAGAGGGTGACTCTTACTGATTAATGAGAAGATAATATTACTGTGAGGATATTAGGTAACTTACAGAATGGTAGAGTAATGGTAAACAAGGCTTGAGGCTAGTTTTCAGGAAACATACCCTAAACAAAGCCGTGAATTGGTCTAATAGAAAAATAAGCTCCTCTGCTACTACCGTGTTTCCCTGAAAGTAAGACCTAGTTGGACAATCAGCTTTAGTGCATCTCTTGGAGCAAAAATTAATATAAGACCCAATACTATTATATTATATTATATTATATTATATTATATTATATTATATTATATTAATTATATTAATTATATTAATTTAATTATATTATATTATATTATATTATATTATATTATATTATATTATATTATATTATATTATATATTTTACCGGGTCTTATAGTAAAACAAGACTGGGTCTTATATTGATTTTTGCTCCAAAAGACACATTAGAGCTGATTGTCCAGCTAGGTCTTATTTTCAAGGAAACAGGGTATCACTGAGCATGAGACCTTAGATCTGCACTGAGCTCTCTTCTGAATGAGGAGGTTGAGTTTACCAGCACTGATACCACTCTTGTACTAAGAACTCAACTTTGCAGTCACCCTTCCTGCTAATCTCAGCATTCAAATTTTTGTCCTTAGGCTTGTTGCTCCATGGTCACAAGATGGCTGCCAATGCTCTAAACACAATCACATTGAAATCGGGCAGAAAAGGCAAGAAGTGCTGCCAGTGATATTTCCTCTCATCTTCCCCTTTTATCAGGAAGCAAACTTTTCCAGTAACTTCCAAGTAAACTTTCTTTTAATTCTCATTATTCAGAACTGAGTGGTGTTTCCTAACCTCTCTCTGTCTGCAAGGTAGTCTGGAAAAAAGGATGTCTGTGAGATGGGATTGAGTCATCCCTTAGGGCCAGGCACATTGACAGTCTTTACAGACTTGGGGTTCTCTTGTCAAGCATGTAGAATAAGCATGGCCCATTGGTTAAAGGGACTATATTTTACCTACCACTGATTTCTTAAACTTGATTGTTCACTGGTGATAGTTCTTCTTTGAAACATGATAAAAACTCATGTAGGCAGATTTTTTCATCACTTTTGTGACACTTTCTCAATTTGTAATTAGAATGCTCAATCCCATGATATAGTCAAGTCTTGGGTTAAATTCTCCCTCATTTCTATCATGAGTATCCCACCATCTGGTCCATAGGAAGCACTCATGCATTCTTTTCCCTGGCAAATTCTGAAAAAACAAGCCTTGAAATACAACCTCTCCTTTGGCTCATACATCAGCAGCTAGTATACTCTTCCCTCATGCTTTAGATTCTCAGATGGTGCACATGTTCCCCAAGTTCAGGAAACACATATCAAGTTCTAAAATAAGTCACATTAAAACCTCTCACAAGGCTGAATGAGGGAGGAATGTCTTTGTCCCTGGTGAAGCTAGGATCACAGTATAGTATTAGCTCCCCTTAGAAAGATCCTTCAAAGAACCTCTCTCAACCTCTACTATATATTCCTATATGTCCACCACATAGATGAGGATCTTAAGAGTCATATAACTCATTTTTGATTGCCTCATTTTTATCATATTCTACAGAGAAATCTGTCTTCTGACTCATATTGACAACTGACATCTATTGTTTTAGGATTTCTACTTAAACTTATGTTATAACGTCCTGTTACATGAGGAAGAAATTAAAATGGTTCTCTTTTTCCACAACTAACTTCATCTGCCACAGGTTTTAAAATGTAACGTGTGATTCCAGTTCACTCCCCACCCCATGAAGTAGTAATTGCTACAGGAATTGTCCTCTTGCCATAAACAACAAAACTTAAAACAAAATATATGAATACCTGTTTTCAAACATTGAACAGAGACAATGGAAAACTGTGATCCCTGAGGAAAAAAAGATGAGACTATGATTGCCCCAACTTAGAACCTTGAGGCAGTTTCCAGGCCTGGAAATAAAAACTCAAAAAAAGTCAGAAGTTCTTAATGGGTTGAGAAAACATTGACTAGAGTTCAGGAAAGCCAAAGCAGATAGAATTTTCAGGGTAAAGGATGATATGCAAAAAAAAGAGTTCCAGAAATCTACATAGGAATTCCCCTAATGCTTTGATTAATCTGCTCATGCATACATAGGTCAATACCCCTTGAGACCAGCAAAGAACAACGTCTAAGAAAAGAATGATTACTGGGTAGCTATAAGATGAACAAATCCCAGAATTCACAGAGGGATGAGAATACATTGATTTCCCCTCAGAAAGACAACACCTTAGAAGTGGAGCTAAATCAACTCTGTAATAATGGTTACTCTGACCTGCCCTAATCAAGCATAAAAATAAGTCTTGAAAATGTCAACTTATCCCAAATAACTTAAATGTGTGTCAGAACAAAGTTTATCATTCTTTAAAGAAATATAACAAGATATGATGCATAGCAACATAAAATTTACAATGTCCAGCACTGAATAAAAATAACTAGATATAGAAAAGCAAAGAAAAGGGACCCATAATTACAGAAAAATCATTCAACAGAAACAGATCCAGAAATGACAGCTATCATTAGTACAACTAATTAAATGGAAATAAAACAGTTATTCTAAAAATGCTCCATATACTCAAGGAGATTAAAAAAAAAACATAAAAAGAAAAGAAATGAAAGCTATAAGAAGACCCATTGGAACTTCCCAAAATGGAAAATATATGAAATGAAACAAATACACAGGAAGTCATTGACAGCAGATTAGATATTGCAGAAGAATGATTAGTAAACTTGAATACAACAATGGAAGTTATTCAAAATGAAGTACACAGAAGAAAACATACTGAAAAACATTGATCTCAGTGGCATGAGGGATAATATCAAATGGTCTAAACTACATGTAATTGGAATATCATAAGGAAAGGGGATGAAAAGGCAAAATAATAAAAATATTTGAGAAGAAAAGGAGAAATAATGGCCAAACTTTTCTGATATGATGAACAACTATGAAAACACAAATAGAGTAAGCATGATGAGCCCCAAGCAGAATATTACACCAAGGCACATCATAATCAAATAACTGAAAACCAGAAAAAAAAAGGAAAATCTTAAAAATCAAGCAAAGAAAAAAAGACACATTATATACAGAAGAACAAAGATAAGAATTAACGTAGACTTCTTGTCAGAACCCATGTAGCCCAGAAGACAATGGAAAGACATCTTTAAGTGCTGAAACACTGTCAGTCTAGACTTGTAGAGAAAAGTCTATACCCAGTGAGAATATCTTTTGAAAATAAAGGTGAAATAAAGAATTTATCAAATAAAAGCAAAGAAAACTCATCATAAGTGAAACTGCTACACAAAAACGGTTCAAGGAAGTTTTTCAGGCAAAAGTGTACTAAATTGGATTAAAATTTGGGCATATATAATGTAATGAAGAACATCTAAAATGATAAATTTGTGAAAAACATAAAAGACATCTTATAAAAAACAGTTTTCTCATTTTTCAATCTCTATATGTTATGGGGTTTGTAACAGAAATAAAATGTATGACAACAGCACAAAGGATGTGAGGGGAAAATCAAAGTATACTGTTGTAAGTTTCTCACACTCTACATGAAGCGCTATAGGATTATATGTAGGTAGGCTGTGGTAAATTAAAGAGGTACATGGTACATTTTATGGCAACCACTTAAAAATGAAACAAAGAGGTATGGCCAATAAAACAACTATGGAGATAAAATGGAATAATACAAAACCAATTATTCAAAAAATGAAACATATTTCAAGGGTAAAGAAGTGTTTTCTTGAGATTTAAAAGTAATTTTGTTGCCTTTAACCAAGCATTGTGGACTCCATTGAAGTACTAAAGTTCAGGTGTCCTATAGTCAGTCTAACCACACTTTTAAAGCAGGACTCGTCATGATAAAAACACAAATGTGATTCCTGAAAGAGAAACACATCAACCCATGACTACTCTAGCATACAAACATATGAGGTAATCCAGCAGAGTCCAGTACAAGTTAGTTTTTTATGGCCGAAGTCCAAAGCTTGAAGTTAAGTTTAGACTTCTGATACAGAGAGAGAAAGTTCAGCAAGACAAGGTGATGTCGTTCTTTTCTGTAAGCTCAAAGAGGGCAGAGCTGTATTAGCGCTGTTTGCCACTGGATACCATCACCTAGCACAGCAACTGGTATGTATTAGGCACTCATACATATTGTGGTTAGAAGGCAGGAGGAAAGAATGTAGGAGAGAGAGGAGCCTAGTAGTGAGAAAGGAGGCAAGGAGTCCCCAGGACAATGTTTCCACACCTATCAGAAATCTATGCATTGCTGTCATTTCTTACACACAACATTTCTTACATAACAACAACAAACCCCAGAAACTAAAACTAAGGGAAGAATAAATGTCTTAAGTGAATGTGGCCCTTAGAGAAAAAGACCAGAGTTTTCTTAAGACTAATCTTAAAAAGTGCCAGATGCACCCATTCATATGTCCTAAGAGATTTTCCTTGACTAACTAGTCAGGTTTGTGCCAAGAAACATCCATTTATTCTGACTGCTCGCTAGCAAGCTACAGTCTGACAATCTACAGTCCAAAAGATTGATACATAATATAATCAGGAGAATACATCCACACAAATTGAGAAGTGTGGTTTTCACAATACAGGTCTTAATGCACATCAGAGGCCATTCCTCAGGCAGAATATTCAATTTAGAAATCTATTGTCACCTAGATACATCTGCCAATAAATCATCAGAGAGATGCATTCATATTGAGAGCAAAATACTTTGCCTTATGGTTCCTCCTAAGCACCTTGAAGATAAAATGGTTTATCTTCAGCATCTTTGTTTAAATGGCAATAAAAGCCTCACCTAACATGAAGGTCAAGGTAAGTAGGACAATTGACATACACACCAATTCCCCATGAAGGGAGAAAGCCTCTGCTTTGCATCTAGCACGGTTTAGGAGAATGGATATCTCTCTGGTACAATTCCACTGGTCATCTTAACATATAAAACATGAGGTTTAAAATGTGTGACCAGATATGGTGACCTAATATCCAGAGTTTCCCTAAAAGAACAAGAGATTAAATATACAAACAAAAATCATTGCATCTGTTTTATAAAAACATCATCACACGAATAACTAAAAAAACCTAATCCTAAATACAGCACTGCCACCCCATCACCTCCACGATTATAGATACATAAGCACACACAAACAAACACACACATAGGTATATATTCTTACACATATGTAAGCAAATGTAATGGTATCTGTCCCATAGTCTATTAAAATAAATTGAATTTACTAGAAAGTTCCATAAATTAAGAACAGAAAAATCTCTATAAATATGATCCCTCACCTCAGTTCCATTCTCCTCTCCTCCTCTCTTTTCTTCCGTTCTCTTCCTTTTGGGATAAGCTATTTTTTTGAACCCCTCCCCAGAAAACCTTTGCTTCCCTCAATTGCCATTCAAAGAAATCTGTACTTTTCTCAGCAATATCTATATAAACTATTGGAGTAAATTTTGTCCCAGCAGCTCATACATTATAGGGAGGCTGGGGGAAAGAATAAGGCCATCTCAGTGGGACATCTGTTTATTTTGTATTTAACAAAAGGAAAGGAGTTTCTTTCAACCAAAATTTTTGGTTTGGGAATCCTGGATGTAAACTTACCACATGACCTAAGCTCACCTTAGGAATAGTATTAGCTGACAACCACCTTGGGAGTAAAAAGCAAAATCCCATTTCAGCTCCCTTTGATTGATCTAAGCTGCTTTTGCTGTCATTTAACACTGCAGATTTGATTTAATTTGATGAGACTTCTAAGACAATTTAGAAACTTAAGCATTGAATACCAGCCATAATCATTCCTCTTCCATGCATTTCCAAAAGTTTCCTGGTTTATAAACAAAAAGTAGAATCAGATGTGGCAGTAATATAGTATTTTGTTTTTCTATTTTTTAGTTTGTAAGTAAAAGTTGTCTTCCAAAGAAAGAACCAAATGGAAATTACAGAAAGCCAGGTTAGGACTCAGTATAAGGAAGTACTCTCTAAGTATTAAAGCTGTCACAAACAGGAGGGATAACGCAGAAGAGAGAAACCTTCCTGACATAGGAGGGGTTCAAGAGGGACTTGGGTAGGACCATAGGCCGTGTGAGGGCAGGATTGCATAACTTCTGAGACCCATCATCATCCTTCATAGGATTCCAAAATTAGGGAAGGATTCTGCTTTTTTATTACAATAAGGTGGCGTTTCAGTAACAAAAAAATATCTGGGGTACAAAGATGTGGTGAAGAACTGCCAGGTCATGCTAAAAAGACCAAAGGACAGCATTCCATATGTCAAAACTTCATCTTGGGTCACTGTTCCCTTCTGTTGTATTCCCGCCAAAAAGATGAAATTCTACCTGAAATTCAAAGCCTGTTTACACCATCATGTAGGGGATCATTGTGATTTCATGTTTTTATTAAACATTCATTATGAAATTTTCCACTACTGAAGGTACCAGGGTATAACACTGTTGTTCAGTTGTCAGAAAAGAAACCTGCAGCAGGATTTCTGCTACTGGGGAAATTACCTCAATTCAAACTGAATTTTAAGTCTGTAAACAGTTTCCACCAAGCAAACACTTGGAGGCCAGCAGCTGCAGAGCCCTGTCAGTAGGTTCAGTCTGCAGGAGGACAGGACCCTGTGGGTGTGTGACTCAGGGGGCGGGGGCTGCATCTGGTGTGACTTCCCTGTGACCATTGCCCTCTCATCCACAAGTTGCCATTACTCTGGCAGGCTTCTTGAAACTGCTTGTGACATCTTTCCTGAGCTACAGCCTCCATGACTCCACACCACTCATTCCCAAATCTTTCTTTCTGCACTCACTGTGTGCGCTCATCCAAGCCACCACCTTCTCTCCCCTGGACAGGATCACTACAAAAACTCCCAGCCTGCCCCTGCCCATGCCCACCCTGCGCAGTGGGGGCTCCACAAAGCCGGTGGCTGATCCTGACATTGTAGCTCCTATTTCCGTTTATTACCTGAAGCCCCAACTCGAGTGAAAACTCCACAAGCCAGGGTCTTTGTATCTGTTGTTCATGGTATCGCCGGCACTTGGAACAACGTTAGGCAATGTTAGCCCATTATTATAGACAAGTATTCAGTAAGTGCTTCTGGCGCTCAAGGGAACTGTCTACATGCGCGTGCATATTTGGCATAAACACTGGATACTGTGTTGCATAGCCACTATCAAGAAGTTGCACTTCGAGGGACTGGTTACCTCAGATCCTTATTAGACCTAACTGAAGACTTTCTTTTATCCCCAGTAAACAGGAGATCTCACTTTAAGCCATTCTATACAGTCTTACAGACTCATGCCATTCTATCCAGAACAGAATAGTTTTCTTTAATGAGTAGAACCACGAAGAAACTCTCTTTGGAATACTTTTAGAAACCTTGACTTTCTCCCCTCAACAAACTCTTCACTGAATTTCTTCATGGATATATTTCTCTGCCTAGCAAGTAAATAAATGCTAGTAAATGAATGAATGAGTGAGTGAATAAATGAATGACCTTCCAGGAGTGCTCCGGTGTGTTTTGAGGTTTAGACAATTATTAGCTACCTTGCACAAGCACAACCAAGACTCAGTCCCACTTGAAATGGCTCTCCCCATGAAGGGTTCTGAAGAAAGCATTGATTTTGGAAGCATCTGTATAGTCCAGTGGTAAATAATAGTAGGCGGGCTGCACAAATAAAGAAACATTCATCAGCTGCCAAATATAGGCCTGCAGGGTCTAGTGTGGTGAGCAAGGGAAGCCCAGGCTTGTTAGTCAGAAAAAGCTGAATTTGAATCAGGGCTCCACCATTTTGGAAAAAAAATCAGTGAACATTCCTAAGGCTCAGTTTCTTGACCTGAGAAGATCTGCCTTGCTGAATGATTGTGAGAATTAGAGATAATGTACACAAAGCACAGAGCACCAGTGTCTGACAGAGTAAGTGCTCCATATATTAGATATTACTAGTCTCAAGTGGTAGTTATTGATTCTACAGGTTAGTCTAAGGAGAGCTTCACTACCTTCCTGAGGAGTTGCTATGTTCATTCTATTGCTGTGTAACAAATGACCACAAATTTACTGGCTTAAAACAACACACATTTATTACCTAACAGTTTCCATGGGCCAGAATCTGGTCATGATTCCAAAGTTGTGGGTTCTGTGTTTAATGCTGCAACCAGGGCTGGAGTCTCATCAGAGGGTCAGGGGCCCCTTCCAAGCTCATGTGGTTGTTAACAATTCATTTCATTGAAGCTGTAGAACTCATGGTGGCTTACTTCTTCAAGGCCAGGAGAAAGACTCTGATTTCTCCCATCCCTGACCTCTAGATTCTCCTTTCAAGAGCTCACCTGATTAGATCAGGCCCATCCAGGATAATCTCCCCTTTACCATAAAAGTCAACTGAATAGGAAGCTTAATTACATCTGCAGAATCCCTTTATCTTTGCCATAAACGGTAACCTCACCATGAAAGTACTGTTTCATCACTCTTGTCATATTCTATTAGAAGCAAGTGACAGGTCCCATGCATACTTGAGGACATGAGCCATTGAGAGTCCTCTTAGAATTCTGCCTACCATAGACATCTTTTATAATTCCCTTGGAATCTGACCAACACTGGTTGACCTGAGTGGCAATGGAGTGAAGTCAGTGAACACTACTGCCAGCATAATTGTCACCCTGCTGAGAGCCTAAGCAGACCTGACACAAGGGGCATGGCTATGGCATCTGGTCAGCAAAAGGGCAACAGGAGGAAATCCAAACTTATCACAGGTGAGTTTGGAATTCAGCCTTTTCTTCCCTTACTCAGGAGAGAAGAATAGCAGGCAGTATGGCAATGGCTGCTGCCTGCTATAGATTAACCAAAACGAACTGCTTAATGGCCATTGTCCTCTTGGAGATAACTCAGTGCAGACCCATGTGGGAAGAATTTGTTGTTGAAGAAATGAGTGCATTCCTGCATGCATACACACACACACACACAGAGAGAGAGAGAGAGAGAGAGAGAGAGAGAGAGAGAGAACTAAACAGCCAGATGTGTTCTACTAAAACTCAAGGATATCAAGGCCAGTTTCCTACTGACACTCAAGGATATCAGAACCAGCTTTCTACCATGTTTCCCTGAAAATAAGACCTAGCTGGACAATCAGCTCTAATGAGTCTTTTGGAAAAAAATTAATATAAGACCTGGTATTATATTATATTATACCCAGTCTTATAGTAAAATAAGACCAGGTCTTATATTAATTTTTGCTCCAAAAGATGCATTAGAGCTGATTGTCTGGCTAGGTCTTATTTTGGGGGAAACACGGTAAGTATTGGGGTTGGTGGTGAGTTACAGTGTGTTTTCACGTGTGTGGGCAAAAAAACAATTCTTCTCTACCATTGAGAAAAGAGTGTCCACAGCAAATGGACACTGTCTCCAGAAGTGACATCTGTCTCCAGGCAGATTTGATCATCACCTAGATAGGTCACAGATAGGAAGCCTTCAGAGTGAATTATAATCTGCTGTCTCAGCAGCCATGCCCAGGATTCAAGGGAGCCAGCTGGAGTATGGTGAGCAACTCACCCCCTGCACAGGGTCAGGGGCTTGCTGAGGCCCCTTTTGTCCTGCTGGCCAAGGTGATGTGTGTAAGAATTGTGTCTAAAAGGGAGCATTCAGATTCATGACACATACCAGAGTCTCCATGAGCACACCACCCAGCCTCAAACCAGCCAGGACCAGTCTGTGTGGGAACCATCCCTCCAGATTCTG
This sequence comes from Rhinolophus sinicus, assembly GCF_036562045.2. Classification (NCBI taxonomy): domain Eukaryota; kingdom Metazoa; phylum Chordata; class Mammalia; order Chiroptera; family Rhinolophidae; genus Rhinolophus; species Rhinolophus sinicus. Next base: position 38,385,181 of record NC_133758.1, on the reverse strand, counting down.
ACCCTTACAGCCAAGAGGGGGCAAAATCGACAGTGGGCAATCCTATTGCCTGATCATTTTTTCTTCATTTTCCTTTTATTATGTCCATTTATTACTTTCTTTTTGCTGTTTTCTTTATTTCTTCTTTTCATATCTCCTGCTCTTCTTTTTTTCATTATTTTTCTTTGATTAATCTACTGTCTTTCTCTATTCCACCTGCCCACTCTTGTTTTTCATCCTCTGATTTCTCTTGTCCCCTCTCTGCAGCCCTCTTTCTTCCTTTGTCCTTTTTCTCTCCACTGCTATTTGACTCTGTGTGGCCTGTGCTCTCTACCCAAATCTGCAGAGGGCAGGCTTTGAGGCTTGAACTGTCTCCTAACCTTTGCTATATAGATCATCTAACCATAGTTTAAGGTCCTTCGAATGCCTTCACCAAAACATTATTTTTTCTAACTCAATTAACAGATTTGATGTAACAATACCTTTGTCAAAGTGATAAATAACACCTTTGAGTCTGGTGAATTCTTATTGAATAAGTAGGATATTAGATAAATTGGATTAATATAGAACCAAATGATGCAATGATCAGTGCTATGGTCTGAATATTTGTGTCCCCTAAATTCATATGTTGAAATTCCAGTCCCCAAAGTGATGATATTTGGAGGTAAGGCCTTTGGGAACGGATTAGGTCATGAGGATAGAGACCTCAGATGGGACTAGTGCCCTTATAAAAGAGGCCCTGGAGAGATCTCTTGTCCCTTCTGCCATGTGAAGATACAGTGAGAAGGTGGCCAGCTATGGACCAGGAAGCAGCCTCTCCCCAGACGCCAAATCTGCTGACACCTTGATCTTGGACTTCCAAGCCTCCAGAACTGTGAGAAATAAATTTCTGTTGTTTATAAGCCACCCAGTTTCCGGTATTTTATTACAGCAGCCCAAATGGACAAAGTCAGTACAGAAACATCTGTGAGGAAAATGAAACCTCTTGCAAATGGGACCAAATCCATTTCTCCTCAATAACCAATAATTACTGTTGGCATTTTAATCTGCATGAGAACTTCATTAGAACAGCACATGCAACCGTTATCACATGGAGGAAGAGGAAACTATGTTGTATGGGCTCCCTCATGTTCTTACATCTCTTCTTCTTCCACCCTTGGTATGTTCATAGAAAGCAGTTTGCACTGTGGAAAATTACCATTTTGTGCTGTACTGAACTTACTCTTTAAACATCCTCAAAAATGATTTTCTACATCATAACAGGAACATTTACAAACATCTTGGTGATGACAAAGAAATTTCTGAACATTTCAGCCATTCTGTCAAGGTTTGAAGAAAAAAATATTCCTGAACCAGCTTTAGCTGAAAAACAACTTGCTGAAACATCACCTAAAACAGGAGGTTCCAATTCGTTGGAACTCAACTTATTATACGCTTGAGCAGCTACTGGAACAAGAAAAAGCTGTGCAAGATTCTGCATGCTAGGGGTTGAGAACAACAACAAAAAAGCAGGTATTCTTTGAACCTTTACTCAATGGAGTCTGACAAGCTGTGGGGACTAGCATCCTCCTTGGGAAGTCGATGCTGACAAAGCCAGTATGGACTAGTTGTTAGGCTGCTGTGCAGGTCTTTGTATCTCTTGGTCAATTAAATAGCAACTTAATTTGAAGTCAAAAAAATACTCCAAAGATTCAGACCCCTACATGCCTCCCATAGACCTGGGAAAGAGGGAAATGTTGGGACATGGTTATCTGTCATAACCACAATCCTCAACTGATATTCTAACCCTATTTCTTGGATGGCTTTGATCACTCTAAGTGAGGTTGATTTAAACTAAATCTGCACAGAATCCCAATTATTTCCTCTCTTTTCAGGGCCAAGGGCATCTCAGCCCAACAAAGTCTCTTTGATTTATCCTGGACTATGAAAAACACTTGTTTCCTCTCAGGCTCCAGTTAGAAAGCCAATGGAAACAATTGCCATGGTCACTGCAGCTGAGGAGTGGTGGTGCAGGTGGTGGAGGTAGCATGCATTTCAAAGGCTCATTCTCGTGTGTAGCCAGGACTGACAGCTGCTACGCTCTGAAATGTAAAGAAAACTTTAAACTTTTCTGCTTCTGGTCTCCTGCATGGAGGCCCCAAATGTTTCTCAAATTCCTGGCAATGAAATGATTACACCACAATAAAAATTAATGTGCTTAGTGTAGTACATATGCTAATATCTGAAAGGCTATCTCCTTTCTCAAAGTTTATGGAGAGACAGTTGGCAAAACAAATTAGATGGGCAAAGCTACTCTCCAACCCTCTAGATTTTAGCAACTGGTCATTCCAGCCGTGCATTTGCTAAAACCCAGTGTGCACTCTAAAACAGTGGCTGCGACATTGTCCAGAACTATGCATGTCACTGGAAAGCTTATTTCACTAAAACAGCCATTTGCAATAGACTCTGTGAACACATGCCTATAAATAAAAAAATTCAAGTCCCCAAACAAATGGTTCTTATTTTAAAAGCAAAGTCATGCAATGAAAAAGGGAAGGGAAATATAGTCAATAATATTGTGGTAAGTTTACACGGTGATCACATTGTAAGGTATAAAAATATTGAATCACTATATTATACATTTGAAATTAATATAACCAATATAAGATTGTATACCAACTATAATTAAATGAAAAATAAAAATAAAACCTTTATCATGTTATAAAAGAGGTCATGCAATTTTAGATACATTATTATTTTCATCCAGAATTGTCCTAACAAGCTATTAATTTAAAAAGAAGAAAAACAACTTTGTATTGTATTTATTTGAGTAGTCTTTCTTCACATGCTTCATCAAGCTAAAGCTTCTAGATCAGTGCTGTCCAATAGAAATAGAGTGTGAACCAAATGTGCAATTTTAAACTTTCTAATAGGCATATTTAAAAAGATATAAAGAAACAGCTAAAATTAATTTTGGTAATACATGTTCTTTAATCTAATATGTCCAAAATGTTATCATTTTAACATGTAATCAATATAAAAATCAATATAAAAACCTATTCACATTCTTTATTCTTGAACTAAGTCTTAGAAAGCTGATGTGTATTTACACCTACAGCACATTTCAATTTGAATGAGCCACATTTCAAGTGCTCAGTAGACAGTGGAAGAAAGCTCAGGTCACAGCTGCCCAATTGTCATGACAGGTGGATTGTCAGTTGTAATGATAATGATGTAGTAGAAATGGCCTAGGCTTTGGTTCTTCCAGACTTATTTTCAAATCCTGGCCATGCTAGTTATTAACATGTGACCTTGCACAAATCACTTACTATCTCTGAACTTTCAACTCTTCATCTTTGAAGCAGGAATATAATTCCTGCATTATAAAAAATAGTGTTATATAAAACATATACATATGTAAGGTGCTTAGTACAATAGCTAGCACACAGTAGGAATTCAGTAATACACATTTAACATTTTTAACGGTATCATAAGTTATCAAGCATAGATTATACCTATAACAGTAATGGTATAAAGTGTATCTAAGCTTTTTTAAATCTGGAAAAAATATCCCTTTATTCTAATTTTATCTAAAGAATATTCTTGTCAAATCAGCATTTCTCTGTGCATTTTGGTTTGTTGTTATTAAAGTTAATAATATTTAATCTAATAAGGTAACATTGACAAAGATAGATCCCATGGTTTTTAAACCCTTAAGGAATAGAGGCTATAAAAAGCTGCTATTTATAAATGGCAAGCATCTGGACTTGGTACTGTTCATTATACATTGCAACTTGCTGTTCCATCTATGGAGAGACCCTGGCCTGTAGATTTCTCTAAAGAAAGTAGACATTACAGTGTATGGTTTTACATAAAGGGAGGTTGTGGGAGAGTAGATGAAAGCTTAGTTGGTGGCTCTCAGGGGGTTCACCTTAGGACAGGGGAATACCCCTTTCTCTATTAGGGACTTGAGGGAGTTAGGCACTCACACTCCAGAGAAGAGATATCTGACAAAATCACTCCCAAGAGGACATTAGAAAAGGCTGGGGCAGAGAATTACCCAATAAGGGATGTACGGTAGTACCTCAGTTTTCGAACGTCTCTGTTGATCAATATTTGAGCTTATGAACACCGTAAACCCGGAAATAAATGCTTTGGTTTTGGAACACACCTGGGAAGTCGAATATGTCATGCATCTTCCACTGAGTGCAAGACCCTGAGGCCTAGCTGTCGGCTATTTTTGAATGTTTCAGAACTCGAGCTGTCTTCCGGAACATATTACATTTGAAAACTGAGGTATCACTGTATATGGAGGGACTTAGACCTGTGCATTCTGGGAGGGATCTTACCTAGTATTTGGTTTTCAATTTCTCGGTGCTGTAATTTTCTTCTCATCCCCAATCTTTAGTAAAATCTTGTTAAATATTATAGTCACAATGGCAAATTTAAAGGGAAGGACTAGACACTTCCCTAACACAGAGCAGTACCAGGAAGAGAGGGGTAGACTCAGGAAGGAGGGAGAGCCTGAGATGGCAGGAGGTGACCTGTACTGGGCATAAGAACTGGGCTGGAGCAGGAGCAGCTGGCTGCAGGGGGAGCACTGACTGGGGGGCCACATACTACCAGTGACAGACTGAGGGGGAATGTTAGGCCCCTGGGGGATTCCTGAAAATATAAGAGGGGATTAGCCTGTTAAAAAACTAAACTCCAAAAGGATGTGTGCTCGATTATCATAACATAGACATTGAAAAGAAATGTAGCAACATTTTCTATCACAGTCTCTGGGAGATTTGAACATCCTGGCTACACAGTGGGAAAATACTAACTTCTCTAGTCATTTGCTCACACCGTATATTCTCGGACAATTTATTCAACTGCTCAGACTTTCAGTTTGATTGTCTTCAGAATGAGGGAACTGAACAAGATGGTTTAAAGTTTTTTCCAGAGATATAATCCTGATTACATCATGATTTGAGTATCAGCCACCTAATGCATTTGGTGAGTAGATGCTCACCACATAGCTTCATCATTCAAGTTTAGAAAGCCACTCAATAACCTGACTCTACATATGTAGCAGATATATCTTAACTGCACACTTGAAGAAGGTTAAGATCCAGTGAAGATTTATAAAAGTAAATGAAAACTACTAAAGAATAAATGGAAGTTAGGGCATGCTCATATAACTTTATCAGAGCATTAAGAACTGAAGTGGTGTTGTGCCTAATTTTAAATTAATTCAAATCTGTGTTGGTGTAAGGAAGCACATAGTAGGTGCTTAATAAATGTGAGTCGAATGAATGACTGAAAAATGCTGACAAGTTCAGTTGCTAATTGAATTATTTCATACTCTTTATTTGTAGTCTCATTAAATCCATTATGGCTACTTCAGTGCTCAGAAGTGAAAGCTTATTTTTATTTTAAAATGAAATCTGATTATACCATCACAAATGATACCAATGATAAATAAAAAAATGTGTGTGGATTTATAAAAAAAGTCAGTATGCCCATACAGAGAACTCTCAAATGAAATTGTTGTTTTAAAAAGATGATTATCAAAAGAAATAACTGGCAAGGCCCTTGATCAAGGCAAAATATTAAAGTGGTCCATTGCAATAAGAGAGGCCACAGCTTAGGGTGGCGCAAGGTTGCAAAAAAATCTGAGGTTAAGCAAAAGGGATTTTCTTAGCTTGGTTTGAAGCAAGAAGGAGTAAAGAAAAGGTGACAGCTCAGGGAAGACAGCATAAGGTGAACACTTTGACAGAAGGACAGAGATATGAAATTCCAGGTTGCTTTTCTTCTCCATAAAAGACGTGATATAGAATAATCATACTAAAAGATATATAAAAGTTCAGACAGTTAAAAATGATAAAAGTTCAAGTTTCCAGGTCCTAAGAATCCATTCAGTGTGCTCAAAGAATGCTCAGTCATTACCACTCAGCCATCTTTGAGGAATTATTTATTATGAAAATAGGGAAAAAGCTACAGGTTGAGGATGGGAAAATATTGTGCTAATTTTCCAAACTAAGTGGATTCACTGAATGGTAAATGAATCCTGGGAAAATCTTGTCTGAATTAATAAATTTATGGTTTGTAAACTTTGAGGAAAGAATATGGCTGTTTGGAACCAAGAGGGAATCACCAAGAACAGATTGAAGCAATCTGACTTTAACCTTTATTAATAGAGTTGCTCACAAAATAGATTACGAGTATGTCAAAGAAATAAAGTCTCTGGATGTTAGCAAAGTGCTTTAAAAAGCCCTAATCTTTCCTTGTAGACAAAAAGATAAAATGTGGATGGAAAAAATAGAAGGTAGGTGAGTTCATAGTTGTTTCAACAATCAACATCAAAAACTATTAATTAGTGGCATGTGAGAAAGAATCCCATCCTGCTCAACATTTTTTTATCAGCAACCAAGGTTAAGACACAGAAAGTATACTTATTCAATAAGGAAGACACAATGTTGGGAGAGTTGACTAAAGCCCATATATCTGTCAGGACTCTTGATTGCTACGAACAGAAGCCCAGTTAAATTAACCTCAGAAATTCAATTGTCCAGTGGGTATATTATTTCAAGCATAGTTGAATGCAGTTGCTCAAATAATGCAATCAAGCTTCAGACTCTACACCTGGTCTATTGTTTCTCCTCCAGGTTTATGTTCTACCACCTCAGCAACCATAATGGAAAGAATCTCTCTCCCACCCAAGAGTTCTAGTCAAAGTCCTAGGTTTGAGTCAATTGCCCTGATTTGAAACATGTGCCCATCACTGAATGTCCTAGCTTAGGGGACACATCCAACTCAAAGCCCAAGAATGAGAGCAGGGAGAAAGTTGTTCTCCAAAGGGATTCTGTGCAGGCAAAATATAGCAAACAAGGACACACACTAATTGACTAAAATAATGGTTTATAAAGCTGGATTAAATAATAAATGAAAGCCCTCCTTGATTTAAAATAATTTCATAAATTAAAGATGGGGATAGACCACATTTGTCTTCAAATATTTCATATGAAAAAGATTTAGAGGTTGTGTTAGATAATAAGCTCATTATAAACCAACAATGTGTTACAGAAACTGGAAGAACTAATTCAATTTTAGGTTGCCTTAATAGAAAAATCATAACCACATTGTGGGATGTTATGATTTTACTGTTTTCTTCATTGGTAATACCACAGCTCAATGCTACATTCTACAAGGACATTCCCAAGGTACAGTTCGTCCAGAGGAAGCTGACTAGGATAAAGAACAAAAATTAACTTAGAGGAAGACCTGAAGAAGTTAGCTATTTCCTTTCTGGGAAAGGGAACACCGAATAGCAATGTTTCAATATTTGAAAAGCAATCACATGGACATAAGACTGACTTCATCTGTGCTACTTCAACAGGAAGAATTGATACCTGCTAAGAAATTAAAGAGAAATAGATTTTAGTTTGTTTAACAAGTAATATTGTCCAGCAAAATAATTGGCTCCCTTAAGATGAAGTAAACTTCTCTCAAATTTAATTATCAGGAGTGTTGTAGAGCTGTGTTCGGAACTAGTCAACTCCTAAGGTCTCTCTCCCAGCGCTTGAAGCTATGATCCAGTGATTTCATGAATATTTGTTAACTTCTCCATTATGGGAAAGTTAACAGGAAATGCACATTTTTTCTATATTTTCGGGAGTGAGAGAAAAACCCAGGCCTTCTGGTTCTGTTATATGACTATGACTAGGAATTCACCAGTCTGACTGATTGGAAGTTCAGCACTTCGTGGAAGTAAACTCCATGTGGAAGAATCTTGGAATACAGGTCACCAATGAAACTGAGGTTTGGGGAAAATCTCTCACTCATCTTAGCACCTTCATGCATCAGTCACAGCTCAATATGTATTTTTAATTAATTAAAACATTACTATATAGTGCTTGCTTTGGCAGCACATATACTAAAACATTACTATATAAATGAACAAACAAAATGGAAATAGACTCAGAGATATAAGAAAAAAACTAATGCTTGCTAGATGGGAGGGGATGGGGATGGGGGAGAAGGTAAAAGAATAAATAGTATAAATTAGTAGTCACAATACTATCATGGGAATATGAAAGACAGTTTGGGGAATATAATCAATAATGTAGTAAAAATTTTGTAGGATGCCAGATGGGCACTTGTCTTATCAGGGAGACCACTTCATGGACTGTGTAGACACCTGACCACTACACTGTACACCCGAAGCTGAATAACATTGAATGTCAACTATAATTAAATATATATAATCACGGGATGTGGAGTACAACAGGGGATGTGGAGTACAGCATAGGGAATGTAGTTAATGGAATTGTAACACCTATATATTATGTCAGAGGGATCATATATACTGGGAGAGGGTTATCACTTTGTGAGGGGTATAAATGTCTAACTAGTACATCATTTTGTACACCTGAAACTAATAAGAAAAAATTACTATCTGATAATTATTCTTGTATCTACTTCTTCATAGAAATAGTTCATATTTCTATTAAAATAATTTTGACCATCCATGGATTTCTTTACCAATGTTATTTTTCAACACAGATATTATAAAAATGTAATAAGGTAGCAAGTGTGCAAAAATGTAGTTAGGCATCTGAAAGGGTTTTCTAAATTGTCAAACAGTATATGCAGAAAAGGAGTTATTGTAATTATTATTTGTTTCACCATAGCCAAGATAGCTTAGAGTTGGCTACATTAACATTTTCTTTGTAAAATTATCAGGATTCACTAAATCCTTGGAAGATACAAAATAAGCAGGTAAAGAGTATCATATTGCTCTGAAATGAAAAGTAGTTCTAGCCTAAGGAGATGCTACATCAATGGTGATGGATAAACATCACCAAATATTTGTAAGGATTAAATGAAATTTTATCTGTGAAAAGTATTCTGCAATTCCAAAATCAAAATATTATTATTCTGTCCTCATTATTAGCATTTTTTTCATTATCCGACGACAATGAATTGGCTGCAGAAAGAGATAAGCAGACAAGGCTAACTCTACCTGATACTGATAATTAATATCAGAATTCTGGTACCCAGAGTGGGCAAACTCAGGTAACAATTTCCTTATGTCTTAGAGGTTGGAATACATTAAATCAGTCTCTGATAGCTTTAATTATTAATTATTCGCAGAGGACACAATCTTAGACAGAGGGACTTTGTGGCCACTCTGTACATCACTAATCACTCTTATAATATTCCTTATGTTAGCAAAATTGCATGGTAAAAGCACTAGATCAATAATAAAAGTATGTTGGAGACCTATATTAAGACTACTTCCTTAAAAGGAATCATTGAAACCATTTTGATAGTCCACTACCATAATTTCAAATGGCCAATAGGTAGAATTTATAAAGCCTAAATATTCTATAGATTTATGTTAGTGGCTTTTTAAGAAGATGAATCTCAAAATCTGGGCTGGGGGTAACTAAGACATACTAAAGCTGAATCTCCTTGTTTTACAAATGAGAAAACAGATACTTGGAGCCAATAAGTCCCTTATCCAAGGTAAGTTAGCCAGAGAGACTGGATTTAGACAAGAGACTGGAATCTTTTGTTCTTCTCAGAAAAATTTTACTGATTATTACAGTAAAACCTGACCACATAGTTAATAAAACCACCAAATTTGTTTATAGTCCTTTCTTCTATAGTCATCATCCTCACCAATATATGTTATTAAATATATAAAAGGAGGCCTGATATAAGCTTGATGTTATACTTGAAGGGCTATGATTTTTTTCCAGTAACAGGCAAGATTACAATCAAGGAGAGATAAAAATGGTACCAAACACAGCTAGATCCACAAATATGCAAGGAACCAGAACTACTCTACTGTATGTGTGCAGTCTGCAAAGAAATGTGTCCATGCATGTATAGCTTTGGAAAATATGAAAGACTTGTAAGAAATAGATGATAAGTGGAAAGTATTGACCTTGTTTCCACTTGGGGTCAAAAATTTGCAAAGAGATTCTTTTTGTATATTTTATTTCCCTCGGGAAAACATGTGACTTAATTAAAGAAAAAGTCCTTGAGCAATGCAATCTCTATAGTTGCCAGTAGTGCTTTTTTTATCTAGCACTATTTTACCTCAGAATTATTTTTGCATTTTTCAAAAGCAAAAAAGGAAAATTTTGGCAAAGTTTAACCCGGTCAAGAAGAATGTTAATTGCAATGTTATAATACTAATTTGTGCATCCTTACTCAACCATAGGAAACTCATTATGGCCTCATTTAACATTCTGAAAACATTTTTGGACCATTTATAGGTTCAAATGGAAATAAATATAATTATATGTGTAGAATTGTCATTTTAATCAAATTAAATTTCCCAATTAGAGAAAGATGTCTTGTTAAGATCACGCATAATTCATATTCATAGAAGACTTCAGTGCAGGTTATAGAACTCTGAAAGACCCTTTGGAACAAGAAATTTTGATTCTAGCAGTGATATAATTATCAGTTTTTGAATTTAAGGGATGAATGTTGAAAATGGTGAGAAACTGAATATATTCCTAAATAATATTATCTGTTTAGAAGCAAAGAGCTGAAATTTTATTTTTCATAACAAATGAAAGCCCTGAGATTCTTTCAGTACAATTGGCTAAATGCTTATCCATGCTGATAAAAAAAAAAAAGTACATGACCATAATAACTATAAAGTGTAAGTAAGAGAAACCAAATCAAAACAGAAAGTGGAATCTGGTCAGCTTGAAGAGTTTAATAGTATCATTAATAATAGATCCATAAACTGTGTCCATTTAAATACCAAAGTTGAGTTCTTAAGCAGAATAAATAAATATACTCAGAGGAATCAAAGACTTTTTAGGATGACTCATTACTTTCAACCCTGGCATTCAGCTAATGATGATACATTACATTGCATTTATATCACATCACATTTATATTACATTAGGAACAATCTTTATGACCTGATGTTCAGGGTTTTTTAACTCTTCCAAACTTACACTTTAAAAAAAAAAAAACATTTAAATTCAAAAGCATAAATCTGTGCACTATAATTAACATGCTGCCTGAGGTTTATAAGCTTTAGAAAGCAAGAACTTCCAGGATTCCTGAAGAGATCTAACCTTACAAGGCAGGTGGTCTGTAGCCATCTCATCAGCAGGTTCAGAATTAGGTCTAGGTAAAGGACCCTGTGACCCCAGGTATGTGATTGGAGAGGATTGGAAAATGTCTTCTGCTCCACCCCTGCCTTGAATTGCCTTTGTTATCCTGAAAATACTTTTTTTGTTTTAAGGATACTTCCCTGTGGCTCAGCACTGCATCTGCCAGAGTCCCCTGTTAAAATTCATCCCACACATGACTGAATGCATTTGTTCAACAAATATTTACTAAGTGCCTACCGTGTTCTAAGTACTATGATGAATACAGAAATGTATGGTCTGTAGGGCTGCAAAAATACTAGGAAGTAGAAAAAATGAGGGACAGAAAGATCTGGGTACAAACCTTGTCACCACTCCTTATTGGCTATAAGATCATGGATACATAACTAAGCGTCAGTTTCCTGATCTGTAAATGAAAGTACCCATATCTCAGGGTTTCGTCATGACTAAGTAACTAAATATATGGAAGGGACTCAGGAGAGTGCCTTGTCCATACTAAATGTTGAATAATTATTGCTGTTGCTGTTATTATTGGCCATAGACAACTACCCTCAAGAAATGTAAATTGAAATACTGAGATGAGGTATGTGTATGTATGACTGTGAGACAAAGTATAAAGAGTAGTTCAGAGTAAGAAAAGATGTCCTCCAGAAGTAGGGGCCAGGGAAAATTTGAGTAAGGAAGTCATCACGTTTCAGCTGGGTCTTGAGGTCTGAGCAAAATAGCAAGTACCTAAATACCTGATCAGTATTTAACACGTTCATTCATAATAAGCATTCTTTTAGTTTAAAATCACTACTTGAAGAGAATGGGTATGTTTTGATTAATATGAATGATATCTGGGGTTTTTTTTGTTCTTCCAGGAAGAATGGATCTAGAAGGGGTGCTGATGAAAGGGGATAACTGTGAGCATTGGACACCAATGCTAAGATAAAGCATGCTGAAAGGACTCATGGGACAAAGGGATACAGAGCAGAAGGCAAGTAGAAAACTTCCCTAGTTCCCAAATAGGTTATTTAGGGAGAATAATTCCCTTGGACTAAGAATGAAATGCATCCATGGACATTGTGGCTAAGGTCTGTAGATAGGAAAACAAGGGATAGGAGATTTTGCATTGAGAAGAGTTTCAGCATTTCATTTTATCTCCAGTACTGGCTTATTATCTATACCTCTTTTTAAAATTTTTTCAGTGATTGCTCTAGGCATTAACAATATGCATCTTTAATGTACTCCAGTCTACCTTCAAATAATTATTATATGCATTCACATCTAGTTTGAGAAACTTAGAACAGTTTACTTCCATTTCTCTCCTCCTGTCCTTCGTGTTATTGTCATTCATTTTACTTACACGTATTTTATTAACCCCACAATACATTACTATTATTATTACCCTTGCTTTAAACCAGGGGTGTCCAAACTTTTTTCAATGTTTTTCACCAACGGCCATATGCGGTAAAATACATAAACAGCCAGGCCACTCACTCGAGTTGAAGTACATATTGCCTCACCTGGTTTATTTAAGTAACTAAATATATTTTTGGAATTTGCTGCAGGCCAATAAAAATGGATTGCGGGCCGCAGTTGGCCCACGGGCCGCAGTTTGGACACTCCTGCTTTAAACAATTATCTTTTAAAAGGATATAAATATGAGGGGGGAAACATTTTTATATTTACCAACATATTTACTATTTCTGAGCTCTTCATTCTTCTTCCCGCACACTCCCCCCAATCTGGTATCATTTTCTTTCTGCCTAAAGAATCTTCTTGAACATTTTTGAAAGTGCACATTGGCTAGTAATGAAATTTCAATGTTTATTTCTCTGAAAAGGGTTTAATTATACTTTCATTTTTAAGGATTTTTCTCTAGATACAGAATCTAGGCTGACAGGTTTCTGGCTTTGCCTTTTACTTCAGCACTTTAAAGATATTATTATATTGTTTTGGATTTGCATATTTCTGCTGAGAAGTCTATAATAATTTTTAATTGTTGTTCCTTTTTTTGTAATGTGTGTTTTTCCCCCTCTGGCTTCCTTTAAGATTTCTCTTTTTCATTGATTTTTAGCAATTTGATTAAGATGTGCCTTGCTATATTTTAAATGTGAGTGCATGTGCTTATCTTGTTTGTATTTATTGAAGATCTTAATCTGTGAATTTATAGTTTTTATCAATTCAGTGAGAAGAATCAGCCATTATGTCTTCAAATAGCCCCCTCCGTTTCTCTGGGTGCTCCAATCACACAAATATTAAACCACTTTATATTATCCCACCAGTTGCTGAGGCTCTATTCATTTTTTAAGTTGTTTTCTCTCTTTGCTTTATTCTCAATAGATTCTTTTGCTATATTATCAAGTTCACTGACTTTCTTCTACAGTATTCGTTATGCTGGTAATCTCATTTGGTGAAACTTTCATTTCTAATGTTACAATTTTGGTCTCTAGAAGTTCCATTTGGATCTTTCTTATAATGTATCTTCCACTTCTTTCCTCATCATGTTCATGTTTTCTTATAAACAATTTAAGATATTATAATAACTGTTTTAGCCTTGTCTGCTCATTCCATCATCTCTATCATTTCCACTGTATTTTCTTATCATTTGGGGTCACATTTTTTTTTTTTTTTTTTTTTTTTTTTTTTTTTTGCTTCTGGGCATATCTATTAACTCTCTATTGGAGACTGGTCGTTGTTAATTTCCATATTGCTGAGTGCAGGATATTGTGTCCCTTTAAAAATTATATGGCTTTGTTTTGGTAGTTATGTTACTTGAAGATCAACTGGGTCCCTTCAAGTTCTGTTTTTAAGCTTTCCTTGGGTGGGTCTCATGTAGCCTTTACTCCAAGGACTCAACTGTCCTTCTACTATGTGTTCTCTGGAAATTATTGAGCTTACAAGCCCTTGGTTGCTCTTTGTTCAGTCTATAATGATATACTCAATGCCCACACAGTTTGGTATTCAGCAAAGACCCAAGGGATCTCCCTTACCGATTTCTGGAGCCCCTGTTCTGCAAGGTTCTTTCCTTTCAAAATCTACCATTCAAAGTCCAGCCATCTCAGTCTCTCCAACTCTGTCACTATCTCCTCAACTCAGTAAGACTGTGAGCCTCAGTGTGGATTTCTGTTCCCTGTGCCTATTGACTAGAAATTGTTTCCAATCCAAAAATAGGGAGATTGTAAAACTTATGTCATTTTCCCAGAGATCACAGTTCTATGGTGCATGCATTCTGTCTGATGTCTGTAAACAGCTGTTTTATTATTTTTAAATAATTTTCTAATTTGCTATATTAGTTTAGCCCTTGTTACTCCCTCATGACCAGAAGCACAAATCCAAGATTGGAGATGCTGAAAAAAATAAATTCAGACTCCTCTATAGTGAATAATTGCCAAACAAAAGGACAAGAAACAGTGGTGATGCAGAATCACAGCCTTGATTCTACATATAGGGCTTGAGTATTTCAGGGCTTGAATATTTTAACAAATGATTGCCAAAAGTCATTAGCTAACTTTACTGTGTCCATTTCAAGGAACATTTTTAAATAAAATTGCAGGACCCTGTCCTATTCAACATTTTTAGATTAAACAAGTCTATCAAATTTGTCAAAAATATAAAGCTAAAAAGATTAGCTACTATTTTGAGTGGATTCAGAAAGATTTCAATCACTGGGACAGGCTGAAATTTAATTAAAATAAATGTAATTTTTTTTGTTTAAGTTCAAAAGACCATGGACATAAGCATAAGATAAAAAGATCTGCTATGTCACATAGTTTACATAAGAAATATCTACCATTTTATTTGGCCACAAGCTTAATATGTGCTGTACGTCACTGATTTTTTTTTTAATATAAGAAAAAAAGGAAGGAAGGAAAGATGTGGAAAGAAAAAGAAAACTAGGCCAAAATCAATAATCCCACCTTTTAGACCCCTAAGGACAGGTTTACTTGTTAATGTATCCTCCTCATAGTGCTTTAAAAATCTCAATATGCAATTGTGTTCAGTTCCAGGCATCACGTTTTAAATGGTACACTGAAAATCTAGAGTGCATCCAGTATAGGGAACCCAGCTTTCAGATCATTCTGGTGAGTATCCCAATATAGAAATATTCGAAAACGTTTTGTCTTCAAACCAAAGAAGTTAAGGTTAAGGAGAGAAATGCAGACTATTTTCAAATAGTTGAAGAGCTAGCAAATATTTGATAGGATTGTCAAATTGCTCTGTATCTCTCCAGAATAGAACACTACAAGAAATCGGGGCAAGTTACAAGATAGGTTTGGGTCTAACAATGGAATAGCATCTTTCTACAAGAATGAAGTTCCAACACGACTTATTTAGCACATCCAGCATTTAAATTCTTTTGAAGAGGTGTTTTAAAACTGCTTAGGAATTCTTGTTCTTTTCTATCTCTATAAATCCATGACTCCTCAGTATCAGTGAAAGAACAAATGTTTTTACCTTCTTCTGGGTCATGACAAAAAAATCCTGAGCCAGCATCATTCTACTGTTATGTCTTCTGCCACAGACTAGTGTTTTTGCTACCAGAATATAATCAAGCTCAAACATTGTCACCATAGAGAACCTCTTGAGGTAGAGATGAATGGGGAAGAAGAGATAAGAGGAAAGAAAAAGAAGCACATGTGTTCTGTGTAGAGAGACATGGAAGACACAGAAAAAGAAGCCCTAGCCCTTTCCATGGACTGGTTTAGGTCTACACCTTATAAACCACACAGTGTTTTCCATTAATAGACAATATGTTCATTCCAATACCACTTCTTGACTTTTCCAATAACTAAAATATATAAAAAAGTCTATCTGTGGCAAATGCAGAAAATTGTTGAAACTGAATAATAGGTACATTGGGATTAATTACATCTTTGTCTCTACTTTTATGTATTTTGACATTTTGCATAACGGAAAGTTCTTATTTTTTGTCTATCAGGTGTCTGACAATTATCTTCAGAAATATTCAGGAATAACACTTTAGGACTGAAACTGTCCTACTTCGGGCACATCATGAGAAGGCAGGGTTCTTTGGAAAAGACAATAATGCTGGGAAAAATAAAAGGCAATAGGAAAAAAAGGAAGACCAAACATGAAATGGATTGACTCCATAAAAGAAGCCATTGGAATAAGTCTACAGGAGCTGAGCAGGGCTATTGAGGACAGGACAGTGTGGACATCATTCATTCATAGTCACCAGGAGTCAGAACCGATTCAACGGCATGTAACATAAAGCTTTATCCCTTCTTTGACTGTACCTTTTCATGTATGGGAGCTTCACTAGTAGAAAACTCCTTGCCTCTATGACCCTTGCCACCAAATTCCCCCAGGTGAAGTGGAGGGAGTTATCTGATAGGTGAGTTTGGGATAGGAAAATGGATACATACAGCTCATTCCCTTTCCCTCGCCCTTTTTGAGAAAAGCACAAACCTGGTCAATCCTTCATACTGTAAGTTGTATAGGGACAGGTCCCATAAGACGAGGCTGGTGTAGTGGTACCTGTTGCCAAGAGGGTAAGTTCTAGTTCTGTGGTGAAGTGTTAGAACATCTATCGTTGCTGCATACCTAAGACTTATCATTAATTCAGGTTAATTATGTTGTCATTATCTGTTTGCACATCAGTGTTGCCAACTAGATGGTGCCTCTAGAGCAGAGAATGTTTTATTCACCTGTGTGAACACTGGCATAAAGCCTGGTCCTCAGTTAGGTGTTTTTATCATAAAATGTTCTATAATAGAATGACTGGATGAATGAAGGAAGGACTTAGTCTGTTCAATGAGCAGTTGTTAATTCTGAAAGTGGTTAGTTTTTAAGACCTTGGTCACATTTGCTGATAGAATATAAGAACTCTAATGCATGAGACAACAATCATGTATCTCAATTGAATTTTAATTTACATTGGCTTAATTTATAATCTATAGGTTGTAAAGTCAATGTATTAATTTACTGAGACCTTCAGTTATTACACTATGGAACCAGGAGGTCAGGAATCCTGAGTTTAATTTGACCTCTATCACTGGCACATGAAGAAATCACCTAACCAATTGATGTCTCAATTCAATGCCTATAAAAGAAAGGCAATAATATTCTTGTTAATGTTTTTTGATATCCCTTATGAACTAACACTTTCATATAAAACTTGCATTTCAGTTTTAATTATAATTTAAGATCACAGATGAGCCTTGGAAATTATTGAAAAACCATTGTGTGTGTCTGTGTGTGTGTGTGTGTGTGTGTGTGTGTGTGTGTGTATGCAGAGGGTGCCAAAATATGTATACACATTTTAAGAAAGGAAAAAACTATTAAAAATTTAATACTCAATATATACTGATAACAAAAGATAAATGCAAGTCACATTTGACTTCTGCAATTACAAGAGGTGCTCAAAGTGGTTACCATCAGCATCCAGATACTTTTGATTACGGCGAATTACTGCTCGAGCAATGTTTTCCATTTCTTAAAACGTGTATACATTTTTTTGGCACCCCTGGTATATATAATTACTCCTGTTCAATGGAGAAATAATCCTTTACATACTTTGACTAAATTAAGGAATAAAGGCAATATTTGGATATTATTAAATTGGGTCATACTTGAGGCAGTAATACTCATATTAAAATATAACTTATCTATTAAATTGTTACTTTATTAAGAAGCAAAGTCTAATTCAGTATCAGAATAAAATTACACAACTTCTTCATTTTCAGTAATTGGAAAATTTCCCACTGGCACATACATGGCTATTTATATAGTTTTTGCTGAGAAACAAGGAAGATGAAGGGAAAGAAACATTACTAAAATAGCCAAGACATCTGTAACCAAAACTGCCAGTTACTAACCCAATATCCGTTCTTCCCTTTTCCTAAATACAAAACCTCAATTTTATTCTGAGCAGCAAGATTCTTGGATTTAAAAAAACAAAACAAAACAAAAAACACTTCCCACCCTCCCTTGCAGCTAGATGTGGCCTTGGATTGAGTTCTGGCCAATAAGATGACAGCAAAAGTCATTGGATGCACTTTCCAAGGAGAATCTTTAAATGGATGGCAGACAGTTATAATATCCCCGGTGCCCTTTCCTTTCCCCCTTTCTCTTGATCTGGAAGGTGGACATGATGACTGAATCTTCAGCAATCATTTTGTGTCTTTGAGGATGGAAGCGAGAACTAAGCATGGCAGAGCTATAAATTAGAAGGAGACTGGGTCCCAGGCAACTTCATGGAACGCATCATATCATTCCCTGGGCTCTCTTCAAGACCAACTACCTCAAAACTTCCTTTCTGTGGGAGAAAATACACCCTTCACCTCTTTAAGCCATTATGATCAGATTGCTGATGCTAGCTGTCAAATGCAATTTCCAAGCACTACAACATATCCTGCCTTAAGAGAAAGAAAATCCCAGATTCACATTACTTTAAAAGTTTTGGGGGACAAGAAACACATTGTAAGATGTTTTACTGCCTTCACTGCCCAAGTTATATATTAAAATCTCATACTGAGAAATGACTAGCTGTCCTTGAATGACCAGAAACTCTGCATGGTGTCATGGGCCCAAAGAAATTTTCTACACCTGCTTTGTAATAGTCATTCAATCCAAACAGCTCTCTACCAAGCAACAAAACAGAGATTCCGTTTAGCTCTAAGCACCTGTGATTCCAAGTATATGTGGCCCTAATGAGGGAGATGAGATTGGCCACTATGGGTATTGTTGCCATTGTTTTTATCACTACAAGTGTGTGTTCATAGGTCTGTTTCTTCCTGTAGACTGTGGGTTTGAGACAGCTATATTACTCATTGTGTCCTGAAGTAATAGGCACCTCATAGGAGGATGTTAAGTGAATGAATAATTGAATGAATGAATTCCTAGAGTCTGAAGTTCTCAGGGACAGATACTTATGTGCCTCAACTCTCATGTGTGGACTTGTGGGAGTGAGATTTTCAGCAGGCATCAACCATGTTCAGAAGCCAAAAAGAGCCAGTTCATTTTTCCTTCTGCTGAAAAGAAAAGTGGAGGTGTAGACTAGGGATAAGAAGGGAGAGTAGTTTTATTCCTTCCCTATTCAGGGAAGAGACATCTATGTGGAAAAGATAATACTAATTGTACCAATGGTTAATCTTCAACATTATGATGACAGGAATCTTTGTCTCCTTTTTTTGGTGTAGGAAAACAACCCACATCTAGATCCATAGGAAAATAACATAAATTTTGTAGAAAAGACTTTCAGGGTGAGTAGGAAGTCACAAAGGGGAGGAAAGCATTTCCATCAGAAGGAAAACATGGTGGCATGAAAAGCATAGAGGGAGCACCTGGGGATTCTTTACTACTACATGCTACGCCTATGTCCAAGCACAAAATTCTGCTCAGATTAGCAAGAGTAATTCTATACCCAGACCCTAAAGTTGTTTTGGCTTTGAAAACCTTAATCAAAGAAAATCTTTAAATAAAGTCCAATATGGAAAACAACACAAGAGGGACTTCCCTGGTTGAAGAGGTGGGTGAGAGACACAAGGATTCCCCATTCCTCCAACTCGGGGCTATCTCCTTGCTCTGCCTATACATAAACCCATTGGCTATGGAAATATTCATTTCTTCTCTTGTTTTCCCACAGCAGAATAGCAGAATAGCGCCAAACGAGAAGAATCAATCTTCAACCAGACCTAGAGTCCAAAATGTCTCTCCTTTCTCCGCCATATATTTTACCAGCCTGCTGTTCCTCAAAATGAAGCAAGAGATTAAATTATTCTTTTAACATTTGGTTTACTATATTCCCTTCATTTGACAGTGTACCTTAGTTGAAAAGAAGTGATTTGTTAAATGGATTATGCAAAGTTTTAACATTACTGACTAATATCTTTCCTCACATATACTTTTTGTTAACTTCCCAAAACAGCCTTTGGCTATCGGAAAGACAAGGAAAGAGTCCAATTATCTATGTTAGTCCATTCTCCTTGATCAAACAACCTATTTGGTGTTTAACATTCTTTCAGTTTCTCAGGTATAAATGTGATTTAGTGCCATCCTATCTGGACACCAGATGTTTTATTTGACAATAGTTACTAGGATATAAATGGAATGAAAACTAATCAGGTTTTTATAAATTCAAATAAGGTGGCTGTTTCTTTGAGAAAACCTTTGGTGACTGAGCAAGTAAAGAAGGATTTCATCAGATGAAACTTGGGCATAACAAGAGTAAGCACTGTGTAGTCTTCCCACATAGCTTTGGGCACTCCATAAACATTAAATGGTAACAATAAAACCACCATGGCCATGACCTGCAACACCCCTGGATTCTCTTGGCTTCTCATGAACACCAACTGTCTAACCTGTCTAATGGTATAATGTTTGTAAAGAAAAATCTGTAAACTAATAGTCTAAGTCTACATTTAGAAAAAGAGGGAAATGTAGTTCTTGTCAAGCAAGTTTAAAAGTTCAAGTATTTATTTCTAGATACCAATATAACTGTAGTCACTTCACCTGTGCTCAGTTATTTAGGAGGGATAAGTTAGGCTCAGGAAGTTGGTTTTAAAGAAAAGTTCAATTCTAAGCACAGATGCTGTGCATTCTTCACGTTTACTTATAGTATAGGAAAATCTATGAAGGTGATCAAAGTGTACAAACTTCCAGTTATAAGATGAATAAACTCTGGGGATGTATTAGGTTGGTGCAAAAGTAATTGTGGTTTAAAAGGTTAAAATTAATTGCAAAAACCGCAATTACTTTTGCACAAACCTAATAACATACAGTATGGTGACTATAGTTAATAACATTGTATTGTATATTTGGAAGTTGTTAAGAGAGTAAATATTAAAAGTTACCACTATACACAAAAATATTGTAACTATATGAGGTGATGGATGTGTTAACCAACATTATTGTGGTAACCATTTTGCAATATATACATATATCAAATCGTTATGTTGTATACCTTAAACTTGCACTGTTACATGTCAATTTTACCACAATAAGCTGGTGGGGAGTAATCACATTGTTTGCCAGGGCTGCCGTAACAAAGTACCACAGACTGGGTTGCTTAAATAACAGAAATATATTTTCTCATAATTCTGGAGGCCAGATGTCTGAATTGAGATGTCAGCAGAGTTGGTTTCTTCTGAGGCCAGTCCCTTTAGCTTGTAGATTGCCATCTTCTTCCTGTAGCTTCACATGGTCTTCCCTCTGCATGTATCTGTGTCCTAATCTGTCTTCTTAAAAGAAAACCAGTCATGTTGGATTAGGGCCAGTCCATATGACCTCATTTTAACTTTATTATCTCTTTAAAGGCCCTATCTCCAAATGTAGTCACATTCTGAGGTATTAGGGGTTCGAACTTCATCAAATAAATTTGAGAGGGACACAATTTGGGCCATAACACTTACCGCTAGAAGGAGACGTCCTGTTCACTTATTATAAATCCTTTATTTTATAGTTGAGCAAATTGGATCTAGAGAGAGAAGTGACATACCCAAGAAGAGATTTGCCATAGGGACAGAATGAAATATAGACAGAACTAGGACCACAGCAATCTCTCAGACTTCTAGTCCATTGCTCTTCCTCTGAAATGTTAGAGAGAAAAGATTGTTCCATGAAAACCTTGCTTTATATCCTGTGGAGTTGTACTGTAAAAAGCATTCCAGTAGTCCTAGATTATTGCTGATCTATGGAGAGGGCACAATGAAGTTCGCATGGGAGCCATACACTTTCTCTTAGTCCCAGATGTAATTGCATTGACTTCTGGTCTTGATTTATGAGCAACACCATGTGACTTCACTTACCTCTCAAGAAGTGTATGGTTTCTAGGTGACTTTAAGACAATTTACTGGGAGTGGGAAGAAAATACTTGAATTTCTATATTACCTTCTGCATTCTAAAGTAAGAAACAAATTAGTTTAGATACACTAAATGTATGGATTGACACTGGTCAGGTGTCATGTGGCACCAAGGGAAGAATGGACGTTTCCCAGAGAGGTGTTTTGAAGTGTTGCCATGACTTACAGTTTATATCATGTGCCTGGTTAAATGAATTTATGGTTTATATCATCTAGTTTGAACTAAGCTACCCCTCACAAAATAGACAGATGGCTTTAAAGGATTCTTTCAAAGAAACTGCAGATTGAAGATAACATAAATAATACAAGCACAAGTAAATAAGAAAATGGCTGAGCTGAATACTTTTATTCCTAGTATAAGCTCATCATTTGACACAATGTGAGGTAAAAGCAATGATGACCTAATTATATCTGACATATTGAATCACATTCCTCTCATGTTCTTTTCTTTTTAAAGGGGCAAAACAACCCCACAGGATTTTACATGATTGATAGTAAAAAAAAAAAAAAAAGGAAAAAGAAAGAAAATGCTTATTCTTAAAATAGTGCTTATTTTATCTTTATTTTACCTTTTATACATTTAATTGTGGTCATGTGTTCATCACCTACAAAACATGTACATAGATTGCTATGATGAACACGTTTACAGTGTTGATAATGAGTTTATGTGTAAACATACACATATTGTAAATTCTCGCTCAAACCGTTTTTTGTTTGTTTGTGTGTTTGTTTGTTTGTTTGCTGATGTATTGTGTAATCAAAAATGTTTGCTGGCCATTGATGGGCCACAGCATTTGGAAAGGAGAAATACTTTCTCACAAGTAGCCACCTTTCTTCTAGTGCTTTCTGGTACACAGTAGCTGATCTCTATTTGAGGGTATTGTTTTTGGTTTTGGATTGTTTTGAACTTTTCATTGAAGTTTAACAAACATACAATATTGCATAAATCACAATGACTTTTCTCAAAATGAACGTGGCCACGTCTCTGATACTCAGGTGAAGAAATAGAACAACTCCAGGACACCAGGAGCTCCTCTCATGCCTTTCCAGTCACTAGCCCAACCAAGGGAAATAGCTATTGTGTTTTTACACCATAGCTTAGTTGTGCCTGTTTTTGAACTGTATACATCATACTATCTTTTTATTAGTGATTTGTAGGAGTCCTTTATATAGTCTGGATACAAGCTCTTTATATGGAAAATACAGTAGTCCACTTGCCCATTCTGTTTTTCACACTTTGATTTCTCTTGTCCCCTCTCTGCAGCCTTTTTTTCTCTTTTGTCATTCTTCTCTCTACTGCTATTTGACTCTGTGGCTTGCACTCTCTACCCAAATCTACAGAGGGCAGGATTCAAGATTTGAACAGTCTCCAAACCTTTGCTATATAGATCATCTAACCATAGTAGAAAGGTCTTTTGAATGCCTTCACCAGAACACATTTTTTGTTAAGTCAATGAACAGATTAGATGTAACATATAGTAGTCCCCACCCCCCACCCCCTTACCTGCAGTTTCATTTTCCATGGTTTCAGTTACATGCAACAAACCACGGTCCAAAAATATTAAGTGGAAAATTCCAGAAGTAAACAATCCATAAGTTTTAAGTTCACCCCATTCTGAGTAGCCTGATGAAATTTCATGCTGTCCTGCTCCATCCCACCTGGAATATGAATCATCCCTTTGTTCAGTGTATCCATGATGCATACACTACTCAACTATTAGTCACTTAGTAGCCATCTCAGTTATCGGATGGACTGTTGTGGTATTGCTACAGTGCTAGTGTTCAGGTAATTCTTATTTTACATAATAATGCCCCTAAAGCCATTAATATAACTTTACTACAGTATATTGTTATAATAGTTCTATTTTATTAGTAATAAATCTTATTAATCTCTTACTATGCCTAATTTATAAATTAAACTTTACCACAGGTATGTATGTATAGGGAAAAAAATGATATAAACAGGGTTTGGTAGTATCTATGGTTTCAGGCATCCATTGGGGGTCTTGGAATGTATCCCCCACAGATGAAGGGGCACTTTTGTAGATATGTCCCACTCTGTGCTTAGTATGCCTTTTTACTCTCTTAATGGTGTCTTTTGATGAAAGGGGTTCTTCATTTTAATATAGTCCAATTTATTAAAAACTTTTTTACTTAAAATATTTATGTCTTGTTTAAGAAATCTTTACTTATTGTTAGGTCATGATGATGTTCTCTTTTGTGTTATTTTTAAAGTTTTATTGTTTTGCATTTAAATTTGGAATTGAAATCAATCTGTAATTGATTATTTTTTATATGGTATGAGTTAGTGACCAAGATACTTATTTTTATATGGCTATCCCAATTAATCAGCATCATTTATTTTAAAATAGTTTCTTTTTCCCATTGCACTGCAGCATCACCTTTTTCATAAAGCTGACTCTTTATGATTGGGCCTGTTTCTGAATGTTCTGTTCTGTTCCATTGGTCCCTTACCTCTCCTTGCATCAATATCACACTCTCTTATTAATCACTATAACTTTAAAATAGGTCTTCAGTCTGGTAGAGTGAGACCTCTATCTTTATTCTACAAAATTATTTTGGCTGTTTTAGACCTTTGCATTTACATATAAATTTTAGAATCAGCTTGTGAATTTCTACTAAAAATGCTGGGATTTTCATCATAATCACATTAAATGTATGGTTTAATTTGGGAAGAATTGACATCTTTACAACATTGAATCTTCTAATCTACATGATATATTGTCTGATTTATTTAGATCTTTAATTTCTCTCAATAATAAATTGTGTTTTTTCAGTTCAAAATGTAAATTTTAATTTTCACATCTTACATTAAATTTATTCTGACATTTAATGTTTCCTGTTGTTATTATAAAATGGTATCATTTTTCAAATGTCAATTTCTAATTATTTGTTGCTAGAGTATAGCAACAGAGATCCATGTTAGCAAATGATCTTTCATTCAGATACTGTGCCGAATTCACTTATAATTCTAACCATTTTTCTTGTATCCTGCAAACTAGCTCAATTCACTTATTCAATATAATGGTTTATCTCTAGATTTATTTAAATTTTTGACAAAATCATGTTATCTATAAATTATGTTGAGATTTCATTTATTTCTTTCTAATACACATGGCTTGTATTTATTTATTTATTTATTCATTTATTTTTTTTAATTTTTTATTTCCATTAAGGTACCAAGTAAGACCTTCATTTCAATGTTGAATAGAAGTAGTTGTGGTAGACTTCCATGTCTCATTCTCAGTCTCAGAAAATCTTCCTCTATTATGCAATTATGATGTTTGACACAGTCATTTTTATTTTTTATAGATAATTCTTATCAACTTAAGGAAGTTCCCTTCTATTTCTATTTTATTTAGAGTTTTATGATAAATCATAAATTTATTTGACTTTTATCATATATTTTTCTTGCATCTATTTATATGATGAATTAAATTGTTTTGATTTTTGCTTAATTTTAAAAACCATTTCATTCCTGGAATAAAGTGGTGATGTGCTATCCTATTGTCCTATCGTTGGATTCTATTAGCTAAAGTTTTAGTTAGGATTTCTATATCTAAACAGATGAAAGACATGGGTTTATAATTTTCTTTCTTTTAAAGATCATGTCAGTTTAGGAATCAGCATTATACTGCCTCATCAAAAGAGTTAGGAAGTGTTTTTTCTTTTTATATTCTCTGCAAGTGTTGGTTTAAGATTCATGCTATTTCTTTCTTCCATATTTGTAAAATTCCATTTACAAAGCCATCTCAGTTTTTTGTGGTAAAGTTTTTATTAATATAATTTATTTCTTGTGCTGATATAGGGATATTCCAATGTTTCATTTCTTCTGTCAATGTTACTGTGTTTTGAAGAATTGGATTTTTTCTATTTTTTTAATGTATTGGCATGAAGTTCTTTATAATGTCTTCTTATTTTCTTCTTAATGTCAGTTGACTGTATAGAAATATCTCCTATTTCACTCTTGATGTTAGTAATTTGTGTTTTTTTAATTTTTTTCTTGGGTGATTTTTCTAAGGACTTATCAATTTTACTAATATTTTCAAGGAACCAACTTTTGATTTGGTTCATTTACTCTGTTATACATTCATTTTCTATTTTGTTGATTTCTGCTCTCATCTTTATAGTTTCCTTTCTCTTTTTTAGATTTGACTTGCTATTTCTGTTTTTTAATGTCTCAAGAAGAAAGCTTAAATTATTGATTTTCAGCTTTTATTAATTTCTAATATGCACCAAAATATCTATATTTTCCTCTGAAAATATAGTTGCATGCCCCAAATTTTGATATACCATATCATTATCATTCAGCTCAAAACATTTTCTATTTTCTATTAAATTTCTTCTTCACCTGTTGGTTATTTAGGAGGATATCAGTCAACTTAATAAGAAATTGGGCATTTTCTAGATACCTGTTTGTTATTCATTTCTATCTTATTTACACTGTAGATAGAGAACATGCTCTTTTTAATTTCAATCTTTTGACTTTATTGGGGCTTGCTTTGACCCACCACATCATCAATTTTGGTAAAAATTGTGCATTTAAAAAGAACATTAATTTGGATGTTCTTGGATGCAGTATTCTGTATAAGTCAGTTAGGTCAAATTATACAGATTTTTCTGTATTCTTAATAATACTGACATAGTTCTATGTTTCTTTTTAGTTCAATGTTTGCTTTATTTTTACACTATATTTTGGGTACTGCAGGTTTAGCATTGCAATAGCAATAGCTTTCTGTTGGGCTGACTCATTCATAGTTATGAAATGTCTCTCTTAATTTCTAGTGATGATACTTATCTTAAAGACTATTTTGTCTGATATTAATATAACTACACCAGCTTTCTTTTGATTTGTGTTTTATTGTGTTTTTTATTATACTTTAAGCCATTCTCTGTCCTTTACAGTTAAGGTTTTTCTCTTGTAATCAACATATTTTGATATTTTTGTTCCTCAGTCTCACCATCTTAGTACTTTACTGACAATATTAGTCCATTTATATTTAATGTAATTAATTGTATAATTGGGTTTATACATAGCATCATACTATTTTTTTGATCCATCTGATTTATGTTTTTCCTCTTTTCTTTCCTACATTTGGAATCCAATTATTTTATATTAGATATTTTCATTTTGCTTTACAGATCTACTCCATTTTTATTACTATTTCCATTCCTCTTCTATATACGCTTTATTTTGAAATGTATTCTATTAAACTGTCTTTGTGTTCTTTAATCCTGTCTTGTGCTGTGTGCATGTTAATCTTATCCATTGGGTATTTAATTGCACATATTAATATTTTTTTCTGAAATATCCATTTGCTTTTTCTAGATTCCAATTCTCTGAATTTTTTCCATTTTTATGTCTATATTTATTTATTTTATTTTATTGAGTGTAATAATTAGTTATTTGAAAGCCATGTCATATACCCACAATATCTAGATCACCCGTAAGTCTGTTCTACAGTCTGATTTTTCTCTTACAGTTTGGTGATATGTTTCACGGCATACCTAATAATTTTTGTTTGAATGACAGACATGATGACTCCAGATGATTTTATCTTCCACCAGAGAAAGTTAATCACTTCTTCTGCTAGGTATAAATGGACTCAGGAGGAGAGTGAACCCCTTTATTCAATCAGGGACTAAGTTGAGTCAAGGCTATGTAATTTAACCTGGTTTCTAGAGCAAGGCACGTTTAAAAGATCTTTTAACTGAAAGTCTAATGAGTCTTTGTTTCCCCAGAATGAAGAGACTATGGGAAATCTTCTCCCCACCTCTATTTTTAAACTTAGAGTTGTTAGCCTGCAGATACCTTTAGAATATGGCAAATACCTTGAGAGATAAGCAATCATGTGTTTGAACCAAAAACTTCAGCCTATGCCCAGAACTGACAAAATCCTTTAGAAAAAAAAAGAGAATAAAGATTGTTAGCTCATCTCTAAGAGGTTCTCTTCTCTCTAGAACTTCAGTCTTTGTGTTTTTCATTGCTTCTATATGTCTTTGAAGTCTTTAACATACGGATTGCGTGTGGATTTGTGTGTGTGTGTGTATGTGTGTGTTGTGTGTGTGTGTTCCATTTTTCTGGTTGTTCTCAGCAAGAATGTAAGTTTGACACAAACTATTCCATTCTACCCAGTAGTGGAAGTCCTCAGTCTCCGTTTGGGAAATAAAGGAAGCAGCAGTCTTAATTACTTACTACCTGGAAAGGGTTTTTAATCTCCAAATTTCATCTAAGGAGTTTTTCTTATTTGGTTGTTTTGTGGAGGAAGGATTATTTTAGGGTCAATATTCATTTTTAAAATCCTGCTTGTTTAAAGGCCAAGAGCAACATGGAACAGCAAAGTTGTATGATCTTTTGTAGTTTGAAATCTAGCCAGGCATAGGGTAATTATAAAAAAGCAATAAGTTAAATGAACATAAAGCAAGCTGTCTAGAAATCTGCAGAACATGGCAACTTGTGTAATGTTCTCTTCTCACTGTCAAGTAGAAGACTTCTTGCATTAATTAAACGTCAAAGGAATGGTTGTGAAAACCATAGGCTTCTTAAATGTACTACACACATCAATTGCCAACTTTCTCTACAACAAGAGTAAGTTATTCATAAACCCACTTTTTCATTATATATTAATTCTGATCTGAATTTCATTATGATATAAAAATTACATAAGGCAAAATACTTATTCATATGAATACATAGCTCTCTGAGGATGTTATTTTGAAATTATTATTTATCATATTTTTAATGGGATAATAATCTTTTCCTTCAACTGTTTAAAGATGCCCAGTGAATCTTGGAATAATGCATGAAATTTTTCCTATTAAAATAAATAAATTCTGTCACCCCACTTTATTTTTACTTATAGTCAGCCATAATAAAAATGTTAATAGTTACAATATTATAATGTTTAAAGATTGTTAAATGCATACATGAGTCAGGCCCAGTGACTACTGCTCATAGGCACCATCTCACTAAGTCATTACATCAGCTGTATGAGGTAGGTTGATAGATGTAGAAATTGAGCTTAGGCTCATGCACAGGTCTATTTAATTCCAAGGCTAACATGGTTGAGCCATGAATAACACAAGGGGTTAAGTGAGCCGAACCCTATGTAGTCGAAAATCCAAGCAGAACTATCATCCTAACCACAGATCAAAAACACACTTGACTGATCCAGAACAGAGATTTGAAACGCACGCGTCTACCTATACTTGAATTTTTGGACTCAAACAATTCAAACCCATGTTGTTCAAGGGTTAGCTGTGCTCTTAACCATACTGTATTCTGTCTCTGAGGATAAACGAAAGCTGATAAATTTATTTCCAATTTGATAGCTATTTATTGCTCAAATTTCATCAGATGGACAGACGGTATAAGTCAAATTTATCAATTCTGTCTCTTATCAAAAGCTCAAATAAATGTTGATTGCAAAAATATTTCACTAAAATGAATTTGTGTAATTACTTGAATATCATCATTTTCTGTCTCATCTCTGTCCAATAGGAATTTAAACTGACTTTATGAGTTCTTCCAATCCCTACTCTTCTTCCAAGATAATCATTCTGTCCCTACTTTCTTTCTTCATCTTCAATGTCTAGAGGCCCCTTACTGTCCAGCACTCCAGAGTCTAATGAAAGGAACTCTATTAATCCAATCAGTTATCAAGACTAGGTCTATTGAGTTGCATTTAGTAATTAATTATTGCTTGGGATGATGTCATAGAAATGGCATCGTGAGGTGAGCCTCTTGAAATCTCTCCTGGAATTTACAACAAATGAACAACTGTGATTCCACAAAGGACTCCCTGTGCAGCAGACAGGCAAGACTAAGAAACCCACAACTGAAATCAGGTAAAGGTGAGTAAATTGAAGTGCAGAGATGCAGACTGCACAGACATAAGACAAGACCAGGGCGTCAAGCTCCCTGCATTCTGCAGCTACCACAGTCGGCGAAGAGAAAATAATTCAGACTGCTAGTGATCCGCTTATAACCCACAGTGCCGCCTGAGGGATCAGCATATAACACGGCTGAACCTAATGCTCACAGCAGAGACCTTGGAGCAAAGACTGAGGGAAGAAGGGTGAAAGCGGCCGTCACTGCTGCTGCCAAGCAGAGGACAGAAGGCATAGGCTCAGAGCCTAGCCACCCCCTCCCCATCCTCCCAGAGCTCACCCTATTCCCATCCCCCCAGTGCTAGAAGCAGAACAGTAACAGTGTCAGATCAAAAGAACAGAATATTTGAAGCTCTGAGAACTGGAGCCCACAGCCATGGACTTGCAGGCCAATTAGTTCCGGCAAAGGGGAGGGAACCTTGGGTGCAGGATTGGCTGTGCTGGTCGTCACCGCCATTCCTCTGAGCCACCTAATACACCTCACCCTGCCCCTGTCCCCACATAACTGGGTGGATCCTTGCAAGAGTAAACAGCCACTGAAACACACAGACTCTGAAACTGGTGCAAAAGAGCTTTGGTGTTTCAGAAGCTCTCCACATCCCCCAACAGAGGCAGTGGCCTGGGACCCAGATGACCTGCTCAGAGAGGAGAAGCCCACCTTTTAGGGAATCCCCAATTGTGTGAGAAGCTGGAACAGTGCAGAGAAAATATAACACTACAGCATGAAAGAGAATAAAAGGCTGCAGTCAGAGAGAAAATAAAGCATTCTACAAACACTTACTGAAAAGCAAAAGAAACACCTCTTCGTAACAACCTGTTGCAGAGTCCACTCCTGTAGATGCCTAGGAAGAGAAATAAAAATTCATTAATTGCCATGAATAACCAAGGTAACAAGGTAACTCAGAAAGAAAATGAAAAGTCTACAAAAAATGAACTTAAAGACATGGAAATACTGACTTGTATGACAGAGAATTCAAGATTTCAGTTCTGAAAAAACTCAATGAGCTGCAAGAAAACAGAGACAGGAGGTTTAATGAACTCAGAAATGTAATCAAAGAACAAAATGAATATTTTACCAAAGAGATTGAAATTTTTAAAAAGAACCAAGTAGAATTTCTGGAGATTAAGAATTTAACAAAAGAAATGAGAATGAAATAGCAAGCTTAGGTAATAGAGCTGACCAGATAGAGGAAAGAATCAATGACATCAAAAATAGAAATCTGGAAATGACACAGATGGAAAAAGAGAGACAGTTAAAACTTAAAAGAAATGAAAGAACTCTACCAGTATTCTCTGACTCCATCAGAAAAAGCAATATAAGAATAATGGGCATACCAGAAAGAACAGAAAGGTAGAAGGAAACAGAGAGTATACTCAAACAAATAGTCGATGAGAACTTCGCAAACTCATGGAAAGAACTGGATCCTCGAATCCAAGAAGCAAATAGAACACCTAATTACCTCAACTGCAACAGGCCCTCTCCAAGGCACATTGTATTGAAGGTGTCAAAAATTAACAGCCAAGAAAGAATCCTCAAGACAGCCAGGGAAAAGAAGACGGTAACCAACAAAAGAAAACCCATTAGATTATCATCACATTTTCAGCAGAAACTCTACAAGCCAGGAAGAGTGAACTCAAATATTCAAATTATTGAAAGAGAGAAATTATGAACCAAGAATAATATATCCAGCAAAGATATCCCTTAGATATGAAGGAGGAATAAAGACTTTTCCAGACATACGGAAGCTGAGAGAATTTTTTAACACATGACTTGCACTACAAGAAATACTGAAGAAGGCTATTAGACCTAAACAACAACAACAAAACAACAAAATAATACAAAACCATGAGTAGTATTATGAACAGACAAACAGAAGCAGGAAACAGCAACCCCTACACCAAATAGGACACTATACACTTAAACATAACATACAGGGTAAAGAAGGAAAAAAAACCTTAAAATATTTTTAAAAAGAGGAAAAACACAACATGCTACTGTGCTACTGCAGTGGAGAAATCAACTCACAGCATAAATAGGGATAATTTGTGACAACAAAAACATGAAAGGAGACAGAGTAAAAGTCTGAATGAGTACAAGGGAATGGAGAAAGTAAGCATGCTGAAGAAAATGGAATACTCTAAATATAAAACTTTCTGTTATATAAACTTAATGATAACCACTGAGAAAAAATCCAGAACTGAAATATATAACATAATAAAAGAAGAAACAGAGGGGAAAATCATAGAACACCACCACACTAAAATAATAGACAGCAACAAAAAGGCAAAGAAACAATGGAGACACAGTCCTACCAGAAAACCAAAGATAGAATGATAGGAAATCCACATATATCAATAATCACCCTAAATGTAAATGGATTGAATTCACCGATAAAATGGCACAGAGTAGAAGATTGGATCAAAAAACAAAACCAATCAAATGTTGCCTCCAAGAGACACATCTCAGCTACAAGGACAAATATAGACTCAAAAGTGAAAGGGTGGACATTGACACTCCAAGCAAATGGTATCCAGAGAAAAGAAGGTATGGCCATATTGATATCAGATGAAAGATACTTCAGGATAAAAAAGGTAACAAGAGACAAAGATGGACATTTTATAATGATAAAGGGGACTATACATCAAGAAGACATAACAGTCATCAATATTTATGCCCCCAATCAGGGTGCACCGAAATATACCAAGCAACTACTAACAGAACTAAAGAGAGAAATTGGCCAAAACACAGTTATAGTAGGGGACCTAAATACATCATTGACAGTTAGGGATAGATCATCCAAACAGAAAATAAAGAAATATCAGCCCTAAATAGCACATTAGATGAAATGGACATAATTGACATTTATAAAGCACTTCATCCTAGAACATATATTCTTTTCCTAGACTATATATTCTTTTCTAGTGTACATGGAACTTTCTCAAGGATAGACCATATATTGGGACATAAAACTAGCCTCAGCAAATTTATGAAGATATCCAGAGAATATTCTCTGATCACAAGGCTTTGAAATTGCATATCAACTGCAAAAAGAAAGCAGGGAAAACCACAAATATATGGAGATTAAACAACATACTTTTTAAAATGACTCAGTCAAACAAGAAGTAGGAGGAGAGATCAAAAGATACATAGAAACAAATGACAATGAAACTACATCCTACCAAAATTTGGGGGATACAGAAAAAGCACTTTTAAGAGAGAAATTTATATCATTACAGGTCTATCTCAAGAAACAAGAAATATCCCAGGTAAATAACCTTATACCTTGAAGGTGTAAACCTTAAGAACTAGAAAAAGAAGAACAAATGAAACCCAAAGTTAGCAGAAGGAAGGAAATGAAAAAAAAATCAGAGCAGAACTAAATGAAATACATAATAAAAAGACAATAGAAAAAATTAGTGTGACAAAGAGCTGGTTCTTTGAAAAGATTAATAAAATTGACAAACCCTTGGCTAGACTCACTAAGATAAAAAGAGAAGAGACACAAATAAACAAATTCAGAAATGAAAGAGGGGAAGTTACCAATGATGCGACAGAAATACAAAGGCTCATCGGAGAATACTATGAAGGACTATATGCCACCAATATCAATAACTTAGAAGAAATGGACATGTTCTTAGAAACATACAGCCTTCCTAGGCTGAATCACGAAGAATTGGAAAATTTAAATAGAAGGATCAACAGTAAGGAAATTGAATCTGTCATCCAAAACCTTCCCAAAAGCAAAAATTTAGGACCAGATGTCTTCACTAGTGAATTCTAACAAACATTCAAAGAGGATTTAATACCTGTCATACTCAAACTCTTCCAAAAAACTAAAGAAGAGACAATACTCCCTAACTCATTTTATGAGGAAAACATTACCCTAATACCAAAACCAGGTAAGGATAACACACAAAAAAGAAAATTACAGACCAATAACTCTGATGAATATACATGCAAGAATCCTAAACAAAATTCTAGCAAATCGAATGCAACAATGTATTAAAAAGATTATACAACACGACCGAGTGGGGCTCTTCCTAAGGGCACAAAGATGGTTTAACATACACTAATCTATCAATGTGACACACCACATAAATAAAACAAAGAGAAAAATCATATGATTATATCAGTAGATGCAGAAAAAGCATCTGACAAGAATCTACATCCATTTATGATTAAAACACTTAATAAAACGGGTATAGAAGGAAAACACCTTAACACAATAAAAGACATATGTGACAAATCCTCAGCTAATATAATTAATGGTGAAAAACTGAAACCCTTTGCTCTATGTTCAGGAACATGACAGGGCTGTCCCCTATCATCACTGGTTTTCAACACAGTATTGGAAGACCTAGCCAGAGCAATCAGGCAAGAGAAAGGAATAAAAGGCATTCACATGGGAATGAAGAAGTTAAATTGTCACTTTTTGCAGATGACATGCTGCTATATATAGAAAGTCCTAAAGAATTCACCAAAAAGTTATGAGAAACAATAAGTTGCTGGCTACAAAATCAATGTACAAAAATCCATTGCATTCCTATGTACTAACAATGAAACCTCAGAAAAAGAAACAACAACAAAAATTCCTTTTGCAATTGCAGCAAAAAGAATAAAATACCTAGGAATAAACTTAACCACGGATGTGAAAGACCTATGCACTGAAAACTATAAGACATTTTTTAAAGAAGTTGAAGAAGACACGAAGAAATTGAAAGACATTCCATGTTCATGGGTTGGAAGAATCAATATAGTTAACATGGCCATATTACCCAAAGCAATATATAGATTTAATGCAATCCCCATCAAAATCCCAATGACATTTTTTAAAGGAATAGAATAAAAATGATCAGATTAGTATGGAACCACAAAAGACCCTGAATAGCCAAAGTAATCCTAAGAAAAAAGAACAATGCTGGATATATTGCACTCCCTGACTTCAACTTGTACTACAGGGCAACAATAATCAAAACAGTATGCTATTGGCAGAAAAACAGACACACAGACAAATGGAATAGAATTGAGAACCCAGAAATAAACCCACATAAATACGGACAGATAATTTTCAACAAAGAAGCCAAAAACATACAATGGAGAAAATACAGCTTCTTCAATACATGCTGCTGGGAGAAATGGAAAGCCACGTGCAAAAGAATGAAACTAGACTGCTATCTGTCACCTTGTAACAAAATTAACTCAAAACAGATCAAAGACCTAAACATAAGACCTGAGACAATAAAATGCATAGAAGAAAACATAAGTACTAAACTAATGGACCTAGGGTTCAAAGAGCATTTTATGAATTTGACTTCAAATGCAAGGGAAGTAAAAGCTAAAATAAATGAATGGGACTATATCAACCTACAAAGCTTCTGCAAGCAAAAGAAACCATCAACAAAATAATGAGGCAACCAACAAAATGGAAGATATTTGCAAACAATACCTCCGATATGGAGCTAATATCCAAAATATATTAGGAACTCACACAACTCAACAAAAACAAACAAACAAACAATCCAATTAAAAAATGGGCAGAGGACCTGAATAGACATTTCTCCAAAGAGGACATACAAATGTCCAACAGACATATGAAAAAATGCTCAACATCACCAATCATCAGAGAAATGCAAATGAAAACCACAGTGAGATATCACCTCACACCAGTTAGAATGGCAATCATCAACAACACAAATTAGTAACAAGTGTTGGAGAGGCTGTGGAGAAAAAGGAAGCCTCATACACTGTTGGTGGGAATGCAGATTGGTGCAACTGCTATGGAAAACAGTATGGAAATTCCTCAAAAAATTAAAACTAGAATTACCGTGTTTCCCCGAAAATAAGATCAGGTCTTATATTTATTTTTGCTCCAAAAGATGCATCAGGGCTTATGTTCAGGGGATATTTCATCCTGAAATATCATGCTAGGGCTTATTTTCCGGTTAGGTCTTATTTTTGGGGAAACACAATACTATATGACCCAGCAATCCCTCTCTTGGCTATCTACACAAAAAATCTGAAAACATTTATCCCGTAAAGATATATGCGCTCTGATGTTCACTGCAGCTTTATTTACGCTGGCCAAGACATGGAAACAACCAAAGCGTCTTTCGACAGATGATTGGATAAAGAAGCTGTGGTATATATATATACACAATGGAATATTATTATGCCATAAGAAAAGATGAAATAGTACCATTTGCGACAACAAGGATGGATCTTGAGATTATAATGCTAAGCGAAGTAAGTCAGACAGAAAGTAGAAAACCATATGATTTCACTGATACGTGGAAAACAACAAAGGAACAAGACAAACAAATGAAGAAACAAAAACTCGTAGACACAGACAATAGTTTAGTAGTTACCAGAGGGTAAGGAGGGTGGTGGGTGATAGATAAGTGTAAAAGGGATCAAATATATGGTGATGGAAGGAGAACTGACTCTGGGTAGTGAACACAAAATGTGATATATAGATCATGTATTGCAGAATTGTACACCTGAAACCAATGTAACTTTATTAACAATTGTCACCCAATAAACTTTAATTAAAAAACAAAACAAACAAACAACAAAAAAACTATTGCTTAGATAAAAATCATAACCACATAGAATGTTTTTTACCCATTCTCATTTCCTTTTCTCCTTCACCTTGGCTTTTAATTATATCACCATTATTGTTGCTGTTGCTGCTGCTGCAATTGTTATTATTATTGTTCACATGTCTTAATTAATGCTTTCATTTTACACCATTTAGCCAGACATGTCTACCTTACTGATATTTGCCCACCATATGCCTCTTTCTTGTTAGTCTTAATAAAGATATCAAAGACTCCAATCTCATCATAAATTAATTCAACCTCCTCTGGGATACTTAAAAGTTTTAGGTTTCTGTAAAAGCATCTGCTATAAATTTAATTTTTTTCTATTCTGCAGTTTTTTATGTCATATGCTAATCAAAATAGTAAGAATAAAGTTATATCTTAAGTAATAATCCTCATGCCCATGTTATTTGCATGATATTCAATTTTAATTTTTCTGGTCTTATTATCATTTCATTATTCAAAGTAACCTGTTTTTCTTTGCTCAGATTGAAACAACTTACAGTTAAGAGTGTTTTTAATGGTTTTAGAAACTTCCTTAGATAAATTATAGTCTAGTTTCAGGAAGTAACAATTCTGAACATAACTCCTCTGAACACTGGCAGATAATATTCTAGGAAATAGAGATTGGTGTAGCCAGGCAACAATTTCAAAATCATCACATGGTCAAGCAGTAAGGTGAATATGAAAAATGCAGGCAGAGGTTCCATAGAACCTCTCTGGAGGGAATGTCTTAATATATTAGCATTACAAAAATGTCTCCGGCTCCCCAAACTTAAATACATAATTTGTGAATAATATTATGGGTTTGCAGCTGGCAGTGAAGTGTGATATATTGTTAATGCTTTTTGCAAATGTTAGACTGGTTATTTATCAAGACTCTATTGTCTCCGATGGCTTTCATACATAGCAGAATCCAAAAAATACTTCAATCTCCTGCTAAAGTGAGATTTTACAGTTCTGCAGATCATTAGAATTTTTATTACATCTAAATAATAAAAGCTATTATTAGGGTCAATTCATAGCTATAGTTTGCAATTTTAGGATTTTCTCTGTGGATTTGGCTTGTACTCTCTGGAATCTAAGCTTTCATTTTGGAACAAGAAAAAGATAAGTTAACTTTTTGTAGCTTTCCTGGCAACATTTATATACTGTGCCAGAAAGCCAAGCATATCAGTTTCCAATTAACATTCTCAATCCAAACTCATCTCAATTTTTCTCAGGTTGAAGGAGATTGGGCTATACTGAAGGATTGTACTTATAAAGTGATTATGAAAATTTCTCCTGTCATTCAGTTTTGTGTGATATCTCTGGGCAATTTCTGATGTTGCTACTGTAGCAACAGCGTACTTAGTGCTTGTCACAGACAGGAGCATTCTGAAATTGTGAGGGAGGAGCCATGATTTATAATGTGCTACAAATTGCTCTCAGCGCTAGAATACAAATTCAAATATGATAGTTGATACCAATCTGCAATGTATTTTGGAGTAATCCCAATTGCTTATGAAAATCCCTTGATGGTTTGGAGATACATTTTGTCTACCAAACAGTCACTCTGACTGCATTGAGAATTCAGACACGATTTTTAAAATGCAAAAGGGATTTCAGGGTAGATTAGATTTTTTTAAACTCCAAGTGTTCAAAATAGAGGCATCTTTGCTCTAAGCACCAAGACCCTGTAAGACTGCAGATAGGGTAGCTCTGAGAAAAAGAAATCTTTTCCTGGTAAATAAGACTGGGAATGTGAACTGAGTACAACTTTACATGATCTGTGTATGGTTGGCATTTTCCTCCATGAAAGGAGAATAGTGTATATATCATTATTTCTTTTTCCAACATCTTTATTGAATAAGAACACCTAATATGTGGTCACACGCGCATGCACACACACACACACACACACACACACACACACACACACACATGCACTGGTAGCTGTTTTTACAATAGCCTAAAGAGTGCCAGAGTGGAAACAAGTGTGCAATGTGGCTACTGTACCAACAGTTAATATACTTTGATTACTTGTTTAGACTACAACACATCTATAAAGCATTACTTGTTTAGAATTTGAGAATAAATTCATCATAAACAAATCTCAAGTTCAAGTGCCTGTATCTAACTAGGGAAGAAAAGCAGATACAAGGTACAGCTGGCTAGACAATCAGTATACTGTCACCAGCAGTGAGAGGGAACATTCCCAATGGGCTTGCCTTGAGCCATTGTTATCTGAATGGAAAGGTTAGCAAAAAGACATTGAGGGTTGGAAAACAAAGAGGCAGTTCTTTTCATGGCAATGATCATGGTCCTTGCCCTTAAAATGCCTCAAGATAATTCCTCAGCACTAATTCCTAGATACGACAGGATCATTTGCTATTCATCATGTTGTAGATGGGGAGGAGTTCTGTAGAAATTTCTCATGTTTTAAGCTAGAGTCTTGTATAAGTTGACTAGCAATGCCATAACCAAATATCACACAGTGGGTGACTTACGCAAAGAAACTGTTTTTCTCAGAGTTTTGGAGGCTAGAAGTCCAACATCAAGATGTCAGCAGATTTGGTCTTTTTTGAGGTCTCTCTTTTTGGCTTGTAGATGACCATCTTCTTATGTCTTCACATCATCTTCCCGCTGTGTGTGTCTGTATCCTAATATCCTTTTCTTTTTTTGTTGTTCTTTTTCTTTTTTCTTTTTTAATTAATATTTATCGGGGGGACAAATGTTAGTAAAGTTACACAGATTTCAGGGGTACAATTCTGTAATACATCATCTGTATGTCACATTATGTGTTCACCACTCAGAGTCAGTTCTCCTTCTGTCACCATGTATTTGACCACATTTACCATCTTTAGAAACCCTCTCCCCCCTTACCCTCTGGTAACCATTATT
Organism: Rhinolophus sinicus; assembly: GCF_036562045.2. NCBI lineage: Eukaryota > Metazoa > Chordata > Mammalia > Chiroptera > Rhinolophidae > Rhinolophus > Rhinolophus sinicus. The sequence continues at coordinate 38,345,889 of NC_133758.1, read as the reverse complement.
TTCTATGTCTATGACTTTTTGTTTCTTCATTTGTTTGTCTTGTTCTTTTGTTGTTTTCAGTTTTATATACCACATATCAGTGAAATCATATGGTTCTCTACTTTTTCTGTCTGATTTATTTTGCTTAGCATTATAATCTCAAGATCCATCCGTGTTGTCACAAATGGTACTATTTCATCTTTTCTTATGACATATAGTATTCCATTGTGTATATATACCACACCTTCTTTTTTTGTTGTTGTTGTTTAATTAGTTTATTGAGTGACAATTGTTAGTAAAGTTACATAGATTTCAGGTGTACAATTCTGTATTACATCATCTATAAATCCCATTGTGTGTGTCCACCACCCAGAGTCAGTTCTCCTTCCATCACCATATATTTGATCCCCTTTACCCTCATCTCCCACCCCCAACCCCCTTACCCTCTTGTAACCACTAAACTACTGTCTGTGTCTATGAGTTTTGGTTTCTCATTTGTTTGTCTTGTTCTTTTGTTGTTTTTGGTTCATATATCACATAACAGTGAAATCATATGGTTCTCTGCTTTTTCTGTCTGACTTATTTCCCTTAGCATTGTATTCTCAAGATCCATCCATGTTGTCACAAATGGTCCTATTTCATCTTTTCTTACCGACGAATAGTATTCCATTGTGTATATATACCACAACTTCTTTATCCATTCACCTATCGAAGGACATTTTGATTGTTTCCATGTCTTGGCCACCGTAAATAAAGCTGCAATGAACATTGGAGGACATGTGTCTTTATGGATAAATGTTTTCAGATTTTTGGGGTAGATACCCAGGAGAGGCATTGCTGGGTCATACCGTAATTCTATTTTTAATTTTTTGAGGAAACTCCACATTGCCTTCCATAACGGCTGCACCAGTCTGCATTCCCACCAACAGTGTATGAGACTTTCTTTTTCTCCACAGCCTCTCCAACACTTGTTACTATTTGTCTTATTGATGATAGCCATTCTAACTGGGGTGAGGTGGTATCTCATTGTGGGTTTTATTTGCATTTCTCTGATGATTAGTGATGTTGAGCATTTTTTCATATGTCTATTTGCCATTTGTATGTCCTCTTTGGAGAAATGTCTCTTCAGATCCTCTGCCCATTTTTCAATTGGGTTTTGTTTTTTTGCTGTTGAGTTGCATGAGTTCCTTGTGTATTTGGATATTAGCTCCTTATCAGAGGCACTGTTTGCAAAAATTTTCTCCCATTCAGTTGGTTGCCTCTTTATTTTGTCAACGGTCTCTTTTGCTGTGCAGAAGCTTTCAAGTTTGATATAGTCCCATTCATTTATTTCAGCTTTTACTTCCATTACCTTTGGAGTCAAATTCATCGATTTGTATGTGTTTAACCACCCTTGCATACCAGGGATGAATCCCACTTGATCATGGTGTATGATCTTTTTAATGTATTGCTGAATTCTGTTCGCTAATATGTTGTTGAGGATTTTTGCATCTATGTTCATTAGCAATATCAGCCTGTAGTTTTCTTTTTTGTGGTGTCTTTGTCTGACTTGGGGATCAGGGTGATAGTGGCTTTGTAAAAAATGTTTGGGAGTCTTCCCTCCTTCTAGATTTTTTGGAAGAGCTTGAGGAGAATAGGTGATAATTCTTTTTTGAACGTTTTGTAAAATTCACTTGTAAAGCCATCTGGTCCAGGGCTTTTGTTTTTTGGGAGATTGTTGATTACTGATTCGATTTCCCTGGTGGTAATCAGTCTATTCAGGTTTTCTGTTTCTTCTTGAGTTAGCCTTGGAAGGTTGTACGCCTCTAGAAAATTGTCCATTTCTTCAAGATTGTCAAATTTGTTGGCATATAGTTGCTCATAGTAATTTCTTAAAATTGTTTGTGTTTCTGTGGTGTCTGTTGTCACTTCTCCTCTTTTATTTATGATTTTATTAATTTGGGTCCTCTCTCTCTTTCTTTTAATGAGTCTGGCTAAAGATTTGTCAATTTTGTTTATGTTTTCTAAGAACCAACTCTTGGATTCATTGATCTTTTCTATTGTTTTTCTGGTTTCTACTTCATTTATTTCCACTCTGATCTTTATTGTCTCCTTCTTTGTACTCCCTTTGGGCTTATTTTGCTGTTCTTTTTCCAGATCCCTTAAGTGTGAAGATAAACTATTGATTAGTGATGTGTTTTTTTCTTTAGGTAGGCCTGCAATGCTATGAATTTCCCTCTTAGGACTGCTTTTGCGGCATCCCATAAATTTTGGGTCATCGTGTTTTCATTTTCGTTTGTCTCGAGATACCTTTTGATTTCTTCCTTGATCTCCTGGTTGACCCATTCATTATTTAGTAACATGTTATTCAGCCTCCATGAATTGGTGTACCTTCCAGTTTTTTTTTTTCCTGTAGTTCATTTCTAATTTCATACCACTGTGGTCAGAGAAAACAATTGGTATGATTTCAATTTTCTTAAATTTATCAAGACTTGTTTTGTGGCCTAACATATGGTCTATCTTGGAAAATGTTCCATGTGCACTTGAGAAGAACGTGTATTCTGCAGCATTGGGGTGAAATGTTCTGAAAATATCGATTAAATCCAAGTGGTCCAATGTATCATTTAAGGCTGTTGTTTCCATATTGATTTTCTGTCTGGAAGACCTGTCCCTTGTTGTCAGAGGTGTGTTGAAGTCCCCTACTATGATAGTGTTACTGTTGATCTCTGTCTTTATGTCAGTCAATATCTGTTTTATATATTTAGGTGCTCCTATGTTGGGTGCATAGATGTTTACTAGGGTTATGTCCTCTTGTCGGATCGATCCCTTTATTATTATATAGTGCCCATCTTTGTCTTTTAATATTTTCTTCATTTTAAAGTCTATTTTGTCAGATATAAGTATTGCAACTCCAGCTTTTTCTCATTTCCATTTGCATGAAATATCTTACTCCAACCCTTCACTTTCAGCCTGTGTGTGTCTTTTGATCTGAGGTGAGTCTCTTGTATACAGCATATACAAGGGTCTTGCTTTCTTATCCACTCAGCCACCCTATGTCTCTTGATTGGAGCATTTAATCCATTTACATTTAAAGTGATTATTGATAGGTACATAGTTATTGCCATTTTTAAATTTGTAGTTAGATTGTTTTCATCTTTCTTCTATTTACAGAAGTCCTTTTAGTATTTCTTGCAATGCTGGCTTGGTGGTAATAAATTCCTTTAGCTTATTCTTTTCTGGGAAGCTCTTTATCTCTCCATCAACTTTAAATGATAGCCTTGCTGGATAAAGCAATCTAGGTTGTAGGCCTTTGTTTTCCATCACTTTGAGTATCTCCTGCCACTCCCTCCTGGCCTTCAATGTTTCTGTAGAAAAGTCATTTGATAGTCTTATGGGAGTTCCCTTGTATGTAACCCTCTGTCTTTCTCTTGCTGCTTTTAGGATTCTGTCTTTGTCTTTAACCTTTGCCATTTTAACTATAATGTGTCTTGGTTTGGACCTATTTGGGTTTATCCTGGTTGGAACTCTCTGCACTTCCTGGACTTGTATGTTGGTTTCCTTCATCAGGTTAGGGAAGTTTTCGGACATTATTACTTCAAATATGTTCTCAATCCCTTGCTTCCTCTCTTCACCTTCTGGTACTCCTATGATGTGCATGTTGTTGCGCTTGATGTTATTCCATAGGTCTCTTAAACCATCTTCATTGCTTTTTATTCTTTTTTCTTTCTGTTGTTCTGTTTGGGTGATCTCTGCTAACTTGTCTTCTAAGTCGCTGATTCGATCCTCTGCTTCATCTAACTTGCTGTTAATTCCTTCAAGTGAGTTCTTTATTTTGGTAATTGTGTTCTTTAGTTCTAACTGGTTGTTCATTATGATTTCTACATCCTTCTTTATGTCGTCTCTAAGCTCCTTAAACATTCTTATCATCAGTGTTCTGAACTCTGTCTCTGATAGGTTGATTACCTCTGTTTCATTTGGTTCCATTTCTGGAGGTTTCTTCTGTTCTTTTATTTGGGACATGTTTCTTTGTTTCCCCATTCTGGCTGACTCTCTGTGTTTCCTTTGGTGTATTAGGTAGAGCCCCTAGAGTTCTTAGTTCTTGCTGGGTTATCTTATGTAGTATGTGTCCTTTATATTTGATTTGCTCTACTTCGTTCTTCTCTGCATGTGCTCCAAAGGTGACTCTTGAGTTGTGTATATTGTCCTGTTAAAGAAGACCCTTAATTGCTTTTCGCTTGTGAGTAGGTGAAGTTAACTCCTATGCTGACTAGTTGGGAGACTTAGCTCTGCCCACCGCAGGGTGTTCTGCTGTGTGAGGGTTGACCACTTAAATGTGGTTTGGCCTCTATGGGCTCTTGTGCCTGTAGAGAATTCCCTCTGGTGTGTCACTTGTAGGTCAAACCCGGTAGTACTCTGGTTTGGTCCGGAGTTGGCCTCTGGGTGTGTTGAATCTTGTGCCTCTTAAGCTGGGCCCTGGTAGGGCAATTTCAGAACAAAGCAAATCACCAAGCACAACAACAACAATGACAACAAAGAAAAAGTCAAATACATTCACATGTAAAAACAACCGACAACCCACACTCAACACAAGCAAAGATATCAAAGATATAAAGACAAAACAAAACAAAGCAAAACAAAAAGCAGTGCCAGTCTTGGCTTAAACCCACCAAGTAATCTCCATGTTGTCCTCTGTTATACCAAAGAGTCCCCTGAGTATTGTGCAGGCAGAGCCGGTCACATTGGTACTGCAGATTTACACACGTGGGGCTGAGGGGTCTGGATGGTAGTTTCTACAAAGTCAGTGCAGTTTCTGCCCTTGCCTGCACATATGTACACTGAGAATAGCACCACCAGCCCCGTGTCCAGTTCTCCTGAGTCTTAGGGCATTTCTTCTGTGTGTGTGTGTGTGTGTGTGTGTGTGTGTGTGTGTGTGTTGGGCAGGAGATTTCTGAGCTGCTGGAAGCCCAGAGCTGGGTCTGCCGCTTACTGCTGATCCCTGGGAGTGCCTCTGCAGTTGTAATTGCCCCACCTTAGGCAGGCCAGAAAGGGTGGGGGCTGGGGATGGAGGGGTCTTCTCTCTCCCAGCCCAGCCGTGTTACTCTTCCTGCAGGCCAAAAAGGTGGTGGCTGGGGGTGGAGGAGTCTCTTCTCTCCTAGCCCAGCAAAACTCACACTCTTCCCAGCTTCTTCCCTGGGTCAGAGCTGCATACCAGTCTTCCCTGAGCCTGAGCACTAAGGCTCCTTTGTAATCTGACACTACTCCTCAGTTCAGGGGCCAGTTTAAGCCTCTGGAAGGGCGGGGGTAGGATTGGAAGAGCTGGGGAGGGGCCCAGGTATGGAGTTTGTGTCCTTTGTCCTGCCTAGGGCCCAACTGGAGGTATCAGCTGAGGTTATTGCCTCAAATGCTGGATATACTGCCCCCTCGGTGGGAGAGATCAGCTGTGGGACACAGGGAAAGGGCTCACCTCCTGGTTTCTGTGTTCTCTGTTCTGTCCTGGGATCCCCTGCATCTCTGGAGCTGCGGATGCCAGCCGCGTTTCCACTGCTGCAGATGCAGTCTGTGTCTCCACTCTGCTCCCTTCCCTGTTCCCCTGCTCGCTCAATTTGCCCACCTTCAAGTAATCCTTGCATGAGTCTCTTAGCTGTTCTGAGTGATGAGCAGAGAGTCCTTTGATGGGTTATAGATGTCCCGTTTGTGATAAGAGCTGGGGGAGAACTCAAAAAGTGTGCTCCGCTGCCACCATTCTTATGATGTCAATTTCCCATTATTCTTGTATTGCTCTTTCTGATGGAGTCAGAAAGTTCTTGTAGAGTTCTTTCATTTCTTTTAAGTCTCCAGTCTCTCTCTTCTTCCATCTGTGTCATTTCCAGATTTCTGTCTCCGATGTCACTGATTCTTTCCTCCATCTTGTCAACTCCATTACCTAAGCTGGCTATTTCATTCTTCATTTCTTTTATTGAGTTCTTAATCTCCACAAATTCTATTTGGTTCTTTTTTAAAATTTCAATTGTTTTGGTAAAATGTTCATTTTGTTCTTTGATTGTGTTTCTGAGTTCATTATACTGCCTTCTGTGTTCTTTTACATCTTGTTGAGTTTTTTAAGAACTGCAATCTTAAATTCTTTGCATGTAAGTCACATATTTCCATGTGTTTAAGTTCATTTTCTGGAGACTTTTCATTTTCTTTCTGAGTTACCTTGTTACCTTGGTTATCCATGGCAATTAATGAATTATTATTTCTTTTCCTAGGCATCTACAGGAGTGGATTCTGCAACAGGTTGCAGAAAGAGGTCTTTTATTTGTTTTCCAGTAGGTGTAGGTAGAATGTTTTATTTGCTCTCTGACTGCAGCCTTTTATTCTCTCTCACACTCTAGTGTTATATTTTCTCTGCACTTTTCTGGCTTCTCAGTCAATGGGTGGATTTTCTGACAGGCAGGCTTCTCCTCTGTGAACAGTTTGCCTGGGTCTCAGGGCACCACCTCTGTTGGGGGATGTGGAAATCTTCTGGATTTCCAAAGGTCTTCTGCACCAGATTCACAGGCTGTGTGTTTCGATGTCTCTGTTTACTCCTGTAGGGATCCACACAGTTATGTGGGGACAGGGGTGGGGTGGGTTGTATCCGGTGGCCCAGAGCAATGGCGGTGATTACCGCCACAGCCAGTCCTGCATCCAAGGCTCTCTCCCCTTTGCTGGAACTACTTGGGCTGTGAGTCTGTGGCTGCTCGCCACTATTCTCAGAACTGGAAATATTCTGTTCTTTTGATCTGACACTGCCACTGTTCTGCTTTTAGCACTGGAAGGGTGGGAGTGTGGTGAGCTCTGGGAGGGGGTGGCTAGGCTCAGTGCATAAGCTTTCCATTCTCTTCTCAGCAGTGAGGGCTTAAACCACCATTTTCACCCTTATTGTCCCAGTCTTTGCTCCGAGGTCTCTGCCATGAGCATTGGGTTCAGCCATGTTGTATGCTGATCCCTCAGGTGGGACTGTGAGACATAAGTGAAGCACTAGCTGTCCGAGTTCTGCCCTCTACTGTGGCTGCGGTAGTTCCAGAATGCAGGGGGCTCGGAGTTCTGGTCTGCTCCTGCGTCTGTGCGGTCCACGTCTCCACGGCCCACATCTCCACACATCCCACTTCCCTTCTCTCTCACTCCCCGAATTTGCCCACCTTGAGATGATTTCAGTTGTACGCCTCTTATTCTTGCCTGTCTGCTATGCAGGGAATCCTTTGTGGAATTATAGTTGTTCTATTTGTTGTAAATTCCAGACGTGCTTTCAATAGGCTCACCCCATGCCGCCGTTTTTATGATGCGATCTCCTAATATTCTTTTCTTACAAAGTTAACAGATTGAATTAGGGCCCATTCAAATGATCTCATTTTAATCTAATTAAGTCTTTAAAGGGCCTATCTCCAAATATAGTCACACTCTGAGGTACTGGGGGTTAAGATTTCAATGTATGAATTTGGGGAAGACAGAATTCAGTCCATAACAAGACTAAATATTGATATTATGTTTCATCTCTACTGAATTTCCTGATTACTCATGCTTTTGCAACATAAACCAAAAATATGGTGACACAGCAGAGACATACTCGATATGGTAAGAATAGGTTATTAAGGAAGCCAGTAGAGGATTTAACACTTCTTGGTTCCACAAAGGGTCTGTTAGTGCCACTTATGCAGTTATCAGCTACCTGGCACTATAAGCTTTGAAAGACTATTATAGTTCAAGCTTGGCCATATGACTTGCTTTTGCCAATAAAATATGAATAGAAGTGGCATGTGTTACTTCCAAGCAGAAGCATAAGAATGATTGCATGGCTCCACCATGTTCTCCTTTCCTTGACCATAGGCTATAAATTTTTCCAGGTAGGGCATACAACATGACCAAATTTGCCTTTGTTGTTGTAACTTACTGAGATTTTTTAGTTGTTTATTACCACAGTGTAGTTTAGCCTAAGCTGAATGATACATCTTGTATTTTTATCCCTGCCCCTGAGGCTCCTGTCCATCTGTGTTGTATCATTCATCAGTTGCTAGAAACCCCACTAGCATGTTCCATGCAAGTCCATCTGCCCACCCTGGGCAGTATTTTAAGTTCTCCCTACTCAAATAAAACTCTAATTCTGTGTTTTCCTCAATCAACAATCAGGAAAACAACTTGACCAAATTAATACATAGTAAAGTAGGTGTGCAGAAACCTCTACTGCTCAGCTTGATGTATAACTTTGCCATGGGAACCTCTGATTCAAAGAGAGATGTATTAATCCAATAAAATTCTCTTTAAAATGAGATTTTTTTTAAAAAAGTTGTTTGGGGAACAGAACGACATTTCAACACCTCTAATATTGCTTTGTGTATTTACCAGATCCCCCTTCATGCCACCATTAGAAAAAACTTCAAAGAGTAAATATTAGTGATTATATTTTAGCTATAACTTGAATGCATACAAGTATGCATATATCTACAATTACCATGTGCAGGAACTGGGCAAGGCTGTTCACATTCATTATTCTATGTAATCTCTCCAACAGCTCTATACAATATTTACAAATTAGTATCCCCATACCACAGACAAGTAAATTACTTTCTGGTCATATGATGGGTGAGTAGAAGAGCCCATATTCATAACTACTGTACTATAGAATGGTGACACCAATACACATTTTAATCTGAGAATTTAAAGGAAAATAAGGCATCATTGTGGATTTTTAAGATTTTTTTTTAACTTTATGATCTATATTAATGTTTTGATGGTATTCATGACAAAGGGGGGGGGGAATAGAGTCAGATATTTCCCATTAGAATGGCTTAGTAAGTTCAAAATCCAAAGTTGATATAACCCTTCTGCTTCAAACACTTATAAATAATAGATAAGAAAAAATAACAAAAAATACCTAGAGACAGATGAAAAGAAAAATACAACATACCCATATCTATGAAATGTAGCAAAACCAGTTTTAAGGAGGAAGTTCATAGCAATACAGGTCTACCTCAAGAAGCAAGAAAAATCTCAAATAAACAACCTAACTTTATACCTAAAGGAACTAGAAAAAGAGGAACAAATGACACCCAAAAGTAGTAGGAGGGAGGAAACAATAAAGATTGGAGCAGGAATAAAAAGAATAGACAATAGAAAAGAATCAGCCACAGCCCAGCAGCAGTGCAGCAATGGCAGTGCCATCAAGCTGGAAGTCTCAGGCAAGCAGGGCAATGTGCTGTTGCTGTGTGGTAAAGAAAAGACTATGAACCTCAACCCCATGGTCTTCACAAATATCCTGTAGTGACCTTAGTTAAAAGTGCAGCTCTAAGAGCTCAAGACCTACCATGAGATGCTAGATGGGAGCTACTTTAAGGTCACACATATTGAACCATGAGAGAAAGGAAACAGGAAGACAACAGGCCAAACAGGGATGTATGGAGGGGCTAAGAAGAAGTTTGAGGTGTTGTAGAAACAAGAGGAATTGTTTCTACAGCTTTTTACCTGTTATACAGATTATTTGCTCTGTGGTTAACTCACAGGCAAGTGATGGGTCTCATAGCACATATAGATTCTCCGTATAGTAGAGCCCTTGGATTTATGTATAGAAGGTACACAGAGCCCCCTACAGATCTGTGGGACCAGTTTGAATCCTTCCTTGATGACAAAGACGTATGTCAACAAAGGACCTAGATGTGAAGGCTGGTGGAGGCTGTGTAATGACCATTGGAGAAATGCTGTGGTCTTTTCTCAGCAAAACTAGAGTGGTTTTCTACCTTGTTTCCAAAAATTCCTGCTCCCGTTCAGAAGACTATCAATCAGTAGATTAAAACCCAGGCTAGAAAAATATAAAAAGATGGGAAGGAAGGTGCTGAGGAAATAGACAGACATGTTGAACACAGAAGTTTAAGGTCTCCAAGGAGATCACTGAGTCCACAGAGGTCCCCAAGAAGATCAATAAGGAGAACCCATTATTGGAAGGGCTATGGGTGTTCTAGATTTGATCAAGAGTTAGAAAGAGAGAAAGAATGCCAATAACTAGAGTATGAAGCCAAAGAAAGAGAGAAAGAAAGGTGAATATCCTGAAGTATTGATCAAGGGTATAGAGCACAGGGATAGCAGTACTAGGGAAAGGTATATAAGTCATAGTCAAAGTTATGATAGGAAAGGAAATGGAACAGGGATCGAGAAAGAGAAATAAAATGACAGAGAAGATGAGATCAAGACTGAGATAAGGAAAGAGTAATGACAGGGAAAAGGAGGGAGAGCAATCAAGAGAATGGTCTAAGGAACAGAGAAGTAGGGGTGAGGTAAAAGAAGAGAAACATAAAGAAGAAAAAGATGATAAACAACACAGAAATGACAAAAGGATTCCAAGTAAGATTAAAAAAAAACAAAAAAAAAAACAAAAAACACAGTAGAAGTAGAAGCAAAGAAAGGAAGCATAGAAATAGGAGTAGAAGTACAAATGCAGGGAAACAAAGTAGAAGTAGGAGCAAAGAGAAATCAAGTAAATATAAAAATGAAAGTACAGAAAAATCAAATAAACAAAGTAGAACTGGCAGTCAAGGAAGAAATGACAGTGTTGAAAAAAATCAAGAAAATGAGAACACAGACCCAGCAAAGAAAAATCTAGAAAGTGTACCAGAAGCAAAGAATGTTCCCACAAAGGAGATCACAGTGATAGTCCACAGAGGTCCCCAGCCTGACAAATATGACCACTGAAGGAGCCAAGGTATAGAACTAGCAAGCCAAGAAAAACAACATAAAAACAAAGAGAAGACTGTGTGAAAATCTTTTGTGAAAGTGGATCACATTGAATCCTATAAATGTTTGATTAAATCTGCTTTTATTTTCAAACAAAAAAAATTTGAAAAAAATCAGTGAAACTAGGAGCTGGTTCTTTGAAAAATGAACAAAATAGACAAAGCTTTAGCTAGACTAACCAAGGAAAAAAAGAGAGAATGCTCAAATAAATGAAATCAGAAATGAAATAGCAGTTACAACTGATACCACAGGAATACAAAGATCATAAGAGAATGCTACAAATGATTACATGCCAAGTTGGACAACTATAAGAAATGGATAAATTTCTAGAAACATACAATCTTACAAGACTGAATCATGAAGAAATAGAAAACTTGAATAGACCAATTACTAGTAAAAAGATTAAATCAGTAATTAAAAACCTCTGAACAAACCAAAGTCCAGGACTGGATGGCTTCACTAGTGAATTCTTCCAAACATTCAAAGAATTTAATACCTATCCTTCTGAAACTCTTCCAAAAAAATCTGAAGAGGAAAAAATGCATTCAAAGATATTTCATGAGGCCATCATTACCCTGGTACCAAAACCAGATAAGGACACCACAAAAAAAAAAAAGAAAACTACAGGTCAATATCTTTGATCAACATAGATGCAAAAATCCTCAGTAAAATATTAGCAAACTGAATTCAATAATACATTAAAAGGATCATACATCATGACCAAGTGGGATTTATTCCAGAGATCCAAGCATGGTTCAACATCTGCAAATCAATCAGTGTGATATACAACATTAACAAAATGAAAGATAAAAATCATATGCTCATCTCAATAGATGCAGAAAATCATTTAATAAAATTCAACATCCATTTATGATAAAAACTCTGAGTAAAGTGGGTATAGAGGGAACATACCTCAACACAATAAAGGCTATATATGGCATCATACTCAATGACGAAAACCTGAAAGATTTTCCCCTAAGATCAAAAAGAAGACAATGATTCCCAGTTTCACCACTTTTATTCAACATGATATTGGAAGTCCTAGCCACAGCAATCAAACAAGAACAAGAAATTTTTTAAAAATCCAAATAGGAAAGGAAGAAGTAAAACTGTCACTATTTGTAGATGAGATGACACTATATATAGAAAACCCTAAAGACAGCATCAAAAAGCAGTGAGAAATAATAAATAAATTCAGTAAAGTTGCAGGATACAAAATCAACACATAGAAATATATGATGTTTCTATACACTAATACTGAATTATCAGAAAGATAAATTAAGAAAACAATCCTGTTTACAGTTGCATCAAAAAGAATAAAATACCTAGAAATAAATTTAAGCAAGAAGGTGAAAGACCTGTACATGGAAAACTATAAGAAACTGATTAAAGAAATTGAAGAATACACAAAGATATTCCATGCTCACAAATTGGAAGAATTAATATTGTTAAAAATGTCCATATTACCCAAAAAAGTCTACTGATTCAGTGCAATCCCTATGAAAATTCCAATGGCATATTTCACAGAACTAGAACAAATAATTCTAAATTTTTCATGGGACCACAAAAGATTCTAAAAAACCAGAGTAAATTTGAGAAAGAATAAACCTGAAGGTATCAAGGTCCCTGACTTCAAACTATAATACAGAGTTATAGTAACCAAAGCAGTAAGGTACTGGCACAAAAACAGATACAAAGATCAATGGAAGAGAGTTGAAACCCCAGATATAAATACACACATATATAGACAATTTACAACAAAGAAGCCAAGAACATAAAATGGATCAAGGACAGTTTCTTCAATGAATGGTATTGGAAAAACTGAACAGCCAAATGCAAAAGAATGAAACTACACCACCATCTTACACCATACATAAACATTTAATTCAAATAGATTAAAGACTTGAACATAAGACCTGAAACCATAAAATTCCTACAAGAAAACATAGGCAGTAACTTCTTTGACGTTGGTCTTAACTATGTTTTTGTGAATCTGACTCCAAAGGCAAAGGAAACAAAAGCAAAAATAAACAAATGGGACTACATCAAACTTAAAAGTTCCTGCACAATGAAGAAAACTATCATCAAAACAAAAAGGCAACCACTGAATGGGAGAAGATATTTGCAAATCATGCATCCGATAAGGGATTAATATCCACAATAGATAAATAACTCATACAACTTAAAAAGAAGCAAACAAACAATCTGATTTTTTCAAATGGGCAGGGAGGATTTCCAGTCAAGATGGTGGAGTAGGTAAATGCTATGCTCACCTCTTCTCAAGACCACATCAATTACAACTAAACTACAGAACCACCACCATTGAGAATCGCCTGTAGTGTAGCTGAACTAAAGCCCTAGAACTACAAACCTACAAAAGAAGCCACCATGAGACTGGCAGGAGGAACACAGACATGGATCAGGCTGGTCCCATACTTGAGTATGACCACTAAAAATTGGGAGGGATATCTCAGCTGTGGAATTCTTCCTTGGAGAAACAAGGGGTCGCAGCCCCACACCAGGCTCCCCAGCCCAGGGTTCCAGTGCCAGGGAGAGAAGTCCCCACAACTTCTGGCTGTGAAAACCAGCAAAGATTGTGACTTAGTGAGATGAGGGCAGCTGCAATCTTGGGTTCTCCTCTTGAGGAGCCTGCGCACGGACATACTGGCTGATGGACTCACCCACTTTGAGTTCCAGTGCTGGGGCAGCAGCTCAAAAGGCACCAGGAATATACAGGGAGGAACTGAATTGTCTGGCTACAAGGTGAGGGCTGGAGGGTCAGCTTTTTCCCAGAGGAAAGAGCTGGTGAAAGCTGTTGTTTCTTTGTTGAGCACTCATCCTCCCTGTGTGCATACTCAAGCAAACGCCATGTCTGATTCTCCATCAAACTGGCTATCACCTGTCATCTATCCCACACTTGAGATTCCCTGAGACCCCACCCCACCAACTTTTAGGCATACCCAAGCCACTTTAAATGTAGATGGATTAAATACTCAAATCAAAAGCCATAGGGTAGCTGAATGTATAAGAAAACAAGACCCTTATATGCACTGCCTACTAGAGACTCACTTCAGATCTAAAGGCACACACAGACTGAAAGTAAAGAAATGGGAAAAAGACATTTCATGAAAACAGAAACAAACAAACAAACAAAAAGCTGAGGTAGCAATGCTTATAGAAGACAAAATAGACTTTAAAACAAAGGCTATAACAAGAGACAAAGAAAGACCCAGTAACCCCACTTCTAGGCATTTATCTGAGCAAACCCATAACACTACTTCAAGGGGAGAAGTGCATCCATATGTTCACTGCAGCATTGTTTACAATGGCCAAGATGTGGAGGCAGCATGGGTGTCCATAGATAGATGAATAGATAAAGAGGAAGTGGTACATATATACAATGGAATATTGCTTGGCCACGGATAGGAGGGGGTTCTTGCCATCTGCAGTGGAATGGATGGACCTGGAGGGTATTGTGCTGAGTGGAGTATGTCAGACAGAGAAAGACAGATGCAATGTGATTTCACTTATATGTGGAATCTAAAGAACAAAATAAACAAACGAAAAAACAGAAACAAACTCATAGATACAGGAAACACTTTGATGGTTGCCAAATGGGAGGGGGTTTGGGGGTGAGTAAAACCTGGGAAGGGATTAAGAAGTACCAATTTGTGGTTACAAAGTGTCATGGAGATTTAGGGTATAGCAAAAGGAATGCAGGGAATAATATTGTAATAACTATGTATGGTGTCAGATGGGTACTAGATTTACCAGAGTGATAGATGGGAGGGGGTTGTGGGGGCAGGATGAAAAAGGTGAAAAGGTTAAGAAGTACAAATTGGTACTTACAAATTGGTACTTATCACAAAATAGTCACAGGGATGTAAAGTAAAGCATAGGGAATATAGTCAATAATACGGTAATAACTATGCATAGTGCTAGGCGGTTATTAGACTAGTCGGGGGATCACTTTTTAATTATATAAATGTCTAACCACTATGCTGTACACCTGAAATTAATACAAAATAATATTGAATGTCAAAATAAATAAATAAAGTGTAAAAAAATGGGCAGGCGATCTGAATAGACATTTTTCAAAGAAGACATACAGATAGCTAACAGGCATATGAAAAGCTGCTTAACATCACTAATTATTAGGGAAATTCAAATCAAAACAAAGAGATATCACCTCACACCTATTAGACTGGCTACAATCAAAAAGAAAAGAAATAACAAGTACTAGAGAAGTTGCGGAGAAAATGGAACCCTCATATACTGTTGGTGGGATTGTAAATTAGTGCAGCTACTATGAAAAACAGTATGGAGATTCCTCAAAAAATTAAGAATAGAACTACCATATGATCCAGAGATTCCACTTCTGGGTATTTATCCAAAGAATGGGAAAACATTAATTTGAAAAGATATATGCACTCCCATGTTCACTCCAGCATTATTCACAATAACCAAGATATGGAAACAACCTAAGTGTCCATTAATGGATAAATGGATAAAGTAGATGTGATATATATATAATGGAATACAACTCAGCCATAAAAAAGAATGAAATCTTGCCATCTGTGACAGCATGGATGAACTTTGAGGATATGATGCTAAGTAAAGTAAGTCAGAAGGAGAAAGACAAATACCATATGATTTTACTCATACAAGTATATGAAATCTAAAAAAATGAACAAATAAAACAAACTCATAGATACAGAGAACAGATGGATGGTTACCAGAGGGGAAGAAGTGGGGTGTGGGTGAAAGGAGTAAAGTGGGTCAATTGTATGGTGATGGATGGCAACTAGACTTTCGGTTGTGATCACCTTGTAATGTATACAGATGTTGAATTATAATGTTGGACACATATAATTTTTTTTTTAAAGAGAAAAACAAAACAACAAACCAGAAAGATATCTCAAAGCTCCAAAGCAAGCCAAACCTCCCTGTAGTTCACAAAAGGGACAGGAACCCAAAACAGTGATGGAGGGGAGTGAGGGTACTCAAACCAATGCCTATCAGATACTGGTGGTAGTCATAACGTTACTCCAACAAGAAAATAGAGACTAACAGGGTTCCATGCCATGCAAGTATATAGAGCTAAGTTCATTACTTGAAGCCAGAAGCTAGAAGGTGGCTCTCCACTGCTCCTGAAAGGAAGTCATTAAAAATGCTGCTGAATGAGACATTCAATTGTTAGAATGTCAGAAGTTCATCAAAGCGGGAGGAACCAGGCTTCTTTCTGGCTCTGCAAATGGATCAGGTATATCCCCAGTACCATCAAAAATAGTTTATTATTATAAAACCCTGTTCTTAACTAGGGTGTACAGGTCTGAGTGAAGGCAATAGCAAAACCTCTAGGCAGAAAGAGGGAAGCACAAAGGAAAAGAGCAAGGGAAAAAACAAACTCTCCATTTAACATGAACACAGAGAAAACTACTGCTAACAAAGAGAGCTATGATTAAGCAAACAAACAAATTAATTAAATTGCTCTGAATGAAATCTATGTCATAAAACAGTCTAATAAAGACGTTAAAATATGGATGGTTACTATGGCCAAAAATCAACAACATTCAAAGTATATAATAATAAATAATGACATATAAATCCACTGAAACAAGGTGCTTATGAAAAATAATTAACTAGGAATCTTGGAAAGGGAAAAAATCAAAGAAATTTTAAAAAAGTAATAGGATAACTTCTAGACTGGACTGAAAAGAATAAGTAAATTTTAGTAGCTCCAATATGCACCCAATAGAAATTCCAAAAGAAGAGAATTGAAGCAATAACAGATGAGAATTTTCCAGAGTTAAAGAAAGATAAGGAGTCCTTAGATCCAATGTGTACTCCAAGCTCTGTGCAGGATAAAAAATAAATCCATGCCTATATGAGAAAAAAAATCTAAAAGTTACCCCAAATGACAGATGACCTACAAAATAATGGCAATTAAACTGGCAACCAAACTTCCATTAACAACAATACGAGCCAAAAGACAATTGAGTGATATTTTCAAAGTGCTCAGGGAAAGACACAGTAACTTTCAAATTTTATATGCAGCTAAACACTTAATTAAGAGTGAGGGCAAAATAAAGGCTTTTTTACACTTATAAAAATAAAAGTGTTTACCACCCACAGATGCTCATTAAAAGAATTATTAAAGAATATGTTTTAACAAGAAGGAAAATGAAGCCAGAGTAAGGGTGAATGTGAGTGACTTTCAGGGCTGACCAAGATTTAATGCAACCCCCCGCCCCCCCCCCCCCAGCCACCATGGGAGAATTATATTTTTCTGTCTTTCTTAAAGACAGCCTTGGCCATATAACTTGCTTTGGCCAAGGAAATGTGAGCAAATTGATGTATAAATCACTTGCATGGAAACTTTAAGGCAGCACATACCCCACTGCCCCCTTCCCCCACTGCCCAGCCACCAGCACTTGTTCAGATGGGGGCTGCTCTTTCAGTTGGGCTTCAGAATGCAGGAGCTGAACCTCTAGCCAACCTGAAATGTGAGCAAGAAATAAAACTTTATTGTTTAAGCCACTAGTTTTTAAAGTTGTTTGTTACTTCAGTATCATGACTGACACAAAGGACAATTATATAAAATTGAAAGGATTAGAGAAATTAGAGATCCAAGATCATGGAGTAAGCACTGTGCCTGCTTCCTTCCATGAACAAATTAAAATTTCAGCTAAATTATAGAACAATCAACCTGGAGAACCATTTGAAGTCTAGCTGAACAGAAGATTCATAACTAAAGATATAAAGAAGAAGCCATGCGAGTCTGGTAGGAGGGGCAGAGACACAGAACAGGCCCCACACCTGCATGTAGTAGATGAGAATCAGGAGAGATATCTTGGGGAAAATGTTTTCCCTGGGGAAACTAGGGACACCAGCCTCACACAGATCTCCCCAGCCCGGAGTACTGATGCCAAGAAAAGGAACCCCCACAATATTTGGCTGTGAAAAACAGTGAGGATTCTGACAGCCCAGGTGGGATGGAAGGCTGTAGGAAAACCAGGTATCCTCTTAAATGGCCCTCACCCCAGCTCTCTTGCTGTCAGGCACTCACCTCGGTCTGCAGCGGAGGGATGGTGACTCAGGGGATGTCAGAGGCATACAGTATGCAGACAGTTGTGTGGCTTCAGAGCAAGAGCTAGAGGACAGTCGCCATTTTCCCTGTGTGGGGTCCTGCTTCCATGCAGCTGGGCAGGCAGGCACCACCTTTCCTGTTTAAGCCCACCCCCTACATTTACAGCCAAATCTGAATCTGATTGGGCTGGTGAGCTCCTTTTCTCCATTCTTCTGACTCACTGAGACCCCACCTCACCCAAATCCCTCAATGCCAGAAGTCACTTTCTTTTCAGCAGCCAGCCCAGCCTGCACTACACTCTTCCTTGGAAAACATTCAGGGTGTGTGGACCCCAGGCCAAAAGCAACTGGCCTTGGTGTGCTCTGAGACTTCTGCTGAGTAGCTCCAGGGTCAGCACTGGCACCAAACCAGAATTTGCATTAACCTGGTGACCACAACTCATCCCATTCTAGTGACAACCTGAGACACTGCCTCACCCAACTTGCATACCAAGAAGATACTTTCAGTGGCTGAACCTTAAGGGAGCCAACAGGTGGCAGCCAGCCGCGGGGTGCTCTGGCTTTTTGCAGAGCTACCAGAGGCCTGGTACTGGTGACAGACGTCATCGGTTTACAGTGTGGCCTCTCACATGCACCTCCAGGTTTACCATGTTTCCGCAAAAATAAGACCTAGCTGACCAATCAGCTCTAATGCCTTTTGGAGCAAAAATTAATATAAGACCTGGTCTTATTTTACTAGAAGACCCAGTCTTTAATATAATATAATATAATATAATATAATATAATATAATATAATATAATATAATATAACTCCATGTCTTATATTAATTTTTGCTCCAAAAGATGCATTAAAGCTGACTGTCCGGCTAGGTCTTATTTTCAGGGAAACACAATAGCACAGGCAGTGAACAACTGTGGATCATTTTGTAGCTCCTACTAGGTAGTCCTCAGCCAGTCACAGGCAGTGAGTGAGCTGAGCCTTCACTGGAGCCCCTTCCAAGAGGCCCCAGAACCAACATGCTTGGAGGTTGGCTTTTTATACCACAGCAGAACACACCACCCAGTTAGTCCCACAAGTGGTACACACAAAAGGTGGTCTCAACAGGCACCAGAGCTCGCTAGGGAAAACACCATTCAGTGGGGTAAGCCCCTAAACAGCAGCTCATAAACTGTATAAGTGGCCAAAACCCACAGCCTGAGGGTTAATCCCACCCACTAATGTGCCAATAGCACTCAAGGCTCAACTATAAAAGAAGGGCACACAAAACCCCCACAAAGACACTCCTGGAGTACCCAGAGCAGGTGACCAGGAACACTGTGCCAGGGACCCACAAGGCACCCAGTACATAAGGCCACCTGGCCAAGACTGAAAGACATAGCAGATCTACCTTATACATAGAAACAAATACATGGAGGCCATCAAAATGAGGAAACAAAGAAATACATCCCAAATAAAAGAAAAGGAGAAAATTCCACAAAAAGAACTAAACAAAATGGAGGCAACCAACCTACCAGAGACAGAGTTTAAAACAATGGTTAGAAGGATGCTCAATGAACTTAGTGAAAACTTCAACAAAGAGATACCAAGCATAAAAAAGGACACAGAAATCATAAAAAGAACCAGTCAGAAGTGCAGAATACAATAATGAAAATGAAGAATACACTAGAAGGAATCACCAGCAGACTAGATGAAATAGAGGAACAAATCAGTGATTTGTAAATCAAGGTAGCAGAAAACACCCAACTGGATCAGCAAAAGGAAAAAAAGAATTAAAAAAATATAAGGATAATTTTAAGAGACCTCTGGGACATCATCAAGCCTAATAACATTCGCATCATAGGGATACCAGAAGGAGAAAAGAGAAAGCAAGGGATTGAGAACCTATTTGAAGAATAATGACTGAAAACTTTCCTATCCTGGTGAAGGAAATAAGCATACAAGTCCAGAAAGTGCAGCGTCCCAAACAAGATGAACCCAAACCAGCCCACACCAACAGACATTATAATTAAAATGGCAAAGGTTAAAGACAAAGAAAAATCCTAAAAGCAGCAAGAGAAAGGCAACTAGTAACTTATAGGGGAGCTCTAATAAGATTGTCAGCTGATTTCTCAGCAGAAATTTTGCAGGCCAGAAGGGATATGCTCAAAATATTCAATGATATGAAAAGCAAGGACCTACAACCAAGATTACTCTGCCCAGAAAGGCTATCATTCAAAATTGAAGGACAAATAAAGAGCTTCCCAGACAAGAAAAAGCTAAAGAAGTTCATCACCACCAAACCAGTATTACAAGGAATGTTAGAGGAACTTCTTTAAGACACAGTAGAAAAGAAAAAAGATCACAATTATGAGTAATAAAATGGAAATATGTACATATCTATCAGCAATTATGTTCAATGCAAATGGATTAAATGCTCCAATCAAAAGACATAGGAGGACTGAATGGATAAAAAACCAAAACTCTGACATATGCTTCCTACAAGAGACTCACTTTCAAATTGAAAGACACACAAAAGTGGAAAATAAAGGGATGGAAAAAGACATTTCATGAAAATGGAAAAGAAAAAAGAAAAAAGCTATGGGAGTATACAGATACCAAACAAAAATAGACTTTAAAAGAAAGACTATAACAAGAGACAAAAAAGGACCCAGTAATCCTACTTCTGGGTATTTATCTGAAGAAACCCAAAATGCGATTTTGAGGCAAGGAGTGCATCCGTATATTCATTGCGGCATTTTTTATGATGGCCTAGATATGGAGCCAGCCTGGGTTTATTGATGGAAGAATCAATAAAGAGGAGGTGGTACATATATAAAATGGAATTTGCTAGGCCATGGTAGGGAATGGGTTCTTGTCATCTGCGGTGACATGGATTGACCTGGAGGGTATTGTGCTGAGTGATGGAGAAAGACAGATGCAGTGTGATTTTGCTTTTATGTGGAATCTAAAGAACAAATAAACAAACAAAACAGAGACATACTCATAGATACAGAGAACATTTTGATGGTTGCCAGATGAGAGGAGGGTTGGGGGCATGGGTGAAAAAATGGGAAGGCATTAAGAAGTACAAATTGGTTGTTACAAGTAGTTATGGGGGATATAAGGTATAGCATAAGGAATATAGTCAACAATATTGTAATAACCTGTATGGTGTCACAGGGGTACTAGATTTGTTGGGGTGATAGGAAGGGGTTTGGGGGCAGGGGGAAAAGGTGAAGGGATTAAGAAGTGCAAATTTGTAGTTACAAATTAGTCACATGGGGATGCAAAGCAAAGCATAGAGAACCTAGTCAATAATATGGTGATAACTGTATATAGTGCCACGTGAGTACTAGACTAGTCAGAGGGCTCACTTCTTAAATTATATAAATGTCTAACCATTATACTGTACACCTGAAATTAATACAAAATAGTACTGAAAAATAAATAACAGGAAAAAAAGAAAGGACTACATGAAATTGACCAAATATGCTAGAAAATTTAATTAAAAATCAATTATAAAAGTACTAACTTTTAATGAACATATAAATCTCTAGGCAACAATAATACACAGAATATGTTCAAAGGAGAGTTAAAACATATTCTGGAAGAAAATAGAAATAGCAATCTTGAGCTTTGCCAAAAATGTGTAGATAAGTACACATGTCTATAATTTAAAGATACAACAGAAGAAAAGAAAGGCAATCTTAAGCTTTCAAAGGGCAGGGTAGAGAAAGGGGAGTATTGAAAATTAACCCAATGCATGTGAAATTAAGAGGAGAAAAGAGAAAGAAAAAGGCAAAGAAAATGATAATAAATAGAAATTATAAAAGAATGCGATAGAACTAGGTGTAAATATTGAAATCACAATAAAATTAAAGAAGTTACACATTAAAAGATTGGATCAAACTGAATCTACTCAGATTGCATTCTTAAAATCTAGTTATTTACTGCTTTATAAAAAACATACCTAAAACAAAGGCACACAAAAAAAGATAGAAAAAAGGTACACTGCACTAGTAGTAATTGTTATGGGCTGAATTGTATTTCCCTCCCTCAAATTCATATGTTGAAGTCCTACCCGAGTACCTTAAAATGTGACTGTTTGGAAATAAAGTGTATAAAGAGGAAATTAATTTAAAATGAGGTGATTAAGTGGGTCCTAATGTAATATTACCGATGTCCTTATAAGAAGAGGAAACTTGGACACAGAGAAGACAATATGAAGACATAGGAAGAGGAAGACATCTACAAGCCAAGGAGAGAGGTCTCAGAAGTAACCAACCCTGTTGCGACCTCCATCTCCAACAGCAAGCCACCAGATTGTGAAAAAATAAATTTCTATTGTGTAAGCCACCCAGTCTGAGGTACTTTGTTGTGGCAGCTCTAGGAAACTAATACACCAATCAAAAGAATATTAGTGTGGCAATACAATATCAGACTAAAATAGAATTCAAGTCAAACACACGAACAGCATGCAAGAGAAATATCAACCGTGGAAAAGGACAAATCCACAAAGACATACTTTAGTTTCTACCTGTCAAAAAAGATAATTCTTGTCAGATAATGCTTCCTGTTATAAAAAACGAATTGTCATTCTACACATCTTCACTTTCTCCTGCAGCACCATATTCTTTACTTCCTCTCCCCGGCCCACCCCCTTCCTCATGTCTGCTCTGCCTCTCCCCAACCTTAGACACTACTAGGACTGAGCCTCTTCTCTTCTCCATCTACACTCCCACAGCAGAGGCTTCTGGTGGTAACATCAGAACAGCTGCAGCGTTGCAAGTAGGTTAAGCGTGGAATAGAAATAATTGCAGTCCCCTGTGTTATAGGACAGAGAGAGGGGGTTCCAGGGAGTGGATATGAGAGCAAACGAAAAACTGGCACAATAATTAATGGGCACCATCAAGTTAATATTATAAAGAAAAACTCTTCTTTTTTACCTCTATCCTCGTACTTGATCCTCCCAAATCTTTCCCCGTTCACCTAGGTGCTCAGGCCAAAATCTTAGGACCATCCTTGATTCTTCTCTTGCTATTCTGATATCCAATTCATCAGCAAATCCAGTGGGCCAAATTTCCAAAATATGTTCCAAATCCTCCTGCTTCTACCATTACCTCTGTTGTGCAAACCACTGTCACCTCTCTGACGGGGACTGTCACAGTAGCCTCCTAGTTCACCCTCCATCTTCCCTGTTTCACTACAGTTAGTTCTCCATGCAGCCCACAGAGGTACTCTTTCAAAATGAAAGGCATGTCCTGTCATTTGCACCATTCTTCAAACACACCAGTCATGCTCCTTCAACATAACATGCTTTCACATTGGGGCTTTTCCCATTGTCTCTACCTGCAATGATCTTCCCCAGACAATATATGACTCCCTTCTTTGCTCAGTCCTTTTCAAGTGTCACCTCCTCAGGGTGCCTTCTCTGACCAACCCCTGCAACAGCAGCTCCCCATCCCCACCTGCCATCTCTCCCCGCTCACCCTGCTTTATTCTTTCTCACAGCACTTGCAGCTACCTGATATTAGGTACTGGCTGTTTATGATGAATCATCACTCTGCCTTAATCAGATATAAGCACCTTGAAAGTAGGGATTTTTCTAGTCTTGTTCATTGCTGTATTCACAGTACCCAGAACAGTGCTAGGAACATCAGAAATACTCAGTAAATATTTGTTGATAGCATGAATACATAAGCCCACGAGTTAATCATGACATTGTGTGTACCTAATAGCAAGAAGGCATGAAGTTGTTCTCTCTTGAACCTGCTCTAGTCAGCAAAGCTTTGAAATATATAAGCAAAATCTGAGAGAATTAAAGAGAAATTGATAATCCTCAAGTTATACTCTTCTTTATATCAAGTACAATGGACAAATCAGATTTTAAAATAGAGTAAGAAGATAGAAGATTTGAACAACAAATTAATATGTTTCATCTAAGATATATGTAAAATCCTACATTCCCAAAATGTAGAGTATACGTCCTTTATAAATATGGCATTGATAAAAAACTAATGATATAGTAAATCAGAACGGAAGTCCTAACAAATTTGTATCACATAGCTTATATTTTCTGAATACATCACAATTAAAATCAAAGTCAACAGTAAAAATGTAATAAGAAATATAATATGGAACTTAAAAATTGGATCTCTTAATATGCACTAAAAGAAAATCAGAACAGAAGTTACTGAATGATGCTAAAGGTACTACACTTTAAAATTTGTGATATGTGTCTAAAGTATTGCTTAGAGTTAAATGTATGGCCATCACTGAATTTGTTATAAAACAATCAATATTTTTTAAGATGGATATGTTAATTAATTAGATGATAGGAATCCTTTCACAATGTATACCTTTATCAAATCACATTATGTCCATTTTAAATATCTTACAATTTTATTTGTTACTTATACCTCAATAAAGCTAAAAGTAGTTAATGAATTATAAAATATTAAGCATTCAAATCTATGTGGAAGGAAGTAAAATGCAAAAGAAAACATTTATGAAATAGAAATTAACAATAGGAAGGATCTATAAAATAAAAGTTGGTCTTGAAAAAAGAACTTAATAAGTAATATTACAAATAAAGGAGACAACTACAGCTAATGATGGACAAAATTATTAAATATACTTTGAATAACTTTATGCCAATAAATGGACAATTTTTTATAAAAATATAATTTATAAAATTGACTAAAGAAATAGAAAACCTGAGTAAGCTATTAAACTGCACATCAAAAAAATAGCAACCCAAATCTCCTTTACCCCCAAAGGCTCCTTTCTCAAAGCAACAGGCACAGTTGTACAAATGAGGTTTAACAAACCTTCAAGAAATTTATAATTCCCATAATAAACAAAAACTGTTTCAGAAAATAAAAAGTGGGAAGGCAAGTCAATTAAGTTCATGAGGTTACTATAACATATACCCAAAAAGAAGAAAAATAGCAGAAGACAAGGTAGGAAAAAACCCAAAACGAAAATAGAGGAAAAGACGTATATAGTTTGCTCATTAAAATTAAAAGCTTTTCTACAACAAAAGATACCATAAACAAAATGAAAAATTTAGCCCCAGACCAGGAGAAGTTTTATATATATATAATATATAATACACACACACACACACACACACACACACACACACACACACACACACACACGGTCTGACAAGTTTGCGAAATTGTTGCAACAATGTTGCTAACCTTTTTTGATATCAGAGCGATTATTCATTACGAATTTGTACCAACTGGACAAACAGTTAACCAATTTACTATTTGGAAGTGCTAAAAAGTCTGCAAGAAAAACTTAGACAACCTGAACTTTTCACCAACAATTCATGGCTCTTGCATCAGGACCATGCACCAGCTCACAGGGCACTATCTGTGAGGGAGTTTTTAGCCAGTAAACAAATAACTGTATTGGAACACCCTCCCTACTCACCTGATCTGGCCCCCAATGACTCCTTTCTTTACCCAAAGATAAAGGAAATATTGCAAGGAAGGCATTTGGATGATATTCAGGACATCAAGGGTAATACGACAACAGCTCTGATGGCCATTCCAGAAAAAGAGTTCCAAAGTTGCTTCGAAGGATGGACGAGGCACTGCCGTCAGTGCATTGCTTACCAAGGGCAGTACTTTGAAGGTAATCGTAGTAGTATTTAGCAATGAGTTATGTAGCACATTTTCTCGAATGAGTTTGCGAACTTAATTGTCAGAACTTTAGTGTGTGTGTGTGTATGTATGTCATAAATATTATATATACATTACACAAAGAAATATTCATATGTGAAAAACTTATCGAATCAGAAAGAAAAGGACAAATTATTAGGAAAAATGGACAAAATATTTATCCAAGCAATTCACAAGAGACTAGAATTGACAATAAACTTATGAAGAAACGCTCATTCTCATTTATAATTAAAGAAATGCAAAGTAAAACAAGATTCCATTTCATTCCCAACACATTGGAAAATCTAAAGCCTAAATAGAACCTCATACTGAGAATGTGGAGAAAGATGGAGCATTCATACATCGTTGGTGAATGTATGAACGGGTTCCAGAACTTTGGAAACCAATATTGCAATAATTAGTAAATATAGCATGCCTGACAATATAATAATTCCAATTCTTAGTATGTAATCCAAATAAATTCTCTAGCATGTGTGCTCAAGAAAACATGTGCAAGAATGATCATTGCAGCTGTTTTTGTTGTAGCAGGAAAAAAAATTAAAAACCATTTAATGTTCTTTAAGAACAAATTGGATAAATAAGTTGTAGTATAGTCATACAAAGGACTTTATATAGCAATAAAAATAAATGAACTAAAGCTGCATTTATCAGTATATATAATCTCAAAAAATTAGACTGAGCAAAAAACGGCCAGTTGAAGTCTAGGAATATTTTATCAGTATAAAGTTTGAAAACAAGCAAAACAACACTATATAATGCTTGTATGTAGTGATTCTAGCAATAATACAAAAACATACATAGAATGAAAAGAACAAATTGAAGATAGTGCTAACATCTGGTGAGTGAGAGAGTGTTATAGTATCAAGGAAATGAACACAAGTTTTAATTATGTGTGTGTGAGATAGATAGAGATAGAGATGAGGTAGATATATAGATACAGAGATAGAGGTAGGTAGAGCTAGAGATAAGATAAAGATAGACATATAGATATATAGATATTATTTTTATTTCTTGAAAAAATTCCAAAGCAAATAAGGCAAAATGTTAATATTTGTTAAAGTTTCATAAATGGGTGTTTGTTACATTACTTATTTACTGTGATTTTTTTTTTCTGTATGTTTGGACTATTTCGTAATAAAAATAAATAAATAAAACAGGAGGCAGGGAATGGCAAGAAGGACTAAAAGAACAGAGGATGGGAAAGCAAACTAGGTTAGGATTATCAGGAAAAGGAGAGAAGGCAGAAATATGAGAAGGTAAAACCAAAAGGAAGAGCCAAACAGACAATGAAGATGAGCAGGAAGTGAACAAGAGAAAGCAGCTGCTGGCTAACACGTGAGGGCATGCAGGCATGCAGTACCATTTCATTCTCCTTTTTGCTGATGACACTCAATTGTTCCCCAGGAGACAGGGCTTGTGGTGAGAAAATCCAGGGTTGAATTGATCCCAGCCACATCTCACCTCCGCTCTCATTGCTCCCAACAGCTGGATTTCTGTTAGTGCCAGGGCGATGGGAGCTGTGGGAGTAAGCTTTATTTACCGATTCTACACAGGCACAGTCTCATCTATGACTCCTGACATGTAAATGATCAGAAAGTCATGTTAGCACTCCTAAGATCGCTTTTTCCTGCCATATGAAATCACTCCCTGAGCAATGCCAACTTTAAGAAACTATTGACCATTTAATTCTAGGAAATAAAGCTATTTTTACTTTTAGGAGAAATTTTAACATAAAAAGGAGAAATTACTGTATTAGGAGAAATTGTATATTGTGTTCATACCGTACAAAGTAGAACTTAATGTCTTTAGATCCAAATATTTCCCATCTCTGACTTTTTCTCTCCCCACTCACTTTTGGAACGTGTGATGTCATCTTGGCCTCTCCTTCCTTATTTTCCACATTCAATCAGTTACCAAGTCTTGTCAATGTGCTCCTCTGCATATCTCACGTGTGTTCCCATCTCTTGTCTAATTATTCTCCATACCTGCAGCCACTCCCCCTTAAAGATACCGTCTGTTCCATCATCTGATAAAGGTTGTTCTAGCTCAGCTCTGATCTTATTAGACCTTTCCTCAGAAAATACGAATGATACACCAATATACAAACACAGAATTCAAACTCGCCACTCCAGCATTCAAAGCAAGCCTGCTATGATCTGGTTCCTTATCTCCTGCAGCTGCTCCGCTTGGCTCATTCCATCATTCTACTTCCACAATGTGCCCCACTAAATGGTCATTCATCTTCCTGCCATTTTCCACCTCTGATAGTTTCTAAAAAAGCCCCTTCCTTCCCCGCACCTAGAGAAATCCAATCTGGCCTTCAAGGTCCAGCTCAAATGCTGTGGAGCCCTCTCTAAAGTAAGCTCTCCCCTCCTCAAGCCTGGCAAGTGTTGATTATAAATCATGAAGGGGCAGAGTATCCTTTCTAACTCACTGCTACATTTCCGGTCCTGCCTAGCACAGTACCTTACATATAACAGGAGTTAAACAATATTCAAATGAATACATGCAAACAGCATATATGTACTACTTACAACCACATGTATTTCTATAATCACAAAACTGACATAAATCTAATATTAACCCTTAACTTCCATCACCTAGTAGGTCCTCAATATGTAATTGTAGGAAATAATAGATGACTTAGTGAATAAATGGATGGATTTTCCAATGCTTACTTTATAAGTGAATGAGGTATCATAGGTCACTATATATCATTGTTGGTTGCCTTGTGTTTTTGCGAATATCTTTGTTCAAGATCCTTGGGAGTACATTTCTAAGTTCTGAGAGCAATAAATATTAATTCTATTTAATATGGTTCTAAAGGGAAGATACAAATCCCAGAATCTATATACATACATAAATGCATTGCACTTTACATTGCAACAGACAATGTTAATCACATAATTTAATTTTATTCTACTTTTCATTGTTTACTGAACCCTCTTGCCTGAGTTGATTCCTTTGCCTTATAATGAGAAAAACTCCTGATGATTACTAGCCATTTGATTCTTTTTAAAAATATCACTCAATCTCCCTCCCTAGGACTAATAGCATCTTTCCCTACAAATGACTATTGCAAGTTATTAGGTCATACTTTCTTGGAATATTCTATCTTTCATTTATAATTTTTTAATTAACCCAGTTATTTTTAAGGGTGAGTTTAATATCTTGAATAGCAAAAAAAAGGGTTTTACTATGTAACTTAATCCATTTTTGAAAGGAGATAGAAAAGCTGTGCAAGTGAAAATTGATCATTAAATCATCACATCCTCCATGCCCTTTACAGCACCTCCTCCCAAAGGAGGCATCACTGTGCAGGGACTGCCAGGGCCTCCAGCACCCTCTTGCTTCTGCACATCTAACTGAGAAAATGACCACGCAAAAATGGAACTCAATTTTTTAAAATGTCAATCACCGATATTACTTCCAATGTAATATTTTCATCCGCACAGCATTAAAAATATATATGCACTATACCTTCCGCCAGCTAGAAAAGAGGCTAACAAAGTTTCACTCTATTTCAATAAGAGTGAGTCAATTTGGGGGCCTTTGTTGTGTCCAGAGGCAAGATTTTTCTCCTGGGTTATCACAATGTCACGGGTGTCAATCAAAGAGCCACACTCAGAGGTCCAAGAGAATATCAGATGAGATCCATCACCAGGCTGAATTCTGGCCTGTATTTGTAAATGATTTCCTCAGCTGGGTCATCAATCACAAAGTCATCTGCATGGAGACGATACTTCATTATTTTTCTATGGGTCTCCAATTAAGTAGGACATGACAAACAGCTATCAAGTTAACAACTCATCTAAGTATTCAGCAATTACAACAACCCGTAGCCATGAGAGGAACGTGGACCTCTCTGCTTCCTCTTCAGGTGAAGGCTGACGGCAATGAAAGATTTACTTCAAACAGCCTTCTGAGCGTGTTGCTCCTCACCAAGAAGTCTCCTCTCAAAACAGTAATAGACCTCCAATTCAACGTTTCGTGTAGAAGCAGCACAACTTAACATCAATTTTAAGTTCCTCTATGCATGCAGATAGTTTGACATGAATGCAATGACTTCCCATGCAAAAAAAAGGATAATGATACGTTTTTATCCTTTCCCAGAGCTCCTAAGAAGCTTTAAGCCTTGCATAGGATTTTAGGCCCAAGCTTGGAAAGGTAACCAAGTTTAAGTGCAGTACTTGGTAGAAGTACAAATCATTGACTTGATTTCCATATTTCCACAGAAGTGTTTAGACTCCACCACACCAAAGGAATGATGGGTGTTTTCAGATCTTCTGGGAGAACTGGATGGTGGCATTTAAACTGCCTTTGATTGACTAAGGTGATTTGATTTCCACTAATAAGTCACAAGAGCTGTTGGGAAAATTGGATGATATTTATAATTCTAATTTGTTTTACTTTGCGACTCTAGGAAACATCATTGTGGCAAATATATTGAAATGTCAGGGTTATCACTTGCCACACAAAGTTTATTTTATTTTTTCCCCACTGAACAAATGCCAACAGCTTAGCCTGCTGAGCTCAAGCTTATGTGAACTAGTGATCCAGGCAGCCTTTGGCAGTTCCAAGTGGCCATTTGGCCCACCCGAGCTAACGCTGCATAGATTCCCCGGGACGGCCTCCAACTTCAGGGTAGTCAGAGACTTTTCAACACTGCTGGGGCCCCGTGTCATCCCGCAGCAGCAGGCTGCTTCCTAAGAAGCTGGCTCCTCGAGCTGTTCCAAAAATGAAACTTGAATACTGTTTTGGCAACCTTGCAGCACCATTCACTCTCTCCCTGTGGCTAAAGAAACTTTTTGAAAATGCTATGAACACTGGTTTGCAATCTTCGTCCAGAACGACTTTGAGGAAAGCTGCCCTGAAAGTTGGGACTGACTTCTTTGGCTAGCTCTGCTGAGGAGCCAGGTGCCATTTTTCTGTGCAGTAAGTGCATATGGGGAGATGGCTCCAAGAACAATGTCCAAGGAATGACAGCTCAGATGCACCGGTAGCTTCTTCATCAACAGAACTTCAGTCCTACAAGTGCAAACTTATCTTCCACAGAACATAATGATCAGTTTTGGGAATCCTAAGCTGCTGTTCACAGTTTTTCCCATTTATAGTAAATCTGACCAGATGACACAATGACAGTATGCGTTTTTTAAAGTGTGTTATCATTGGCTTTATTAGGGATTTATGTTACGTACGTGTGAGATGTTTGTCTTCCAAATCAAAAAAGTACGGTAGGTGCAGTGAAAGAAGGTTGGTCAACCAACCAAGATAGACAAGGGGACCAATAGTCTATGATGCTTTCTCTTATCAGCCAGAGTTCAGGTCTCAGT
The DNA here is from genome assembly GCF_036562045.2 of Rhinolophus sinicus. NCBI lineage: Eukaryota > Metazoa > Chordata > Mammalia > Chiroptera > Rhinolophidae > Rhinolophus > Rhinolophus sinicus. The sequence continues at coordinate 38,315,092 of NC_133758.1, read as the reverse complement.
GCCTCTGTGTCTGAACAAAACAAAGTTTGTAATACCATCTCCTGACTTGAGTTCATCTGCACGTAAGGAACACATTTCTTTTTTCAGTTTTTAAAATTAATTTGTTTCATTTCGCTTTTGATTTGGAGGGCTTGCAAGTTTCATTTTGATTTAATTTGTTTGATACTTATGTAAAACATATATAGAGATCAAAAGTTGACCCTGAAAAGCACTGGTCCCATCTACTCTATCCCTTCCTCCCCCTAATTGTTATTAGCTTTCGGGTTATACTTCTGTTATTTAAGGAGCAGAAAATATATTTATATATTTTAACCCATACCTTTCTTAGATAAAAGATGGCTTATCAGTTACACTGTTCTTCACTTTGATTTATCCATTTATCTAGGAGATCACTTCAGAGCAGTATGTATAGATATTGCACATTTATTTTTACAGCTACATAGTACTCCATTATGTAGTTGTACCATAGTTTATTCGTCTAAACCTTTGGTGCTAGACAGTGGGTCATTTCTAGTCTTTTGAAATTACAAACAGTGTTTGATTCAACAAAGGTCAGTTAGTGAGGCACAAAATGGTTAAGTAACTCATGCACAAAGTTCAGTTCTTATGAGTTCCAAGAGTGAGGATCTAGAAATAGCATTCTCCAATTCACTGTAAACTGAGACCTGCAAAAGAATCCCTTTGAGAATGTAGAGTTACTATACATAGACGGACCTTCCTATTACTAAGTGAGATTATCACACCATAGCCCCATGTCTCCTCTTGCCATATCTGCATGCATTTGGCTCACCTTTAGCCAGTCTCTGTGGGTCTTATTCTGAGTTTCCCCCTGTGCCTCTGGCTTTTACTTCCAGTGAGTTGATTTTTTTTTTTTAATTGTGAAAAGATTTCCCCCATCTAGTTAATTAACACATCCATCACCTCACATATTTATCTGTGTTTACCTTTTTTTTTTTTTTTTTTTTTTTTTTTTGGTAAGAACATCTAAGTTCTACTCTCTTAGCAAATTTCAGTTACACAGTACAGTGTTATCAATTATACTCACCATGTTTTACGTTAGATCCTTTTCACTAAACTCTCCCTATTTCCCCTAACTCCCAGCCTTTGGCAACCACTTTTCTATTCTCTGTTTCTAAGAGTTTGACTTTTTTTTTTTAACATTACACATAAGTGATGTCATACAGTATTTGTCCTTCTCTGTCTGACTTATTTCACTTAGCATAATGTCCTCAAGCTTCATCCATGTTGTCGCAAATGGCAGGATTTCATTCTTTCTCATGGCTGAGTAATGTTCCATTGTGTGTGTGTGTGTGTGTGTGTGTGTGTGTGTGTATGTGTGTGTGACACTTTCTTTATCCATTCATCCATTGATGGACACTTAGGTTATTTCATTTCCATATCTTGGCTTGGCTATTGTGAACAATGTTGTAATGAACATGGGAGTGCAGCTATCTCTCTGAGATCCTGTTTTCATTTCTTTTGGATATATATATATATATATATATATATATATATATATATATATATATGCAGAAGAGGGATAGCTGGATCACATGGCAGTTTTATTTTTAATTTTTTGAGGCACCTGTATACTGTTTTCCATTGTGGCTGCATCAGTTTATATTCCCATCAACAGTGCACAAGTATTCCCTTTTCTCCACATCCTCATCAATATTTGTTCTCTCTTGTCTTTTGATCATAGTCATTCTAACAGGTCTGAAGTGGTACTCATTGTGGCTTTGATTTGCATTTCCCTGATGATTACTGATGTTGAGCACCTTTTCATATACCTGTTGGCTGTTTGTATGTACTCGCTGGGAAAATGTCTATTCAGTTCCTCTGCCTATTTTTAATCGGACTGTCTTTTTTTCTCTTGATTTTTTTATGCATTTTTAATATTAATTCCTCATCATGTGTGTGGTTTGAAAATATTTTATCCCATTCCATAGGTTGCCTTTTCATTTTGTTGATGGTTTCCTTTGCTGTGCAGAAGCTTTTAAGTTTGATGGCATCCTATTTGCTTACTTTTGCTTTTGTTGCCTTTGCTTTTGGTGTGAAATCCAAAAAAAATTGCCAAGACGATCTCAAGGAGCTTGCCCCCTATGCTTTCTTCTAAGAGTTTTATGGTTTCAGGTCTTACAGTCAAGTCTTTAATCCATAAAATGAGTTGATTCTTAATTTTATTTCTCTGTATCCAATTGGCCCATTCACCATTTCCAGTATGCCTGGGAGGTATAGTTTGAAATTATTCCCAATACCAGTTATGATCAAACTATGGTGAATGCTACTCCCAAGTGCCATCCAAGGGAAAGGCAGGGCTCTTCAATATGGGAAGCGGTGCATGGAACCTTAGTAACAATATGTGACAAGTTTCAACTTGTTTGGAACTACAATTGAAAGATGGCACGCTCTAAAGTGTGCCATAAATCATGGATCATGAACAATGCATTAACATGAAATGGGTAATGGTTTCATCTTCCATCGTGACAACCCTCCGTGTCACACATCACTTCTGGTATGGCAATTTCTGTAAATTGTAATGTAATGTAAATAAAAACATTATGGTGTGTCCTCATCCAACTTCTGGCTCTTCCCCAAGTCAAAACGACCATGAAAGGTAAACGTTTTGAATCGATTCAGGACATCGAGACAGTAACGACAGCACAACTAAAGACTCACGAAAGAGGACTTTCAGAACTGCTTCAGAAAGTAGCAAGAATGATGGAATAAGTGTGTTTGAAGTAAGGGGGAATATTTTGAGGGGGATTAATGGAAATGGGTATTTTACTTTAGTAATTTTTTATAAATTGAAACATTCACCATATATTTTGATCACACCTAATAAATTAATGGAGATTACATTGCTCAGCCTTTCAGCTGTTTAGATCACCATGCAATGGTTTTCCAGTATCCAGCTGTCAGCGGTCTTCCCCATATGCCACCTAAAGAGAGATGAACTGCAAGGTTCTATTGCTGGACCTCCTGCCTTGCAAATTGTTATCAATTATGGTATTTAGATAACGCTGGCAAAAGTGATCAAGAAGCTCAATACTGAAGAAATATCATTCTCCAGTATTTTAAGAATTTGCTATATGAGGTCACATCCTCTTAACCTTTCCAGAAAATATGTTGAGTTTCTTTTTTTTAATCTTTTTCTGTAAAGCATTTTTAATACTTTAAAATAAATATAAATGAATTAATTTTCATTCCCAAGTTCATCTATTATTATTAATCAAGATGAATCCTTCCACAAATCAAGTGATTTGATAAATTTTGTTTTTAAAAAGCTAAATGTCTTCTCCTTGATTTTATTTCAGTGAGGACTATAATGCAAATATAATATTGCATTTATGTAAGTGTAATAAATTTTTAATAATTTTTAAAATTTTTATTTTTAATTTATACTTGACATGCAATATTATATTAGTTTCAGGTGTACAACATTAGACACTTATATAGCTTATGAAGTGATCATCCCATTAAATCTAGTATCCATCTGACACGATACATACTTATTACAATGTTATTGACTATATTCCTCAGGCTATACTATACATCCACATAACTATTTTGTACTTACCAATTTTACTTCTTAATCCCTTCCCCCTTTTCACCCATTCCCCTAATTACCCTTCCATCTGGCAATCATCAAAATGTTTTCTGTATCTATGATCTTGTTTCTGTTTTGTTTGTTTGTTTATGTTGTTCTTTAGATTCCACATATAAGTGAAATCATATAACATCTGCCTTTCTCTGTCTGACTTACTCCGCTCAGCATAATACTCTCCAAGCCCATCCAAGTCATTGCAGATGGCAAGATTTCATTCCTTTTTATGGCTGAGTAATATGTAGATAGATATAGATATAGATATAGAGATAGAGATAGAGATAGAGATAGAGATAGAGATAGAGATAGAGATAGAGATAGAGATATAGAGATACATCGGGGTGCCAAAAAGATGTATACAAGTGGACACTTTGGTCAACGTTGCTCAAGCAGTAGTTCACCGTAATCAGAAGTGTCTGGATGCTAATGGTAACCATTTTGAGGACCTCTTATAATTGCAGAAGTCAAATGTGACTTATATTCATCTTTTGTTATCAGTATATATTAAGTGTTACGATTTTATTAGAGTTTTCCTTTCTTAAAATGTGTATACATTTTTTTGGCACCCTTTGTATATATCACCTTTTCTTTATCTGTTTATCCATTAAGGGACATCCAGGATGTCTCCACACCTTGGCTATTGTAAATGATGCTGCAATGAACATATGGATCCACATGTCCCTTCAAACTACTGTTTTGTGTTTCTTCAAATAAGTACTCAGAAGAGGAATTGCTGGGTCCTTCTTTGTCTCTTGCTATAGCCTTTATTTTAAAGTCTATTTTGTCTGATATAAGTATTGCTACCCCAGATTTTTTTGTTTGTTCATTTCCATTTTCATGAAATATATTTTTCCATTTTCATGAAATATATTTTTCATTCTTTGTGTGTCTTTCCACCCAAAGTGAGCCTCTTGTAGGTAGCATATATAAGGGTCTTTTTTTCTTACCCACTCGGTCACCTTATGTCTTTTGATTAGAGCATTTAATCCATTTACATTTAAAGTAATTGTTGATAGATATGTAATTATTGACATTTTACTATTCATATTTTTTATCTTTTTTTTTCTTCTTAAAGAAGTCTGTTTAACATTTCTTGTAATACTGGTTGGTGGTGATGAACTCCTTGAACTTTTTCTTGCCTAGGAAGCTCTTTATCTGTCCTTCTTTTCTGAGTGATAACTTTGCTGGATAGAGTAATCTTGGTTGTAGGTCCTTGCTTTTCATCACTCTAAATATTTTTTGCCAATCCCTTCAGGTCTGCAAAGTTTCTGTTTAGAAAGCATTTGACAGTCTTGTGGGAGCTTTCTTGTAGCTAACTAACGGCTTATTTCTTGCTGTTTTTAAGATTCTTTTTTTGTCTTTACACTTTGGCATTTTAATTATGATGTAGATTGGTGTGGACTTCTTTGGGTTTATCTTGTTTGGGACTCTCTGTGCTTCCTGGCCTTGTATGTCTATTTTCTTTACTAGGTTAGCAAAGTTTTCCGTCATTATTTATTCAACTATGTTTTCAATTCCTTGTTCTCTCTCTTCTCTTTCTGGTACCCCTATGATGAAAATGTTGATATGCTTGATGTTGTCCCAGAGGCTCCTGGCTCCTTAAACTATCCTCATTTTTAAGGATTCTTTTCTCTTTTTGCTGTTCTGATTGGGTGTTTCCTGTTACTTTATCTTCTGAATCACTGATTCTATCCTCTGCTTCATCTAATCTACTGTTGATACCCTGAAATGTATTCTTCATTTCAATTATTGTATTCTTTATATCTGGCTGGTTATTTTTATGCTTTCTGTCTCCATTTTTATGTTTCCTATTTCTTGTTAAAGTTCTCCCTGAGATCATTGAGTATCGTTATAACCAGTTTTCAACTCTGCCTCTGGTAGATTGTTTCAGTTTTGCTTAGTTCTTTTTGTTGAGCTTTGCTCTGTTCTTTTATTTGGGTCATATTTCTTTGTCTCCCCATTTGGCTACCTCCCTGCGTTTGTTTCTATGTGTTAGGTATTGCTGCTACATATCTCAGTCTTGTAAATTGGCATTATGTATTAGGTGTGCTGTGGGGCCCAGTGGCACAGTCTCCCTGGTCACGTGGGCCAGGTGCTCCAGGTGTGGGTTATGTGTGCTTTTCTGTTGTAGTTGAGCCTTGATTGCTGTTTGCACTTTAATGGGGGGATTGACCCTTGAATTAATTTATTGTGAGGACTGGCTGTGACTACAGTGGAGGAGCTGTTGTGCAGGGGCTGATCCTTCAGAGAAGGGTTCACTTTAGCAGAGCTCTGTTGCCTGCCAAGTCTGCCTTTTGGGTGTGTTGTCTGCAGAGGCAGCAGGATGGTGCTCTAGCTGGGTCTGAAGTTGGCCACAGGGCATGCCAGCCCTGGGGTCTTCTGGGAGGGGCCTTGCCTCAGACCAAGTTCAGCAGCAACCTCTGCTCTGCTTGGGGCCACGTGGAATGAGCCACAAATCAATCCATAGATGGCTGTCACCACACTGGCCTTGGAGATGCCTGGGAGAGGCTAAGCTGCAAAACCAGGCCCACTGCCACTAGTGCCAGGCACGGAGGCTAGATCCTATTATTTCGGTTTTGTGAACCTTTGAGATACTTTAGGAAAGTCCAAAGGATGTGTCCAGACAGGCCATTGAAGTGGAAAAACCACTGGAAGTGGCATAGGTGGGCTTGAAAGTTGGGTGGCGCGGGGCCTCAGGGAATCACCATGGTGGGGTGAATAGTGTTAGCCAGATTAATGGAAGCTCAGATATGGTAGCCAACTGCATCTGAGAGGAGGGAGGACTCAACAAAAAAACAATTGCTTCTGCCAGCACTTCTGTCTGGGAGAAAGCTGCCCCTCCAGCTCTCACCATGAAGCCAGACAATTCAGTTCCTCCCCATATGTCCCTGGCATCTTCTGAGCTGCTGCCTCAGCATGAGCTCAGAGTGAGTGAATCCATCAGGAAGTAAGTTCATGCCCAGGCCTTTTAAGAGAAATACCTGGTACTCCAGCCACCCTCTATCTTACTCAGTTACAACCTGCACTGGTTTTCACAGCCAGAAGTTATGGGGACTTTACTCCCTGGCACTAAAACCCTGGGCTGGGGAGTTTGGTGTGGGGCTAGGATCCCTCACTCCTCAGGGGGGGACCTCTGTAACGAAGATATCCCTCCAGATCTTTAACCGTCACATGTGCATGTGAGACTAGCCCATTCCATATTTGGCTCCTCTTACCAGTCTCAACATGGCTTCTTCAGTATGTCCTTAGTTGTAGGACTTCTGTTCAGCTAGACTTCAGATTATTCTCAACGATGGCTATAAGTTTAGTTTAGTTGTAATTATGCAGTTTAGTTGTAATTTTGATGCGGTCATGAGAGGGTGCAAGGACAGCCTTTACCTACTTCACCATCTTGACTGGAAATCTTCCACATTGAGTTTCTTGATTCTATTTTATTGTACTCATTTTCTGTAAATGAATCAATTATCAGCCTAAAACCAAAGCAGAAAACTTTCAGCTGCATATTCACTTGCTCTGGTTTTGGAAGAAAAAATAATCTATCTTCTCTCAAGGTTGGTCTAAAATATTATGCTGATTTTACAGAATAATCTAAAATCTTCTTATAATAGTGTGTTGTTGTTGCCTGAGTAACTGTAGAACTATAATGATGGTTGCAGTAACCTCACCTGATAATTTAGTCCACAAACATATATGAATGTGTTATGAAGGCACTAAGCATAGAGAGATAGTTAAGATAAAGCTCCTGCCTTGAAAATATCTCATTTCCATAGGAGAGATGGCACAAAATCAAAAAGTCATCATGTAGTAGTTTAATGATATTAGAAAATGATGTACAAGTTTGTCTTACCACTTTATACCTAACCATATATTGTTTTTATAATAGAAAAAAATACATTTTCTTACATTAAAAAGTCTTCGGAGTTGAATATGTGTCTCTTGCAGCTCTACTGATTATTTGGAACTCCAGGAACTTGGCATTTGAAGTCCATGAAAGCTCATTCATCCTTGACCACTTTTCAAGTATGGAAATGCTATATTTCCCTTTGAAGTTTGCAACTGAGTGCTTGCATTTTTTTCATCCCCAAGCAAAGCAAAAACAAATGAACACAAAGGGAAGAGAGGTTTCCATTATCATTGTTAGACACAAATGTAAATCCCTGTGACTGCATGTTTCTGATAAGTTCTCTTATCACCTAACCACACTAATGCACGGACCTGGAAAAATGCTGTGGTTTCTTTCTAACTTCTATAGGTTCTTTCATTTATTGAAGGCCTTGCATGTCATGTCCTCAGCTAAGTACTTGAGGAAGAGGAAAACTCACATAGAAACTCACTTAACATTAAGGAATAAACAGTTGATCAGAGAGGACTTCTTTCATAGATCTCTAACAGAAAATATTTCTTTTATTAAAAACATTTTGACATTCAAAAATTCAAATCCAACATGACCAGTTTGGGGATAAGAAATAAATCCAAGTTGGTGCCATCAACTATAACAGAATTGGATAGCTCATCACTCAATAATTTCTCCAGGATTGTGATGAACTACTCCAGATACACTGCATTTTTCATATATTCTCAGAAAAAAAAACTAAAATTCAGCATATCCCCTGCAAGATTTAAAATATCATAATTATTTCTTACCTCTCAAGAGAATACACTTTGGTACAGATGCTGAGAAAAATGTGAGCTACGGAGAGTGATTTGACAGTTGGTATATAGAAGAGCCTCAAAGAATGAAGTATTTTGATATAATTTAAGTCACATGAGACTGATCAACTTCTGGAGTCAACTTCATTAAAATAAAACTACATGAGATCCTATTCAAGTTTTTCCATCAAGAAAAATAAGATCAATACTTTCATCAGTAGTAATGTCCCCCAAATATAGCCATGAATGATGTTTATCCAGCCTCAGTTTCTTGTTCAATTTCAAAATCTATCTCAGAATATATAGTGTCCCCTTCTATCAGATTAGACACTATTTTCTTGTCACATATTAAACGTTATCTAACGTCTAATTTCTCTTAAGATACAATGAAAAATTCAAACATATTTTTCTATTCCAAACAAAACCATATGCAAAATATCTCCTTTTCTCTCCCAATAGCTTGCCCAGCTCTATTATATTTCAGGTTATATTTCTATTATCATGAATTAGAAATGCATAATCAAATGTATTTGAATTTTATTTTATATAAGCCCCTTCAGACCATAAATTCTGATGGATCCATGACTGTAAAATTTCATTTTGTAGAGTTCCCTGCCCCTGGAATCTTTGAGGAGTGTTATTAAATTCTGTTACCTATGATGTTCAATTTTATGTGTCAACTTGACTGGGCAAAGTGATGCCCAAATAGCTAGTAAAAGATTAGCATTTGGATCCACAGATTGAGTAAAGAAGATCACCCTCACCAATGCAGACAGTCATCATCCAAACTGTTGAGGGCCTTAATAGAATAAAAAGGCAGAGAAACAGCAAATTTACTCTTTCTCTTGAGCTAACACATTGATTTTCTTCTGTTCTAAAACACCAGCATTCCTGGTAATCAGGTCTTTGGACTCAGCCTTGGACTTACACCATAAACTCCCCTGGTTCCCAGGCCTTTGGACTCAGACTGAAGTATACCATTGGCTTTCCTGGTTCTTCAGCTTACAGATAGCAGATATCATGGGACTTCTTGGCCTCCATGACACCACAAGGGCCAATTCCTATTGGTCCTATTTCTCTGAAGAATGCTGATTAATACAGTTCACAAGTATAAAAGATACAAGGTCAGACAATTAAGTTCATGAACTCATCCTAGAAAAAGTGCTACATGCCTCATTGCTGAATATCACTATGGTCACCTTCAAAATACTCCCCTTGGGAAGCTATGCACCGATCCCAGCACCTAATCCCCCCTTCAAAGCAATAATTTTGGAACTCTTTTTCTGGAATGGCCATCAGAGCTGTCATCGTATTACCCTTGATGTCCTGCATGTCATCAAAATGCTTCCTTTCAATATTTCCTTCATCTTCAGGTAAAGAAAGAAGTCATTGGGGGCCAGATCAGGTGAGTAGGGAGGGTGTTCCAATACACTTATTTGTTTACTAGCTAAAAACTTCCTCCCAGACAGTGCCCTGTGAACTGGTGCATTGTCATGATGCAAGAGCCATGAATTGTTCGCAAAAATTCAGGTCGCCTGACTTTTTCACACAGCCTTTTCAGCACTTCCAAAGAGTAAACTTGGTTAACTATTTGTCCAGTTCGTACAAATTCATAATGAGTAATCACTCTGATATCAAAAACAGGTTAGCAACATTGTTGCAACAAGTTGGTGAACAGAATTGTCAGACCTCCTATATGCAACTGAAAAGTTTTATTGGCTACATTTTCATGCATTCAATTTACTAACAGATATTTATGGAATACCTACCGGAAGTACAATATAGTGAAACTGTAGTTTGTACAGGGACAAATGGAAATGAGAAAAGAAGTTGCTGAAGAGTACGTGAGGAAGCATGAAGTGTTTCAGAAAGGATATAAATTTGATATAAAGCTTCATTTCTTATGTGAAGAATTATTGAGAAAGAGCATTCTAGCAGAGGATTCCATATGTAAATGCCAAGAGGCAAGGGAAAACATACAATGCATGGGAAACTGCAAGTGATTTGATAAGTATCGGGCTCATGAGGGGAAGTCCTGGGATCTGAGTTTTCAAAAATGGGCAAAGAACAAATCATGAAGGACATGGAGGAGTGGTTTTCTCAGGGGAGTTTTTAAAGGTTTGAGATAGGTTGCTTCCAAGACCAGATTTATATTTGAGAAAGTGTTTCTGTAGCAATTGGGAGCTGGACTAGAAGAAAGCAAGGCCTGCAGCACGGAGAGAAATGAGAAGTCTATGCAAAGTCCTGGCTGAGTTAATAGGGTATGAATCAAACGCTGAAAAGGGGAGAAGGCACCTAACAGATACTTACTAGGAAGTAGAATTGTCAAGACTCAGTGACTTAGATAAGGAAGTGAAGAGAGAAATAGGAGATGAAACAGACTCCCAGATTTCTTCATGAACCTGGAGGTCTTGTTTAGAGATTCTATCTGGGAATGTTGTTACTTACAATTCTTGATGGAAACATATCCCTGTAAATTTAGAAAGTTCATCTTATTAATCAACTTGGGGGAATGAAACGTGAATGAAAAGAGATGTGAACAGCTACGAGTATAAAGATCAAAGACACAATACCCTTAGAATCAACTGGGTGGTTGGTAGTTTTATTAATCAAGATAATGCATTAGGAGAAAAAGCAGACTTTGACAAGAAGGAATATTGGCTGTCATGAATTCCAGTTCGTAAAACATGAGATTGAAATGCCTCTTTTAGGTTCAGATGAGGACGCTCTGTAGGGAGTTGGTTAAGTGGATCTAGAACTCGGAGGAGAAATCTAGGGTAGAGATTTGTGAGACATCAGACAATTGGTGGTAGTTGAAGTCATAACTAATGTAGACCTAAAGTATACATTAATATTCTTTACTAGTGTATCAGACTTGATCAGAATAGTCAAATTCTTCAAACAATGTTCATTCAGTCAATCAATAATTAATAACCGAACATCTTCTAGTGCAAGGACCTAAGTGAGAGGCTTGGTACAGAGCTGTGAATAAGACAGTACCCAACTTCAAGACATGTATATTCCACCTAGGAATTCAGATGTTAAACAGTTGGTTACACAATACATTAATTATGTTTGGGATTTGGGCCACTAAGAAGAGATATAGAACATTTAACTGGAGAAACAGACCTTGTTAAGGGCAAAGTAGAGTGATTCACATGAGAGTTTCGAAAAAATTATTTTGAGCTAAGTTTTAACGGTGAATTAACTAGGCAAAGAGAGGAAATGATCATTCCAGTTGGAAGGAATAGAATGTGCAAAGGGCCTAGGACAAAAAGATGATGAAACACTCCAGGATATGAAAGTCAGTGGGACAAGCAGAAATGGGTATAAATATTCCATGTTATTAAGTTGAAATAGAGAGTAATTTATTTGAGCAAACATTAAGTAAATATGATCATAATATGAAATCCATATCATCTGGGATTTCAGGCCCCTTATTTAGAAACTCAAACCCCGGTTGATGAAAAACAAACAAACAAGAAAGCATAAATATGGTTTGGAAACAGAACAAATTAATGTGACTTCATCGAATGTCATTGGACTCCACTTAGTTCTGCAAAGATATGTTTCTAATAAGTCAGAAATCAATCTCTGAAATAGATTTCAAGATCTTAGCTAGATGGCAATACAAACACACTACAGAAGAATATGCTTTTATTTTCATAAGCATTTAACTGCAAAATGTCCTCAGAGCACTCAAGGTTCAGGAATAAAAAGATCAACCATAGTTTCCTATTCAGACCTAGAAGGAAGTTATGCATTCATTCTGGATCCTTTAGCTTCCTGGTGTCTCCTCTCTGTTATTGCCAATACCTAACTTCTAATGGGGCCTAGTTATGCCATATGTAAGTTATTATTACCTATCGCCGTTTTATACCCATAAAAACCAAGCCCCAGACAAGAATTGTACAATGCCAACAAAAAGAGGAATAACAGCAACAAACATTCTCATTCTTCTTATTTCCAATAGTGTTTTGGGTAATGTTTTCTGAATTATTGTTCAAATATCAACTTGCCTATGTGCATTTTACCCATTCAAGCCAAAGGTGGGAGCAGTTATACATTTAGAAGGCATTTACACACAATTGAGAGCACTCACGATTGTTTTGTGGATAAGATAAACATTGTCTGAGGCTTTGTGCCTTGCTCTACAGTTTTTGGAAACTAACTTCCATGAGACCTTTCCTTGCACCTAATGGTTAACAAGGACATCACTTTAGCATCTCCGCCTCCTAGCAATTTCACATGTAATGGTTACAGCTCTCTCCCACTCTGTGCTGCAGGGCTGCACAGGGAACCCACCAAAAACCTTCAGCAGATCTGGTTTTAGCAAGTCACAGGTCCAGAAGGGAGAAACACACCAGCTAGGTTCTTTCTAATCAAAACCTAAATACAGTTTCTCCGCAATATCATAAAAGCAAGACCATCACATTTGTTTAAAAAAAAAACACACACACACACACACAAAAACAGCAGAGCATATTGTAATGGAATCATTAGGATAAACCCGAAAGCGTGTTCACAGATATCATGACAGCGTTGTGGATGCTAATTGCTATCTAAAAACACCACTCCAGTCTAAGTGCTAGTATTCAACCAGGGTGCATTCTGTCAAATGCTGTTTGGCCAATAATTGAAAGCGTCATTAAAAATTTACTGAAAGGAATACTGGAAACACCATAGAGGACAAAAGGTGTGTTTGAAGCTCCAGTGCTTGTCAATGATGCCACATCAAGGGACAAGCACCAGGGATCTAGATATGGGAGAATGGATTAGGAGGCAATGGTGCAGAGTGCTTTTTTTTCTTTTTTATGTGAATACCAAACCCAGAACTGCCTGCCTTTGAGCTCCATCAGCCCACTATGATGAAGCATTGGTTATCCCATGCACCTCCCATCTAAGAACTGTACTACCTACGGATCTACATCTTATAAATATTTGATTCAGCTACAAATTTGAAAAAAAAAATCACCAGTCTCTGAATTATTTAATTGTTTTTGCCAAAGCCCTAAATTATTTTTCCTGTAATAAAATAAAATGTATTGGGTGGGAAAGGAGGCTCCAAAGATGCAAACACCAACTCAAGCCCTAACAGTTCAGGGTCCAGCCACACAGATTTCTTTACGACATAAGTGGTCTACTTGGCTGATAGCAGCAGAGACTTGGGTCAATACTGTCATTCCCGCCTGCTAGCACTGCAAACTTCATGCATTCTACTTTGAATTAATGTGACCACAGGCTATTTCTTGTAGGATGTAATGAAGAAATTGGCCAAAGCTCCTGCAAGAGATATAATGTTGACATGAATTCTTTAAAACACATAAACAAGCCTTGAAGACTAGAAAGGTCATGGTGAAAGAAGCACATTTCCTTTCTTTAATATTTATGGGAAGAAAAGAATGCAAATCTGGGAAGTGACTTATGAGCATTAGCAATGGGTAAGTCGCAGAATGTTCCAAGTGACCATGGGGACCCGACAGGTGACTCGTCTTTGGGAAGGACTGTGAGGAGATGCTATAAGATGCTGTCGTGTGTGTGTGTGTGTGTGTGTGTGTGTGTGTGTGCTTGCACGTGCACACACACGCACACACACATGTGCTAAAATAGTGATGTTAAAAAATTGTAACTAAAAGAAATTATATGCTCATCAAAGTTCACATAAAGATAGAAAAATATGGGGCAAAGAAAACTTAAGGAAAGAAAAAAGCAGCCATCAGATATTCCCATGGTAGTTTAAGAGGATATTGACAAGGAAATCCTCAGGGAACTGCAAAATCCATCATGGTACCCAAAAGAATAAATGCAGCACTAGACAGACTCTAAAACAATCTCCATTGTTCCACCTCCTGGTACTCATGCCCTTGTGTCATCCCTCCCATTGTGACTGTGACTAGGTTCTAACCAATAGAATATGGCAAAGGTGATGGAATGTCCATGGCTTCAGGTGTGTGATTACATTACATAAGATTGTAATGCCTGTCTTGTGAGGAGAATCTCACCCTTGCTGGATTTGAGGAAGCCATGCTGGGAGGCCTATGTGGCAAGGGACTGAGAGCAGCCTCTGGCCAATAGGCAGCAAGAACTCTAAGCCCTCAGTCCTACCGCCTGTCAGGAACTAAATGGGGAAGTACATTCTTCCCCAGTTAAGCTGCAGCTGACTCTACACCTCACCTGACCTTGAAAGCAGCCTTGTGAGACTCTGAAGCAGAAGCTCTAACAAAATTGTGTCCAGAGTCCTGACCTACTGCAACTGTGACACAATAAATCTGTGTTGTTGTAAGTGGCTAACTTTGTGGCAATACTGTTATGCAGCAATAAATAACTGATAAAGATTCTAAGGGTTTTAAGTAGGATTTTTCGTTCCTAAAGGCGTCTCCTTTTTACCGTGTGATCACCAATTACAAGTGCTACCAAAAATAAAGACCACTACTAGGAAGCTGTAGAGGACCAAAATGTCAAGATATCATTGAGGGGAACAATGTGATATACAGAAAAACCATAGAACTGGTACTTGTGGATCTCCACTTATTCTCCAAGGAGTATGAATTCTGACTTTCTAAAGAAGTGGTAACTATCCATATTTCGTAGCACATACAGATGTGCCAGCAAATGGAACTAATTAGCCAATGGTACATTAAAAGGAGATTTAGAGTCAAATAGATTCAGGCTTAAATCCCATCTTTGCCATTTCTTAGATAGGACAATATATTGAGTATTTCCTCATCTGAACAATTAAAATAATCAAACCAACCACAAATGGTGTTGAGAAAATGAATAAGGTACATAACATTAGGATGGAAGGTAACAGGTGCTCAATAAATACTAATTCTCCTCCCCTTACTTTATGCCACAAGATTAGTGCATCCTAGATCCTAGAAAAGAATATATGTTTTTAATTGGGGAAAATACAACACTAAAAGGAAATGTGGCCCAAGAAATATTGGCGGCACCGAAAATGAAAGTTCGATTATATAATTATGAATAATTTTAACAAAGGGTAAACATCCTAAGGACTCAAGGTAGCTGCTTAGAGTGTCCTTCAATAAGTTCAATTTTTTTAAAGCATGCGAATGAAAAGAAAGGAGAGTTACATAATCACTAATTCTAAGCAGAAGGAAAGAATGAAAGCTTACAAAGAATGTCACAAAGTCCACAAGCCAGAAGTTAACTTTGTCTTGAAAAGTACAAAGACAAAAAGCATTTATTGTAGTATGTTTGAAAACAAGAGATGAAAAGTAAGAGAGTGTCTTTGTTTGAGAAAGATGGTGGTATAAATATTATCTGGTGGTATAAATAAAATGACTTTTTCTTTGCAATCATCTTCACCAAGGAGGGTAATCATCAAATAAAAAAGTGAAAGATAAATATAATTAACACATAACCAAAGAGTAAGACTGTAGAGATGATAGGAAAATTGTGTCTTGGCTCAGACACTCGTAATCATTCCCAGGACAAACAGTTTGCAAATACAATCAGAGAACCACTGTAGTAATTTTTTTTAAATCTTGAAAACCAGAGAGACCAAAAGCTACAAGTAGGCAAAAATTTTAATTTTTAAATAGTAAACACTTCAAAATAAATCTTTATACTGATACCTACCTAAATTATCTAATGGATAATTAAATGGATGGTTTGTAAGCACTTTGAGAAGAAAACATTTATCACTAGGAGCCAAAATGGGTTCACTAAGAAGATGTCAGGCCAAACAAATCTTATTTATTTTCTAACAAAGTTACCAAAATGGTAAATCAGGAGATACTGAAGGCATACTGATGAGGTCTGGAAATGAGAATTGAAAGAATTATTTTATAGCCTGGAGTATAGGACTTGAGGGAAATCCTACCTTCATGTGTTTCAAAGACTGTCATAAGGGATGAAATCATTAAGCATTACTGCATCCTTCGACTCAGCTTAGATGACTGTGAGGAAGCTCTCTCAGATCATTTAAGTTCAAATGTGATACCCCTCCTACATGCTGCTATAGCACATCTACAGAGGGTGCTAACAAAATGTATACACATTTTAAGAAAGGAAAACTGTATTAAAATTGTAATACTCAATATATACCAAAAATAAAAGATGAATACAAGTCACCTTTGACTTCTGCAATTACAAGAGGTTCTCAGAGTGGTAAACCATCAGCATCCAGACACTTCTGATTACAGCAAACTACTGCTTGAGCAATGCTGACCAAAGTGTCCACTTATACATTTTTTGGCACCCCCAGTATATTTCCACTCTAATAGTACTTGTCAGATGCATGCTTAATTGCCTACCTTTCCACTAAATCCATAGGGTAAGATCCACAGGTAAGACCATAAGGAAAAGACCCACTCTGTCTATTTTATTACTTTATCCCCAGGGTCTAGCACCTGATACATGATACATTTTTTTCTATTTGTATTCTATAAATACTTGCTAGTGGACTGAACGTGTAAATAAATGAATAAAAATATTTGTATGTCACAG
Organism: Rhinolophus sinicus; assembly: GCF_036562045.2. Lineage (NCBI taxonomy): Eukaryota > Metazoa > Chordata > Mammalia > Chiroptera > Rhinolophidae > Rhinolophus > Rhinolophus sinicus. The sequence continues at coordinate 38,298,363 of NC_133758.1, read as the reverse complement.
AGATGTAGTTTTCATTTCAATATAAAGAATTACCTTCTTATAATTAGGAATCTTTATGATTTATTCAAAAATAATAAATTCCTTTTTATGAAAATGTTCAAGAATAACCTGAAAAACTAATCATTCAAGTGATATTTTGTACAGTGGGATAGAAGTTCAATCAATATATACTGATAACAAAAGATGAATACAAGTCATGTGTACACATTTTTGCCCACCCCCACCCTAGTATATAAATGTATATATATATATATATATATATATATATATATATATATATATATATATATATATATATATATCAGGGGTGCAAAAAAATGTATACACATGACTTGTATTCATATTTTGTTATCAGTAGATATTGAGTATTACAATTTTAATACAGTTTTTTTCCTTTCTTAAAATGTGTATACATGTTTTTGGCACCCTCTGTATATGTATTTATGGCATCCAAGTTGACAATACAATTGGAGGGCTTTCTTTTTTCTATTGGTGACCTATATTAATCTAAATCACAACAAATTTGTCAAATTCTCATGCAACTTTATACTCTATAGCTATAGTCCACAGGTCCAGAATCAATAGAAAAGATTTCTCCAACAATGCATCTTAGGATGACAGGCTCTTTGTTTTCTTTTGTTGAACTATATGATGAAATGACAATTAAACTGCTGCATTTGTCCATTCCAAGGTTATTCATAGGGTGTTCATCGAATGGTAGCCACTTTGATTACATATATTGCAAGGTATAGCCCCCACCCTCAAGGAGACCATAACCAAGTACCGGGTATGGTGGGAACGGCTTCATTAGAGTTATGCCATTTTTGGGGGGAGTCCAAACAAGGGATGCCTAACTCAGCCTGGAGGAGACAGGGCTTACCAGAGGAGATAATGCTGGGCATGACTCTTAAAGTAAATTAGAAGTTAGCAGGCTGGACAAGGGGTCAGCAGACTCTGCAAATGGTCTGGTGTGGCTGAAGTTTCTGGTCCATGTAAATGAAGGGCTTAACAACTCTGGTCATTTTTATATAGACAGGGAAAGATGTCAAGGACTTCTCCCTCCCCTTTATCCCACTGTCATTGCCTTATTTCAGGCTGCCACTGCCTTTGTCTGGAGGTATTATAATAACTTTCTAATGCCTCTCCCCTCTGACAATCTTTCTTTCCACTTTTTAATTCATCCTCTACACTTCAACAGATTTAACTTTCCAAAACCCAAATCTGATCATGTCATTCTCCAATTTCATCTTTGCCTATGAGATAAAGTCCAAATTTCTTAGTGCAGCATATCAGCATTTTACATTCCAGTCCCTTGCCTTTCTAACATGATCTCCTGCCTTTTCCCTCCTTACAACTTAAAATGCAGTGAGTCATAAAAACTCAACATACCCTCCTGTGCCATATCCCCTCACACTCCTGAACTTCATGCATAGTATTTCCTTTTCCTAGAATGCCTTTCTATGGAGAGAGCTCCAACTCACCTATCAAAATGTTCTTCAGTAAAGCCTTTCCTAACACATGTGGGAAGTTATTCCTTCATCTTCCCATAGTCCTTTGCACCTGTTCCTACTATACCAATTTGCATATTGTATGTGTTTCTTTCTATATAACTTCCCCATCCACAGAACTAACCATATTCAGCTTTCTTTGATTTACCATTTCCCTTCAGAATTAGCTTGGCAAACAACAGGTATTCAGTGTTTGTTGAATGAATAAATGAGCCAGTTTCTTCATATTAAAATGTATACCCTTCATTAGTTTGGTCTTTTATTTAGACCTATCATCACCATATGTCTGAACGTGGAAAACATGTCTCATCTCTCCTCTTTGATTTATACTTCTTGCAGGCACTGCCCCACCTGTCAACTACCCGATTATTCCAAACAACTGTCTCCAAAATCAACAGACAGGCCTCCAATGCTGTGAAGACTCACAAACAGATTGGAACACTCTACTAATGAACAGTTACAAACATCTTTGTTAGAAATAACCTGTACATGTGTCGTGTGGGGCGGCCTGCGGGGCCTCTGGTCCCACTCCTCACATAAGAACATAGAATATGGCTAGGCCAAAAAGGAACACCCACGGATCCATAGGTAGGGGAGTCATACTGTTATAGTCTCACTGGAGGCTGGATTCACACGCCGTGCGACCTGCTGTCCACTTTCTGCCAACCAACCGACTCCTTGACTCCACTCCCTAACGCAGCCGTGGCAGTTATATTAGTGGCCAATGGCTCAAGGGCCACAGCTGACGGCCAACTAGCCACAGCTGACGGCCATCTACTACCCGAGCCAGCACCTTTCCAAGTGAGGCCGAGAGCCTGGAAACTGGTCTCTGGGGTTCTGCACCCACAACATGTTTTAAACGTCTGATGAAATTTGAGTGTGAAAATGAAGATTGCTAATTTGGAAGCACCTCACACAATATTACCACAAACACGAAAAAGTGCCTTGAGACAAAGGCCTAAAAGAAAGTCCTTCCTGCCCTGGGATAAATTAATGTATGTAAACAGGAGACGCATGAGGAGTCTTTACACTGTTGTTCCCCAGGAGGAGGGGAATAGACACGTGTTCATTTTATGGGTAGTCAGCAGGAAGAGCTCACACTGGAGACTGCGGTCCATTCCTGCTCTTTCATGCAAACTGATCCATGATCCTTCCATCATCCAAAAGAGCATATGTTAAACAAGGGGGAACATTTATGTGTGATTCTTGTCATAAAAGTGAATTCTTGTCATAAAAGTTCAAATCTTTATCTCACAGTTCTTTCCCAGAATGTGGAAAACTTGAGGCACTGATGATCCAGAAGTCTGATGGCTTCTGGAAAACATAGAACAGATATTGTGCAAAAAACAGAAAATATATTTTATATGTAATATATATTATATATGTAATATATACATATATGTAATATAATATAATATAATATATATATAAATGAAGTGGAAATTAATGTACTATTTGAAGGTAATCAGCCTTTCCAGAATTACTTCATGGTCATAGATTTCGTGTTGATGCTGGCTAATTAGCCAAATATGAATTACATGTGTATATTTTAAGTATGTATGCATATTAAAGGATTTTTCTTTTATTTCATTGTGAAGCAAACCATTTGATGTGGCTCTGCATAAAGCTCTAATACACATCAAAAAGCAATCAACAAACTCTTTGAATACATCAAGCAGGATAATTTAGATGGTTTTTAATCATGATTATGAAAATATAATTAGGTGGTTTCATGTTTGTTGTTGAGTATATGTAAGGGAAAGTGATTCTCCAAATAGAAAATGTGGGCAATATTACACAGAAACCACAAGAGAACAGTATGTATGAGGCACAAGCGGGCACGTACACATGGGCGTACGGGCGCGCGCGTGCACACACACACACACACACACACACACACAAAGAAACCACTGTCCCTTTCTCCAACATATCAGCTGCTTTCATATTTAAAAAGAATATTATTTTTTTCAAGATGCCAGAAGAAATCTTATTTAATAAACTGATTACATAGAAGTAAGTTTGAAAAATGCCTCCCTTTAATGCCATCATAAACTTTAGCCGTTGCCTGCAATTTAAAACAAATCCTCCCTGCGATGGCCCCAACAGAAAAAGCGGGGGCGGGAGGGAAGGCCCATCAGTGCTCAAGCAGCTCATGTGTCATTAGTGACCGCTGGGAGTAGGTACAGTCATGGATCTGCACAGCTAAATGATTGTGCACTTGTGGCCTTTTCTAATCCATTTGAAATAAACCCGATATTTATTTATCTCCAATTGTCCAGTTTAGAAGTTAAAAGGATCTGTAAGTTCTCATGCAAGGGGATGAAACACACACACTCAAATTGCTGGGTTGGGCCAGCCTACCCAGGCATTCCCACCATGGCCAGGAGAGATGACAGAGGGACTCCATTCCCCCTTTCCCAGATGGCCTCCATTCCCCTAGAGTTTCCTGGTGAACTCTCCCAAGCCACATTTTATTTTTTCCCCTGTGCAGCCAGAGTTGATTACTGGCCCCATTAGAAAAATCCATCCTTCCTAGTCCATCTCAGAAATCATGTACAAGAGCCTGAGCTTGCACTTGGAAGTAATTTGGTCACCAGCAAATTGGCCCCTTTTGTTAGGAAATTCAAAGAGTTGCAGCACTATGACTTTAACGAAGCCACAATTAGAGTGGCTTTCTTCCAGCACCATGTGTAATCTGTTTTACCACGAAAATACAAAGTTGCTGTCTGTGCACACAATTTTAGCGTTTCTGGTTTTTATGCCATCTTACTTACAAGAAACTCCCAGCTGTTATAATTTGTCTCATCCATCGCTTTCTTGTAGAACCAGCCTTTGTTCCTTTTTTTCAGTGCCAGGGACTTGCTGCGTTTCACCTGATGTGATTTGTCCAGGCATTAATAATGCATCTTCAAGATGCAAGATGCATGAATTCCTTTAGTAACAGATCTGCTGGCAGAGGGCTGAATTGTATTGTATGGCTTTGCTGCAAAAAGGGAAGGCAAAGGGACAAAGGGAAGGTCATCATCCTCGGGAGTGAGGGGTATTGGTTATTTCAGAACATCATTTCAACCACCTTATGGTAAGAGCATGCTGAGGATGGTGAATATTAGACTAACAATTTCTTTAAACAGGAAAAAAGAAAGAAAAAAACTCTTGCCAAATCTGCAATTTGTCCCCATAGGGGACAGTGAGTTGCATACACAGATGACAGTTCAGGAAGTCCAGGGCATCTGGCTATTCTCATATCTCACTCGGTACACATCAAGGGAAATTTCCTATTCATAGGTCCTTACTCTCCCTTCAGACCTCAGGGCACATTCCAGCTACCTCCTCAGTGGCCTTGATACGACTATTGTTATTGTTACTTATATGAATTTTTTATTATCTTGCATTTGTGAAGAGCATGGATTTTCAGGCTGCTTTATAATCATTAATAAGTTATTTCTCACAATTATCCTGAAAAGTAGGACAGGGTTCTTTTCTAAATGTTTCTGTTCAGGGGAAATCAGTGTAGATAGAATACAATGCAAGAAGTTCACAGGGAGTGTGCTTTTCAAAGTTGGAATAAGGATTCATTTAGAGGCCACCCCATCTCTTAAACCAAATAGCTACCTCTGGAATGGTAATGTGAACAATTTAAGGCAGAATGTGGGACCCAATTAGAAATAATCAGGTGCTTAGTGGACACAGCCGTAAACTCTGCAGGAAAATAACCCTGCTTCAGATGATCAGGGCTAGCAATACGACCTGGCTCCCACATCTTAGATTTTCTTAAGAAACAATGAATTTACTAAGTAATGTTGAAATCAGAAAGTTCAGCCATGTAGCTTGTGCCCATGGTCATTTAACTTCCAGTTTCTGTGTGGACTCCTGATAAGATTTGTCAATATACAACCAAACCACATTCCGCATATGGTCATTACAGTACGGTCACCTGCCTCCTACTCCCATTCTCACCACTGTCAACCATCCCCACCTCCACCCCGCCCCCCCCAAAAAAAATCTCATTTAATCAATAACATTTGCTTTCAGGGCAGCTCTCCTTTACTGCTGTTCCATCTCTGTCTGGGTTACCATAGCAACTATTCTCAGAGCAGTGTGATACCCAGTTTATACATTTCAGTCCTGTCACATGACTGACTACCTGCTTCTACTTTAATCATTGCTGGAGGGAACACTCAAAAGTGGCTGCTTCCTGCTTCCTGTTGCAGTCCACCAAACTGCCGTCATGTTTTACATTTCCTCCCATAACCTAGAAAACACGTGTTAATTGTGCTGACTTCCAAAGCAGAGAAGGGGGAAGGCTACAGTGGTGAGTAAAAGAACCCAAACAGCTAGAATTAGGAGAGACTTCCAGGCCCTCACAGCCAAATTCTTCTTTTTCCCTATAGAGATGCTCTCAGATGTGGCACGACCCCTTTTTTTCAGACCTTCATTGAAGAATAAAAGATGTTCTTGACCTCATCCTAGCCTGAGATCCATCATCCAGCCACCCCGTGACCTCTGAGCACTCATCTCCATTCGTGGAGCCATTGCATGGACCCCCTGCAAGGCGAGGCCTGGAACTTGGGGCTGTGAGGAGCCTCCCCTGTTGCAGCTTTGAGGGGTCCGTTTAAATCACATTATAAACCTAATGAAACACAGCTAATGAAGCACAGATGTCCTATCAGATTTGGAGCTCTGACTCGCTATAGAAGCCCAGTAAAAATAAATGAAAGGAGCCTTGTATCCATGGAAATGGGCAGCTTACATGTAAATTCTTCCCCCTCACCCATTTATGAGTTCATTACCATCTCTAATTCCAGGCCTTCTGAAAGCATTTGTGGCTTCTGGGTCAGTCATTTCCTGGAAACTCATGATGGGCTGGGCTCAAACATCCTTGGCTTGGCCTCTTTGTTCAGGGACATGGGAAAGTAAATAGGTGTGTACTTCTTATCAGTTGCACAAGCTCCTGGGTGTTTGTTTTTTTTCTGCTTTGAAGTGTAGAGGTGAATCTAGAGTCCTGTGTCCTCCTGGAACCCAAAAGTTGTCCTTTCACAGACCAGACTTCCATGTCTGTTAACTATAATACTAGAGAATTGGATCAGGAGTGATCTGGTACCAAAGAGCTCTTCTGTCACACTATCAATTATGCCAGATAATCGTTCCTCCTTTAGATTAAGACATTAAGGTTCCCTCATCATATGAAGATGCTCTCAGCCATTATTACAGTAGCTAATATTATTTGACACAGTCGTGAGAAAAAGTGACAAAAGCGGGGTAAATTTTGTTGGGAAAAGGTGTTAGACTGAATCAAGATTTTGAGGCACTCCTTGGGGTAGCAGGCATAGGCAGAACTTTTAGGAAGAACTGGGACACACCATGAGGGCATCAGCTGCCCAGTGGTAAGGGAATTCATGAAAAGAGAGGATGTGCTACGAAAAGAAGGGAAGGAATTTTGAACACCTTCAGAAAAAAAACTTGCCTCCGTCATAGATTCAGCTTGATAAAAATAACTGAGTTGCTTCTTTGGGGTATAGGACAAAGAATAATAAGTCCTCTCTGCCCATCAGAAGCTTTGTTTCTTCTTTTAGTTTTTTTGGTTAAGGGTAGCATGCATCCTCTTTGTTACATGTGTGCTTATAGAAAGAAACAGTTTGTGCTAAAGCTAAAGTGATTCTGGGACATCCTTTGGGGGGCAACTCTACATCTTTTATTTTTTAGATTATAATTTTGAATTCTTAAATTCTCTAAGATGTCTTCTGAAAAAGAGTATATGCTCTCAGTTTACACTTGATCTTAGCCAAAAGACCAAGAGGCAATGGTCTCTATTTTATTTTTAATATTTTAAAAAATATAGCAAACATACAATATTATATTAGTTTCAGGTGTACACCATAGTTGTTCAACATCTATACCCCTAAAGAAGTGATCACCGTAAGTCCAACAACCATCAGACATACTACCATGCTATCACAATATTATTGACTATATTCCCTATGCTGTACATTACATCCCCGTACCTTATTTGTTTTATACCTATTAATTTGAACTTATTTCCTTTCACCTCCCCCCTTTTTAAATTTTTCAATTGCAGTTTACATTCAATATTATTTTATATTAATTTCAGGTGTACAGCATAGTGGTTAGACATTTATATAATTTAAGAAGTGATCCTCCTGACTAGTCTAGTACCCACCTGGCACTATACATAGTTATTACCATATTATTGACTATATTCCCTATGCTTTACTTTACATCCCCATGACTATTTTGTAACTACTAATTTCTACTCCTTAGTCCCCTCAACTTTTTCATCCTGCCCCCAATCCTCCCATCTATCACCCAAACAAATCTAGTATCCATCTGACACTATACATAGTTATTACAATATTATTGATTATATTCCTTATGCTATACCCTACATCACCATGACTACTTTGTAACAACCAATTTGTATTAAGTTCTTAATCCCTTCCTCTTTTTCACCTGCTCCCTCATCCATCTCCCATCTGGCAACCATCAAAATATTCTCTGTCTCTATAAGTTTGTTTCTGGTTTGTTTGTTTATTTTGTTCTTTAGATTCCACATATAAACAAAATCACATTGCTTCTGTCTTTCGCTGTTTGACATACTCCACTCGGCACAATATCCTTCAATCCCCCTATGCTGCCACAGGTGGCAAGAATTCATTTCCTTCCATGGGAGAGTTATATTCCATAATATTACTCTTTATCCATCCATCCATCAACGAACACCCAGACTGCCTCCACATCTTGGCTATTGTAAACAATGCTGCAATGAACATATGGATGCACATGTCCCCTCAAAGTACAGTTTGGGGTTTCTTTGGATAAATACCCAGAAGTAGAATTACTAGGTCCTTCTTTATTTCTTGTTATAGCCTTTTTTTAAAGACTATTTTGTCTAATATAAGTATTGCTACTCCAGCTTTTTTTTTTTTTTTAATGAAATATCTTTTTCTATCCCTTTCCTTTCAGTGTGTGTGTCTTTCAATGTGAAGAGAGTCTCTTGTAGGCAGCATATGTAAGGGTCTTGTTTGCATATCCATTCAGCCACCTTGTCTTTTCAATGGAGAATTTAATCCATTACATTTAAAGTAATTGTTAGTAGATGTGTAACTATTACCATTTTATTATTCATATTTTTTATTTTATTTTTTATCACATTTTTTGTGTGTGTCTTAAAGAAGTCCTTCTAACATTCCTTGTAATACTGATTTGGTGGTGTTGAACTCCTTTAGCTTGTTCTTGTCTGGGAAGCTCTTTATCTGTCCCTTGATTCTAAATAACAGCTTTTCTGGGCAGATTAACCTTGGTTATAGGTTCTTGCTTTTCATCACGTTGAATATTTTGTGCCAATTCCTTCAGGCCTGCAAAGTTTCTGTTGAGAAATTATCTGAGAGTCTTATGGGAGCACACTTGTAGGTAACCAACTGCTTTTCTCTAGCTGCTTTTAAGATTCCTTCATTTTCTTTAATTTTCGGCATTTTGATTATGATGTATCTTGGTGTGGACCTCTTTGGGTTCATCTTGCTCATCTCTGTGATTTATGGCCTTGTATGTTTATTTCCTTTGCTAGGTTAGGAAAGTTTTCCATCATTATTTCTTCAAGTAGGTTTTCAATTCCTTGTTCTCTTTCTTGTCCTTCTGGTACCCCAAAGATGTGAATGTTGGTGCACTTGTTGGTGTCCCAGCTCCTTAAACTATCCTCTTTTTTTTTTTTTAGGATTCTTTTTTCATTTTGCTGTTCTGATTGGGTAATTTTTGCTACCTTATCATATAAATTGCTGATTCAATCCTCTGCTTCATCTAATCTACTGTTGATTCCCCCTAAAGTATTCTTCATTTCAGTTATTGTATTCTTCATTTCCTACTAGTTGGAAGGGATTGACCCTTGACTGATTTGTTATGAGTCCTTGCCATGACTACAATGGAGGAGCTGTTGTGCAGGGGCTGGGCTGATACTATGAAGAAGGATTCACTTTAACAGGGCTCTGGTGCCTGCCCAGTCTGCCCTTTGGATGTATTGTCTTTGGCAGTGGCCAGGTGGTGCTCCAGCTCAGTCTGAAGCCAGCCACAGGGTGTGCCAGACCCAGGAACTCCTGGGAGGGGCTCCATTGTAGGCCAAGTTCACCTGGCATGAGCCACAAAGCAATCTGAAGATGGCCACCTCCCACACTGGGCTTGGAGGTGCCCCAGGAGGCTAAGCTGCTACTATGCCAGGCTTGTGCTGCTCAGCAATAGGTATGGGGCACACCAAAGCCAGATGCTATTTATTTGGGTTTTGTGAACCTCTGAGAGATTTTAAGAAACTCCACAGCGTGATGCAAGAGAGGCTGTTTGTACGGAAAAGCCACTGGAAGTTGCTTGGGTGTGCCTGAAAGTTGGGTGGGGCAGGGGTCTCAGGAAATCACCACAGAGGGGCAGACTGATGGTGTTAGCCAGGTAGATGGAGACTCAGATATGTTGGCCACCTGAATCTGCAACTAGGAGTGGGGACAGCTCAACAAAGACACCATGAACTCCTGTCTGGGAGAAAGCTGCCCCTCCAGTTCTTGCCCTGAAGCCAGACAACTCAGTTCCTCCCCATATGTCCCTGGTGCCTTTTGTGCTGTTGCCCAGCATTGGAGCTCAGAGTGACTGAATCTGTCAGTGAGTAAGTCCATGTGTGGGCCTTTTAAGAGAAGTACCTGGTGTCTAGCCACCCTTAATCTCACCCAGCCACAGTCTCCACTGGTTTTCACAGCCAAAATTTGTGAGGACTTTTCAGCACTGGAACCCTGGGCTGGGGAACCCGGTATGGGGGTAAGACCTTCTCTCTCTTCTAGGGTGTACCTCCACAGCAGAGATATCCCTCCTGATTTTTCACCACCACACAAGGGTGTGGGACCAGACAGTTCCACACCTCTGCCCCTCCTACCAGTCTTGCGGTGGCTTCTTCTGTATGTCTTTCATTGTAGAACTTTGGTTCAGCTAGATTTCAGGCTATTCTCAATGGCAGTTGTTCTTTAGTTTCATTGCAATTTTGATGTGGTCATGAGAGAAGGCAAGCACAGCATTTACCTACTCTGCCATCTTGAGATATATATATATATATATATATATATATATATATATATATATATATATATATATATATTCTCAGTTTAAAAGCAAATATCTAAGTGTCAATAATACTTCCCATTAAAGTGCCCCTGTACAGGGACTGATTGTATGTCATGGTTACTTAATCTTTCCTGGAAACTGGAAATGAGAGACATTATAGATGAGGAAATTGAGGCACAATACAATAAAGGAAACTTCCTGGGGCCATGCATTAGTGTGAGCAATAGAACTGAATCTCCTAACAATAAATTTTAGACCCTGAATAAGAAAGCATTACAAGTCCTAGATATTTTTTTCTAAATAATCAATTTTGTCCGTTCTAATAGCTAAAAAATGAATGCTTCATAAAAATGGTCCAAGAAATTAAAGCTTAGGCTTGTGATTATTACAATGGTTTGTCAGCAGTAGTTTGTGATTTTGGAAGACTACTAGCTATATTAACAAAAGGATAAAAGTACAGTTCATTTTTCATTTGCCTAATATAGATATTTTTGCCTCACCAAAGAAAGAACTAAAGAGGAGTGATAAAGTGTCAGTGATGCAGCAACATAAATGACTTCCCCCCAAATGATGTAAGCGTCTTACTGCCCACTAACATGAGAAATTTTTACCGCAATTTAAGTGAAGAACTATTGGAACTCTCAGAAATAGAAATAACCCTGAGAAGAAAGAGAGAGAGAGAGAGAGAGAGAGAGAGAGAGAGAGAGAGAGACATAGACAGAGAAAGAAAAAACAAAGTACTGTGGACAGCTAAGCCTATTTACCTACTCTATACCACCTGACCTCTGATGGGGTGAAATGTGTCATAAAAACTAAACATAGTGACCTGTATGTGGAGAGGGAAGGTGTTGAAAGAGCCATCAGCTTATAATGACAACATGTGAGCTGTGCATCTTGAATCAACAACAGTTGCCTTGCTACTGTCTTCTCCTAGTTAAGACAAAGTCATTAGATTTAAGTAGTAAACACATTTACTAGGCAAAACCTGCTAAACAGCTGTCCTGGCATTCTTTGGTCAGCGCTATTTTACCTGTCCCACTATCTTGTTTTCTTTCTTTGCCTTTTATTCAACCCACCCACCTTCACATTTAGTAACACGTTTCAGACACAGTGGACTAGCTCGAACTCATAGAACATCTTAGATGTTTAAGATGTTAAAATAGTTCAGTTTTCCCACTACAATTTCAAAAGTGAAATAAAGACCAAAAGTGTGAGAATTATTTTTAAGTAACTTTAAGTAATTATTGACATTGTAAATTCAGAGATTTCCAATATTTGACAGAGTGTATGCTTTGAAGTGAAGAAGTTGAGGATTTTAAGTGTCAGAGTTCTAAGAGTTTGCTTCTGCTATCATTAAGCACCCCAGCCAGAGGGCAGGTGTGTGACGTGGAGGAGTCAGTCAGATTAGGGGTAGAAACCCACAGCCTTGCATTATTACTCTTTCTAATTACCACTCTCTCCAAAGTTAATAGCAACTTTTAAGCCTTACCTAAGAGAATGTCTACAAAGAAGGTAATAGTTGACATTTTGGAATAAAGTCCTCAGGAATACATCTTAAGCTAATAGCTCTGCATCTTAACATAAATGGAGGAATGCAATTCCATTCTATAAAGTACGTTTCAAAGCACTTTGACATGTCTTTGCTCATGTGTGTCTTCGGGATCCTACAGGGAAAAGAAAACATTTCACAGATGAACTACCAGAGCTGAGCAGTGCTTGACAGCCCCACAGAAAGCTAGGATCGGGTTCAGACTAGAACCCAGCTCTGTCATTGCCTCTTCTCTATTCTCTGCTCTGTGCTGCCACCTTTTTCTAAAATTGAATACTCAAAAAATAAGCTGGCTTTATACTTTGACTTGGTGTCCCTACTTTTTCTGGAAAAGCACAACTAAGATACAGTGACAAAAATAGCAGATTCCACAAAACCATATCTTGGAAACGTAATGCTTTATTCTTGGATTAGAAATAAAGCTATCTTTTGCTCTACTTGAAAGTTATCAATACATTTTTACAATCATATATCTTTAATAACAATGAATAATTTAATTCAAGTAACTATCACCAGATGAGTCCTGGACTAGGGACTCTTGTGTTTAGTCCTGATTCAACCACTGAGTGATCACCAGGTATCAATTTTCTCCTTTGTAAAATAAATGGGATAAACCAATTTATTTGTAAGGCCCCTTTCTTCATGTCTAGATTTTATGAATCTAAAATCTATCTTTTAGGATATTAGGCTGTCGTTACAACACTCTGTCCTACTAATCCAGCCTCATTTTCTCGTCCAAGAAAGAACAAAGCAGTGCTTTTCCCTCAGCTCCCACCTGAGTGCTCCCTACAGAATGAGGAGGAGTGTTTAGGTTTAAGCAGAGGCTCGAGGGCCTGCAGTACTTATCTATTCTGAAGACCTAGAGGCCCCAAAGGGAAACTGGCCAGAGCGGGACTGAAGAGAAACAGGTGTCTGAAAATGAATGAAAATTTGCCAGCCAGTTTCCCTCCTTCAGAACACCGCTGTGCCCTTTCCCAAGAAGTCCACAAACTCCCTACTGTCAGCAGCTAGGGGACCTCTGACTATTCTGCAAGGATCTTGCTCTTCAGCTGGACAAATGACAGCAAACAGAAAGAGGATCTGCTCAGCCCTGCCCCAGGGAGAACAGCCTTCCACACACACAGCCCAGAAATAAATTAATGTCCACCACCTACCATTTCATAGGAATGATGAGAGAAATAATAAGTCAGACATCAAACATCACTTGAACTCTTGCACCTCCAAAATTGTTATCTAATAGTCTGGTGGTGGTGGTGGTGACGATGGTGATGGTGATGACCACACTACAACAAGGATGGTGGTAGTGGTAGTATATATCAACCCATATTCTAATCATATGACTAGTCAATTGTTTCATTAAGCAAACTTACTAAAATATACTTGGCAAAATGTTTACCTCCCCCTCATGTTTATCTTGATAAATCCACTCTGAACCACTAGCTTGAGACTATTCATCTCAAAAATACATCTAAGTATGCTATCTTGCTCATTTCTTTCATGTATTAGTCAACAAATTTATACATCACACTGTACATGGCACTGTGTTAAGAATGAGAGAAAGAAAGCCAAAAAGTACACAGTGTCAGCCCTCAGATGCCATAGCGTCTAGAACAACTAACACCAACAGCAATATAAGTGCTGTGATAAAGATACTACAAAGTCTAGTGACAGCCTAACAGAAGAGAACTTTAATAGATATTCATTTGAGAATGAGAAAAACAAAAACCTGGTTCCCATTTTAAAAGTAAAATGACTTTAACCTTTTTTACAGTAAATGGTTTAAAGAAAAAGAAACCAATGATTATGAGAAAAAGACCCTTAAAAATAACATGGACATGAAAATATTCAGGTGTCATAGTCTAACATCTTTAGAGGAGTAGATGAACATTAGATGTTCTTTAATGGATTGAGATACTGAGGGAACTTGAGTTACAGTAATTCTGATTTCATTTATACAGGAATATCCTTGTCTTTCTATAAGGCATTTACCTGCTTGGTGAGAGTTGAAAATTGGCAGAGTATTTAAAGCATTCTATAATGTGTTCCATCACCTTTGAGCAGACCATTTCTGTGGTAGGCAGGTAGAGGGTGTGGAGCAAAATGGACTTGACAAAGGAATATGTGCTGATACTCTAAGGCTGCTTTTATGGCCAAACTTGCCACAACCAATCTTAAGCACACAGTTGACAATGCTCCACCCGAACATTCGTGCCGCATCAACAATGTTTGTTGGAATGGTAATGATGTTTGAATACTATACTGTCATTAATTGGACTGGCACAGGGTTGCCAGCAGTATATTGGGAAAGCTTTGCTGTTAAGGCTCTATCATCATTCCACTTCAATCCTGATGCCATGAAGATGTCCACCATAATTGTTCTTACCCTGTGCCTATCATCTGCTTTCCCTTCCTCCTGCAAACATGTCCTTTGTTCTACCCAAAAGGCAAGTCGTCTAGCCACCGTTTATACTGAGGTCTGAAAACATGCATCCTCTTCTGTTTTTGTTTTGTTTTGCTTTAATTTTCTCCCTTATTTAGTTCTTCTCTCCTTTTTCATCATATTTCCCTTACACGTTATCCCTCCATTCTTCTTCCCTTTCTCTCCACATCACTGTACCAAAGAGAACATTCTTTCCAGGCCTATTCTCCATTCTTTATATGAACACATCATCAACTTCCCTGCACATATTCCCTTTTATAACTAAGGAAGGGGATTTCTTTAACTAAGTCACAACAAATCTAAAAATCTATACATGACCAAAACAAGTTAAATAAGAAACATAATAAAACCTCTCCCATTTAAACTGAGGACAAGAAATTCTGCCATCAATTATGCCATCATCCGGGTAACACAAGAAGTACAGAAAAAGTGAGATGGGAAAATGGAAAGAGAGAAAAGTAATTATTTGTGTATGATGTGATTATCTACTCAGAAATGTAAAAGAATCAGTGGGAAAACTGTTGTGACTAATGTTAAGAGATAAATAACATTGCCAGATATAAGATCAATATAAAAAACACTGGTATCTTTATTTATCAACAATATCCACTTGGAAAAGGACAAATGAACAAAGGATCTTATCATGACAACAGCAAAACACTAAGATTAAACCAAATAATGAATGTGCTAAAACACTCAATATTGTACATGCAACAATTGTCTCCAAGTAAATGCATATGTTTAAAATAATCTCAATAAACTTGACAAACTGACTAAAGTTCATATAAAGGAGAAAAGGTTAAAAATATTCAAAAAGATTTAGGGAAAAAATTAAAATGTGAATGTACATGATCAAATATTATATATATTATGTAATTATATAAATTAAAATGGTATTTGTGCCTACAGATCACCAGAAAAGAGTAAAGAGAGAGGAATACATAGAAAAGTTTCATATACATGTGAATTTAATACGTAAGTCAATCAGGCATTTTAAATCAGTGGAGGAAGGGCAGAGTATATGCAATAAATAGCACTGGGAAAATCATTTCTGTACTTTGGAAGAAACCTCAGATTGCTATGTCTTTCCATACACAAAATAAATTCCAAAGTAATTCAAGAGATAAACACACTCAAAAAATGAAAATATAATGGAACAAAATATGGGAGAATATTTTTATAATCTTGTGATTAGGAATATTTTTCTAAGCAAGAATATAATGCAATATATATGTTCTATTTAAAGCTTCATAAAGAAAAAAGATGGATAATTAGAAAGAATTTTTAAGTTCTTTAAGATGAAGTATACCATAAGCAAAGCTAAAAGGCAAACAACTAGGAGAAAATATTAGCAAATATTTGCATTTAATGTTTTTCACACAGCAATCACTTTCAATAATATATAAAGAGCTTTTGCAAATCAAAAATAAAGCAACCTAAAGGGAAAAAAATGGACAAGAATATAGCTAACATTGATTGAGAGGAAACTATTTGTCAGGCAATATCCTAAGCACTTTACATGTATAAACTCAATTGATTTTCATTATAACCCTTTTGATCAGATACTATTATCATCTCCATTTTGCAGGCAAGAAAACTGACACAGAGAAATTTAGTAACTTGCTCAGAATTATACAGTTAGTAACTGCTAGAGTCAGGATTTAAATCTTTGTATTCTGACACCAGAGCCCAATTTACAGAAAACAAATACGAATAGCTAATAAATGTAGGAAAAGCTGTTCAACCTTAATCGCAATCAGGGAAATGCAGACACCAAACCACAATAAGATATTTTTACCTACTTGTTAGTTAAAAATAAAAAAAATCAAACTGATCACTGAGACCAACATTGCCAAAAGTGTAGGGAAATAATTACTCTCATACTCTTACTCTCAGTTATTGGGGATGTCCCTTGGTACAGCATTTTTAGAGGGCAATTTAGCAGGTCCATCAAACTTAAAAGGACATACACTTGAATCCAACAATTCTATTTCTACCCCATAGAAATACTTGGACATATGCCCAGAGACACAAGAAAATGAAAAACTGAAATAACCTATATGTCCATCAGTAAGGGAATGGTTAACAAAATGACTATACATCCAATCATGAATTGAATGTAGTAGAGTGAATAAAAATAATGAATTACATCTATATGAACTGACATGGAAAGATCTCTAAGACATATCATTAAGTACAAAAAGCAAGTTATCAAATAATATGTATAATCTGATAGCATATATAAATATGTACACATTATGTATTCACTTATTCAGTAGATCAAATAGACAAAGTCTCTCCTAAAGCTCACGTTCTGGTGGACAGGAAGACAATAAATAAGCAAACCAATAAAGAAACCGAAATAATTTTGATGGTGTATTAGTTTTCCATTGTCACTATAACAAATTACTGCTCACTTAGAGGCTTAAACAACCCAAATTTATTATCTCACAGGTGAATAAGAATCCCAACCCAAGACTCACCCAGAAAGGGCTGCATTTCTTCTGGAGGCTCTAGGGAAGGACCTGTTTCCTTGCTCAGTAGAGTTGTTGGCAGAATTCAGTTACTGTGGTTGTAGTACTGAGGTCCCCATTTCTTTACTGGCTGTTATCTGAAAGTCAGTCCCAGCATCTAGAAGCCACCTGCATTCTTTGGCTGGTGGCCCCTATCTTCTATCTTCAAAGTCAAGAAATGTGGGTCAAGCCTCTCTCACACTTTAAATCTCTTGCCCTTCTTCTCTCTCACCAGTCAGGAATGGTTCTCTACTTTCAAGGACTCATAGAATTAGATTAAGCTCCCATGGCAGTTAAGCTCCCAACCTCAAGGTCTGTACAGTTAATCTCATCATGTTTAGTCCCCTTTGCCATGAAAGGTAACATTCACAGGTTGCCAGGATTAGGGCATGGACATCTTTGGAGGGGTATGGGGCATTATTTTGCCTATTACAGATGGTAATAAATGCCACTGGGAAAATCAAAAGGGTGATATGTGAAAGATGATATGGGATGAGGAGGATGCTAATTTAGATTGTGTCATCAGAAAAGGCCTCCCTGAGGAAATGGTATCTGAACTGGACAGAGGAGATAGCCATATGCCCACGTGGGGTAGAGCATTCCAAGTATATTTTTAAACATATGAGGTATGAGCAAACAATACAATGAATGTTTAAATTTAAAAGAATTTATTGCAGTAAAAGACACATTGATTGCCATTAATCTCCCTCAAAATACTCTCTCTCGCTTCAAACACACTTATTCCATCATTCTTGTCACTTTCAGAAGCAGTTCTGGAAGTCCTCTTACATGGGTGCCTTTAGCTGCACTGGCTGCCTCTATGTCTTGAATCATTTTGACTTTGGGGAAGAGCCAGAAGTCGTGTGATGCTAGATATGGTGAATAAGGTGGATGAGGACACACCATAATGTTTTTATTTGACAGAAATTGCCATATAACAGAAGCAATGTGTGACATGAGCATTGTCTTGATGGAGGATGAAACCATTTGCCCATTTCATGTTAATGAGTTGCCCGTGATCCATGATTTACAACGCACTTTAAAACACACCTTCTCTCAACCATAGCTCACACCTGGATGACTGCACCAAATAAGTTGAAACTTGTCACATACTGTTACTAAGGTTCGAGGTGCCACTTCCTTTATTGAAGATCCCTGCCTTTCCGTTGGATGGCACTTGGCAGTAGCATTCACCATATTTTTCGATCACAATAAAAGGCTCCGTGTCACACAGCACTTCCAGTACAGCAACATCTATCAAACAAAAACACTATGGTTTGTCCTCATCCACTTTATTCACTGAATCTGACCCCTGCAACTTCTGGCTCTCCCCCAAAGTCAAAAAGACTACATAGGTAAACATTTTGAATCAATTCAGGACATTGAGGCAACCACAGCAGCTCAACTAAAGACACTCACAGGTGGCTGGTTATTTCAGTTGGCTAGAGCACGGTGCTAATAACACCAAAGTTGCTGGTTCCATCCCTTCATGGACCACTGTGAGCTGCGCCCTCCTTAAAAAAAGACACAAAAGAGAACTTCCAGAACTGCTTCAGAAAGTGGCAAGAAAGATGGGATAAGTGTATTTGAAGCGAGGGGGAGTATTTTGAAGGGGATTAATGGCAATGTGTCTTTTACTGTAATAAATTTTTTTTATTTAAACATTCACTGTATTGTTTGATCATACCTCATACAGAAAAAGGCGTGGAAAGCTACTTGTTGGAGTGTTAGCCAGCTACCTCCTGAGAGGAATGGAATTCAAGGCTAGGAGAAGATTACAAATTTGACTCATAAATCTGTAGTTTTCTGTTTCTTTGAGCATTTTATTTGCATAATTTTAAAACATTACTTATGTTTGTAAAGACTTAGAAACAAAAAAGAAAAGCATCTTTTTCTTGGGTCCCACTGAAGCAAAGAGAGTTTAAGATTTAGGTATTGGTGAAAGTTAAGCAAATTCTGAATTTTGACATATACACATATAGAAAATAAAAATGAAAACTTGTCTTGGATTTTGTAAAAGAATCAGTTCTAGAAGGGAATAATAAATTGATGCCCTTCTACTTCTGAGTCTTTAAGGAAGGTATACTTGCCAAGTAGACATTTTTACACATCAGCAACCTTGGAAACTTCTCATGGCTATAACCTCTTTATTTTGCTGCTAAGTCCTAACTCAGTGCTCATTTAGTGTGTTCCCACCCTAGCTATCATCACCCATTGTTTCATGTACTTTTCCAAGGAGAACACTAAAAGCTTCTTTGAGAGGAAGGCAGGCAGAAGAAAAGTTACTTGAAGGGGCTTTACAGTGTAACAATCTGTCACAGTCAAGGGAGAATGCTGGAATGCATTCCTGCTACTCAAGATACAGATAAGGGAGAGATCACAAGAGAACAAATTGGAAGTTCCTATCAGTGAACTGAAGTGGAGTGAGCACACAGAGGGAAGACCAAAAGGCTCTCCCAGGACACAGGAAAGCAAAACTTCCAGCAATTTGGTATAGTTTCAAGATCCTGGGATACAACTGCAGAAAATAGACTTTGTGCGTGTGTGTGTGTGTGTGTGTGTGTGTGTGTGCAAGCGCGCGCGTGCACGCGCACACTTGCCCATATGTGATAAAACTATAGTTCATTTGAAACTAAAGTATTACACTGAAAAGTAGTAAAAAGAAAACAATGGCTACAGCTACAAATTAAGGGGTTCATATTTATGTGCTAATCACATATATTTGTTTATTCAGACACTTGCCTATCAAAGATAGGAATTCTCTGGGTAATGTGCTTATAACAGTCTAGTAGACTTTTCTATTTTAATGTCCCATCATCACCTCAAGAGTGACAAATCCAAAACTGAACAAATCATTGTCTGCTCACAAGTATGTCCTCCTCCCAGCCCTTCCTGCCTCCGATAGAGCAAACACCCTCTTTTCCTCATCACTCAGGCTTGAGAAGTTAGGGCCACTTTTAACTCATCTCTCACTTTCAACCAGTCATCCCCTCTAAATCCTTTTCAGAAGTAGGTGAAGTATAAATCATACATAAATAAACATAACGTTTAATCAGCCACCAAATGTATCATCAACAATTATGTCAATCCTTTCTTCTGCGTTCCCACTGTCACCCTCTGGGTGAGGATTTTATCCCAGAAACGTTTATCTGAAGCATTTCCTCAGGAGCCTCCTCCACCCACAGCTTATCATCTCCGCCCAAAATTCATGTGTTTCTCTAGCTGGTGAGCATGAACACAGCCACATTGTCATCCTAGAACCAACTTATGATTCTGAGCCCCTTTCATGTTGGGCTGGGAGGTTCAAAGGCAGGAAGCAGGACTATCACGTCGTATCACTTCCTAATTCTTTCTGATGTCTCAGGACTGCTTAGACACATCCACATGTTGCTCCTGGTCCTTGCTCCTAGGTCTACACAGCCTCTTCCTCTCAAATGCAGAGGCAGAGGACGCTTCTTCCTCCAGGAAGTCTCCTTGAGCTCCACAGTTGTCATGCGCAGTTTCCCTGGAAGATCTAGTTCCTTCCTACTGCTTTTCCTCCTAGGAGACGTGGCCGAGTAGGATTGAGATTAACCGCTCAGAGACAAAGCGAAGTATGAAACCAAACAAAACCATGCTCACCACGGTGGGGCAAGAACCACTCAGGCCCATGTTGTCTGTGTTCATGCAGCAAGACCTAATACTTTCTCTCAACACTATAAGAGACAGAGAGAGAGAGAAAGATAGAACATAGGAGGGAAGGAAGAAGGAAATCAGTAGTGTCCAGAAACACAGTTCTGACTACACATAAAAATTATTTCCCCAAATTCAACCTTACTTTCTCATTTATTTCTTCTTGCAACAAATATTTTTCAAGCACCTACTATGTGTTAAGCACTAAACAAAATAGATAGAAGCATTGGCCTCCAAGAGCTTACATTCTAGTGTGGGAAATAGATAATAAAAAATAAGCAAAATCATGTCATACAGTGACAAGTCTATGCAGAATTAAAATAAAGTACTGGGACAGAGGATGCAGGGGCCTCTTTAGATAAAGAAGTCCTGAGTCGGTGACACTTGACCTGTGTTAGTGGAATGAAGAAGAGTCGGACAAGACTGTGCACTCAAACCAATGATGAGTTGACAGTTTTCCCCAATAAAAATGGGTGGACACATGCTTCACATTTCTATTGGTTTGCTACACATTTGTATTGGTTCGCTATACTGCCATAACAAAGTGTCACAAGCCAGACGACTTAAACAATATATTTATTGTCTCACAGTTCTGGAGGCCAGAAGTTCAAGATCGAGGTCAATAGGGCCATGCTCCCTCTGATAAAGGCACAGGAAAGGAACGATTTCAGGCCTCTCTCCTAGCTTCTGGCAGCTCTTTGGCTTGTGGTAACATAACTCCTACCTTCATGTAGCATTCTCCCTGTGTATAAGTCTGTGTCTAAATTTCCCCTTTTTTATAAAGATACCAATCGTGTTGGATTAGAGGCCTACCTTGTTTCAGTATGACCTCGTCTTAAATAATTACATCTGCGATGACTCTATTACCAAATAAAATCATATTCTGAGAGACTGGGCATTGAGACTTCAACATATGAATCTGGGGTGGCACAATTCAACTCATAACAATGTTTCTGTAATAAAACGGTCCATTAAGGTGGGTTGGAGAACAAGATTTACCCATAATGATCTGACCAACTCTTCCAGAGCAGGTCTGAGCTTTTTACTGTCTCCCCCACATCGCCTAGCACAGCACGTCATAAATGAATGAATACTTGTTGATAGTTGATTAATGGTATATTTTACACTAAAATTTAAAAATGTCTGTGTTATTGTGCTGAGGTAGTTTGGGATTAGTTTGTGTGCCAGCAACAGATCTCATGCTTTGCAGATAAGAAAGTCTTAAATCGTTTCAGGGTCTGATATGATTAGTAACTATTCCCAGAGACCATGTGGAAAAAAATAGCTGGCATCTAACGATGAGCCAGCCCCTTTGTCTCCCAGCCTATATCCCAGAGGCAGCAGAGCTGAGAAGCTCAGGCAGAGCTGGCAGAGGTCACATTTGTTGAAGATCGGAGAAGAGATCCTGGTGAAAATACAGCCGTGAGAACGCAGCCATCCAGGCCTCCAGGCAGCTCATCCTCCTTGCCCAGCCTGGGGACACACAGCTGCCCCGTCCACCTCAGAGGGGTAAATTCCCCCACATTAGAGAATCGGCCCTGAGCCGCTAAATTGAAACCTGGCCAGCAAGGAAGCAGCTGGTCTTGGCAAACAAAAAACAATGCCCCAGGCAAAAACAAAGCAAGAAGGAGCCTGGAAATGCTTCATTCTGAGGAGCCACTCCCTCCCTAAACCAATTTTTTAATCCAGTAGAAAATTCTAAGCTTAGTCAGAGAACACTGTGGCAAATTTCTTCCTTCTAAATTCCCTGTGATTAGAAATTCCTAGAAAGCTTTTTTCTTTCCTTTCCAACAATTTGCTCCCATAGTATATTCCATGTTGCAGCTGGCTGTTTTGCTGTCCAATATTCTTATTAGTGTAACACAGGCGACCAAAGATCATCTGTAATGTCACAAGGATTTGTGCTACATAGAATTACATTAAGTGTCCTTTATTGTTTTTCTACCTTTTTATCTCATGAAATGAGCTATTCATGACAAGCTATTTTTCAATGTTAAAAATTATATTTATGTATACACATAAATATAGCAATCTCTTGTGAAATATATGCTTAATTCATTTATTAGTTTCCCATCGCACAAGAACTCATGAAGCTGAAATTATTCATAATGGGTCTTCCAATAAGAACAGTAATTACCAATACAAATGAAACAAGGTCAGGTGAAATTTTCAAAGGTCTGGTCATCGTTTATGTTAGAGGGTCTAAATCAAAGATTTTTATCACTCATGTGATGACAATAATAATAGCTGGAATTGATTATTGAGTTTTTACTATGTGATAGACTGTGTGTTAAGTGTTTTATAACTACCTTATCTCAAATCATTTCAATGCCATAAAAAAAATTATTGCTTAGAAACATTCCGTGACTTGTCCATGATCACAGCTAGTATTGGCAAGAGTCGGGACTCGGACTCTAGTTTGTCTAATTCCAAACCCTATGCTTAGTCCAATATACTACATAGAGAAAAATAGAGAAAAAGACACAATTTAAACATTAGTCAAAGATTAAAAGCTATAGGAAAAAATACCATCACTGTATTCTTTTAGAAAGTTGATTTATAAAAAGAACTTCTGTAAAAATCGGGAAACAATGTTCCAAAGTGTAAACTGAGACATGGGATTTGAAGCCATGCTTTTTAGAACTTACTTCAAAACACAGTTGCTTCAAAAATATGATTTTGCACTATTTTTTAAGGTAAGTTCCAGAAGCACTGGAGACTTATAATGATAAAAATTACATGATAACCTTTTATGCAACAGTCTTATTGAACACAACATTATGTTAGTGATGCTATTCTAGGAAGAACTAGTCATGCTGGGCTAAATTTTCCAAGAATGCAATTTAAGCCCACAGTAAGGTATATTATAAAATGAATGGAATACTGTGGTTCAAACACAGCCCTCCGAATGGTCCATCTGTGGACCTTATCTCACCAATTCT
The DNA here is from genome assembly GCF_036562045.2 of Rhinolophus sinicus. Classification (NCBI taxonomy): domain Eukaryota; kingdom Metazoa; phylum Chordata; class Mammalia; order Chiroptera; family Rhinolophidae; genus Rhinolophus; species Rhinolophus sinicus. Next base: position 38,274,631 of record NC_133758.1, on the reverse strand, counting down.
CATTAAACAGTGATTTCATTTCTCTACATCATCACAAGCTCCACTCCTGGGCAGTCGTTCAGCTGCCTGGCTAGTCTCACAACACATGCAAATATGAATTAAAGGCAGCCGCACCACAAGACAGAGGAGAGTTTGCTGATACCCTTCCCAGTGTGAAGCACAGGGCCCCAGCCATCACAGATGGGAAAAAGAAATTGGTGGTCCCAGCAGGCCTTCTGTTTATTACCCCCTGCAGCCTCATTTGGAGCATTGCAGTCACACATATGCACACACACACACACACACACACATATGCAAATCTAAGCCACATCACCTGCCCTCTACATTCCACACACTGTCGTGTTAAAGATGTGTTTGGACTCTATGAAAATAAAATCCCAGAGCCCTTACAGATACCTTGTCACTGATTCTCATTGCTCCCCAGTAAAACATGTAAAAGAAGGTATGGTTTCCTCATTAGACATATGGCAAAATTGAAGTGTGAAATGTAATAGTTTGTCCAGAGCTGAGAGGAGAATCAAAGATAGAAAATAGAGGTGGAATTTTTCTGTCCTCTGACCTCCTATAATATGCAGTTTACTCCTTTCTCACAGCCTGCATTAGTTTCTACAATATGTCCTGTTATTTGTAAATTCATCTTTTCTCCCCATGTGACAATTAGCTCCTTAGGGTGAGGGACAATTTCTGGTTTGTTTGTACCACAACGTGGTACCTTCCAGGGTAACTGCGGGAACTCCACCTGTGCCTATAGATTTGAATAAGAGGGTAAGCAGGATACAAATAAAGAAGTAGAATGGATCTGGGAGTCTCTGGCAACAGTCCTGTCAAGTAGGGCAATGACTGGGCATTAATTACTTTCTTTTATGGTACACAACATCTTCCACCAGATCTGTTTTCTGCTAGTCACCGTGAATGGAGGCCAGGGAGCACATGCTAGAAAGAGAAAATATACCCAATGGTAGTTTCTAAAGGAGTTAGTGAGAGTCAAAGTAATGAGCAAGACAGGAGCCTAAGATGAGAAGCACTAGCCTCTCTCTACCTCATGTGAGTTGTGAGGAGGTTCCTGGAAGTACTCACTCTTTCAGTTCCTGGATTCCCTGTCACCCTAAACACTCATTACAGGCATGATGTCAGCTTACAGGAAACCTCCTGGGACTCACATCTTCACTGGCTGAGATTAGTCCGACCCTGGTCCAGGTACAGATCTGAACAAGTCCTCAACTACCCCAGAAGTAGTCAAAGTCTACAGGTGCTTAGCATCCTGTGCTAAAGGCCTGGACTGCAAGTATCAGCTGCCAGCCATAACGTGAGCTATGTTGGACCTGTAGCCAAGCCATGGATGACTGACTACAGCCTGAGCCAACATCGCACAAACAACAGAACCTCCCAGAGGAACCCAACCAACCACAGAATCATAATAATAAAATGGCAGTTATTTTAAGCCACTAAGTTTTGGAGTGCTTTGTTACCTGGAAATAGATAACCAGAACACTGAGCCTAATGCCAAAAGGAGACAATAGTTTGTATGTGTGTGTGTGGGTGAGTGTCTTTCAGGTGGAGGTGAATGTATACTGCATGTGGAATGACATGAATTAGTACAGGAGGAATGTCTTCTAAGATAACTACTCTACAAAGATGTGTCACTCCAGTAAATCACACCCCCTGGTATCCATGATCTTCTCTACTACATCCTACAGTGAAGGGGTGACCAGCAGAATGTGGCAGAAGTCACTCACTATAACTTCCAAAGTTATTATGTCATAAGAAACTTTACAGCTTTTGCTGTGGGAGGAGCCATCTAATGTGTAACAAGTTAAACTACCCTGGGATGGCCATGCTAAGGAGAGGTCCCATGCCAAGAGACGAAGATGCCTGGGCAGCCCTAAGCTACACCAGCCCTTACAACTGATATGGTAGCAAACATAGGAGTGAAGAAGCCACTTGGATATCAGCTCAGTCAAGTTATCAAATGACTCCAGCTTCAACAGTGTTTAATTCAATCACTCAGGCAAAAACATTTCAGCTGAGCCCAGTGAACCCACAGAACTTGGAAGGTGACATGAAATTGTGTTTAAGCCAGTAAGTTTGGAGTTGGTTTCTTGTACAGAAATAAGTAACTGAAAAATTACTTTTATGCAATGTAAATATCTCAAATCTGGTTCTTCTGTACACAAACAACATTTTCTGCTCATGACAAATGCAAAGTTTGGTATATCCTCACTATGACCAAAATGTCAAAACAGATTATTTCTATATAAGGTCATAGGAAAAAAAAGTAGTGGAGTAAATGAAACTCTACCATATATCAAAAGAACTTAGGGCATCTGTGAGCTATTTATAGTATAGTGGTGAAAATAGGGCAACTAGATATTTAGGTTAGAGAACCAAGTAGTGGACATGGGGAGCCAGCACTAGGTGAGGGGGAAAAAATCATTGGGACTTAGACTGCAAGTGCTCACAATAGCCCACTTATAAGAAGTTTCCTCCAGACAACTTTCAGATTACAAACCCAGCAAATCGTACAACATCAAAGAAGTTCCTAAATTATGTGGAAGACTAGATTATATTGCAGAGTTGAACTAAATGAGCAGCTGTGGAAAAATAGTTGCTACGTGTTATAAGGAAAGGAAGTAAGCATAGGAACCATGGCCAGCAGTACAGGAAATGGGCTCATCGGCCTCCACACCACAAGAAAGCTCCCTCTTCAACCAAGCCTCGGTACTGTCACATACTATCATTTACCCATCTCTCACTCATATGTCTTCTCTCACTGGCACCCACTAATCCTCAATTTTTTCAGACATTTCAGATATCAGTAAAGGCACTTTACTAAGTGCATGACCATGCACAATTTAATTCTGTAGTGTAGAGGCATTGTGTAACAGTTAAGAGGGTGGGCTCTGGAGTCAGGTTGACTTAAATTTGAAACCCTGCTCTGCCACATACTAGCTTTGAGAACTTGGATAAGTTATTTCACCTGTCTGAGCCTCAGTTTCCCCCTTGGAAAAATGGGGTATAATGATGCTTATATAATAGGATTATTGAGAACATGTAATGCATGCAAAGTGCTTAGAACATTGAACATACACAAATATTAGATATTATATTATACTGGAGAAGTAAAGTATTCATTTCCTTCCCCCCTCCTTCCTCCTAAGATTTACACATACCAAACTAAAATGACTAAAGGAGAAAGAGAGACCCATTTCAGCCTAATTCCCCACAGGATTGCTAGCCTACGTCCAATAAATATTTAATTATTTTGCAAATAGTTCATCCTAACTCTGTGAAGTCACCTTTCCCCCTCCCCACTCCTCCCACTCCAACCTCAGCCTCCTGAGAGGTAGCAGGGAGCCTGCCAGAGAGGGAGGCCTGACCATCAGCACAAAGAGAAGTGGACTCTCGGGGTGACCAAACACGGAGATGAGGGGTACAGAGAAGAGAAAAGAGGTCAAATGGGAAAGAAAATCCTCTGCCTACGATAGAGAGTTTGACCTGTGCCCACTCCAGTGAAGCAAATGGTTGGAAGCAAAGGCACTAGAACAGAGCAGAGAAGGTATCCAATCACTAACTCCCGTTGAGGGCTCCAAAGTTGTTTGGAATATATATTGTTTAAATCCCAAATACAAGACATCTTGGGTCTTAGAGGGGTGCTTGGTTGGCTAACAGCAAGACCACTTGTGGCAAGGCAATTCTGTCATGCCTTCCAAATGGGGATAGTGTGTTGGGCACATTGTTATGTTTTCCACATAGTGTAAAACACAAATCAGAAAAAGGCATTGCCAGACCACAAATCCTAATTCGGAAGGGAGAGGTAAATATACTCACTGGCCATATTTGCCCCAGTGATATCAGACATTCCTGATGAACATTCTTCTGTGGCCTCATAGCGCTGCCAGCACCATCAGGAGGCACCTTCTGGCTCCTACTCCAGCCAGGTGTTCGCAGTCATTTCCGCCTCCCAGCCTCAAGCCCGCCATGCTTGGGGAAACCCTGCCCCCACAGGAACTATTTAGAAGTTTTCTGGCACAAGCTCTTCTTCAGTTGTCAGCCTTTACAGGTCATAGCTATCTTAAATATGCCCCAAGGCTTCACTCTGCTCCAATGAGGTCTGCAGATTTCTGGTTTATAACTAGTGTATTAGTCAGCTCGGGCTGCTGTAACAAAATACCATAGGCTGAGTGGCATAAACAATAGAACTTTATTTTCTCACAGTTGTGGAGACTGAAAGTCCTAGATCAAGGTGTCAGCCACTTCAGTTCCTAGTGAGGACTCTGGCTTATAGACAAGCGCTTTCTTGCTGTGTCCTCACACACCAGATATCTCCACTACCCCCATTCTCTTTATTCTTCTTATGAAACCACAATCCTGTCAGATTAGGAGCCTACTATTATGACCTAATTTAATCTTCATTACCTCCTAAAGAGTCTATCTCCAGATACAGTAATATTGGGTAACCCAACACATGAATTGGGGGCAGCGGAGGTGGGAATGAGGAACAGACACAGACATGCAGTCCATGGCACGCAGGTTGGCTGGGTGTTTTCAGCCCTTCTCCAGGCCTCTTTGTCCTGCCTGTCTCATGACAGATTCCATGCTTCCTTGCCTCTTTTAGAGGCTAGGTCCTTCACTACCAAAAAAGGGAAGGGAAAAGCTGAAGAGTATCAATAAACTTAAATTCCTCACATTGGGGTATGGTTTGTCATCACCAAGGAATTTCACATTTCATTTCAAGGTGATTCCCTCAACAGATGTTGTTAGCATCTTTTTCTAGATGAGGAAACTAAGGCAAAGAAAGGTTGAAAGTCTTGTCCAAGTCTATACAGCCAGCAAGTAGCAGAGTAGAATTCAGGCTACGTAAGTTGGAGATGAACATCTAGATAATCCACAAAATTCCCACCTTCCTTTCCACCAAGGCTGCTCCTGCAGAGATTAACACCTTATTTCTCACCAGGACAGTTGGCACAGCATCCTCACTCATCTTCCTGGCTCCTGTGCTACTCCTTACCAATGACCTGCCAAGACATGTTCTAATTACAGTTATGTATTTTCTCTACTTAAAAATTTATAAGCAGTGACATGTAGCAAGAAGCATACCCAACACCCAAATATGCATTTTCCAACACCATTCTCCAATAAAAGGAATCAAAGCTTGTTGAAGAAACAGTTGATTATAGAGCTGAGACAGGGAAAATACAATATAAACCTGAAACATCTTATAATGTCAGAAAGCAAGGTAGTATTCAATACACACACACACACACACACACACACACATATACACACAATGAGGGAGCATGTCAAAACAACACAGGAGACAACTGAACGAATCCCCAATAGACAAAGCTAGAATAATTTGAGTAATAGAATAAATAACAATAGTATTGGTTATAACTGAAAAATACCCAAAGAATTAATAAGTGTCCATGAGTACATAATGATATAAATAAGTGATTGAATAAATAGATAAGGGAGAAGGTACAAAACTTCCTTACAGAATAATTCCAAATAATAAATGTAAAAGGAATGAGAAAAATAGAAAATCACCAGAGGAACACCACGCTAATTGTGGCTGCAGGCAAGATCCACTGATGAATATTAAACTTAGAAAGTAAAACATTAAGAAGAGACAAGATATTGGTATGGCCTCAAATTATCTCCACAATAATATTTATTAATTACTGTGGTGGTTTTAACATATGCCCACAGATTCTTCAATACTCCTCTCTCCAGGAAGTAGAGCTTAAGACCCCTGCCTTTGAGTGTGGGCTGGACTTAGTGACGCTCTTCTAAAGAATGGTGTCTTAGTTTGGGCTGCTATAACAGAATGTCATAGACTTGGTGCCTTAGAAACAACAGAAATTTATTTCTTATAGTTCTTGAGGCTGGGAAATCTGAGATCAAGGCACTGGCAGATTCAGGGTCTGGTGAGAGCCACTTCCTGGTCGATAGAAAGCCGTCTTTTCACTATGTCCTCAAGTGATGGAATGGGCAAGAGAGCTCTCTGAGGTCTCTTTTATAAAAAGCACTAATCTCATTCATGAGGGCTTCAACCTCCTAAAGGCCTCACCCCCCAAAACCATCACCTTGGGGTTTAGAAGTTCAACATACGAATTTGGGGGGAACACAAACATTCAATCCACAACAAATGGAGTATGAAAAGGGGAAAACAGTAACACTGCAGTGGAGCACTACTTGGTTAACTAATCAAGATCAACAACACCAGTAATAAATCATGTTAATATCATGTATCCTTTGATATGATGCACTGATGGGATAACTTCTTCCCAAAAATCCATAATCTCAGTCTATTCATGAGAAAATATCAGCAAAACCCAAATCTAGGGACAGTCTACAAATACCTGACCCATACTCTTCAGGAGTGTCAAGTTCATGAAGAACAAAGAAAGATTGAGGAAGTGTCACAAATTAGAGGAGAATCAGATGACATAACTAAATGTAATGCGGGATCCTGAATGGATCCTAGAACAGAGAAAGAAATTAGTGGAGAAATTGGTGAAATGTGAATAAAATTTGTGGTTTAGTTTAAAAATAAATAAATAAACTTCCAACTTCTAAGCAACAAAGTACTAACTCCTGAGTTGGACACACAAGACCTTCTGAATAGACTCATACAGATGTCTCTTCTGCCCTCTCTTGACAGCTTTCATCTTGTTCTCAAAATGAGAACCATACCGAACCGAGGCCCCTGTGTAAACTAAGCCAGCCTCATCTTCTTGTCTTTTCTCTTATTTCACCCACTACTTGGAATGCTTTCTCCCTTCTGCTCCACTTGCCTACTTGTTTGTTTATCTAATAATTATCTTTTCAAAGTTCAGCCCAAGAATTTCTTCTTCAATGAATTATCTTTCTGACCATCTTCAGATCCCTGTGGTCAGTCTCTCTCTCTCTCTCTCTCTCTCTCTCTCTCTCTCTCTCTTTCATTGACACCAGGAATCCCATACCTTTTATCAGCATCTGTAACATTTTAGTGCATTTCTTTAAATGACTGTATCTTCCCTCTTCTAGGTAATAAAATTCTTGAGGGAAGCCTGACCTTATTCATCTTCAATAGTCTCAGAGTTTAACTGATAAATGTGTAAATTCATCTCAGCTCTGCAGACATGTTTCAAGAAAGTTTTTACTCAAGATTTCAAAATACTTCCTAAGAATAAAAACATCAATTCTTAAACATATCTTGAAGTCAGCAGACGTCGTGGTAGAGAGCCAAGGTTGGCCACAAGTAAGCCAGCCTCATAGAGGGCCCAGACCCTGGAGCTCACGTCTGGACACTTCTCATTCCCAATTACTCAGCCAGCTCAGTTAAATTATCCCCACACAAAGCCACATTGGTCCTTCTTTAAATGTACAGCCTTTGTTTCAGTCATAACTGTACCTTGAAGTTATATACGTTTCAAAACTCTCCCAAGTCAAACTGAATTGTTCCCTATCATGATTACAGAGTCAAAACTCCTCTCTTCTGGCATCCTTCACCAAACTTCTCATACAAATTTTTAGCTCACTGCCATTTACCTGGGCATCTTTATGGATTCTGTATGACTCCTCACAGTGTGAGCATTTCAGGGAGTACTCAATGATACATCTTCATTAATTGTAGGAGTTGGCACTCTCATGTGAATGTTGATTCAGGTAGCTTTCTATGCCCTTGTTCACACACTGTCTGGAAAAAAAAATGATAGCAGCTGTTCTTTTTTCTTTCTTTTTTGTATTAGTTTCAGGTATACAAAACAACATAGTGATAAGACATTTACACACCTCACAAAGTGATTACCCCAACAAATCTATTACCCATATGAAACCGTATATAGCTATTATAATACCATTCACCATATGATAGGAGCTGTTCTTCTCAAGGTGAGTTAAGCATATAAGGATGTGTCTAAAGTTAAGCAAAGCTTCTCTAAGCATGAAGATCATGAAGAACAGGTTGGATTGGAGAGAAGATAAGATTTGTTAACATGACCATAATCAACAAACTTATCTAACGAGTACCTATTGCATGCCTACATACAAAGCATTGTGGTAGGTGTACAAAGGTTTAACCTATTGTTTTCACTATGACAGAAAGAGAGATCTAGAGGCAGAGACCACTCATATCCCTTTAAAAAGATGAGTAACACTACAAAAAATATGAATAAAGTTCAGCTTCGAAGATCTCCATCTCCCCCTTCCCAGTGGCTGCTAGACAATAAAGTCAGGTCCCAGGGCATCATTTTGACAGAGTGGAGGAAACATAAGCTACAACAATCCCTGTCAGTGACTGGGGCTCAGAACGTAAAACATGTCCCCCTGTCTCAGTCTGGCCATCAAAGAAGATCTAGCTTCCCACTCTAGCTCTTTCCCACTGCCTAAGAAACAGGGAACTTTTCTCACATTGGCTAATTTCTTCTTAAAATGTATACAGAGAAGAGGGTGACTAGTTGCTGTTGCTCAACTACCTATCTAACTGAGGAGGAAAAAATTTAATAAATCAGAATCATCTTTTAGTTGAGCCCATCCAGTTGTGTCAATCCTGTTCACCATTACAAAGTTTTCTTTTGAATAATGAACTCTTTTGAACCAATACTGTCTGATCACTGTCTGAATCTTCAATGTTATTACAACACTGACACCTGTCTTTTCCAAGTAGATGGAAAAAGTACATCTGAAAAGGGAATTTTTCACATTCAAGCATTCCTTTTCATCTGAGTCTCCAAGTTTCAATAGTTGCAAAGAGAATTTTAAGAAAAACACTCTACACCTTTGATAAGTAAGTGCTATAGCAGTTGAGAGAAGGGAAGTTTAAAGAAAAGTTGAGTCTTCAGCTTAGCTTTGAAGAACAAATAGACTTACAATGGTGATGAGAAAGAGAACAGATATTGCAGACAGGTGGGGCAAAGGCACAGTCAGGGACGCAGACGGTGGGTTCAGTGTACTCCTAGACTCACTAACGCAGAGTCTGTGTGAAGGAGCAACAGGAGATGCAGTTAGAAAGTCAGGTTGATGGCATATGGTAAAGGTCTGCAACGCCAGGAAAAGAGAGGTTCTGCTGTAAATGTCGGGATGGGAACCACTTATAGTCTGTGTTCAGAGAAGAAATATGTTGGGAGCAATATCTTAGAAAACAGAAATGTGCTGCCTGGATGAGAGAAGACAGGAAAATAGTAGAGACTTTAACTTAATACTAGTGGCAATAGGATGGAAGGGGTATGTGAGAAAAGGCTGTGAAGGAAAAATCGACAGGACTTATGTTTAAACTGGGTGCGGAGAAGAAAGAGGCGACTAGGTGACTCCCAACATAACCAAGGGAATAGCTTTTCTAAAGAGAAGATTAAAGACCCAGGAGCCAACTGCCTGGGTTTGAATTTTGTCTCTAACACTAGCTATATGACTTTAGGGAAATTAGCTTTTTAAATTAGGAAAACTTAGCTTTTCTGTGCCTCAGAAAACAGTAGTAAGTTTAGATTCAGTTGTTGGTGCTGTTACTGTTATGGAAAAATCAAGACTAATAGCAGTTGGGATAAAACTAAATCCCTTCAGAAATTGCTCTGGTGAGAATGGAGAGATAAAGTTGGAACTGGAATATATTACAGTCAGTCATTTTTACCATTTAATGGTAAGTCATATTTACCATTAAGATATGAAGTTTCCCTTTCATCTCCCTTGCCCTCCAAATACATATTTCCCCAGCTAACCTCATGTGTCCACCCTAAAATTTCCAACCCTAGTTTATTTAAATGGAAATGAAATTTTATTTGGGATACTTACTGGTTGAAAGGGGATTTTAAAGTCATTTTTTTAAGTAGAGAAGCATGATTCTAAATGAAGAAGCCTCCAAGAGAGACACTTTCCAGAGGACATTGCTCTGAATATTACATATTCAGGACATCTAAGAATGAAAGTAAATCCCAGAAACATTTGCACCTTATCCTGCCTCAGACGAGGGCATTGCCAAAGCTCTCAGTCACCGTTTCCCCAAATGCAAAGTGTGACTAAAAATATAAATATTACTCTAATAGGAATTGTACTTGTTTGAGAAAAAAAGGAACAAGGGAAAAGAAGTAAGTAAAGAAAAAAGAGAACACATATTTGAAACTATTACACATTATTAGATTGGGGGGAAGGGAGAATAATGACTTCTAAATACTTAATGCAAGGAAGAAGTTGAGGATTAGGAACACTGGCCTTGGTCTCTGCTCCACAACCGAGCCACAGTTTGACTTGGAATAAATTGTGTAATTTTTACCTCCCTTAGTTTACCCCAGATATTGTGAAACTTCCCCAATATTTGATTCCCAGGGTTTTTTAAGTGACGGGCAACTTAAGTAAAGACGTCGTTTTTATTCAGCTGGTTTTCATTTTACTATAATAATGATGAAGGTAGCAATAACCAGTCCTAATGCAACATCCAAGCAGCTCAAGTTGCACAACAGACACCACCATCACTCTCAGTGTTTTTGCTATTTTTGCTCTACATTTTGCCACCATTGGTAGCACCAGTTGGCCCCAATGTATTTACTGTCAAAAAGCCTATTTACTTTAAACAGAAACCTTGAAGTTGAAAGGGTAATTTTAAAAGGTTGAAGCATGAAATATTTCTATCCAATAGTTGGAAGAAAGCGAGAACGGAAGTTTGAGGCAGGTTGATACGTGACATTTTTCTTAAATGGAAGTATCACGGTTCAAGGTAAATAGACTCATTTTTGGACGACCAAGCTTCTTGGGCCTGTACAGGCTCTTCCTAGTGTTTGTGGACATGTCTCTGGCCTCAGCCTCCCCCAGCATTTAGCAGGGAGGTGCCTCATTTCCAGACTCAATTCCTGAGTCAGTTCTGCCAAAAGCCAAAACTATATCATTGTCTCAGCATATCCTGCTGCTCTAGCCATAGGCCCAGTCACGACTGCTGGGTTCACACATTCTCCCTAAATTTCTTTGCTGTTTATTAATCAGATCCAGTCTCTAGGTTCCTAAAACATCGCTGGTGTCAGATTCACCTGAGTTACAGCTCTCCAATCAAGACACCATGCCCACCTCACATGGGTACAATCCATAAGCTCCATAATTATGACCAGTTATCTTGCCTAGTTGCCCAGACATAGACTGGACAATAGACATTTCATCAATGACATATGAAGGTATATGATCAACCTCCACAGGGTGTCTCTATGACTTGAAATTGTGTCAGTCCTCTAGAAAATTTTCATGGATCTAGATGGGGGCGGGGGCTTTGAAATAATTTAGATTGTTTCCTATTAGTCCAGTGGGGTGGGGGTTCTAATAGAATTACATCATTTTGGAAAATAAAATAATTTTATACATACTTTGGTGTTTGAGACTGAGGTCCATTTCCCTCACCTTTTTGCCAGCATCCATCCTCCTGGGACTGGCCTACACTTCTGCCAGCTGGCTGGCATTCTTTTGCAAATGGAGAGACCTCTCAAATGACAAGAGACTACCCACCTGACTCCCATGTTTGAACAGCCACCAGTGTAGCTGGTCCCTATACCACGAATTGTACCAAAGCATTTTCTTTGCTATCCATTCCATCTTGAAAAGAATATTCTAACCCTTTTACCTCTTAACTTTCTCCTAAAACCCCAAAATAGTCTTTCTTAACCAATGAAGCCTCTCCTCAGGAAAAACCACATCCCCTTGTACACAGGGAAATGTAGTTTGGCCACCAGGGGTTCACTGACCCATCAGAAGCCAATACATGAACCCCAAATTAAGAACCCCTGCCTTCGATTACACGGTTCAATACATGTCCACTTTATCCTCTTACCTAGCAGCTGAGAAGGGGAGTGGACACCACCAGCACCAAGCCACTGATGGTAATGTTGAATGCTAGAAGGAAGACATCTGGATTGGCTACCCCTAAGAATGATCCCTCTGGGCATACTTCTAAAACAGTGTAAAATTTATGGCTTTACTTAAAAGCAAAATAACACATCTTGTTTAAACAAGATATATGTTAATTGTATAATAATTCATTTTTAAAAATAGGTGTCAGTGGACAAAATTAGTCTAGAATCCCAACTGGGACTGTCAGGAATAAATACCCCATCAATGGGGGCAAGGATTGACCTTTCTCCCTCCCAAGCCTGAGGGCAGAGTTGAAAAGAGAATGTCCCAGTGTCGAGCCATTGATTATAGCTTTCATGGCCTGAATTAGAGGTTCTAGAAAAGCAAGTATGCCAATGAACAGCTGAGACCCGGGAAATGGATCCAATGTTAGCAGGGAACTTGAAGAGTAGCACTTCCTTTCCTCTTCCTTTTTTCTCTGTAAGGGTTCTGTGGCTCGGTAAGAGGTGAGGATGGGACTGAAATCAGCAAGATTTTGCTTCCTTTCCCCTCTCACCAATAATTTCATTCATCAGCAGCTACAGAACCAAAACTAAGACTAGAATGAGACTATATCATAAATATTTTCATTTTTTTCTACATACGTAGAAGTCATGAAATTAATGTTGGAAAGATCACTTTGTCTCCTAGAATAAATCACCCCTATTTTTTAAGACTCTGAGAATAATGACTCCCCAAGTTCTGAGCTGATATTTTATGCCACTGACCTTCACTCATTCAACAAACATTTATTGTGCACATACTATACGTCAAGTCCTGTTCTAGACACTCGGATAAAACAGGAACCTGCTGAGACCCTACTCTTAGGGAGTCACAGTGAACGAGGAAGGCCATGGTAGAATGAATGTAACATCTGTGAGGCAAGAGAAGTGGGAGCACCTCCCATAGATGGATCCACTGTAGATAAGAAGTTCTTCCTCATACCTAACTGAAATCCATTTTGTGTCATTCAAGCCCATTTTTTCCTTGACACAAATAGAGCAGAGATAATCATCTCTTTTGTTAAAACCTTTCTAAAATGGTTACACATGAAATCATGCCTATTCTTCTCTTCTCTTCTCTTGATTGAACAGCTCCAGAGCCTTTAACATTGCCTCACAGGATATATTTCCATCCTTTTAATAATAAATTTCCTTGCATTGATGCAGACCTTTGCCATTTATAGGGCACTTTGTGATTTACAGAGCATTTCAGCATCTTTATCACACTTTGATCCTCACAACAACCCCACAAGGAAAGTACTGCAGATATTTGCTGAGTACCAAGCATGCTCAAGGCACTGTTCTAGGGCTGTGGGGGCTCCTGTGCCACTTTACACTGTCCCTATTGAAGTTTATCCCAATTTTGTAGGGCCATTTTCTCAAGGAGTCAAGGCCATTTTGAATTTTATTTCTGTCTTGCAGAGCAATAACAACTCCACCTAATTTAGTGCCTCCTGCAAATTTAATGAGCACGGTCTTAATTCCTTCATCCAGGCCATCAATATAGTCACTGAGTAGGATAGATCTTGGCCCCACTACCTCTAAGACAGCACTCAATATGCACCCCCAGATTGATAACTGGGCCATTGAAAACTCCCCTTGGACTGAAGCCTTCCTGCCTCTAGCAGAAGTGTAGATAGTAACATACTTTTCTAACATGTCAAAGACAATGACTGGTTTAAGAAATCAAAAGCTTTACTAAAATTGAGATAGATCCCATCTATTGATTCCCCTGGGGTACGTAGCGGCTCACAAGCACGGGAGGAAATTAAATTGGCCTGGCACTATTTGCTCTTTACAAAGCTTTGCTGATTACTACTTAGTACTTTACATTCTTTCAGGTGTTATGTAATTGATTATTCGATGATTTATTCCAAGATCTTTCCAGGTATTGATGTTGAGCTCACAGGTCTGAAATTTCCAGGCCATCCTGTCTTTCTCTCGGAAATGGGCATCTCATTTACCCTTTTGCTATCCTTAGGGGCTTTTCCAATCCTCTGTGATTTGGGAGAAACACTGGCTAATAGTCCTCAGATGAAAGTTGAAAATTCATTCAGTATCCTACAGGGCAGGCCATCAGGTCCTGCTGACTTGAACGTATTAGGTTTTTCTAAGTTTTCTAACTATGTCGTCCCTTTGGCCTTTTATCCTCCTATTACAACTGGAACTTATTCCAGGAAGCAATTTATAGCTGATATTATCTTCTCCCTGAGGGAGGAGGGGTGAAGAGGACCTTGTAAAAATAAAATAAATAAAATAAAAATCTCTTCCTTTTCACTCTCTTCTGCTTTAGCATCTGAAGCAGAGACAATGCCATATTTTTAAAACCCATTTCCTTTTTCTCTTCTTGGCCATACTGGAAGACTGCATTTCCCAGCCTCCCTTGCAGTTAAATTGACGTCATGGGATTAGGATTGGGCCAATCTAACGATGGAAAGAGTGGTGGCTACCATTTTTCTGGCCTGGACACAAAACATTCTGTGTGACCCTCCATGCTTTCTCTTCCCCTTTGCTGACAATCATGGGCATGGATGTTGATGAGGTAGCAACACAGGAGGAAAGGATATTAGACACCTAAATAACCACTCAGGAGTGCTTCCCTGAAGAGTTACCCAACCTGCGTTTGAAAGTGGTTTAAATAAGAGATGCATTCTGGTGCTATTAAACCACTAGCTATTAGGCAGAGTTTTTATATTGATGCAAAAATCTCTTTTCCTACAGTCTTCTCACATTGACCTGAGTTATGCCTTCTGAGATCCTACAGGGGATATTTCTCTATCAATTACAGAGTAAAATTAACTCTGAGTGTCCATTTTGAATAATGAAAAATTTTTTTAAAATGCCTTTTCTTATTTTCTATTATCTTTCCTAGGTATGTATTTTTTTATTTTAACCTTGCTAATCAGTCATTCTATTTTATATATTTGTGTAAATTGTTATTTCATTTTGAGGAGACCTTGCCAAAGGACCTTAATCGATAAAGTGCTACCCAAAGAGAAAACTGACAAAATCAATTTATTTTTGAATTATAAAGAATTACACTGGGTTACATATCTGCATATGTGTGTGTGTTTTAATTTCAAAATGTTCTGTAAAGTTATTTAATAGAAGGAATAATATAACAACTACATTTTAAATGGTCATATTTCTTGATATATACAAGAAACAAAGCTAATAGTCAAAGTTCCTCCCTGTTTCCCTCCCTCATCTCATTTCCTTTACTTCCACCTCAGAAAAAACCCAGTCTGTTTTTTTTATACTATATATGATCATACAGAATGTGTTGTGTGTTTTACTTTACATGAATGTCATTGTATTATAGGTATCTCTACATAACTTAATTCTTTTTCACTAAACATTATATTTTGACATAAAATCAATTTGATACATATAGATATAGTTCATTCATCTTTAATTGCTATGTGGTTTTAATCCATTGTATAAATATAGCCAGAGCTTATTTATCCATTTCCCTATTCATTAATGGATGTTTAGGCTATCTCCAATTTATCACTATTACAATATCCAATTGCTCTTCAAAGTGGTTATACTGCTTTACTTTCCCACAAGTTGTGCATGCAAGTTCCTATTTCACTGTTCCTTTATCAACATTTGGTCGTGTAGAGATGGTTTTATTTTTGTCAGTTTTCTACATCTTACTATTTAAATTTGTCTCTCATTCTATTCAATCTTTGTGTGCTTCAATGGTTTGTAAGATTCTTCCAAAAGTTGTTTTGCATATTATATCAATTCTTGGATATTTTGTAGTTTTTTTATAACACCAGTGAAGGATATTGTACTATTACGTTTTCTAATTGACCATTGCTGATATTCATTAATGTTACTCATTTTTGTGCAGTTAATAATTTTCCAAAAGGAAACAAGGTTTATAACAAGCTAGGAAAGCAACATCTAGTGAAGAAAACTTTAATTTTTTAAGAGTATTTTATAATATTTCCATCTGCTAATATAGGGCTCAGCCTTCACTGATTCAACAAATATTATTTAATGCCTGCAAGGTTCTCAGCTCTGTGCTTAACAACAGTGCTACTACAGTGAGAATCAGACAGACAATGCCTGTAGCTCATGACTCCACTGACAATATGACACCCAATAAAAAATCAAACACACACACACACACACACACACACACACACACAATAAATAAATAAATAAATAATAAAAGAGACCTTTTTTATATTTACTGAGAATCCACTTTCCATGATTTCAGAAATTCAGTAACTCTTGGACTTCCAGCCCTTCATCTGGATTTTCCAAACTCCAGGACACAAATATCTACATTTGTTTCTTTCTGCCATGCAATGTCACTACAGGAAATCAATCCTCCAGTCTCTCATAGATGATACTGGCTTCCATAACTGCAATGCACTGCTTTCACCATACCAGCTCTCACTCACACCCACCAGCCCATACCTCATCAAGTACCAGTACTTAGGCTTTCTCTTCTACATCACCATTGTCTCTGGGTCACTGAAGAGCAGGGGACAGGATGATTGTTCCCCTCAGGGCTGTTTGGTTACAGTTCAACTCAAATGGGCTCAGGTACATCTTCTTCTACCGGATGATCCTTAGGCAATGTGTAGGCAACTGGCAGTCAATGAACCTCACCCGATAGTCCCAAGAAGAGTAAGTCCAGTTCTTCCCAGTTCCTCCACTTCGGCCACGGGCTATGCCCCCTTACATACAAAGAACCTTCTGCAAGATTGGCTCTATTTCCATGGGCTTCTTTGGTAATGCCACTGGTGATGCTCAGCAGTATCTAAATAAACTCACCATGGGCTTTCCCCCATTTTCAGCTATCCCTTCTCAGCCCTGTCACCCACAATTCCTCCAACGTGATCTGATTTTCCTTGAATTCTTTTCCCAATCTGTGGTGATGGTATGAAATCCATCCTCAGGTTTCCTCCTCTTTTGATTCTCAAGAGCTTATATTGAAAGTCAAATAGACTGAGTAATGAGTCTATCCTCTGAAGTTGCAATCCTAAATCTGCTCAAGAAAATGTGATTACTAACCAGAGGATAAGTCATAGATCATGAAATGCAAAAATAAAAACATAAAGATTAAAACTCCAAGGTATTACCATACTATACAGTAAAGCTGAGAGGCAAGAGAACATATTAGAATTCTGGAGTCAGACTACTTGAGTTTGAAACCCAATTCTGCTGTTTACTAGTGGCAATTTTGAGTGAGTACTTAATCTCTCTGTGCTTCCCTTTTCTTATTTCTAAAGTGGAGCCATTAATAATCTACCTGAAAGTACTGTTGTGGTAATTAAACAAGGTCAACATATGATAAACACTTAGAACAATGCAAAGCACATAACAAGTACTCAAAATATTTACCATTATTATATAATTAAGGATGACTCTTGGCTAGTTCACATTCAGTTAATCGCATAGCCTCTTGAGTAACTTATCTCACTATTCCCATTATTTGGTTATGCCCAAAGAGGGAGCGATCATCATCTTGAAGCTCTGCATCCTCGTTAAGCTGCCCTTCATTCAGCTGTCTACCTCTTTGATAGTGTCTCTGAAATAATAACCTGATACCTTTCATTTCACTTGCTATGTTTTATTTCTTTCCATAGCACTTACTATAGAGAGAGAAGTTTCCCAACCTACAATGGTTCAATTTACCATTCTTCAACTTTATGATGGCGTGAAAGCAATATACATTCAGTAGAAACTGTACTTTAAATTTTGAATTTTAATATTTTCCTGGGATAGTGATATATGAGGTCGGACAATTAAGTTCGCGAACTTGTTGCAACAATGTTGCTAACCTTTTTTGATATCAGAGGGACTATTCGTTATGAATTTGTACCAACTGGACAAATAGTTAACCAAGTTTATTATTTGGAAGTGCTGAAAAGGCTGCATGAAAAAGTTAGACGACCTGAACTTTTCACCAACAATTCATGGCTCTTGCATCACGACAATGTACCAGCTCACACAGCACTGTCTTTGAGGGAGTTTTTAGCCAGTCAACAAATAACTGTATTGGAACACCCTCCCTACTCACATGAACTGGACCCCAATGACTCCTTTCTTTACCCAAAGATAAAGGAAATATTGAAAGGAAGACATTTTGATGACATTCAGGACATCAAGGGTAATACTACGACAGCTCTGATGGCCATTCCAGAAAAAGAGTTCCAAAGTTGCTTTGAAGGGTAGACTAGGCACTGGCATTGGTGCATAGCTTTCCAAGGAGAGTATTTCGAAGGTGACTATAGTGATATTCAGCAATGGGGTATGTAGTACTTTTTCTAGGATGAGTCCACGAACTTAATTGTCAGACCTCATGTTAATTCTTCCTATCCATGAGCATGGTATATGCTTCCATTATTTGTATTTTCTTTAGTTTCTCTCTTCAATGTCTTATATTTTTCTTAGTATAGGTCTTTTACTTCCTTGGTTAAATTTATTTCTAAGTATTTTTTTGATGCAATTGTAAATGTGATTGTTTTCTTAATTTTTCATTATTTGTATATAAAAATGCAACTAATTTATGAATATTAATTTTGTATCCTGCCACTTTACTAAATTCATTTATCAGATCGAAGAGTATTTTGGTGGAATTTTGGGGGTTTTCTACATATAGAATCATGACAGTTTTACATTCTTTGCAATTTGGATGCTTTTCATTTATTTTTCTTGTCTGATAGTTGTGGCTAGGTCTTCCAGTACGATGTTGAATAAAAGTAGTGACAGTGGACATCCTTGTCTTTTTTCTGATCTTAAGGGAATGCTTTTAGCTTTTCCCCCTTTGAGTATGATGTGGTTTGTCATGTATGGCCTTTATTATGTTGAGATATGTTCTCTCTATTCCCACTGTGCTGAGAATTTTTATCATAAATGTATGCTGGATTTAGTCAAACACTTTCTCTGCATCAATTGATATGATCATAGGATTTTTAGTTTTCATTTTTTTAATGTGGTGTATCATGTTAATTCATTTGTGAATATTGAACTAACCTTGCTTCCCAGAAATAAATCTCACTTGATCATGGTATATGATCTATTTAATGTATTGATGAATTCAGTTTGCTAATATTTTGTAGAGGATTTTTGCATGTATGTTCATCAGGTCTATAATTTTGCTTGTTTGTTTGTTTGTTTTTGTTTTTGTTTTGTAATGCCTTTGTCTGGTTTTGGAATCAGGTTAATTAATGGATTAATGTTGGCCTCATAGAATGAGCTTGGGAGCCTCCCCTCCTCTTGAATTTTTTTGAATAGTTTGAGAATAGGTGTTAATTCTTCTTTGAATGTTTGGTAGAATTCACCTGTGAAGCCATCTGGTCCCGGACTTTTGTTTGTTGGGAGCTAGCTGATTACTGATTTTATTTCATTAGTAGTAATCAGTCAGTTCAGATTTTCTGTTTATTCTTAATTCAACCTCATAAGATTATATGCTTCTAGGGATTTATCCCTTTCTTCCAGATGGTTCAATTTGTTGGTGTATAATTACTCATAGTATTTTCTTATAATTTTTTTGAATTTCTGTGGTGTCTGTTGTCACTTCTCTTTCATGTCTGATTTTATTTACTTGGGTCCTCTCTCTTTTATGCTTGATGAGTCTGGTTAATGGCTTATCAACTTTGTTTATATTTTCAAAGAACGCGCTCTGGTTTCATTGACCCTTTGTATGTTTTTTAGCCTCTATTTCATTTATTTCCACTCTGATCTTTATTATTTCCTTCCATCTACTCACTTTGGTCTTTGCTTACTGTTCTTTTTCCATTTCCTTTAGGTGTAAAGTTAGATTGAGATTTTCCTTGTTTCTTTAGGTAGGCCTGCATTGCTATGAATTTTCCTCTTAGTACTGCTTTCACCGTGTCCCACAGATTTGGGGTAATTGTGTGTTTTCTTTTCTGTTTGTCATAAGGTATCTTTTGATTTCTTCTTTGATTTCATTGTTAACTTATTCCTTGTTTAATAGCATGTTATTTAACCTCCATGTGTTTGTGTGTTTTTCAGTTTTTGTTTTCTTTTTTGTAATTCAGTTCTATTTTCATACCGTGGTGGTCAGAAAAGGCATATGATATAATTTCAGTATTCTTAAACTTATTATTTTGTGGCCTAACGTGGTCTGTTTTGGAAAATGTTCCATGTATACTTGAAAAGAATGTATATTCTGCTGCTTTGGGGTGAAATGCTCTAAAAATATCAACTAAATCCATCTAGTCTAGAGTGCCTTTTAAGGCCGCTGTTTCCTTGTTGATTTTCTGTCTGGAAGATCTGTCCATTGGTATTAATGAAGTGTTAAAGTCCCCTACTGTGATTGCGGTACTGTCAATCTCTCCCTTTATGTCAGTCAATATTTGTTTTATATATTTAGGTGTTCTTGTGTTGAGTACATAGATGATTACTAGTGTATGTTCTCTTGTTTTATTGATTCCTTTATATCATTTTATAATGTCCTTCTTTGTCTCTTCTTATAGTCTTTATTTTAAAACCTATTTTGTCTGATATAAGTATTCATACCCTAGCTTTCCTCTTTTTTTTTTAATTTGTGTAAAATCTATTTTTCTATCCCTTTACTTTCAGTCTATGTGTGTTTTTTGAGGCGGGTCTCTTATAGACAACATATGCATGGGTCTTGTTTCTTATCCATTCAGCTACTCTATGTCTTTGATTGGAGCATTTTAATCCATTTACATTTAAAATAATTATTTATAGGCACATAGTTATTGCCATTTTATTATTCATATTATTGTTCTTTTTGTTGTTGTTGTTTGTAGTCCCCCTTCTTAAAGTTATCCCTTTAATACTCCTTATATACTGGCTTGATGATAATGAATTTCTTTAGCTTTTTCTGTCTGGGAAGCTGTTTATATGTCTCTTTTAATTTTAAATGATAGCCTTGCTGGTTGTAGGTCCTAGCTTTTCATCAATTTGAATATTTCCGGCCACTCCCTTCTGGCCTACAAAGTTTCTGTTGAGAAATCAGCTGATAGTCTATGTGAGCTGCCTTGTAAATGTAGTTGTCTTTCTTTTGCTGCTTTTAGAAGTCTCTCTTAGTCTTTAACCTTTGTCATTTTAATTATTATGTGTCTTGGTGTGGGCCTGTTTGGGTTTCTCTTGTTTGACACTCTCTGCACTTCCTGGGTTTGTGTGTCTATTTCCTTCACCAGGTAAGGGAAGTTTTCAGTCATTATTTCTTCAAATAGGTTCTCAATCCCTTGCTCCTTCTCTTCTCCTTTTGGTACTTTTATGATGTGAATGGTGTTACACTTGATATTGTCCCAGAGGTCCTTTAAACTAGATGTTTTTAAATTCTGTTTTCTTTTTGTTGTTCGGATTGGGTGTTTTCTGCTACCTTGTTTTGTAAATCACTGATTTGATCCTCTGCTTCATCTAGTCTTCTGTTGATTCCTTCTAGTGTATTCTTCATTTCAGTTATTGTATTCTTTATTTCTGACTGGTTCTTTTTTTATGGTTTCTATGTCCTTCTTTAAGCTTATTATCTCTTTGTTGACATTCTCACTGAGTTCCCTAAGCATTCTTATAACCATTGTTTTAAACTCTATCTCTGGTAGGTTGGTTGCCTCCATTTCATTTTATTCTTTTCTGGTGTTTTCTCTTGTTCTTTAATTTGGGACATGTGTCTTTGTTTCCTCATTCTGGCTGCCTTTCCATGTTTGTTTCTATGTATTAGATAGATCTCTTATGTCTCTCAGTCTTTGCTGGGTGGCCTTATGTAGTAGATGTCCTGTGTGGTCCTGTGCATGTGTTCCATGAGTTTTCCTTGTGTGTGGTGTGTGTATTCTCCTGTTGTAGTTGAGCTTTAATTGCTTTGGGTACATCAGTGAGTGAGATTGCCTCTCAGACTGACTGGCTGAGTACTGGCTATGCCCACAGTGTACGAGCTGCTGTGTGGGGGCTGACCCCTCAGAGGGCAATTTCCCTGAGTGGGTTCTTATGCCTGTTGATACCACCCTTTGAGTGTGCTGCTTGTGGGGCTAATTGGGTAGTGTTCTGTGTGGTCTGAAGCCAGCCTCTGGGTGTGTTATCTCTTGTGCCCCTTGGAAGGGGCTCCTGAAATTGTGCAGGACAATTTCAGCCTTGCCTGTCACCGGCCCAAGGCTACCTGATAGGAGGTACAAAGCTATATGCAATTGGTTGCTGCCTGTGTTGGACCTGAAGGTGTGTGGGGGTGGCCTTGCTGTCAACCGACATCAGATGCCACCAATACCAGGCCTGGGGCAGCTTAGCAAATGGCCCAGAGACCCCCTAGGCCTATTGCCACCTTCTGGCTGCCTTTAAGGCTCAGTAGCTGAAAGAGCCTTCTTCAGGGTGTGGGCCAGGCTATTTGACCCTGTGTTGACAGTGCATCTAGTGATGACACCCGAGTTGGGTGGGACAGCGTCACAGGAAGTCATGGAGTATGCACAGTGGTTTTCTTCAAAGTTAATGAAGATTCAGCCCCTGCACCAGTGCTGAGTCTGTGGCCACTCTGCAAAATACCCTGAGAACACCAAGGCCAGCCACCAATCACCTCTGGACCACAGATGTCTGAGAGATACCCAGGAATGTTTGCAACTCAAGCTGGGGCTGACCGCCCACCATCGAAAGTTTCCCAGGCCTTCTGCTATTGTAGAAGGCTCCCACAGCTTGCAGCATAGGGTTGGCCATCCAGGAGGTAAGGGCGCCTGAGACAATGCCACATTAACTGGGTGGGTTCCAAGGGAGTCACCAAGGTGGTGCACAGATTTTAACAGACCAATGTGATCTCAAATTTGGCCCTAGGGCAATGGGTTCCACACAGGAAAGATGATGCCCTCCTATAGGTTTCACGTGAGGTGGGCTCCACCCAGGGGTAATGGCAGCTGTCTCTCTAGCCCTTGCTCTGGAGTCACACAACTCAGTCTTTCCCTGTATGTCTCTGGTGCCTCTCGAATCACCATTTCTTCTCTGGAGCCCAAGGTGAATTCCTGCAAGCAAGTCTATGCATGGGTCCTGTAAGAGGACATCTGGATTTCCAGCCACCTTCTGCCTCACCTGGACAAATGGATGGAATCCTGTCTGGTTTTCACTGCCAGATATTGTGGGGACTCTTCTTCCTGGCACTGGGCCTCTAGGCTTGGGATCCCAGTGTAGCTTGGGGACCTCTCACTCTTCAGGTGGGACCTCTACCACTGAGGTGTCCTTCCCAGTGCTCAACCACTAACTGTGGGTTTGGGGTCAGCCCGTTTTGCATCTCCACCCCTCCTACCAGTCTTGATGTGGCTTCTTCTTTATATCCTTAGTTATAGGGATTCTCTTCACTTAGTCTACAGATGATCCTCAAGGTTGATTGTTCTGTAATTTACTTGTAATTTTATGTGTTCTTGGGAGGTAGCAGGCATACCATTTACCTATTCTGCCATCTTGGACTTTCTCCAAAGATAGTCTCTGCATTTACTTCTTTGTTTGTTTGTCATCTCTGTCACCCTATGAAAACAAAAAATGCAAGAGAGAAGGGATGTTTTTTATTTACCACCATAGCCCCAGCACCTACTACCTGGCACATTGTAAATCCCAATCATTACTTATTGAATGAATGAATGAATGAAGACTGGAGCAGACATGACAAACCCTCAAAGACCCCTGTTGCTTTTCTCCTTAAGACCCAAAGATGACAACCAGTTTCATATTAATAACAATCTATTGTTAATGAATGCCTGCAGCATCCATTTAGATTGATTACAAGAAAGGAAACTGCTGTGATTGATGATTAGAAGGAGGAAACAATAGCATGTGTTCCATCTATTTTCCAACTGTAGTCAAAACTAAAGCTAACCCCAGCCTTTCAATCCATGCTTTTCTACCTCTGGACCCCAGTTGGCCTTGCTTGGCCTTACCAAGGAAAGAGAAGGTACTTCCTCAACAGAAGCACCCCAATATCTGTCTTACCATCTATCCACTCAGAAGGGAAGAGAGTGTTTTTTTCTCCTAAGGTTCAAGCTTAAGATTGGCCCTTAACCCATTATTTCTGACCTTCACACTGATCTTTCTGGATCCAAATGATCCAACCCTACGTGATACTGAAAAGAGAATTTTGAACAACTTCTCTAATCCCATAAAACTACACCTCTACTAGAGCAAATAACTACGTGTTCTTGGAGAATCTATGTTGTCCTTGACCCATTTCCAAATTCTTTCTTTCTGGGATGGAAAGAAACATAGGAAAGTCTCTAAGTTCCTCTTCTGCTCCTTAACTTTTTTTGAGGGGTGGAGGATAGTGGGGGACAGAGAACCCTCTGTGATCTGACATATAGATATGTATGCACAGCATATTGCATATGATTAGAGGGGGGTCATCGATCCCATTATGGACTTTTAAAATGTATATTCCAAGGCCTCATCCTAGAAATTCTAAGTTGGTCTGTAACGAAGCACAGGAATTTTGCATATTAAACAAAAACCCAGGGATATTCTGATGCAGGTGGGCCTTACACTCTAAGAAACATTGCACCAGAGTTCCATGGACACAAGATTAAAAACACAACACCATGAGATAATGGGATAATGAATAGGTGATTTTCAGGAATCATCTGAATGAGGGGCATGGCTCTTCTCCCTCATTTCAGGAGTCTGGTCAAATGTCACCTACTCAGAGAGGACTTCCATGACCAGCTTGTAGTCCCTTTACAAGGCTGCTTTATTCCTTTATAGTGATTATCACTCTGTAATTATTTCTCATTTGTTTATTCATGCATTTACTAATTTGGGGCCTTCTCCCAGAACAATGGGGAGAAGGGATTCGGGGGGCAAGGGAATGTCTGTCTTTTCATCGCTTTATCCTCAGTACCCAAAACAGTGCTATAGTAGGTGTGCAATAAAGGAATAATGAATAAGTGAACAAATCTGTGCTTGAACAATTAATTCTCTTTAGTTCATAAAATCATTTCGTTTTCACCCAGAATACTACTTAGCAATAAACTCTCTTCACTAAATACATCTCTTGAAGAAGATTCAGGGAAAACACATATGATGTTATTTTGTAAGTGACAGTAATGAGGCCTTGATGTCCTGGAACATCATTTAAGCAATGGCAGAATTTTGGTGCTTAGAGAATGTTTCTGCCTTTATCAGCTTCATTTAACCCTGCTGGTTTTGTTGAATCTCTGTGCTAAAGGGTAGAGGTGCTAATATACAACTGTATCCCACCCTCAGAAGCTACCTACCAACACCCAGTTAGCACCCCAGGAGAATAAAAACACTGATATTCCAAAGCTACTCTACTGCCACATAAAGGAGAACATACCTCACACTTTTCCTGAAGGACAACTATTAAGTACTACTTCCTTTTTATTTTATCTTCTGATTCTCTCTCTCTCTTTCTCTTTCTTGCTCTCTCTCAACTTATATATTGGATTATTTTTCCCCCAGGAAAACTTTCTTCAAAACTCACAAAGTGTTCCAAACATCAACATAGGTTTACACCCTGAGAATTGGTTATTCATGAAACAGGCCTTTTGAAGTCTGATTTCTCAGGATTGATGCTTTATCTTTAAACAGTGAACATAAACATTGGCTCATAGGGCCTCTGACAATCACTTAGGAATAACTCAGACATTTGTGTCTGGGCAAGGTCTCCCCTACACAGGGAACCTTTTGTAAATATTAGTTACTAGAACTGTAACACTAATAGATGTAGTTAATAATTATCACAATGTGCCCAAACTGCACAGTTTGCTCCCTGATTACAATATTAAATTGCTATTGAGCTGTGGTATTCGCTTCAGGCAATACTAGGAAGAACCCCCCAAAGACCCTGGCTGGCCTCGCTGTATAAAAATGGAAAATGTTCCACAGCACACAATGCTCAGGCAGCAGTGGGCTTTGCCAGAAAACAAACACAAAACTCAGACAATAGGAGGAAAGTTTTATCAGAGCTGAAGTGTCCTTTCACTTGGGAACTGTCACCTCTCAAAAAGAAAAACATGCACACTTGATAGCAGCTTACAGGGCAAGCCATTACTAAGGGCACAGTGACTCACAGGGCAGACGGAGAGCACGGCACTGCCAGAGCTCCAAGCCTTTGTTTTATTTGCATCTGATTACGTCTACAGATAGGCTGAGCCAGCTCTGAAAAGTTGAGGGCCCCTCAGAATGGGAACAGGGTTCTATCCCTATGAGCAGGGAGAGAACTTTCCTTTCCCACACACCTTCTCGTCTCTGCTTGACAGGTCAAGTGGCCTGGACAATAGAGCAAAGCTACTGAGAGCAAAAGGGCAATTTAATTGAGAAGTGTCATTAGCTGCAGGACTGCACATTCAAAAGCAGACACAGTGGGGGCACTTGTCACATAAAGCACAGACCAACCCACCCCTCATCCACCCACACACTGCCATCCTACCTCCATATTTGCAATTTCGGAGACGCACGGTGGGCAAATGAGTACTTAGCAATCAATGTGCAAGTGCACGTGTATGACAGGATGCCAGTTTGCCCACCCCATGGACACAGGAGCTTATCCGGGTACACGTACCATTGTGGCTGAACGCAGTATATACTGCCTTACAGGAATCCAGGCTTCTGGAGCCATTATGGTAACGAGGAAAAGAATGGTAGCTATTAGGCAACGATTTAAGAGGTTCAGCAGGAAGAATGCCACTTGTGCCTTGACCCCCTCAGGCCAGGCAAACCAGTAAAGAGCCCGCAAAATGCTTTTGTGCAGATTAGGAGAGGTGATAATAAGAGTCATCTGCAGCCTTCTTAACAGCTGCAGCATCTCTGGCCTGTGCAGGCAGACTCTGTAATGGATGTTCCTGGCACAGAAGAGACAGTAAACGGCCACTTCATTCCTTCCCCCCACATGCAGCCAGTCTACTTGCTCTAGATTACCAAGGTGTGCTGGGCTGGGTGCATTTCCTGGGTCAGGACACCCTGGTGTGAACTTAAAACTCAAAGGGAAATTCTAGCCACCATGTCACCTGTAACACTAAAAGTTCTCAGGAGAAATGGGGGATGTTTATCCTGCAAAGACTAAGAAAGAGGCCCAGGTATGTTGACTGTTGGCAAATCCTATGGATAGTAAACATAAAGGACTTTATATTTTTTTAAGTCTTTCCATTTTATTTATTTCCAAAAATATCCTTGTTCATTGTAATTTTTTACATGTTAGTCCACACTTTATGAATTCCTCGAGAATAAATAAGGTTCTTATTCATATCCACCATGTACGAAGCTGTGTGAACTTAGGCAAGTTGCTACTCACTCTGCATCAAATGGCAATAATACTAATGCATATGATACCTCTTAGCACAAGTTGCCTTATGTGGCAGGCAGTTTTCTCTCCTGAACTTTCTATCCCAATCATCATTCTTCCAGTGCCAGGAAATGAGGAGGTTTTGGTCACATCATTTCATCTG
This sequence comes from Rhinolophus sinicus, assembly GCF_036562045.2. Classification (NCBI taxonomy): domain Eukaryota; kingdom Metazoa; phylum Chordata; class Mammalia; order Chiroptera; family Rhinolophidae; genus Rhinolophus; species Rhinolophus sinicus. The sequence goes on along the minus strand of NC_133758.1, from coordinate 38,247,405 downwards.
TTACATTCTGAACTTCACAAGTCTCAAGGTCAGCTGCCAAACATAGCCTAATAAAAGAGTATAGCAATGGAAGTTTGATTTTTTTTTCTTTTTTTCGGTCTTGTTTTCCACTCTAACGTGCCTGTGAATTTGAAAGGAACCACAAGGCCAAGTAGCTCCTGATGATTTTGTTTTAAGAAAGCCCAGATTGGAATGGAGAGTTGGGGTAGAGGGAGCACATGTGAAAACACTACCTATGGCTTCTTCCAAAAACCACTACAAGAAGAAAAGAAACCCGTAGAAAGTTGGATGTCTATATAGAGGGTCTCATCTCAGAATAGATCCCTGAGCTTAAGCTAATAACACTTCAACAAAGTAATTTAATGGAGGTATTAAGATTACAAATTCTAAAGTTATGCAATCTGCATTCTAATTCTAGTTTGGGCACTTGAACCATGGACAAATTACTGAAGCTCTCTGAGACTCACATTCTTCATCTGTAGAATGAGGGTGGTACCCACCTCACCAGGTGTCTTAATTCAGGCTATAACCAAGTACCAGACTGATGGTTTATAAACAGCATAAATTTATTTCCTATAGTTCTGGAGACTGGAAGTCCAAGGTCAAGGTGCTTGCATGCTCAAGTTCTGGTAAGAGCCTTCTTCTGGGTTACAGATTGCTGATTTCTCATTGTATCTCACATGCCTAGCTCTCTGGGGTCTCTTTTATAAGGACACTAATCCCAACCATGAGGGTTCTACCCTCATGACTTAGTAATTTCCCAAAGGTGACACCTCCTAATACTACCATATTGTAGGTTAGGATTTCAATATGAATTTGAGTGGCAGCAGGGACATAAACTTTCAATCCATTGCACAGAGTTTTTGAAAAGTTTAAATAAAAGGATGCATGTAGAGACCATAGAACAAAGCCTATCACATAGGAAATCTGGGTATGTTTTAGGTTAATTGATAATTTTCCACACTGAGTTCTCAGCAAACTGAGAAACAGACTCAGGCCTCTAAATGGATCCAAATGTTAGTTTTGCAACTGGTGAAATTGGATTGTTGAAACCTACTTGACTCAAGGCCAAATGGGCTTTCTACTTCTCTGAGCTCCAAGCCAACCAACACCTTGAAATCCACAAACGGAAGAGTTGCATTTACTGCTTGAGCAACATAGAAACATACCTTTCTCCACCTTCCACCAGTAATAAAACAGCATAGGCCCCTAGTGTTCTATTTCCCTCTGCTGTCCTACTCTTTAGAGTGTGCACTCGAGCTGAGTCTTTCTGATCTTTACCTAATTCTAAAGCTGAGTCCATTCCTCTTCTTCCACATGTAGGACTAGATCCGAGAGACTTGTTTCATTCTGCTTCCACTTTTCTTGTTAGGCCAGATATTTATCTTCCTTACCTATTCTTGCATATTCTCTTGGAGCCCCCTCCCCCCATATAATGAAAGAAATAAAGTCAAGGATTTTGGGGCCAGTCTGAAAAAAAGCATCCACTGCACACACTAATCTTGTCTACACTTTTCCCTAAACTGGATAATTCTGCATCAGGAAATGCCTCCCCACCAGACAAGAATTAACCCAGGACTACACACAATCTATTGTTTCACCCCTTATTCCCAATTAATGGACCTACCCCTCCTTATCTCTTCTTTCTTATCCTTCCATAAATTTCCCAGGAAACTTCCCTGGGGGTGGGGGGAGGGAAATAAACAACAGCTGGATTCCCACCTGCAATTTCTCTGCTACACCAACACTCGTCTAACTCTGATGAAAATTTTCAATGCTCACCTGCCCAGTCTTCCTATCTCAAATCCATTCAAAAAGTCCAGCATCACCATCACAATCTTCAATGTTATAATTTTGACTCCCTACCCATAGCATTAAGAAGCCCCTCACAATAGGGGCTTCTTGACTCCGTGAGGGCTCTCCAAGATCTTACCTGTCCTCCTCTGGTGAGTCTCTTTGTACCCTAGGCACTCCCCTGGTCTAGTATCCCTCTTAGTCTGCCAGCAACTAGAAATATACCTGGGTTATTTCCTTTTCGCTTTCTCATCAGTCTAGCCTGGTATTTCAGGTGCTTGCCAACATCTTTGGAACAAGACCAAATTGTGTTTCCTTTAAAATAGTCAAGGAGACAGACATCTTAGAACACTAAAAGACTTAGAGACCACAAACCAGTCTCTGCAGGCCTTAATCACTGACTGACCTAGACACTAGTCAATACATAGTTTGTTACCACCATTTTGTCCTTGACTCGTCACAGACTACTCAACATTCAGATAGTATTCATGGGTTTTAAGCTTTTGCTTATGAGATGAGTGCTTTCAAACACTCACAGAGCTTGGAGTCCCTGTGCTTTAAGGGGAGCAGGCGTGGTGGGATATCTACAACCAAACTACTGCTATAAAGCGGGGCAGCTAGTGAATGGGCTCAGCACTAGAAATGATTGATGACATTCATCCAATCTTTGTGTAGGTTTTATGGACTGATCTCAGAGATCAAGCTGCCACAAATTTTTTAATACTTGTCAAGTGATACATAATTTCCATACCTTGTAATGATATAAAATTACCTTCTGAAGAAAGTACACAGAAATTTTAATGTGACTTAACTTGAAAACAATAGCTAACTATCAAAATGTATTACTTCCTTATTTCTCCACAGAGAACAAATGAATGAATCATCAAATAAAATGTATGATGGAGTGAAGAGGGTATCAGGCCTACAGAGGAGAATTAGACCAGGAGTCTTCTGGAACACCTGGTCTCCAGGATCTCAACCTCTTGCCTCCTTTCAGATCTGTCTCACTCAGCATCAAAGATCCCAATCTTTCTTTATAACCTGGTAGATATCATTTTCTTTTTCCTATCTGTCTAGCTTAAGCTATTTGATTTCAATCTTTTTTAAAAGAAATTCTTCTCTTTCATGAATCTAATCAAAATGACTCTATTTTTCTTTCAGTCTCCCACTGCTCCTGTTCTTACTTCTAGATGAAGTCCTGCTTTTAGACCTACCCAGTTCCTTCTGGAGAGTCTCAGCAAACCTGATGCCTAGAGACCTACATAGACTTTTAAATTTCTTTTTATTAAAAACATGAGATTGCAATAATTCCATTGTGTTTTTCTTTCACCTAACTTAAGAGGGTGACATCCCTGTATTGTAATGACCCATTCCTCTTTGTTAAATTCACTAACAAAATTCTGCCTGTGGTTGAACTTCAGGCTGGGTCCTTGAAATCTACAACTATGATAGGAAGTTACATAATGAACAAGGGAAAGTCAATCTGATACTATGTTAGGTAAGGAAGGGCACTGGCTTCAATAGCCCATGAACAAACCAAGAGTATGGTCTTGCCACTGTCCCCTCTTTGACCCTAAACCTGGTTTAAAACAAGTAACTTGTTCAAAACAAGTTAAAGAATGGGATTTGAGGCAGCCAATCATTAAATGCTAGCAATCTCTTTATAATTTAGAGGCTGGAACCATACACATCAGTGTTCCTAAGTCCTGGCCTGCAGAGAAATATGTAAAGAGAACAAACATGTTGCTACTTATCAATGCCAAAAAACCTGTACGACCAAAATATACTTTATTTTTATACCCAGTGCACCTGCTAAGGTCAAAAACAGCAACCCAGTTCCCATAGTCTGTGCCTGAAAAAAATAGCCACACACCTGTGACTACCAGCAATAAAGATGTCACAGATTGTAAAGAAAAGCCTGAGAGACCCACCCTTTCCAAAGCCATCTTCCAAACTATGCCATCAGCAGCCTTAATGTTCTTTCACAATGTTTAGGTCCTAAATGGATGTCCAGCTTCCAGTCTTGTGGTTTCCAGGCTTTACATCATAAATAGGAGTTTGAGGAGGCTACTAAATTGTACATCCTCTCAATATAAGAGTCAAATAAAGATCAAAATACCAATTTTACTACTGGTACAAAGAATGAGGCAGCTCAATATTTACTGAAAAGGAACAAGCTCCAAGATACTCGTACATAATTAAATTTTAAAAACTAGGTGCATAACTGTATGAGATGCATGTCATCTTTAAGTGTATATGTATGTAAACATGACCAGAGATCATAACAGGCTGTTTACACCATTTCATCAAGTCTGGATTTTAGATTCTGCACATAGGAAATTTGGGACAACAGAGTGGATAAGAAACTAGGCAGTCACTTAAAAGATTATGGCTCAAATCACCTCCTGTTGAGCACAGAGTACTGAAAAAAGAAAAGCCATACATATGTAGCCACCTGTAAGCTATTAACCCCTTTCACTAGAGAAATAGTGGATATAACACCCTTGTTACCTCACCATTCACATATATCTCCTATTCCCATGGAAACCCACCAGTGAGAGGGGCAGAGAGGGGCAGAGAGGAGAGAAGGTTACTTCCAAATACTACTATGTTGCTACACAGGGGAACTAAACAGGTGTGTAATAACAGATTTGAACTTGGTTAGTACAAACTAGTCCATAACACAAGTAGGCAGGTTACAGGCATCTCTGAACCAGCACAGTGGTCCAACTTATGCCTATCCATACAATCTAACGCAGAGATCAGCGAATTTTTTCTTAAAGGGTCAGACAGTAAATATTCGGTTGGTACAAAAGTAATTGCAGTTTAAAAGGTTGAAAACAATTGCAAAAACAGTAATTACTTTTGCACCAACCTAATATTTTAGGCTTTGCAGGCCATACAGTCCCTGTCACAACTATTCAGCTCTGTTGTTACAGGGTGAAAGCAGACATAGATAGTACATGTTTGAGTGGATATGGCTCCATTCCAATTGAATTTGATTTACAGGTGAAGCAGGTGAAGAATAATTTGCCGACCCATGGTCTAATTGAGGAGGGCAATGTCCCTTTTTTATCAAAGGAATTTGGCATAAAAATACAAGAGGTGTGTCCATAGCTGGAACCCTCACCATCTCTTATGCAGATTATCACAGTAACTTCTAACTGATTTCTGACCTCAGCTTCTCCTTATTCCTGTTCATCCTATGCACTCCACCATAGTTTACCTTCAGAATTCAATCTTGATTATATGACTACCTGCATAGAAACTTCTCATGTTAAAAAAAAAAATTCTAAATTTCAAATATTAGGGAATAGTTTAAATATAATTGTAATATCACAATGATATTTACATTGTGAAATATCAATGTAAAAAAACAAAAAATAAGAACAAAAAAACACACACACACAAAAAAAAAACCCACACGACTTCCATGTCTCCCAGTTGCTTCAAGAATGAAATCCAATCTCTTCATCATGGCTTACAAAATAATCCCTATGTGATTCCAACCTACTCTTTCCTCCATATTCTAGCCCCCAGCTCTATTGAAGTGTCAAACATTATCCAAAGATGCCCGTCTTCTATGTCTCCAAACCTTTCACATACTGTATTAGTAAGAGTAATTAATGCCAAATACCACAACAAATCAACTTAACACAATAAAAGCCTGTTTCTCTCTCACATGAAGTATGATGCAGAGGAGGCTCTCTTCCATTCAGTGACATAGGGATCCAGGTTCCCTTCATCTTGTGACTCAGCCGTTTCTACATATTACTACCAAGTCTGTGGCAGCAGAAGAGAGAAATGGACAATGCATGCTGATGCTTAAGTTCCTAGGATCCTAAGAAATGCATCACTTCTGCTCACAATCCCATTTACTAAGTGTCAGTCACATGGATCCAATTCAACTGCAAGAAATATGAAAAATATAGGGAAGCACATAGACAATTAGTGAGCACAAATTGTGTCTGCCACATATACTATGACTTTTGCTTAAAATATCTTTCCACATCTCTTCCTGGCAAACACCTGCTCATCTTCTAGACACTGATCAAATGTCACCTTCCTGACCTCTTCAGACAATTATTTCCCCCTCAGTTGTGCTCCCACAGTTTTAATATAAATTAAACTCTACTGTGCCTGTATCATTGCACTTTACAATGATTTGTCTACATATCTAACTCCAATTCAAAAGACAAAAGAATACCTTTCTCATCAGTGACTCCTTGCTTCCCAGCACCATGCCAGCCACCTATAAATACACAATACATATTTGATATATGAATAAATGTATCCCGTTAAGAGGGATACATGTTAGCCCGTGAAGAGGGGCTTTGGAAGGATTTGGCCATGGAAACGAAAAAGCAAATAGGGTTTACTTTCTCATGAGCCTTTATCATTGGTCTGAGTTACTAGTTAAGGGTGAAACTGCATATACTAAATGAGCTAAGAAAGGGGGATTCCTGGGACAAATTTGTTAAAGTAGAAATATCTAAAAGAGCCACATGATTATAGTATACCATATAAAGTTTAAAACAATATAATAGTCTGATGCTGGAACCGGAAGACTTAAAGAGTTTCCAGTTGGGAATAGGAACTGTTGCTGAAATTCAATGTCTAGGGCTTTCCTCTTAGAAAATGGGAGAGGTAGACTGGTGCTGCAAATATTTCCAGGCGCCCAGCCAAGTTAGTAATCCCACGCATGTGTGTGTGTCATGAGACAGACTGTCCTTCTCTCAAACTGACATTCTAGTCCCCTCCCATGTCTCATCACATCTTTCTTTAAAATAAAGACTAAATTCAGAAAAAGTCAGTGGAGTTCATTCTAGTTCCAAAGTAGAGAAACAGTAGGAACTGGCACAGTCTCTGCCTCACATTTTTGGTAGCCTGCTGCATTCTGAGGTTAGGTAACCATAACAAAAAACAAAACGAATGACTTCAGTGAAAAGTTTGCCAGGACAAAGCCAAGAGGTATGATATTTCTGTTGGATTACAGTCCACAGAAGTACTTAAACTGATATTGGTCTTGTGCAGAATTTAAGGACTTTTTAAGATTTTTCAAGCTTTTGATATTGCAGATGAACAGTTTGGTTGGTTGACTTTTATCCTTCCTGCCCCAAAGAATTCATTAAGGAATCTGAGTCATGAATTTTTGGCTAGTGTATAACAGCTGCCTTAATATCAGTGTCCTGTGGTTTATAAGCTCATCATTTTCCTGGGAGGATCTAGAATCATATTAGCTGTGACTCTCATAAACACTTCTCTCAATGAACCCCTGCCATTAGCACCAAAAATTCCAGCAGACTGACTAGCTGTGGGCAACATCTCCTCTTGCTGACAAAATCTGCCATCAGACTCGATTAGTTTGGAGAGCCTGTCGCATCAGAAAAGCTCCATGACAAATCTACTTCTGCTACCGATGTTAAAGCGCTGCCATCAGGACAACAGTCAAAATACATTTGAGTTCTGGACTTGTACGCAAACCTATCACTGAAGTCAACTCCTTGCTGAAGGACAGGAGCTGCCCTCTGCTGAGGGTGAAAATTGGTTCCATGGGGAAAGCTTCAAAGCCGTTTCAGCCAGTAAAATGTGACTGGACATATCAGAAAACATGAGGCGTTAAAGCCAAGTATGGGGATACCATAGGGAGCTGGTAAGGAACTTGCTCTAGAAAATGGCCAAGTGACCGTGTATTCATTATCGGAAGCAAGAAGCATTGGTGCCAGAGCCTCATTGCAGATTGGCTGTTTAACATACCAATTATTGGTGTATTTACCACGTGTAGGCAGACAGCATGTCAAAAATTAATAACACCAATGTGGAGTACCTCTCTGAGATGTGCTAAAGCTTGCTACTCAAAAGGAAAATAAAAATTCTGTAGTCTTGAATCTGGAAAACACTTTAAATCCGTTCATCAGAATGAGAAACAGAAGCTGCTGGAAAGCTTCATGTAACAAAAGAATACTCACCTGCAGCCAGATATGATTAGAGTGGTTTATTCTAGGGCAATGGTCTCAAGGGCCAGCAGCAGCAGCAACATCCATAAGCTTGTCAGGAATGCAAATTCTCTGGCCCCAGCCTAGACCTACTCATCCAGAAACTCTGGCAGTAGGCCCAGCAACCTGTCTGAAGGAGCCCCCAGTAGTTCTGATGCCAGTTCGAGTCAGAGAACCATTGCTCTGGAGAATACACGGGGATCTTCATGGTCATCTCTTAGCCCTTCCACTCAACTGATGACCTTATGAAAGTCACGTAACCTTGCTGTCCTTCCATCCCATCAGCTAGGAAATGTTTAGTTATTTCAACCACTGTGGCCCAAACCTGCTATATTACCGTATGCCCCTGGCTAGACAATCAGAACAACCAATTCTGACCATCTCAGTTTCTTCTGCAAAGTCTCTGGGGTTGCCAAGAAGTACTCAGACCTCATTCTGCATAAATCTAGGTCCTCTGGAGGAACTGAGCAAAACAATTAAAAAAAAAGTTTGCCCTGGGCTTGGAGATGGAAAAGACTAAAAAGTTCCAGACCAGAGCCCGTCTAGATTAGGGGTTGGCCAAATCTGGCTGGCCCCCTATTTTTGTAAATGAAGTTTATTGACTCCTTACACATTGTATAGGGTTACTTTCAAACTACAGCAGCAGAGTTGAGGAGTGTGACAGAGACCCTACGACCTGCAAAGCCTAAAATCCCTATTCTATACTTCTTTACAAAAAATATATTTAGACCACTGTTCTAAATACATAATTAGCCCACACTGAAGTAAGAACTCAGAGCAAGAGGTGGCAGGTATGAGGTCGTGAGATGGGGTGGAGCAGGGATGACAGCAGAGGGGGCTCTGTGAGGAAACCACAGAGTGTTCTGGTGCCAGAGAACCCCAGGCCTAAATCTAGGGACAGGTGCAGGGCTCCCCAAAGACAGTTTGATTTATAAAAAGCCTCCGTGGTGATTTTAGACAAGCTAGTCCACAGACCATACTTCGAAAAATGGGGATTGATCTGGCTCTTCAGATGCATGAAGACATGAGCGTAACCTGGTACTCTTGATGGTTCATCAAATAAAAATCTAGTCTAAATCCCCCAATTGCAACTGATTTTTTGTAGTTTCTAAAAAATTTGGCAGGGAGTGGGAGGATAAATTTAAACTTCCAAGCTAGTTTAATTAATTTAGCCTAGGATGTGTGATTTTTCATTTAACATTCTTCTTTAAATTTATATTAATACTCCATCTCCATATTTGTAAAGATAATTTTAAATTTATAGAACCCAACTTTCCGCAGTCCAGAAAGCTAAACAGAATTTTAACTTGTACCCTCTTATAAACAAATGCTTGTTCCAAATGTAACCTTCAGGCATTTTGGAATTAGGAAGTTCTAATCTCTCAAAAAAAGCAGACAGCCAGATAGCTGGCACATGTAAAGGAAAATTTCAGGGTGTAGTGAGGAAACTGACTGATACCTCTAAGGTGAAAAAAGGAAATGATGAAAATTGTCAATTTTACAAAAAAATGCAAAATTGTTTAGAATTCCAGAATAATTTTTAAAAGAACTTTTGCTCTAAAACAAATGTAGTTTTAATGTTTTCTTTTTATTATAAAAGCTATATAACCCCATTACAGAAAATGTATAAAATACAGACCTATGTTCGCACCATCGAAACCCAATCATTGTTACTAAAAAGAGAAAACTCTCATTTTAAAATTAGAATAAATCTCTTTTTATGGTATGGAAACAACTGTTTCTAAATTGTTGAAGAGTTAACAAGAACCTCGAAGGTCAGTGATAACAGGTAGCCAAGACCAAGTAAGTATTAGTTCCTCCGAGTATCATTGATATGCTCTTCACAGAGCCCTCTCCTACCTCAGCCTTTATGATTGATCCCCAATTTTCCTACTTTCTATTCCTTCTCCCTAATTTCTCTTTTCTTAAGTGTCAATAACATAATTACACCTAACATTGTTTGAACCCTGTGCTCAGCGCTTTACAGGGATTATTTCATTTAATCTTCACAAGAACCCTGAAAGTAGGTACTATGATATCCTCATGTTACCAGTGAGAATCCGAAAGCTTAGAGAAGTCGTGAGGCACATGGTTATGGCCCCAAATGTAGTCGCAACTTCCCATATGCATGCCTGTATAAGGTAGAGTCTGTGTCTCTAAGCCTTAAATCTGAGCTTGGTCATGTGACTTGCTTTCATCAGTGGGACACTAGCAAATATGATATAACACAAGGCTTGAAAGATGCTTGCTTGTTGGAATTTATGTTCTTTTCCTCCTGGTAACTTTTGGCCATCATGTAAAGAAAGCCAGACTAGTTTGTTAGATGAAGAAAGATTATATAGGGAAGGACCCCAGCAAAGTCCCCAGATGAATGAGTGAGCCCAGCCAATAATATGAGGAACAAAAATATGCTGTCCCAGCTGAGCCCAACTAAATTGTCAATCCACCAAATCATGAGCAAAATACATAATAATTTTTTAAGCAGCTACATTTGGCGATAGCTCGTTACATAGCCAAAGCTAACTGACCCAAGTAGTTTGCCACAAATCACACAAGCACAACTAAGATTCAAAGCCAGGTGGTCTTGACTCTAGAGGTCAAGTGCTTAAGCTCATGCTACTGTGAAACTCCCATGAATCTATTCCGTACCCTTGGGTAAAGTCAATGCGCAGTGGTGATACAGTGTCCTCTTAAAGATAACAAGGATTCAAATATATGGTGATGGAAGGAGAACTGACTCTGGGTGGTGAACACACAATGGGATTTATAAATGATGTAATACAGAATTGTACACCTGAAATCTATCTAACTTTACTAACAACTGTCACCCCAATAAACTTTAATTAAAAAAAAAAAAAAAGATAACAAGAAGCTATCTGTCAAGCTGGGCCCAAAGATGGGCTCATTCCACATGTTGCCAGTAGTAGTTCATTTCTAAATTCAGACAAGAGGCACCTGGGAAATAATTAGCTGCAGTGTTGCTGTCCTCCCATAACAAATTTGAGGGCAACTCTTTATTTTTGCTAAAGTTAAACAGTTTGTGGCAACAAATGCTACTTATACTTTTCTAGGAACAGAAATGTATTTATTTTTAATCAGTTGGGGACTCATTAGTGAGACTGTCTTCATCTCCCTGAGCCTTTGCCTTCATTTTTTTTTTTTGGCCCTGTATTAGTGCGTGGTTTGTTTCCTACAGAACTCTGAAATAAACGCTAATGGGATGAACAGATCAGAAAGAGAAGCAATGTCAAATGCAACATAAGAGTCAACTCTTGTAACCTGACACTTTTAGCAATCTTTCCTTATACCAAACAGAAATGAATGGATAACTGATTATTAAAAATAAAAAGGTTGTTATTCATAATTGAGTTGTATGACGCATGAATCTGGTGCAGAACTACTAATTCTGGTAAAGGCTACACACTAAAACATTTCTCACAAACATGGAGTTTAAAATATTTTTCCATAACAACAGGCTCTTAAAAGATTTACAGTTGTATAACTAAAGTGAATAAAATATTTTGATGCAAAATAAACAGAGGTCATATATAAAAAAGCAAATGTGGGATACCAAATTTCAAAACAATTTTCACTATGATTAAATGTGTGGCCTGAAGTGATCACTTTTAATTTATTTCCTCTTACTTTCTCTACCTGTAAAATGGCACTGGTAGACTTTCTTTGTGGAATGATCAGTAGTATTTTAGGTAGTATGGCTTAGGAAGTTTTTCTTTGAAAAAAGAGTCTTTCTCACTTCCTTTGAAATTCCAATGATTCTTAAGCAGTTATTAATTCAGGGTCCGCCCAGAATTCTACCATCTACCCCACCCAACACACACACACACACACACACACACACACACACACACACACACACTTTCAATGGCATCTGTCACCTGCAGGGACAGTTCCCTTATTTCCCGCTTGAACAGAGAGCCAGTTCTGGTGGTGCATTTGGGGCCTTCCCCATCAGCAAATGAAGTGTGGGTACAATCTGTAGCTCTGGGCTCATTGTCTGGTGTGCCGCAGGGATAGGTTTAGACAACCAGACACTTCTGGAAGCATCTAGTGGGGTTTTCCCTACTTACCCCCTTGTGCATTTGCATTTGCCCTAACTAGCTCTTTTGCCCTGGCTTCTGGTGTCCAGTTTTCCCTCTAGGATCCAGGTAGGAACTAAAACCTATCTCTGCACCATAGATACTAGGCTGAAGTCCAACCCTCTCAGCTAAACCCAATATTCTCTCCTACGTCATCTCTGATCTCCTTCTGGAATGACCTAGATGGGCTCCCATCAGATGGTAAGAGCTGCAGTCTCCCAGAAGTTTCTTTTTCCATTTTACCCTCTCTCCCACCTTGGATTTTAATAGGCACCTGCTGAAACTTGAGTACGGCCCATGCATGAGGATCCAGTACCCTGGACAGTCAGTCCTTCCCTGGGAGGAAAACTGGAGCCCCATGACTCCAGAGAAATTCCCCTGGCCTCCTCCCTGCACTGGTTTCAGCAGTTCCATATTCATCCACTTCACTGGCTGAGAGGTGGAAATGGTGCACCATATGAGAGGAAGAAATTTGTTCAGAAACCCTGAGGACCATAAGGATTATCTAATGTAAGTGAACCACCCCTGAAATACCAACAAAAAGAAGAGTATTACTCAGCCCTTGATTCCTTATCCTACTATTCGCTATCATTTCCCAAGGAGGAAAGGCCATCGAGTGAGGAAGAAACTTAGTTTTTCTCTTGTAGATTCTGATTGAAAGTTTTTCTTCTGACAGTTCCTTCCAATCATGTGCTTATTTGCATCTATGTATTGTTCAGAATTCTCTCCAGCACAAACAAGAAGGAAGAACTTGGATTGGTATTTTCACTGTATTTCATCATAAAATTGCATTGCTTGCATTCCGTTCCATCCTTATGTATCTAAAGGAACTGTGTGTGTACCATTCATTAATTTTGTGTGGGGGAGGGGAGGGAGAGGGAATAGTTATCCAAGGGTTTTGTTTTCAATTATAGTTGACATTCAATATTATTGTACATTATTTTCAGGTGTAGAGTGTAGAGGTTAGATATTTATATAATTTATTAGGTGATCCCCCCGATAAATCTAATACCTGCCTGACACTATACATAGTTATTACAATATTATTGACCATATTCTCTATACTGTACTTTACTTCCCATGACTATTTTGTAACTACCCATTTGTACTTCTTAATCCCTTTACCTTTTTTACCCAGTCCCCCAAACCTCCACCCATCTGATAAGCATTGGTTTGTTCTCTGTTTCTATGAGTCTGTTTCTGTTTTGTTTATTTTGTTCTTTAGATTCCACATATAAGTGAGATCACATGGTATTTGTCTCTCTCAGTTTGTCTTATTTCATTTAAAATAATACCCTCTAGGTTCATCCATATTATTGCAAATGGTAAGGTTTCATTCTTTTGTATGGCAGAGTAATATTCCATTGCATACGCATATGAGTATATGTACCATTTCTTCTTTATCCAATCATTTGATGATGGGCATTTCAGTTGCTTCCATATCTTGCCTATTGTAAATAGCACTGCAGTGAACATAGGTATGTATATATCTTTTCAAATTAGTGTTTTGGATTCTTCAGCTAAATACCCATAAGTGGAATTACTAGGTAATTAGGTAGTTCTATTTTTAGTTTTTTAAGTTACCTCCAAACTATTTTCCATAGTGGCGGCACCAATTTGCAATCCCATCAAAAGTACACAAGGGTTCCCTATTATACACATTCTCGCCATTATTCAATATTTTGGGGGGGCTTTTTGTTGTTGTTTTTTTCTTTCTTATGCCCCTGCGGCTTGAGCTCAAAATGTCCCCTGTCCCACCCAGTTCCCTGTTCTAGAAAATTACACTGCTCTCTCTGGCACTAGCACTCTCTCCCCTTCTCCCCCTCTCCTTTTATCCCCCTCCTCGGCTAACCCGTTTTCTTCCCTGAGAATGTATCACTAATAAACCCTGCTTACATATTAAAAAAGAAAATTACCCTGAAACTTATTATTAAAATCCTTATGCTTATTGATCACAATCTCTATGGTCTAGTATTCTTTCCAGGCTACTCCCATCATTGTTCCAGGGTTGCTGTCTCCACCAGAGAACAACGTGGCCACAGAGAAGTCTCCATGCAAACCCCTGGAACCGTCATGTAGCCTCTGGAGGAATGCCCCGATTTTCCCTTAAAAAGCCCAAGCTGGTATGAGAATGGTAAGGCAGTTTTTGGAGGTGTTAACCCGCTGCCTTCTCAGACCGCAGGTGCTCTGATAATAAATGCTTATTCTGTGACCCATGTCCTGTGTTGGTCTGTTGGCTGAGCGGCGCAGGCGGCATGAGGCCTTGGACTTGTTTGGCCTCCAGTTTCATAAGCGCCTTAAAGTCAGGGCTTTTCTTTCCTTTTTGTTCACTGATATGTCCCCAGCACCTAGAACAGTGTCTGCCATATGGTATAGGTTCAGTAAAATTTGCTGAATGAACAGAAACTTTGTTAGAGGGTCAGAGAAGGGGAAGTGACTAGTTTCTAGAGAATAAGCCACTTGACCAGATAGAACTATGCCCCACATCTCATTGACTATTCTTTATGGTTCTGGTCAATCTTCTATTTTATCCTTCCTTCACCATCTCTGCTTTTTTGCTGCCAATCCTGTAAATGCTGGTTTTCCTTATGGTTTTGTCATTGACTCTTTTCTGTTTTCCCTTGACAAAGATGATCTGTCTGTTCTCTCTTGGCTTCAATTACTATTTCATCCCCCAAACCGATGTATCTCAGGCATAAGTCTACTCCAGACCTATATTTTCAACTTCCTGTTGAGATTCACTTGGATGTTCTCCTGTAGGCACCTCCAATTCAACATGTCCCAGGGCAGCTCGTTGGCTTAGTGGTTAGAGTGTGGTGCTCATAGCACCAGGGTCGCAGGTTCGATTCCCACATGGGCCAGTGAGCTGCGCCTTCCACAACTAGATTGAAAAACAACAACTTAACATCCTTGAAAAACACAATGTTCCCCAATATTCCCCAATATAAAAAAAAATTCAACATGTCCCAAACTCAATTCAGCTTCCTTCACTCGCTTCAACCCTGTTTTCCCTTTCTCAATGAATGAGCCCACCCTGTCATCACCCTTCTCTCTTCCTCATTCTCTACAATCACCAAATTTTGCCTTTTTGTCTCTCTTAACACTTAATCAAATGTTTGTTTGTTTTTTTAAATTTATTGATGATAGCCAGCCTGACAGGTGTGAGGTGGTATCTCACTGTGGTTTTAATTTGCATTTCTCTGATGATTAGCGATGTTTAGCATCTTTTCATGTGTCTATTGGCCATCTGTATGTCCTCTTTGGAGAAATATCTGTTCTGGTTGTTTGCCCATTTTTTAATTGGATTGTTTGGGGGCTTTCTTTGTTGTTGTTTACGAGTTGTATGAGTTCTTTTGGATATTAACACCCTATCAGTTGTATCATTGCAAATATCTTCTGCCATTCAGTAGAATGTCGTTTTCTTTTGTTGATGGCTTCCTTTGCTGTACAAAAACTTATTAGTTTGATGTAGTCCATTTGTTTATTTTTCTTTTGTTTCCCTTGCCTGAGGAAATATATCAGAAAAAAAATATTACTAAGGGCAATGGAGAGTTTACTGCCTATGTTTTCTTCTAGGAGTTTTATGGTTTCAGGTCTTACATTTAAGTCTTTAATCCATTTTGAATTTATACTTGTATATAGACTAAGAAGATGGACCAGTTTCATTTTTTTGCATGAATCTGCCCAGTTTTCCCAACACCACTTATTGAATAGACTGTCTTTACCCCTTTGTATATTCTTGACTCCTCCTTTCTCATAAATTAAATGACCATGTAAGTGTGGGTTTATTTCTGGGCTCTCTATTCTGTTCCATTTGATCTATATATCTGTTTTTTAACCAATACCATTCTGTTTTTATTATTATGGCCTAGTAGTATAGTTTGATATCAGATAGCATGATACCTCAAATATTGTTCTTCTTTCTCAAGATTGCTGTGGCTATTTGGGGTCTTTTATGGTTCCACAAAAATTTTAAGATTATTTGTTCTGGTTCTGTGAAAAATACCTTTAGTATTTTGATAGGGATTGCACTGAATCAATAGATTGCTTTGGGTAGTATGGACGTTTTAACTATATTAATTCTTCTTATCCATGAATACAGTATATACTTCCATTTATTTGTATCTTCTTCAATTTCTTTTCTTAATGTCTTATAATTTTCTGAGTACAAGTCCTTTACCTCCTTGGTTAAATATATTCCTAGGTTTTTTGTTTGTTTGTTTGTTTTGGGGTTTTTTTCTGATGCTATTGTAAAAGTGATTTTTTCTTAATTTCTCTTTCTGATAGTTCATTATTGACATATAAAAGTGCAACCAATTTCTGAATATTAATTTTGTATCCTGCTACTTTATTAAATTCATTTATCAGCTCTAATAGTTTTGGGGTGGAATCTTTAGGGTTCTTTCTATATAGTATCATGTCATCTATAAATAGCACCTAAGCCTGCAGCTTGGCTATTGAACCTGTTAGCTGCCTATAGGCTCAACTACTGAAAGAGCCTTATTAAATGTATGGGGCTGGGCTGGTTGCCCCAGTGCTGACAGTGCCTCCAGTGGTGCTGCTCAAGTTGGGCAGGGAAGGTCCCAAGCAATCACTGGGGTGGGATGGGTGGTGTTCACAAAGTTAATGCAGATTTGGTTCTTGGGCCAGTGTCAAGCCTGTGGCCCAGAGAAATGCCCAGAGAACACCAAGGCCAGCTGCTGCTTGTCTCAGTCCACAGATCCCCGAGAGCTGTCCAAGAAAGGCTGCAGCATGAGCCAGAGCTTACTGCCCACCACCGAAAGTGTCCCAGGCAGCTGCACAAGCATCCATGGGCCATCTGCTGCTGGAAAGGTCTCTCTCAGTGTATGGGGCAGGGCTGGCTGCCCAGGTGCTAAGAGTACCCCCCACAATGCCACATGTGCTGGGTGGGACAGAGTCCCAGGTAGTTGTCAGAGTGGGCCACATGGAATTCACCAGGTCAATGCAGTCTCAAATTTGGCCACATAGGGAAGAATTTAACACATGAAAGATGGTACCTGCCTATAGGCTACCTATGAGGTAGGCTCCTCACAGGGATAATAACAGCTGTCCTTCTAGACCTCATCTTCAGCCACACAACTTAGTGTTTCCCTGTATGTCTCTGGGGCCTCCCAAGTCACTGTCCCTCTGCTGGAGCCCAAGGTGAGTGCCTGCTGTGCACAGACTCTTTAAGAGGACATTGGGTTTCCAACCACCTTCCATCTTACCAGGCTGGGCAAAATCCTCACTGATTTTCACAGCCAGATATTATGGGGGCTCCTCTTCCCAGCACTGTACCCCTGGGCTGGGGAGCCCAGTGTGGGGTTGGAACCCTTCACTCTGCAGGGCATACCTCCACCACTGAGGTACCCCTCCCAATGCTCAACCACTGCCTGTGGAGGTGGGATCAGCCATTTCATGTTTCTGCACCCCCTACCAGTCTGGACATGTCCTCTTCTTTATATCCTTAGTTATAGGGGTTCTGTTCAGCTAGTCTTCAGATGATTCTCAAGGTTTATTGTTCTATAACTTAGTTGTAATTTTAATATGGTCATGGGAGGCAGCAGGCACAGCGTTTACCTATTCCTTCATCTTTTCTCACTAATTTTTCTTAAAATGTGAATCCCATAATCAGATTGTGTATCTATTTTAAAAGGGGATAGTTGTGTGATTAGAGATGAATTCATTTTTCTTGGCAGCTTTCTACCTTTCCAAGTCTCATTTGGAAAGAAAAGATGAATGAGATCAACTTGGCTATTGAACCACCTGATTCCATTAACTGTGTTTTGCACTTTTCCCACAAAGTATATGCGCAGATTTTTACTCTTCAAACCCCAGAACCGGTAAACTATAAAACATTCAAGAACTCATGATCTTCTTTTCTTCTCACTCAAGTGTACCTTGACTATCGAAAGTCTCTCTTAGAGACTAATTTTCCTTTAAGCTCAATTTATATGGAATGAAGAGCCTTGGGCAGTGTGCTGTTGGAACTCATTTAGCCTCATGCTTGCCTGCAAGTGGGCAATTACTCTTGACATTTTTCTAGATATTCTTTTTACAGCCCAATTTTCATACTCAAATAATTACCATCTGTTTTGTCCAGTTTAAAATAATTGTAGAAAGCAAGTGCAGGTTATTTTTCCATTCATTTTGGTTTTCTTTCTTTTGTTTATTTTGTTTTGTTTTAATTGGTGGGAGCATAATTAAACTTAGTGTTCCATTTCTAAGTTACAAAAAGAGGGAGGGAAGTAAAGAATAAAATGCATTAAGCCCTAGCAAGCTTTTTCTCATGGAATATTATCATTATTTTGGTTGTGTTGTACCACTTTCGTTGCACATTTCATCATAATCCACCAAGTCATAAAGAGAATCAATCTTTATCCCAATCTGAGATTCTTTAATGTCTGAAAGCCAATTTAGTCTGCATATTATATTTGGTTTATAGTTCAGTATACTTTAAAAATATTCTACTAATGGCATATTAATTTTGTAATATTCCTGGATTCTCCTAATATGAGGAAAACATGTCCAAATAAAGCAATTGGTATCCTAGGGACCCCTAGAGTCCTGTTACCTTAACTTTTGCAACACTAATCACATTTAAAATAATTTGTTCCTAGTACCTGTTAAGTCCTATTATAGCACATACCATGTCTGTTTTATCTACTTCTGGAGGTACAGGGCCTCCTTGCATTATGTTTGGCATTTTCAATGTGCCCTATAAGCATTTATTAATTGGATTAAATCGATAAATTAATGTTGATTTCTCTTCCTTTTTTTCCTAAAAGGAAATCTGAGCCTGTCATGCCCTAAAAATCTCCATCACAAGAATTATTACCTCTCATAGACAAAAAAAGAAAAAAAGAAAAAAAAAGAAGAGCACTAAAATATTTTGTAAAAAAAATAGAATGATTTCCTGAGAAATATGTATTTTTTAAAATTAGAGTTAATACTGAAAAAAAAAAAGCAATTACAGAATTTCATGAAACTTTCCGATCTCAGCTAGTCTGACCACATTTAAGGCTCAGTCTGGTCAAAAACATTTGTCAATTAATTTGTGTTTATTTTAAGATGGTGCTAACATAAGCTGAACAGAAAAGAGCAAATATAAAATTCAGTCTATTACCACTCTGCATGAAGTGTTTGCAGGACTCGGTGACCGTCCCACAGTAAACAGATATTACACCAAGGCAGGCAAGATTGAGATGGAAACCATATGGGTTTGTATTAGAATAACACAGTTTATCTCCACAGGTGAGAGGAAGTGCCGATGGGAGTAAATACTGTATGTCACTAAAGTTAAACCAAACACATATTAAGAACTCTGTTTTGATCTTTACTGGAGGAAAAACAAAGATGTTGGACAATTGGAATAAGTAAGTACCTCTCTGTTCTCTGAGAGGGCAGCGTGTTGTAGACTATATATTGCTCCATTTGGACGGACCCCTGTGTGAGCACATCTGGAGAAGCAAAGCAGTTTAACATCTGTGCTTCTGAAAATTAGAGTTATTGTTGAAACCACATCAGTGACCATGCATGGGTTTCTATTAATAAAACTTGTGACTTATTTTAACCATTATTATTTTTTTTTTATCTTATACCTTGGTTAGGACTTTCCTCACCAAAACAAAGTCCCATAATATCATGTCTCTAAGCAGTTCTTCCACAGATACTGAGTAAATATAGAAAGTATAAAAGATCCCGATTAACTGAAATTTGTAGCATTCTTTCAGAAGACAAAAGCAAATGCCTAAATTCATAAAAATTGGACTAACACTATACTTATTCCATAAGTATGGAATAAGCATGGAATAAGCATTCTACACATGGAAACGTCTACTGCTATAACACAGACATCATGGAAAACACACTGATGCTCTTGGGTTTTAAAATACAGATTCATAATTCAAAGAAAGTATCCATTTGCCAATTTTAGTACGCCATTTTTAGGGCAACATGAAGCTAACATGTAAAAGCAAAGCTGAGTCAGTATAGAAATGAAAAATGATCATTAGCTCTTGAATTGGGATCTGGTGATCTCAATGGGCTTCCAGGAGGTTCTTTACCATCTCATGCTATGAAAGTTCACAGTAACATATGAATGTTCACAGAAACAGAATACCTCTGCTTTTTTCCTTAATTCATTTAAGATATAAAAATCAAACACTATCTTATTGGTGTATGAGGATCATACTGGCTATTGTGACAAATAAACCTGAATTTTCAGTGGTTTGACACAACAGAATTTATTTCTCATTCATCTAACAGTCCAATGAGGATTTTCTTGGTCATTTGGGTGGTTTCCTTCACATGGTGATTTAGGGATCCAGTTCCTTCTGTGTTGCCACCATCTCGTAGGACTTTGGAGAACTCTGCTTCCAGCCAGAGGAAGGGGAAAAGAAAGAGTATCTACTTTATCTACTTGAAAGTCTCAGCCTGACGGTGACTATATAGCCTCTTTATTCGTGTTTTATTGGAGAGAGGCAGTCATGTGGCCACTCATGGATGCAAGAGAAGCAAGATAATTATCTCCTAGTGACAACTCCACATTATTAAAAGAGGGATAAAAATAATATTCTGATAAACCATGTATGCTATGGTGTCCAATGTAAATCAATCCTGGTTTCTTCATTAACGCTCAAGAGATTTGATTTTTGGCAGGGTCACTTAGAAGCAGAGACTAAGTGGACTCTGGAGTATTTTGTATCTTCTATCCCATCACCCACAAAATGTCTTGGGGAGCCGATTCATTTGGAAACTGTAGTCTAAGTAATGATTTTTTAAAATGGTCAAACGTCCAAATGTACCTTTACCAATTTCTGCTGGATGCTCTTCAGAGCCCTGGAATAACTTCTGTAGTTAAAGTTATGTGTTTTACATTATTCTATACCTGAATTTGGAAGCCTTTGCAATGAACGTATCCTGCAAATAAAAAAGGGATCATTAGTTATTGATTCAGGATAGCTATAAAGAAAAGGTACTTGCTTTTACTTGTTTTCACAAAAGAGCTACTCAAGCCCTAATGTCACTTGGCCCAATTAAATATATAAATGGCAAGGGGCCAAGTTAATTATAGCTCTAGGGACTTGTACTGGGCCAGACTAGAAACAGAGTAGCAGGAAGAATGGCCAAAGCTTACACTTCACTTTGAGTCCAAACAAAGCCTTTGCTTTCACTTGCTCTTAAGGGGAATATTCTGATCTGGATGTAAGGTAGAAGTGTCCTAAAGAACTCTGGCTCTTGAATCTTATTATGGAAAAATTGCATAGCTATTAACCAAATCTGAAAAGAGGGCTAGGTGAAATAAGGCTCATTATGGTGTACGGAGAGGCAGACGCAAAATGTTACTCATTTGAACTCTTTATGTCCCAAAAGAAAGGTCACAAATAGAGAGTTCCTGAGTGAGCGGCTCTCCTAGGAAAATCTCCTAGGAAAAGTGCAATGATATATAAGGAATATTTACATTTAAGCAAACACTGATCCTTTCCATCTGGCTAAACGCTCTTAGAGAGTGTCTTGGAAGTCCTGCCCCTCACCCCTTCTGCTGATTAGGCTTCTCTGTGCATCAAGAGCTCTGCCCTGGAGGAGTGTCAGCGAGGCAGTTAGTGCATCCAGATGTGGACACTTCCTTAAAGGTGAAGTACGACAGAGGGAAAAGATTAATCTCCAATGCACTGAAGTCAGACTCTCAGTAACCCAGCGATGTGTTAAATGAAAAGGAAAAGATGCTATTGAATTTTATCTCCAAGTGGTGTCATTATTTCCAACTAACTTACTCCTTCAGGCAACCCAGATAGTTTGTTTTCCTGAAGCCCTTTTCCCAACCTCGCACACGCCCTCCTCTTGCTAGAACCAGAGGAATGACAGCAGCTGAAAAAACATTCCATCCCAGGGAAAGGGAAAGAAGGGCTCGTGATTACTGATGGGTGAGGATGGCAGGTCATCACAGGAGGCACAAGGCTTAGTCTGCATGTGGAAAGCGGGGTTGGAAGTGGGGGCAAAGATCTTTGTCTTGGTTCTGGGAGTCACAGGGGGGTAAAGTTCAGGGAGGTTTCTTGGAAAAGCAGAAAATAAAATTCTTCGTGCTATGTATCGTGTAGCGAGAATGTGATATTTTCTTCCACTTGTTAAATTGGGATTTTTGTTTTATGTGCTTTGGATTTAGCTCCTGGGTGCTCTCTGCTTAGTTTTAAAAAGTTTCCATCTCCACATTGTCATACATGGAAAAAATATACTGAGGTAGTACACTGTACATCGTGACTTTTATTTTGCTGTCAGACTGTAAGTTACAATATACCTGTGTGCATTAAAGACTCGGGGGTTTTATAAATGGAAAGAGCTTCCATTTGTATGCTTCCTTCGTATGCATACAAAAAAAGCTCCAAACCAAGAGGAAAGAGCTGGAAACAGGCACCGTCTTCTTATGCACGTCAACCACACATCCCAGGTTCCAGCAACAGCTCCAACTGCCTGTAACTACATTTCTTTCAATAAAGCTCATTTATTCAAAACACATCTTAAAAAAGGTTTTGTCCAACAGCACGGACTGATTTTTGGTTTGTTCAGAAAGCACACTCATCAAATGTATGTATTAGCTGGCCATAAGCTTTGAGTGGTTTTGTGTTCTTTTGCATGGACTTCTGGGGTCTATCTCCATTCATTGCCCTCGTTGCCCATGTGGCTAACAGCAGGCTTGCTCAGCAGCTGCCACAGAAAAGGGTGCTGTCAGAGTCCAGTCCTAACCCCTAAAGCTCACCATGTGCTCACCACCTGAACGAATGGCTCCACATAAACAGGGCATGTCTGGGGACTTGACCAGATGCTGCCTGAGTCTGGAATTGTTTTTTATGACCCTAAGCCTTATATTAGCCATACAGTTGGCTCCTGGGGGGCAAGAAGTTCTGTTGAAGGTCAGAGTGATCATCCACCCCCAGAAGCACCGTGGAAGCTGGAAACGACTCATTCACCACCAATGAACTTTTGGTCTCTTTCCCCCTAGAAGCTAATGCTCTGCATAGATTGCAGGCAGTTTCTGGGTATTGCTCAACCTAGGAGTTTTGTCAGAGATGTCATAGACAAAGGGACCATATCACAAAGCAGGTCCTTGACCATGGTGTGGAGATACGCTGGTATTAAAGGGAGGGGAACTGAGTGAGATTAATTCAGCCAGAGTTTAAACAAAGAACTGGCAATGTATCATTCATCTAAATTCATGAAGCCAATTTACAAGTAAGTATACATCTCAGCTTACAAGTTACAAGTTACCAGTCTTCTCTGTTCTGTTATAGGGTTTTCAGTAAGATGAACTATTTGTAAGGGTGGAGTGGGAAGGAGAGAGAGAAAAAGAGAGAGGGAACACTGAAGCAGAATGGAATAGTGGCAATGTGAGGAATGGAGGGATTTATGGGTGTGTTTTTTTTAAACAAAAAAACAACTTTATTTCTACTGAAAGAGTGCCTTAAACTTATTTTATGTCCCACCTTTCCCTTGGCTTTTGGATTCAAAGCCACCCAAAAGAAAGCACGCCTCATGCAGCAGTGAGAGTAGTTTTATTTACACCACCAGGCTGTTTAGAACTCCCATTTTATTCGTGGTAATTTGATTGTTTGGTCACGCCTCCTAATAAGTGAAATGTTACACTGGAGTATTTGTTCAAACCTCACAGCTTCAGATACAGTAAGTTGCTGAATGATGTTTGCTAATGGCACACATTCGATAATTCCTATAATGTGAAATCTCAGCCAGATTTAATGTTTCATTTCCCTGGGATTCACTCTGAAATTATTACAGACATTATGTATTCCACTCCCTGGACTTGGAATTAATTTCAAAACAGAGTAAAAGTGCATCCATTTGGGTGCCTTGTGGGAATTCAGATCAGTAATATTCCATTTATCCTGAAGTTTCTGAAGTTTAAAATACCTTTTCACTTTATTGCTTTCTGTCTGGGTTCAGTAGCTACATGTCACAGCCACCCAAAACCTTGTTTTCGCTTGTGATCTTGGACATGCCATTATTTGATGAGTTCATACTCTTGCAAAACTGTATTGATCCTCCAAGGCTTTATCTGCCTAACTAGAAGGTACCTTTGTATGGTTATCGTGATATAAAACTATTGCCAACATGCAATGATCTGGCAAAGAAAAATCATTAAATAGCTATGTCTACATTTTCTTTTTATGAATATCTGCCACAGAAACAGAATTCATGATGTGCTTTGCCTTGATTAATCAATTGATGCATTGGCTACACTTCCAATAAGTGGCCCAAGTAGAAAGCTCAGTGACTGGAAAACCTCCAAACACTATAGAATAAAACAGCCAGACCTTTGTTAGGTTGTGATCCAAAAATTCCCAGACAATAAATCTTTAATTTGCTACCCTGGCAACTCTCACCAAATTTGAATTAGAAGAATATTTTCCATGCAAATTCTTTAAAAGGATTTGCCTCCTGAACAGGTTTAGAAGTTTAACCTCTAGCTGAGGCACACTTCCTCCAGTCCAAAAGGAAACCAATAGAAAAAAAGACGTCAAGGGATTAATTCACAAGTTTTACCCCAAAATGAATGACAGCTGTTTGGGAGTTCAATTGCACTGACGTCCCATTAGGTTCAAAACATCCTGGGTCTTGCAATTATCTCATAGATTTCATAAAACACTGTTAATAAAAAAACTTCACCTCCTGAGTCTGGTCTCAGCCGCTGAACTCACACTTGGATACTGCCTAATAACTGCTTGAATGAACTCCTAAGCAGGAAGGGAAGTCAAGTGGTTAGTTCTTCCCAGAATTTTTCATTTTTGTCAGATAGATATTTTACCATCTCTCTCTCCATCATGGCAGGAAGGAGGGTTGGTTAGAGGTGGTATCTATGATCGTAGATTCAAGTGAACAGAACAATGGGTTGAGTGTGGTCTACAAGTTTGCTGCAAGTGGTAGAACTCAAGCTTTGGAAATTTGCAGCCTCTCTATACTCATAAACATCTCTCTTGTCTCTGTATTTTCAGTGGATAGTTCAGGGCTAGAAATGTAGGAGATTTGCAGAAAGATTTTTTCTTTTATACCCCCAAACAAAAATAGCTTTGTCTTGCTCTTATTGTATACACGTTTTATTACCATACATTCTCATAATAGTACAAGAAAAAAGAGAAGGAGGAGGAAGAAAGAAAAAGAAGAAAACTTTAAAGAAAAATATCAAAAGAGCTAACAAGTTCACCAGCCATATATACCCACTGTTATTGTTTAGGTGAAAACCTTCCTGAAAACTTGCTATTTATGCGGTGTGATCAAAAAATACGGTGAATATTTAAATTTTAAAAAAATTATTACAGTAAAAGGCACATTGCCATTAATCCCCTTCAAAATACTCCCCCTCGCTTCAAACACACTTATCCCATTGTTCTTGCCACTTTCTGAAGCAGTTCTGGAAGTCCTCTTTCATGAGTGTCTTTAGCTGCGTTGTCATGGCTGCCTCCATGTCCTGAGTCGATTCAAAACATTTACCTTTCATGTCATTTTGACTTTGGGGAAGAGCCAGAAGTCTCAGGGTGCCAGATCCAGTGAATAAGGCAGATGGGTACACATTGTAATGTTTTTATTTGACAGAAATTGCTGTAGCAGGAGTGATGTGTGACAAGCAGCCTTTCCACTGTGATCACAAAATACGGTGAATGCTGCTGCCAAGTGTGCCATCCAATGGACAGGCAGGGATCTTCAATACAGGAAGCAGCATGTTGAAACTTAGTAACAGTATGTGACAAGTTTCAACTTGTTGGGTGCAGTCAATCAGGTGTGAGCTACGGTTGTTGAGAGAAGGTGTGTTTTAAAGTGTGCTGTAAATCATCCTCCATCATTACAACACTCAAAGTCACACATCGCTTTTGGTATATGGCAATTTCTGTCCAATGAAAACATTACAGTGTGTCCTCATCCACCTTATTCATGGAATCTGGAATGGTGCGACTTCTGGCTCTTCCCCAAAGTCAAAATGATTCAGGACATTAAGGCAGCCACGACAGCACAACTAAAGACACTCATGAAAGAGGACTTCCAGAACTGCTTCAGAAAGTGGCAAGAATGATGGGTAAGTGTGTTCGAAGGAGGGAAAGTATTTTGAGGGGGATTAATGGCAATGTGTCTTTTACTGTAATCAATTTTTTTATTTAACCATTCACTGTATTGTTTGACCACACCTCATATAATACACATTCACCTTATACCTAAATGGAATTAAGCTCCTATTTAGTCTCCTACTTTTTCCCCTTAATAATATGGTGGGGAGCTCTTGCAATGTCAGTGAGCACACATTTACATCACTATGTATAGGTTCTCTTACACAGGCATACCATAATGGATTTGACTTCAGCTCTTATTTTGGAGTTTTCAGTCATTTCCCTTTCTTCATTACCATAAATAATATTGTAGTAAATATCTTCATGCATACAATTGTGGCTTTTTAAATTTCAGTGCATATTACAAATTACATTCCAGAAATGTAGTAATTTTCACCTTTTGCCAACTTATTAAAATGTACATTTCTCCACACCTTTATCAACACTGGGAGTGTCCATCAATAGTGTTCCAATATTTTGGCAAAAAAAAAAATATGTTTTAATTTCCAGCTTAGGGCTTATTAATGAGGTTTTTGCATTTGTAAATATTTGATTGAGAGCCTATCATTCCCCAAGCATATGCTATGTCCTGGGGCCATAAAAGTATAGAAAAACAGATATGGTCCTTGTTATTGCACAGTTTACTAATTCTAATGAAGATACAGATAATAAAAAATAAAATAAATAAGTAAATACCAATTGCAGAACGGTTTATGAAGGAAAGAAGAATTGAGTCGTGATAAAGTGTGGGCTTGGAGACACTGTGAGTTAGGAGAGTCCCAGCTGAGGAAATGACATTGAAGCCAAGGAGCCAGTCAAGGAAAGAGCAAGGCCAAGAGCTTTCAAGGGAGGGGAGCAGCTGGTACAACATCCTTGGAGAATGAAGAGCAGTCTGTGGCATGACTAGAAAAATGGCCAATGGCTATGTGGCTAGGAAATGGTAAAAACAAAAATGAATGGTATGCTATCTGGTTGGAAAGGGAGCCAGGAGCTGGGTCATGTAGGGCCTGGAAGGCTTGGAGGACTTTGAATTTTATACAAGTGCAGTAAGAAGCCACTGAAGGGTCTAAAGCAGGGGACTGATATGACCTGATTTGTGTTTAAAAGGTTACATGGAAACGGACAGTAAGGGACATGGGGAGCAGCCAAAAGAGCCATGAAGCAATTGTGCCAGTGGAGCAGGTACAAGCCCAGGGCTGGGTCCATGGAGCTGGGGAGGAGGGGCAAGCTAAAGATACATTTGGAGCTAGAACTAGTGATACCTACGGCCGGATAAGACATGGAATTCAAATATGAGAAAGGATGACTTCTGTATTTCTGATTTGAGCAGCTGAATAAATGATGAGAGCATTTGCTAAGATCGGGAAGTCTGAAGGGGGAACAAATTCAGTGGTAAATCAAGAATTCCATATTAGCATTATTTATAAAAGTGAAAATCAAAAACAAAATAAATACACAGCAATTGAGAAGGTTAAATAAGTCAGTATAAATATGTATTAGGTCTTCTATAAAAATTGTGATATTAAAGAACAGTTATTATATAGGAAAATGCTCATAATATATTAAGTTAAAAGAGAACACAATACTATTTATACAGGATGATCTATACAAATATAGGTATAGATATAGATATAGATTATAGATAGAGATAGAGGGGAAAAGAGTAGAATGAAATATACTGAAATGTTTGTAATGATTATATCTTGATGGAAGTAATTTTTATTATTTTCTTTATGTCTTTCTTCATTTTCCAAATATCCCCTAATAAACATATATTACTATTATCATCACACCAAAAAGTTATTAAAAACAATCAGTTTACTTACACTAAACCACAGTCTAGATTTGGGTTATGTCATAATTAAACCGTATAACCCAATGGAAATAGATCACGGACATTGTTGTGCTGTTATGTCTTAGCCGAAGGCCATTAAGATTATCACTGCTAGTTTATTTATAGACACATGCTTTGTCAAATGAAATATGTGTATGTTTCCACACTAATTAACGGAAGACTTAAGACCAGAACCAGAGTCTCCGGATTCACAGACAAGTGCTTTTTCCATGGGGCACTAAATTCATCCCAGCAACAGACACATTCTTCGGATCTCATCATGGAGGCTGAAACCAGCCAAGAATTCTGAGAATTACTCTGGGCCAAACATGCTCACAGTCAGACCCCGTACATTGAATAATTTCAGGGACACCTAGTATTTCCATCCATCTTCTGCCCCTCTTCCATCTGCTTTCCTAATACCTGAAGTTTCCTTTTATTCTTAAGAAATAAGGTTTAACAAAGCACATATAACCTGGAAGAGGTCATCCCTTGGTTTAAATTCACCTGAGATAGTCAGATCTTCTATCCAGTACTTTCCTGAGAAGAGGTTTTAAAAGGGCCAAGTGAATGAATACTAGATGCCTAATAGTTAAGGGGATGAGACTTGGGAGAAACGGTAAAGGGAACAAACATTTAAAGAACACATTCATGTACTGGCCACTGGGCTAGTTGTTGTACATACACCATATTTAACCCAACACCCCAGCAAAACAGGATTATTATTCCCAATTGGCATTCATTCATTCATTCATTCATTCATTCATTGAACAAATATTTATTGAGCCTGTGCTATAATTGCTCAGCATTCTTCTAGTTCCTAGAAATATTGGAAAATCAAAACTGGCAAAGTCCCTGCTCTCATGGAGCTAACTTGGGGTATCTGGGGAAGACAGACAACACATATTTTTAACATGAATGTATAGCATAGCAGATGGTGATAAGTGCTAAGAAGAAATGTAAACAGAGTACAGGGAAAGCAAGTGAGAGGCAATAAAAAATATGTCAAGATCATACAACTGGAAAGAGCCTGAGCTAGGACCAAATTCAGTTCTGCTAGTCTCTTGTTCATCCCCTGTGTGGTTCTGCCTCCCTAGAAAGTACATCTTACCTGACAATTGTGCGTAGTGTTACCCAGCCAACAACCTCCAAATATCCTAATGGGTAAGCCCTGGGTAAACAATTGTTAGCCAACTGTGAGTCAAGTAAAGTCCATTTACTGGTAATTGTTCAGCATGATTGGTTTTTGCTTGTGCATGAATTCAAAGCTCTTTCAATCCTAGTGACTTCCAAAAACAAAACAAAAACCTCAGCCTATAAATGAAATGGAATAACTATCACCTGAAATTTTTGGAGCCTCCTGACTCCACTAAGTACAGACAACATCAATTTCCATTTCTGTAAAAAAGAAAACAAAATGTAAATACAATGGAAACCTCAGTCTCATTAAGGTGTTCTCATCTTCTTCTCCACCCCTCCACACTTTTGTTTATTTATTTATTTTTTATTTTAAGATTTTATTGGGGAAGGGGAACAGGACTTTATTGGGGAACAGTGTGTACTTTCAGGACTTTTTTCCAAGTCAAGTTGTTGTCCTTTCAATCTTAGTTGTGGATGGTGCCATTCAGCTTCAAGTTGTTGTCCTTTCAGTCTTAGTTGTGGAGGGTGCAGCTCAGCTCCAGGTCCAGTTGCCATTGCTAGTTGCAGGGGCACAGCCCACCATCCCCTGCGGGAGTCGAACGGGCAACCTTGTGGTTGAGGGGATGCGCTCCAACCAACTGAGCCATCCGGGAGCTCAGCGGCAGCTCAGCTCAAGGTGCCGTGGTCAATCTTAGTTGCAGGGGGCCCTGCCCACCATCCCTTGCGGGACTCGAGGAGTTGAACCAACTTGAGAGCCCACTGGCCCATGTGGGAATTGAACCGGCAGCCTTCAGAGTTAGGAGCATGGAGCTCTAACTGCCTGAGCCACCGGGCCGGCCCACTTTTTTTTATTTTTAATTCTGTTAAAAGTTTCCCCTAGGCCAAGGGAAAAAATATTTTCTAGTGCAAAGAATAGGGAGAAAACATTGAAGCAAAGGTTGGTTTTTGGTGTTCAATGGATCTTTACATGTATATAAAAATCTATCTTCAAAACATCTCACCTAAATATAAGGTATTCAAAACACATAGTTTTAGCCCATCAGTGACATAACACCATGAAAAGGTCAGCCCACTTGGAGATTCCAGTTTCTCTGTGGACAACTATGGCCTGATCAGGAGCTGGGTGAGACAGTATAAGCCTCTATAGTATCTTAGCAAAGAGAAAAGTGGGGACAAACAGAAAGAATATTAATTTTCATCAAGAGAAAATCAAACTTATGCAAGAACTTTATTGGCAGAAGTAAAATTAGTTTTTCTATAGCAAATAGTTAGTGGAGTTGAGGGATTATCAGTCTATCGTCCAAAAAGGAAAGTAAACCCACTGGCATCCAGAAGCGTCGTTGTTCTCACTAATGCATTTAATTCTCAAAAGCAAATAAGATTTGTCTCTGCACTTTTCGTTTTTTTGAAAAACCTAAGACTAGATGATCTAAATCTCTCCCTTGATAAAAATCAAATTATTAAAGCAAGTTTCCTAAACTCATAAAGCTCAAGACAATTGTCCATATTTTTATTGAATGTCAAGAGCCAGCCTGGGCTGGGTCTTCCTCGATTCAAACAAAATTCCCTGTGGATAGTAACAGGCACAGGACTTTTCAACTGAAAGACTGCAGCAAAATCAAGTTACTTCCTGCTGTGGTCCAGGGGCCCACAACATACAGGCTATTTTTGTAGGGAAACAAAACAAGATTATTGAATCATTTGCAAACTCTCAGAATTAAGCTAGTAGAAATGATGTTGCATAATCTCATGGCTTTAGATCACCTTGTTAATATTCCTGCAAAACACATAGTCCTAGCTTTTGGTGATTTGGAGTATAATGGTGGGCAGGTAAAAAGCAGTTTCACTAAAGTGGGCGGGGAGAAGGAATGTGAAGCCTTGGTTACCAGATTTCTAGTAAATAGAGTCTGTGAATTGACCCGTAGTATTGCATGAACCAATGCTCCAGCCAATTAAGAAGAGCAATCACTAGCGTTATAATTATATAATTACAAGGCTCTGAACTTGTTCTAAATTTTGAGTAATTTCCATCGGAAAATCTGAGATCTCTGTATTGCTTCTTTGTATCTTCCACCGTCCAAGTAGGTGACTTGCTTGGGATGCAACAGAACAGCAGACAGAAAAGATCAGGAAGTTATGCAGAGCTGGGTCAGTCAAAGCAGAGAAGCTGGCCAGAGCCTGTTCTCCTAAGGATTTTGCCAGTTCCTTGGTGAAGAGAGATTGGAGTTGACTCCATAGTCACTTTATTGTAATTGTCATTTGTGGTTTGTGTCCTTAATTTTACATTAACTATTTGGTAAACTGTAAATTGTGCATTCCAGAGAATGGGTTCTGCCAGTCTCAACAAACCCTTTTGCTGTTTTGAAAGTTAGAAAACTCCTTCAGTTATTGCTAAAAGATTGGCCTGGGACCCCCAAGTGGACCATTAGGTTAATAGGGTCCCTTGCAAGGTGCCTTAACATCCTGCTTCAGTGAGCTACACTGAAGGGTACAGCTGTTCCGATAATGCATGTGAAAGGATTTTGTAAACTGTAACGATACTTAAATATTGTTGACACTGTTGTTATTATTCCTGCTTCACAATATCCTAAGTTCCAAATGCTACCCAATTTCCAGCAAGAGTTATCACACATTTAGGGACCTTACAAGCCTATCAACCTGCTTCACCTTCCTGTAAATCAACTCCAACCACAATACTCTGTTCATATCTATATCAACTGAATGTAGCCTGTCTGAGTAATATTCACAGGGGGTTATAAAGTAATAATGTACCTGTCTGCAGTGATACTCATTTACCTTGAAGAACACACACTCATAGACACAGACACACAAGTGCATAGCTTTTTTTCAAAAAGAAAACCCTAATAAATTGTAAGTAGGTGTTCAATATCTGGTGTTTTTTTCAAAAAGTCTATTTTTAGCTGGTCTCCTACTTTAATTGCCTCTGAAGCTGTGTTCCTGTTTGAGTGCACAGTTTTACCCAGCAAAGTTGTCCTGATAAATACAGCTGGAAGCAGTGGGCAGAAGTAATGAGTATGGGAATTCCTCCTCTTACAACTAACCTCTTCTTTCCTTACTGGGGGTTGGAGATGATAGAATAGGCCCCCAAAACTACAGAGAATAAATCATTATGAATCAACATATTATTTTTGTTGGTATTTCTAGTGCTGTGATCCACCAGTTACCCATGGTGGGATTTTTAAAAGTTTCTTCCAAGAATTTCATCCTCCTTTGTCTCCAGAATAAATAAAGTGCAGTGCAGAATAAGTGCAAATGGGATTTTGAAATTCATTCAGACCACATGAACTGGAAGGCCCCTCCTTTCCTTTGGTAAGAAACAGTCTTTCAACCCAGAGCAAATTAAGGTGTGTGTGTGTGTGTGTGTGTGTGTGTGTGTGTGTGTGTGTGTGTTGCTATCACTTGAAATGTCATTTTAACTTGATCTGCTCTGATCTGATAAAAAGGAATAGTAACTCATGGTGTGTTCATTTAAGGAACATTGTATCACAGTAAGGACCTATGTAACTGTGGTTACCTCTGTCCAGAGACAGAGTAGCTGATTACTTTCCAGTTTGAACATGTATGTGGAGGCAGAACAGCTTGCTGTTTTTCAGTGTCACCTCTGACATGTGATTCCTTAGAACCCATCTTCTGTACCCTAAGAAGGCAACATGTTTGCATACGAAGTACATGTAGTAGCAGAGTCTGGTTTCTGGGAATCCTATAGCCCATGTTGAATGTGGGTGAAAGATGTTCTCCCAACTGAGGGGAAACAGACTTTCTTTCAGATTCCCAAATCTCTGTTCTCTAGAGTATATGTCCAACTGCTCTCCTTTTCTCACCAAGAGGTCTAACACTTTAGTCTGGCATTTAAGACCTTCTGTGATATGTCCCTAAATTTCAATCCAACTTTATCCAACTCTTTCCCTATATGTATCATCATTCTAGTAAGCTGAACTATTCAGGACTCTAAGTGAAACCAGGGAAACCAAGATGCTTAGTCATTAGACAAGTCATATGCACCACCTATGATATCTTTCCTTCTAGAAGCTCTTCCTGTTAAAATCTTACACAAATTTTAAGGCACAATTAAAACACTTGGATTCCCTAATTCCCTGACCAGGTATTTTTTTTTCTATCTCCCATAGCAAAGAAAACAACATCTCTCTCAAATACATTTCCTTCTCTTTGAAGAAAATCAGAGAGAAAGAAACCTTGACATTCAAATGAAGAAAGGCAACAAACTATAGCCCTTCCCTATTAGTTGTTTTACAACTATTTCATTTCTCCTCGCACAGTCCTACAAGGCAGGTATTATTATCTTCATTTAACTGACAATGAAAGTGAGGCTGAGAAAACTTTTTTTTCCAGCCTTATTGAGGTATAGTCGATAAATAAACTTTGTATATGTTTAAGTGATATATAATGTAATATTTTGATATATAGGTAAATTTTGTGAAATGATTACTAGACTCAAACTAATTAACATATCTATCATGTCACATAGTTACCTGTGTGTGTGTGAGTGTGTGTGCGCGCATGTGTGTGGTGAGAACACTTGATATCTACTTTCGTAGCAAATTTCAAGTACACAATATATTATTATTAACTAGAGTCACCATGCTGAACTTATTAATCTTATAACTGATAGCATTTGACCATTTCCCCATTTCTGCTAATCCCAAAGCCCCTGGTAACCACCATTCTATCTCTGGTTCTATGAGTTTCATTTTTTAGTTTCTACATATAAATAAGATCGATCATGCAGCATTTGTCTTTCTGCATCTGGCTTATTTCACTTACATAATGTCCTCAGGCTTATTAATGTTGTCACAAGCATAAATTAGGCAGGATTTCCTTCTTTTTTAAGGCTGAATAATATTCCATTATATATATATATATATATATATATATATATATATATATATATAAACATTTTTATTAGTTTCAGATGCACAAAACAATGTAATAATTAGACATTTATCATTTATATCCCTCACACAGTGACAACCCCCCTCCCCCATCCACTACCCCTCTGACATCACATACAGCCATTACATTTCCACTGTCTCTATTCCTAATGCTGTATGTACTCCACTTCTTGTATATATATATATATATATATATATATATATATATATATAAAATTGTAGTTGACATTCATTATTGTTCAGCTTCAGCTTCAGGTGTACAGTGCAGTGATCAGGCATTTACATCTTCCCTGAGGTGGTCTCCCTAATGAGACAAATGTCCATCGGATACCCTACAATATCTTTACAACATTATTGATTCCATTCCCCAAATTGACTTTCATAACCCCATGGCCATCTTGTGGTTACCGACTGTGCTTTCTAATCCCCTCACCTTCCCACTTATCCCCACCCCTCCTCCCATCTAGCAACCCTCAGTTTTTCCTCTATGTCTCTAAGACTGTTTCCGATTAGTTCATTCATTTGTTCTTTTCTTTAGATTCCACATATAAGTGAGATAATCCAAAGACACTTAAGTTGCTCCCTATCTTGGCTACTGTGAATAATGCTGTAATGAACATGGAGGTACAGATATCAATTTGAGATCCTGATTTCATATCCTTTGGATATATGCCAAGAAGTGGAATCACTGGATCATGCAGTAGTTCTGTTTTTAATTTTTCAAGGAACCCCCATACTGTTTTCCATAATGGTTTCACAAATTTACCTTCCCATCGACAGTGCACAGTGTTCCTTTTCCAGAGAACTTCTTTGAATGAAATCTTTGCCTATCAGACATAAAAGCATATACTTTCCACCAAATAATTCTATATCATGTTACTCATATTTATATACCTTTTAGAGTACTGATCACATATCACCTTGAATCTAGGTCTCTGCAAACATTTCCTTCGTCCCTCACTGAATCAGTAGTTTGTGTTATGGTTATCATTGCTATTGTTGTTGAAAGAAGAAAAGAAGCCATCTTTATTTCACCTTTGTTCCCCCACCTCTTGCTCAAATATTTGTCAAATTAAGACACAATCTTTCAGAGGGAAGATTTTTCAAAAGAAAAGGAGAAAGACAAATTTCTCTTTCTAATTGTTTGTCTTAAGAACAGAGAAAGGAAACTAAATAAGAAATCCTTTCTAGAAATTTGGCTATTTTGAAATTAGAAAAGGAAAGCAATTATTTTCAGTAATAAGAGCAGTTTGCAGTTTTTGAACATTGATTATGTGCCAGACAGTGAACAAGCATTTAATTCTTATACTTGCTGGTGAAGTAGGTAGCATGATTCCCATCCTACAAATGAGGATCCACAGGGAATTAAAGTTAGCAAGTAGAAAATACAGGATTTAAATAAAGAATCCTGTGCTCTTAAACACTGCACTATCTCACCTTTGCTTCTACTGGCCTATTTAATATTCACTTTCAGATAGGACTCCATTTTCTCCCTACCTTCCTACAGAGAAGGCCCTTTCTCCAATGACATTTTCCTCAAATCTATTTTTGTGATTCCTCAAATAATTTCCCCTCTTTAGAGGACAGGAGCCCTGAGCACGGTCCTCTAGAACAACAGCTCTACCTTCTTCCTCTATACAGTAATGTCAATGAAATAATCCAAAGGAATCCTTTCTGCATCCAGCCACAGTAACAATACCCATACTACAATCAGTACTTCCCCCATGTAAATAGCATGACCCCTAGTGGGTACCAGTGGCAAGTATCTAGCTATTAGTACCAATACAAATACAATGGTTTCTTTTTAATAGGTGGATAGAAAAATAAGTCAAGATGTAGTATCAGTTATAGCAATTAAGAAGATAATATATTTTTGTTGACTATGAAATATGAAACAAAGGCAAGGTAACTAAATACAAAATATATCTTATTTTTAAATTGTTAATATAATATATTAATATAATACATTATGATCATTAATACATTATTAAAATATATCCAGGATCCAATTCTAAAGTGGGTTTTTGTATTTTCTTCCATTTACAACCTTTGGCTTCTATAACTCTTAATTAAATTCTCTCAATCTCTGACAACATTGTTTCAACAAAAATAACTTGCACAAGAGTGTTTTCAAAAAAGGATTAAAAATGGTGAGGCTGGGACATTTTCAGCTTGTCTACATAAAATATTCTCATGAATCCATCATTTTAAAACATCCCAATCCACATTCAATGTTACTTGTAATTTCACTGATGTTTAATTTATTTTACTACATATTACAGTTGAATTAAACACCAGGCAGGAACTTTACTAGGATCGCTCCTTCTTTCTACCCAGTAATGTCTCATACCTTGAAGGCTAAGAACGAAAATGGTAGGAAAGGAAGGATGAACTATGTTTCATTTCAATAACTGTTTTGGTCATATTTATTCCCTTTTTATTACCAACAGACGATCTATATGAGTCCTCCATCTCCCATCTTAGTTTCTTAAAAATAGTAAATAGTAATTCCTATTAACGGCAGTGGCACCTTCACTGGGGTGGGCAAATCTGGTCACCAGCAGGTCCCCCTGCTGTTTTACTCAACTGGCAACATGCTCTCAACCCTGGCAGCTGCTCCTCTTTTGTTTCTCCCCCCAGGCGAATAGGAACTTCATGGATGTTTAGAAATTCTTTTTCTTCTGAACCAAAACTTTTGTTTCAGGAAGTAGCAATGAAATTCACAACATGTGACAAACTTTTATATATGTATTTAATTATACAAGAAATACATGAATACGTGTTGCTAGTGAACATTTTAAACAACACAGAAATGTCTAAATCGTGTACTCCCTTTTATATTTCACCTCCTCACCCATCCCACTTTCCCCACCAAAGAAAGAATGAAGAGGCTGGGAGCATCCCTTCCACAGAAATAAGTACGAAACTGGACTTTATTGAAAATAATCATTTCAGATCACTAGAAAATGATCAAAGGCAAAAAAACAACTTGAAACATTTGTTGTGTTTTTCCCCAATCTTTTGTATATAAACAAATAAACAGTTTGAGTTTGTTTCACTTTACAAAAACAGGATCCTCCTATATGTGTTACTCTGTAAGCTGGTCTTTCACTTAACATTATGTACTGACACTATTTCTTCATTGGTACCTATAGATCTCTCTCATCCTCTTTCAATTATTGCACAGCATTCAACAATAAGGATGTATTGCCATTTACAGAGTTATTTCCCTACTGATTTAAGGTTTTTTCTAACATTTTCTGATTACAAATAATACTTTAAAGAATACCTTGAACTATCTTGGTAAACCTATATAAGTATTCCTGTTGGCTAGATATATAAAAGTGGAACTCCTGGGCCAAAGGATATACTAATATTAAATTTTGGAAGATAGTGCCAAATTCTGTCCAAAAGACAGGCATACTTAAGAAGTTACCAGGCCTTTGGAATTAATCTTAAATGTTATCACTGGAAGGATTCTTAAAATTTCCTGGTCAAAAACTTTTGGTTTTTAGTACATTTCTGAGGTTTATGGAATTGATGTGACTGGTCCACGGTCAGGCAACTGTACTCCAGTCCATGTTTCCTAGTTTTCCATCCCAGTACTTTCTTTACTACAACATATCTTGTGGGGGCAAAATTAGACGAGTTTTGGAGTAATCCTTTCCAGCAAAATAGTGATGTTTCACAAATAATTTAAAACATGTTTTCTTTCTTTGGATATTTTTCAGTAGTACTGAGAAGACTTAAGATTTGTGTAGTGAATCAAGCATTCAGAGTGGAACTATAATTCTACAAAGCAAACAGGCAGGTTCTATATGAGATGCAATGCTATAAGTGAAACATTGAAATGGAATCTGATTTCCTTATTAAATGACATTAGAAAAGGAGGTTGTAGTTCTATCTTCAGATGCCCACTATTTTATGAAAAATATTCCAATTGCCATTCTAAGTTACTCAGACCATCTATTGCTGCATAACAATCACCTCCAACTTAGTGGAGAAACAAAAACCAATTTATTACATCCCTGATTCAGTGGGTCAGGAGTTGGAAAGGGCACAGCAGAGGTTTCTCATCTCTGCTCTGCAGTGTCTGGGGCCTTAGCTGGGAAAACTCAGATACTGCAGGTGACTCACTGATGTATCTGAAGGTGGGTGTGGCAGCTCATCTAGAGTCTCAGTTGCGGCTGTTGGCCACAGCACCTACACAAAGCCTCTCCGTATGGTTCTTACACTTCTTTACAGCATGGTAACTAAGATCAAAGAGCAAATATCCCAAGATTCACCTTCCAGTAATGGCAGTGTGAGATCAGGAGGGGAACCTCCAGGTTATACACAGTGATACACTGGACAGAGGGACGATTCACCTCCCGAGCAGAATGGAGCAGGATGGCGCAAGACTTCATCACACTACTGCGTGAGGTGTGCGAACAGTGTGTAAGCTAAAAATTATGAATTGTTTATTTCTGGAATTTTCCATTTAACATTTTCAGACCATGATTCACCACAGGTAATTAAAACTGTAGAAAGCAACATCGTGGATAAGAGGGGACTACTATATATACTTTTTTTATATCTTCATGATGGACTGAACTTTTATCATTATAAAAATGTCCATCTACATCTCTATATATTTTGTTTAAAACTCTGTTTTGTCTGGTATTTCCAGTAAAGATGGCAGAGTAGATAAATGTTGTGCTTGCCCCCTCTCATGACCACATCAAAATTACAACTGAACTACAGAACAACTGTCACTGAGAATCACCTGAAGTCTAGCTGAACAAATTCCCACAACTGAAAACATACAGAAGAAGCCACCTTAAGACTGGTAGGAGGGGCAGAGATGTGGAATGGGCTAGTCCAACACTTATGTGCAACCATTAAAAATCAGGAAGGATATCTAGGCTGTGGAGGTCTCCCCTGGAGGAATAAGGGGTCCCAACCCCAAACCAGACTCCCCAGGCCAGGGTTCCAATGCTGAGGAAAGAAGACCCCCCATCACTTCTGGT
Organism: Rhinolophus sinicus; assembly: GCF_036562045.2. Classification (NCBI taxonomy): domain Eukaryota; kingdom Metazoa; phylum Chordata; class Mammalia; order Chiroptera; family Rhinolophidae; genus Rhinolophus; species Rhinolophus sinicus. The sequence continues at coordinate 38,208,496 of NC_133758.1, read as the reverse complement.
TGTGTAAACCAGGGAAGATTGTGGCTGAGTGAGTGGAGAACAGCTAGAGTTCCAAGAGCTCTTCTTAAAGGGCCCCGCATGGACAAACTCACTGACAGACTCATTCATTCTGACCTCCAGTACTGGAGCAGCAGCTTGAAAGTCACCAGGGACATTTAGGGAGGAACTGAGTTATCTGGGTGAGGGCTGGAGGGGCAGGCTCTCCCTGAAAAAAGTGCTGGCAGAATCACTCTTTCTTTGTTGACCCCTCCCACCTCCCAGTGTGCAGATGCAGGTGGCTGCCATATCTGAGACTCCATCAATTTAGCTAACACTCTTAATTCACCCTGCCCTGATGATTTCCTGAGACCCTACTCCACCCAACTTGCAGGCCCACCCAAGCTAGTTCCAAAGGTTCACATAACTCAAATAAGAAATGTCTGTCTTCTGCGTGTTCTGTACCTCTTACTGAGCAGCCCCAAGCCCAGCACTAGTGGCAACCATCCTCAGTTCACAGCTTGGTCTCTTGAGGCACTTCCAAGCTGATCACAGGTGGTAGACATCTGCAGATTGCATTGTGGCTCATGCCAGGTGGATCCAGTCAAGGCACAGGCTGAGGCTGAACTTGGCTTGCAGCAGGCCCCAACCAGGAGGCCCCGGGATTGGCACATCTGGTGGCCAGCTTCAGACTGGGCCAGAGCATCACCTGGCCATCTCCATGGATGACACACCCAAAGGGCACACTGGACTGGCACCAGAGTCCTGCTAAAGTAAATCCTGCTCTATAGGGTCAGCCCCTGCACAACAGCTCCTCTACTGTAGTCACAGCCAGTCCTCACAACCAATCAGTTGCAGAGTCAATCCCTAACATTGATGTGCAATAGCAACCAAGGCTAAATTACAACAGAAGGGCACACACAACCCACACAAGGGACACACCTGGAGCACCTGTCTTGGGTGATCAGGGAGACTGCACCAATAGGCCTCCAGCACACCTGATACATAAGATCACTCTACTAAGACAAGAAGGCAAAACAGCCCTACCTAATATAGAGAAACAAACACAAGGATGCAGCCAAAATGGGGAGACAGAGAAACATGTCCCAAATGAAAAAAAGCTCTAGAAAAAAAAACTAAACAAAATGGAGACAAGCAATCTACCAGATGTAGAGTTCAAAACACTGGTTATAAGGATTCTCAATGACCTCAAGAAGAACTTCAAAAAAGAGATAGAAAACATTAAAAAGAACCAGTCAGAAATAAAAAATACAGTAACTGAAATGAAGACTATATTAAAGGAAATCAACAGTAGATTAGATGAATCAGAGGATTGAATCAGTGATTTAGAAGATAAGGTAGCAAAAAACACCCAAAGAGAAGAGCAAAAAGAAAAAAGAATCCAAAAAAATGAGGATAGTTTAAGGGGCCTCTGGGACAACATCAAGTATACCAACAGTAGCTCATAGAGGTACCAGAAAAAGAAGAGAGAGAGAGTAAGGAATGGAAAACCTGGTTGAAGAAATAATGCTGGAAAACTTCCCTAACCTGGCAAAGGAAATAGACCTACAAGCCCAGAAAGCACAGAGAGTCCCAAATAAAATGAACCCAAAGAGGCCCACACCAAGATACATCATAATTTAAAAATGCCACAAGTTAAAGACAAAGAAAGAAATCTTAAAAACAGCAAGAGAAAGGCAGTTATTTACCTACAAGGGATCTGCCATAAGACTGTCAGATGATTTCTCAACAGAAATTTTACAGGCCAGAAGGGAGTGGCACAAAATATCCAAAGTGGTGAAAAGCAAGCACCTACAAGGAAGATTACCCAGAAAAGCTATCATTTAGAATTAAAGGACAGATAAAGAGCTTCCCAGACAAGAAAAAGCTAAAGGAGTTCATCATCACCAAGCTAGTATTACAAGAAATGTTAGAGGAACTTCTTTGAGATGAAAAAAAAAAGATCAAAAATATGAATACTATACACGTGAAACTAATGATAAAAAAATGTGGGATTCAAATACTATATGAATAATAAAATGGATATATATATAATATATTATATATATATCAACAATTAAATGTAAATGGAGTGAATGCTTCAATGAAAAGATAAGGTGGCTGAATGGATAAGAAAGCAAGACCCTTACATATGCTGCCTACAAGAGACTCACTTAACATCAAAAGACACACACAAACTGAAAGCCAAGGAATGGAAAAAGATATTTTAAGAAAATGTACATAAAACATGTCTGGATTAGCAGACAAAACAGACATTAAAATAAAGGCTATAACAAGAGACAAAGAAGGATCCAGTAACTCCACTTCTAGGTGTTTATTCAAAGAAACCCAAAAGACTACTTCGAGGGAATGTGTGCATTCATATGTTCACTGCAGCATTGTTTACAGTGGCCAAGATGTGGAGGCAGCCTGGGTGGCCGTCAATGGATGAATGGATAAAGAGGACATACATTTATACAATGGAATATTGCTCAGCCATGGAAAGGAATGGGTTCTTGCCATCTGTGATGGAATGGGTGGCCCTCAATTTATTTTACTGAGTGTAATATGTCAGACAGACAAAGACAGATGAAATGTGATTTCACTTATGTGTGGAATCTAAAGAACAAAATAAACAAACAAAACAGAAACAAACTCATAGATACAGAGAACATTTTGATGGTTGCCAGATGGGAGGGAGTTGGGGATGAGTGAAAAAGGTGAAAAAATGAAGAAGCACAAATTGTTTGTTACAAAGTAATCATGGGTAATTAGGGTATAGCAGAAGGAATAATATTCAATAATATTGCAATAACCATATATGGTGTCAGATGGGTACTAGATTTATCAGGGTAATAGATGGGAGTGGGTTGGGGGGCAGGGTGAAAAAGGTGAAGGGACTAAGAAGTATAATTTGGTAGTTACATATTATAGTCATAGGGATGTAAAGTATAAGGAATATAGTCATTAATATGATAATAACTATGTATAGTGCCAGGTGTGTACTAGACTAGTCAGGGGGATCACTTCTTAAATTATATAAATGTCTAAACATTATGCTGTACACCTGAAATTAATATAAAAATAATATTGAATGTCAACTGTAATTGAAAATTTTTAAAAGAGGGGGAAAGCTGCATGGAATAAGAGGTCCAAATTTCCAGGTAAAAAACAATTAAGTCTTGGGGATGCAATGTACAGCATAGGGAATATAGTCAGTAACATTGTGATAATATGGTATGATGTCAGATGGTTGCTGGACTTATCATGGTGATACCTTCTTTAGGTATATGAATGTTGAATAACTATAGTGTACACCTAAAACTAATATAATATTGTATGTTAGCTATATTTTAATTAAAATCTTTAAAAAATAAAGTCTTTTTTGTCTGATATTACTATAGCTGCTCCTTCTTTCTTATGGTTGCTATTTATGTGATACATGTGTTTCCATATTTTGTTTTCAACCTACTTGTATCTTGAGTCTAAATTTTACTTCCTACACATAGCATGCAGTTGGATCTTGTGTTATATCCAGCCTGACAACCTCTAATATTTGATGCTATTATTAATATGGATGGATTTACATCTGCCACTTTACTTTTTGTTTTCCATAGGGCTCAGGTATGTTTTGTTTCTTTGTTCCTTCTTTACTTCTTTCTTTTACATTAAATAAATATTGTCTGGTGTAACATTTAAATTTTTAATAATGTTTTTCATTACAGAGTTTTAGTTCTTGCTATAAAGCTTACCATGTACGTCTTAACTTATCAGAATCTACTTCTGATTTATACTAACTTAATTTAAATGAGATATAGAAATGTTACTCCCATAAAACTTTATTTCCATTTCCCCTTTTTGTACTACTATTGTTATACATATTATGTTTATATGTGTTACAAACCCAAGAATATATTGTAATATTATTACTTTAGATAACTTCATGTTTTATAAATAAGTTGAGATAATAAATGAGAGCAAGTATATATTTATAGAGTTTGTCATGTTAATCTTATTTACCATATCTGGTTCTTTTTATTTGTTTTTATTTAAGTATTATATCTTTCTATGTTATACACCCATTAATATAATTATACATGTCTTTTATAATTACCTACACAGTTATTTTTACCTTTCTTGGTACACTATTTTTCATGCAGAATCAAAGTACTGGCTGGTGTCACTTTCTTTCATCTTTAATAACTTCAACATTTCTTTTAAGCCATGTCTACTATCAATGGTTTTTGTTTATCTGGAAATATTTTTATTTCACCTTCATTTTTGAAAGACAATTTTGCTGGATATTTTTGGTTGACTGTTTTTCTTTCATCCCATTGAATATGACATCTCACTGCCTTCTGGCTTCCATTGTTTCTGATGAGAAAGCAACTGTAAATCTTTTGGGGGCTCCCTTGAATATGATACGTACTTTTTCTCTTGCTGCTTTCAAATTTTCTCTTTGCCTTTGGCTCTCAACATTTTTATTATAATGCATGTTGGTGTGGATTTGTCTAATTTATTTTACTTGGAGTTCATTGAGCTTCTCACATGTATAGATTGATCTCTTTCATCAAATTTGGGAAGATGAGGGTAAAAGGGATCAAATATATGGTGATGGAAGGAGAACTGACTCTGGGTGGTGAACACAAGGTGATATATAGATGATGTATTAGAGAATTGTACACCTGAAACCTATGTAACTTTACTAACAATTGTCACCCAATAAACTTTTTAAAAAATTGGGGAAGTTTTCAGCCATTATTGTTTTAATGTTTTCTTACCCTTTCTCTTTTTCCTCTCCTTCTGGTGTGCATATTTCTTTGAGGCTCAGTTCATAATTATTTATACATTTTTTCTCTGTTCTTCAGATTGCATAATCTCTGTCAATCTGTTTTCAAGTTCACTGATTCTTTCTTCTGCTATCTCAGAGCTTTGTTGCGCCCCACTGAAGTTTTTCACTTTGGTTATTGTACTTTTCAACTCCAGAATTTCCATTTCATTCTCTTATAAAATTTCTATTTTTATTGAAGTTTTATATTTGATAAAACCTTGTCATTATTACTTCATTACTTCTTTAAGCACCATTTCCTTTAGTTCTTTAAACATATGTCTAATGGTTGATCCAAAGTCTTTGCTAAGTCTAATATCTCGGTCCTCTCAAAGGCTATTTCTGTTGTCTGCTCTTTTTCCTCCATATAAATCACACTTTCCTGTTTGTTTGCATGTTTCATGATTTTTTTTCTGTCCAAAACTGGGCATTTTCAATGATAGATTTTAGCAACTCTGCATACTGATTTCCCACCATCCCCTCTCTGGTCTTGTTTTTATTGTTGGTTTCTTTATTTGTTTAGTGACTTGACTGGACTATTTCTATGAAGTTTATGTCTCACAGAGTGGGCAGCCTCCAAAGTCACTCCTCAGAGGGTATAGTGTGGGACACAATAATAGTCACCCTGAAGTAAGAGTTGTTTTACCAGGACCCTCTTTATCTCATTCCTTGAGCTCTTTTTTTTAGCTTCCTGTTTGTCTGCCTCTATTGGTATCACACTCAGCTATAAGCCTCCACAAATTGCTAGCTGAATTCTCTATTGTTTTCAGCAATGCTCATGCTGCAAACTGCTCCACAGCCCAATCCAATTAAATTCAGACCTCTTTTCAAGGAAAGTCTTTGAGGCCAGTTTTTGAAGCTTGTTCCAATTTCAGGAGAGGTCTTCTTAGTTGTTTCTTTCTAGCTACTCTAAAGCTTTTACACTTCTAGCTGTTCTAAAGCTTAGATTGTTGCTATCTCAGAGTTACCTATCTCCTCATAATTGCTTACTACCAAAAATCCCCATTGGTTTTAATAGCACCCTTATGTTTGAACTTTACCACACTCTTTTCCAAATAAAAGTAATGCCCTTAGAGAGAGCTATGGAGCTCTCTGTTCTTACTGCCCGCCTCTCTCTGGCAAAACCTCTGTGCCACTGCTCTGGAGCTTGGGACAGAGACAGGGTCCTGCTTCTCTTGGAGTGACATCCCTGCTCTACAAGTGGGACATTGGGACATTCTTAGCTTGCTTTTCCTGATATGGAAATTTGACCTTTTGAATAAACTGGGATGAAGTCCCCAGTATTCTCAACCTGATTTGGATAGTTTCTACAACCCGAAGCTGGGGTTGGGGAATGAGAAATTCTGGCAGCTTGCTCCTCCAAGAAAGAAACTGTAGCCCTAGACTGGGAACTAGGGAAAGTGAAAGCCCTTTTCTGGCCACACCCACCTGGAGTAAAGCTTCCATCACACTAAACTGAGTGGCAACGCATCGGCCTATGGCTCAAATGCCACAAACTCATTGTTCTTACAGAGATTTAGTAGGTTTTCTTAGATAAATGTTTCTCTATTTGCTGTATGCCCTTAGGACAATTTCTGGAAACTTTAAATGGTTGTCTTTCAAATTTGTCATAAGTTAGAGTTGTGTGGGAGAGGAGAAAATCAGTAGAGCTCCTAAAACTACCATTTTAGATGTGTTTCTTCTATATTTCTTTAACAGATGATATTTGCCTAAGGCCAAGCTCCAGGAGAGACCCTTAGAAGAGGAACTCTACCAAACCAGAAGATGCAAAGAGGAACCTAGAGTTGGAAGCCACCAGGACTGACCCACAATGTTGGGAAGACTCTGAACTCTGCTCTCCAAGCCATGTGTCCTTGGAGTTGTGTCAACCCAAAAGTATTGGCACATTTTTCTAACATGTGCAGGCAGAGGAACATCTTTTTCTAATTCACACAAAGGCACCAATGTACTCGCACAGCCCCAGAAGCCACAGAGACTCCAGCTGACAGGTTATGTAGGATGAGTCAATCATCCAGAGCAGTAGTTCCCAATTTTGGCTGCTCATTAGAATCACTTGGGGAGCTGTTGAAAAGTACCAATGTGAGGGTCCCACCTAGACCAATTAAATCAGACTCTCTTAGGATGGGGCCCAGCCATCAGTATTTTTAATAGCCCCTCCGGGGATTCTAATGTACAATCAGGATTGAGAACCACTGATCTAGAGCCTAGAGCCAGGGGAATGGGATTCTTTGTACCCAAACACCTCAAGAGGATGTAAGCTGATGATGGAGTTCCAATGCTGGCAGCTATAAAATGCTCTAAGTAAATAGTGAGTAAAATTGGCAGAGCAAAGTAAGTCAGATTACAGTAATTTCTGTCCTGAAAGAAACTGTAAAAGTTGTCCCTAAGTAATAAGAAAAGCAGACAGTGACACTGTAAACATAGTTTCCACACCCCCACTGTTAGTCCTAATTGGTATGATTCACCCAAACCAGGTTGATTATGTCCCTTTGTGTCATGATGGCATCTACGATGGCAAGCTCTGCCCACTCCTTTGTCCACACTCTACCCCATGCTATTCTTGGCATAGATAGGATCAGAGGTTGTCCTTACAGAAGCATTATTCCCAAATTCCAGAGAATGTAGCACCTTCATTCCAGGGACAGGTTGTCATGCTTTAACAAAAGGGACTCTACTTAGGTCCCAGAATGTTCTACCCAAAAACTACTCCTACTGCATAGAAATAAATCACTAAAAAATTGGTTATGAAAGAATTTATGAAATGCTGGAGGTATTCTCTAAGTCATTTGTGACCCTTCCTTCTAGTCTTGGATAATCAAACTTGTAGGGAGTCCTTTCTATGCTCCATAAATGTTTTGTTTCCTCTCTCCCTTTTTTCAGAGACCCATGTCTTGCCCAAAAAGAACCATAGGACAGTAAAACTGGAAAGCTTGGTGGAGGAGATCATCTAAACAAAGGAAGGCACATACATTGCTTATGTGACCCAGTCTCCCCATCCTCTACTGCCTCAAATATCAGTGATTGATTCACAGTGCTTTTTAGTGGGGACCCATCAACAGGCAGCCACTCCAGAGTTGAAGCATGGGTAGAAACTTCTTTGCAACCTCCGAATCAAACCAAAGACAACTTGGTACAGTGGGAAGAGTTTAACCTAGAATCAGACGGGTTCAAATTTTATCCTAACTACTCTAAGCTGTTGACCTTAACAGGTTACTCAATCTGAGTCTTGTCAGTGAAATGGGAGAACTAATGCCTACCTGGGTTATTGGATTAAATAATCTCAGTGATCCACCTTAAAATGTGCCTGGCATACATCAGGTACTCACACTTCTCTTGCTTCCCACCCCAACATGCACATGTGCACACATGCGTGCACACACACACAAACACTCCTTCCCAGGTGAAGAAAATGAACGAAAGCCAGGGGACGAAATGACTTGCCAGTTACTGACACACTCGTCAGTGATAGTTACTTCAATGAAGGTGGATATACTTCAGTGATAGTCAATGAACGTGGACTCAATTAATTAAAAATAACAGTCTCAACTCAGGAAAAATGGCTTTTAAGTGTTACCTGGATTGGTCTGATGAAAAATATACTCTTCCAAAACACCCATATCATTTTAAATGTATCCCTCACAACTGCCCATTCAGGGAAACGCACTGGAGGACATTGTATGGGAAGAGTCTGGACTGCATCCTTTGCTTGTACAATGCAAAGAAAAGCACTAGATTCCTACGCCTGATGATGAACTTTCTTTTAAAGAATATGGCATTTTTTAAACAATTGAAGAAGACATTTCCTCAGCGGCCTTGGTTGGGCCTCCTCTCTTATCTTTCAGAGTGCCTGGCACATGAGGAAGTGCTCCCAGGAATTACAAAGTCATCAGGAGACCTGTGCAGATCCACGAGCAGCTTTCCCATCCTCATCCTTTGCCTCACCCCCTGCATTTTTCCATCTCCCCAGCCCTCCTGTTTTCTGCATTTTTTAAAACTTCTGTATATTTATTCTAGAGGTAGCCTGCCATGCAATAAAAGAATAGGGAAAATCTCATTAAAATTATATCAAAAGGAAAAAGATGGAGTTGAGCTTGAAATTCCTGCAATCTACACACAATAACCTAATCAACTAGAACTCACAGGTTAAATGGAGCCCACCCTCTGGTGAGCCCAAATGATTAAAATCCCTCCCAGGGAATTGCTACCTTCAGGATTCCTAGTGGTAAACCATATTAAAATGCAGCCATGAAAATACCTCACATTTTAGAGCATTTTAAACCTTCCCACTCACTTTCACAACTATTTATCTTATTGACTTCTGCACAAGGGCCCTGGGAGGCAAGAAAAGCTATTGCTATTACCCCGTCTTGATAGTTAAGGCAAAAGTAGCAGCGAGGTTTCTCAGAGGTCATCTACTTAGTGATGGGGAAGCCAGGCTAAGAGCTCAGTCTTGGTTAAAATGGACTTATGCTGAAAAGATATCAGATAACTGACGTAAAAATTATACTAGCGTCTTCTTCTCCCTCAGTTTCTCTTTTAAATTTGACATGAGCCTGAATAAGTGGGAGAACACCATGTTTGCTCAAAACTGAAAGTCAGCATCCTTGGAAACACAGGGGTAACAGGAAGATCAGAAATCCATATGTGCAATACTACTGGCAATAAGCTGAATAAATAAACATCTTACTAAATGTATACTGATTCCTCTCAAAGTTAATTCATAATAGTTTTGATCAGGGCATATTTTCTCAATCAAATAATAGCAAAATCAGGCTCTATGGGGCAGTGGAAAGGTTTTTTTAAAAAAACAAAAAAAACTTAGCATTAAAAACAGGCCCCAGATTCTAAAGGGTTGGAAATCACCACTTTAGATTATTTCTTTGCCAACCCTCCACTCAAAATTCACCAGTTGTGATTTTCATTCTTTCAGGGGCCTGATCTGTGCTTTAAGATAATAGTAAGCTAGTACAATTATATAATAAGTATTAATAATTGAATGCTTACCTTTCCCAGGTAATATATGTGCATTTTTAAATGGGCCTTTTTTAACAACACATTTTAATACAAAGCGAACTTTGGAACCCACCATTCTTTAGGTCTCACCTCTCACCTGTGTTCTAGACCTGTGTAATCTCAGTTTACTAAACATCTCCACTCAAGTCTCCCAGAGGCATAGAAACTCAACATGTCCAAAATTGATCCTCCACTCCTATTCCTTAATCTCATTCAGTGACAACACTAATCATCCATTTATCAAAGCCAGAGACCAGCAGTTGTTCTAGGTTTTTTACCATCCCACCCGCAGCCAGTAGCTGTGTCAATTTATATAGCTCAGTATTTCCCAGTTATGTTCTATGAATATCTTCTCAATAGGCAAAATAGTTTCCATGATGAAATAAGTTTGGAAAACACTGGGTCAAAGTGAAGCCTTTAATATAGGACTTCCAAGTTGCCTTGTATGACAAATATCCAAATACATCTATCACCTAGTATTTCCCAAACTCATTTGCTTAGGGAACCCTTGTTTTCTTTGCAGAGTATCCTGCAGGATCTATATGTGATAGGACATGATTTGAGAGAGGGCATAAGATATATTTTAAATGTGTTTTAATATCATGAACTATCGCATGAAATTTCTGTGATGCAAATAAGTAGTGTTATACCAGTGTAATATAAATATACCAGTGTAATATAAATATAAATATATATTAATGATTTGAAAGTCAGAAATGTGAAAGAAAACATATCTTACCAAATATTTATTGAGAAATATAAGTCAAAACATCCCTGATATTCTGGGGCACTTATTCATGAAATGTATTTGTGCTTAAGAATAAGAGAAAATTTAAAAGATGGATGCTCAACAAATGGCTAACAGGAGTTACCTTCGGGATGTGTTGTTAAAGTGGAAGACAGGAAGCTTGTCAAGGTTTATTCTCCACATGTTTGTATTACTTGACTTTGTTTTTGCAAGCGTATGTTTCTTTTGTAATTTGTTTTCCTGAAAAAATCAATCAATAAACAAACAAACAAAATGCCTGATATAATATGCACTATTTTTAAAAATCAATCTGAAAGAATAAAAATGCAATAAGAGGGAAGACATTCCTTAAAAAGTAGAATTATGTGTGAGAACTTGTCTTACCAATTATTACAATATCCTTAAAGCCATAGTCATTTTTAAAATGAGATAGTGGCATGCATATATAGATGGACAGGTGAGTAAAATCGAATATAAACCCCACAAATGGAATCAAGGAGATATAAAAATTTAGTATAGAATTAAGGTAATATTTCAAAGCAGTGGAAAAAGATAAACTCAGTAAATTCTATAAAAGAATAGATTAGCTATTTCCCAAATAAATATGCTTGTATTCCTAATTTATTTTCATATGAAAATAAAGTCCCAATGGATTAAAGATTTCAAAGTCACTTATGAAACCAGGAAAATAATAGACAAAAATATGGATAACAATTTTGTATAATCATGGTTTGAAGGAAGCCTCTTTAAACTTATATAAAGAGCCAGAAACTATAACATCAAAAGATCGTACATCTGACAACATAAAAATTCTCTAAAGCAAAAATCACTGCAAAGTTAAAATACAAACAATATATAGCAAAAATATTTGAGAGAAAGGGCTAATATATTAATATGTCAAGCTCCCTTGCAAATCACTGAGAGAAAGATTACTACCAGTGACCCAAAAAATTATAAGCCCCAATTTTTTAAACCTTCTTAATTAAAATTTAAGTTAAAATCAGAGGTCACAGGCATTTAGCAGCAGGAATATTGAGAGAATACTGAGAAAACAAATCACTGAGAAAGCCTTTAACATTTTATTATAAGATAAGGATGAAATTGCAGGATATTTAAAACTCAGATACTTATATTTAAAATTAAAGTACTTATATTTAAAACTCAGATAAAGATAAGTAATGGATGATATTTAAAACTCAAAGAAACTAAGAATATAAATATTACCCAGATTGAAGTGAATGTTCTTTCTTATCTTCTTTATACTTAACCAATGTCTCTTCATTACAAAATTGAACCCTGGTTTGGTCATTTGCAAAAAGTTCTTTTGAGGTTCTAATTTATAAATAATATTTTGTTACATAACCTTTAACTGTGAGATTAGTAAGTATGCTTATTTTCTTGTTATAGGAAACTTTATTCTCTGTTCATTTGTTATGTGAAAATGAATTTAAATTAATTCAACAATATAATATTTAACCACTGATTTTTACTTTACTGACATTATTTTAAATAATTCAAATAGCAAAAAAAGGGGGGGTGGGGAGAGAGTAGGATGGTAGGAGGGCAGGAGGAAGCAAGGGAGAGAAGAAAAAGAAAAAAAGAAAAGTCTGTTCTAATTTTTTTCCTGGAGTTAGAAAACCATCTCTTTTTCTTCTTATATAAATTACACTGCAAGTAAAACAGAATGGTAATTACAGCAAAAACAATGTGTAGTTTCAACTTTTTCCTCAGTATGCTTCAATGCAAAAATTGGCAAAGAACATTGTATCAGCCAGGATTGCTTTTGGCAGAAAGCTACAGAAAATCTAACATTGTCTAAGCAATAATTTAATTACTTCAGATAACAAGAAGTCTGTGATAGGAAATTCTAGGGCTTGATTCAGGCTGTCACTGATGTCAACTTGCTAAGTCAATATCCCTATGAAACTCTTGCAAAAATCACCTCCTTGAAAAAAAAAAAAAAAAATCTAAAGCGACTGGGAAGCTTCTCCAGCTGGGATGCGCCTCACAGCCCCTAAAGTCTGAATCATATCCTCCTTCAGCCCCCCCAGTGCACTTGTCACACTGGATCATGACTCTCAGTCTTCACAACTGTCTTCTCCATCAGGCGGTGAAGGTGCTTCCATCTAATTTCCAGTACCAAACAAATGCCGGGTACAGGTGGAGGCCCTTGATAACTGTTGTTTTGATGGATGAATAATAGAGACACCATCCTAAGCAAGTAGAAAGAGTTGCAGTGACATGGGGGTGGCGTGCACTTTTCATCATCCCTTAGATGCTGCTTAGAACCTTGTGAGAAAGTGGGACTAAACAAAAGGGAACTACTCCGTTTAACAATAAGGGAATTCTGAAGTTCTAAAGCCAAAGGCGATGGGATCATTCAGAACATCAGCTGGCAGCCCACACACAACAAGATCAAAATGTGTTGTGCAGGGTGGCCTGTGGGGCCTCTGGTCCCGCTCCCCACATAAGAATGCAGGATATGGCTAGGCCAAAAAGGAACACCCCTGGAGCCATAGATAGGGGAGTCATACCAGTATATTCTCACTGGCGGCTGGGTTGGACACACAGGAGACAGGAGACACACTATCTGCAGCCTGCCGTCCACTTCTCTCTGGCATCCAACCTGACTTGCTAACTGCAAACTGCCGTGCTAACTGCAATCCGCCCTGCTAGCTCAGCCACCATCTCCTTGCTAGCCCCCATTTTTCTGCTAGCGTAGCCACAGCAGTTATATTAGTGGCCAATGGCTCACTGGTTACAGCTGACGGCCAACTAGCCATAGCTGATGGCCATCCAATCACAGTTGATGGCCATTTACTACCTGAGCCAGCACCATTCCACGTGAGGCTGAGAGCCTGGAGACTGTCCCCACAAAATGGTTGCACCAACACACTGGCATTGCCAGGTTGGGCCCGGTTCAAACCCTGAAAAAAATTAGCCCAAAGTTTCTCCTGCTGCCAGCACCACTTCTTACATTCAAGAGAATTTTAAGACATTAGGTGTATTCTTCATTCTTCTCCTTCAGGTCTCACAGGACACCTCCTCTCCAAAAAATTAGGTTTTCTCTTTTTTATGCCCCCTTCTTCCTTGCTAACTAGCCCTGGATGGGGGAGGGGTTCTTTACTGACCAACCCTCTTGGAGGAAATTCTCTGTCATCTTAATCAGCAGCATTGTCTCTATCGTGAGAACTTTGCTCATGCGTGGTTTAACACAGATTTAGGCTTTGGAAACACAAAAGCCAGAGACTGGAGTCTATGGCATATGGAGAGAGACTGCTGGGGTAAGAAATATGATGAGAGAAATAAACATTGGCACAAAATTATTTTCTAGTAAATCTTTGCATTTCTGCAAAGAAAACTTACTCTTCCTCCAGGTGTCCCCAGCAAATTGAGTCTCTGTCCCAAATCTAGTTTTTTGGAATAGTAATTCTCTCAAGCAAAATATCCCATGGTAGTGTGGGTGGTGGCTTCCTCGCACTTGAGCAGATGAACCCTTTTTTGGAGCAAATTTCTTGCCTCACTAATCTAGGGGGTCACTTAATCAAGGAGACCCCTTGGACTCTCCCTTGTGCATTACAGCCCCATCCACCAGAACGAGTCTGGCCACAGGTGAGCCTCCATGAGCTTCCCATCAGTGTTTAGCTTCAAGATGGTGGGCCCTGTGGGTAGTGGGTTCCCCAACTCAGTCTACTTCCTTCCTCCTCAGTTGGGGTGGGGTAGATGACTGGTGCAAGCAATTGTCATCAGATTCTCAAGTCTCATGAGTCAAGAAACCAAGAGTCAAGCATCAACATCAACATCTGTCTCTCCTTTCCCAAAACCCCCTCAATTCTACCTTAGATTTGTCATCACCGGCTGTGGTTCTCTATAATCTACCATGAAAAGTTCCCTTTTTTCCTACAACATAGGGATAAAGGGGAATTTGTATTTCCCTAATGTCATGCAGGGTGTCATGAGGGGTCTCTGGTCCCGCTCCCCACATAAGAATGCAGGATATGGTGAGGCCAAAAAGGAACACCCATGGAGCCATAGATATGGGAGTCACACCACTATATTCTCGCTGGCGGCTAGGTTGGAGAAACAGGAAGCAGGAGCCACACTATCTGCAATCTGCCATCCACTTCTCTACAATCCGCAACCCGTACTCTGCCCCTTGCTAGCTCGGCCACCATCTTCTTGCTAGCCCCCCATTTGCTGCTAGCGTTGCCATGGCAGTTATATTAGTGGCCAATGGCTCACTGGTTACAGCTGATGGCCAACTAGCCACAGCCGATGGCCATTCAATCACAGTTGATGGCCATTTACTACCCGAGTGAGCACCTTTCCACATGAGGGCAAGAGCCTGGAAACTGCACACCTGGCTCTGTCTCCACACCTAAATTTCTGGAAATATTTTCTCTGGCTTGGCAGCATTCTGCAGACAAGGCAAGTCTCTGCCAGCTCATAGGCTCTAGGCCCCTGCAGCAAGGTGTGTGCCTGTTTGTTTGTTGTGTGTTGTGTGTTAGGGCAGCTCTGGGAAAGGGGGGTTCTACATGCTTTCCCCCCAACAGCCTGAGAAGTGTCGTTTGGGGCTTATCCGTTTACTCCATCAGCCCTAGTTGTCAGGAACTAAGCTGGAGCCATTAAGGTCACTTTTCCTTTCCTTTCTAGAAAATTATCCTGAGAATCAAATAATTTAATCTCTTCTATAGCTCCCAATAAGGCACTCTCCTTCTGCTTTCTACCCACCACAACTCTTACTCTTCTTGTTCTCTCGGCTACTTTTTCTGGGTCTGCCCCTGGGGGTTAAAGCAGTCTGTGACACTCTTTTAAATTTGATTTCTTCACAGTCTACCCATATTTCTGAAATTCATTGTTACTTTCAAGAGTCCACCTCATCTCTGCCTACCAATTGCCTACCTGGGTCATGGCCTGTGCTATTCTAGACTAAGGGATTATAATGAGTCTCTCGTGCAGTCTCTCAGGAGGCTTAGAAATCCTACATCTGGCCCACTCATGGCAGGTACAAATAATAGTTTATAACACTTTATTTTCATAAACTCTTTATTTTTATATTAACTTGCTTCATTTCTACACTGGTACCACATTCTTCCAGGATAGAACTGAGTCCTAGTTAATTTGGAATCCACCTTCTTTCTCCAGGGTTGCGTTTAAATTCCAAGGGGACTTCAGATAGTGTTAACATCTTTGGTCCTCATAGGAAAACATGAAGTTATCTGTTCTTTATTCCTTTGTGCCCCTTTGGGCCCACTGGCTCTCTCCCCAGTTGCCATGGCACTTGCTAGGACACAAGAACCCTTTGTTCTTTGGGTACCAACTTTAGCTGAGTCATCTCTGCCAAACTGTGCATACTCTTGGGTGCTGGCAGTCTTGCTACCTCCCCCTGGTATGCCCGAGAAGCAAGACCCAGCACCCTCCCTCCAGTGCCCACCAACATCTCTGTGCATCTCTTTTCCCCAAGCCCTCCCTTCACTCTCTGGCCTGAGGGAAACTTTTCCCAGTCTGAGAGAAATCCCTCTCTCCTCAAACCTTAGTATACTAAACTCTACCTATATCCCAATCTTGTTGGTTCTCCCCAGTGTTTAGGTTTTAGAAACCAAAGCCACTTCCTCTTTTTCTTTGACACCTGTCACATCCTCCCTTGAAGCAATGACCCTAGAAGATTTACTTAATCTGGTGGGGCAGTAGAGGAAAGGGGAGAATAATATCAGGGGAGAAAGAAAGAGAAAAACATCAGTTAATATTTTTAAATGCCATCATATTTACATCTGCTATTACCTGATTTGGAATTGTCTTGTTCTTAAATTTCAGAAGACATTAGTGATTGAAAGAAGCCTTCCCTGCAGGTTGTTTTCCTAGATTCTCAGATTATGAGCCTTGTTCTTTGCTTATCTCCAGCCTGCAAGTGCATTTTTCACCTTCACCCATTTTTATGGCAACCACCTCTCTATTATCCCACTTAGGCATTCTTCTGCCTACAGCTCCTGGACCACTTTACATTTCATTAGGTGCTTTATCAGGAAGGGAAGAAAGAAGTGGGGTAGCTCAAAACGACTGCCTTCATTTGCTGATTTCTTTGTTTTGCCCCAGAAAGCATTTCTGCATCTCAGTTGGTATATTCAAGCACAGTCAAAAGAAACCCCTCCTGCCAATTCCAATTCCACTCCATTTACTGGCATACACAATTGAATGAGTTATTTAAATAAGATTGTTATGAAATAAAATGAATTTGAATTTGCATTACATATTCTTTCAATTATTTATGGATTGGGGTAACCCATATCAGTGACTTTTCCCCTCTACCCTCCTGAATCATCAAGAGAAAGAAGAAGGAAAAGTAACTCAGCACTTTTTGCTAGGCCTGATGGTGATTATCGCTTACGGTGCTGAACTCATCTTCATTAAGGGCTGGTACCCTGCCTTCTTACTACAGCGTTTCAGACCTTCGAAGATCTTTGGGTCTAGGGCCACCACTCTATAGAGCTAGAGGAGACCAAGTGTAATTTAAAAGGCCCCAGCAGACACCATGGGTTTTACATTCTTGAAATCCCCAATATTGAAGTCGCTTTTTACACTGCTTTCAGAAAAAGTTTTTACTAGTCCCTATTTGAGTGATTCTTTGGGAGTTTGGGGCATGGCCCATTAAAGGTCACTGATAGAATGTATATCCGTGGCCTGCCTGCCATGGGGCCTCTCCCCTAATTTTCTCCCATTATCGGCTTAGCTAATGATCACCTAGGAAGGCTCAGGGAATCTGGCCCTGCAAGGGGGAGTTTTTGTAAATAACCTCAGGACTATACCCTATATGGTGAAAGGACAGGGGTTAACTATCCATTATTAAGCTGCTTAACTATTTGAGTTCATGCGCAGACTCCCAGAGAATGTATGAAATAGACCCTTACTTTAGGAAACAAACAAAATGTCTGTCTCTTCAGTTAAATCTAGGAGGCTAAGTGCAAAAAGATGAAGGTATTCACCCGTTGTTCCACGGCTGGAACTAGTTACCAAACCCATACTCTTAAGCTGGTCCTTTCCTGACTGAGTCCATTTTCACACCACTTGTTTCCACCCAAGTTTATGCAGGCATTTTGGTGGTTTTCTTAGTGGTTTGTTTTTTCTTAACAAAGAAGGGCTATGTTGGAAAATTGGGGTGGTATATCATCAAAGAACAAATACAAAATTATAAATTAGTGATATGGTAGTAAAAGTAGATTATAGAACAAAAGCATGGAGAAAATGAACATAAACAAAATTAAAGGGTAGCATTTGGAGGTCCTTTAATTGTATGGTAATTAGGAGTCAAAGCAGAATCTATTTAGAATCCACAAGGCCTATTAGGAGTCCAGAGGACCAATAGCAAGTGAACCAAAATTAGGAAAAGAAATCAGACTTTAATTGTAAACAGAAAAATAATCATTAGCTGTTTCCTTTCCCAAGAGTAAGTCATGGATAGTTGCCTGACATTTTACATTTTACTTTAAGATAGAAAAGATTACATAAGTGGCCTACTCATTAGCAGGTTTTTCTGTGATACTGGCCATCAGAAATCTAGCTAAAGTCAAAGATTAAAAAACCCCAATTCTTCTACAATAGCATACTGTCCAAATTGTCCTGTATCCACTCCAGGTCTACAATTGCAGACATCGGATCTCACTTTGCATTTGTGCATAACAGCTCACTTGCAGCTTCATGCCAATTTACCACGTGACATACAGACCAATTACATGTGTATTGAAAATAGAGTTAACCCAAAGACTTTCAGAAATGTGTTTCATTGCTAAGTAGCAAAGAACTCTGTTCAAACGCTGCCATGTTCGTGTGATAGAGGTGAAAAGGTCAGCATAAGCCATAATTATGTACATATCGATACAGGATCAGATGATCCTGAAATTGGTAACATCTTTTAATAACCATGCTATCATATAGCCATCAAATATGATTTTTTAAATACTTAAATTAATCTGGCCATACCTTTAACTGTATCAGGGCTCCACTTGTCTAATACATTAGAGCAGGGGTGTCCAAACTTTTTCAATGTTTTTTACCAAGGGCCATATGCGGTAAAATACACAAACAGCCGGGCCACTCACTCGAGGTGAAGTACATATTGAACTCACCTGGTTTATTTAAGTAAACTAAATATATTTTTGGAATTTGCTGCAGGCCAATTAAAAAATGGATTGCGGGCTGCAGTTGGCCCACAGGCCACAGTTTGGACACCCCTGCATTAGAGCAAACTGTTGTTGAATTAGAAATTAAACTATGATAGACATTGTTGAAATGGCAAACTATGTTGAAAATTACTGACTGTTAATATATGGAAAACTACCCCAATCTCTCAACCTTACTTGGTTTTACTTTAATACCTTACAATTCCTTTGTCAAATCCTTGTACTAATCTACTCTGTGTAGATTCTAGGAATATATCTATATTACACACACACAAAAAAAATAGAGATTTACTTTTTTATTTTAGTTTGCTAATTATTAAATTATTTATTAAGTGAGGTTTTTAAACTTTTTATTTGGATGCAAAGTTCATATCCCAAGGGCTTCATGTTATATGGTTTTTAAAAGACTGCATTAAGTCTTTCATCTTTAATAAGCGTAGGTATAAGGTAGTATGATGGGCATTGGAAAGACTACAAAAATGCACAAAGTGGCATAGGACTAATATAATAAAATAAGTGCCAGAGGCGCTCAAAGGAGAGATGCCTTCCAGGGAAAAGATCGGGAAAGACTTCCTGAAGGTGATAGAACAAGAACTTGGCTGTGAAGAATGATAATACTGTTTGATAGCTGAGCAGATATTCCATTCATTCATTGAGTGTATACCTGCTGAGCCGTAACATGTGCTGAAAAATGTCATGGGTGAAGGTGCAGAGGGAGATACACTCAAAAATGTTGTCATAATTATCAGCAGATTGGCTAAATTAAATGTGACATAGTTCAGGGCCGTGATGAGAGAGAGATGCCTCTCAAGGTACTGACTGGACTTGGACTGATTCATGAAGGGCCCTGAATGCCAGCCTAAGGATTCTGGGCTTCACTTCTGGGCAACATGGAGCCCTTAGATATTTATAACCAAGAGAGGAATGTCAGCAACAGGTTTACCTTGAGTAGAAAGGACCTGGAGTCAAAGAAACAAGGCAGATGGCTGCTGGGAATGTTTCTGCATGTCAAGACATATCAGAACTAGTGTTATTGATTTGGAAGTCATGCATAGGTGGTGTTTAAAGCCACAAATTTTTCAAGAGGTTGTCTAGAGAGGGAGACTATGTAGACTACAGTGACAAGAGAATAAGATCAAAGAGACTACACTGGAGAATACAAAATTGAAGCAGTAGTCAGAAACAGGAACACTCAGAGTAAATGGTATCTCGGGCACCCAGAAAGCAGAGTTTCATGAAACAGGATGTGAACAACTCAGCTTATGCTCTAGAAAGGTCATGTAGGATAGAAATTGAAAGTGAGCAATCAGGAGCAATTGATGGACCAGATGTGAGCACCTTGGTAGTTTTGTGGGAGCAAAAACCAGAATATGGTGAAGACTGAGTGAAAGGGAGGAAGAAACAAAAGATAGGCAGAATACTCTTTCAAGAAATAGGGCTATAATAGGCTATAGCGATAAATAGCAGTATCTTGGCCAAAGAGAGAATTATTTGAGAAAAGGGAGATCTGGGAACATTTACATATTTTAGGTAAAGAGCCAGAAAAAAGGAAAAATGAAAGATATAGCAAAAAAATAAAAAAATAAATCAACTGATATCGTAAGAATGTCGGAAGTACTTTACAAGAAGCAATAAATAGAGAATAAATGCCGTGGTTTTCCAGCTCCCCTAAATCATACCACTACAGTTAGGCACAATATCAACAGGTTGAGGAAAAAAAAAGATGAAAGAATCAAAAATAGGAAACTCAAATCAATGCCAAGAATATAGGAAATGAAACACAGTTGCCCAGCATGTCTTGATGTCACCTCACCCAGGGTCACCTGAAGAACAATCCAGGATGATGTCTCTGTACACACCAATTGCCGTTACCACCAAAGCATTGCAGATGTTTCTGACAGTAAAATGAGTTTTGAGACGAACATTAGGCCCTGTTTTCAAAGACTGGCGCTTGTAGGCTTGTAGGAGCCCCTTGAAAACAGCAGGAGATGGTCGATGATGATTGGTGGAAAAAAAAAAAAAGAAAAAAAGAAAAGAAAAGAGCAGGAGGGATTTCCCAGCTGTGGGTTTGATGGATTCAGCCAGGTCTGTGGCAGTAACAGGAAGAATGAGGAAAAGTGCAGAGATACCAAAAAAACAATAAAGGGTAGGCTGCCTTGGTTCCCCACCCTTGGCCAAAGTGGTATAAATCTCGATGGTACCTTAATTAGTTAAGTAAAGGAGAATTTGTTAAAATGAGAAGTAAAATTTAGCACATCATACAAATGACTTCCAGTAAATTTCTCAAAATGTGCCCCCAAATATTTCACAGAGAGAAATGCAGATGTCTCAGATGAGGTAAGCTTACTGTTGAATTTCTAGGGTGCACGCTCTGAATTTCTAGGGTGAACGCACTGGTCCCTAGGAACTCTCCACTTGCTACCACTTTCCATAGGTTGTCTCCCCATAGATCACTGAGCAAGGTTATATTGTAAAAGAATCAGACTGAGGAGAAATCTAAAGAGAGGGGGGCTGCAGGCTCTCCAAATTATCATAGGGCCTCTTGGCTTTGCCTATTAGAAGGTTAATCCTAATACCTGTAAATGAACCAGATTTGAAAATAGGTATTTAGGAACAGAAGCAGCCCTAGCGCCACGGCTCACAAAGCAGCTGGACGAGTAGCATGTTCAGCCCACCGTTCAATGATAATAGGTTTACCAAGCGAAATAAAGGCTAAATTGGTGATAGGGGAGAGCATTTTACCCTATTTGACCTCTTAGGAAAGTCACCCAGGGTGTCCTGGGGGAAGAGAGCAGATAGGAGGGAAATGTGAACATGACCCCCAACTGAGTTCATGGTCCCTTGTTACAGAACTGAAACAGAAGAAAGAAAATATTCCCAATTATTTTTACAATTTTGTTATTTGTTTTTATTTTATGTATGGAAGTGAGTGAGTGTTTTTCAAGTTCTCCTGCTCCATCTCCACTATTAGGACACAGGGCTGTGCAGTTGAGCTCAAAAATACTCCATGGGCAGCATCAGTTCTTCAGACCTCTCCCAGCTCATGTCCCTGGGGCTACGCTCTGTCCCCCCAGACCACAGATACACACGGACACACCCAGAAATCCCGACAGCTCTTGAGAGGCTAGGCAGGTAGGACATGGGTGGAATAAATCATAATTTGGGAGGTATAAAGTTTCACATTGCATTGAATTGTTTATTTTACCAACCCCCCAGTTTTGCTTTTATAAAATGTTTAAGTCAATCCGTCTATGGAAAGAGAAAATTATATGGATTATTAATTCTGTTTATGCCTTTTTGCATAAAAATCATTGGGTTTTCAGACCACTGGTTCTGCACATACATCCACACAACACATTTTAGCAGCCTGCATGAATTCCTTTGCAAATGTTAATGTCTCTTTGTTAATGGGAATTCTTGTAGTGGATGTATATATATACACTATATACAGTTTTTGAGCGATCTGCCCTCCTGATACCCATCATTTTCTAAAATAATATTTCCCTACTCACAAATGGAATATTTGTTTATTATAGAAAATTTAGAAAGTAAAGGAAGGCACGAGGGACAAAATAAAAATCATTCATAAGCCCCTACCCAGAAATAAACACTCATCATTTTGGTACATACACTTCTAATCTGGTTTTCTATGCATAAATCCATGTTTTTCCTCCAAAATAGCATTACACTATGAATATATATTTTTCAAGTGTACATTATAATTTGATATCTGCATTATACTATTTTATAAGCACTTTTTTCACTTAATATGTCACACACATTTTTCTTTATCATTAAATATTCTTTCAAGCATGATTTCCAAAAGATACGTATTATGCTATACAATACATATACCTGAAGTTATTTAACCATCCCCTATTGTTGGATGTTGAAGTTGTTGCCGATATTTTGTTATCATCCGCTAAATTAGGTTGACTATCCTTTTATCCTTGCTTAAATCCAGAATTATTTCCTTAGGGTAAAATCTTGTAAATTGAATTGCTGAGTCATTGGGATTAGGCAATTATTAAGGCTTTCTATATATTGTAAAATTGCTTTTCAGAAAGATGATACCAATTTACATTCCTCCCATTAACAAAGTGCATTTTTCCTATTTTCCAGCACTAGGATTCCCATTATTTTGATCTTCTGTTTTTTAGAATAGAACTTATTCTGACCATTGTCTCTAAACCAGTAAATGAACGGGAATGATTAGAGTTAAACATGTTCCCACGATATCTTTCATAAACCTGTCAGAAACTGGCTGTCAACATGTTAAAGCTGATCACTGGACACTGTTCTAATGTGGCTTCCAGATCCATACTTTCTATGACTAATCTGTTCTTTTTCATCCACACAAAATGTTTGTGATCGGATATCTAAATGCTCTTAAGTAAAAATAAAGGCAATTTCAAACAGTTGGGGAAAGAGATTCCAAATATGGTTCTATAAAACGTAATGAGGTTTTGAATTGTAAAACTGTCAGTTGAGAGGAGAGTTCTCGGCAATGACTGTGATACTAACAGGAAGATCTAAAGAGTAAACAGCTCAGATTCCTGAATGGACCTCTGAGGAATGAAAGCTGGGTAAAAGCTAGCAGGAGTGAACAGAACAATATCAGAGTAAATAGACTGTACCGATTCCAAGAGATAAGATTGATGAAATCCAGTGTAGCACTAATATATCCCACCCACATAGTTATATAAATAGGATTGTGAAAGAGAGCTTATGGAAACGTGTGTCCTAAAAAAGAAAAACAGAAAAAAATACAGGCTGTGTCAGGCCATGGCAGCAGGCTTGTTTTATGCAATGAACAAACTATCTCCCCAAAGAATCCTTCTAAAACTGGATTTGAGCCTGGTAGCGTAATATGAAATGGGATGTAATGAAAATAATTGTTTTAACTAGTAATGCTAGTACATATGAAGTTATGATCTACATCCAATTTCTCATTTAAAGGAGTTTGGAACTCAATAATTAGTATAAAAGATAACTTCTAGAAATGTTTGACAGGGAAACCCATTATTTCTGTGTGAGGCTGCCACCTGGCCTCCATGTCGACCAAAGTAGTAAATGAGTCCCAGAATGCTTAGGAAAAGCTGACATGCTGAACTAATCTTTAATTTATTGATTTGCTATCTCACTGAAAAAACGTAGTATATCAATAAATGGCTTTAGTTAAGAAGTTAAGGTCCAAGAAGAAATGGTGAGGGTTTGCTGGAATACATTGAGTACATCAAGATTTATAGAAGACAAAATCAAGAACTTCTGGGAGAAATTGATGTCTGATACAGACACAAGAGCATCAAACAATATAAACTTTAAGATCAACAAACTTAGAGATCTATTTTATAATGCCCTTCCTTTTTTCTGCCTTCTTATTTATATAAAATAAAAAACAACAATAAACTGGAAATTTTCAAATAAACTAATCTAAAAACAGTAAGTGGAATGAATAATTTAAAACTCTAGGATCCAGCAAAATGTGACTTTGTAACTTATGACTTTATGCTTAGTTATAATGATCAATTAAAGAAATCTCTATATGAAAATTAAAAATAGGGAATCCTAAAATGATAAAACTAAAAAGGAAAGTAAAGAGAAAAGGCAACGATGCAAAATTAAAATAATCCTTAATTCTAAAGATGAAAATGGTCCCTGAACATATTTAAATTACTTCTTGCTCTTGTAGTCTTATATTACTCTTTCGTAAGAAGAAATTATAAAAATTTTCCTTTATACCAAGAGGAAATGTTACTGAAACACATTTTCTGGGTATCTGTAATATGATATGTTAATAATTTGAAGATGTACAAAATTATTTCTTCTTGGAAGAAGAAAGTTGAACGTTGGAACGTTGAAAGTTGATTCTGAATATGATTTTAAGTAAATTTTATATATAAACATGTGTTATAATATTTCAGAAGTTTTGATTAATGAAGAGAAGACTGACTCATGATGTCATTCCTCAATACCCACAATTATTAAAATTTTTCTGTACTCCTTTCTAACAATTTTATTTGAATTAATGTTTATTATATAGTTGTTATCATAGCGTTCATAAAACCGTGTATCCTTTTTCCATTTAACAGCATATCAGAAGCATTTTCTATGTTACTGCGTACAGTTACCAAATACAATTACCCAATGTGTCATAATTTTGTATTGCTTTTGTAGGACATTTGAATTACTTTTATGTATTGCTATGCTATAAAAACCACTGTGATGAACATCCTAATGCATATGTTTTCATTGCTTGTGTAGACTGATTTTGCAAAAAGGTCAGCAGTTCTTCCCCTTACCTTCTTGCCGTGGAACTTTGAGTGCCCACCCTCTTGCTCTGACTCTGAGCTCAGCCACGTGACTTGCTTGGCAGATAGACTATTACTAGCAACCCTGATGCATGCAAGTGCTTGAACATTAGAGCTTTCCCCCTTGCTTTCCTAGGAACTCTGCCACAATATCAGCAAACCCAGCCTAGCTTATTAGATGATGAGACACATGGCCCAGTTGCTCCCATCCCTTCATCAGGCCTACCAACCACCAGACACCCTAGGTCACACAGCCAGCAGTCAACTCACCAATTGAACACAGATTAGAGCAAGCCTTGCTGAAAGCAGCAGAGCTGGCCCAAACAAATAGAAACACCTAGTTATCCACAGAATCATGACCCAAATAAATGGTTATTATTTCAAGCCACTTTGTTTTGGAGAGGTTGGTTATACAGCAAAAGCTAACTAATACAGACTTTTCCTATATTTCCCTATGCCACTTCCCAGAAATGAATTTACTAGGTCAAAGAGCTAGTACACTGACTATTCTTTAGTTCACATTCAATAACATATTATGGTAAACAGTCTACCTTCTGCATGTTCACTAGCCCCCAAAATGGATTCGCTGTTATGTAACTATTATCTGAGTGGTTCCTACAGTCTTCAATGACTCTTCAGAAGAGTGAGTAGAATGCAATATTTGAGATATCTATGAGCTGAAGGAGACCCCCTCCCCAGGATATCCTTAAGACTCAGAATTTGAACCTACAACCCTGGTAGAGACACACATGCCAAGTCCCAAATGCACTAGTAATGTGGAAAGTTTGCTATCCTTAGGCAACCTTACTCTCAGGCCTGATGAGGTCAACTCTGAAAGAGTAAAGCCATTCTGTCTCTTTCATTCAGTCAGTCATTCAAAACATATTTACTTAGAGTTTAATAGCTAATGAAGCAGGTGTTGGTAGACAATGGTTTCTACCTTAAGGATGCTTAATTTTCTAAAGGAGAGAAAAAATGTCTAGCCACACAGATCCTGGAAGCAATCTCTAGATTTTCTATTGAAGTATATTCTGAAACATACTCTGCTGACAGCCACTCAGCCCCTACATTAATCCTAATTTCATTTCTCTTGACTTTGGTAATAAAGTAAAAAGTGATTTGGAACACAATAATTTATATATTGATCACACATTGAAATACTATTGTGGATATAGTTAGTTAAATAAAATACGAGGTGTGATCAAAAAATACAGTGAATGTTTAAATTTTTAAAAGCTTATTACATGGATGAATGCGATGTCAGAGGGGTAGTTGGGGGAGGGGGTTGATCACTGTGTGAGGGATATAAATGATAAATGTTTAACTATTACATTGTTTTGTACACCTGAAACTAATAAAAAACTGTTAAAAAATAATAAATAAATAAATAAAAAGTTTAATACAGTAAAAGAAACATTGCCATTAATCCTCCTCAAAATACTCTCCCTCACTTTGAACTCACTTTTCTCATCATTCTTACCACTTTCTGAAGCAGTTCTGGAAGTCCTCTTTTGTGAGTGTCTTTAGAATTGCTTTCAAAAGATTAAGATAATTTTTTTTAAACATCGTAAATAATATTGGAATGTTTCAGAGAAATTGTTTATGTTTATCGTTTGCTTTTCTATGTTAGCAAACTTGATGTGCTTGATTTACAAGATTTTCCCTCTGTAGTAGATTTCAGGCATTCAAAGTTCTATAAAAGAAAATAAAATCTGTTAAAAATATTGGTGCATTTTTAAGTGTTTAAGGAATTTAATTAAATTAGATTTGTAAATAGGACTGGTTGTTTGAGGACTTCTGGTTTTTTTCAACTTGAGTTAATTAAATAACTAATCTAAGAAAAGTGGAGTTATTTATTCTTATTTTAATAGATTTTTATGCAGAACAAGATTTAAAAGTTAAAATTAAAAGCTTAATAAAATAGATTTAATTTTTTAATTTTTATGAATTATTAATTTAAAACAAGTATTATAAGTGGTTCTTTCTATGCACAAAGGATATGAAAAAGTCATGCATAGCAGCAAGGAAAGTTATCCAAAATTCTTGGAGAAAGCCAAGAATTATACTTTGATACTATACGTGTTTCCTGGGTAATGTTTCCATCAGAGAATTTAAAAAGCAGTATGATATGAGGTTTTAAAAAAGTTGTGATTGGATGCCACCTCAGAATCTGTAATTGCCTTAGGAGGCCAAAACATCTCCATCGTTGGAAGCACTTGCCTGGTGATTCCCATGAAACTCAGCTGTGGGCTGTGGCCATGCCCTCAGTGGGCATCCCTTCACCCAAGTGGACCACTTAGGTTCTGAGGTGCTAGACTCTTCATACAGGGAAGCATTCCACCTTTGGCAGAGGACTCAGAAATAGTATCTTCACATTTCCTTGAACTGAGAATAAAGGGACAATAAAAACAGAGTGAGTGGTCTCTTGGAGTCCTGAAATTTCTGTCTCATTGCTACGAAAAGAACAAAAGTTGGGCTTATCTCAGAAAGAGGACTCATTCCTAATTCTGAACATTCCTAAAATATTTTCTATATGCCCACACTGGCAACCATGTTGAAATGCTGGCCCATATGTGCTTCATACTTTGATGTCTCATTCTTTCCCTTCAGATAGAAGCAGAAAATAAGACTGAAAACAGTTTGGGGCCAAATTGTGGAGGGCCTTAAATAAGACCAATGGGCATTTACTTTATTTAAAAGGTAGTGATGAGTTGGCAAAGATTTTAAAGCAGACAAGTAAATTTCTTTTTTTTTTAAATACTTTAAAAATATGAGTCTTTTCCAGTAGCATACATTCACAGAGAGCCTAGAAGTGAGAGTCCACTTAGGAGGTATTGCAAGAGCCACTCAAGATCTGAACTAGTGTTGTGGAAGTGGTAGGGTGACTATCTAATTTCTGGCCCTAACTGGATCACTTTTGTGAGTGAAAGAGGGTGCTAACAGAATGAGGTGCTGAGTGTAAACCCCAAATGTCCTGAGTAAACTGGGGTGCAAGGTCACTCAAGTCAGTGGGAAGACAGATGAAAAAAGACAGAGAAATGTGAAGAAGAAAAACAAAGACAGTGATTTACCAGATTCAAGAGGTCAAGAAGAAAGGAAGAGTCAAATACAATGCTGAGCTCTGGGTGGCCGGGAGAACACTGGTACCATTAACAGAAATAGAACACACCTGGGTGCTGGATAAGTAGAGGAAGTAGCCAGGTGGAGATATTGAACAAACAACAAATGCTGGATTAAAGCCCGATCAGGTCTGGATATAGAAATAAAGGACTCATTTCCAAAAGAAGGGAGGGAAAAGAAGACAGTGAAGACAGTCTCAGGAATAGACTTATCATAGGGGCAGAAGAGGAGAGGGTGTCTGTGAAGTTGTCAACGAAGGGGCCAGAAACATACAAGAAGGTAAATTGAGCATTATCGCCAAAACAAAGGCTTTCAAGTGAGCTTTGAGAAAAGAGGGGAAAAATGGTACCGGACACTACAGTAAACACCAGGTTGAGAATACAGCTGAAGACTCTGGATCAGGGAGTTACCAGTGAACATCAGGGAACAGTTTTGTTACAGAGAAGGGAACTAAATCTACATTGCAAATAAAAGTAAGTAAAAATCCAAGATGGCAGATAAACATTGTGCATGCTTCCTTCTGTGAACACATTAAAATTACAGCTAAATTATAGAAAAATCAACCTGGAGAACCATCTGAAGTCTGGCTGAACAGAATTTTATAGCTAAGGATATACAAAAGAAGCCATGTTGAGACTGGTAGGAGGGGCGGAGATGTGAAACAGGCCCCAAACCTCCTTGTGGTGGTTGGGAATCAGGAAGGATATCTCAGCCACAGAGGTTCTCCCTGGAAAATCAAGGGACCCCAGCCCTACACCAGACTCCCCAGCCATGAGTACTAGTGCCTGGAAGAGGAGGACCTACAATATCTGGCTGTGAAAAAATAGTGGGGATTCCAACCATCCAGGTGGGCAGGAAGGATGCGGGAATCCAGATATCCTCTTAAACGGCCCACTCACAGACTAATCTTGGACTCCAGCAGAAGGATGGTGACAGGGGGGTGTCAGAGGCATACCAGGGACAGATCGAGGTATGTGGCTTCAGAGCAAGAGATGGAGACAGTTGCCATTTTCACTGTGGAGTTCTCTTCCCAAGCAGCTGGCAGGCGGGTGCTATCTTCCTGTGTTGAGCCCTCCCCCACACAGCCAAATCTGAATGATTGGCCTGGTGATCTCTGCTGGAACCCTGCCCAACTGAACACCCACAACACATATAGACACTTCCTCCCGAGCAGCTAGCCCCACTCACAATGCATTCTTTCTTGGAAAACTATCAGAGTCCATGGGCCCCAGGTGGGTCGCGACTGACCTCAGTGTGCTCTGAGACTTTCACTGAGTAGCTCTAGACTCGGCACTGGCACCAAATCAGAGTCTACATTAACCTGGTGATCACAGCTCTTCCCACTCTAATGACTCCCTGCCTCACCCAACTCACATACCACATGAGGTTTTATCAATTGCAGAACTTTAAAGGAGCCAACATTTGGCAACAGGCCTCAGGGTGTCCTGGCTTTTTGCAGAGCTACGCCAGGCCTGGAACTGGTGGTAGCCATCCTTGGTTCACAGCATGGCCTCTCCCATGTGCTTCAAACTTTAGCATAGGCAGCAAAAAACTGTGGATTGCTTTGTAGCTTCTATCGGTAGTCCCTGGCCAGTCACAAGCAGAGGATGACCTGGGCCTGCACTAGAGTACCTCCCAAGAACATGCAGAACCAACAAACTTGAAGGTTAGCTTCAAACCTCAGCAGAGCACCACCCAATTAGCCCCATAAGTGGCACACACAAAAGGTGGTCTTAACAAGCATCAGAGTCCACTGGGGAGAATCCTACTCAGTGGGATAAACCCCACACACAGAAGCCCATAAGCTGTGGACATGGTCAAACGCCACAGCCAGTCAGGCTTAGGGCCAATCCCACGCACTGACATGTCAACAGTAATCAAGGCTCAACTATAACAGGAAGGCACACCCAACCCACATAAGGGATACTCCTGGAGCACCTGGAGCAGGTAACCAGGGAGACTGTGCCAGGGCCCCACAGAGCACCTACTACATAAGGCCACCCAGCTAAGACTGGGATACATAGCAGATCTATCTAATACATACAAACAAATACAGAGAGGCAGCCAAAATGAGGAAACAAAGAAATACATCCCAAATGAAAGAACAGGAGAAAACTCCACAAAAAGAATTAAACAAAATAGAGGCAAGCAATCTACCACAGAGTTCAAAACAATGGTTGCAAGGATGCTCAAGGAACTTAGTGAAAACTTCAACAGACAGATTGCAAGCATAAAAAAGGACATAAAAACCATAAAAAGAACCACGTCAGAAGTGAAGAAAACAATAACTAAAATGAAGAATGCACTAGAAGGTATCACCAGCAGACTAGATGAACCAGAGGATCAAATCAGCAATTTGGAAGACAAGTTGCAGAAAATACCAAATTGGAACACCAAAAATTGAGAATAGTTTAAGAGATCTCTTGGACAACATCAAGCGTAAAAACATTCATATCATGGGAGTAACAGAAGAAGAGAGGAAGCAAGGGATTTAGAACCTATTTGAAGAAATAATGACTGAAAACTTTCCTAATCTGGCAAAGGTAATAAATATACAAGCCCAGGAAGTGCAGAGTCCCAAACAAGATGAACTCAAACAGGCCGACAACAAAACCCATTATAATTAAAATGGCAAATGTTAAAGACAAAGAGAGAATTCTAAAAGCAGCAAGAGAAAGCAAACTAGTAACTTATAAGGGAGTTCCCATCAGATGGTAAGCTGATTTCTCAACAGAAACTTTGCAGGCCAGAAGGGATTGGCACAAAATATTCAACATGAGGAAAAACAAAGACATACAACCCAGGGTACTCTACCCAGCAAGGCTATCATTTAAAATCAAAGGACAGATAAAAAGCTTCCCAGACAAGAAAAAGCTAAAGGAGTTCATCAACACCAAACCAGTGTTATAAGGAATATTAGAGGGACTTCTTTAAGAATAGGGGGTTGGGGGGCGATGATCAAAATTATAAAAAATAAAATGGCAATAGCTACATATCTATCAACAATTACTTTCAATGTAAATGTATTAAATGCTTCAATCAAAAGATATAGGAGGGCTGAATGAATACAAAAACAAAACCCTTACAGAAACTGCCTACAAGAGACTCACTTCGGGTTGAAAGACACACACAGACAGAAAGTAACAGGATAGAAAAAGTTATTTCATGAAAATTTAAAAAATTAAAAATAAAATCTGGAATAGCAATACTTATACCAGACAAAATAGACTTCAAAACAAAGGCTATAACAAGAAACAAGTAAGGACCCAGTAATCCCACTTCTGGGTATTTATCAGAAAAAAACCAAAACACTACCTCAAGGGGACCTGTACATCCATGTGTTCATTGCAGCATTGTTTACAACGGCCAAGATGTGGAGGCAGCCTGGGTGCCTCTTGATGGAAGACTGGATAAAGAGGAGGTAGTACATAAACACAATGAAAAATTGCTCGGCCACGAAAGGGAATGGATTCTTGCCATCTGCAGCAGCATGAATAGACCTGGACTGTATTGTGCTGAGCAAGTGTTAGACAGAGAAAGACAGATACAATATGATTTCACTTATATGTGGAATCTAAAGAACAGAATGAATGAACGAAGAAGACAGAAATAGATACATAGATACAGAGAACATTTTGATGATTGTCAGATGGGAAGGAGTTTGGTGTGGGTAAAAAAAATGGGAAGGGATTAAGAAGTACAAATTGGTTGTTAAAAAGTAGTTATGAGAATGTAGAGTACAGCATAAGGAATATAGCCAGTAATATTGTGATAACTCTATATGGTGTCAAATGGATACTAGATTTGCTGGGGTAGGAGGGGGATGGGGGGCAGGGTGAAAAAGGTGACAGAATTAAGAAGTAGAAATTTGTAGTTACAAGATAGTCATGGGAATGTAAAGTAAAGCATAGGGAATATAGTAAATGATATAGTAATAACTAGTATGTATGCTGCCAGGTGGGTACTAGACTAGTCAGGGGGATCACTTCTTAAATTATATAAATGTCTAACCACTATGCTATACACCTGAAATTAATATAAAATAATATTGAGTGTCAACTGTAATTGAAAAATTGAAAAAGGGCAGATAAAGAGGAATAAGAGGTCCAAATTTCCAGGTATAAAACAAATAAGTCATGGGAATGTAATATACAGCATAGGGAATATAGTCAATAATATTGTGATACCACAGTACAGTGTTAGATGGTTGCTGGACATGTTGTGATTACTTCTTTAGGTATATATTGTTGAATAACTATGGTGTACCCCTGAAATTAATATAATATTGTATGTTAGCTATATTCTTAATACAAATCTTTAAAAATAATAAATAAATAAATAAATAAATAAATAAATAAATAAATAAATAATGTATTGCATGGTGATGAGAAAATAACAACACAAATGATACTCTTGTTAAATGTTTGATAGTGAAAGGAAGGAGAAAGATAGAAGGGTGCAGGAGGTGTAATCCAACGCTGTACAGAAAATGTATTTCCAACAGCTAAATTCTAAAGCTAAATTCAGGTTCTCTACCCAAGTAAGAACTGTGTGAAAACCACCTGATTCTCTTTGGCTCTGTCTGTTCATTTTGGAGAGAGCCAAACAAAGTCCATATAATAACCTACAGCATGTTGACTTCTGTTTGAAGTCTCTCAATGATTGTAAATTCTGGATCAATTGTTTTGGTTGAATTCAAGTCAAGTGGTTCTTTGTGTTGTTGGAATTTTGTCAAAAATCTCATTTCTCATTCAAATTTTCATTTTATTGTTATTTAGAAAATTGTCAATTTAGGTCCCTCTAGAAATATAATTTTAATTTGTAAGTTATCCAAGGAAAGGTTTACTTTTGCCTTACAAAAGTGGATAGTGGGGAAAGAAAGAAGTTGGAAGAAAATAGAGAGGAATGGCAACTCACTATTTTGTGTGTTGTGTGTGTGTGTGTGTGTGTGTGTACCTATATATCAGGGGTGTCCAAACTGCGGCCCGCGGGCCAACTGCAGCCCATGATCCATTGTTAATTGGCCTGCAGCAAATTCCAAAAATATATTTAGTTTACTTAAATAAACCTGGTGAGACAATACGTACTTCACCTCGAGTGAGTGGCCCGGCTGTTTGTGTATTTTACCACATATGGCCCTTGGTGAAAAACGTTGAAAAAAGTTTGGACACCCCTGATATATATATATATTTATTTTCATATATAGACATGAAAGTAAATGAAAACCTCTCTAGATTATTTATTGCACTGTGTTCTGCCCATGCACCACCAATCTCGCGTACCTTTCCCTGTTTTGTTCGCAGTCACTTTCAGGTTGCAGCTGCACATCACTTCCCCATCACTGCCCTTTAACTGCATTGGGATAACATGCCATATGTGACTTTTATGTAAATCTTCAATATCCTTTATTGCAATTATTTGTTTACTGTCTGTCTCCCCATCAACCATAGGTTGGTGAACTAAGGGGTTAGGAATCATGCTGTTTTGTGTATAGCTGTACCAGCAATTTTCATGCTGCCCAGAACAAAGTACGTGCTCAGTAATACTTAATAAATGACTAAACACATAAAGCTCTGAAAAAACACGATCGTCTAGCAATCCTGTTTCTATTTCCTGTTCCTGACAGACTACAGCATTACTTTTGAAGTCATAGAATCAAAGATCAGAGCACTTCAAAGCAATAGTGATACTTAAAGATGGTATGGTTTAAACATTTATTTTTAGCATCATTCTTTTTCATTCCAAAACACAATCTTATAAAGGCTCTAATCTTTAAGTGAGGTAAAGGAGAGCTGCTCTGGTTGAAGCATAGGCAGAGACTTGTCTGTTCTGCCTCTCACTTTCAAGAAAGTGTGTGCACGCACACAAACACACACACACACACACACTTCACATAGCTCCACAGGGGCTCCATGAATAGCGATTTGAAAACCATGGAAGATTAATATCCACAATATATTAATAGCATCTGGAAATCAATAAGAAAACTGACAAATTAGCCAATTTTTAAAAAGTGTGCCAAGGTTATGAAAAGGAAATTAATTAAAGATGATGTACTAATGGCCAATCAGAAAAACGTAGGTTGAAACAAGGAAAAAGATTTTACCCATAACACTGGTAAAAATGCAAATATTCATGTTATCAAGAAGGAGAGAAAGCACTGCTATGGAAGGAGATATTGAGCAGAAACTCCAATCTTAAACTTTATTTGTCCTTTGACCCACAAATATTACTTCTAAGAATCTATTCTACAGAAAGTCCAACAGGTGCATAGAGATAAATATCTTTGAACATATCTTTGTGCATTCTTCTTAATAAAGAAAAATTGGAAACTGCCTCAATGACTATCAGTAGAAGAAGATTTAAATAAATTATAACATTCATACTATGAAACACCATGAAATCATTTTTAATGGTAAATAACAATGATAAACTGTAATAGCCAATGTAACAAAATGTTAAATTGGAAATTCTAACTCAGGCACCAAGAATATAGTGTATCAGTCAGCACCAGTATAATTCTCAATGAAAATAATCCAAAACCTGTTAGTGAACTCCTAAATATCTTGCTCTATTCCAAGATACAAAAGGATCAACTTATAGAAAATAAAGAGGATTTGAAGAATACTTCTTTACTGAAAGCTATTAATATACTGGGCATCACCCCGAGGGAAGGGTTTCAGCTGCTCCCTGTATATCTCAAGTCAAGAGAAAGGGATTCTGGGGAGACTACTCGGAGAGAGAAATAAATACCCCTGAAGCTAAGAGGATAGGGGATACAGTGAACCTGGTGTTTGATCCAATGTAAGAAATTAAAAAGGAGAGGCGGACTGTCTAGCTACTGATGGATGAATTGAAGATGAGGTGGCTGTGTTGGGGGTGACCTGTACTGCCAGAGTTTATAGAAGTAGAAAGGCTTGAACGATTTCCATGGGTCGGATGTGGGCTGTTGGGGAGAACCAACAAGCCTAATGTCTTCTTTGGGGCCTGTCCAATTGGGCCAACTGAGAGGGTGGACAGGCCTCAGCAGAGAGAAGCTGAAGGTAGCAATGTGTTTCGGGGGCTGCATAATGGAAAAGCAGCCAGTTGGAAGCCAGTGCATCATTCTTGTCAGGGGAAATACAGATGGGATGTCCCTAGTGACTCGGGATATCCCAAAAGAACCCATGCAAACATCCATAAGAAAAAGAGTCCGTTTACAAGCTGCCAGATTCAGAAAGCACAAAATCACCCAACTATGAAATAACTTTCCTGCCCCTTTGTGGTTACTTATTCTCCCTGTTTCAACCCTGTATGTGTCAGAGACCATAGAATATGCCAGAAGGGGTGTAGAAGGATAAGATGGAGAAAGAATATGGAGAACGAACTTGAACTCAACCCACCTTTCCCAGGAGTAGACTTCCCACCTACAACAGGTCTTAGCTGAATGAGAGAAGAGGTTTTAGGTTTACTTGTAAATCAAGCTCAGAGTTTTGTTTCTTACATGGTCCTGGATATTTTAATTTCTGAATTGACTCTATATTTACAATTTAAAGTGACTTTAGGACCTTACATTCCCTAAAGATAATCAGAAGAGTTGTGGGATTTCTAGAACAAGGGGAAAACATCCCCCACTGAATAAAGTTTAAATGGTCAGGAGGAGATAATAAACATTCGCTTTCTGATGATAGCCCTGCATGCTCCATGCACCAATGCATTAACATTTATCAAGTGCTAACTTTGCCAAGTACAGTGCTGAACACTTCATTGCATTATATTACTTAAAACATAGCTATTTTCATGGAACAAAGACACAAAGTGAATAAATCAAATTGCAGGGCAATAGAATTCCATTTACGTTAAAAACAAATAAACAAAAGAAAGTGTGTGTGTGTGTGTGTGTGTGTGTGTGTGTGTGTGTTTATGTTTGAGTATGTACATTTGAAAACGTGCAGGAAAATGATGGGAAGGCTAATTAGTCAGGATTCTCCAGAGAAACATAATCAATAAGATGTGTGTATATAGAGAAATGGAGATTAATTTTAAGGAATTGTCTCATGCTATTGTGGAGGATTGGTGAATCCAAAATCTGATGGGGCAAGGTGGCAGGCTGGAGACAGAGGAAAGAGTTCCATTCCAGTCCAAAGGCAATCCGATAGCAGAATTCCTTCTTTCTCTGGGAAGGGCGCTTTTTGTTCTATAAAGGCCTTCAACTGATTGGGTGAGGCCCACCCATCCAAGTAGGGAGAGTAATCTACTTTACTCAAAATCTATCAGTGTATATGTTAATTTCATCCAAAAACACCTTCACAGAAAATATCTAGAATAATATTTGACTAAATATCTTGGGTACCATAGCCCAGCCAAGTTGACACATAAAATTCACCATCACAGAAGGATATATATCCAACTATTGATAGTGAGTGGGTACCTCTGGGGAAGGGGTGAAAGTGAAAGGAAATCAGGTGAGATTTTCATTCTAACTCTATGTATCAGTATACACTATTCACCCTTAGACCCAAATAAGAAGGAAAGTGTTCTGCTCCTGCTCCTGCTACTAGATTATAGACAAACACACTCTGACCCTTCTCTGGTCATGATTCCTTCCCAGGGCTAGGAGCTTTCAGAGCCAAGGGTATAAGCCTATCCAGAGTCTGCTACACATCCAGCCCAAGTCTCCATTCTCCCTCCTTGATTCTGTGTTCTCTGACCTTCTTCTCTCAAAATTTAGTTCCTTTCATTTAATTATGCAAATCAATGTAGGTCTCACTCACAACTCAGCTGTTACCTTCGTATATCCAAGGCTTCCAGAAAAGGTCTATGTACTCTGAGGCCCATAGTTGAATAGCATAAAAGAAAGAGAAGAGTCTTTGTAATTTCAATTTCTTCTTTCTCCATCAATGGAAGGGAGTAGTACAGAGATTCCTTTTCCCACTCTATCAATTAGGATGATTTCAGCTATAAGTAATAGAAACCCAATTCAAACTGATTTAAACAAAAGGGTTTATTATATTATGTAAAGGAAGTCTAGAGTTTGGGAGGTTTGGAGATTGATTTCAGGACACAAATTCCTCCATCTTTTTTGTTCTGTCATCCTAAGCTTACTGGCTGGGTCCTTAAAGCTACCCCCTTATGGTCACAATATAGCTGCCATAGTTCCAGAAGTCAAATGCAGACACAACAATATCAGACTGAAAAAACACACATTTTCCCCCATAAGTGTCTTTTTATCTATAAGAAAAAGCCATCCAGCAACTCATCGACTGAAAATGGTCATATGTATGCCATTAAAATACTTGGGGGAAAAATTGAGTTACCAAAGTTGGCTTAAACCAATCATGAGTTGCCTCCTAGAACTGAAAAGAAGCCATTTCCTGAGTACATTTGTTCTGGTTATCTCTTATTACATAACCAACCATCCAAAAATGTAGTAGTTTAAAACAGCAATTTTTCTGTTATCTCACAGTTTTGTGAGTTGACTGGATTCAGCTGGGCATTTCTGGGGGCTCTCATGTGGCCACAGTCAGATAATGACTGGAGCTCAAGTCTTCTGAAGGCTCCACTGGGCTGGGATGTTTTCCAAGATGGCTTTCTTGCTCACACATCTGGTCATCTGTCCTTGGGGACTCTTCCACGTGGCCTCTCTCTCTATCAGAATAGACTTTTACATGGCAGCTACAAAAGACAGGAAGAAGAAACTGCCAGCCCTCTTTAATGTTAAGCTTAGAACTAGCCATGTTCTATTGTGTCAAATTCTTCTGCCATATTTTATGGGTCAAATCAATCCAACCCAGATTCTAGAGACTCCACTTCTCAATAGGGGGAGTAGCATGTGTTTAAACAGGGGGAAGGAATTCATGGCAGCCATCTTTAGAATCAAGTTACCACAGGATTTCTGACCAACATTCAAATAAAAATGGTATCCTGCTAACAAGGAAAAAGTGGAGAAATAATCGTTGAGTAGACAACCACCTTAGACCCCATTTGGGTAAATTATCTCTGAAGAGAAGAGGTGTATTTATAATTCAGCCTAATCATGGGGCTCCACAATGGCTCTCAAACCAGAATGGCCATTAATTAGAGGACTACAAAGACTCCTTTGATGTGTTCAATTGCTCTCTCAGTTTTAACTACCATCATTTTTTAAAAACCATAAGATATTTTAGCTGATAGAAATTCAGAGATCATTTTATATAGCAAACCATTTTACGGACTTAGAAGCAGGGATTCAGAGAAATTATGTTATATCCAAGATAACAGTAAATGACAGAACAAGGACATTGACCACGAAGCCTCAGGCATTGCTCTGTCCCCCATTCTTCCTCCACAAAGCAGAGTTCCCATCATCAGGTGTGTAGTAGAGTTAAAAGAGCACTGGATTAGGAGTCTGAGCCCGAGTTCCACATCCAGCTTTGTGTGACATGTACTGTTAGTGGACCCTCAGTAATCAGCCTCATCTTTTCCATAGTAAAAGACAACCCAATTTTATTTAGGGCATGTGTTTAACTATAACTGCATTTCCTAAACGTCCTTGTAGCTAGATACAGCCATGTGACAAAGTTCTGGCCAATAAGATTTAAGCACAAATGTGTGACTCCCAGGAAGCCTCTTTACAATTTAGTCTTTACCCATGGCCTTTTTCTTCCTCCTGCTTGCCCCTCCTCCATTATGTGTCTGACTCCACTGTGACAGCCAGAGCACTAGCAGCTATTTGGGACCACACAGATAAGGGCCGCACCCCAGGGAAGTAGATGGAAACTGGGCTCCTGACAACTCTGTAAAATTGCTCACAAATGATTTTATTTTTCCTCTCAAATTTTCTTCCTCTAGGCTGCCCCAGTCTCCAGATACAACATTACTACCGTCCCAGACACAAAACTACTCATAACTTTGGCATCTTCTTCAGCTCCCTTATTTCTGTCATCAGACAGCAAACCCTTCGCTACGTCTTTCTAATTCTTTCATCACTGCATGCTCTTCCCTCTTAACCTGGCTCTGCCTGAGCAGCTATCTGATTGGTAGTGATAGTGACAGCAGCAACTAAAGCTGCTTGCCAACCTCATAACATGACGCTTTGATCACTGTCTTGGCTGTATCCTCTGTTTTTGTCAGTCACTGACCATTGTGTTCTCTTGGGCAGTTCATCTTGCAAGGCAGAAAATAAATGGCAGGAGTAGGACTTCCCTTCAGTGAATGTACAGTCCTACCAAAGAAACAGTATGCCATTCATTCATTCACTCAGTCAATTTTTATTATGTGTTTGTTTTGTGTCAGGATGTGACCTAGTGCCAGAGACAGAAAGATGACTGAGACATGGCCCCTGCCCTCAAGGCCCAGTCCTTCCAGAAAAGACAGTAGTGTATAAATAAAAACCAGAAACAAATAACTAGATGAAAATTTATTTTCAAGAAGAAAGTCCCAAAGCCAAGTTTCTGTTTGCCATTCGAGGAAGAACAAGGCAAACACCACCCAGAGTCTCCCAGGCCCAGTCTACACATTTGGAAGAGAGTCCCTTAGAGCCCATGCAATAACCTACAGCGCACTAACTTCTGTTGTAATCTTTTAGTGGTTGCAAAATGCCCATCTATCATTTTAGCTAAATGGGATTTGGGTGATTACGTTCCTTCCAGCTCTAAATTTCTATGTTCTATGAAATACATAACTAATGACAGTTATGGTTACCCAGACACATATACATGAGTGCTTAGGGGTGCTTAGACTCGATAGGAGTGTCTGGAGATGAGTGAGTTAATCTAGGAGGGTTTAACAGAGAAATGCCCACACAGGCATTCCAGTAGGAATGAGAGTGCTTTCCTGTCAATAATACTTCCAAGTGAATAACAGCCACAATCAGAGCCTTCACTTGTGCTTAGTACAAAGAGTTTCCACATATATGTTTCATTAGAAAATAAGACAATACCATTTAATAAAATGTTATGGTTTCATTGCACATATTTATTTTCTACACCCCCTACTGTTTCTAAAAATGGATTTGAAATCACTTATAATGAAAAACATCTATACAATAGGAAGATTTTTGTAAAAGACAAGAGAAGATGAGACATAACAGAAAACTAGAATGACTAAATTAATGAGAATACAGCAGATCTTCAAATAACGTTTCATTCAAAGTTGTTTCATTTTGTTGATGAAATGCTGTAGGAACTTAACTCTTGTTTACATCAATTAGCCTATGGTAAAATTGGTTTCATTAAATATCATTTTGCCACAGTTCCAAAAACCTACAAATCAACTACATTAAGTTAGGACTTATCTCTGAGCTTCATGGTAGCTAAGGCAAAATGTAAAATATCCAACATCCTGGGTTACACTGCTCTCATTAACTAATAAAAAGAAGAATATGCAGCGGGATGGTTCAGTTGGTTAGAGCATGAGCTCTGAATTACAGGGTTTCTCTGAATTCTCAGTCAACACTGGTGGACTAGTTGACCAAGGCAAGACCAAAGAATGCACCAAGGACTAGTACACAGGATCACAAAGAATTCTCTCAAAGAAGCAGCCTCCATATTCAGTGGACTCATCCTGAACTCTGAACTTCACTGAAAGCCCATTGGAAGCACTGGATAACCTTCCCAAAAGAACCAAGACCATTTCCACAATGCTACATGACAGACCAGGGCTGCTGATGCTTCTTCATTCTCTCTAGAAGTTTAAAAGCATGTATTCCTCTAGTCCCCTGGACGGATGCTGGGTTGTCCCTGCAGCATCTCAGGCTTGGTCCAGCCCTTATCACCAGACATCTGCCCAGAGGTCACCTAGCTTTCCATCCCTAAGAAAGGAGCAACACTACTCAGCACCCAATGCTATTCAAAAAATAGGGATTTCAGAGACCAAAAGTGGAACTTCCGGAGTAAGACAAGATTCCAATAACTGCTTTCCAAACTTGGTTACACAAGAGTTTTCTGGAGGATTTAGAACCCACTTCTTACCCTGAACTCTCCAGACTCTCCTAGATCCACAAGCAGATGTGGAAAGCCCCAGCAGGCTCTAAACTTCTTTCCCTAAATCACTCTGGGCCTCAAAGGTCCAATATGCAGCCAGCAGAGGAGTGTAGTATATTACAGAAGGTTGGGGGAGGTCTCTGTGCCTTTGCACATGTTCCTTCCAGTTGGATGGGCCTACTTCTCTCTTGTTCGTCTGTCAAAATCCTATTCATCCTTCAAAACTCAGGTCAGGCATTATCAGTTCTAGAAATATTTCCCTGACAATGCCTTCTCTCCATGAGAATAAATCACTCCAAGCTCTGTACTATTTCTTTACTTTGTATAGACTTTATTACTGCCTGCATCATTTCTTGTATTTATTTCTCATGCTTGACTCTAAACTCCACAAAAACAGAGATTTTTACCCCTCTCTGTAATCCTCAATGTTAGCAAAGGGCTTACCATTTTCTGAGGGCTTAATTAGGGTTTATTGAACTATCTGAACAAGAGTTTTAAGTCTGATGAAAAATTCCAAATGTTACAGTAGGGATTTGCCAGGCTCCCAGATGGCTTGGGTGAGGTCTTCATACTTCCAATGCTGTGTACCATACTTCAAATTAGATTCTTAAGACTTATTAGAGTTAACCTTTTAGAATTCAAGAGCTGCACTGGTGAGGAGTTGGGATAAAGAAGAACTGGGTGCTCAGTGAAGTTATAGAACATATTGACAGGAAATGTTTTGAAATATTTACTTTGTTATTGCCTGCATCTCCTCATTCCCACCACAGACCCCCTGAATTTTATCTTAGATACCAGAACCTCTTTTCTCCTCAGCTCCTGGTCAGAAGTCTCTCACTACGAAACAAGGACTTGGCTTAACCAAATGTTTGTCAGGCTCTTGAACCTTCTTCTAGACCCATCTGTGTACTTCCTTGTAAAATCTACTTTAAGCAAGAACCCTGCTAAGTCAGTCTAACCAGTGCACTCCCACCCTTGATATCTTATCGCCCTTGCTGTCTGATCAGGTCTCTCCACCATCTGCCAGGTGATGTCTGATCATCCTGGCCTGTCTTCAGCAAGAATCCTGTCAGGTTGGTTTAGCCAGAACCCCCCCTTAGCCCTGATGGTTCCTCCTAGTAACTTTCCATCCACTTACCCCCATACTGTTCCTTGGTTATAAATTCCCACTTGCTCATACTGTAGTTGGAGCTGAGCCCAATCTCTCTTCCCCACTATAAAATCCCATTGCAGTGGTCCTTATACCTATTGCAATGGTCCTGAATAAAGCCCGCCTTACTATCTTTTACAAGTATCATTGAATATTTTTTTGAATAGAACCAGAAGGAAAAGCTTCAGGCACTTAACTATTTGGGGACGGGGATGGGGCGGGGGAGGGGGGGCGATCTACTAACCTTAATCCAAAATGAAAGATTCAAATGCGTACTTGCAAAGTGGGTTTTTCTGTTCCTGGAAATAAGAAAACGTTCTCTTCTCAGCTTCAAATGGAAGAAAAGAGGAAAAGTGA
Source organism: Rhinolophus sinicus (assembly GCF_036562045.2). Taxonomy (NCBI): domain Eukaryota; kingdom Metazoa; phylum Chordata; class Mammalia; order Chiroptera; family Rhinolophidae; genus Rhinolophus; species Rhinolophus sinicus. The sequence goes on along the minus strand of NC_133758.1, from coordinate 38,165,878 downwards.
TCACACTACGGGGAGCATTTGAGAAGAAAACCACCCTCTCGCTCCTGTGTTCCCGAACCGCCAGCTGACAGCAGCCAGCCAATCACCCAGGGATTCTCTGGGTTGGAGTGACTCTCATAAGGTCACCTAAATTTTGCCTACTCTCCTCTCCCCACCCATTCTCTCCCCACCCTTCCTCTTACACAAGGCTCTCATCCCAAAATGGCTCTGGAACCTCTCAAAATAGAGTGAACATCACCACCTTCAGGGTGATGGCAGAAAGGGAAAGACCCTGATAGGCAGGAACATATGGAATCATTTGAAATCAGCCACCCATGAACACAGCAGTGGGACATATCACCCCCATCACAACAGCCTTACAATTGTGCAACGTTCTGAAATATGGAACCCTCCCACATCTGACAACAGGAAACTCAGGTGCTGAGGTTCCATTGGTCCCTACAGGACTCTAGTTCAGTGATCTATGGAAGGAGCTATAGTCTGTCTCCAGGTGATGTATTTACCCTTGTTTTTCTGATTTTAAGGAGCTTTTCAGATCCTATCACTCAGCTTCCAGCTAAAACCCCAGTGCTAACATTTTAAGTACTAAGGGCTCACTTCAAGAATGTGCTTAAAGTTAAAATCTAACCTAAAATACACATTTTCTTATTTGGTGACTGAGGTGTGAAATGGAATCATGTGGGATGAGGAAGTGGCAGAGTAGAACAAAGAAACAATACCAACAACACAGAAATTAGTGTTTTGTGAGCTCTGGGAAACACATGTTTGAGAAAGTTAATTCCCTGGGAAGTGCTTGCTTCTATGTTGTAGTTTTTTTCTGTTCTACTCTTCCACTTCCGTATCCCATGTGATTCTGTTTCATGGCTCAGTCACTGAAAAGAAAATGTATATTTTAATTTTGAAGTGCGAATTCTGAAACATTTTTGAAGTGTGCGTTGGTGCAACAAAGCTGAATCCCTAAGCCTGACAGATCAGCAACAGAGGTGAGACGACTGCAAAGAAAGTTGAGAGCTCAAGTTGATTCAGCAAGAAAATTCTGGATGACATTAGGAGGCGAGAAGTAAGTAAGTGGCAAAGTAAGGTACTATTGCTCAGAATCAGGTAAATATTAAGACCACCAAAGAAAAATAATAATAATTCAGGCACCTCTAGAAGGCAGGTGGTAGCAATTAACAGGAGAAGAAAGGGGTTTTTTTGCATTGATTTCTCTGGGAAAGAAGCACTGCAATGTTTGAGGCCAATTAAGAGAATTGTAATTTTAGTCGTTTCACTTGCAAAACAGAATAAATGCAAAAGAAAGGTGTGTACAATAGGCTATTGTTGCTTTTTTTAAAATCAGAAGCGTAGCACTTTAAGTGTCCAGTCATATTTTATAATGGTGAAGAGGACTACAGTTGTCTTTACAAGACAGTTATTCAATAATTCTTACACTAGCTGTTTGTTATTATACAGAAACTCTTTGAAGAGAGGGAATTGGTGGTCATAAGAGCACAAGACCTGCAAAAGGTCCAGCACAAAAATGTTCCTTATGTCTAGTTGACAGTTCTACTAAAGTCAACAGCCATCAATAGGGACTTGAATGTCACTCCCTATTTGTGTGTTTTAAATTTATTTATCATCATTTCTTTTTGACTTTCTATTAAAAAAAAAAAAAAAAAAAAAAAAAAAACAGAAAGAAAGAAATGAATTTATTGTATCCTAGGAAGTAAATTTTAACCTCAGTGGGAAAGGGCTTTATGCTCACATGTTATCCTAACAATATAATAATAATAACATTTGTGTTCCCGCAAGCAGAACCCCCTCAGCTCTACAGTAAAAATCTATTGTTTAAGGAGAGACACAATTCATGAGCTAGTCGTCATGTTTCAGTTCATTTATTGTCATAGAAGAGAAAGAATGTTGATTCTCAAGCCCGCACTGCACTTGTGAAGGATCTCAAGATTCCAAAATTTAAGGAGGCTGAGGGAAGTTGTAAAAGGTAAAGGGGGTCAAATATATGGTGATGGAAGGAGACTTAACTTTAGGTGGTGAGCACACAATGAAATATACAGATGATGTATTAAACACTTGAAACTTATATAATCTTATTAACCAATGTCACCCTAATAAATTTAATAAAACAAAAGAGAAAAATACATTCCAAAATTTGACTTGATGATTAAAAACAAATCCTACAATGTTGTATGTGGAAAGTCATGTTTGCTAACAGGCCTGCACGTTACAGACTCACCCAAACAAAGCCATGACTGAAGAAGAGCAGTCTTGGAATAAAGAGACAAAGAATCCCTGAGTAGCAATGGGCCAGCTAGGCCTTCAGTTGACAGCATATCTTTTTGGATTTTTTCAGTAAACTAGTTCAGTTATCTATTAAATCTCTCCTGAACCTTTCACTAGCAACTTTTAACTCCTATCTGTTACTTAAGACAGTGCGAGACAAATAGCCCTAGGAGGAAAAAAAAAAGTATAGTAATGTTTACTAAAATAAAGAACTTGGAACTTTTCTCTTAAAAATGAATCACAAATTTTTAAACTCATGAGTTTGGCTATTTATTATTTTTATTTAAGAACAAAGTGTACAGAATCTAAAGAATAAATGCATATGTGCACATGGCTCAGGAACCATGTGTGTAAATTCAGAGATTACATAGATCCTTTCAGTGTTTCACATATTTGAGCTCACATAAGTCAATGCATTTTTGAAGTTATGGGTTTCTAGAGTAACAAGAATTTTCCAGCTCCTACAGAGTGAATATTTTATACTTATAAAAATATGGAAACAAACCCAAATTGAGAGACATTCTACAAAATAATTGATTTGTATCTTCAAAAATGTCAAGGTCATGACAAAGACAGACTGGAGACTTGCAGCTTGAAGGAGACTAAAGAGACTTGACAGGTGAATGCAATGCATCAATCTGGGATTTTCTTTTGCTATAAAGGAGATTATTGGGAAAATCAGCAATTTGAATAATGTCGATTAGATAATAGTATTATAACAAGGGTAATTTTCTGAGTTTGATGATTATACTGGGTTAATGTACGAGAATGTCCTTGTTTGGGAAACATATATTGAAATATTTAAGGGTATAGGAGCATCATGTCCGAAACTTACTCTTCAAAATACAGTTCAGAAAAAAATGAATAAAGTATATATATGTGTGTATGTGTACGTTGTACACACATACAGAATGAAGGACGTATATGACAGAGCAAGTGTGTTATAAAAATCTGGAGAATCTAACAGGGATTCTTTGTACTATGTTTGCAAGGTCTCTGCAAATCTGACATTCCTGAAATTGTATCAAAATAAAGAGAAAATAAAAATATTTTAAACATATAAAATTAATTTTTTACTATGTGCATTCCTACACGGCCTTTGGCAGTGTTTAATTAGAGGAACACATTAAAAGGTCAAGGTGTTTTATCCTAAAAATATGTATGAGGGAGCACTATTTCAAGAAGGAAATATCTAACAAGAAGAAGTTTAAAAGAAAAACAAAACAGGGGTCATTACATTCACAGCTTGATATCTGGAAAAAGATTCAAGAATATGGATAGGTTTCTCATGGATTAGCAATAAATGTATTTTAAAAGCTGAGGTTTAATTCAGAAAAGGGACGAAAATATTATCAAAGGAAAGGATCATCCCCGCCACAATATCAGTACCTTTTAAAAGAGCAAGATTTCTCCCCACTCCTTGCTATGCTAAACACAGAGGAAGTTTGGGGAGAGGAAATTGATAGGAAGGGAAATATCAATATCCATCACTGATAGAAGTCCCAGCACAAAAATGCTCTAAACCGGGTCCTAGGCTTGGGTTCACTGGGTGATTGCTTTAACAAATGATTTCCTAGGAGTATGTAAGAGTGTTTCAATGTCCTTTACACCAACCAGTGGATCCCTCCTTCTGAAGGATGAGATTCACTTGCTCTTTTATGTTAACTCCAAATTGCAGAATAGAGGAAAATATCCATGTAGATGAATGTATTTGGAACAAAGAAGTCAAGTTAATTGTCCATGCAGTCTGCAAAATCCAGTAGCAAAACCAAGAGAAGCATATGCCTGCTGGTTTATGTTTTATGTATTTAATATTAGTGATTTGGTCAGAAACTTAATAATATGACTTTTTTTAATGTCCGTAGTTTTTACATTAATGTCTAGTGAGTTAGTCTCCTCACTCCCTTAGATAAAGTTCTCCAGTCTACAATAAGAGGAACTCATTATAAAATATTAATAATTTGGCCACATTACCAATTTCTATTTTTTTCCCAGTTTTAGTGAAACTTCAGGCCAAAGTACTTCATTTTCTAATCTAAACATTTCATTAACGTAAATATTTGCATTTAATTTTGTGAATATAAACCCTCCTCAGTAGAGAACAAAGCAAAGTTAAAAGTTAACACAAATGGTGTCTTGTTTTAGCCTTACCTGATAATCTCTAGAATGCCAAGTGAATTGTCATAAATTGTCTAAATGTGTGGAAACAGGCTTAAATTTTTAATACTCCAATCTAAAATATATGAAACTGTTTGTCTTCTAATTTGACTTCATTTTCCTTGCTCAATGAAAGCTCTACTCACATTCAGTTTGAAGTTTATGGCTTCAGCTTTAAGTTATATAAGCCCCAAAAAGGTCAGAGAACTCTTTTTAGAGGAAAAAAAAAGTGTGCTTTTTTCCCTCACATGACTCAAATATGGCTAAAGTGACCCAACTGAAGCTTTAAAAAGACACCTACCAGTTGGTTTGGAAAGTTTTAACCTGAAACAATATAATTTATAACCTAAAATGAGACTTTTCAATGGCATGTTCTCAAATTACCTTGATTACATGTTCTGTAGTAACATATGCAACCATTTATTAAACTTACAGTGTCTTAAACTCACAAGGTTTCAGAATTTAATACAGTTATTGTTTGATTTTGCAATACCTTTTCTAGATTTAAAAAAGGGATCTATTAGCGTATTAATAAATTAATATTGTAAGTAAAACTATTCATTTGAACAAATAGGACTGGTAGTCATAAAGCAACCATATGCATCTCCCATGACCGTTCAATCAGCCCTTTCTGAAGCTATTTTTTCCCTCCCCCAGGAATGAAAAATTAGGGCATGTTGCATAGTTTTTCACGATACCCTTAAGTAACAAAAGTTCCTACGGTGACTCTAGTCTCTCAAACAGTCTTGGTTCATTAATAAAATGTTCAACCCCTGATATCTGTCAAATTTTCCAACCATGCTTAAAGTTAAGTGCTCTTCCCCTTGGCAGCTAGGTCTGATTCAGGCTGGACATCAACAGTGGCAAAAATAAGCCTGATTGACTTCTTTATTTACTCTGCCAGTAACAAGGCCTCTCCTCCTCACCATACTCAACTCAGCTCTAGCTAAAGCTTCAGCCCTGACAGGGTTGGAGGGGAATGGGAGAGAAGGGGCAAGATCAATATGATATTAAACTGTATTTGGGAAAACCTGTAGAGCTGACTCTCTCTCGTGGGCTCTCTAGTGGGTTCTTGGGCAATAGAAGTTCTCTTATGTGCAATTCCCACATACGGGACACAGGGAAGGTACTGTCTTAGGCTGGAGCTTACACCTCCTCCCTCAGTCTCTGCCATCTGGCTATACTCCTCTAGCATCTTCCTGCCAAGATTTCCTCACCCATCAACTAGATCTTTAGGGAAGGATCTTGGACAATCCTGCACGAGTTTTCTCTCTTTTGCCACCCAGACTGGCTCCAGAGAAACCATCAGGCTTTTTTTTTTTTGTCCCCTCCATGAATTCTGATTGTGTCCCCTACCCAGAAGCCAATATCCCCACTTCAGTCAAGGCAACAATGTCATCCCTGTTGAAGTATCTCTCCCTAGGCATGAAGTGAGAGTAAACTCCCCTTCTTCCTCTCCCTTTGGAATGGTAGAAGCTCCTTTTCTCCTCTTAGTCTCTCCAAGAGCTCGATCAACTAAAAGTTACTAAACCAGTTCTCAGACAACCTCATTACTATTGGTGGTCTGGAACTTGGAGGTATTTGGCACCTTGGTATTTGGTAACCTGAGCCAGAACTGATCACGTTTTTTTTAACATTCTATTCTCAATAGTTTTACAATATCTGTTGAGAGCATTAAAAATAGATCAGAATATGATAAAGTGAGGACTGGAAAATATGGTAGTAAACATTCAGCTTATACTGTTTTAATACAATATTTTTAGATGAAATATGAGGTGTGATCAAAAACTATGGTGAATGTTTAAATTAAAAAAAAATTTATTACAATAAAAGACACATTGACATTAATCCCCCTCAAAATACTTCCCGTCACTTTGAAAACACTTGCACCATCGTTCTTGCCACTTTCTGAAGCAGTTCTGGAAGTCCTCTTTCGTGAGTGTCTTTTGTTGTGCTGTCGTGGTTTCCTCAATGTCCTGAATTGATTCAAAACATTTACCTTTCATCACCATTTTGACTTTGGGGAAGAGCCAGAAGTCGCACGGTGCCAGATCTGGTGAATGAGGTGAATGAGGACACACTGTAATGTTTTTATTTGACAGAAATTGCCGTACCAGAAGCGATGTGTGACACTGAGCATCGTCATGATGGAGGTTGAAACTGTTTCCCCATTTCATGTTACTGCATCGTTCATGATCCATTATTTACGGCACACTTTAAAACATACCTTCTCTTAACTATAGTTCACACCCGACTGACTGCACTGAACAAGTTGAAACTTGTCACACACTGTTACTAAGTTTCAACTTGCCACTTCCCGTATTGAAGTTCCCTGCTTTTCCGTTGGATGGCACTTGGCAGCAGCATTCACTATATTTTGTGATCACAACAGAAAGGCTCTGTGTCACATTTCGCTTCTGGTATGGCAACGTTTGTCAAATAAAACATTATGGTGTGTCTTCAACTACCTTATTCACTGGATTTGGCACCGTGAGACTTCTGGCTCTTCGACAAAGTCAAAAATGATTCAGGACATCGAGGCAGCCATGGGAGTGCAACTAAAGACACTCATGAAAGAGGACTTCCAGAACTGTTTTAGAAAGTGGCAAGACCACTGGGATAAGTGTGTTCGAAGTGAAGGGGAGTATTTTGAGGAGGAGTAATGGCAATGTGTCTTTTACTATAAGAATTATTTTTTATTTAAACATTCACCATATTGTTTGATCACACCTCATATTACATGTAGGGATACATCTAAAAGGAGGGAAATACATATTACATTTGTATAAATGTTAATGCAACTTCCTGTCATAACACAAAGTTTTAGTGAAACTATTAAAAGGGGCATATCCAGGTGTATGACTTCCATCTATAATTGCCTCATGACCAAATGCATTCACATTTCTCCACATTGCTCCACAGGACTGCTACAGAAGGATTCATAGTTCCCAACATGGTACTAAATGAAGAATTTCCTTGCCACCAGAGACTTGGGGAATGAGCACACACCTCTGATAACTATGTTATTCTTTGGGTTTTTTTCTCACCCTTCTCCAATTTGTCTAGAAGTAGCTAAATGTGGTCTACAAGTAACTGCAAATAAAGATGGCCCCACAATTCATTATAATAAATAGCACAATTTGGTTCTCTATAAAATAAGCTAATATAAAGCTACTTGCTCCCTTACATAACTTTGTATTTGTAACATTTAATTACCTTTACATCTATTTTAAAAGAAATAGATAATATACAATAGGGGAAGAATCCATTTTATCCAAATTATTGCTTGGAAATATTTATTCCTTAATTTCTCTCCATCTCACAAAGCAAATTATATAATTTAATACTTTTAGAACAAAATAGACTTTAGAAATAATTTGCTCCAAACTGCCTATATAACTTTTCTATGGCTACTGTAACAAATTACCACAAAATCAGAGGTTTAAAACAAAATAAAATTTTTCTATCATAGTTCTGGAGGTTGTAAATCTGAAATCCGTATCACTGGCCCAAAATATAGGTATTAGAAGGTCTGTGCTCCCTCCACAGGCTTTATGGGAGAATGCATTTCTCACTTCTTCCAGCTTCTGGTAGCTGCCAAAAGTCCAAGCAATCTACCAGATGCTGAGTTCAAAACTCTGCTTATAAGGATGGTTCATGATCTCAGAGAGAACTTCAACAAAGAGATAGGAAACGTAAAAAAGAATCAGTCAGAAGTGAAAAATACATTAGAGGTAATCAACAGTAGGTTAAATGAAGCAGAGGATTGAATCAGTGATTTCAAAAATAAGGTAGCAGAAAACACCCAACCAGAACAGCAAAAAGAAAAAAGAATCTCACAAAAGTAAGGATAGTTTAAGGACATCATCAAGTTAAAGGAAAAAAAAAAAAATTGCATCATAGGGGTACCAGAAGGAAAAGAGAGCAAGGAATTGAAAGCCTAAATGAAGAAATGATAGAAAACTTCCTTAACCTGGTGAAAGAGATAGACACACAATGCCAGGAAGTACAGAGAGTCCCAAAGAAGATAAACCCAAAGAGGCCCACACCAAGACACATAATTAAAATGCCAACAGAATCTTAAAAACAGCAAGAGAAAGCAGTTAGTTACCTATAAGTGTGCTCCCATCAGACCGTCAGATGATTTCTCAACAGAAATTTTGCAGGCCAGAAGGGATGGGCACAAAACATTCAAAGTGATGAAAAGCAAGCACCTACAACCAAGATTACTCTACACAGCAAAGCTATCATTTAGAATTGAAAGGCTGATAAAGAGCTTCCCAGACAAGAAAAAGCTAAAGGAGTTCATCATCACCAAGCCAGGATTACAAGAAATATTAAAGGAACGTCTTTAAGATGGAAAAAAACAAAAAAAGATAAAAAACATGAATAATAAAATGGCAATAACTACATATTTATCAACAATCACTTTAAATGTAAATGGATTAAATGCTCAAATCAAAACATAGGGTGATTGAATGGATAAGAAAACAAAACCCTGACATATGCTGCCTACAAGAGACCCACTTCAGATCCAAAGACACACACAGAGGGAAAGTAAAGGGATGGAAAAAGATATTTCATAAAAATATAAATAAACGAATAAGATGGGTAGCAATACTTATAACAGACAAAATAGACTTTAAAACAAAAGCTATAACAAGAGACAGAGAAGCACTCAGTAATCCTATTTCTGGGTATTTATCCGAAAAAACCCAAAACGCTACTTCCAGGGGATATGTGCAGCATGGGTGTCGATGGAAGAATGGATAAAGAGGAGGTGGTACATATATACAATGGAATATTGTGTGGCCATGGAAGGGAATGGGTTCTTGTCATCTGGGGCAGCATGGATGCACCTGGATGGTATTGTGCTGAGTGGAGTATGTCAGACAGCAAAAGACAGATGCAATGTGATTTTGCTTATATGTGGAATCTAAAGAACAAAATAAACAAGCAAAACAGAAACAAACTCATAGATACAAAGAACTCTTTGATGTTTGCCAAATGGGAAGGGGATTGAGGAGGTGAGTGAAAAATAGGAAGGGATTAAGAAGTACAAATCGGTTGTTACACAGCAGTCATGGGGATGTAGGGTATAGCAGAAGGAACATAGTCAATAATATTGTAATAACTCTGTATGGTGCCAGATGACTACTAGATTTATTGGGGTGATAGGTGGGAGGATGTTTGAGGAGCAAAGTGGAAAAGATGAAGGGATTAAGAAGTACAAATTGGTAGTTACAAAAAAGTCATGGGGATGTAAAGTAAAACATAGGGAATATAGTCTATGATATGGTAATAACTATGTATAGTGCCAACTGGGTACTAGACTAGTCAGGGAGATCACTTCTTTAATTATATAAATGTCTAACCACTACACTATACACCTGAAATTAACATAAAATTAAAATAATATTGAATGTCAACTGTAATTGAAAATTTTTTAAAACGGGGGAAAGGTGAAAGGGAGTAAAAGTTTCAAATTTCCAGGTATAAAATAAATAAGTCATGGGTATATAAAGTACAGCATAGGAAATATAATCAATAATTTTGTGATAGTGTGGTATGGTGTCAGACAGTTGCTGGACTTATAGTGATCACTCTTTTAGGTATATAAATGTTGAATAACTATGGTGTATACCTGAAACTAATATAGTGTTGTATGATAGCTTTATTTTAATAAAAATTTAAAAAATAAATAAATATACTCATTTTTAACCACATAAATTGCAAGTGCTTTGTTTTGTTTTCCAGTTTATCAGTTTGATTTTTCTATGTTATTAATTGTGTTGCTTTTTCTTCTGCCAAAAAGAAGTTTAAAATCGTTTATGAATCAAGTGTATCATTCCTTCCTTTTCAGTTGTCCACAGTACTACTTGGTGCCCACAGTTCTTAAAAGAGAGTGGAGTGATATATATGAGGGAAGTAAGAGGAGGCACTGGCTCCAGCAGAACCACAGTAATTCCATAGTAATAAGATACATAGACAGTTGGGGAATGTAAAATTGGCAGTGACAAAGGGTGACTATAGATATCATCAAATTCAATTATTTTCAAACTCTGGAAACATGGAATTCCAAAGAAATGCTTCAGCATCACCACCAGGAGTAAGGGGGAGACTGAGCATGAGGCTTAGGACTTCCTACTTCAGCTTCAAACAGAACAGCTCAAATTTTACCTGTTTTTGTATTAGGCTTCAGAACATGTTTTTCTCTCTCTCTCTCTCTCTCTCTCTCTCTCTCTCTCTCTCTCTCTCTCTCTCTCTCTCTCTCTCTCTCTCTCTCTCTCTCTCTCTCTCTCTCTCTCTCTCTCTCTCTCTCTCTCTCTCTCTCTCTCTCTCTCTCTCTCTCTCTTTCTCTCTCTCTCTCTCTCTCTCTCTCTCTCTCTCTCTCCCTCTCTCTCTCTCTCTCTCTCTCTCTCTCTCTCTCTCTCTCTCTCTCTCTCTCTTTCTTTCTATTTTTATTTTTTTAAGGGTTCCTTGGGAAAACAAAATCCTGATCAAAAGTGGTACACTTATTTACAAAAGCCACTAGATGGCCCTTATTTTCTTATTACCCTAATGGTCTTGGTCTATAGCAGCAACTCCATAAATGTTCATTGAATTAAGTCACTTCCCCAAGACAATACAGCTGGTTAGTGCTTAGCTGGGACTGAAACCTAGGTCTCTGGATTCCCAGCAACAGTGTTATTACTGCCATTGTCACACTGCTTACAGTTTTTATGGTCATAAGTTAAAAAAATAATTGCTGAATCATTGCACTAATCTCCTATTCCATGGAAAAATAAGGGTACAATTCAAGGAAAATATGTTCAAGTCCATCATCATGGTTGGCCATGGCTTTTTCCCAAACTCGGCCTTGAGTTGAAATGAGGTAGGGGGTCCCTTAGGTAGTGGAACTTCGAGGGGGGTGGGTATGGCAATGCCCAAGTGTACCCAATTTCCAAGTCTTTTTGTAGAGATTCCTGTTTATCACATAGTTTTGTTCTTTAGTACAAAATTTTGCATCACCAGAAGTCCCTTTTTCTAATTCTAGTGCTCCTGGTTAGGTCTTCTTTCAGTCATTATTAAAATAAATTTGAACAGTGCTTCAGAAAATTGTGCAAAGCTTTCATCTAGGGCTTTCATTACAAAGCAGCCTCTGATTCAGTTGTTCTGGGGTGGGGCCTGAGTTTCTGCATTTCAAACAAGCTCACAGGTGCTGTGATGTTGCTGGCCTGAGAGGACCACGCTTTGAGTGGTTGTCTGAAGTTAGCAAACAAGTCTCCCGACAAGACCTAGAGGCAAGAGAACAGGCATAGATCTGTTGGCAATGAGACTTCAGCAGGAGCTCCAGATTCAGAAAGGCCAGGCCTTGGGGGGTTCCTACTGTAGAACATTCTGAAAATCCTCTAGAAAGGGCCTGGCTGTGCTCATGAGGCAGAGAAAACGCAAGGCACCAAAATATCTGTTTTGCTGGAATCTGCCTAGTTTGAAGAAAGAAAAAAATAACCACAAAGTGGGGTTCAGTAAAGGGAATGGGTAAGTCTTATAAAGAGCCATCTAGATGCTTAGCACCCACCTGGGCCTCGATGAGAGCCTAGAGCCCTGGATTGTTTAATAAGACCTACTTACCAGGCTCCCTTGACTTTCAAGTTAACATCTCACCGAGGTGACTAAGCAGTAAGCATGCACTAGAGTCACACCTAGCTCCGTGGTGGCAGCAATATTGTCTGATTGGCGCTGATCTTCATAAAGGCTGGGGGACAGGAGCGTTTGCTAAGTTGGTTTCAGTGAGACTTTCACAGAGCTTCTTAAGCAGTTTGCCTCATAGCAGGCAATATTCAGTCTTCCTCCCTCTGTGGCGTTATGCAGGGGCTTGGAGCTTCATTAGCCCCAGCTTAATTTTTACCAGATCCCTGCTGAGCATAAACAGAAGCAATTTTTTTAATTGGCTATTTTTTTTTATATTTTGTACTTTTCTTTCTTTTTCTCTTTTTAAATTTACACAAATACTCTTGCACAAGGGAGATGAGTCATTGGTGAAATTTAAAGTTTTATTTGTTAAGGACATTTTTCAAGCATTATGGTAAAGAATATTCTTTTTAGACCTAGACAATTTAGAGATATATACATTTTTCTTTATGATGGGAAATATCTTTGTACAACAAAATAAAGGAAAACTGGCTCTAAAATACTTTCTAAAACTATTGTATATGTAGAATTATATAATTCATTACTTTGCCAATAAGGTATAATTTTAATTTCTAGAAATGATAGTTATGTATCATGTGCTTATCTTGAAAACATCTTTTCTCTAATTGAAAAAAAAAACAGATTATTTTCATTATTATTTGTCACAAGCTTGAGACAAACCAGAGCTAGTCTATTTTTAACTTTCTGAGTTTATTGACACCCGTTTGCATTTCTATAACTTATTTTGAAGTAATGAAGGGGTTTCAATTAGTCAACAGTTAGGCCTCCTCTTCACAGAAAAACAAAATTTTCGCTAGTGTTCAGTATACTCTGCAGGTTTTTTTCCAGCTCTGATCTGCACTTCCCATGTTGAGAAGTCTTCCTACTTTTTTTCTACACTGAAAAGTTAATGTTATTTTAAAATGTCCCCTGTCACTGCCTAGATTCTCCTGAGGAGCATATTCCTTTCCATAGAATGGGCATTTTTGCAACTTAATATCTTACATTTGATTACCATTGGTGCATATTTAAGTGTTGTCTTGCTCATCTTGTTTATTACATATATGTATTAAAAACTAATAAAAGCAAAATAATACAAAAAATGAGCATTTCATTTTGGCATCCTCCCTACTACAAAACCCCACAGATGTTTGGCTGCCTGTGATATATTTTGGGGGATGGAATTTGCAACTGTTATAATTAAGCAATAGCATTAAGTCACCCGAGAGTAAATTAGAAGCTAAACTGGTGCTATGTGCTCAGGAACCCAAGATTATGGGCTGAGATCTCTATTCAGCGTATAAAGTCAGCTCCCTTCAAATTGATTCTGAAATAAAAGGTGTTATTTCTATTCCCCACCCCCAAAATACCTAAGTGTATTAAACATGTCCCTAATATTGATTTGGCATGCCAGTTGTAATCTTAAATTGTAGGGGGAAAATGTCTTAGTAAATAGAGCTATATCTATTTTGCTACTCCTGTTTTGGTTGTAATGGGCAAGAGAAATGTGTAGGTCTGGATTATTTCCAGGGATTTGGCTGAGATCCATGGACTCAGTAGTGGTTTAAAAAATATATATCAAGAGAAGAAAAGGGGAAGAAAGGAGTCCTAGTACGTCCTGTTGCAGTTAGAATTAGATAAAGGTAATGACAGTTCTCAGAATTTTCCCAGCATAATACCATCTGGAAAGAGACAATCAAATCCCAACAACCCAAAATATAAATTGTCAGTAATCTGAATAGGACATTGATACAATAGTTGTCACTAAAGGCAGTTTTAAGCAACCTATAATCCAATATACTTGGAATATTAACAATTAAAACATGTTAACTAATTACCTAGCAAAATTAATATATATAATCATGAACATGGCACCATGTTAAGCTCTTCGACAACAATTTGTGTTGACCAAACTAAGATATAATGGTCCCACCTCTTGACACTAGCTACTCAGACGATGGTCTTTGGAACTAGCTCCTTGCTATTAAAGGTATGGTTTTTTAAACAATATTATGAGCGAAGTCTGGAAGCTTGTTGGAAATGCAGAACCTTGGCCCTACCCAAGACCTATTGAATATACATCTTAACAAGAATCTCAGATGATTTATTCATGTATTTAACTTTGAGAAGCACTGACCTAGACCCTTTGCATCCTACCTATTTTCAGGCACCAAAATCCACAAAGCCTTTACGTCACAGGACAGTTGTCTCCTTTCTCTACTTCCCCACTTGTCAATCACTTCCTTGACTTTCACGATGTAGCAGAACTCCCAAAAGTCACACTCCATTTTGGCAGCTTCCAAGAATTTTTCCCGGTACCACTGGCCCAAAGGATTGAACCCCCTTCTCTTCTTTTTAGAAGAACTGCTTTCACTGAGCTCCTCACAGAAACATTGACAAGACATTGATGCTATATATTTTCAGTTTAGTCCTTAGACTGATCTTTCTGCCCCTGAATAGCTGTTGGGATGGATTGGTTTTCTCCCTATGCTTGACATATGTCTCCCCTGATCTCACAATCTGCTGCAACTTGGCAGCCCAGGTATATGAAGTTTTCTATTCTTCTTCCAGTTTTTCTTCTTCAGATATTTTTCTGTTTCTCTTCTTTACTTGTCTGGGTTTAACTGGTTTTGGTCTGATAGTCTTTATGCAAAAAGAAACTCTTTGTAAAGTGACATTTGTCCTTTATAGATAAGGCCAATCAGGAATGTGTTCTCCCTAGAATGATTTCAAAGGCCTTCTTCCAGGTCCTTCTCAGGCTCCCACGTTTTCACCCTACACTATCAACAGAAATGGAACAGTGTTTCCTATCCTCTGTGATTCTGTTGGAAGACTGCAAAGGACATTGATACATGAGGGCATATACCCTTTAATGACCTTTAATAAAAAGGAAAGACCAAAACACAAACCCAGCTACATCAGGTCCATTGCATCAAGTTCATACAGATACAAAAACGATTGAAGGAGAGCAAAGTCCAATCAATCACTATGGTAACTAGTATATCAACCAAAAGGCCAATATCTGCTTTGTACAGGAAGCAGCCTTTGTAGATTCTTCTCCTCCCTAAAATATACTTCCTTGTCAGCTGCCTCCATGATTATGTTCAATCCAAGATTTTGCTACACAGGATTTGCTGTTATTTCTACTTGGCAATTTCAGTACTCTATGGCTTCCATGATCTTCTGATCATGAATCACTTGAGCAAATAATGAGCCAATAAACTCAAATCCAAGGGAAATTTCTACAAAGCAACCTTTTGACTTTATTTTCACATTGAGTGAAGTGTTTCTTGTCATCTGACAAACATCTGGCCAGATCCACTACTTGGTTTCAAATTACATACTAGTTTAATATGTTAAAATAAACATTCCTTTATTCAATCAATATCTATTCAATGCCTATGCAAGGAACAGAGGAACAAAGGAACAACTCTTACAGCTAAATAATATTTTTCTTATTACTTCAATCTGTTCTTCTCAAATCCACCACAAGGGCCTCCCAGCTAATTTGAAGGTCTCCGTGACTCCCTACTCCTAAACTGTTCACATCAGCCCTGGGAGTACTATCAATTCAGAAGAGGCCATGAACACTTTTGAACTCCCCACAGAGGCACTTTCCCAAGCATCTAGAAGAGAGAGCTCTTGATGGCAAATCAAACATAATTTTAGTTAATATGTTTCTTAGTCATCTCAGTTTAATTTTTGTCCTCCCCCCACATGGACCATTTTTCATACTACTTCCAATGGTAACAATTTTCCAGCCTCTTGAAACTCTATGTACTTAGCACTATGGGACCTAATCAGGATTTCTGAACAGCTCCACGCTGTGTTCTCAGCACTCTGGGACAGTGGAAGACAACGCTAAAACAAACTGGGGGGAAATATGCTTTTCTTTCCCTCGTCCCAAGTATATAGTTGGTTCTCAACAAGCTTGCTTCTGACATAGAGTAGCTGGTCATAAAACCCTATGATCATATTGAGAATCACTGTCCCCAAGATGCATCCAAAGGTGCTGAGAGGATGTGGAGTACAGTTTAGGGAATAGAGTCAATAGACTTGTAACAGTTATATATGATGTCAGAGAGGTAGTAGATTAGGGGAGGGGTGTTACCACTTTGTGAGGGGTGTAAATGTCTAACTAGTACATTGTTTTGTACACCTGAAACTAATTTTTAAAAAAAATAAAGGTTTTTTTTTTAATATGAGAGATTAAAAATATGAGAGATTTCTGATACCAGGCAGGGACTTGAGCAAGACAAAGGAGGGGCCTCTCAAGAGACCCCTCTGCAATGAACGCTGGATTTTGTACGTCATTGGTGGAGTAGAGAGAGGTACAGGAGCACATAAAATCTCATGTTGATGAAAGCCCTACTTGTTTAACCTACCTGCTCCAATTTGGACTGTGTTCCTATGGAGACATTCTTTAACTTGGAAGAACTCTATTCTGTTTTCTTAAACATTCCCTGGTAAATTCTTCTCCTTTGTATATGATAAGTTGTTTTTGTTTGTTTGTTTCCAGAACCTTTCCTTCTAATCTTTCCTGGGGCTTCACACAACCTCTTTTAGGAGATAACCATAAGAGAAAATGCAAACAAAATGACAAAAGTTCAGAAAAATACTGACTGACTCTAAAACTAAAAACAAATAAGATTCAGCCATAACTGTCTAGAAAAAACAAACTCTATTAATACTAATATGATGCTTCTGATATATCCCCTACTTTATACTTTGTAAATTAGCCTGTCATTTGCATCAGTCGCCCCTCAGGGTTGGCGAGAAGAGCACTGGCGCCCCAGGTAACATTTTTTTGGCAACCCCTCCCCAAAACAACAAAGCCAGTCCCCCACTGCTCTCTCCTCTCCATTCTTCAGGTCGCCCCAGCTCTCTCATTAGTATTCATCCAATGTGGAACAGTAGCTATCAGTACTTGATTAACAGCCTTGTGAGACCTTGTGCTAGCAGCAAGAGTTGGCTTCTGTAGCCACCATTTAAAAGGGACACTTGAACATGAGATTCTTGTTTCAAAGATGTACAGATGGATGGCATTGTGTTTCTACCATCTGAATGGGTCATGGGAGCAAGGGATGTGTGGTGGAGGACATGACACGGAAATCTCTCCAGTGTCCCTCCCAGCACTGCTATATACTGGAGAACTTTTAAAGCTTGAGCTGCTTCTACATCGCTCAAACACTAACACATCACTTGACTGTTTAACGTTGAGATACCCCTTTGTATTTCAAAGGCCCTTATGATCTTCACTCATTCTTCCCTACATTGATTTTTTTGCAATCCAGCCTTTCACCCTCAGCAACCCCAAATTCAGGATTCCTGACTCCCTGAGTTTGCATCAACTTCAGAGTTACAGGAAATTGGATATTCATCTACACTTAGACTTCTTAGAGAGTAACCCGGTTACACGCAGAATTCAACTTCTCTTCTGCATAATCCTAAAGGACTCTAGCTAAAAAGAATTTTGCATGTCACGGCTATGATCCCACCATATGGAGATCTTTGCTTTGCATTGGAGTTGGGCACAGGATTTCAGAAACATATTTTGGGTCTCATGAAACTACCAAGTATGTTTGGGTTGCACCAGATTTTATAAGCCATGGAGCAAATTGTAAATACTTTTGGATACTAGTGCACATTTTATAAATAATTCTGACAGAGTTTTAATTCTCTAGGACTTCAGAGGTTTGTTATATTCTATTTTTCATTATTTGTTCATTTCCATGTGCCTTATTTCTTCAAACATGACTTCTCGAAAATGGAATTAGGTCCAGATTTAGCAAATACAAAAAGATGATTTGTAACATTTCCCTCATAAACTTGCTCTGTGCAAAGGCAAAATGAACTCATTTATACTTAGTGAAGCATAATTGTAAATTTACACATAAAAGTTGAAGGGAAAATTGATACTTTAAATTTTACCAGTCTCGACAGTTGCTATTCTAACCTCTTCAGGGTGACTACGCCTCTTTTTTTTGGTCAATCTCATGCCCAGAACCTACAGGGCCCATATACTTGACTAGAGGAAGTAATGACTAAGAGGCCCCAATGGAAAGTTCCTCTCAGTAGAACTATTGTTTTTTAGAGTGCTTCATACTCACCACCCTACACTGCTTCTGCGGAGTGACTCAAGGAGAGAGGTAATGGCTCTACTAGCTAACGTTAAAAAAAAAAAAAATCTGAGCTATTCATATGATTATGTTCCCTCTGCCTAAAATACTCTTCAAGCAGTGTCATGATGGCTCACTCCCACACCTCTTCCCAGGTCACTCAATTGCCACCTTCTCAGAGAGGAATACCCTGACTCCCTATTTAAAATTGCAACCCCTCCACTCCAAGCCCCTACCCTTTTCTGCTTTCTTTTTCTCCAAAGTCACTGCGTGTGCACGCGTGCGCGCGCGCACACACACACACACACATCACTAGGATGTAGGTGCCACAAGAAAAGGGAATTTTGTCATTTCTGTTCACTCCTGTATCCCCAATTCCTAGAATAGTGTCTAGCACAGGGGAGGTACTTAATAAATATGTATTTGTTGAATAAACAAATGAATACCAATCCATAACAATGTACATATAAACACACTCCCACAACTACATTATCAGTGTAAAAGTCCACACTCCCATATTCACTTTTCCCTTAGACTTTGCCTCATAGGACTGAACCTGTACTAAATATTCCTTTTAACCTGCTTTCATCTCTATAGAAAATTTCTGTTTTGTATAAGACAACCAAGCAGGGTATTATGTTATAGCAGTTCAAACCAAGATCCGTTCTAAAAGTTGTCCTTGCTCCCATTCATACAGCATTCATTCAACAAATAGTTAAGTGCCTACTTTGTGCTAAATAGATAAAGACTCCTCTAGACTTTGATATAACGGGGGGGGGGGGAATCTCCCCCTCATGCAGGTTATATGCTAGTGGGTCTTATATCACTTTAGTTCATTCTCCACAATAATGTCAGAAGGATGGTCCCAACTCTATACTCTTCCTTCAGGTCTCAGCTGCAATGCCATGTACTTAAGAGAGCTTTTCCTCACCCAACTGACTGCGTTGGGTGCCCAGGTCAGATGTCCTCATAGTGTCCTGCCTTTCTTCATTATGGCTCTCATCACCCTTGAAACCACTTAAGGAGGAAGTTCAAACTCTTTACTGTGGTATAACATATGGCTTTTACTGCTAGTGGGCCCAGCTCAGGTTCTGCCACTTCCCCATGTGCACAATTCATCCCCACCATAGCAACTTACCAGCAACCCCCGAAATAACAGGACCTAGCATTTCTT
Source organism: Rhinolophus sinicus (assembly GCF_036562045.2). Lineage (NCBI taxonomy): Eukaryota > Metazoa > Chordata > Mammalia > Chiroptera > Rhinolophidae > Rhinolophus > Rhinolophus sinicus. The sequence continues at coordinate 38,146,477 of NC_133758.1, read as the reverse complement.
GAAGCTTGTGAGTCAAACATGGTACCAGGCACTTGTAATACATTGTCTCATTCAGTCTTCAAAGTCGCCTATCTTAGAACTTCAGTTGTTATGGCAAGGGACAGAAACCCTGACAAAAACTGGCTTATGCATAAAGGAGATTTGATTCATAATAGAATACAGGAGGAAAACTGGTGTCAGGCTTGGCCTCATTGGGGCAACAGCAAGGAATTTGGGGTACAGATTTCCTTTTCCCACTTCTGAGCTCTGTTTTCCTGATACTGGCATTTCTATGGGATTTAGATGGCTGTGGCAGGTGTAGCCCAATATTATTCTAGATTCAAGCCTTCTCAGAACAAAAGAGTAAACTCAAAGTTCTCAAAATTGAGTCTTGCTGTCCCTCATGTGCCCATTCCTGAACCAACCATTGCCATAGGAGAACACAAGGCTCTGAATAGCCAGACCCAGGCCTTGAATCTGGGAATGAACTCTGCCTCATGAGGCTCACCCAAATGTGAGAAATGGGTGGTTTCTCCATAGCAAACTTCACATACAGTTATAAGAAGGGAAGGGAAATAAGAAATAACAATAATAACCAACTCTCAATATACAGCCCCATGATCATAAATAATGCCCACTCTTCCCCCCACCCTTTTTTTATACTTTGGGCAACTAAAGCTCACAGAGGTTAAGCCACTTGCCGAGAACCACAGAGGCCTGCTTTTTATGATATGGTCATTGTTTCTTAACACCCATCTGTTCCCTTTGTCTAAAAGGATTTTACCCTACTTCCTCATTTGTCTAACTCCAAAATGTGCTTTGAAACTTAGCTCAAGTGTGACTTTCTTTTGGACGCCTTTATCGAAGCACCTTCTCTCTTACCCAAGCTAATAAATTGATACTCTATCATCCAATCTCCCATTCCTATGACTTCCTTTCTGTTCCTCTATAAGCCTTGACTTCTTGTTTGTCTTCACCAGAAAACTCTAACTTATATATCTGTAGATCCCAGTACCAAGTACATTTGTCAGTAAGTTTGTTGAATAAAATTGAGCTAACATGGTGCTTTAATGTCACAAAATCATGTGAGGTAAATTTTAGGCTCTATTCTATATATGAGGAAACTTGAAGTTCTGAGAATTTGTGTAATTCCTATTCTCACAGGCTCTTGGATGACCCAGTGCAGGAACTAGTCACCAGGGGTTGGTGTTAGGGCTGGAAAACTTAGCTAAAAGAGGCTAACAGTAAAGTGAATTTGACTTGCAATGAAGTGAGTTTGAATCTAGGTTATAAAGAAAGCTGACAGTTAAGAGAGGAACAAGATAGAAAAATAAAATGTTTGGAGAATGTGGTAAAAAACCAAGTAAGGAGGGTTCTAGATAAGTACCACAAAGTTGTTCACGTGTCCAATATTTATATTTACTGGCTGTTGGGTGGGATTGGTCTAAAAATACTGACGTTAGGTCTCAAGCTGAGGTCCTCTACTCAAAGTGAAATGCTGTCAACATTGTTTTTTATGGTATAAAGGTCTTGGTTTCCTTTAATGTATTTCATGAATTGTAGGTGTCGTTCTCACTAACAGTCTAATTAACAACTTCCCTGTGTTGCTCAGTCTTGGAAGATGATTGGGAATCAAGAATATTTATTGAAAGAATTTATCTCTGTTTTTATGTTAGCAGCAAAAGGGCAGGTTGAGGCAGCAGAGAACTGGTGGTGGGGGTGTGTGTGTATATTTCTCCAAATACCATGGCTGACAGAGTACAGGTATGTCCTCTAGAATCAAACAGGGTCATCCCCTGCTTCTTAGTCTTTCAAGGGACAGAGTCTCTGAATTCTGGAAGAGCAGCTGAAGAGCTAGCTGCTCAGGTCAGATACATTATTCTTACCAAAGCGTTCCAAGAAGGCACTGATGCAGTGGCCAAGAAAACTGCCTTCTAGCAAGAGAGAGTTTTAAAAGGAAATGACCTTGTGTTTCCTGGGAGAAGGTAAAAATGATTCATGAGAAGGAAAACATGAGTAACTATAATGCAATGACAATATTTGGGCCTACGAATAATGTGATTTGGAGGCCTTTTTTATGGTTCCTCTGTTGGCAGAACTATTTTTAAATCTTTTACTGGCCAAGGAAGACCTGGTACTATTAGCTAAACTGTGTGATTTTACACCTATTCTAACACAAATAGCCACCAGGCATATTATTTCCAGATTCCTAAAGATTGATGAATAGCAGTGGAATTAATTCTTGAATTCATATGAGAACAAGCTCTCCCCATACTTATATCCCATCGTGCTTTTTTCATATAGATGACGCTCAAGCAGAGCTTTCATTCACAGTCCTTGATTTCTTACTAAGGCAACCTGATCATTTTGAAAATTGGGGTATTCAACAGGGGAACGTCATAAAAATGGTGGCGTAAGGTGAGCCTCTTGAAATCTCCCCTGGAATTTACAACAAATTGAACAACTACAACTCCACAAAGGACTCCCTGCACAGCAGACAGGCAAGAGTAAGAGGCACACCACTGAATTCACCTAAAGGTGGGCAAATTACATGAGTGGGGGACAAGGGAAGGGAGAAGTGTGGAGATGGGGCCTTGTGGGCGAAGGACACAGACCTAGCTTGGTGCTCCGAGCTCACTCTATTCCGGAACTACCGCAGCTGCGGGAGAGGGAAGAGCTCGTACTGCTAGGGCTCTGCTTATGGCCACAGGGTTGAGGGGACAGCATATAACACGACTGAACGCAAGGCTCATGGCAGAGACCCTGGAGCAAAGACTGAGGGAAGAAGGCTGAAAACAGTGGTTTAAGTCCTCACTGCCGAGTAGAGAATGGAAACCTTAGGCACTGAGACTAGCCGCCCCATCCCTACCCACCCAGAGTTCTCCCCGCTCCCACCTACCCAGTACTAGAAGTGGAACAGTAGCAGTGTTAGATTAAAAAAAAAAAACACACAGAATATTTGCAGTTCTGAGAACTGCGGTCAGCAGACACAGACTCGCAGCCCAACTAGTTCCAGCAAAGGGGAAGAACCATGGAAACAGGACCGGCTGTGGTGGTGATCCCCACCATTGCTCTGGGCCACCTCTCACAACCCACAATGCCGCTCTCCCCACCTATCTGGGCAGAACCCTGAAGGAGTAAACAGAGCTGCCAAAACACACAGGCTCTGAATCTTGTGCAGGAGGAGCTTTCCAACTTCAGAAGCTCTCCACATCGCCCCACAGAAGTGGTACCCTATGACCCAGACAAACTGTTCACAGAGGAAAAGTCGGCCTTCCACGGAATCCCCCCATTATGTGAGAACTTGGACTAGTGCAGAGAAAATATAACACTACAGTGTGAGAGAGAATAAAAGGCTGCAGTCAGAGAGAAAATAAAACATTCTACCAACACCTACTGGGGAAAAAAAAAAGACCTCTTTCTATCAACCCACTGCTGTAGATATCTAGAAAGATAAATAATAAATCATTAATAGCCAAGAATAACCAAGGTAACAAGATAGCTCAGGAAGAAATGAAAAGTCTCCAGAAAATGAACTTAAAGACATGGAAATATGTGACTTAAATGACAGAGAATTAAAGATTGCAGTTCTTAAAAAACTCAACGAGATGCAAGAAAACACAGACAGGCAGTTTAATGAACTCAGAAACACAATCAAAGAATAAAATGAACATTTTGCCAAACAGATTGAAATTTTAAAAAAGAAACCAATATAATTTCTGGAGATTAAGAACTCAATAAAAGAAATGAAAAATGAGGGCTGGCCTGGTTGGTCAGGTGGTTGAAGTGCCATGATCCTAACGCCGAGGTAACTGGTTCAAATCCCACATGGGCCAGTGAGCTGCGCCCTCTACAGCTAAGATAGTGAACAACAGCTCTTCCAGGAGCTCGACTGCCATGAGCAGCCGGAGGTTGGCATGAGCTGCCGTGAGCTGCCGTGAGCTGCTGTGAGTGGCTAACCTATGACTGGCAACCGACTGCCTCAGCCGGGGGAGCACAAGTCTCATAATACCAGCATGGGTCAGGGAGCTGTACCCTACAAAACTAGACTGAGAAACAATGGCTTGAACTGGAGTGGGGGTGGGGGGGAAGCGGAAGAAAGGGGGGGAAAAAACAAATGAACAATGAAATAGCCAGCTTAGGTACTAGAGTTGACCAGATGAAGGAAAGAATCAGTGACATTGAAGACAGAAATCTGAAAATGACACAGATGGAAAAAGAAAGAGACTTGGGACTTAAAATAAATGAGAGAACTCTACAAGAACTTTCTTCTGGCTCCATCAGAAACACCAATGTAAGAATAATGGCCATACCAGAAGGAGAAGAAAGGGAGAAGAAAAAAGAAAGTATATTCAAACAAACACTTGACAAGAGCTTCCCAAACTTGTGGAAAGAACTGGATCCTCGAATCCAAGAAGCAAATAGAACACCTAATTCCCTCAACCCCAACTGCCCTTCTCCAAGGCACATTGTATTGAAGCTGTCAAAAATTAATGACAAAGAAAGAATCCTCAAGGCAGCCAGTGAAAAGATGGTAACCTACAAAGGAAAGCCCATTAGATTATCATCAGATTTTTTAGCAGAAACTCTACAAGCCAGGAGGGAGTGGAATCAAATATTCAAACTATTGAAAGAGAGAAATTTTGAGTCAAGAATAAAATATCCAGCAAAGATATCCTTTAGATATGAAGGAGGAATAAAGACCTTTCCAGATGTACAGAAGCTGAGGGAATTTTCTAACACATGACCTGCACTACAAGAAATACTGACGGAGGCTATTTGACCAGCATAAACAGGGATAATTAGTGACAAAAAAAAAAAAAAAAAGAAGAAGAAACATGAAGGAGGGGGAGTAACAGCCTGAACTGGAATGGAAAAAGTAAGCAAGCTGAAGAAAATGGAATACTCAAATATGAAACTTTCTTTTATATAAACTTAATGGTAACCACTCAAAAAAAAAATCCAGAACTGAAATATATAACATAATAAAAGAAGAAACAGAGGGAAAACATCATAGAATACAACCACACAAAAATAATAGACAACAACAAAAGGCAAAGAAACAATGGAGACAACGTCTTACCAGAAAATCAAAGATAGAATGATAGGAAATCCTCACATATCACTAATCACCTTAAAAGTAAATGGGCTAAACTCACAAATAAAAAGAAACAGAGTAGCAGATTAGATTTAAAAAAAAAAACTGAACCCACCCATATGCTGCCTCCAAGAGACACATCTCAGCTACAAGGACAAACATAGACTCAAAGTAAATGGGTGGAGATTGACACTCCAAACAAATGGAATCCAGAGAAAATCAGGGGTATTCATACTGATATCAGATAAAACAGACTTCAGGATAAAAGAGGTAACAAGAGACAGAGATAGACATTTCATAATGATAAAGGGGACTATACAACAAGAAGACATAACAGTTATCAATGTTTATGCCTCCAATCATGGAGCACTGAAATATGGCAAGAAACTACTAACAGCAATAAAGGGAGAAATTGACCAAAACACAGTTATAGTAGGGAACCTAACTAAATCATTGACAGCCATGCATAGGCCATTCAAACAGAAAATAAATAAAGAAAAAGCAGCCCTAAAAGTCACACTAGATGAAATAGACATAATTGACATTTATAGAGCACTTCATCCTAGACCATCAGACTATACATTCTTTTCTAGTGCACATGGAACATTCTAAACGATGCACCATACATTGGGACATAAAACTAGCCTCAGCAAATTTAAGAAGATTGAAATCATCCCAAGCACATTCTCTGATCACAAGGCTTTGAAATTGGATATTAACTGCAAAAGCAAAGTGGGGAAAGTCAAAAATATGTGGAGATTAAACAACATACTTTTAAAGAACAACTGGGTCAAAGAAAAATAAGAGGAGAGATCAAAAGATACATAGAAACAAATGACAATGAAAATACATCCTACCAAAATTTGGGGAATGCAGCAAAAGCAGTTTTAAGAGGAAAATTTATATCATTACAGGCCTTTCTCAAGAAACAAGAAAAATCCCAATAAATAACCTCATGTTACACCTTAAAGATCTAGAAAAAGAAGAACAAATGAAACCTAAGGCAGCACAAGAAAGGAAATAATAAAAATCAGAGCAGAACTAAATGAAATAGAGAACAAAAAGACAATAGAAAAAATTAATGTGACAAAGCTGGTTCTTTGAAAAGATTAATAAAATTGACAATCCCTTGGCTAGACTGACTAAGATAAAAAGAGAAAAGACGCAAATAAACAACATCAGATATGAAAGGGGGAAAGTTATCACGGGTGCCACAGAAATGCAAAGGATCGTCCAAGAATACTATGAAGGACTATATGCTACCAAATTCAATAACCTAGAAGAAATGGACATGTTCTTAGAAACATATAGCCTTCCTAGGTTGAATCAGGAAGAATTGGAAAATCTAAATAGACCAATCATCAGTAAGAAAATTGAACCAGTTATCCGGAACCTTTCCAAAAGAAAAAGTCTGGGACAAGATGGCTTCACTAGTGAATTCTACCAAACATTCAAAGAGGATCTAATACCTGTCCTACTCAAACTCTTCCAAAAAATTGAAGAAGAGACAGTACTCCCTAACTCATTTTATGAGGCCAACATTCTCTGATACCAAAACCTGGTAATGATAACACAAAAAAAGAAAATCACAGTCCAATGTCTCTGATGAATACAGATGCAAAACTCCTATACAAAATTCTAGGAAATCAAATGCAACAATGCATTAAAAAGATTATTCATCACGACCAAGTGGGGTTCATCCCAGGGGCACAAGAATGGTAAATCATACACAAATCCATCAATGTGATACATCACATAAACAAAATAAAGGACAAAAATCATATGATGATATCAATTGATGCAGAAAAAGTGTTTGACAAGATACATCCATTTATGATTAAAACACTTAATAAAATAGGTATTGAAGGACATACCTTAACATAATCAAGGCCATATATGACAAACCCTCACCTAATATCATAATTAATGGTGAAAAACTGAATCCTGTTTGTGTGTGTTCAGGAACGTGACAGGGCTGTCCCCTATCACCTCCCCTTTTCAACATAGTCTTGGAAGTTCTCACCAGAGCAACCAGGCAAGAGAAAGAAATAAAAGTCATCCAAATTGGGAATGAAGAAGTTAAATTGTCACTCTTTTCAGATGACACGATGCCATATATAAAAAACCCTAAAGACTCCACCAAAAAGCTATCAGAAACAATAAACGAATACAGTAAAGTTGCCGGCTACAAAATCAATGTACAAAAGTCCATTGCATTCCTATACACTAACAATGAAATCTCAGAAAAAGAAATTAAAAAAACAATTCCTTTTGCAATATCAACAAAAGTAATAAAATACCTGGGAATAAACTTAACCAAGGATGTGAAAGACCTATATGATGAAAACTATAAGACATTTTTGAAAGAAATTGAAGAAGACACAAAGAAATGGAAAGACATTCTGTGCTCATGGATTTGGAGAATCAACATAGGTAAAATGGCCATATTATCCAAAGCAATATACAGATTTAATGCAATCCCCATCAAAACCCAATGGCATTTTTCAAAGAAATAGAACCGAAAATCATCAGATTTGTATGGAACCACAAAGACCCTGAATAGCCAAAGTAATCCTAAGAAAAAAGAACAATGCTGGAGATATCACACTCCCTGACTTTAGCTTGTACTACAGGGCAACAATAATCAAAACAGCATGGTATTGGCAGAAAAACAGACACACAGGCCAATGGAATAGAACTGAGAACCCAGAAATAAACCCACATAAATATGGACAGATAATTTTTGACAAAGAAGCCAAAAACATACAATGGGCAAAAGACAGCCTCTTCAATAAACGGTGCTGGGAGAATTGGAAACCACGTGCAAAACCACGTAGACTATCTGTTACTATGAATCAAAATTAATTCAAAATGGATCAAAGACCTAAGCATAAGACCTGAAACAATAAACTGCATAGAAGAAAACATAGGTACTAATTTTATGGACCTTGTGTTCAAAGAGCATTTTATGAATTTGACTCCAAAGGCAAGGGAAGTAAAAGCTAAAATAAATGAATGGTACTATATCAAACTTTAAATCTTCTGCATAGCAAAAGAAACCATCGACAAAATAAAGAGGCAACCAACTGAATGGGAGAAGATTTTTGCAAACAACGCCTCTGATAAGGGGCTAATATTCAAAATATATGAGGAACTCATACAACTCAACAACAAAAAAACAAACAACCTAATTGAAAAATGGGCAGAGGACCTAAAGAGACATTTCTCCAAAGAGGACATACAAATGGCAAATAGACATATGAAAAAATGCTTAACATCACAAATCATCAGAGAAATGCAAATAAAAACCACAATGAGCTATCACCTCACCCCAGTTAGAATGGCTATCATCAACAGGACAAATAGTAACAAGTGTTGGAGAGACTGTGGAGAAAAAGGAAGTCTCATACACTGTTGGTGGGAATGCAGACTGGTGCAGCCACCATGGAAGGCAGTGTGGAGGTTCCTCAAAAAATTAAGAATAGAATTACCATATGACCCAGCAATCCGTCTCTTGGGTATCTACCCAAAAAATCTGACAACATTTATCCATAAAGACTTGTGCACTCCAATGTTCATTGCAGCTTTATTTATGGTGGTCAAGACATGGAAATAACCAAAATGTCATTCGATAGATGAATGGATAAAAAAGTTGTGGTATACATACACAATGGAAAACTATTCAGTGGTAAGAAAAGATGAAAGAGTACCATTTGTGACAACATGGATGGATCTTGAGATTATAATGTTAAGTGAAATAAGTCAGACAGAAAAAGTAGAGAACCATATTATTTCACTGATTTGTGATATATAAAACTGAAAACAGCAAAAGAACAAGACAAACAAATGAAGAAACAAAAACTCATAGACACAGACAATAGTTTAGTGGTTACCATAGAGTAAGGGGGGAGGGGGCTGTAGAAGAGGGTAAAGGGGATCAAATATATGGTGATAGAAAGAGAACTGACTCTGGGTGGTGAACACACAATGTGAGATATAGATAATTTATTACTGAATTGTACACCTGAAATCTATGTAACTTTACTAAGAATTGTCACCCCAATAAACTTTAATTTAAAAGAAAAGAAAATTGGAGCTAAAATGTTTCTGGAGTTTCTATTACATGAACTACAAAAACTGTGAAATTCACCAAAACTGTGGTCCTGGATTTGGTTTAGGTTAGCTCTAGTAACAGAACTATTATAACACACTATTTGTTAATGTTTGGTTTTCATCATGGTTTTACTCAGATACTAGACACTCCATATAAGTCAAACCCACCTCGGGGGAGGGAATATATATTTTTTAAAGTACTAAATTTTCTTAGTTACTTTAACATTGAATTGAACACTATTCAAAAGGTAAGAATAGAAGGATACCACTGGAATCCTGGGCCTTTGGAGAATATGAAAATGAATTACAGTTCTTGCCCTGAAGAGATTTATAATTTAACAGGAGGATAAGACTGTAGGTGGTGATAACTTACATAAGAGAGATTCAAACAGTATATAACGTGGATTCAAAAGAGAAGGATCTGTTGAGAGATAGAGATTGTTGTATTTGAGAAGTTTCTTGAAGAATTTTAACAGGACTGTATCAAGGAGAGGGAGAGGAACAGAAAACTGAGGAGGACATTTCAGAGAGCAGGAAAGCATGAGACAATTTCAGCCCATTGCCCATGGTCCTGAACATTGATCTGTAAGAACTGCATGACTTACACTTTTCTGAAAAACCAAATTGAGTATTAAAACTGCTCCAGAGATTTAAAATATTTTGTTCTGTCTTAATCATCACAGCTGTTGATCACTAATCAGTAAGCAAATTCTTAATGTTATCTGGGCACAACAATCAAAAGAAACTGAAGAAATCAAGTTAGTTTAATGGAAATACACTGGATCTTCTATGCATGATTCACTTTGTTATTTGCCAATTAATTGACCCTAAAGTTGTGGTCCAGGAATAGACAACATGTAAGGAGGGCCCAAAGTCAGAACTTGCCCCTCAGTCCATGCAAATATACTATTACATACAGCCACTGCCCCAACTTTACAAACTACAGAAGATCCAGCAACCATTCTCCTGAGAAATATTTGGAGCATGTATTTGTGAAGTTTTGTCACCCAATGCTAATCTTTCTTTTCCTAATAATATCATTTGGAAATATTGCAGAGAAAAAGCAGGCATGATATAATATACACAATAATAACCCAGCAGAACTAACTGTAACCAAGGAGAGGAGTTTCATCGAATACAAGAGATGCAAAGGCTTGACACTTGAACTCAGACATCCTCAAGTGACCACCTTCTATATCTCTCAGGCTCGCCCCACCTGAAAAATGGGGCTAATTCAACTCACCAAGAACATTTATTGAAATAATTTATCTAATTATAATTAGATAACTCACACACAGGATGGGAAGATTAATTATTCAGAGTTCATTGGGTGCTTTCAATATGAAAAGCACGATGTATGTCACAAACAGAGGGCTGTGACTTCAGGGGAGACAATAAACAGCAGACACAGATGAACTTTTAAAAAACAAAGGCCCTATTCTCATGTAAATACTCAATAATAAAGGCTATAAAAAGAAAGCTGCAGGAAAATAAAATATAAACAGAATATTTTCCATGAGGAGTCAGCAGATTTTATCAAGTTAATAAATTATTACAATAGAGTATATAAAATCAAATTCATGCACAATCAGACCAGAGACTATAATGTGTGGCTGCTGGGATTATCTGGTGGGAGAGATCTCATTGATTTTTGTAGAGCATTGGATCTGGGAGATTTTTAAATTAGGCAAGGATGATGACCCAATTTGGGTGGGAAAAAGCTTAGAGGATTCCAAGAAAGAATACAGCCCAAGAAGTCATCTCTGGAGGTACAGTTATTTTTAACCTTTCAGACCTGTGTGGCATAAAGAGAATTCTGAAAACTGAATGCAAAAAAGGAAACATTTTAAGAACTTCAGTATCCATTTCTCATTTTCATGACCCTATCATAGAATTAAAAAGGATAGGCAAAGTTTATTTACAATTAAATAGGGATTTGAGGAAAATAAAATTGAGCTTGCTCCCCCCCCCCCCCACTGAGTATATGAGGAAACAAATGGTGAATTTTCTCTTGGACTGTGATTTGACTAAGAAACTCATGTACAAAATAAATACCACAAGCATCAAATACAAATATGTTAGAGTGAAGTAAGCCAAATTTAAAAACCAGTGGAGATATTATAGGAGCACTAAGAATTTTTTTTAATGTGTACCAGTTAGCTATTGCCAAAACAATGCTGCATAGCAAACCACAAAAACTATAATGACACACAACAATAAGCACTTGTTTTCATGGTTCTATGAATCAGTTTAATGGTTCTGCTTCACATACAAGACTGGATCTTTCCATGTATCTCATGATCTTTGAACCATTAGGCTAGCCAGAGCATATTCACCTCTGTGTCTAGACTTAAAACTAAAACTTCCACCCCATTCTGTTAGCCAAAGCAATGAATAGTGCGAAGCTCAAAGTCAAGGAGCAGGGAAGTACACTCCATCCATGTCATGAGGATCCAGCAAGGATGTGAATGCAAGAAAGGGTGAAGAACTGAGCCTAAGAATTAAAATCACATTTTGTCTCAAAGTTGCATACCAAAAGATTCAGGAAAAATTGTCCAGAGACAGAGATCAAGATGAACCTGGGATACAAAAACACAAACTTTTAACAAAACATTTGTTATAATGATGATGTTTTCAATGTCCTTTTCATTTGAATGTATATTTTCACTTGTGCATATGGTAATTCTAATAGCTGACATTAATCTATTCTCTTTTTACTGATGATTAAAAAAAACCTAAGGCATTTTTCTTTTAAAACTTAAAGAACTTTATAATGGTTCTAGAATAAGGAGAGGTTAGCTTCTTTGAGAAGCCTTCTCCACATACTAAAAGGTAGAGAGTACCATTTCTGCATATCACAAGTAAACTCTTAAAGGAGTTCTACTAGGTTACTGCCTCCAATCATAGAGGTGAAGTTCATCTCCATGGATTTGGGGAAGAGTTTCAGACCAAATGAGGAATGAAGGCAGCAGCCTCAGGATTTCCATACCCTCTAATCAACTCAATAAACTTAGAAGAGGTCCTCAGTAAAGTTAACTACTAAACACGCATTTGAGCTCAACAACCCAAAGGATATTTACCATCTTCATTGTCTTCATTCCTGGTATAAGTTTTCATCTTTTATCACCAGGATTATTAAAAATAGTTTCTTAAAATATGTCTCTAACTAGTCGGATAGCAACATTGATAAAGATCTGAGTTGGTAAAGAAATAAGCAGCCTTCTCCACCATTAGCTGGGGAGTAAATGCATGCAAATGTTTGGAAAGCAGCCTGGCAAGTTAACTGGTATTGAAAATATACCTTTTAGGGATGATGTCATAGAAATGGTGGACTAGGTAAGCCTCTTGAAATCTCCCTTGGAATTTAAAACAAATTGAACAACTATATTCCACAAAGGACACCCTGCATAACATACAGGCAAGACTAAGAGATGCGCAACTAAAATCATCTAAAGGTGGGCAGAATTGGCGAGCAGGGGTGGAGGGAAAGGGGAAGTGCGGGGACATGGGCTATGTGGGCGCAGAACACAGACATAGCTCAGAGCTCCGAGATCCCTGCATTCCAAATCTACTGCAGTCATGGAAGACGGAAGAATTTGGACTGCTAGCACTCCCCTAATGGCTCACAGTCCTACCTGATGGATCAGCATATAACACAGCTGAACCCAATGCTCACAGAAGAGATCTTGGAGCAAAGACTGAGGGATGAAGGGTGAAAATAGATGTTTAAGCTCTCACTGCCAAGCAGAGGATGGAAGGTATATGCATGGAGCCTAGCTGCCTCCTCCACACCCTGCCAGAGCTCACCCCACCCCCACGTGCCCAGTGCTAGAAGTGGAATGGTAGCAGTGTCAGATCAAAAGAACAGAATATTTGCAGTCTGAGAACTGTGGCCCACAGCCACGGACTTGCAGCCCAACTAGTTCTGGTGAAGAGGAGGGAGCCCTGTGTGCAGGATGGGCTGTGGTGGTGGTTGCTGCCATTGCTCTGAGCCACCTCTCACAACCCACCCTGCCACTGTCCACAAATAACTGGGCAGATCTCTACAAGGGTAAACAGAGCCGCTGAAACAAACAGGTCCTGAATCTGGTGCAGGAAGAGCTTCAGAATGTCAGAAGCTTTCCACATCCCCCAATGAAGGCTGTGCCCTGAGACTCAGGCAACCTGCTCACTGAGGATAAGCAGTGAATCCCCTCATTGTGTGAGAAGTTGTAACAGTGCAGAGAAAATATAACACTACAGCGTGAGACAGAATTAAAGGCTGCAGTTGGAAAGAAAATAAAGCATGCTACCAACACCTACTGGAAAGAAAAGACATTTTCCTACAACCTGTTGCAGAACCCACTCCTGTAGATACATAGGAAGAGAAATAATAATTCACTAATTGCCATGAGTAACCAAGGTAACAAGGCAGCTCAGAAAAAAAGTGAAAAGTCTCCAGAAAATGAACTTAAAGACATGGAAATATGTGACTTAAATGACAGAGAATTCAAGATTGCAGTTCTGAAAAAACTCAATGAGATGCAAGAAAACACAGACAGGCAGCTTAATGAATTCAGAAACACAATCAAAGAACAAAATGAACATTTTACCAAAAAGATTGAAATTTTACAAAATAACCAAATAGAATTTCTGGAGATTAAGAACTCAATAAAAGAAATGAAAAATGAAATAGCCAGCTTAGGTAATAGAGCTGACCAGATGGAGGAAAAAAATCAGTGACATCGAAGATAGAAATCTGGACATGACATAGATGGAAGAAGAGAGAAACTTGAGCGTTAAAAGAAATGAACTCTACAAGAATTTCTGACTCCATCAGAAAAAGCAGTATAAGAATGATGGGCATACACGACGGAGAAGAAAGGGAGAAGGGAACAGAGAGTGCATTCAAACAAATAGTCAATGAGAACTTCCCAAACTTGTGGAAAGAACTGGATCCTTGAATCCAAGAAGCAAATAGAACACCTAATTACTTCAACCCCAACAGCCCTTCTCTAAGGCTCATTGTATTGAAGCTGTCAAAAATTAACTACAAAGAAAGAATCCTCAATGCACCTAGGGAAAAGAAGACGGTAACCTACAAAGGAAAGCCCATTAGATTATCATCAAAATTTTCAGCAGAAACTCTACAAGCCAGGAGGAAGTGGACTCAAATATTCAAACTATTGAAAGAGAGAAATTATGAGCCAAGAATAATATATCCAGCAAAGATATCCTTTAGATGTGAAGGAGGAATAAAGACCTTTCCAGACATACAGAAGCCAAGGGAATTTTCTAACACATGACCTGCACTACAAGAAATACTGAAGGTGGCTATTCAACCTGAAACAGAAAATTAAAAGAATACAAAACCATGAGTAGTATTACGAACAGACAAAAGCAGGAAATGACAACCCCTATGCCAAATAGGACACTATACACTTAAACATAACATACAGGTTAAATAAGAAAAAAAAAACACTTAAAGAAAAAGAGAAAGAGACAACTTGCTACTGCAGCACAGGAATCAACTCACAGCATAAATAGGGATAATTTGTGACAACAAAAACATTAAAGTACACAGTGTAAGGGTCTGAACCAGTACAAGGGAATGGAGAAAGTAAGCATGCTGAGGAAAATGGAATACTCTAACTATGAAACATTCTTTTACATAAACTTAATGGTAACAATTCAAAAAAACTCCAGAGCTGAAATACATGACATACTAAAAGAAGAAACAGATGGAAAATTCATAGAATACCACCACACAGAAATAATAGACAGCAACAAAATGGCAAACAAACAATAGAGACACAGTCCTACCAGAAAACCAAAGATAGAATGATAGGAAATCCTCATATATCAATAATCACCCTAAATGTAAATGGACTAAATTCACCAATAAAAAGGCACAGAATAGCAGATTGGATCAAAAAACTGAACCCAACCATATGCTGCCTCCAAGAGACACATCTCAGCTACAAGGACAAATATAGACTCAAAGTGAAAGGGTGGAAATTGACACTCCCAGCAAATGGAATCCAGAGAAAATCAGATATAGCCATACTGATATCTGATAAAACAGACTTCAGGATAAAAAAAGGTAACAAGAGACAAAGATGGACATTTCATAATGATAAAGAGGACTATACAACAAGAAGACATAACAGTCATCAGGAGAAATTGACCAAAACACAATTATAGTAGGGGACCTAACTATATCATTGACAGCCATGCATAGGTCATCCAAACAGTAAATAAACAAAGAAAAAGCAGCCCTAAATGACACATTAGATGAAATAGACATAATTGACATTTATAGAGCACTTCATCCAAGAACATCAAATTATACATTCTTTTCTAGTGCACCTGGAATATTCTCAAGGATACACCATATATTGGGACATAAAACTAGCCTCAGCAAATTTAAGAAGAGTGAAATCATCCCAAGCACATTCTCTGATCACAAGGCTTTGAAATTGGATATCAACTGCAAAAAGAAAGCCCGGAAAGCCACAAATACGTGGAGATTAAACAACATACTTTTAAAGAACAACTGGGTCAAAGAAGAAATAAGAGGCGAGATCAAAAAATACATTGAAACAAATGACAATGAAATACATCCTACCAAAATTTGGGGGATGCAGTGAAAGCAGTTTTAAGAGGAAAATTTATATCATTACAGGCTTCTCTCAAGAAACAAGAAAAATCCCAGATAAATAACCTCACGTTACACCTTAAAGAACTTGAAAAAGAAGAACAAATGAACCACAAAGTCAGCAGAAAGAAGAAAATAACAAAAACCAGAGCAGAACTAAATGAAATAGAGAACAATAAGACAATAGAAAAAATTAATGCAACAAAGAGCTGATTCTTTGAAAAGATTAATAAAATTGACAAACCCTTGGCTAGACTGACTAATGTAAAAAGAGAAAAGACACAAAGATAATCAGAAATGAAAGAGGGGAAGTTATCACGAATGCCACAGAAATATAAAAGGTCATCCAAGAATATTATGAAGGACTATATGCCACCAAATTCAATAACCTAGAAAAAATGGACATGTTCTTAGAAACATATAGCCTTCCTAGGCTGAATCCCAAAGAGTTGGAAAATCTAAATAGACTGATCACTAGTAAGGAAATTGACTCAGTCATCTGAAACCTTCCCAAAAGCAAAAGTCCAGGACCAGATGGCTTCACTAGTGAATTCTACGAAACCTTCAAAGAGGATCTAATACCTGTCCTACTCAAACTCTTCCAAAAAATTGAAGAAGACACAGTACTCCCTAACTCATTTTATGAGGTCAGCATTACCCTAATACCAAAGCCTAGTAAGGATAACACAAAAAAAGAAAATTACAGACCAATATTTCTGATGAACACAGATGCAAAACTCCTAAACAAAATTCTAGGAAATTGAGTGCAACAATGCATTAAAAGATTAATTATACATCATGACCAACTGGGGTTATACCAGGGGCACAAGGATGGTTCAACATACAAAAATCGATCAATGTGTTACGCCACATAAACAAAATAAAGGACAAAAATCATATGATTATATAAATTGATGCAGAAAAAGTGTTTGACAAGATACATCCATTTATGATCAAAACACTTAATAAAATAGGTACAGAAGGACAATACCTTAACATAATAAAGGCCATATATGACAAGCCCTCAGCTAATATCATAACTAATGGTGAAAAACTGAAGCCCTTTGCACTACATTTCAGGAACACAACAGGGCTGTCCCCTATCACCTCGGCTTTTCAAGATAGTATTGGAAGTCAATCAGGCAAGAAAGAAACAAAAGGCATCTAAATTGGGAATGAAGAAGTTAAATTGTCACTCTTTGCAGATGACATGATGCTATATATAGAAAACCCTAAAGACTTCACTAAAAAGCTATTAGAAACAATAAACGAATACAGTAAAGTTGACGGCTACAAAATCAATGTACAAAAGGGAATCAAATATATGGTGATGGAAAGAGAACTGACTCTGGGTAATGAACACACAATGTGATATATAGATGATGTATTACAGAATTGTACACCTGAAATCTATGTAATTTTACTAACAATTGTCACCCCAATAAACTTTATAATTTTTTAAAAAAAGAAAACATACCGTTTGATCTAGTATATCTACTTCTAGCAATTTAGTTAAGATAATTAGCTAAGTAGAAAAAGTATACATTAATGTTCATTATTCCATTGCTTATAATGACAGAGAATAGAATCTACTTAAATACTCATCAATGGACAATTTGTTTAGTAAGTAATGGTGCTTCTATACCGTGCAATATTAGGTTGCTATGAAAAAAGGTAAAATTAATCATGTTAAAATACCCAAGATATATTATTGACTGAAAAGTAGCAGGTTAAAACTAGAATATTACATATGATATTTATGTATATATTTACAGATACCTGTAAATTCCATACGTGCTTACGTGTACATGAAAAGCTATATACCAAACTGTTAACAATGTAGGAAGAAAGGGTTGTTTTTGTATAGTGCGGGGATGGTTACTCTTGATTGGAAGCCTTACTGATAACATAAACAGTCAATTAACACAGAGTTTGTATGTTGTATGTATTGTATACTGTACTCTTAAAATAAAGTCAGCTAGAGAAAATATTAAAATCATAAGGAAGAGAAAATACTTTTACTGTATTTTTTGAAAAAAAATCCACATATAGGTGACCCCCCCCACTGTTCAAAGCTGTGTTGTTCAAAGATTAACTGAATTTCCAACATACAAATACAATAGACATATAATATCTGAAGATCACTAATTATTAGAAAAATGTAGCAAAATTGTTAGAAAATAATGAGTTTTAAGTATTTATCACCTTTGCTTATAATTGTAAACTTACACAATTTTAATAATGGCTGTGTTTAGCAACTAGCTCACAAAATTTCTGAAAATCTAACAATTGGCTCTTGCGAGCAGGCACAACCTGGCTGAAGCACATCATTGGTCTAACGTGAAGTGAGGAGGTCTGGGCTGGGACATAAAGTGTATTAGTAGTAGTCAAAACAGGGATACGGATGTAATTCCCCCAGGAAGGGGATATTTAGTAAGAAGGTAAGATAAGGTAGTGAGGAGGAAACCAACACTTAAAGGGCAGGCAGTAAAAAGTGAGCATGGGGAGATGAGAAATAGCCGGTGAAGAAGTGGAAATGGAGTACGCAGAGGGCGGTCAGAGGTGCCAAACGAGGAGTGACGTGAGAAATAAGGAGTGGCGAACAGTGAAATGATACCAAGAGGTAGTCAGAAGGAATGAAAATTATCCATTCATTTATAGGATCATTTGTTCAGTCATTCAACCCTTATTGAGAATTCGTTTTTGCTGAGCACTCTGGAGAGGTTGAAAATCTAGTGTATTAAAAGTGGGACCTTTTATTTTAGCCTTACTTGAGGCTGAGGTCCAAAACAATCCCACATAAGGATGTGGCCCACCTAAACAGGATTTGCTAAGGAAGCAGCTAAGACTTTTTTCCCAACGCCCCCCTTAAGAACATAAAATAAGTTAAAATGATGTGATTAGATTAGATGAAATATAGTATATTTAGTTCAACCTGGAAGGTAGTATTCCTTTCTGAAGATAATTTTAGATCTGAGTTTCCAACTATGAAGTGATATAATATGAATTATCCTTTTCAGCCTGAATTTTCACACATCTTCCTTTTTCTGCTGTGGCAAACTTATTAATGCACCAGTCCAAACACGAGTGTACAGATCCACAGATGCTTACCAAGGAGCTCTTGCTATCTATTTTTCATAAAAGAAATTATTACTAAAAATTACATGTCAGGCCAGAAGCCTATCACCCCTCATGTAAGAAAACTGTCTATTAGAAGAACTTGGAAATGCTTAGAAACCATGAAAATGTTAATGAAGAAAACAGGTTTAACAGGCAACTTAATTGAATATGGTTGAGTGAATATTATGGAGTAAGGAAAGCCACTTGGAATGTAACAGAATGGGGAGAGTACTACAGAGGGAAGGAGAAATGCTGGGAAAGAGAGCATTGTTAAGGTAGAATGAGCGTGCAGCAAAAGGCTATGATAGAGCTATAAAGAGAGAAAGCACAAGAAGTTCATGATGGGAAGATCGTTACATGTATCATATAGTTGGCTATATTAGTGAAGGAGCAAAATAGCAGTTTCCTAGCAAGTTGTAGAATCCTAATGGTTTAGTGCTGGGCACAGAAGAGGATAACAGAGACCAAAATAAAGAGAGGAATGTCATCAATGTCATCATTTGTCCATCTGCATTCCCATAAAAATGAACTCCCCCAAGAAAACTTATTTTTATTTATTAATAAGGGGATACTGGACAAAGTTAGCTATGCTTACTATTTTATAACCATAAAATTATTGCAGTGCTATAATTCATTAATAAATCACTAGTATGACCAGGCAAACTACGCCTGACCGACTTAAATATGAAATGTATTCTTCTATTACACAGCTGACATATAAACATTTACACAGGTTCACAATCCCTTATCCGAAACTCCTAGGACCAGATGTATGCATATGCAGTATGTGACATGGCACTTCCAGGGGAATCTGAGTCAGATAAAGACAGACTGTAAATAACCTCACCATAGGTCAGACCTAATTTTGCAGCCAGATGACCTCAGGATAGGTAAGTATTATGGAATTGTGGAGAAGATACTGTGTATATTGTTAAATCCCTGAATTTTACCTCTAACCCATCTGTTTTATTACTTCATTTACAATATATAAATCCTAAATTTCTGCATACATCATAGTTTATAACCAACGTTCTCCATACACTTTCTTTCAACAAATATTTATGGAACTCTTATTACATAGTAGGCATTATTCTAGGCACTGAGTGACCAGCAGTAAACAAGGTCCCTGCCTTCAGGGAGCTGACAATGAGTCCCCTCTGGGCAATGAGGAAATTCATAAATGAGCTACAGATTAAAGAATTATTTGATTCCTAAATCTAGGCACAGCTCCTAAAAGGGCCAGAAACCACATCTTACACCACACCTACTTACGTTATTTGATACGTAAAATGTAAGAAATTCATAATCGGGCTTGCTTATACAGCTCTTTTATGGTACACTTTTAACAAAATTTGGAATGTACAGTACATTTATATTTACTTCTCTTCCTAAATCTGCTCTCTTGTGCCTTACTATTTTACTTTTGGTCAATTTATAGCTTTTATTTATTTAAAAACAGATTTGGTTCTTTTTGGCAATTCTATTTTTTTGTTTTATTTAATTTATGCTCTTATCTTTATTATTCTCTTCAAAATCCTTCCTTACTTTGTTTTTATCTGCATTTAATTTTAACTTCCTCATCTATATTCCTGAGTTAAATTTATTTTCCAAATTTTGTTTTTACATAAAGGCATTCAAGGCTATTACTTCTAAGAACTGTTGTATCAGCATCTCATGAATTTAGATTTTAGAATTTTTATTGTAACTCAGTTCTCATTTTTTTAAATATTCACTGTGATTTTCTGTTTAACTACAAGTTGTTTATGAATAAATTTTGGAAGTTCCCAGTACATGTATTGTCAAAGAGAAAGTGATTTATATAACGATTCTTCAAAATATGATCAGACTTTTGTAAATTAAGGTCAATTTTTATAAATATTACATGTACTTGAAAGAATGTATACTGTAAGGTACAGGATTCTTTATTACATTTTCTGCATCAGTGCTAGCCAACATTGTATCCACTGGCCAAATGTGGCTACTTAGCACTTGAAATGTGACCAGTGATGTGCTGTGTGAAATACAAACTAGATTTCTAAGACCTACTATGAAAAAAAGAATGTAAAATGTCTCATGAGTTTTATACATGTTGAAATAGCTTTTTCGATATAGTGGGTTAAATGAAATATATCTAAATAGTTCCCATTTCTACATTTTTAATGTAGCTTCTAGAAAATGTTAAATTACATTATTTGGGGCTGACATTATATTTCTATTAGATAGAACAGTTCTATACTCTTGTTGTCTGTTTAACGAGCTTCTGCTTGAAGTAGATTAAAATTCTACGATTTTGAAGTTTTACATTATTGTTTGTAATTCTTTTTGCTTTTTATATTTCAAAGTTAGTATATCTTGAATGGTTTTTCTTATTACTTAGGATCCTTCTTTATTCCTATTGTTTTTGCTTTAAATTCTACTTTGATATTAATATACCTGTATCTACTTCATTTTTTTAGTAATATCTCTTAATAAGCGTAATATAGTTGTTTCCCAATTTGTCTTTTAATAATTTTAATCTGTTTATATTTATTGTAATTATCAATATATTTAGATATAATTCTATCATTTTCTTTTGTGATTTTTTTGTTACTTTTCTCTCTTTTCTTCTTCCTTCATTCCTTCTTTCCATTGGATTAATACATTTTCTCTATTTCTTCTCTTTTCCTTCTCACTCCCTCTTCTGGCTCTAAATTTATGAATTGTATTTGTTTTGTTTTTTAATGTTGACTCTTACATTTTTAATACTAATCTTTTAACACTGTTCTTACAACTTGACCTGAAAATTTTCCCAAAAGTCTATAAAGTTTTTGTCTTTCTATTCTCCTGACCATGAAAGTCCCTTAGCATGCTTTATCAATTCATTCATCATGCTTCGTAATTTGTATCTTTATTGTATCAGCTACCTATTTAATGCTGCATAACAAAGAATTCAAAAATCAGTGACGTAAAACACTAAATATTTGTTTAGTTTAAGAGCCTGCAGAATCTAGCTCACCTGGACTAGACTTGCTTATGCATCTGTGGTCAGCTGGCTGATTGGCTCGGTGGCTCTATTGATCTTGATTGGAAGTTGGCTGGTGTCAATTGTGTTGATTTGGCTTTGCGTCATATGTCTCACATTCCTTCAGCAGGTTAGCCTGGGCAGATTTCTACAGCAAATGCAAAGGTACAGACTGGAAGCAGAACTGCACCAGTGCTTTTACAAGATTGTGTATGAGTCACATTTGCTAACATTCCACTGGCCAAAGCAAGTTCCATAGCCAAACTCAGAATCGAGGGGCAGGAAAATTAACTGCCTCTTCTGTAATAGGAACTGCAAAATCCCATGGCAGAGGGGCAGGAACTCAGAAAGTGGTAAAGAATTGAGGTCATGAATGCAACTGACCTATCACATTTAACTTAACCTTTTCTTTGCACCTCAAAAGAAGTCATCTGTTTCCTATGAATTTTATTTGGCAAATTTTATGTAATCTCTATTCTTTTATGCTTCCTATACCTCCTGGATTATATTATTATTATTATTATTGGCTGAAGTACATCTCTATGGATGATAAACTGTCTTGGTCTCTATAAGTCTGAAATTTTTGTTCTCACTATAGTTTAGCTTGTGTAACATTCCAATTGACTTATTTTCCCTGTATCTTTTAATTGTTGTAGAAAATTCCTAAGTTTTATTTATAATGTGCCTTTTCTCTCAGATTGTTTTTAGATTTTTTTTTTCTTTCTAAACACCATTATTATTATTATTGGTGAATATGGATTTATTTTTCCTTGCCCTGATTGGATTTAGGGTGAATTTACAATCTGAGTATTCAGATTCAACTGTGGAAAACTGTCAGCGTCTCATTTTTTAAATGTATTGCTTTTCTACCGATCCCATTTCCTTCTGGAGCTACCTTCTTAAAACTCTGCCTTCACTTCCATATAAATTTCTGAATCCTTTTCTTTGTGCTCCAGTGTATTTTCTCATGCTATCATCTAATTCACAAATTTCCTCTTCAACTGTGTTTAGTTTATGCCAGTTAAGCTTATTTCAATGATTCTATTTTTCACTTGTAACATTTCTCAATGATTTTTATACATTTTATTTCTCCATCTTTTTTTTTTAATTTCATTACCTATTTGAGGATCTATGTAAGTTAATCATTTCCTTGTGCATCCTAAACATTTATATTTTAAAATGTCAGCCTGTCCTATAAAATTAATTTTATGTGGTGGGAAGACATGTTCAGCCAAGTGATTTTGTTGACGTATTTTGAAGTTTTAGTTCATAGGCTTATTTAAAGGTCTTTTGTCTTTTTTTTTCTCTCTTCCCCACTCTTCCTCTTACACCAAATCCAATCTGGGCCCTTACACCAAATCCAATCTTTGAGAACTTATTCTGTACAATGATTATTTTAGGAATACTTTAGACCTATAATTACCAAACTTCAGAGTACCTTGGTTTAGCTCCAGATCAAGAGGCTAAATGTTATTTTCTAGCATCATGCTCAGCTTCCTCAAAGCAAGATCCTAGGTAAGTCAGCAGCAAGCTTTTTAAAGCCTCCTTTTATAAGTGGGAATAGTGGAGGAGTCACATTCTAGCTTCCAATTTCAAGCAGTAAACCTGGCTCCAATATCTGATCTTGTGTAGTATCTTTAGTATCTATTACTTCATAGGAGCCCATTTCTCAAGTACCACTACCAGCTTCTAGACTCAGAACTGAGGAAGCCCATGGTTTCAGCCTCACTCACCAATTTACGTTTGCTCCATTTTTATTCCATTGAGATGCTGACCTTGTTTGAGCCTGGCTATCCTTGGTTTGGTTCTTTTTTTATTTAGTAATAGTAGTGTTTGGAGAGGGCACATCAAAGCATGAAATACTGTCTCCTTGACCAGAATTCTACATGGAATGTTCACTCTCTCTCTCTCTCTCACCCCAAAACAAACCAAGAAAAAAACCTATACACATTCTTTCTGGGCCTTAAGTGACTAACCTTGATCATTTTGTTTCCAAAGAAATTGTCAAAATGACACATTTTTAGTGATACTAATGATTAAACATAACTGTTATCTTCCAACAGACTATTGCAAATTACGGTGCAAAGCCATTTAATTGTCAGAACATTTAGGTAGATTTTATTTCAAAGAACCAGTGAGTTAAGTGCCACTGATTTGCAGCTTGGAATTCAATTCCTTATGAAAATCCAGTTATAACTTATTAAAACTCAAAATGCTTTTTTGGGGGGTGGGGAGGAGGTATGGAGGATGAATGACTTTCAGAATAGCCTGAGAGTCGTGAATAAAGAAAAACATTGCTGTGTTTATTTAGAGAGTATTACCCCTTGGAGCCAGCGTTTGCACTAATGCATTTTACATTAGCGTGCCGCATCAGGAAATCCTGACTTTTTGGTGCCAAGGGGGTAATTAATATCAGTTCATGTTTTCAAAATGGTTGTGTTTATGTGGGAATGAGGACTGAGCACTAACATGTAGAGCTTGAAGTATGAAAGCTTGCTGTGAAGCGAGATCTTGGGAAAGAATGGAATACTGAAATTACTGAACAGGAAATAGGATTTCTATGGATAGAATAATATTAGTACTGAAAAGAAGCCACAGCCACACTTCCTTGCTCTTAATTTACTAAGCATTAACAGAAATAATTCTCTAGGAGAGTCATATTGATAGAAGATAAAATCCTTGATGTCTATAAATAGTATTCTGAACCAGATATCAGGAGTCCCAAAAAGTTTTAAATAATTGTTGTATTAAATACTGTATGAAAAACAATCATTATTCCAAAATACCCTTCCTTAGCGAATAGCTAAACCTCTTGCATACATAAAATTCTTCCTATTTTCCCTAAGCTGAATAGTAAGAGCCACTATAGGTTAAAATCAAAATGCTTTCAGAACACCATTCCCTCCTTGCCCAAAAGGAAAGTTGGCAGGGAAACTAGAACCAAAGTACACACTTCATACAGTGAAAGTCAGAAAACTAAGAAAACAGCAAGAAAGTAGTAGAGAAAAAATTTCAAAGAACACATTAAAGTGGTAGAAGCCAAAAAAAAAAAAAAAAAAAAAGAAAAACTAAGAGATTTTATGAAGTCTTTCCTAATTCTCAAAATAAGCACTTAGGAAACATGTTATTTATAAAATTTTATCAACATTTTAACTAAATCTGTTACTAAATACAGCATCCAATTCATTCAAGTGATTGAAAGCAGAGGATGATCTTAAAGGAAACAAAGAATTTTGTCCTACTTCATTAGTCAGAAATAGGGACTGAATGATCATGGTACACTACACACACAATACACAAACCTCTCTTTCCTAAAGAAACTATGATTCCATACAGAGTAGTGTCATAGGGTAGTATGAACTGGCCTTCCACTGCATTAGCCTAACATTAAAGTACAGACTTTGCTGCTGTAACAAACACCTAATAAGAGAGAAGTGTTATTTCTCTCATGCCAAAGTCCAAGCTAATAGGCAGTAGAGTGGGATTCATGAGGCCATTCAGGTGACTTTTGATTCAATCCAGTTGCACTGACATTCTGTAGAGTATTTTTCCAATCTGTAAGGCCAAGGCTCACCACTAATGTCATGTTCCAGCCCTTTGGAAATGAAAAACAGAAAACAGAGCACACGTTTAAAGATACGTTCTAGAAGCTGCACACATCACTCTAGCTCACATCCCACTGGCTGAACTTTGTCATGTGACCACACCTAACTTCAAAAGAGGCTACCGTGTTTCCCTGAAAATAAGACCTAGCTGGACAATCAGCTCTAATATGTCTTTTGGAACAAAAATTAATACAAGTCCTGGTCTTATTTTACTATAAGACCCGGTCATAATATAATAAATATAGTATGATATACACACTATAATATAATACCGGGTCTTATATTAATTTTTGCTCCAAAAGATGCATTAGAGCTAATTGTCCGGTTAGGTCTTATTTTCGGGGAAACACAATAGCTAGCCATATGCCCACCCAACTTGGGGGTTATTTTTAGAGGAAAACAATAATGGCAAATAATCAGTATTCCCTAAAAGAGATAAAAAATGATAAAAAACACTAATATTCAGGATTATTTAATTCATGTATTTTAACTTCAAATAATTATTTTTAATGTAGTTTTCATGAGAAACCTCCCAATGTTTTTCATAGTTAAGGACTATAGCCCAAACATAAATGCATCCATCACTCACATATCTAAGTTACTGAACTATGGCTCTCTATCAGGAAAAAGATAATAAAAAATACATTTATCCACATATATGCACAATTATATAACACATATGCAAAGTGTGATAAAAAATACAGTGACTGTTTAAATAAAAATTGATTACAGTAAAAGACATAATTAATTACATTAATACCCCTCAGAATAGTCCCCCACTTCGAACACATTTATCCCATCGTTCTTGCCACTTTCTGAAGCAGTTCTGGAAGTTCTCTACCTTGAGTGTCTTTAGTTGTGCTGTCGTGGCTGCCTCGATGTCCTGAATCATTTTGACTTTGGGGACGAGCCAAAAGTTGCACGGTGACAGATCGGTGAATAAATGGATGGGGACACACTGTAATGTTTTAATTTGATAGAAATTACCATATACCAGAGCGATATGTGACAGAGTGCTGTCATGATGGAGGATGATTTACGACACTTTAAAACACACTGTCTCTCACACCCAACTGACTGCACGAAACTAATTGAAACTTGTCACACACTGGTACTAAGGTTTGATACACCACTTCCTGTATTGAAGATCCCTGCCTTTCCGTTGGATGGCACTCAGCAGCAGCATTCACCGTATTTTTTGATCACACCTCATATATACCCCTTTCATTCTCAAGTTTAACAGATTGAGCAATAAATTGTATGATCATCTTATTTATAGGTCTTTATTGAATTAATGAAAATGTATTAGATTGTTTATTTCTAAAACTTGGAGTTTTAAACAATAAAAAAGATTTGGTATCAATTTCTTAATGTTTTTGGTAAGTAATCAAATCAAGATACTTTTGGGAAGCTATGTAGATAATTAATAGGATATAAAAAATTAAAGAGTTTGCAAACTTCAACAAGCAAAACTCTCCAATCTATTCTAGTTATTCTATGTAAAAACACATTTCAGTAATTCTCTTAAAAAGCCAGTCATTGTTTATACCTTGGCAGTTAACTCTTATCTAATAAAAAACACCTTGCTAGAGGGAAAAACCACACCACTTTATGCCAATTAAATGAAGTTATACTTAAAAGAATGTAACTAGTTTTTGAAATAGCATAAATCAAACATGCCTTAACTATAATTGTTTTAAATAAACAGAATAAGGTGACATCTCAAATCACTGGTTTACTCAATAAATAAATATCCATAGAGAAAAAAAGTTAACGTTCTAAATCATACATGTACAATAAATTTTCAAAACACAGAAGCACATATAGGAATATTTTTAAACATTTG
Organism: Rhinolophus sinicus; assembly: GCF_036562045.2. Lineage (NCBI taxonomy): Eukaryota > Metazoa > Chordata > Mammalia > Chiroptera > Rhinolophidae > Rhinolophus > Rhinolophus sinicus. The sequence goes on along the minus strand of NC_133758.1, from coordinate 38,119,078 downwards.
GAAGTTAGGGAGGTTACAACAAGCTATGAAATTGACTATATAAAATCTTAAAACTTTAATACAGTGAAATACATCATAGCCAAAATTAAAAAATAAACAGACTAAAGAAACGTGCCATGTATAGAAGAAACAAAGTATTAATATGTGTATATACAGAAAACCATAAATAATTATACGTATTTGTGTATATGTATTTATATTATTTCCTCTCTCTTACAAAACAAATATCCCAACAGAAAAATGGACAAAAGACATTAAAAGGTATTTCAGGGCAAAAAAATAATAAGTGTTATTAAACATTTGAAATGATGCTTAAACTTACAAATATTAATAAATCTAATGTAATTCAAATTAAATTCTGATAGCATTTTTTAAAGCATACTAGAACTGCAAAAATTAACAAGACTATTAATATGATTTTGGCAAGGATATATCTTTTAAGGGAACACCTTTTAAAATGTACATTGCCTTACACCTAACAAGTTAGAAATTTACTGTATAGAAATACCCCAGAGTAAGCACACAAAAATATTTTTTTTGCCAGGTAGCTTATGAAAGCTTTGTTTTTGCAGTAGTAAAAAATTAGGACCAACACAAGAATAGAGAGCATTCAGGATATTTGTAACTTTAAAAAAAAAAAAAAAGGAAGTTGCAAAATACTATTGCTAGTGTAATTCCATTTTGTTTTAAAAGACAAACCAACAATATATGTTGGCTTGTGTGTAAAATGAAACAGGAAAAAATGTGTATCAAACCTCTTAAAAATTGTTACCTTTAAGAGATGAAATTATGGAGAATTTTCACTTTCTGTGCAATCTATTTCTGCTAATGTCTTAACTATTTAACATGAATGATTCAGATGAAAGAAAAGGCAGTGACTTATTCATACAATTTCTGAGATGGTTTCTAATTTACTGTTAACACTAAAATAGAGAATCTGAGAAACAGATAAAGTCCCTAAGTAGTAAGGTGCTTTTTAAAAGAGTACTTGTCTTTAACAGATGCCTACAGAAATTAAAGGACATATTGTATGCTTCAATTTGTGGGTCGGTGTATAGACAACACATGATTGGCCATGAGTTGCTAAGTGAGTAAGTTGGGTAACTGGTATACGTGTTCTCTCCACTTTATGTTTGAAAACCCGATTTAAAAAAAAAAAAAAAAGCAAAAACAATGTCACCACAATTCTACAAAATAATACTAATATATTCTCAAACAACTAAATTAGCAGTTAAATATTTTTAAATGTTAATTAATAATCACCCTGCATTTTCTTAGTAATATTTTGCTTCTGAAATTTTATGGGATGTAATAATATCTCTTCATTTTAATAATATGCATTTTGATAAAATAAAAATTTCAGTTTTAGTATAGTCCATATGGGAATGTCAAATTTGGTAGAAAGCTACTGGTAAAGTTCTTACTAGGTATCAAAGGAGTAAGGTAATTTTTGTCATCACCAATTAAAAACTTTTACGAAATAAGACTGTTATAAAACAATTAAACCTTGCAAATACACTAGTCTCCAGGAAGACAGTCCTAGAGGAAATTCTGCTTATTAAAATTGCAATTTTAGTTTCCATTAAAAGGAGAATAAGACAACAGAAGATGGGTTGGCAAGACAAATTATTTCTTAATGTCAGTTGAGCTTATTTCAAATGAGATAACATATCTACACCAGGTTGGGTTTAGTACAATTTTGTCTCCTCAACTCATTTATCTAATTCAGTCATCTTGATTATAGCCTTATGGACTTCATTTTCAGAGAAAGAAATCTGTAACAAACAGCCCACACAACATGCTGATTACTGAACAGTTAATTCTAATTAACTTGGGCATGGCAAGAGAATTTTGATAAAGTCCTAGAATACAAATATATTCTGCTTATACTGGACTAACTTATATAAAGAAACCCACAGCATAGTCTCCAGACAAAACAAGAAAGTCAAAGAGATCCAATTTAAAGAAACAAATGAGAAAATTAAAATCACAAATAATTTATTCTTCCGTTAGAGTTGATACAGTTTTAAATAGCAACAAAGTACACAGTGGTGGAAAATTGGCACAGAACCGATAAGCATTTCAATCACAATAAGGCTGTCCATGCTTTATGTGTTTAAACTTGATGTCCATTTTCTATTGACCAAGTTGGAAAAAAACCTTTTCTGACCTTAAAACTCACTCTCCCCCACACCTCTCTCTCGCTCTCTCTCATTCTCTCTCTCTCTCTCTCCCCCCCACTTCTCATACATACACACACACACATACACACACACACACACACACAAAGAAATTCCTTTTGATTACAGTATGTTGAGGACAGTATGTTTTGCTTATTCAAATTAATGGCACCCCTTCTGTTTTGTTTCCAGTTAGAAGTGGGAAAAACCAATTCAATTATAAAGAATACATCTTATTCCCTGGGCATAGGCAACTGTGATAAAAATAGCAACTTACCTTTGGGCTAGATGTTTTCAGAGTACACTTAAATAATTGTGGTTATAAACTTCTCAATGCATGATTTCCTGCTCAATGCAATATCCCTGACTTAAGCTAAAATTATCAGGCACAGGACAGTCTCAAATATGATTAAATATGCCATGCTAATAAACAAGGTCATCTAGAATGCAAACTCTATGCTTTTAATACAGATCATACTAAACCTCATCAATAAGCATTTCCCTAAACATCTGTTATATTAACCAACATAAAAAAGGGAAAAATTTAAATGTGTCCCTTTATAAATGGTATTATTTCCAGTTAGAAAGTTGAAATAAAGGTTTGTAAGTCTCCTAAACTCATCTATTATATAAACCAATTAACCTTCTAATGTTAAAAAATAAAATTACTGGATCAATGTTGACTTCTTTGATATCATTTATAAAATGCTGTGATATTACGTACTAAGTTCCCTGATTACTCAAAGTAAAATTAACACTTCCATTTTCAGTTATTGCTATTTTAGGAGAGGATTACCATTTCATTTACATAAAACTGTTACCAAGATTCTTCAGATCCAACATGAATTCTTATTGCCTCACATTTCAAAACTGTATTATAAATGATCTTTATAAAAAGGTTTTAATCCACAAAACTGGAAAGCTTTAAAAAAACGTCGTTTTACTCAAAACTGTATCACAGTGTTCTTGATTATCTAACAGATAAAACACATCTGAATTTCCTCTAAAAAGCATTAACAGTGGACATATGGTGTGCTTTGCCTTCTCCCTCACCTTTATCTTTATAGTACACCATTTTGAGACCAACACAACCAAGCATCCACCATGCTCCAATCCACATTAATAGAGGATCTATGATTCTGTCCAATGCGTTGTACCGCCTTGCATATTCACCACACGAAATAAACATAATATACAAAATATTGCTGCTGTAAAAAGTGTACATTTCCCTCTTCCCCTTACAAAAGAATCTGTGGAAAAGTATTAAATTCCCTTAACCTTCATAAACATACAAAGCTGTTCACACCTTTCAGTCTGTAACAGTCCATTTGAAACACAGTTCCGTAATCATTGCAAATTGGTTATGTTGTATTTTCTGTCCAATGTTGCCATCTAGAGTAGAAATGCGAAATTAAGAGTATATTTGAGCTACTAAAGCCTTTTACAACTAAGCCACAAAGACTGCTTACTGATGAAACAGCCACTTATCCACAAGGTTTTTCCAAAAACTAGATGGAATGGAAGGATCTCTTCACAAGGAGGTGTCCACAGTGCTGAGGTGACAATATGGCTGCTAATAGATACAGGCTATTGGAATGTAAGTACTTTTTCACTGCTGGTAATTTCCATACTGTCCCTAAAAGATAAATTTTAAAAGATAATTAGAAAACAGCTTGATCATAATAGTCTGGCACAGAAAATTACAAACAAATCTTAACACTGCCATACTACAAAAGCAACTGCCTCTACCACAAACAAAAATTATTATGTATTTAGGTAGACAGTATCTCTGAAATTTCTTCTGATATTACACTCAATTGCAAATGGATTTCAGAGTCTCTCAGCATAGAATAATATTACCTGTCACACAGTGGAAATTTTAAAGTTTGGTAAATTTTGTTGAATTAAATTGAGTAAAAATGAGTGAGAAGTTCTGGTTCTAAATCCTGGTGTGGTATATATATTAGTACATAAATTTTATGCTAGTATAAAAACATTGTGACTATTTAACTTATTATAACTACTAGTATAAGTTAACATGAAGGGTATTGGGATAAGTGGCAAGGATGGAAAGATAGCTAGAAGAAGATAAAGGGAAAAGAACCTTCTATCCATATTAAAGAATTAGGGTCCCTGAGGCCAACAAAGTGTCAGGAGAGGTATTCAGACAGGCAGCTGATACATTAAATCAAGGGAAATTTGTTTTGGTTTTGTTGCTTTTAATAAAGTAGACTTGACAACCTGTAACCTGACTGAATAGGAGAGAAATAGAGAGTACAGATATCAAAGAGGTGTGATAAAGTAGCAAAATTCTACAAAGGAGGGAAATGATGTCTAGTATACAACTGTTACGTTTCACTTTTGGAGAACAGAAGGAACATCTTCCCTCTAAAATAAGAAAAAGAGAACAGAAACATACTAGAAAACATATATAACAAAACTTTCTTAAATGTTTTTAAAATAGATGCTCATTAAAGCACCTATTCTCCAAAAATAGTACTCATTAGAAAGTACATAATCAGCTGTTTCCTTTGGTTAAATTTCCCTCTCTAAGTCACATTAACTTTATCAACAAAATATTCTAGAGTTGAAATACCTCTGTACCATAGGAAACAGTGCCCTAAAAGTTCACATTTCCATATAAGTAGATATACTTGAAAATCTACTGAATTCCACTACATATCTAATGGATTAAAGCACTATAAGTAGAATTAAGGTATTTAAAATATTACCATACTTTACAGTTATATTTAGCAAAATTTAAAGTCAATGCGCATCCTGAAATATTTGGTAGGTAGAATATCAAATCTAGGATTTGCTTTAAAATACTCTGAAAGAAAAAAATTAGTCTGGGGGGGGTACATAAAACAACATCGGCAAAATGTTGATAATTCTGGAAGTTGGTTAGTAGGTACAAAGAAATCATATGATACTTCTCTTTTCTATAATACAAAGTTTAAAATAAGAAATATAAGTCAATGCACGGCATACAGGAGCTTATTATTAGGTTGGTGCAAAAGTAACTGCAGTTTAAAAGGTTAAAAATTGCAAAACTGCAATTACTTTTGCACCAATCTAATATATTCAATTGCTAGATGATCTAAATACTAAAGCTGAGTTTAAGTCCCAACTCTATTGTTAACTTTCTATTTGAGTCTAAAAAAGTTCTTTGAGACTCAGTTTCTTCACCTTTAAGGTGGGACTGTAACATCTCCATCTCTGAATCTCAATTTCCTTTCTGTTCATGGCTACATTAATTCCTACCCTCATTTGTTTGTTAGGACACTTAAATAAGAGAGAACATGAAAAAGGGCTTTTTAAAATTATAAATAAGTATAAATAAGCAAGTCTCAATGTTGAAGGGAAATGCTCCTGTATGACGAAAATGAGTTGCATACATTACGAATAATGTGAAAGCAGAAGAGAGGTTAAAAACTGCTGTGCTATATAAATTATAATTTATCTACTACATTATGAATTACTTGAGGGTAGAGATTAAGTCTTATCCATCCTCATGCCCCAAGTAGTGAAGAGTGCCTCACACATAAGACTGCTTCAATAATGTATACCAAATATTATATTCAAGCAATTATAAACATTTATTGAGCAAATATTATATGCTCATCACCCTAATAAATTTGAAAACAAATAATTAAAGTACAATTACAGAAGTTCTACAAGAGTTCAGAAAGGAAAAGGTTAACACAGCTAAATTAATTAGAAAAACATTTCAGAGAATGTGGGAGCCTTAAGAGAATAGTAAAATTTAAATACAAAAGAAAAAGGGGCAATTCAAATAAAAGGAATAGCAAAAGCAAAGGCATAGAGGAAAAAAAATCACTAAGATTGCTTAGGGAAGTGGAGAATAAAAGATAACATACAATAATGAGGAGTAGGAGCTATTAATTATTTGGTAACACAGAGTTTGAAGTCTGGCTAGTATTAACAATAGCTAATTCTTAATATACCTCAATTAAATAAAACCTTACCATGTGTTGAACACTGTAAGTGCTTTGTGTCCATCTACAACTTAAACAGTAAATATTATCTCCATTTTATGTAGAAGAAATTGAGGCAGAGAATTTAAGTAAATTGACCCACACCTGATCACAATGCTAGGATCAAATCAAATCACTGGCAAGCCCCCAAAAGTATACCCTATATTTGCAACCATTAACAAATTCCAGGATCAAAAACCTGTGTTTTCTCTACACTGCAAAGGACCATGTTAAGGGAATAAGAGGACAAGTCAAGAAGACAATATTTGCAAAAGATACATCTGAGAAAGGATTATTATCCAAAATATACAAAGAACTCTTAAAACACAGTAAGAAAACATCCCAATTAAAAAATGGACCAAAGACCTCAACAGACACCTCACCAAGGAAGACAGAAAGATGGCAAACAAGCATACGAAAAGATGTCCACATCATATGTCATTAGGGAAATGCCAAATTAAAATGAGATACCACTGTCACCTATTAGAATGGCTAAAATCTTGAACACTGACAATAGCAAATGCTGACGAGGATGTGGAGTGACAGAAACTCTCACTTATTGCTGGCGAGGATGCAGAATGGTTCAGCCATGAAAGACAAGTCTGGCTGTCTCTCACAAAATTTAACATACTCTTACCACATAATCCAGCAATCTTGCTAGATTTCAATGAGTTGAAAATGTATGCCCACACATATACCTGCACACAGAAGTTTATAGCAGTTTTAGTCCTAATTCCCAAAACTTGGAAGCAACAAAGATGTCTTTCAATAAATGAATGGATAAACAAACTGTGGTACATCCAGTCAGTGGAATGTTATTTAGCACTAAAAAAATCCACTATCAAGCCACATCAAGTGAGAAGTGTCTATCAAGTGAAAAGGCTACATACTACATGATTCCAAGTATATAATATTCTGAAAAAAGCAAATATGGAAACAGTAAAAAAAATCAGTTATTTCTAGGGGTTAGGGAGAAGAATAAATAGAGGGAACACAGAGGATTTTTAGGGCAATGAAACTATTCTGTTCAGCATAGTACTAAAATGCATGCAAGGAAAATACCCAAGTCTAAGGGAAGAAACACCCAAAAGGATTAGCGGAAACAATACTTGGTGCACACACAGGAACCGGAAATAGTGTCTATTCCCATTACCCAGAGTGAAAAACCTCGTAATTCAAGGGCATTGGGCTAAGTACTCAAAAGTGTCTACCTTTAATAGTGGGAATGTTTAGCCTAGGACTAAACACTGCTAACAAATTTTAAAAGCAATTCCCAAAAGATTAAGCTATTTCTAAATTATTTAACTGCATCCCAAAACAAAGCTCAAGACTATTTCTAAAAATACAAATATATCCATCACCCAACAAAGTATAAGTAATATTCACAATGTCTGGCATCCAATCAAAGATTATGATGTATACAAAGGATGAGGAAAATATGACTGATGAGAAGGAAAAAAAGGCAGTCAATCAAAGCTAGATGCTAGAATTAACAGAAAATATATAAAAACAGTTACCATACCATGTTTCCCTGAAAATAAGACTGGGTCTTATATTACTTTTTGCTCCAAAAGATGCATTACGATGTCTTTTCAGGGAATATCTTATTTTTTCATGTACAACAATCTGTATTTATTCAAATACAGTCATGTCATCTTCTGGAACAGCGTCATAATGTACTAAATGCATCCATCTGGCTGACAATCTTAACTGGGGCTTATTTTCAGGGTAGGACTTATTCTCAAGGAAACACGGTACTTGTATTCTGTATGTTCAAGAATTTAGGCAGAGACATGGAAGATATAAAAAAAGACCTAACTCAAGCTTCTAAAGATCAAAAATATGTCTGTGATGAAAACTACCTGGAATTGAATTAAAAGCAGTTTAATAGAGAATGAACAAGATTAGTGAACTGCAAGATATAGCAACAGAAACTATCTAAAATAAAAGAAAATTCTTTAATGCATAGAGCATCACTATAGCACAACTTTAAGCAGACAAATATACATGTCATTGGAGTCTGGAGAGGACAGAAAAGGGAATAGAGATAGAAACAGGAGAAATATTTAGTCAGAATTTTTCCAAATTTGATGAAAACTATAAAGCCACAAATCCCAGAAGCTACACAAATGCCATACATAAGAAAAATGAAATCTACACCAAGGCATGTCTAATCAAACTACTGAATACAATTTGAGTAAGGGAAATTTGTTTTCAGTTAAATAATTTGATAAAGGGAAAAAATCTTAAAAGCAGCCAGGAAAAAAAAAAAAAAAGATACACTATCAAAGAAGATAAAAATGATAGCAGATGTCTCCTTGGAAAACAATGTGAGAAAACAATGGAGCCAGTTTTTAAGGGCTGAAAGGGAAAAAAAAAAAAAACTCAACCTAGGGCTATGCCAGTAGCTCAGGTGGTTGGTGCGTCGTGCTCCTAAAGCCAAGGTCGCTGGTTCAATTCCTACATGGGCCAGTGAGCTGCGCCCTCTACAGCTAAGATTATGAACAATGGCTCTCCCTAGAGCTGGGCTGCTGTGTGTATGTGCTGTTGCCGGCTACTGTTTGCTGCCAGGAGCGGCCAGAAGACATCATGAGCGGCTGGCGAGAGCTGCCGTAAGCAGCTGTGAGCCGCCAACCCACTAGTGGCAACACACTGCCTCAGCCGGGGGGGGGGGGAGCGCAAGGCTCATAATACAAGCATGTGCCAGGGAGCTGTGTCCTACACAACTAGACTGAAAAAAGAAGTGTGGGTGGGGGACGGGGGGTGGAACGGGAAAAAGAAAGGAAAGAAAAAAAAGTGATCAATATTAAAAATTATTAAAAAACAAAAAACCTCAACCTAGAATTCTATACCCATAAAAGAAAACCTTGACAAATTGGACGTCAAAATTTCAAAATTCCTCCCTTCAAAAGACACTGTTAAGAAAATTATAAAATAAGCCATACTTTATTTTAAAAAACAAAGAAAATATCTGCAATCTGCTAATCACAGAGTTGATAAAGAACTTTTATGTAGAACATATAACGATCTCAATATTCAACAGTGAAAAACTAAAGAACCAAATTTAAACAGGAGCAAAGAAGATTTGAAGTCCTTCCTGTTAAGATAATACATAGATGGAAAATACATGAGAAGATGGACAATATCATTAGTCCTTAGGGACATGCAAATTAAAAGCACAATGAAACATCACTATGTATATATTAGAATAGGTACAATAGAAAGACTGATTATAATATACCAAGTGTTGGCAAGGATGGGGAAAACTGAAACTCTCAACAGTGGTAGTGGGAATGTAAAATGGTATAGTCAAGTTGGAAAACAATACAGCAGCTTAACAAATTAAACATACACCTACCCTATGGTCCAGCCTTTCTACTCCTACGTATTTATCCAAGAAAAACGAAAGCATGTATCTACAGATTTATACATGAATGTTCACAATACTTTAAAATGTAAAAGACCCAAACTGGAAACCCAAACTTTATCTATTTCTAGGTCAAAGGATAAACAAATAGTGGTATATCCATATAACAATAGAACACTGTTCAGCAGTTAACGAGGAATTATTGATACATTCAGTAAGAATAAACATGAAAATAATTATGCTGACTTAAAGTCAAAAAAGAGAACATACTACATGATTCCATTTATATAAAATTCTGAAAAATGTTAACTAATCTGTAGTGCAAGGAAGTAGATTAGTGGTTGTCTACGGAAGGTTTAGTGGTGAGGGGAAGAATTTCAAAGGGCACAGGAAAACTTCTGAGAATGATGGAATTTCATTATTTTGACTTTGATGAGGGCTTCACAAGTATATACACGTCAAAATATACAAAATTGTACACTTTTAAAATAGGTGGTTTACTGTATGTCAACTTTAATAAAGCTGTTTAAATATATTAAGAAGGATAGGGAAATAGAGCGAGGCAGTGGAGGATGTTATTATGTTAAACAGTAAAGGACTCAATTATATATGATATGCTAACATTTCAAAGCAGAGATTTTAAGAAAGTGAGGAAGCAAGCACTGCAGGTACAAGGGAAGGAATTTCAAAAGGAGGGAGCAGTAAATATGAAGGTACTGAGGTACAAACAAGCTTGCATGCATGCCAGTGTGACTGAAACAGAGTGAATGAGGGCACTGAATAGTTGGGATATAAACAGAGAGACGAGGTGGTGGGGTAGAAGGTGGGGACACAATTGTAGGCCATTATAAGGTCTGGCTTTCACTCTGAGTGAGACTGAAGCCACCACAGGGTTTCGTGCAGAGAGGTGGCATGATATGACCAACGTTTTTAAAAGATCATTCTGGATCCTATGTGGAGCATATCCTGTAAAGAAGCCAGGATAAAAGCAGGAAGACCAGGGAGCATACTGCTGTACCAGTCCCGATGAGTGACAGGTGTGACTTTGATTAGGGTAAGAGCAGGAGGTTGTAAAAAATGGCTAGATACCGGATATGTTTTGAAGATGATGAGATTTAATGGTTGATGAGATGTTTGATTTGCAAAAAGGAGGGCTGTCAAGGATGACTCAGGTTTTTAGCCTAAGGAACTACAAGAATCGAGCTGCTCTTTACTGAGATGGGAAAGACTGACAGAGAAACAGGAGTCTCCTAATAAGGCTTTCTCTCCCAATTTACCCCTTTTAATTCATCCTGCTATAAGATTCATCTGTATTAAAAGTTACTATTATAATTATATTACTGTTGGGTTTAAGAATCTGTATTGGTTTTCCATTGCCTTAACCATCTTGAAGAGATAAACTACTTTCCCTAAAATGAAGAGACCAATAGGTGTTTGGGGGATACAGGTAAGATCAAACATAAAACAATGTGGAAAGTAGCTAAAATGGTCCCCTCCTCATATCCTTTCCTAGTGGGGAAGCAGATGTGGCTGGCAATTACCCAAACTTCATGGATCATTATCTACAGTATAGTCCCAAATTCCTAAGAATGTTAGGGGGTGGAATATGATAATAAAAGTACAGTTGACACTTGAAAAATACGAAGGTTAGGGGCCCTGACCCTCCTGCACCATTGAAAATTGTATATAACTACAGTCAGCCCTCCACATAGGCAGATTTCCAACCGTGGAGTTCAATACAGGTTTGAACTGTGTGGGTCAACTGAACTGCAATCAACTGAAAAAAATCCATGTATAAGTAGACCTGAGCAGTTCAAATCCATGTTTTTCAAGGGTCAACTGTGTGTCATATATGTCATATACCATATTTACCAAGTGCCCTAATATGGCTTATAAGAGTCTTCCTAATCCAACCCCAAATGATCACTCTAGTCTTGCCTCTTCTTCCCCATGTTGCTGCTTTACTGGACCATACATCTCAACATCAGTCCTTTGTGAATACACTTACTTCTGACTAGAATACCCTTCCCTCTGTGTCTACTTGGCTAATAATACCTAGTCATCCTTGGGCCCTCACACTTCTGTAATACTTCCCAAGGAACATTTTCTCTAAATCTGGATTAGAAGCTCCCTTCCACAAAAATCTTGCCTTTCCTCATCCAAGTATTTCTCACACTATATATGTCACCTGCTTACGTGTCTGTATCCCATCTATACTTAAGTTCACAAAGGCAGAGTCCATGTCTATCTTAGTTCCCAATATGCCCCAATCTTGGGTACTTAACACATAAATATTGTTCAAGAAACATTTCCTTAATCGTGTTAAATTTAGAGGATTTAGAAATACGTTGATCTAGAGAAAATGGTTAGTTTATGCTGCAACATGCTGAAGTTGAGTGAAATGGCAAGACACCCAAAGAGAAATGTTCTGTACACAGGTTGAAAAATGGAGCTAAAGCTGGGTTGCGGGATGAGCTAAGGATGCTGAAAATATTAAGACAGGATAAATATAGAGACTGAGAAAACACTGAGCCATCTATTAATATTTGGGTAAAAAGAAAGATACGCATAAAGGAATCGCTGGAAATGTTAAGAGGAACAAAATAGTACAGTAACATAAGAGACCATAAAGAATGAAAATAAGAACATGTGTCAAATGTTCAAGTGAAGTCAAAAAAGATGAAGACAGTTGCTCCACGAGTCACAGGGAGCATGTCTGTTTTACTCATACGGTGTCCAGCACCCAGAGAAAATTAATAAATATTTGTTGAATGAGGTAATTAATGACCAAAAAACCTCACTTACACTGGCCCTGGAACCCTACCTTACAAAAAATAACCTACTTTTGGTAGCTTAAATGGTGAACAGACCAGATTACCCTCACCAGAAAGTCATTAGACAAACCTACAATCAATCTAAAGAAATTGCTAACATAATAACTCATTTCCATTATAGAGTATGTATGAGAATATTCACAAAACAATGACTATGGCACAGATTATTAATTCTAAGAAGTTTCCTGTTGAAAAGAAAGAACTAAACTAAACACTAGATATAAGAGAATACAGTTGTCTTAGGATGAGGTACACCTGTATATACTGAAGGTAAAAGGAAAGATAACAGGGAAGAAAGATTAAGAGAAAAGATTACTTGAGAAAATGGATAATGTGTATGAAAGGAGGTAACAGAGACAGGTGGTAAGTATGAATTAAAAAAGAAGGAATATCACAGAGGTGAAAGAAGTATAGTGGATATGCTAAAGTGAAGAGAAGAGCTAATAATAGCACTGACAGATGGACTCCACATCTCAATAGGTCAATGCATAGTCTTCAGCAATAAAAAAGGAAGATCAGAGAAATTCGGGGCTTTTGAACAAGGAATGATGTTTGGAATAGCTAAGGGAAGTATACCCGGGGGTAAAGATGAGACAGGGAATTACTGACTATGAAATATGAATGAGTGATTGTGAATGAATGCTGGTACCTAGAGGTAAGACATGTTTTCTTATGTTATAGTAATTATGATCCATTGTGCTAGCATTCTACAAAAAAAGACTTAAAAGTAAATAGTTTTTTTTGTTGTTAACTCATATATTATGAACAGAAGGGAAAAATGAGCCTTCAAGTGAAAAATATTTAACCTAATCAAGAATGAACAAACAATGGGGGCAATCACAGAGTTGGCCGTATAAGTTACCTGGTCATATCCGTAAGGCCTCTGCTGTGGTGGCTGCGGTGGTCCAGGCTGTGTTGGTCTATACCCCCCATACTGCTGACCTTGTCCCTGTGGGTAGTTAGGATACTGAGGACCTGGACCACCCTGTGAAGGACCTGCAAAATAATTAACATAAACAAGAGCCCAGATAAAAATATAAGTTCCTAGAACTCTAGAAAGAATTTAAAACTAGGTGTTATACTTTTATATCTAAAATATAAAGGATGGTTCGGTATCGTGTTTTTCTCAAATGCTTTTTGAACTAAATTCCAAAGGTTACAGAAAGAGCACAAATATTGTAAGGATACCACCATGTACCAGATGCTTTGATTCAGTGTAACTACTATTATGCATCAGCCATTAAAAATTTGTATGTCAAAATGAGTAAAAGATTCAGAAGTTGTAAGGCAGGTTAACTCCGTATTATGAAAATTCATCTACCCTCTGTTAAGTTAACCACTATAACCAAGAAGTAAAAGAAAAGGCATGAAGCAAATTTAAATTAAAATATTGAAATGATTTCTGAATAAAGTTTGGGAATCTATGATATTTACTACTGTATGACTCTAGATTTATACTTGCAATCACCAAAAGAATGCTTTATGCTCTGCACCAACAAACTTATTATCACAATATTTTCACACAGAAACTAAAGACTTCAAAAGCCACAGGTTGCATGTGGAAAAACTTGACTCAAAAGTTACAATCTGTGTACCAATCACCTTTAATACTTAATCCATAAAAATGAATTATTTCAAATTTCAGAGATGGCAAAGGCCTAATTTGGCTTGCCAAACAAATACATTTATTTCATAAACTATATTATTGTCTATTATAAAGCATGTTTTACAAAGCATAAGCTGAAAAGCTTTGATACTTGTATTTTCTATCACAGCCTCAAACCTACCATAAAAAAAATTGATTGAAGAGCAAAGTGCCAAAAGAGAACAATAAATTTTCAAGCTTAAATAAATTCCATCAGTCTAGTATTTTATTTAATGATTATACATTCAATTATCAAAACTCTAGAACAAAGTTTGGTAACTGAAGTCTATCAATAAGCAAAATAAGAATTTCTCCTTTAGGGTTCCTGATGTCTAACAAAACAACATTTAGCTACTTAAACCAAAAATACTTAATTTCTTTTATTCTCTTTCCACTGAAAATAGTATTTCTGTTAAATCATTAAGTTTACCTGATTTAGTTACATATTTGTTTCTATGCAAATACAATAAAACCAGAATACTCTATTTATTCAAAGTACAAATATTCAATGGTCATTAAATGGAAATACAATTTGAGAAAAGCAAGAAAGTCTCTGTAAAACCAAGAAATCCATGGAATATTTTTAAAGTCATATCTGGAATTAGGGAACGAGAACTTATCATTTTGGGGACAATGCTTGACTCCCAATATCTAACTGAATTTCAATGCATATGTTGAAGGCACAAGAGAATTTTCAGCCAGATCTTGGTTCTTAGATTTGCTATTACAAGTAGAGAGAGGTGCCATGGTGATAGCACAGCTTAAATCAATGAACAAAACTAATACGGCATTACTGTTATAAGAAAGAGACATGTTAGCAAGAGATGATGTGATATTAATAAACAGCTACTTCAATTTCATTAAAACTGTTATTTTCCTATATCTAAAGTAGTTACAGTAGCCTGAAATTTAAGACTGAGGTATCAGGTCCTTATCATTTCCCATTCCTTATCCAATAAAGTTATTTAAAGTCAGATATCCAGCTAGTAGATATGATAGTGAACATATAATAGGAAAATATAGCTAAAATTTCCCCAAACTCTGTAAGATACAGGGCTGCATTAAATATACCCCTGGGAATGTGTATGTTGATACTTAACTAGAGAATGACAAAAACATTTCTTTATGCATTCTGAATAGATCACATTTGTAGTTTAAAAATCAGTGTTACTTTTCACAGTAATAGTCATTAGTTTTCAAAACAAATTTGCTAAGTGGATTATGTAGATATGGTTTGTAATCAACCAATTCATCAATTTTCCAAGCACATACAAAAGTACTGGCTGGTCATGAATGCCAAATAGGTTTAAGAATTCATATTTCTTGTCTTTTATATGGCTACATGGCACACTATGGTCAGTGAACCATCTCTAGTTTACTAGTTTCTTTTTAAACTGATTAATAGTTTATCTAAGAACATTTTAAATAAACACTCTAATAACAGACTAAGCTAAAATTGTGAATTTTCAGAAATGATCAACATCCACTTCCATATTTCAAAACATTAGTCATCAGGTTTTGGGGGGACAAAACTAAACTGCAGTAAGTTATTACCGTAGCCCTGCTGCTGTCCTGGGTAGCCCTGCTGCCCTGGGTACTGCTGTTGCTGGGGCGGATATCCCTGTTGAGGGGGTGGTCCTTGGTAAGCATCTTGCTGTTGGCCATACTGTGAATTTCCTACAGGATAATTGGAGAAGAGAAAAAAAAACTGAGAAGTTTGCTTAATTAAATTTTTCCTCTAAGATGCATAGCCAACAACACAAGAACAAAATAAAATGCCATATTGATTTTTAAAAGTTAACAAAACAAAGAAAAAACTCAAACCAAACAGAAGGATTTCGGCCAAACAAACTGCAGTTAAAGCCAATTTTGCAAGGTTGAACTGCAGCATTTTCAGCGTCTCTGCCATACGAGCATTACATTTACTGGAACATCACAGTCATAAGATCATGACTATGCTAAATAAAATAAAAAAGACAAAATTAAAGACAGCTACAAGAGCACACACTAGCTACACAAGATCAGCAAGCTGTTTCCTAAAGGTACTATACTTATATGTGAAATTATACATATGTAAACACACACAAGAAAAAAAATTGGGTTGATGGATTTATGTTCAAATAGAAAATTTCCACTGAGGAAAAAATTATTTTTAAATGTTTTAGTCTTTTTATTGTTGTTAGAAATGGAAAGTCATGGTTATACATTTTAAATATTTGTAAGGAAATGATTTTGATTGCTCTGGGCTCCCTCTAACTTTCAAGACAGCCAGCAAACTATTATTCTACAAGAGCTTTGCATGGGTAGAAGTTGTCTTATGCAAGAATTTTCATTCCTTTAGAAGGGGATATATATGTGTATGTGTGTGAAGGTATATAGATACCTCCTTCGTAGTAATGTTGTGAGGAATCCTCATAAGGCCTATCGTAGCCTTGTTCAGGATACGACGGTTGCTGATAACCGTAATCATTATGACCTACATCAATTCGACAAGAGACAGGAAGAAACGTTAATGGCCACTGAGTGAAAACCCTAAATATATTTAAACTTTCAGATAAAACTGAAAAAAAGAAAAAGAAATGGAAATACATAAAAAATAATTTCAATTGCATTAGCCAAATATTTACCAATGTGATTGTTTTCATATTGATAAAGTGCAAATTTTTTTAAAGCAAAAAACAATAGCTTTAGAAACATTACACTTAGAATTAAATCTGATAATCTTCATGAGGAGGGAAAAAAACTTTATCTTCCATTTTTTTTAAAGAGAATGAAAGTATTTAGGCCTTTTACATGTAAATAACTTGAATCAAATTAGAATGAACAAAGGAAGCAATTATCATATTTTCTCAAACACCTGTTCAGCTGGTCGCCAATTCCACAGCATATGCTAAACAATGCAAAATATAAAAGAACTCCATAAGTTTTTTCCCCTGAAAAAAACTGAAACAAATTTTTCACACTCTATTTAATAAAATATATGTATCTCAAAATATTTTCAGATGTAAAAATATATTGCTTAATGCTACCATTCTAGAAGCCTTTAATATTTCTAGAGTAATATAAATATACACTTTCATAAAATTAGTATTATGTGAAGTGCTAGAGTACACCTTTAGTTTTAAGACATGATAAATTTCAACTACAAGATGACTGGACTTTAATGAAAATCAATATTCTCATCCTTTTTAACTAAGTTGCACAAAGAAAATGCAGGAAACAACCTTTCAGGTAGCTACAATCTAAACTACATTTTAGAAGAAGAAATACAGTTATGAATAAATGCTATCGTTATACTCAGTGCTCTAATATTCCAATGGTCCCAAACCACCTCATAAATATCTACATTAAGGGTTGGCAAACTGTGGCCTGCAGTGTAAATATGGCCAGTGGCCTGTTTTTGTAAAGAAAGTTTTACTGAAACAGTCATGCCCACTCACATTTTCTATAGCTGTTTTCATACAAGAATTCAGTAGTTGAGACCAAGATCATATGGCACACAAAGACTCAAATATTTACTCTCTGGCCCTTTATAGAAAAAAGTTTGCCAACTCCTAATGTACATATTTATGGGCATAATATCTAAATATAGTAAGAAAATATTCAATGCTGTCTAAGAAAATTAATTATTGTTATGTTATAAATACTCTACGTAAATGTCAATGTCAAATATATTAATACACATTTGCAAAAATGATACCATTTAAATTTTTAAATCCCCTGCTGTAGTAAGATGAATTATTTATAGTAACCTTAAAATTCTGAAATTTACAAAAATTACATTTCTATCTATTTTAAATAAAAAGATCCTATTTATAACAATATAAATTTCACATTTCAGGAAATAATCAGACAAAAATATCAGTGTCAAATTCAACTCAATTACTTAAATCATATTTTAAAAATTAAACCATTTACATTTAGCAGACTTCGTAATATGTAAAATTTAACAACCTAGATTTCACCTTTTAAAAATACCTACATATATAAACTTACTGGTTTTTCATTTAAAAGAAAGTCTTAATACAATGTCTACATGTGAAAAAAAGCCCACCATCTGAATAATTCAGGACAAGAAAACCTAAGTAAAACAGGTTTTCTAACCGGAATTTTTCATACGTATCATTACTATCACTAACATTTATTGTATGCAAAATTCTATAGGTGTTTGCTCTGCCTCTACAGGCATAGACTACAGTGAAACCAATGTCCTTATAGTGATGTACTTTTATGCTTTATACACTGATGAAAAATGGCAGGCAAAATGAGTTTTTAAATACACCAAATTAGATGTTCTTGCTAGCTTACATTAGTTTCTAGTCAATGGTCCCAACACTTTAGCTTTAAATTCTTAGTTTCCCCAAGTTTCTCTGTTAAGTGGTTTACCTTAAATACACCAAGAAACCTTACTATATAAATGAAGACTTTGGCAAATCCTTTCATAACAAATCATTTTGTAAAGTGACTAACCACCTCTAATTTATCAGTTTTACATGTTTGGATAGTTTTTTCCTTTACCATTGTATTATAAATTTTTCACACATACAGAAAATCTAAAAGGACTGACCTGTACAAGTGAAAGCCTACTTGGATGCTTGGATTGTTACTAAGTGTAGCAACATCTTTACTAACCACTTTTTTCACAAGCCATCTTCCTACTAAAAATACATACCCCATTACACTAAATCACTAAAATTAAAATCTGGTTTCCAAATGCCTTTCCTATTCTACTAACTCTATGTGCAACTATATTATGGATATAATTTAGCTTTCAAATTTTTCTCAAATGCAAATGTATGCAAAACATCATTTTTTAAGACGTATGCAACATTAAAATGATGAAACATGAGGAAAAAAACTCAAGAAATTCTTTGTATTTATACAGTGCATAAAAGTAAACCAATAGATGAACTTCACGGTATGTGAATCATCACAATAAAGCTGTTATTTTAGAAAAATAAATCAGAAACATTGGCATTGGTTCAAAAGAACAATTCCAAATATAAAAGGATCCTCTTTTATATAATAAAGGATTCCAATGACAGAACATGATTCCTGATGGTACTAATACAGAATATCTAAACAAAATATGCTTGGAAAGAGATTATGAACTAATACTATCATTAGTGCTTTAGATTACTAAAGTGTTCTAAGTTTAGAAGAAACATAGTGTTAGTTTCTTCATCCACATTAAAATGTTTTGAACAGCTGTCTACATCAATATTGGACAGGGATAGAAAATGGGAAAGTTAACAGTAGGAGAGATTACCATCAGGGTAATATTGCTGGTTCATGCCTTCTGGAGGACCTTGTCCGCCATGACTGTATTGGTCCCCATAATAGTCTTCCTGGCCTGAGTATTGCTGTGGTGGGCCTGAAAAACCACAACCAGTCAAGATGTAAACAATTTGTTCTCTAGGTCATCAAAGACTTTCAATTTGTTCTCTAGGTCATCAAAGACTTTCGTTCTAATCTGATGTTATGAGAGATTATTTCTCAGCTGTAGATTCCCCTCCCAGGCTTTGGCATTTCATATACTTTTAACTATACACACACACACACACACACACACACACACACACTTACACATAAACAGCCAACACCACACACCACATTTCACAAAAATTAATGTTAAGATTATACATGCAATATCAAACAATACCAACTCAAAAAAGAAAACACTAACTTATTATAAAGAGGGTCAAACTAGTAGAAAATTTTCTTTTTCTTTCGATATTAGAGCAGTTTGAAATAAATTGTTTCTAATCATATATTTAGTAACTTCTCAAAAGTAAAACAGTATTTTCTGCTGTAAATTAGCTTTTGATATAAAATTTTATGATGTAATCTTTTCCCAGAATAAAGAAAGCTGTATACCAGGAAGTTCCTATTCAATCCATATATATATATATGCCCTAAAAAATTTTACATATATATATATATATATATATATATATATATATATATATATATATACACACACACACACACACACACACACATATATATATAAATAAAATTTTAAAAAGAGAGAAACCCTGACTATGGCTAGTTCATTAAAATGTAAAGCCTTTCAACTACTCATTTATATTAAGCAGGACATTTTCCAAATGGAAGCTTACCCTGTTGAGGTGGTCTATAGGGAGGAATCTGTCTCTGACCCATCATATGATTGCCTTGGTTAACTTGACCCATCATTCCCATAGGAGGTTGCTGGCCTTGGTAATGCTGCCCACCTCCCTGCGGCATATTGTATTGTTGTGAAGGAGGCTGCTGATGCATCATTGGACCTGAAAATATAAAAAACATTATGCACATGATTTTTTTTATATATAATTTTAACATCTTTAAAGAAATACAAAAATTTATCATATAATCCCCAAAATATATATCATTCATTGTAATAAAAATTGACTTCAAGTAATAAAAATAAATCTTTGAATTAAAGTCCACATGCCTAGAGTAATCTGCAAACAAGGGAAAACAACAGATCCATGATAGGTGATCTGAAATCCACCGGAGTATTCTAATAATTTTTTAAAAAACTAGATACAATATATGAACATCCTAAAAATATGCATTTTTCATTATGTACCATATATTTTATCTGTACAACCTTTCTAGAAAACAGAATCCTTATGCCACACAAAATACACCAAAACAAACCAAACTTCATAAAAATCACACAGCAAATCAGTCAAACAAAGAGAAAAATCTAATTTCTGGATATCGATTTTTTTTCCTTTTCAATGCCACTCATTATATAACGGTCGATAGGAAAACTGCACAAACACGTATAACTATATATAGACGTTTGCAGAACTTCCTAAACTTTCATTTTAGACAAAAGTTTAAAGGATGTTCTTTCTGTTTTCCAACTGTAAGATTTATAAACTAAAAAGGTCTTCCAGAAATCAAGGGCTGTAGTGCTTCTTAATAAGTTCTAACATACAGACAATCAAAAACACCTAGGCAGAGAACTATTAATATGCCATAGACTCCGAAATCAGAACTACGCAGTTTCCAAAGTGAGCAATACCTAAGTAGCCAAACTACCTCTGCTATAGCATCACATTGGCAACAGTAGAAATATATCACACGAAATAATCAACAATAGCCATAAAGTTCTGTGTTACCAGCTAACTATTAAACAGTTCCTCAAAGATTCACTCGGCCAAGATATGATATGCGGAGTTCATCATTATAACCATTACTGCCTCAGAAGTATGTATGAGTCATCTCCAGTTTACTATTTAAATAGCTACACACTCCCCTTTTACTTACTTGAGGACAGTTTAAGAAATACAAAAGGAAGGACTAGAATCTAGAAAAGTTTACAGGCAAAATTGCCCAGATGAGCCAAAGCTCATTCTTAAATAAAAAATTCAAACAAAAGACACTCACTTCTTTAAATATATCACTGACCTAAAATAGCAGCAACAACGTAAACAGAAAGAATTCAACTCTTCCAATTTGAAGCACTGTATTATCTATAGAAGTAATTTATCAGACCTCTTTTTCTTCTATTTACGTTCTACTGGTCTACTACTTTTCAAATTCCTTTTGCCTAATTTTATCACCAATATCCGCCTTCAAAGTTTCCTCTGGGATTTTTCTTTCAACAAGGAAACGAACTCTTAATAGTTGGGAGAAGGTGACTCAGTGGAGAGTGGAGGGGAAGAGAAGTTAACATTAAATGCACTTAACTGCCAGACATACTTTCAACATTTATTTCATGTAAACTATTAACAACTACCATAGGTAAGGATCCTATTTTTTAAGGTTTTACCCAAGGAATCCAAAGATCAAGATTATGTAGTCAATAGGTATCAACTGGGAATAAGACAAACCCAAGTCTGATTTCAAAGCACGTTTATTCCAGTGTTCTTCACTGTCTCTACTTATGCTATAGCAAATCTAGTAGTTCAGAAGCAAATTATCCAACAAAAAACTTTCCAAAACACTAACTAGTTTAACTAAAAATTAATTTTTAAAATACATTTTTTATGTAATGAAGTACTGAAAACTAGCATGTATAATTTAATAGACAGCATGATTGGGCATTTGTGTAAATGAAGGTGTCTTTCTTCTCCAACACTGATTAATGACCTCTTGTCTTAACAGAATATAACTATAAAACTAAGGCGTATAATATGCATTAGAACCAAAATTAAAAATAAAGGAAGAAAGCAAAAACATAATGGCCAGGGGGAAATCCAAAAGGATATAACAACAAAAAAATTCTAAGCTTTGCTCTAAAGTAGAGAAGTATTTCTAGCATAAGCCCTAGATGGAAAAGACCATGGCACTTGTGCTTTATCTTTTGGGACTATCAGCAGTTCCAATCCCAAAGAGTTCAATTACCACCCTTCCTTTATTCTTCGTCACTTCTCTCCCTCTGAGCATTCTCAGCATCATTCAGGATCAAGCTTAAACTCACAGAGAATGGAGGGGGATAGCAGTGTTAAACACAGTGCTTTTCATTTCATCTTTTTCCTTGAAGCTCTATCTATCAAAATAAAAATTATGACTTCAATTCTGACTGTTTAGGAAGCATATTGTTTTCTTTATGATAATGAAATATGCTACACTGGCAAATGTGTATTATCCCTTGAGATACCAATGAAAATCAGAGAGCTCAATCTCAAAAGGTTACCCCAAAATAGGTTCTAAAAACTTGTACTACAGTGAAGATTACAAATAAGTCTATTATAACATTTTCTACAAACAATAACATCACACATTACTATATGCTTAAAGGTTATTCTTCATCTTGTATATAAATAATTTTGATGCCAAGCTGCACACTACAAAGTGTGATATTACATATGCAAAGGTACTACTACTATCTTAATTATCTACAATGTTTTTGTAAAAGTGTTTTGAAAGGGCATATAACAAATGTTCATCATCACATTATTTCTTCCCATTTTGAGTTTTCAACTCTAACAGATATTCTATGGAAACATCGTATATCTGAAACACATGTAAAATATTCCCAAATCACCCTATTTCACATTA
This sequence comes from Rhinolophus sinicus, assembly GCF_036562045.2. Taxonomy (NCBI): domain Eukaryota; kingdom Metazoa; phylum Chordata; class Mammalia; order Chiroptera; family Rhinolophidae; genus Rhinolophus; species Rhinolophus sinicus. The sequence continues at coordinate 38,096,033 of NC_133758.1, read as the reverse complement.
CTGGAATTCTTTGCTCCAATGAGACAGTTAATACTTAGTTGTATCTTAGTTACTTAAGAAGAATTTTTTTAACTAATATTAAGTTTTAATTAATCTGTAAAGAATTGAGAATTATATAATTTTAAAAAATTCTATATACATATACGCATATATATTCACATTTTCAGATGCAAACCAATACACTAAAACTATAAATCGTATCATTAATCTATGAATTATTTTAAATAAAGGTTAAAAATGACAGTTAACAGTTAATGAGCACTTATTATGGGCCAGGCTTACTACACTAGAGCTTTATGTATTTATCCTCCCCAAACCCTATGAAACAGTATTATCAACTTGACATTACAGGTAAGAAAATTTAAGGCTTCAAATACATGGTGATGGAAGGAGAACTGACTCTGGGTGGTGAACACACACTGTGATTTATAGATGATGTATTACAGAATTGTACACCTGAAATCTATGTAACTTTTACTGACAATTGTCACCCCAATAAACTTTAATTAAAAAAAGAAAATTTAAGTCTTACAAGCATTAAGAATCTTACCTAAAGTTGCATAACTAGTAAATGGTGAGAACTATAAAACCATGGTCTTAAACACCATGTGCATCTCCTCTACAAAGTCACATCAGACTTCTCTAATGTATACCTCCCAGGAAAACAGTTCTATGTCATATTATCTCTATAATATAAAAATCCTAAAATATAAGAAATTCCTTCACCCCACCTATATCTATGTTTTAAGAATTAGATTATGAAACTGTGTAGATAATACCCTCTTCAAGCCTATTTTCTCATTCATATTTCATCATCTACTGCTCACATTTTACTACCTGTTCCTTAACCATTTAATCTCAAAGTAAACCATTTAATCTCAAAATTTACAGCTCTCACTTAAAGGTATTACTAACAGTTTTATTCCAAGACAGAAAAATCTCTGTATTCCAGCAAACTCAATTAGCTAGCTCTCTACCTTTTAAATAGCCATTTAAAATGAATAGAACTCTTTACTTACCTAAAACATACAGCCGTCCTCATCAAGAGTTTTAAATAGTTCATAAAAAGACGTATAGATACAATACAATACCAAAGATAAAAGAACAGCCAAGTCATGAAGAAAACCCTAGAAGCTTAGTAAAGTCATGTTCTATAACTAGTACAAAATTAGTTGAGTTTCCAAGCAACCAATGAAAAAATAGAACCATGACAGATTTTAGATAATAAAAAGAGTAACAGTTCATTAACAGATACAAACTTTTTTGTAACATGAAAGTTTTAGAGAAATTCTCATGAATATTAAAAAGTATTAAAACATTAATAGTATAACTTTTGTTTTGTCATTTCTTTCTTTAGTAACACAGACCATCCTTATATGTAGTTCCTTATATTAACCATTTTTTAAAGCTGTGACTTTCAGCTGTGGGCAAGATTTTGTCCCCCTAAGGACATTTAGCAAAGTCTGGAGATTATTTTGGTTGCCACAACTGGCTACTGCCACCTAGCGGGTACAGGACAGAAATACTGCGGAATATCTCACCTTGCACAGGACAAGCCCCCACAACAAATCACTCAGCTCATCATGGCAATAAGTGCCAAGTTAAGAAATCCTGTATCTCAAGGGCATAATTTTACATCATAGGCATCTCTACAAATTAGTTTGGGATTTAGATTATGTATGTAGCTTTCTGGTGATTTGAAAATTGGAAAAAGGATGTGTTGTGACTTAATGAATTCAGCAAAATAAAAGACTATACAATTTCTTAGAGTAAGACAACCTCTCATATAATTTCTACTATGTAATAAATAATAGTAATTCAAAAACGAAGTCACTGCTAAATATCTATTGTAGACTGAAAGGCACTCCAAATGCTCTAGGTTTATGTGGCACAAGTGACTATCTGCTGTGGAAGTAAATATCCTATCTTGCCCAAGGAGAAAGCCATGGAGATGGGCTACATTAGAACGTATAGCCTGGTTTCACTTAGCATGGAAGCTGAAAAGTTATGAACCATCTGACTCAAAAGAAATTATCCAGTCCAGAAAAAATTCTGAGGGAATGGACTACAAATAAGCATGACTTAAAATATTTGTTAAAATGTAATTCATAAAATTTACTCCTAGCGATTCTGGTTTAGCAGGCATAGGGTGGGACAGACAAATCTTATTTTAACAAGTACTCCAGATGATTCTGAGCCAGAGAATCCTAGAACCACACACTGACATAGAGTTCTAAGGGAAAAAATAACCAATTAATCTCTTTTACCATAAAACAAGCTAGATTACAGTTCATATAAAACATTTAAAATTGGAGGGCTGCTTCCCATAGGGAAGCACTTAGGATATTAGCTACAAAATGAACCCTAAGGGTTGTGTGTTACAAATATAACCAAAACTCACTGAACGATACACTTAATTTTTGTGCATTTCATTCAATATAAATGTTACCTGACGAAAAAAATAAAAATTAAAAAATGTTGAACTCTAATAATATGCAGACTAAATAAAGTATTATGGGTAAAGTGTACAAATATCTGCAAATTACTCTGAAATGTATTTTGAAAAATAAGAGTCACTGATGAATGAGTAGATGGGCAGACGGATGGATAATAAACAAATTTAAGAAAATATTAACTGTAGAATACAAGTAGCAAATATACAAGTACAATTCCTTCAACTTTTCTGTATGTTTGAAACTTTACATAATAAAATATTGGGATAAAATTTTTAAATTAACCCTAGAAGAATATATAAAAACTTCTCAAAACTCTACAGTAAAAAAACAAACAATCCAACTAGAAAATGGGCAAAAGACATGAAGAGATATTTCAATGAAGAAGATACATAATGGTAAATAAGCACATGAAAAGATGTTTAGTATCAGTAGCCATTAGAGAAATATAAATTAAGACCACAAGGAGGTATCACTACACATTTTTAGAATGCCTAACATAAAAAAATATTGGCAATACCAAATGTTGACAAGGATTTGGAGAAAGGAGATCTTTCATACCTTGCTGGTGGGATTGATTGTAAAATGGTACAGCTACTTTGGTAAGTCAGTTTGGCAGTTTCTAAAAACACTAAATATATATTTACCATATGACCCAGCAATTGCACTCTTGGCTATTTATCCCAGAGAAATGAAAACTTACGTCCAAATAAAAACATGAGCATGTACACAATTATTCACAGCACCTTTATTTGTAAAAGCCAAAAACTGGAAACCAAAATGTCCCTCATAGGTGAACGGTTAAACAAACTGTAGTACATCCATACCATGGAATACTCCTCAGCAATGAAAAGGAATGACCCAATGATACAAGCAACAACTTAAGATATAAATTATGCTGAGTAAAAAAAGCCAATTTGACAAGGTCACATATTGTCTGATTCCATTTATATAACACTCTGAAAATGATAAAATTATACAAATGGAAAGAAGAGTAACAGTGCATGCCAGGGATTACAGATGGTTGAAGGGAGGACACAGGATCTCTGTATTACCTTTGCAACTTCCTATAAACCTATAATGATTTCAAAATAAAAAGTTTTTAAAAATGAAACTGAATTTATAACCTGTTGACTAGAAACGCATCTGGATTTTGTCTCCTAAACCCAAAAGGTTTTGGTATAACTGACAATCATCTGTTTTACCTGACAGTAACTGACAGTTCCTTTTTTGGTTCATTCATGAAATAACAGCTGATGGATGACAATACCATAGAGAAGGATACTAGTTTTCTAATTTGTTAAGGCCAGGAGGAAATCTAACTAATCTACCAGTCAACAAACAGGATAAAGAAATGATGAACACAGACACAGTTCCTGACTCCATAGAACTTAAGAGTCTAGGGAAAAATAATTAAACAGGTATTTACAAATAATTATGTAATTACAAGTATTCAAACTGCTGCTACAAAGAACCTAAGTAAAGGCTACTTAACTTTACATAAGTGAAGTAGACTGTACCTTGTCTATGGAGTAATGTAAAACTTACCAGAGCAAGATTATAGGTGATTTTTTATTTTATGCTCCATGTTTTCCCCATTTTCCAGATTTTTCATGTTAAATATTATTTTTATAACCAAAAAACGTCATCATTGGGGGAAAAAATTACAAACTTGAAAAACTCATCCAATGTGGCAATATTAATCAAATGTATGGACAAAACATCTGGTCTAAACTATAATGTAGCTGCACACCCCTAAAACCGTAACAAACAGAAACCTGCTATACTAGCAATATTAGGTAGATTTTCCAATTTAACAGTGAAGAGAGATGAGTGTACTGGTATACAATGTGCCTTCTTATAGCAGACTTAACAGTGTAAGTTAGCAGAACACTTTATTACTATTTTTAAACAATCAAAATGATAAATTGTAAATGTATGAGATATCTGTCCCTGGGATTAATTTCAGATTCCTAAATTACAATATGAGATATCTGTCCCTGGGATTAATTTCAGATTCTTAAATTACAATGACAAGATTTTCAGATGAGTTACTTTTATTCCCCTTAATTTCATTTTCAAAGTTGAGAAAGGGAAGCGAGGCTAAAAATCTACTTCAAAACGATCAGAATAAATGCATCTAGAATTTGACTTACAATGCTGTGTAGATACTACCACATCACCAGTTAGTTCCCAAATATGTCACCTAATTAATTAGTAACTATTAAAATAATAATTAAATAATTGCCACTTAATTGTTCCTTCTTAAAACAAAATTTTCACCATTAGACTTTTCCCGTTTTTCTGTCACTTGACAGAGGTTTAATCTAAGAAATACAACAAATATTTCTTTTGCATGACTAATAAATCTCATTATTAAAAATGGTCATTAGGGCTGGCCCGGTGGCTCAGGTGGTTAGAGCTCCATGCTCCTAACTCCGAAGGCTGCCGGTTTGATTCCCACATGGGCCAGTGGGCTCTCAACCACAAGGTTGCCGGTTCAATTCCTCGAGTCCCACAAGGGATGGTGGGCTGCACCCCTGCAACTAAGATTGAACACGGCACCTTGAGCTGAGCTGCCTCCTGGATGGCTCAGTTGGTTGGAGCGCGGGCTTTCAACCACAAGGTTGCCAGTTCGTTCGATCCGTCGAGTCCCACAAGGGATGGTGGGCTGTGCCCCCTGCAACTAGCAACGGCAATTGGACCTGGAGCTGAGCTGCGCCCTCCACAACTAAGACTGAAAGGACAACAACTTGAAGCTGAATGGCACCCTCCACAAGTAAGATTAAAAGGACAACAACTTGACTTGGAAAAAAGTCCTGGAAGTACACACTGTTCCCCAATAAAGTCCTGTTCCCCTTCCCCAATAAAATCTTTAAAAAAAAAAACAAAAACGGTGATTAGCTTTAATACTTTTCTAGTATCTCTTTTATACCGAAATATGTATGTCTATAGAGATAATCAGAAGATTTTAATATTTTGTTTTTAACTCAAAGAATAGGTAATAATATCTCAACAAATGTTAAAAGAAATTTTTAAAAGTCAAGAGTGTTTCTTCTTATAAATTTTTGGGATTTTCCAAGCTTTTAAGGACAATATTTACAATGTAGTCTCCTTTAATTTCTTCCACAAATTCAAAAAAGCAGAAAAATTTTAATGTAAAATATGTAGTTCATTTTTGTAAACTAGCTAAGAAAATGTTTTATAATGAAATAAATATTAAAACTTCAATAAAACTTTCATGATGCTAAAGTTTTTTTTTTAATTCAACACGTACATAAATTATTTTTATAAGAAATTCATATGATTAGGAAAGGGGATATTGCTAGAAACTAGCATAATTTTCTTTTTCTTTCTTTCTTTTTTTTTTGTTTTGGTAATTGTAATTTTCTTTGGTCTTCTTTGATTCTGAAATATCAAAATTTAACTGGAAGTTTATTTGTCCTGAAGAGATTGTTAAAACATTGAAAATTTCCACCATAGTCTCTCTTTGAAAAGTAACTTTTTTTCCTTTAAATCAGATCCCTACAGTCATTTTCTGTGCAGTGTATGTACAGTGTATTTTGTATTACAAAATTCATAATTATGAGAACAAAGCAAAAAAAGATAACTACCATAGTGAAAGAAAAAAATTTATACATAAGCACAAAATACAACATTTTTAAAAAGAATAGTTGATCCCTAAGTTTAGAATGAAAAATTCCTATAAATACCTCAACTTCTTTCTCCAAAAAAGAGTAACTATTTTTTTTCTACATGGACATTGCTGCAAGCTTTATTTTTCCTTCTTCAAATCTTATGATGTCATATCAAACTATGCTGCAGCAACACTTTTTGTGTACACCCTAACTTTTCTTAACTAGTTTCTAAGTATGCCATCATTATTATAGTTGTTATCCAAATTATTATCAATTTTCTTGCTCTCTCTCCTGGAAACCATATATATATGGAGAGACATCTGAACTCCATTCTGACCTAGCACTGACTGGATCTTGCTATTGTTTTGAATCTTTAATTGACCTAATAAAAAAATATTCTATTGTGGGCACTAAACATCTTTGGGAAAAAAAATGGAGCAAGCACCAATTTTGTGACGCTATATTCACTGACAATTTATTCTATTATGTCCCTTTGTTTTCAGTGGATCTCATCAAAATTATAGAAAATATCTGTATTAATATTGAAAAATTAGATTATTGTATAAGGTTAACATTAATTTCCTTTATCTGGGTTCACTGTAGTGATCTGTGTTTCATAATCAAGATCTATAAAATTTTATTGCAAATACATTAAATCTATCTTATATTCTTAACCTCACCACATTTTTGTAATTGAAATAGCTTTAGGCTGGCAATATGCCAAATGTTTTAACAGGCAATTAGCAGAACAGAGCACCACTTACTGGTTTTTAGTTATTAGTCACAAGAATACTTAAAAGAGAAACATGATAACAATTTGATTCTCTGAGATTGGTAATAAACTTTAACAGACCTCACACAAGTCTAATACAAGAATATAGAAGCACCTCCATTAAACATTCTAATAACAAATTATGTTACAATTACCTTTTAATGTTGAAACACAACATCAAAAAACATCTGTATAAATCAAGGGACATTAATATAAATTAATATAGTCTTAATGAGTAAAATGAACCACAGAGTAGATGTTTTGTAAGGAGCTGTACTTGCAACAATAAAATTATATTTTCAATTTTCTAGCTTTAAACCCAATGTATGGTTATTCATTTATTAGTTTTTTAAATCCAAAAATATAGACCCTCAAATAAACTGCCCAAAAGACAAAAATAAATAAACTTAAAAAGCTAAATTAAGCAATTTCTAAATGTCAAAAAATTATTTTAAGCTGGTTTCAAACTCAACGTTCCTTTTTTATAGGTATAAAATCTCCCTTCAAACTTCTATTTTTATGCATCAGCTAACAACTTGAGAAACTTTATTTTCAAAAGCTGACATAGCATTCTAGTTAAGAAAACACAAAGCTTATTTACCTTGGTTTGGCTGCATATTCATATTTGGTCTGGGGCCATAGTTTCCCATTGGTTGCCCTTGACTCATTGTCATCTGATTCTGTACTGGCATGCTCTGTGATGATGGCACGGAATGGTTGTAACCTCCCATAGATCCATGGCTACTTGAAGGCATGTTCATGGAACTGTTTGTCATATTGAGTTGATTGGGACCAGGTCCCTGCATAGGCATATGGTTAGGTCCTTTGAAGAAAAGTGATCAGAAGCAAAATATGAAAGTTAAACAGATGGTCTATAGAGAAATATCTTTATAAAGTTTTTTATTTTTGCATTACCGTAATAATACCAAACAATAACTTGAGTATTTATCAATAGCAAACAAAGAAAGTGTTTTACATGAATGATTAGCAAATACTGTGAGGTGGTTATTATTCCTATTTTACAGATTAAAGTAAATGCTTTTGAAAAGCCAGGAACATTCTGAAAAACCAGAGTAATGAGGAAGTACTAGCTTTATAAGACAACAAAACATAAAGCTGGAGTACTTAAAAGTGTGTAGTATTAGCACATAAATAAATTACAGATCAGTGAACCCAGAGCAAAGTCTAAAAACAGGCCCAAATGCATAATTTAGTAAATGATTATAGAGGTGGTATTAAGCATCAGTGGGTAAAAGAAAGATAATTCAATAAACGGTGTTGTGACAAATGAGTAGTCATCTGGAAAAAAACAAGTTGGATCCCTACCACATTACTTCCACCTAAACTAATTCCAGATGAATAAAAAAACCTAAACATTAAAAAAGAAGAAAAAGAAAAAGAAGAGAAAATTTCAGAATTTTTAAAATAATCTTGGAGTGCAAGGGCCTGCTTAAATTAAGCATGCCAGAAAATCCAGGGCCATAAGATTGATAAACTAGACTACATGAAAATAAAAAATTTGAATAAGAAAAAAAATTAAATAAAAAAATATACTGGGAAAAAATTGTTTATAAGACATATATATTACAGACCAAACTAGTTACTTAACACATAATGTAAATAAAAGACTGCCAACAGAAAAAGAGCAAAGGACATGAGTGACCAGTTCACACAAAAAATTATAAAAGGGGTCATAAACATGGGAAGACTGCTTGCTTCGCTTATAATACAAAAAGGCAAGTTAAAACTATGAGGCCCATTTTCATCTTTCAGATTCGCAAAGATCAAAAGTTTGATCCAATTACACTATGAAGAAAGAAGTACTTTCATACATTGTTCACAGAATATACAAATAAGTACTATTTTTTTATGTACAGCAATTTGGCAATGCCTATCATATGTTAAAAAGAATATAGCTTTAACTCAGCAATTTCAGTTCTTGGAATTTATCCTATAAATAAATATACAAGTTTTTGTGTGCATATGTATACAGATGCAAAATTGTGTTTGTTTACTTAGTTATATATATTTTACAGGCATATTCAAGCAGCATAATTTTTAATACCAAATGACTAGAAACAACCTATACTTCTATCATAAGGGAACTGCTCAAATAAATTAGAAGCATCCATAAAAAGAATGCAACAATGTCACCAATTAAAAAAAAAAAAAATGAGGCAGCTCTTTATACACTGAGTGGTCTCCAAAATATATCTTTATATACTCATGATCTCCCAAGACACACCTTTAATGGGGGAAAAAATGATATATAATACTAATGTATGCTACTTTTTTGTTTTTAAAAAAAGAGTAAGAAGACAAAAGAATATATATCCTTAAAATATGTAAAACACACATACACGTTTTATATACAGAAAATCTCTCTTGAAGGAGAACTAGACACCAATGACAGGAAGTGTCTGGAGAGGTGAAGGTTTGTATACATTTTGGTACTTTTCGATTTTGGTACTATATGCATTTACTCTCTCGTCTTTTTTAAAAAAAAATTCAGTTAACTTTTTTCGAAAGGGAAACTGAGATTGAGAGGTTGTCTGACCAAGATTAAACAGTATATAAATAGCTCTACAACTTAGATTATAAAATATTAAAAACAAAATTAAAATAGTAAATGTAAAGCATATATATTAATTTGTGTACAAAACAGTTAACGAAATGCTATAAGGAACTTATTAAAAAAAGAAAATATAAGTAACTAGACTTTCAATTTCTCCTACACCTAACTATAACTATCGTGTTTCCCCGAAAATAAGACCTAGCCAGACAATCAGCTCTAATGCATCTTGTGTAACAGAAATTAACGTAAGACCCCGGTCTTATGTAAGACCGGGGTCTTATGGTAAAACAAGACCGGATCTTATATTAATTTTTGCTCCACAAGATGCATTATAGCTGACTGTTCGGCTAGGTCTTATTTTTGGGAAAACATGGTATCTATAAATTGTTTTGGAAGCTCTACAGTATTTTGGACAACCTAGGTTCTAACTGATTAAAAATCTCTGGCTTATAAAGAACATAACTATTCCAGGTGACCTTACACAAAAAATAAAATATCATGTTAACAGTAATTATATTGCTGCTAAACTGTTTCTTCAGCCTTAGGCTTGAATGTTATATGGACAAGTTAAGTCAAAATCTTAATTAAAGGTACCACCATAAAAAAAAAAACTCACAAAACTTCTAACTTGCTAACTTGTATAATTACTACCCTTCCAGTTTTACAAAGTTGTGTCCTGATAAGCTAAATGTGGATTCAGCAAGAAGATTCCTCCTGGCTACAACCTGACAAGTAGTTATGTCTTTAATCCTACTTCCATACTACTGTGGGCCACTGACTGGGGCAAGCTTTAGCAGAAAATAGAAGATAACCACTGAAACACCATGGCCCTTCTAACTGATCAATCACACAACAATCTTCTATGAAGCAGGCTACTTGGCCTCTTGCTCTGTGCTCTTTAGCTTGGTTGTCTACACTCATTGTCCCTGGACACCAATGCTATCAACCAATACAATCAGCTAAGATGAAACTATCCTAAGGATGCTAATTACTAATTTTAAAAATAAATTGCTGTTATTTTAATTTACTTTCATTACTGCTATTTGTGTAATACTTTCTTTAGTTAATGACTTAACTTTAGAAAGTAAAAATATTCTTGTATTAAATGTAGAAAACACCCCACCAGATAGTTTAAGTATGGGCTGTGGCTGTTACAAAACCAAAATAATTTAAAGCTACTTTTCAGATTAAAAATCCAGACCAACAAAGGGTAACTAAATAAGCATCCAATGGCTTGAAAGATATTCTAAGTGGCTCTAAACTTAGAATGGATAAACAGTAAAGGGAATGGCTCATTATATAAGACAGCTGTCATTATTTTTCAGCTTTTAATTTTGCTTTAATGTTCATTTCCATATTTATGCTATAAATATATGTACTCATACAAATCTATACTCAGCCTCAATAGTATCAAAGAGGAAATACTAAATATATTAGCACTTTAGAAATTGTTGTTTCTTTTCCCTATGTGTTTTTCCAGCAATACTGTTTCTGAGACCAATAAATTTTTAATACAAAACTCAAGGAAATGTTATACTACCTTTTTATAAACAGAATTTAATTCTTAAGCATCGCACAATGCCTTTTTTTCCAAAAAGCTTCTTAAGCCAGCTGCACTGCATAGTTTCAGACAGACTAAATTTAGCCAGTTCTGTTTATCAGAGGAATGCTGTGTGTCAGCTACATCAAAGCCCAAGGGCAGCCTGATAAACACTGAATACAGGTCACGTAGCTCTGTAGCTAACAAACTCTAAGAGAGCTTGTACTCGGGGGCATTCAAAGCAGTTTTGTCATCAACAATCTAGTATCCCTTGAGCCCCCATGTCGTTTCAGTTGCTAAGCAACTCTGGTGTTAATGTCTTAGAGGAGAAAAACTTACCAGGCATCTGGCCGTTCATCTGGTTCTGCATGTGTGGTGCAGGAGGACCCCCACCTACCATTCCATCTGAAGGCATGTTGTGAGAGCGTGGAGGTGGGGGAGGGCCGCTCTGATTCATCCCTCCAGGACCCATAGGCATATTCTGTGTGGGTGGCTGAAAGAAGACAGTTTAGTAAAACAAGAAACAGTTAGATTAATATATTAAAGATGCATATGGCATAACAGTTGTCTATATTATTAAATTAGGAACAAAATCACATACGCATTTAAATTTCTTTTAATGCATTTTAATCATGGACTTACTAACATCCTATTTAATATGCCCCCAAAACTTCACAAGATCATTAGCATGAATACATCACCTGACCACCTTAGACCAAAAGAACACAACGAAAGTATATTTTACTCTATAAAATCTCAATAATGAAAATAAAAATGTTAACATCCTGTACAAAAAAAATTTTCATTTATATGTGTATAAGGATTTCTAATGTGTCCATTGTTGTTATTTAAATTGTTTTAAAAATTAAGTCTCTTATCATTAATATATTTGGATGTATTTTCCATTAATGATGGATTTTACCTTAAAAGATACAGGAGCAAAAAATTATTAAAGAACCAGAGCCCCCAAATGTAATATACGTTATACTGTTTGGGGAGGGGGGAAATGGTGTTGGCTGGGGAATGCTTTAAACCACAAAGACTCAGTTCAGCCTAACATTTCTGTGCCGACTGCTTCTATAGATTGGAAACATTACTGATGGCCTCCAAGGGTACAGAGACAGCTGCCTCAAAAGGATGCCTTTGGCAAATTTCCTAATGAAAGTGTGAAGAAAATCACTGACTAACCTTGAGAGTTCACAAAAGGGCGAAAGGAAAAACACAGATAGATACAAGGTGGTCTGCAACACCTGGCTCCCTTCTTGGGGATATTTTGGTGAAGAAAGCAAATGGTTAGTTTCTTTCCAAACTCCCATTTTTAAGCCTGCAGGAGGATAGGAAAGTATTATTCTTTACATATCTATTAGGTTGGTGCAAAAGTAATTGCAGTTTTTGCAATTATTTTTAACCTTCTAAACCACAATTACTTTTGCACCAACCTAATATTTCTGCCTCTTTTCTCTGCTTATCTATGTTCTAAACATAATGCCTATCCTTGTAATTTCAGTCATTCTCTTTCTCCGTTTTTAGATGGCCAGTTACTGTGTCTGTACCATCAAGATATTGTACACACAGTCCTCTCTGGCACAGTTAACAGATATACATTGTTTTTTAGTCATATGGAAACACTCAATCTCCATCCATAATCACTAACATGTACAAATATAACCAGGTGTTACTCTAATAGTATCCACTTAAAATACATAATCTTAATTTCTTCACTACTAAATCCAGATAATGCTTTTTATTAAACATTGTCTCTTTCTCATCTGAAATTCTTTATTCAATTTGTAGTCTTTAAATACTTAACCATCTTGTTCAGTTTTCAAAAAAGTTACCAAACATTAACTCAGTGTCACATATCTTAGTTTTAAATTATTGTTTATTTACCGTCCTTCAAACATGGTTGACCTTGACCCTCTTGTTTGAAAATAAAAATCCTCCTATATTTGTGCCCAAATTTTATATTGAAAATTCATGTTCTCATTCTCAATTGGTATGAATTTCTCAGTTCATACAACATCAGGATCCATGGTTCCCATAATAGAGTAGGATTGTATCAAACCCTCCTGCTGATAAGTTATCTACACAAATGTAAAAACTGTTTGAAAACACTAAAGAGCACTGTACACAGAAAAGAATAGGAAGGGTTACAACTCTTGAAAGAAGGGAAGCATAGAAGATGAACTACACAATCACCTTGGCTTTTTCCCTGATTTTGCAGTATAAGTGGCAAACAAGAGTCCAAGTAGAAAGTGGCAGGTCTACTGGACTGAGAAGACAACAGTTTTTGGCTACCAGAGAGCTGGAAACGAACAAAGCCTCAGAGAAGAAGAACCACAAAAAGGAGGGAAATTCAAGAAAACTAGCAGAGAACGGCAGTTAGGCTAAAGAGTGGAACAGAGATTTTAGCTTCTGTCCGGTGCTAACAAGAGAAAAACGGAGTATAGGTCCCACCAAGTTAAAATGGCCTTCATAAATAACTCAAGCCCTCAATTTAAGACTTCAAAAAGTCTCTCCTTAGATTAAGGTCAAAACTGAAATAGATCAACCCTAACAAGTGTTATAATCAACTGTCAATAAGCTCAAAGTGATTTCATAGTACTTCACCTACCAAAGTAAAAATTTAACTCTTTGGAAGAAAATAACACCAAGTAGAGTCCCCACAATTGTTCATTCATAATGTCTGGCATTCCGTTAAAAAGTACAAGGCGTTTGATTGCACTCCTGGAGTCGTAGTAATCAGCACTGTGTAACTACGGGGAGGACTACATATCCCAAAAAGCCTGCCAAGCCATGCGCGGACTGGCAGAAGGAGTCGGCTACACCAGGTGCTGGGTGAGAGGCGCAGATTCTGAGTTGCTGTGTGGTGGTCAGCGCGATGCCCAAGGCCAAGGGGAAGACCCGGAGACAGAAGTTTGATTAGGTTGTTAAATGAATCATTTTAACCGGAATGCTAGACTGCAGGCAGCGCAGCGGACTGAGCACTCCTACATCTGACATACCTGGGACCATGACAAGTCACTGTGCTGCAACCTGGCCAAGATGGGGCTGGCCAAGGACCCCAACAAGGCAGTGCCCCTCTATAAGAGAAAGGTAAGGCCACAGAGGAGAGGCCTCAGAGGAAGCCCTATGCGCTAAATGACCTGGCGGCAGAAGCCAGCCTCCCAGAAAAGGAAATGCGCTCTCAGGACCTCATAGACTATGTAGGCTGGCTACGTGGTGGAGAACCATGGGGAGGACTTATAAGGCAATCGCGCCTGGGATGAGAATAATTATTATTGAGACACACCGAGACAGATTCGGAATAAGATCAGTGTCTCTAAGCATTTTTATCCAGCTGAGTGATAAGCCTTCGTTGATTCTTTGCAGAAGAATAAGATGGAGGTTGAATGACTGGTTCATGTCTGCCCTCAGGCTGAGGCCTCCTCCTGGACCCCGAGTTTAAGGCAAGGAAGGGTGTGTGGCTATAGATAGGGCTGTCCAAACAGCATGGAAGCAAAAGGTTATTTTTTTCTCTCTCTTACTTCCCTCTCTGGGAAAGAAACTGTATTACAGAGGCTCCAATTTATATTCTGGGGGCTCTGAGCAAAGCCAAAACTTGCTGTTTGCAGAGTGGGTGGTTTGTTTGAATATAGTCTGTAAATAATAAAACGAAACTTTCTAAAAAAAAATTACAAACATTCTAAAAAACTAGAATAAACAGCCAACACCCATTAGGTTATTAAAAAAAAAAGCTACAGCAGCAACAACTATTGGCAGGAATGCAGAGCAAATTAAACTCTCATACATGCTAGTGGGATTGTAAAAGGGTATAGCTACTGTGGAAAACAATTTGGCATTTCCTCAAAGAGTTCAACATAGAGTTACCATATGACCTAACAATTCCACTCCTGGTATAGACCCAAAAGAACTGAAGACATAATATGTTCACATAAAACTTGGATACAAATGTTCATAGCAATATTTGTAATAGCCAAAAAGTAGGATAAAAACACCAAATGTCTATCAACTAATGAATGGATAAACATAATGTGGTATATCCATACGATAGAATGTTATTCAGCTATATAATGTACTGATACAACAACACAGACAAACCTTGAAAACACTATGCTAAGTGAAAGAAGCCAGACTCAAAGGCCACACATTGTATAACTCTGTTTATATGAAATGTTCAGAATAGATAAATGCAGAAAGACAGAAAATAGATTGATTAGTTGTTGCCAGAGGATGGGCAGAGGGGAAATTTGGGATTGACTGTCAACAATTAAGAGGTTTCTTTTGGGGGTGATGGAAATGTTATAGTGGTGATAGTTGCACAGAACTGTGAATATACTAAAAACAAATGAACTGCATACTTTAAAAGGTTAAAAAGCGCAAAGACAATGTACAACATTGTGAAAGGGTCCAACACCTCTAACTAGAGTTATAAGTAACAATAGAGAAAATTAACCATAGGTAATATTGAAGAATACTGGTAAAGAATTTTCTAAAGCTAACAAAAGACATGAGTCTCTAGCAAATGAATGAACCTCTACAAACCTCAGCATGATATGGGAAAAAAACATACCTAGACACATCAGAGTAAAAAGTCTTAAAAGAGAAAATATTAAAAAGTAACCAGGGAAAATACGACACACTACCTTTAGGGTAACTAATGCCAATAATACTAACAACCAATTTTTTATCAGAAAATATGGAAACAGAATACAATAAAATGACATCTTTAAAGTGCTAAGACCAAAAAAAACAAAACAAACAAACCATCAACCTAGAGTTCTATACTAAGAGAAAATATCCTCCAAGTGAATATGAAGTAATAGTTTCAGATGAACAAAAGCTGAGAGAACTCCTTTACAAGTGAAGGGAATTCATGAAGCTAAAAGAAAAAGACCCCAGATGGAAGTACAGAACTGGAGAGATAGAAAGGAATGGAAAGGTAAATATAAATTGGTAGATAAATATAAATTAATATTGGTATTTAAAATAACAGTAACAATGACTTGTATGGTTTAACATACGCAGAAGTATAAAACATATGACAAGACTAACACTGAAGACAGCAAGATAAAGGAAGTTAAAAGTTACTCGCATTTTTCAGCAAGTGTTAAATTTGACCACTTCTACCAACACCTCCTCTGCTACCATCATGGTACAAGCCACCATCACGTGTCATGTTGATGACTACAATAGCCTCATAACTGGATTCCCTGCTTCGATCCATGCTTCCTTATAGTAAATTTCTACATACTAACCAGAATAAGCTTGTTAAAATACATCAATTCACTCTTCTACTCCAAATTCTTCAAGAGGTTCCAATTTCAGAGTAAAAACCAAAGTACTTACAATAGCCTACAAGATAGGATCTGTCCACACAACTTTCTTACCGTATTCTGTTCCAGCCACAAAAACCATCATGCTGTTCCTTGAACAAGCCAGGTACAGTTGTATTTCAGGACCTTTCCACAGCTTATTTCCTCTGCCTCAAACACCCTGCTTCAAGTCTTTGCTCAAATGTTACTTTCTCAATGAGATCTACCCTGAACACTCTATTTCATGTTGCAAATTCCATCCCCCGCCTCCAGCATTCCCACTATACCTTTCCCTGTTCTATTTTTTTCATTTCCGTAGCTATTATCTTCCAACAAGCTTTATTTATTTATTTATAGCAAGGAGGGGTGTGTGGCTACAAATTATTTATTATGCCTGCCTTGCTGCTAGAATATAAAACCTGAGAGCAGAAATGTTTGTTTTGTTCACTGATGTTTCAAAGTTACTTACTGCCTGTCACACAGTAGGCACTTAATATTTAGTAAATAAATGAACTCTCAAATTTAAATGCCCATAAAACTAAAAATAAGTCTGATAAAATTATCTTCAGTGTTTCTTTAAAATATAAGAATATCACTGCAAAATATAATTTTTACCTTAATAATCCTTCATTTGTATAACTATCATTAGTATAGCTGTCATTAATATAGTTCCCCACAAGGAAGCACTAAAATAACACATAGAAGTAGATTTAGAAATAAATTATTATTCAAAGTAGGAGACATATATAAATAATAATACTACGAAAAGCTGATAAAGAGATGACCTCTATATACACAAACAAAAGGCCCTTGATTAGACAACCAGGAATAGCTCCAAAAGCCCCATCAGTATCACATTTGCCTTACTTCCTAGTCCTAAATCAGTCTCCAAAAATGAGTCCTATACATATCTGAAACAGTTAAGGAAGATCTCCTTGATTCCTCATGCATTCCCACAAGAAATTTCAAAAAAGCCTTGAATTTATACAAGCTTTCAACTTTACCAACTGATTTCCTCAATAATCTCATCAATTGTCGTGTCTTCTTGTGCCCTCAAAAAAGACAGCTAATACAAAATTCAGTCCTACTATAAAACTTGATAGGATGAATTTTTGCTAACTAATTACCTCCCACTTATTTTTACAGCATGTTTCCCCCCATTTTCCTAAGGGATTAGGCCCTAGAATGATTCACCTACTAACAATACTCTCCCCAGTTTTAGTAATAATTCCCCATTAAATTCAGTCTTCCTCCTTTATGGAACAGCAACACTCCCATGATAACAAATCCAACATTAGACTACATCAGCTCTGTGTTTATACTACCTGATCCTGATAATGTTAACCAACAGCCTCTCCATATCCATATAATCTTAACAAAAAGTAAATGTCTTCTTCCCAGACCAAGAGAATTCTCTAGAAAATACTTAACACACACACACACACACACACACACACACCCCCCAAATACACTCCTGAAACATGGGGTGATAGGACTCTAAACCCTTCTTAAAGTTATAACACCATCCACTAGAAAACAAGAAGATATATTGATTTAATCTTGAATTTATTTTTTTATATTATTTTCATATCTATACCAATCTGGCTGAATTACAAAAGTAATGTGTAACCATTTTAAAAACAGAAAAAATACAAATGGAAATCATTGCTAAATGCTTTATATGCATTCCTCCAGGAACTTCTTAAAAATTCATACATTTAATATTTAAAAACAGGGTCACACTATTCAGTGGTTTCTTTTATTCTACTGTAGACATTATTTACTAGTTATATGATTCAACCTCATTCAAAATTGTAGAATTCAACTGTATAAGCTATCACAGTTTTTACCCACCTCAATACTGACACTTGTTCCTAGTCTGCTTTTTCTAACGTAAACGATGCCTAAATTAACAGTCTTGTACAAATACTTCTCTGTATTTATTCTGTGCAGATAAGAGTGAATTGCTTAATTTCCAACACTTAGGGTTTTTTTTTTTTTCCCTGAGCTATATACCACAGAAATTTGTTTGTAGAAGGGAGAGCTAGATACAGTATTTTCAATTAATGACAAAGGAACAATCTTTAGGTTCCCTAGTACATTTGGAAGTTACATTCACTGATTTAATACAGTTTTGTAAAAGAAATCAATATACTCACAAACATATATACATACATGCATATACACATACATACATGCATATACACACACTAACATTTATATTCTTCACATAAGATATATCCAATATCTAAACTCAATTAGACAGTTCTGAATTTTATACTGTCCAGCAAATAGTTAACATGATTTTTTCTAGGATTCTGAAAAGAGAATGCTGGCAATACTGGCAAAATGCTGCCTATATTAATCCAGAGAAATGTGCCCCCGTGAATCAATTATCTATAAAATACAGGGGTATCTCCTTTGTGAAACCTCCCCTACCACTCACTTTGCAGAACTAATCACTTCTTTCATGTTTCAAATATACTTACATATATAGTACGTCTAAAATAGCATGTATTATACCATCTGTTGAGTTGTCTTTAATATCAGTTATAGAACTTATGGGCATACTAAAGGTTTTATGTCACATTTTTTAAAGAATCATATCAATACCTTTACAGTTTCCTCCTTTTTCTCAATAAAGCCATCCTCACACTTCAAGATCAGATAAAAATTGATTTATACTAAATTTATACTAAATCTTATACAAATAAACATTTCAGAAGACATTTCACTTATAGTCTTGCTTCTGTTTTTAATGACAAAATGTTTTAATAAGACGCCTTTTATTGTGCAGTACCATATAAGGTACAAAAGAAAGACGACTTGGAAACCAGCTATGGAAGGTAAATGTGTTAAAGGGGAGAAGTCTGAGATGACCACCATGTTTCCGACTAAAAGAACTGTGTTTATACTACTCACTTGAGATAGGAAATATAAAGCCGCAAGCTGTGGACTTTTTTTCCCTTTTAACAGCAGGAAACAAAACAGGGAGCTGAGGAAAATGGGAGTTTTGTCCATATTGTGTTGAGAGGCCTGTGGAATATCCAAATGGATGCCTACTGGAAGCTGGATTCATGTTTCACACTCAAGCAAGAACGTACGTATTTAGGAGCTATCAATGTATTGGGGAACCTGAAGTCAAGAATATAAGAAACCAGGAATATGGATAAATCTCCCAGGAAGTGTGTTTATAGTAAAAAGATGTTCGAAAACATAATATTTGATGGGCATGTTAAAGATAAGAAGCAGAGCAGCTAGTGTGGTAAGAAGGAAACTATCACAGAAGTCAAGGAACAGAGGTTTTAAAGGAATGAGCCTTAAGCCACACCTCTTCTGAGACTGAATATTGAAGTTTTTGTTTTGAGTTATATAACATTTATTGCAGAACAAAGATTCATATTTGTGACAAAGTCCAAAAAAAGTTTCAAAGGAGAAAAGTCAACACAATCATACCAAATATGTTTACCAAACATTTAAAATGTAAAACTTCTTAGCAATGACAATATTTAAGAAAAGCTATTTTCATAATTCTAAATAAGACGGTAAACTCTTTCATTAAAAAAAAGTATTTGTAATAAAAACAAGGCACAGAATAGTGTGTATGGCCAGGTTCTACTTGCATAGAAAAGAAGTATGCATTTATAGTGGCTTTTAATTGCATAAAAAGCAGATAGAAGATACAGATGGCAGTAGGCTTTGTATGCCTTTTTGTAGTTTTTGATATTCTAACCATGTCAAAGTATTACCTATGCTAAAAATTAAATTAAAAATTATAAATGAAATATATTCTGATCTTTAAAAATGTTCCACAGCTCTAAGCATGTGTTCCTTCACTTCACTTGGATCACACCTGTAAACAGTAAATTCTATAATACCAAATTTTAGTCATTAAAGTACCTTAACAGATGCTCTGCCAGCATGGTCACTGAACCTGAAGATTAATAGATGATTGTTTTTACTGAAGCTTGTATAATGAACAGATATTCAAGTGCTGCCCAAGGGTTGCTCAGAACATCAAGTGTGGCATCACCAAAATAACACAACGTAGAAAATGAAAAATATGTAAAATATTAAACTACTATAAATCAATTTTTATTAGTCGACATCAAATAAAATTATTCATAATAAATTTAAAATTCAAGAAGTGTATCTGATTAAATTAGGGATTTTAAAAAACTTATAATGAATTAAGTGAAAGCGAGATAAGCAATTCCAATCGGTTTTCAGCCTTCTTTTAAAATTGAGACAAGCTTACACACTCAATCTTAGTGAATGGTATCATTATGTCAAGTCTCCAAACTCTCCCTTACTCTTCGTATTATTCAGTAAATGAATCCTGCTAGTCTTGCTTCAAATACTCCTGAATCTGCCTTCTCTTTCCATTTATACTTTCCAATTGTGTACTACTTTCATCTTCATCATCATCAAAATTTACTGAGCACCTCCTTCACGTTGGATACCGTAAATTGTTTTATTTAAACCTCATAACATTACAGAGTAAGTATTATCTTTCTTATACTGTAAAAATAGTTCATAGTACACATCAAATGAAGTAGATACTACAGGAATAGGAATCAGATTTTCTTCAAGTTCCACATATCCTCAGAATGTCACTGGATACTCCATTTAAAAAGCATGAAAAGGTCCTCAGTTCCTAGCTGACCATTAGAATCACCTAAGAAGCTTTGAAAATGTGCAGCAAAGGAAAAGAACCACTAGACTGTGTCATTATCCAAGTTCCTTCCAGTGCTAAAATGTTTAATTCTGTAGAAATACTTCCAGACTGTAGGCCTTAAAATAGAAAGACTATTTTCTCAAGTTTTTTCCCCAAAGAAAAAGTAATGAACAAAAACTTTTCGTGATTTAAATTGTTCTCTCATTCTTTCCTAAACCAATAGTGCCTTCCACTTCATATATGCTAAAATTTAGCAGATGACAAAAATAAATGAACAATAACTAATATTAGGCTAAAACTTAGAAATGCAATTTCTTCAAAGTATATGTGAGAAAGAAAAGAACTGCATACACATAATATAGTCTTATTTTCTACTAGTAAAATTGTTCCTAGTTCATATGATGAAAATAATTGTCAATAGTTTATGTTGTTTCAGAAAGTAAATACCAACTCCGAGAACCAGTATTCAAACAATGCCTCCAAGGTTTACCAAGGAAGGGGCAAGAGTACTGTACATTTTGAATTGTCAGCTTTTTATAAATATTCAGTCTTTCTGGGCCACCTTAGCTGTCAGATAAGATGCTCGTATGCATGCCTGCCTATAGAATACACTCTTCTCCCATTTCTGATTTGCTGCTTCTCAGCTATGGGGGGGGGGGGGGGGGGCTTAACATTAAAGAAACAAATGTTAAAATATGTGTAAGTTTAAGAATAGTTTCTGTTATTAACTTAAACAGGCATACCTCATTTTATTGCACTTAAATTTCCTAGGCATCTCAGATACTGCATTTTACAAAACGCTCCACCAAGAATATTATGACTTGCTGATGGCTCAAATGATGACTAGCATTCTTTAGCAATAAAGTACTTTTTAATTAAGGTATGTACATTTTTTAGACATAAAGCTATTGCACACTTAATAAACTACAGTATAGTGTAAACATAACGTTTATGTACACCGAGAAACCAAATATTCATATAACTTGCTTTACTGTGGTATTTGCTTGATTGCAGTTTTTCTTTTATTGTGGTGGTCTGGAATCGAACCTGCATTATCTCTGAGGTATGCCTGTAATGCTTTTGTAATAAGAATATACAGGGCCCGACCTAAAAAAGTAAAATGTCTATGTAGTGCACTGGCTTTCTTTATAAGTTATTTTTCTCCTTATAGGTATTTTTCCATTTATTCCTGGCTTTTGAATTCTTGACTTCCTTTCAAATAGAATCTTGTTAGATGTAGCCTAGTTTCAGGTACATGAAATACTGTGTTTCCCGAAAATAAGACCTAACTGGAAAATAAGCCCTAGCATGATTTTTCAGGATGACATCCCCTGAATATAAGCCCTAATGCGTCTTTTGGAGCAAAAATTAATATAAAACCTGGTCTTATTTTCGGGGAAACACGGTATTACTATAAATATACAATTCTTCTTTTTGGGGGACATGAAAAAATCTGATGGTTAAACCTACACACGAGTGTAATTATGAGCATACTTCCAATTCCCACAACAGATAAATGAAGTAAAGTGAAAATTCCATTCTGCAAAACTTTAGTAAAATCATTCTACGCCACACAGGTCTTTTTCAGGGTCAATTTCTCAAAGTACAGTTAGTAACTAGTATACGCTCCCTTTTGTCAGATTGGTTATATTCATTATGTATTCTTTCATTCTAGTTTTCCCAAAATTCATTTCACTTCCTATTTTATCTCCAAAACAATTGTTTTCCTTCTAGTTGATTTTTTTTTTCCCCTCTCTAGCCCCACTTTTCATTATTGGTTCAACCCTCTTTTATTCCCACTACTATAAGGATATATATTTCTTTCTATTTCTAGAACTTCTCCTCCTTTGTTAACTCAGCTTCCCAAGCAACTTGACCTTCAAAATATCTACTATTTTAAGTAAAATCTTCACCATCTATTTTTAAACTTTGACTAGTATTAAGAGGAAAACATTTTACTTCAAAATATACAAATATCAGTATTTATATTCAATAGTAAAATATGATATAAAATGATGACTCAATGGTAAATGAATGAAATAATGGTAGATTTGTACTGAAATGTGTCTCTTTCCTTTGAAATGGTTGATAACTAGGTAATGGTAAAATAATAATATACTTTGCCTGAATATAAATGGTAATAATTTTTACTGCCCTAATTTATCTATAGAGAAAAATGTGAATACTATAATAAACATATAAAAAATTCAGTAGGAGTTTTTAACTTAACAACAACAGGTTAAGAATAGTAAGTTCTGAATTACAGATTTTGTGCTGTTATCATAATGAATTTTTATGGTAAGCTCAATTTTACCTTACTGGCATCTCAAAAATTAATACCTTCCTGAGAAAGGGCAAAAGAAATGAGTAAACCTCAAAATACATGATCTAAACAAATATTTGGGGTTCTTTATAAAAGCTAAAGAGAATGTAAAATATATTTGAGAAGCTGTAATGTTTAAGATTTTAAGATATTTCCACATTTTATGGGGACATTATTTCAAATTAAGACAAACTGACACAATCCACAGTTTCCATAGTATCATAAATTAAGAGAATCTCAGTTGGTTAGGTAGAAGGGATGTAAAAGGGATACAGAATCATCCAAGCACACTCTACAAACTACACCTCTTCCCCAACAAGATTCTGGTAAGACTCCCTAGAGGGAAACGTGCTCCCTTTTACTCTTAATGTCCTGACTGGAGAATCCCTCTAGTCAGTAATAATGAGTTATTACTGACGAGAACATGCTGAGAATGTGTCATATCTTGCATATGTGCTAGAACAAGAAAAAAGGTTACAAATCACTGAGTTACAGGTCACCATGGTGATATAAGCTAAATTCTTAACCTGACACTTCAACCTGTATTTTAGTCCCCAAAGTATAAGCAGATGACTCATTGAACTTTTTTATTTAATACCTAGGTACAGAAATAGCACCAAACAAGATAAACCAAAAATGATAAAGCATTCATTTATTCATTTCTATAACAATACGATAGAACAATGAAGACACTGCAGCTTGTAAATTTTAGATTCAAGCTTTGAGAAGATGAGTTAAGTCCTACCCTGATACACAAGCATAAGAGTAAATGAGTCAAGTATTTTACTCCATTTCATCCTAGTAGCAACATGACTTGATAGCATAATGCACAAACTGCTTTCACTAAGGTCTAGGTTTAACTGCCATGCTACCACTTACCAACTACAAGCCCCTAAGCATGTTAATTAACCTGAGACTCAGCCTCCTCAATCACAGAATGGGACTAATAAAGTATCTTAAAGAATCCTGAGGATAAAATAAAGTATTAAAAGGACCCATACATAGTAGTCATTCTGTAAGTGTTTATTCTTTCACCAAAAAGTCATATTTGAGAAGCCATAAGGGTCATTAATATTATGTGGATAGCAAAACATAATTCAATTCTAATAGTTAAAAGAATCACCTAGGATAATGACAAACTATGACATTCAAATAACCCTCTGAGGACAATAATAAAAGCTGGACTAAGTATGTTTAAAGATACGAAAGAGCAGACAAAGTAGTAAATGATCAGGCCAAGATCCAGGAGAAGAAAAATATCCAGCGATAGGCCCAAACTTGGGGGGACCTTTGTTATGGGAATGTTAGCCAATCTGGAAAGCCAATTGAGAATTTCCCCAAACTGATGAAAGACATCAATCCACAAATTTCAGAAATCTCAACAAACACCAAGCAAGACAAGTAAAAAGAAATCCACACCTACAGATGTAGTAATAAAACTACAGAAAACTAGACAAAGCAAAAAAATCTTCAATGCAAAGAAAATACTCAGATCACCTTTAAAATAGTAACATTTACATTGACACCTAAATTTTGAATAAATGCCAGAAAACAACAGAATGATGAATTGAATGCGCTGACATGCCAACCTAGAATCTGTTCCTGGCAAAAACATCCTTTAAGAATGATGCTGAGGGGGCAGACAGATGGCTCAGTTAGAGCGCGAGATCTTAATAACAAGGCTGCCGGTTCAATTCCCGCATGGGATGGTGGGCTGCACCCCCTGCAACTAAATTGAAAAGACGACTTGACTTGGAGCTGATGGATGCTGGAAAAACACAGTTCCCCAATAAAAATAAAAAAAGAAAAAATAAGAAAAAATAAAAGAATGATGGTGACATAAAGGCATTTTCCAAAAAACAAACAAACAAACAAAAAAAAACCTGAAGGTATTTGTCACCAATAAACCAGTGCTAAAAGGAAATGTGAAAATATGTTATTCACAGACAGAAAAAAAGTCTCATAAAAAAAGGTTATAAATGAAGGGAGGAATGATAAGTATCAGAAATAACAATGATGATAACTCTAATGAATACTAACTTTTGAAAAGACAGTTAAAACAATCACTCATGAGTAAACATTTAGAGATTTAAAATGTGTGACAATAATAGATGTCATTGAAGTAATGAATAAAAATAAAGTATCTGAAGGCCCTTTAATTGTAATTGTCTGGGGATGCATTTTACAAACTGTATAATAAACACTAAGAGAACAGTAAGTATATAATTTAAGTATAAAATTTCCAAACTAGCACAGAAAAAAAATACAATAAAAAAAATAATTATAAAGAAGCCAAAAAGAACAGAAAAAGGAAATGTAACAAATAAACAGAAAGTGCAATTGTATGACAGTAGGTTTAAAGTCAGATATAGGAGTGATTAACTATAAATGGATTTAATGTTCCAATTGAAAAACCAAGTTTGCTAGAATGGATTTTTATTTGTAATCTACATGCTGTTCATAAGACATATCTATCTCTAACACATGGAAATGAAAAGGTGGATATACCATGCAAACACTAAAGAAAGCTGACGAGCTAGACAAATATCAAATAAGTAGACACAGCAACAAAAAGCATTATTAAAGATAAAAAGCGATACTTCATGACAAATGTTACAAAGAACCAGAAAACTGTAACATTTCTAAATACATTTGCACCTACTAATGTGCCTTGAAACGTATTAAGCAAAAACTTGGAAGAGTTACCAAAAAAAAAAAAGAATCAATTCACGACTACACTTACACATTTTAACATACATCTCCCAGTAACTAACAGGACAAACAAAACATCAGAAAGGTTAAAAAAATCAAACATGATTACCACACTTGACCTAACAAACATATATCGGAGCCTCTTCTCAGACACTAACGAACACATTCCTTTTTTAAGTATACATGAAACATTTGCAAAGACTGACCATATGAGGCACCACAAAACAAATCTCAAAGAATTCCAAAGAACTGAAATCATACAAAATGTTATCTAACCACAATGCAATGAAGCCAGAAATCATTAAGAAAAAGTAAATGATACATTTTTCATGTTTAGAAACAAAGAAATATACTTATCAACCCATATAAAAAGAATAATGGAAATTAGAAACTATTTGAAAGTGAATACATGAATATACTACGTATCACAACTATTAGAGAAAAATTTCTGCCCTTAAATACAAATATATTAACTTAGAAGGGTGAAAACTAACGATGTAGGCTTTCGCTTCAAAACTCAGAAAAAAGAACAGCAAAATACACCAAAAGAAAATAAAAGGATATAACAACGGTAAGATCAGAAATTAGTAATAACCAAAAACATACAAAAGAGCAATGGTTCACAAAGTGGTTCTCAAGACTCTATTAGGAGGTCCAAAAGGTCAAAACTATTTCCATAATAATACTAAGATAATGTTTGGCTTTTATGCTATATTGATATTTACAATGATGGTGCAAAATAAAAAAAGTGGATATGACTGCTGGAGCCTTAATATGCATGAGTCAAGGCAACAAACTCTACTGTAAATCATTTAAAACTGCCAACAGACTACTAGCAGTTAAAAAAAAGAAAAGAGGGGGTCGGCCCGGTGGCTCAGGCGGTTAGAGCTCCGTGCTCCGTGCTCCTAGCTCCGAAGGCTAGATTGCCAGTTCAATTCCTTGAGTCCCACAAGGGATGGTGGGCTCTTCCCCCTGCAACTAAGATTGAACACGGCACCTTGAGCTGAGCTGCCTCCCGGATGGCTCAGTTGGCTGGAGCGCCGGCTCTCAACCACAAGGTTGCCAGTCCAATTCCTCGACTCCCGCAAGGGATGGTGGGCAGCGCCCCCTGCAACTAAAAAATTGAACACGGCACCTTGAGCTGAGCTGCCGCTGAGCTCCCAGATGGCTCAGTTGGTTGGAGCCTGTCCTCTCAACCACATGGTTGCCAGTTCAACTCCCCCAAGGGATGGTGGGCTGTGCCCCCTGCAACTAGCAACAGCAACTGGACCTGGAGCTGAGCTGCGCCCTCCACAACTAAGACTGAAAGAACAACAACTTGAAGCTGAACAGAACCCCCCACAACTAAGATTGAAAGGACAACAATTTGACCATTGTTCCCCAATAAAGTCCTGTTCCCCTTCCCCAATAAAATCTTTAAAAAAAAAGAAAAGAAAAAATCATTTTCACTTAAGAATGTCCTTGATGAAACAGTAAAAATTAATCATTAAAGCGCTGTGTCAGTTAAATATTCTGTGTAACAAAATGAGAAAATAATACACATGTTGCAAATCAAAGCAAGATAATAGCACGTTGTGATTGAGCTGTAAGTTGATCTAGGCACTGTTTTCATGGAACATATTTTTACTTGAAAGAACAATTATTAGATAAACTATGCTTATCCAGGTTTGGGTATCTGGCAGACATTTTCTCAAAAATAAAGAGTTAGCATGGAAAACAACCAACAGCATTTGCTGCCAGTGATCATATTCAACTTTTCAAGCAAGAACTGGGAATTTGGCAAATTTATATCTACTGTCTTGAGATTTACAGCATCTCACTACTTAAAGTCTTTTCTGATGAGACTGGTAGTGACTTCAATAAATGTGGTTTCTGGTATCATATAATGAAATATGTCAATATTTGGAAGATGTGCATAACTCAGTGAACTTATATTTTCCGAATAATCAACACCAGCACGGTGTTACAAAAGCATGCATGAGTAAAAGATCCATCCAATATGCAAGACAGACCAATGATCTTTAATGTACAGAGTAAGAAAAGTATACTGATATGGTTTCAGATTTCATACTACAACTAGCCTTTAAAACAATACTTGTTGAGATCTGCTGAACTATCAAAGATTATCCACAACAATCTGAAAAGGCTATTAAAATATTCTTCTCTTTTCCAACTCCCTATCTGTGTGAGACTGGATTTCATTCTACTTCAACCAACACATACTATGCTATATTGAATTCAGAAGTAGATATGGGAATACAGCTGTGTTCTATTAACCAGACATTTAAAGGAAATTTGCAAAATGATTAAACAATGTCATTCACATCTCACTAAATTTGTTCTGAAAGACATAGTTGTTTTTCCTTTAAAGAATGTTATTTAATATTAACATGCAATGGGTTTATTATGTTCATTTTAAATGAATATTTGTAAATTTTTCTCAGTTATTTGTTTAAATTTAAAAACAGAAAAATTTACAAATATATCAACACACATAGCCCACATAAAACTTTTTGGAGTCCTCAATAATTTTTAAATGTAATGGCGTTCTGAGAACAAAAAGTTTGAGAAATGCTGCAACGGAGAAAGATCAGAACCCAAAACTGATTCTTTGAAAAGACTTTAAAAAAAAAGTAACACCTGGCAAGAGTGATCAAAAAAAATATTTTAAAAGAGAAGCACAAATAAGCTATGTTAAAAGAAAAAAGAAAATATCACTACATATCCTGAGGACATTAGAAAAATAAGATTTCATGAACTTCATAGCAATAAATTTGAAAATTTAGATAAAATGCTAAAAGTGTAATTTACCAAAATAGGCAACTCATAAAACAGAAATATATAAATTGTCCTATAACCATTGAAGAAATTAATTAAAAGCCTTCTGAAAAAGAAAACTCCTAATCCAGATGGCTTTTCTAAAAAATTATACCCATCATTTAAGAAACAGCAGCTCTATGATGCAAATTCTTCCAGAGTAAAAAAAGTTTAAAAACTCTCCAACTAATTTTATGAAGCTAACATAACCTTCAAATAAAAACCAAACAAAAGCATTGTAAGAAAGGAAAATTAAAGGTTAATTATACTCATGACCACAGAAAAATCTTGATCAAAATTTTAACAAACTGAATATACCACTTTTTAAAAAGACCATGACAAAAAAATCATGACCAAGTGAGTCACGAAAAAAGTAGGTTAATTACAAGAATGCAAGATTGATTAAGCATTCAAAACTGAATTAATGTAATTCACCACATTAACAGACTAAAAAAAAGAAACTTATGATCATTGCATTAAATGCAATGAAAGTATTTAATAAAATTTACCATCCA
The DNA here is from genome assembly GCF_036562045.2 of Rhinolophus sinicus. Classification (NCBI taxonomy): domain Eukaryota; kingdom Metazoa; phylum Chordata; class Mammalia; order Chiroptera; family Rhinolophidae; genus Rhinolophus; species Rhinolophus sinicus. Next base: position 38,066,695 of record NC_133758.1, on the reverse strand, counting down.
TTTAATATATAAACTCTTACTTAACACGACAGAAACTAAAGGGAACTTCCTTAATCTGCTAAAGGATATCTAGAAAAAAAACTACAACAAACATCATACTTAATGGTCAAATAGTGAAAGTTTTCCCTTTGTGATCAGGAACAAGATAAGGATGTCCTCTATCACCACTTCTATTCAGGAATGTACTGGACGTCCTAGCCAGGGAAGTAAGGCAAGAGAAAGAAATAAAAGGTGTAAGGATTGGCAAGAAAGAAACAAAACTAATCATTCATAAATGATATGTTTGTGAATATAGAAAACTGAAAGTACAGAAAAACTGTCAGAAATAAGAGTTGAACAAGACTGTGAAATTCAAAATCAATTGCATTTCCATGAAAACAGCAATCACAGTTAGAAAATAAAACTTGAAAAACAAAGACTCCATTTAAAATTGCCTCAAAAAATATGAAGTACCTAGCAACAAGTACAATGAGAGATTGCAAATCCTCTGCAGGGAAAATCATAAAACTTCACTGACAGATATTAAAGGACGTAATTAAAATATAGGCAATGATCTTGATTTGAAAGACTCTTTATTATAAAAGTATCAATAATTTTCCCCAAACTGATTTAGAGTCAAGGTAATCTCAATGAAAAATCACAACAGGATTATGTTGGACATGCTGAAATTTAAGCACCAATAGCCAAGATACTCTGAAAAAAATAAAGAATAAGAACTTCTCTAATATAATCAAAATTTATTAGACTATGACAAGTATGACAAGATAGTGTAATTTATAAAAAGAAAACCAATGGAACAGAATAGAGAGATCAGATGTAGACTCACACATATATGGACAGCTGATATATAAGTGGCATGACAAAATAAAAGATACCTCTGCTTTTCCAGTAAACAAAGCTGGGACAGAGAACTAACGACATGGAAACGAATGAAATTGAACCTAGTCTTCACAGCATTCAAAAAATAAATTCTACCTAGATGGAAACCAAATTCATGTCAATAATCACATAAAGAATTATTTCAGATTCAAACAAAATTGATTGATGATGTATCCTCAGTGGGATATATCTTGAGAACAAGTATCTTTTTTAGTAGTAAACTTGGCATTGTTATATAGAAATTTTAAAAAATATATAGTAGTATACAGCAAATTAACAACTATAATGTCATTAAGGTACCAAGATTTTTAAGAGTGGGACAAGAGAACCTAATACCTAAAATCAAAGCTAAGTGGAAAAAAACCTTTCCTGAAGAGCAAATATCACTAATTAAATTTGCTTTTTCTAAAAAATGTGTTTACTATCTCTGTCCGCTAAAAATACCTAACAATGAAAACTCAGTTATAGTGAATGCCCCAAACATCCAAACTACGACCTCTAAATATCAATTCTCATTGAAAAAGGATTGCTTGGAAAAATAGCTGAGGTAGAATAGTTCTGGGGCAGAAAATACAATCAATCTGATATTGCTTTCAAATCCTGAAAGCAAAGAAGCTATACAAGAATACTAGAATCAGGGCCAGCCGGGTGGCTCGGGCGGTTGGAGGTCCGGGCTCCTAACGGCCGAAGCCTGCTGGTTCGACTCAACTCCCGTAAGGGATGGTGGGCGGCGCCCCCTGCAACTAAGAATGAACACTGCACCTTGAGTTGAGCTGCCGCTGAGCTACCAGATGGCTCAGTTGGTTGGAGCGTGTCCTCTCAACCACAAGGTTGCCGGTTAGACACCTGCAAGGGATGGTGGGCTGTGCCCCATGCAACTAACAACGGCAACTAGACCTGGAGGTGAACTGTGCCCTCCACGACTACGACTGAAAGGACAAAATCATGGAAAAAATCCTGGAAATACATACCGTTCCCCAATAAAGTCCTGTTCCCCTTCCCCAATAAAATCTTTATTAAAAAAAATAGGATACTAGAATCATATCAGAAGACATAGGAGCCAAAGGAAGAGGTTTCCACTGAACAAAGAGCTAACTGGAGTATCAAAGAATGACTGCAATGGATTTAAACATATTAAAAAATGTAAAAATCTGTTAAGTTTAGATTTTCCATTACTAAAAATGGAACAACCAAACATGTTCCTCCTGATATGTTACAACAGGCAATACACAGCACCACCAATGAAATACTCTTAACACAAAACTACATCTAACTCTAATCAAGTTTCTCTATCAGTTTAGAGGAACAGGTGAGATGAAGGAACATATTAATGGACCATGAGGATACAATCAGCCAAATCCAGAACGTGAGAAATTCTACACAATACATGACCCAGTTTCTTCAACAAACAAATGAAGAATAGAAAAGATAAACTGACATAGATTAAAAGAGACTTACAACATATCAAGCAATGAAACATGTGGACCTTATATGGATTCAGTGGCAACCAACCATTAAAACATTTTAAAAAAAATAATAGGTGAAAACTGAAAACAGACTGGATATTATGAAATACTAAGAAATCTTGGTTAATTTTGTTGGGTGGGATAATGGTCCTTATGTGATAAAGATATATATTGAAGTATTTACCAACAAGCTTATAAAACGTTTCGGACTTGCTTTGAAATATTACAGATTTATTTATAAATTATTTGCACAATTACAGATTAAAATAGGTAGGTAGGTCAGTAGATGGGTGTGTGGGTGAATTAATAGATGAATATAACTTCCTCAGGAAGGGAATCAATTCTAGGTGAATTAATTTAAATTAAATATGAAGGCAAAACATTAAAGCTTTTAGATCATATAGGTGAATACTTTCATGTTCTCAGAAGAGGGCAGGACTTATTAACAAAATCTCAAAAATCACTAAACAAAAATGTGTAATACCACACATAACTCAAGATTGTCTACTTCACATGATTTTATAGGTACTTACTGCTGGTAAAAGAGACTGCATATTTTGATTAGAATCTGCTATTGTAGCAAGGTAGACCAAGTTTGTATGCAACATCTGCTGATACCTATTAAAACAAAACAAATATCAACATTAAAAAATAAATTTCTTCCTATCTGCTTAAATACAAACAGCATTCTAATCATTTCTCGAGTTTAATAAAAGATTTGTTACCTGTACAGCAATAGCACTTCATTTTTTCCTAGTTCCTCTGCAAAATAATTCCAAATAATAAATACATTCAAAGATGATGATAAACTCTAAGTTATTACCATGTGCTAGATACTGTTATGACTAGTTTTATATTTTTATATATCTCATTTAATCCTCAATCCAACACTATGAGGTAAAAGTTCTTATTTTCTCCATTTTACAGATGAGGAAACAGATTTAGAAAGGTTAGTAACTTGTACAAGCTTGCATAGCTTAGTAAAGGGAGTATCTGAGATATGTACTGGCTCCATACCTTGTATATATTCAAGGTGTAATCAAAAGATACAGTGAAGGTGTACATTAAAAAAAAAATTCTTACAGTAAAAGACACATTGCCATTAATCCCCCTCAAAATACACCCCTTCACTTCGAACACATTTATCCCATCATTCTTGCCACTTTATGAAGTAGTTCTGGAAGTCCTCTTCCATGAGTGTCTTTACTTCATCCCCCATCATGACAACGCTCCGTGTCACACACTACTTCTGGTACATTAATTTCTGTCAAATAAAAACATTACAGTGTGTCCTCATCTTATTCACCGGATCTGGTACCATGTGACTTCTGGTTCTTTCCCAAAGTCAAAATGACCATGAAAGGAAAACATTTTGCATTGATTCAGGATATTGAGGCAGCCATGACAGCGCAACTAAAGACACTCACGAAAGAGGACTTCCAGAACTGCTTCACAAAGTGCGAAGAACGATGGAATAAGTATGTTCGAAGCAAGGGGGAGTAGTTTGAGAGGGATTAATGGCAATGTGTCTTTTACTGTAACAAATTTATTTTAAACATTCACCATATCTTTTGATCACACTATATATAGAGGGTGCCAAAAAAATGCATACACATTTTAAGAAAGGAAAAAACTGTATTAGAATTGTTAATACTCAACATGTACCGATAACAAAAGATGAACACAAGTCACATTTGACTCCTGCAATTACAAGAGATACTCAAAGTGGCTACCATCAGTGCCCAGACACTTCTGATTACAGTGAACTACTGCTTGAGCAACGCTGACCAAAGTGTCCACTTGTATACATTTTTTTGGCACCCCGTGTGTGTGTGTGTGTGTGTGTGTGTGTGTGTATGTGTGTGTTTTAAGAGGTCTAGAATGAAGGAATTCAATGAAACGAATATGCTTATTACCTTCCCTCTGCCATTTTCATGTTGCCAGAAACTTCAAACCCACAAACAGTCAACATGCTCTGCTAAAATGTCAGGAAGGAGGTGGGAACCACACATTTTTTTCCTTCTCACTGTTGCAGCAGTAACCAACAAATTATGCCTGCTATGGTTATACTGTCCATCTATTAGGACTCAGCATAGAGAAAAGACAATGAAATAAGTGTCTCCAATTACAATATATTTATGTATATATGCTAAAGTACAGAGATGGAGGAAATGATAGGACACCATTAAAGATTAACTTTAAAAAATAACGCAGATTCTCTTACTGGAGTGAAGGGTGAAACACATCTATAGTGATCTTGCTTGTGAATTAGTTTTGCTAAAACTCTTTGCATAATTTTAAAAATTAACTAAGACAATACCAGGTTAAAATTAGTAGCAGTCCAATTAGTAGTGTTTGCAAACCCTCAATATACAAACATAAGTCTTCCATCGAATTGTTAGTATTTCATTTACTAAGAAATATTAAATACAAATTAAAATAATGAAAGTCAAAAGAACTTTATGAAGCTAAATAAAGCCTTTTAATATACATCCCAGATGAAATAATTTTCTAAAACAGACACCATAAAAGGAATCGTAGTAAATTCTTGCATTTTTTTTTCCTATTAGGAAAAAAAAATTATATCTCACTGACCTTAAAGTTTCTTCACTAGTAAGTTTATGCTCTTTTTTAATTTTTTCCACAATTATTCAGGTATAACTGACATACAAAGAAACACACATATTTAGTGTGTATTATTTGATGTTTGGACATACGCAAACACCCATGATACCAACACCACAATCAAAGTAATAGACATCTATCACTTCCCCAAGTTTCCTTGTTTCCCTTTTTGTTGTTTAAAAACAAGTCTATGCTCTTAATGTTCCTCCTCACATATGCACTGATATTGCTCAATCAGACCTGATGCAGTCTGTTACAGTGAACCTTATATAACAGACACCACTAGCTGGAACTATTTTATTATTCTATAGATTGTCAATACACTCTAAGTAATACAAGGTTCCATAATCTTGCCATTTTTTTAAATCAGCCAGCCATTTTTAATAAGGACACATAACCCATTTCAAAGTCTACTCCCTCAAGTTTTCCTTTTCTTCTCTATTAGTGTGGCTGTATTATACTCAGATATGAAATTTGCTGTCTACCCTATCAAAAGTAAAAATACCAAAACCTAACTAAGAGACTATGGTTTACTCATGACCCTTTAAGAAAAACTTTTAGTCATGCTAATGCTGATTAGTACTCAATAAAACTGTTAAAATACTGTTAAATCTAATCTGCCACACTCTTAAGGCCTCATTTGTAAAATAATGAAAGTCAGAGTAGATCTCAAAGCCCCTTCTAGTTCTAAACACCTACAAATACAGCATTTTTTATTGAATACTTCAATGGAAAGCCATTTCTCCAACCATATTTTTAAGTTTGAAGTTTGAAACAATTTCAAACTTATGGTTTCAAGAATATAAAGAACTCCCAAAAATCTTTCTCCCACACTCCCCAATCATTAGCATTTTACATTTGTCGTATTCCATCCTAAACACATACACCAACATATACACACGCAAGTACACACACTTTATTTTCAAAACCATTTGAGTCAGTTACAGACGTATACCCCGTTACTACTAACACTTTAGTGTCTATTTCCCCAAAACAAGGACATTCTCCTATATACCCACTATAGAACCATTATAATGAGAAAAGTAATATTGATACAGTATTACCAACTAATCCACAGAACCCATTCAAATTTCTCCAACTGTCACAATAGCCTCAAATCTTTTTATTTAATGTAATGTAAGGCAGTAGGCAAAAATGATCATTTTTAACGGTTTTCTCACTTTAGCGGGTTTTATTTTGTGTAAAATTGGGTTTTTACAGCATTGAAATAAGCTTATTCAAAGCCCAAAGATGAACATTCATGAAAATACTATATAATCATATTCTTTGTGTTTGTGTCACCTAAAAAAAAAGCAAATATTCTAGAAAAATCTAGCTTCAGCTGAGACTACTGAAATGATAAAAGTATATTCCTTTACAAACAGTAAAGAAACATTTTCCTGAGACACTTTTATAAATAGTATTACATTTGTCACTGAAACAGTTTATTTTAATGTATTATGATTTCTAAAATAGTCTCCATTAATGAAATAGGGTATATAAGCCAAGAGCAGGTATAAAACATATTCAACATTTTATGTTTGATGATTCTGAAATACCCATCATTAACTTATTAAATAAATGAAGCAGTTCACTTCCCAGAGATTCCACTAAGAGCCGCTACATCAATTACCTTGAATAAGGTAAAATAACCACTATTAAATTTGTTGATATAATTAAAAAATGAATCTGAAGCCAGATTTCATTTGAAAGAAATTAGAGAAGCTATGATGATTGTGTCTATAAGACAACAGGAATACAATTTACAGAATAAACGTTATCTTCCTATAACTAGGAATTTAAAACTACATTCCCATATATCATGATGAATACAAATTTTTTGCTTAAAAATTATTGATAGCACACTCTGAAATAGTTGCATTCAAATACAAAAAAATAAGAGGCTGATTTAAGTAAATATATACATTGATTTAGAAAATGCTCAAACCACGACACAAAAGAGCAGTCATACATTCTCATATATGTTATCAGAATTCAAAGAGAAGAGGATCTTTGCATATGAGTTCCACAATTGATTCACTGACTTACATGAGTGTAATATACGAGTAACTGTGTATACGTAAATAAATATACAAAGAGCAACATATACAAAGATGTCACCAGTGTAAAACATTTGGGTAGCAAGGATATGGTGCTCATGATCTCATTTTTACATATGTGTTTTCTCTAATTTTCTACAATGCATATATTGATTTCATAAAAATAAACTTATTTTCAATTGAAAACAGTTTCAGGCAAAATTAACACATCTTAAGAATTAATTATAATTGAACTATTAATTCAATGGCTGTAATTTACTGATGTTCCTCTTAATTTTCCTTTTACTTCTACTACAAGAAACGAACATTTATTAAGATTGAGAGATTTTTTGCTCTTCATTCACAAACCAATTCTGACAACTTGAGAAAATAATAACTAAAAAACTCTATGAATGAAGTGAAATCCATCAGGAAGAGCGGAATTTAAGATTCTACCTAAGTCAATTTTAAGCCCCATTTGTACCAAATATGTGAGAAAATAAGGTCTATTCCAATATGCAAAGAATGCAGGAAATTATCATATGTACAAAAAAAAGGCTAAGAAGATAAAAAATAAAATAGTATAAACTTTTGCTGACTTAAGTGGAAAAGTTGGTTCTAGAACTGAGTGTTTTCTACCCATGCCATGTGCTGCTAGGTTCCTTAATGAACCAGTGCTATGCCACAAAACCCCTTGTTCTACCTAGTTTTAAAAGCCATAGGTGAAAATAATTTTAATTAGAACCTCTAAACTTTCAGATGGTTGACTTCAGATAGTGATCTTCTTACCAGTGGTGATTATCAATAGTTAAACTGAAGAAGTAGATCAGCTCGTTTTTTAAAAAAGTATGTTCAAATATAAACAGACTAGATTCGTCAAAGAAACAATATACAAAAAAGAAAATGGTCATATAAAATGCAAAATGTGCTATGATTAGAAAGTAACATATCCTAGCATTCATACCTAAGTTTCTAATATATCATTCTCCAAAAAAAAATGAACCAGGGCATGAAGAAATAAGTGATTCCAAACTGGGGCAGGAAAAAGTACAAGAAAAGCCTAGAACATTTTGTGGTGCAAGAAAATAAGAAAATTCTCAAAAAATAATGGAGACTCATCAAAAAGCTAGCTTGAGGGACTCCCAGTGGCCACCATCAAGGACAATTTGAGAAAGAGAATAAGTAACAGAGTAACAGATTATAACCAAGAGAATAAAATAAGAATCCCTAAATCCATTCAAATATAAATGAATGAATGAATGAATGAATGAATGAATGAGGCAAGGGAATGAAAATTTCTTCCTTACAGTATAACTCCAAATAAATGTAGAAGGAATAGTGGATTTAGTTATCATTTGGCAACCACCATAGTAATATCTGTTTCAGTCAAGAATCATTGATGGATGCTAAAATTAATGTGTGAAAGTATAAGAAACAGCATGTGTCTCAGGTAGATACCGCAACAAAGCACGTAAGAATTATAAAGAAAAAAATACTAACTTTAGAGTGGAGAAACTGGCAGGCACCATTTCAGTGACTGAAATATTGGGACAAATGCTGGGACAAATCATATGGCTACCTGTGGATGCACTGAGAAGGACACATCACATCTGTAATACTCCAGTCAAAAGCGAGTAATGTGTATCTAATCAAGGGGAAACACCCCTCAAATACAAAATGAGAGACATTCCACAAAGTGACAGCTTTGTACTCTTCAACAATGTTAGTTAATATCGTCCAAGTTAACAGAAAGACTGAACATCAGTTCCAGATTAAAGTATACTCAAGACACTTGATAACTAAATGCAGTACCTTATCTTGAGAGCAGACCAGTGAGATCCCTAAAAGACAAATATGTCCCAAAATGATCGTGAGCATATTCTAGAGCCGTGTTGGCCAAATGGTAACCATTAGATACACTGAAATGTGGCTAGTGCAAAATGATATTATTAGATTAAGATGCACACTGGATTTCAAAGATTTAGTATGAAACAAAAGAATGTAAACTATCATTAATATTTTATTTTGATTACATATTGAAAGGATATTATTTTGGAAATGATAAGTTAAAGCATATTATTAAAATTACTTTCTCCTGTGTCTGTTTCCTTGTTCAGTGTGTCTACTAGCAAATGTAAAACTACATATCTGGCTCGCAATATACAGAGGGTGCCAAAAAAAATGTATACACGTTTTAAGAAAAGAAAAAACTGTATTAAGATTGTAATAATATATATCGATAACAAAAGATGAATACAAATCATGTGTATACATTTTTTTGGCACCCCTGGTATTTCTACTGGATGGTGCTGTTCTAGAGACTTTTGGTAAAATGTTCAACTTGCCCCACTCCATCAGATACTATTAAGGGATGCTGTTTTCTTCAGACATATTACTTCAAATTAACAAGTTTAGTTCTTAATGATGACCAATTCTCTATTTATTAGATAGGAGTTTTGCTTTCTCAATCACATACATAGATATAACTAAACATCCTATCTATCTGAAGACCTAACTTTTCCACAAATCAGACTATACACAAATTTGAAGTCATTATTTTATAATGTAAGAAGTGTAAAAAACAATTAATACCCACTCCATCCCAAAGAAAATTTTCTTTTGTAAAAATCAAGGTCACACAAAAAATTGCACACTAATGTTCACAGTAGTATTATTCATAATAGCCAATGAAAACAACCCAAATGTCCATCACTGATGGATAAAATGCAGCATAGCTATACATGAATGGAAGATTCAGCAATAAAAAGAAAGTTCTAATACATGTTTCAGCATGGATGAATCTTGAAAATATGCTAAGACAAAGCAGTCAAAAAAGACCACATATTGTATGAATCTATTTATATGAAATGTCCTCAACAGGCAAATCTACACAGACAGAAAAATTGGTGGTTGTCAAGGGGTGAGGAATTAGGTGGTAGAAATGGGGAATCACTGCTGATGTGTATACAGTTTCTTGACGGGATAACGAAAACGTTCTAAAATTGATTGAGATGATGGTAGTACAACTTATCAATATTCTAAAACACTTGAATTATACTTTAAAATGGGTAAATTGTATGGTATGTGAATTATATGTCAATAAAGCTGCTATTAAAAAAGTAAAAAGTTAACACAAAATGAAATTTAAATTTCAACACAAAAATGAAAATTAAAAGAAAATTTCATATCAATCTTACTGAGAACACTCTGAGGTCTTTCCTTTATTCTGATAGTCCATTATACACTGAATAAGATGGTTATTTTCATCCAACATCTGAAATAAAATTGGAAAAAGTTTATTGTAAATCTAGTGTTATCAAGTAAAATTTTTAAAAGACCTTCAAATTTCTAGAAATATTTATACAGAAACTGAATCCACTCAGATCTTTTAAATCTTATTTTACACCTCTGGAATGTCATGTTTAATCAACAATTTTTAAATAACTCTATTCCAATTATGCTCCCGCAGCCCAGAAGGAAAAATTTGAAGTTTCTTTTGTATTCAAACACTAATTACCCCTGCTATATATGTAATAGAAGCTTTAGCCTGTTAAGACTAACTGTTGAGTCCACGTTAGCTTTCTATCATTCTAAAGCTTTTTAGTAGTAAAGAAAATTGTCCTTCCTTATCCAGAATGAAGTAAATACATAAAAACTTCAGCCCAGGAAGCTTGAGGAGATAGCTGGCCAGTTTCCAAGTTTTACACAGTATGGTTCTGTGATTCTCCAAACATGAAATAATCAAATACAATAATTTCTACTTATGTATAATAAATTTATTGCAGGCTTACCTTATAATTCACTTGTCCCAAAAGTTTCAAAACAAAAGCATACCTATTTATCACTCTATCATGTTATAACAATTTAAAGCAATATTGGTTTTAAGGATTAAATAATTCATCTAAGCAAAGTGACACTGAGAAAAGAATACTCATGTATTAATGGCAATTAAAAGGCCAGTTAGTTTTAGTGCCAGCTTTGCTATCCCATGCAAACCACTTAAAATTTCAGATTTATCTGAAAGATCAAGGGACAGGAGTAGCTGTTCCTCCTATACTTGCCCCATCCCTCCCGGCAAGTACAGGAGGAACAATGAAGTAGAATACCATAATCACTCTATCTCAATAATTTAGTTAATATAACTCAATTAAAAACGAAGATCCATTTGACAGTAACTAATTTTTTTTCTGCATATGAATCATAATCTTAACTTGCTGGAAAAAAATACTGTTAATTTCTTAAATAGACTCACTGGATGCCAAAAAAAATTGTCCTTATAATGCAATCAAACCATTTCACAATGTATCTTCTCAGTAGATTTCTCAGCCCAACAAACTGTATCATTAGAATGTCTCATATCTAAAATTAATCCCTCACACTGTAAAACGAGGCACTTGATTTGGAATCCACTTTCCCTTCTCATCTGAAGATGAAAACTAATTGATCAACATCTCCTTAAATAATCACCCAAGAGAAATATCTTAAGAAGAAAAACTCTGTAGGAAAAAGAAAAACTCAGGAATTTCCTACAGTCCAAAAATAAAAAGTGAATCCCTCCCCCCACAAAAAAAAATGTTTTTGAGTGTGTTCTTGGAGCTGTTCGCCACACTGCAGACTTAGCCCAATGCACTGTATGAAAATACAGCACCCAGGCACTGCCAAGCCGGTTTGCTCATAAAATAAGGTCACAGTTAGGCAAATAAATGTCAAATGGCACACTACAAAGAACCTGACAGTAAACAGAAACTGATGTACAATCTATTGGGCATACGATGTAGTAGTAATACATGCGATGCTGCCTTAGTACTAAAAACTCACCTTTCTTCACGTTTCATCCCTACTCCTGTGCATAAAACAAACTCGAAATCTTTAAGGTAAACTACGAAGTTTAGCAAGTAACTTTTCAAAGTCAGGCTGAGTAAAATTCAGAATGCTGCTTTGCTCATAAGGCAACCAGGGTAGAAGACAATAAAGAACCTTTGTGTCCCTAATTGGCAGTAACACGGCAACAAGAGACAGTACTACTCTCTAAAAGGGAGGCGGCTCCCAGTGTATTTATCACGACTTCTGTAATTGGTTATAATTATCACATTGTCTCTACCACTAGACTGTAAACTCCATGAAGGCAGGGTCCATGGCTCACCACTGTAGCCTCAGAGCCTAGACATGGCGCTCAATGAAATTTGCTGAGACGTAAACGGATATGGGGTGAATCCGGAATGGAGAAGGGGACTCCGAGGTTAACCCTTAAGTCCAGAGGGCTCTCCCTCGCCTACCCCTCTGATGCTACGAAGGCTCCCTGTAGCGTCTCCCAAGTTCTCGGAGTTCCGCAACTCGGCTGGAGTTTGCAGCACCGCGGAGGGCGGCGACTTCCCCTCGGCCTCCCGCGACCCAGGTCGGGTCTACACCAAGCAGCCACGGAGCGCTGGGCGGGGCGACGCTAAAGTAACTCCGGAGCGACGCGCGGGGCCGCGGGGGGCGCCGGCTGTAACAGCCCTTACCCCGCGCGATCAGCGCCGCCGGGCGCACGCGCCCCGCAGCCCGAACGCCGCCCCATCCCTAGAGAAATCCAGCGGCGGTTACTTGGGCTTTTGTGCCTGTAGGAAAGAGCCCCAATGTGCCAAGGACTCGGTGAGAGAACCAGTTCGCCGTCTTCCGCCACCCACTCAGGCACAGCCCGTGGCTCGTGTTGCCACAACGCCGCCTCCCAGCAGGCCCGCCTCCGCCCCCGGCCCGACCGACTCTCGGCCCGGCCCCCGGGGGTCTCTCCCAAAGGCGGGATGGGCCTGGCATCCCCGTCCCCGCGAGGTTTCACCTTCTGAATTGCGGCGGGAGTGATCTCCCCCTTGCCTCGCTGCCTCGGGGCTGCGAACGCCACAGACATGTTGCCGCCGTCACCACTATCGGCAAGTCCCGAGCGCACCGGGTGAACAGCAAACTGGGGGGAAAGACGCCGGCCTCTCGGGCTGAACCACTTCGGGAACGCGGGGAGGGGGGATGCTCCAGTGCCGAACAAACGGGAGGCCTGCCTGGCCTAACGGAGGAACTCTGGCCCACAGACGTCCTCTTTCTGAATGTTATTTGAGAATCGAAGCCCCCATGGAACTTCTCTGTTTTTTGATCGACCTCTCTTTCTTCAACCTTTCCTGTCATGGCCCCCAGTCCCTTTGCGCTAATGGTAGGACCGCGCCCCAGCCCTCCCTCCGCTTCAGCGATTCAGGAAATGGTCCCGCCGCCACGGGAGAGTGAGAGGCTGGGGCAGCCCGTCACAGGAAATGCTAGTGGCCCGAACTGGCCCGCCCCTTTCACGCGGGTGCAAGTTGCCTCCCTCCTCGGCGCGCTGAAAGGTCCCTCCAACTGCGTTTCGGCACTGTTGTTGATCTAGTTCAATTTTTCCAACTTTATCCTCACCCCTCCTCGAGTTGTCTAGGCACCCCGGATAGGGGAGGAGGAAGGTCAAGACACGGGAATCGGTGCAAACCGCTGGAGCATCTGCTGACAGGAGGTAGAGGTGGAGGACTAGGTGAACGCGGATTCGCTGGTTTAAACGGCTCGGCTACGCCCCAAATGCGCACCTCTGGGTCCACAGTCTCGCACGCGCACACGTCGTCACTAACAATTGGAAGCGAGCCTGATTCAAAATCGGGAAACAGGGCTGTGTCCAGTACTCAGGGGCAGTCGGCCAACTTGGCTGGCGTACCAGAGGAGGGGTTCGCTTCTTGGGACAAACACTTAGAAACGTCGGGTCTATTTCGTCTGATTTGGATTTTTCGAATTAAGTTTTGAAATAGGGCACCCTCACTCTTTTCCAATTACATACTTAGTGCCTTGTAAGTTAGGCCCAAGCTGCCAGGCTTCAACTCAGTGTTAGGAAAAAAAACAACAAAGCTCTCAAATTATGTAAGGACGACGGGCAAATGTGGGTAATGTGTTGGTGTGAGGTTTTTAAAAATTATTCTGTAAATTTACATTTCCACCTAACACAAAGGAAAAGTCTATATACAATGTCACCCAAAATTAACGAGGCTCAAAATCAATCCCTCAGTTTATATATAAACTGAAAAAATAAAGAACAAAATTTAAAGTTTTTTGTTTCAAATAAATGCTCTCCACAAAAAGGTCATAAGTCTCATTCAGCACATTAGGGTGCGTTCTACCTATGGGCTTTATCGTAGGCACCTAGAATACAACTGTGAACAAGTTCAATAAGGGACCTGCTCTCAAGGAGCTTATATTCGGGTAGGGCTGACAGACTAAAACCAAATAAATATGCATATAGGTAAAGTTCTAAGAAAGACTAGCAAACAAGGAACTGAGAATAGACAGGGACACACGTGAGTTAGGATGGGAAGTCTTCTCTTATATTTAAACAAAGACCTAACATGAAAAAAATTCAAGCCAGCCTATGAATAAAGGGAAGAGAATTTATACTTCTAACAACAGTAATTATTCTTAAGAATTTAATTGTCTTTCACTACTCTAAGCCCTGGGGGGGGAAAAAACAACTCTGGTATATTTGAATTTAATGTAATCTCATCATGTTGGAAAAATTTCTCCTGAACACAGAAACTAAGTCTTGTCCACCACAAATACTGTATGTTCAACACCTGGCTTTTATCATCATCTTGATATTTACATAAAAGTACCTAAATAGTTAAGAACAATATTTCAGTGGGAAAAATGACACATTGTCCTACTGTTCCAGTTCTGTCTGCTTGGCAGATAGCAATGAAATCTTAAAGAGCAACATGAACCAGTAGGAATAGTCTAAATTTCTATAGCTTGGTTTAAAAAAAAAAAAAGTGCTAAGGGGATTTCTATTCCAAGGAGGTACTCAGGAGCTACTTTCTTTGTTTAAATTACAGCTCCCCAACAACAGGAAAGGGTATCAACTAAAAATGGGTAATAGGTCAGCCCAAGGTGCTTATTCCTTCACAGTAAGTGGGTAGGACCTAAGGCACTGACAGGCTAGACTCGAGGCATGGATAACCAGTCTTTTCTGTGATACCATGTGTTTTCTATGTGTCTCACATAGAAATTGGTTGGGAAGCATTGGAATAAAGGTCCAGCCAGAAATACAAATCATCTCCCTTAGAGAAGACACTTTAATGGGACACTATCTTTCTCTCATGCTTCCTTGGTAAACACAGTTTAATGTGGAACAGTAGAAAATTCAGAGAATGAGAGGGTAGATTGTAGCCTAGAGGAACTTTCTTAGATCTTTGTAACTGTAAGAGCCTTGAGTTAAGGGAAAGATAATTAAGGGCACTTAGTAAATCCTGCCTCACTTCACTAGTTTTGAAGAGAAAGGAATCCCAAGGTACAGATTGAGTGGTAGCAGAGTTGGGACGAAAAGGAAAATAAAGAGACCCCAGCATTTAGTTAAGAAAATGGAGAATAAAGATGGGAGGTTGGCCAAGTCTGAGAAATGACTGCGGGAACTTAAAAAAGAGCTACCCAGGCAACCATCGCCCCATCCAGAAAAATCAGTCCCATTATTTAGGCTGGTCTGGATTGAGAAGACATCTGACAGAGGAACTGAAATCACACAAGGAAGAGGTGACAGTTTTTAAGAATAATCCTAATAGAAGAAGATATACAGTGGCTCAGACTAAATAAAAGATCTGCATGAACAAATCTTGATTATTCATACCAATAAATATAGACACATTTAACTCAAAAAAGGTAGTAAGAAAATTGTCCATGTTTGATTTTCAATGTTTCAAGTTTTGTTTTACATGAACTTGTTTGTATTCCTTAAATGCATTTCATGGAACTGATGAAGTGCTCCAGGAATATGCTCAATATTTTGTGAAACTACATAATCATGGCATTAAAAATTATCTTAATCCACAAAAAACATATTATGCATGTGCAGATAATTGAGATTACTTTCATAGAAACATTTCTGTAATATTGTTTTATAATTAACAGAGCACACGGACTATCAAATTTGCTGATATTTTAAGCCCCTGTGCTGCCATAAATTCTTAGAATACATTTGGAAAGGCACTGACCAAGCCTGTCTGTTCATAAATGGGCTCACAGCAAAACTCCTCAGGTAATTCAAACTATTTCTGCTCACCCTTTCCATGGCATTTGATGAGTCATTTTGAGTTGGGGCTTTAACAGATTTCAAAACTATAAGGTGACTATATAATATATATATTCATTATTCCAGGCAAGAACAAATCACCTGTCCCAATTCTCCATAAAACTTTTTCAATACTCCGGAAGATTTAATTCAAAGTAGACCGTAACAAAGCCTATTTAGTGCATTTTCATCTCTTTTTACAGTATCAAACTTAGACTGAATTAAGGAGGAGCTGAATCAATTATATTTTGGTGTTTAATGTTATAGGAAGGTATTGCTTTAAAAAAATAGTTTCTATGTGAAGCTCTATGCAACCTTAATTCACTGTGAGAAATGCACAGGTTTGGAGTTCCCAGTTCTTCCACCAATGGCATGCTACTGGACAGGCCATTTCTATATTTCATTTGCCTTACTGAAAAACAACTGCCCTATCTAAAGATATATAGAAATAATGTGTTTAATTACTATTTATTTAGCATTTATTATATACAGCCACTATGCTAAGTGATTATCTTACATGAGTCTTAAAGATTGTCCCAAATTTTAACATGTAAAATAGGTAAAAAAATACGTGGGACATTACAAATTGCTCAACAAGGATAAGATTGTTCTTAATCTAATAAGGAGAAAAATATATACTTTAAGAGTAGAAATGTTCAAAAGTTCTTGATAGTGCAGTCTACCCTTGGGAAATTTTCTGGCTCTAATTTAGAGATCAAGTGATCTTTTTCCAATTTAGCATGTTGTCTGACCTTGTGCATGATGTGCAGTTACTCTACCTTTAGAAAAAGAATATATTAACTGTTCTTGAACTGCTTCACAATTTACAGAGAGGATTATGATATACTAATTTCCCTATGAATTGTTAACTAATTTTCCTATGAATGGGTGCAGTAGGCAGAATAATTTTATCCTGACAAAGATGGCCACCTCCTAATCTACAGAATCTGTGAATATGAGAGGTTACATGGCAAAGTGGAATTAAGGTTCTAAATAGAATAAAGGCTGTTAGTTGGCTGACTTTAAAATATGGGGATTAACCAGGATCATCTGAGTGAGCTCAAAGTCATCACAAATATCCATAAATGAGGAACAGTGAGTTGAAGGGTCATAATCAGAGATATGGTATCTTGAGAAAGACTTGACTGGCTATTGCTGGCTTTGAAGATGGAAGGGGGTCATGAGACAAGGAATGTGGGTGGCTTCTAGAAGCTGGAAAAGACAAGGAAGTAGATTCTCCACTAGAACCTCCAGAGGGAACACCAACCTGCTAAAATCTTAATTGTAACACAGTGAGGCCCATTTTGGACGTCCTACCTCTAGAACTGTAAGATAATATGTGTTGCTTTAAACTGTTAAATTTGTGATAACTTGTTAGAGCAGAAATAGGAAACTAATAACAGTGTTTTTTCCCATCTAACATTTATGGCTGAATTAGGCAATGTGCACTAAAATACTGATAAGTGATTCAATATTCAAACTACTGTTCGAATATATATTAAACTAACTTAACAATCACATTTATTATACAGTTTCTTAAAAGAAAAATAATAGCATTATATTATAGTGCAATCCTGTAGATACCATGATTTCAGCCTTGTGGCTTCCAAAATTGTAAGAAAATAAATTTATTTTAAGCCACCAAGATTGTGGTAATGTATTACGGCAGCCATTGGAAACTATAATAACACAGATGCCAAGATAATTCAATGGAGAAAGGACTGTTTTGAACAGATAGATATCCATGTTTTTAAAAATGAACTTTGACCTTTTCCTCACATATACACCAAAGTTAATTTAAAATAGATATACCTAAATGTAAAAAGTAAAACTTCTGCAAAAAAACAGAAAATCTTTATGACCTTGAGTTAAGCAAATGTTTCTTATGACACAAAAGCAAGAAGCATAAAAGAAAAATTTATAAATTGGATTTCATTAAAATTAAAAACTCTGCTCTTCAAAGATATTATAAAAAAATGAAAAGTGAAGACATAGTCTAGGAGAAAACATATGAATTTATGAAACATGAAAACGAACTCATATCCAGAATACATTAATATAAAGAACACTTACAATAAGACAAACAACCCTATTAACAAAAATGGACAAAACATTTAAAGATACTTCACAATGATTATATATCAGTAGCCAATAAATACATGAAAAGTTGCTCTCTGTCATTAATCATCATAGAAATGCAAATTAAAGCCACTTCAAGAAACCACTACACATCCACTAAAATGGCTAAAATTAAAAAGAGTGACATCAAGTTTTGGAGAGTATGTGGAACAACTGGAACATTCATACATTGCCATTGGGGGTGCAAAATGATACAACCATTCTGGAAAACAACTAGTGAGTATTATAAAGTTAAACATATACTTAACTTTAAGTGAACCAGCAACTGCACTTTTGGGTATTTACCCTTTACCCCAAAGAAATGAAAATGTATTGCCCACACAAAGACTTGAGCATTCATACCACCTTTGGTAAAAATATTGTATAGTTGGAAACAACCCAAATACTCAACACAGGTGAATGAATAAATTATGATACGTTCATATAATAGAATACTGCTAGGAATGAAAAGGACCAAACTATTAATTATGTAACAAATGGATGACCCTCAAAAACAGTAGGTTGCATAAAAGGAGTCAGACACAAAAGAGTACATACTGTTGATTCCATTTATACAAAAATCTAGATAAAACAAAATGAATTTATAGTAACAGAAAGTAAGTCAATGGTTGACGTGGGATGGGGAATACTGACTGCAAAGGAGCATAAGGGAACTTTGGGGGATGGTATTGTGGTCATGGTTATATGGGTGTTTACATTCGTAAAAACTCATCATACTGTACAAAATTTAAGTATTAAAGTAATTTCCAAGGAAAAAAAGTGTTGGAATTCTTGTTGGTATTGCATTAAATATCTAGATCAATTTGAGTTTTCTGATTCATGAATCTGATTTATACCTTCCCTTACTTAGATCTTCTTTAGGTTCTTCCAATAATATTTTAGGTATCTCTGTGTAGAGGCCTATATGTCTTTCCTGGAAATACACTATCATACTCGTACATGATATCTTTTTTATTTCATTTTCTAATTTTTTTTTTTTTGGTTTATAGAAATATATTGGTTTGTTTTATATCAATCTTGTGTCCATCTACCTTCCTAAACTCACTAATTCTAGTAATTTATCTGTAATTTATTTTGGACTCTTTATTAGATACATAATTAGGTCATCTAAAAATAACATGCTTTTCATTTTTTCCTTCCAATACTTATTTCTTTTTTCTGTCTTATACTGCTTAGAAGGATCTCCAGTACAAAATTGAATCGAAGTGATGATAGCAGGCACTCTCACGTCTGTTGCTGATCTCAAATGAAAAAAGGTTAAACATTTAACCATCAAGTACGATGTTTTCTGGAGATTTCTTGTAGAGCCCCTTAACAGATTATGGGAATTTCTTTCTATTAGTAGATTATAAGTCAATACAGTTGTATGAGGTGGTGAATTTTATTAAATGCTTTTATGCATTTGTTGTGGTAAATTTTTTCCATTTCATGAGTTAACAAAGTTATACAAATAAAGGACCAGACAGTAAATATTTTAGGTTTTTTAGGCCATCCAGGGTCTATTGTAATTATTCTACTCTGCCATTTTAGCAAGAAAGCAGTAATAAACAATGTAGAAATGAATGGGCATAGCTATAGTCCAACAGAACTTTATTTAAAAAACAGGCTCAGGAGTGGGCCAGATTTTGTCACAGGGAAGTAGTTTGACAATTGCTGCTTTATTCTGTTAATCTGGTGAATTACATTGATTGCTTCTTAGAATAAACTCAATTGGTATGATGTAAATGTTACATGTATCTGTTTGTATACTGCTTGTTTCCATTTATTAATATTTTGTTTAAAATTTTTGTATACATGTTCATGAGCGAAACGCCTGTAATTTTCCTTTCTTTGAGTATCCTCAGGTTTTGTTACTAAGTTTATGCAGCTTCACAAAACAAGTATGGAAGCGGTCTATTTTTATGATGAGTATGTAAGATTAATTCTATTTCTTTCTTAAATGTTTCATAGGATTCTCAAGTGATGATAACCTGCGCTAAGTGTTTCTGCTTTGATATGGAGATTATATAGCTATACATATGTTTAAACTATCTTCTAGCTCCCCACTTCTCTCTTCAACTAGGTTTAATCTGGTAATGGACTTAATCCATGTATTGAGCTCTCAATCTCAATTAATGTAGTGTTCATTTCTACCATTTCCAATAGGTGCTTTATTGATAGTTCTAGTCCCTGCTGAAAATCTTTATCTTGTATTTAATCCCTTGAATATAATTATCTTATTTTTTCTGAAAATCTGCATCTGCTAACTCCATTATCTGGATCTTATTTAGTCTGTTTCTAATACTTACTGTTTCTCTTGTTCTTTGGCCACACCATTTCTTTTGTGTGCATAGATAATTTTAACTGTGCACAGGATACTGCACATGAAAAACTGCAACAATTACTTGAGTTTCTGAATGATACTATCTTTCTCTACCGGCAGGCAGCTTAATCATCTACGGATACTAGCAATGCTTTATCCCAGTACTTCCCAACTTTTGGCCTTAAAACTTCACAATTATTGTAAAACAATTATTGAAAGATACAACAAATGTGCCTTATGTGTGTACTTGCCATTTTATCCTTCTGAGTATTATAAAGATAGGTACTCAAGAGTCAAGATTTGGTAAAATTAATAATTTACTGCTTAATAATTTACATACCATGGTGAGAAAACTGAAATTATGTGTCAGGCACTAAAAGTAGCAGAGGAATTCTGCCAACCTGCAGGCACAGCTTCACACAGGAGGGTGGGCACGAGGACTCAGCAGCAGTTGGAGTCAAGGGCTCGCGGACTCCGAGCAGCCTGTGGCAGAGCGTGCACAGGCACTTCCGGTCTGCATCTGGAGAGCCTGGCCGGCACTTCCGGGTGGTACGTGGAGACAGGAGCAGTGCCTCGGCCTACGGTGCAGTTTGTTCGACACAGAGTGGGAATCGCCCAGCCCTGAGCTATGGAGTCTCGGTATGACCGGGCAATCACTGTCTTCTCCCCAGATGGACACCTCTTCCAAGTGGAATATGCGCAGGAAGCGGTGAAGAAAGGATCCACAGCGGTAAGCGAGCAACGTTTTGACCACCGTCCCCTGCCCAGTGTCAGGCCTTCCTTACCCTGCTGTCCCAGCCCACCACTCGGTGTAGGGGGAAAGGAGAGTCTCCCACTCGTGAAAATTGCTTCGTTCCCTTCATTGAGAGAGATGATGTTTTTTGAAATTTGGGCTGGAAGTGTCAGAGTTGGTATTTAATAGGTCTCTGTTATGCAACTGCCTTTGTTTAACGATAGCCACAGGCGCAAGATGTGTGTGCATGTGCGTGTGTGTGTTTTAGCAGTCTTGACTCCAGAAGAGATGTTAATACTGTTTCTAACAATAAGGAATAAAAAGATTTCTTTCAACCTCTAACAGCCTATCTGAATGCACATGGCCCACTTCCTCAGGAATTCACACAATGCAAGAAAAAGTTAAGTTTCTTCACGTGGGGAGCTGCTGTTTAATCATAATTATAATAAAAACTGAAAATTGATCATGTCTGTCCCTGAAATATAGACTAAGTCAATGTAAAATTAAATCCTTGCTGATAAAGAAACCATTAAAAAGGCTAAACCACTCGTCACTTTCACCTGTTAAATATAATTGTCCTAATATTTGCACCCCAATATTTGGCAGCCTTTTCGAGGCGCTAAGCCTCAAGCATCTACACTGTTTTGCCACTTTTGTTGTTGTTGTTTAAATAATACTGAAAGTCTTTGAGAGATCATACCCTACTTTAAATTGACCTTCCACATTTCTGAAAAACTTTTAAATATTCAGAATAGCAGTAACACTCCTGCCAAGTTTTAGTTATATTTAATAATCTTAGTGGTTTACAAAAATTAAAAAGGACAAAAGTGCCCTGGTGACCAAAGATTGATTATCCCAAATCTTCCAAGTCCTAGGCTTTGAATTCAGAAGGATCCTATTTTTCTTATCTCTCAAATTTCATGTTTATTGTGCATTTTGGAAATTGAGACACTGGTTATGAGAATACACAGTGTATTTCCAACTTGTAGCAGTGTCTGTATTTTCTCTCAGTTATGGAAGGTAATAATTCACTTTTATTGATAAATCTTATCAAATGTGAAGTGTTAAAAAAAAAACACTAGAAAGAGTCTTATCATTTTTTAAAGTATTTTTCTATTTAATGGGGCCCACTAGTTTTAGTTCTGTTTTGTAAGTAATTTTTTTAGAATTGTAAATTTAAGAAAAGCCTGATGTAGCTTACACCAAAAGTGTACCATTTTGATAAAAACAAAAAGTTACGTAATCCCCAGCGTGGCATGAAGCATATGGCTAGAAAATAATGCCCAAGTTTTAGAGCCGAAAATGAAGGGAATAATGGGAGAAGACTGGGGTATAATAAACCACATTGACTCATTTAAAATGTTTTAAGAATGCTATAGAACTGATTGATAGTTCCTTTGTAATGAGCTGTAAAAGGGTAAGGATATAAAAATACCTATAGTGGGCATTTTTAAAGATACATTGGAAGGATGAGACAGATTTTTTTTCAGGATCTGAAATTATAATTTGCATCTTTGTATGGAGTTATTCATTGTGTTTACTTGAGAGTGCTATGACCTTTTACGTGGGGTAAAGTTTATAATGGCACTTGTTTATTAAAATATGTCACAAAATATTCTGTCTATAAATGATATTTGATATGAGTTATAAGTAAGCCAAGGTTAACAGATTTTGACCAGTATGTAAATATTATTTAGTAATACAAAAAGTTATGTGAGCCACAATTAGAGGCCTTGGGTCTCCTTCTTGATGGTTATCTTACAGCATGAAAACAGGTCTGTTTTCTTTTTGCTTTAGTTCACTTTTCTATAAATGAAAAATATCTTTGGTATTTTGGAGAGGTAATACCTCTCATCTTGGGAAAAGAAAAATGAATCCTTCATGATATTCTCATGAAAAAGATAAGATTCATTATCATTCCTCATTCTGTCCTTTTCCTGACCCTAAACTACGAGTATTATTACCTCCATATTTCCTATTTTATCAAATCTCAGCTCAACCGTCTGCCCATCAATGTCTTCCCTAATTCTTACCCATCCTCTTTAATTACGAGGGTAGCTTAATGGTTCCACTAATATAATATATGCGTCTGCCCTTGTAGGTGGAGAGAGGAGACGACAACACCTTTTCTAAGTAAACATGCCATTCTCCATGTTTACTTATCCTCCAAGATTGCCCCACATTTCTCCTTCATCAAGCCGTCTCTGATTCACTCTAGTCATCATGGATCTTTTCCTTTTTCTGAATTTATAATCTGTAACATAGTGCATTGTACATTATTTGCTATTTGGCCTCATATTCTCTTTAATTTCAGGTATATTTAATTGTCTTCTCACATCAACTGGATAGTAAGATCTTTGAGAATCTAGATGGTAAATCTATTTCTACTACATGATATACAGTGGAGGGGCTAGGAAGGAAGTAAAATAACATTTAAGTAATACTTAGTTTGTACCATTTGTTTTATGTTCGTTATCTAATGTTAAGGCCAGTATTTAATCCCCTTTTTGTATTTGTGGGATCTATAATTCAGAGGTTTCATAGCTTGCTGAAGGTACCCAGCTAGAAAGTGATAGGGCCCGTATTCACACTTAAATTTTTCTGGTTCCAAAGCCTCTGCTCTTTGTATTGCATCATGCAGTTTATTCAATAAATATTTGTATATTAATTAGCTATCATTATCATGAATGTGGAACCCAGATAACAAACATGTAGGGCAGTTAACTTCTCTAAGTTTTAGTTTCTGTAACAGTAAAGTAGATATTAAAATAGCACCTGCTTCATGGAATTCATGTGACAGTTGAATGAGGTAATAATACATGTTAAGTGTCTTACACACTGTCTGGTTCACAGCAAGTACTTAATAAATGGTAGCTATTATTATTTATTATCCCTTTATTTTCTCTTTTCCCTTCAATTTGTCTATGGTTCTTCCAACATATTATTCATTTATTATTTCAAGACATTTTTGTTGAACACTTATATCTGCCAAATGTAGTGCTGGGCCTTAGGGTTTCACGATGAGAAAAGAGACTCCATCCCTGTCCTCGGAGAGCTTACTGTGTAGTAAGAATGTTAAATGATCAAATAAATAGTCCTAACAAGACCAAATTAGTATTATAATGGAGAGAGTATGGGGCATCATGGGAACTCTAGCTGTTAGGGCGGTCCCCCTGAGGAAGTAACGTTTAAGTAAACATCTGAGACATGAAAGATAACCAGGTGAAAAAGTGTGGAAGGTTAAAAAGGGAGGAGTATTTTAGACAAAGGAAATAGCATGTAGGAAGACCAAGCAGAAAAAAACTAATATGTTCTACTAACTGGAAGGCATTCAGGGCTGCTGAAGCAATGGAAAAAAGGGACAAGATGAAGCTAGAAATGGACCAGGTCATAGAATGCCTTTAAGGGAACAAGAGGCCTTGAAGAGTTTTGATATGGTTATTGTCATTCTCTAGATTATTGTTGTGTATGTCTTTCTAGTAACAGATTACATTTATCCAACCACAGAGGTACTCACATGACACAGGTAGAATCATAGTTTCTATCCTCCTGGCTGTAGTGATAAATATGTGATTCAAATCTAGCCAGTATAAATCCATTCTTTGGACTTCTCTAACTAGAGATAGTGGTAGCTTTCTTTTCTGGGAGACTTCTGGGATGAGGCTAGGTTGCCGGGGTCCATCTTTGTTTTCTGTATAGAGAAAGCCTCTGTGCATCAAGAGTAAATATTACAGCCCTTAGATCCTTTTGTCTAAGTCCAGCTGTATGCTGTTGTTGCGGAAAAGCAGCGAGGACCGAGAGACTCAAGCGGCACACAGAGATCAGGGAGAACACAGCTTTATTACGCCTGCAGGCTCAGCGGGATTGTTCCCCAAAACTGAGCACTTACTGGGGTGGGGCACTTTGTTTTATATGGTTAGGCCTCCGGGTTGGGGGGGAAATCTGGCCGGGTGCCGGGGAGGTCCGTCCCTAGCAGCTGTGATCGCTCAACATTGTTTTGATGGGGAGGCCTCTAACTATGGAGCCTGCCAGAAACAGCTCCGATAAGAGGGGGATGGAGCTCCTAGCGGGGCCCGCAGGAAAAAAACCGTCCCAACACTGTCTTAGTTTGCCTACTGAGAAATGGTTCTTACTAATACAGGTTCTAAGTAGAGGAATGCCACATTCAGATTTTCTTTTTTTTTTTTTCATATTTATTTTTCAAAAGTTTCTCAGACTACAGTAAATTTGGTCAGTAGATTGGATGAAATAAAGACTGAAAGCAAGGAGACCACATAAGAATCTATGGAAGTAGTCCAGATGGAAGATGCTACTCATTTTTGTTAGGGTTGGGGGACAAATGGAAATGAGGCAGATTCCAAAGAAACTTCAGTAGTAGAGTTGATACAATTTGATGATTATTTGGATGGTACTGTGGGGCAATGGAAGGAGAGAAGGAGGTATTGAAGAAGGAGAGGTTAAAGATAGTGCCTCCATTGCTGGATTTCACCAACAAAGTGGCACTGCTATTAGGGATTATGAAGCACTAAATTTGAGGGGAAGAGAACTGAGGTTTGGACTTGCTGAGACTGAGATGCTTGCTTATTGGAACTGTAGTAAGCGCCTCTAAAATGGCCTTCAGTGATCCCCCACCTTCTGGTGTTCATGCCCTTGTGTAATCCTCTCCCCCTGGGCATGGGCAGAACCTAGTGACTTCTAAGGCATGGGCTATCACTTCAGAAATTAGATTACAAAGAGATGGTGACTTACATCTCACTCAGCCTCCCTATCTCACTTGCTCACTTTGGTGGAACCCAGCTTCCATGTTGTGAGTTGCCCTGGGGAAGGGTCTGTGTGGTAGGGAACTGAGGGATGCTTCTGTTCAAAACCCAGTATAGAACTGAGGTCCTTAGTCCAAAGTCCACGAGTAACTGAGTCTCACTAACAACCATGTGAGTGAACTTGGAAAGGGATCCTGCCCCGTGAGCCTTGAGATGAATGCAGCCATGGGGAACAACCTGATTGCAGGCTTGTGAGAAAACCTGAGCCAGAGGGCTTAGCTAATCTGTACAGATTCCTGACCCACAGACACTTTGAGGCAACTGAATATACATGTTTGGAATTTAGGAGATTGATCCGGGGTGAAATAGTAATTTTGAAGTGCATCCTTTCTCGAGCCCTGCTTAAAACATGTTGACGGTCAAGTGAATGAGTATTCTTGAGTATTCACTTAAGAAGACAAAATATAGACTATAGAGTATGTAAAGGATAACTGATGTATAGGCTACTTTGGCTAAACTCTGGTAGGAGTAGGGGTAAAAACCAGGTTGCTGTGAGCTGAGGTATGATGATAATATTTGGCTTTTTAAAGGGTTGAGACAAAGAGATAGGATTGAAGTGAAGTAGTCTTTAAGATTTTGTTTAAGAGAGACTAGCATATGTTTAAATGTTGGTGAGAAAAAGCCAGTAGAGAAAATTGAGATTGATTTATTTTTAGGTTTATTTGATTTATTTTAACTTTTTATTATAGAATATTTTAAACACAAAAAGATATATAAAGGGAATAGTATAATGAACCTCTGTATGCTGGTTACCCAGCTCTAACAGTTACCAACATTTTACCAATCTGTTTTATCGTTCTTCGACTTTTCCCTCTTCCCAATGGAATAATTTTTATTGAGATAATTATAGATTCACTTGTAAAAAACTTGTATACTTTGCCCATTTTCTGCCAATGGTAACATTTTGCAAAACTGTGGTTCTATATCACAATTAGGATATTGATATTGATACAAGCCACCTATTTTATTCAGATTCCTCCAGTTTCACTTGTACTCATTTGTGTATAATTAAGTTCTGTCATATTTTATTACCTGTGTACATTTGTGTACCCACAATCAACAGAGTGAACAGTTCCAACTCCACAGGGTTCCTCATGTTGCTCTTATATAACCACACCCACCTCTTTATCCTCTGCCACACACCTTTGCTTGGTGTCCATAGGCCTAATCTCTGACAGCAAGCACTCATCTGTCCTCTATTTCTAAAATTCTGTCATTACAAAATGTTATATAAATGATATCATACAGTATGAACGCTTTTGGGGTTCAGTTTCTTCCCTTGAGATTCATCCAAGTTGTTGCATGTATCAGAGTTTTATTGCTGAGTAGTATTCTGTGGTATGGATGTACCATATTGTTGAACTATTCACCTATTGAAGACTATTTGGGTTTTGCCCAGTTTGGTGCTGTTATGAATGGAAATGCTATGAACATTCATAGCAGGTTTTTTTGTGAATATAAGTTTTTCTTTCCCTGGTATAAATGTCTAAGTGTGCAATTACTGGGTCATATGTTAATTGCATGTTTCATTTTGTAAGAAAGTGCCAAGTTGTTGCCCAGGGTGGCTGTACTATTTTACATTCCCAGCAGCAGTGTATGAATGATCCAGTTTCTACACATCCTTCCAGCATTTGGTGTTAGTGTTTTTTATTTTGGCCATTTTGTTAAGTGTATAATGATACTTTGTGGTTTTAATTAAATTATCCATTAATAGCTAATGATGTTGAACATATTTTCATGTGCTTATGTGCCATCTGTGTATCTTCATCAGTGAAATATCTTTCAAGTCTTTTGTCCATTTTCTAATTGGATTGCCTTTTTTTTTTACTAAGTTTTCACAGTTCTTTATATATTCTAGGTTCTAGTCCTTCGTCAGGTGTGTGGTTTGCATATATTTTCTCCCAGTCTGTAGCTTGTCTTTTCATACTCTTCATATGGACTCTCACAGAGCGAAAGTTTGAAGTTCTGATGAGATCTAGTTTAACAATTTTTCCTGTTATGGTTCATGCCGAGTCTGAGAACTCCGTGTAGATCCCCATTTTTTTTTTTCCTGTTTTCTTTTTTCTAAAAGTTTATAGTTTTACATTTAAGTCCACGATTCATTTTGAGTTAATTTTGGTATTAGGTTTAGGTTGAAATTCATTTTTCAATGGAGTACTTTAAAATAAATCCCATTTGTTTCATACCCAGGTAACATGACATTTCATCTGTAAATATTTCAGTATGCATCTCTAAAAAATAAAGATGTTTCTTAAAACCATTATTACTCCAAATGAAATTAACAAAATTCCTTAATATTTTGTAATAGTCTACATTCTAATTTTCCTTATTGCTCACAAAATATCTTTTTATAGTTATTTTGTTTTAGTCTGAATCTAAAGCCCATGCATCGCGCTTCGCTGTTAGGTATCTCGGTTTTACCCTGGAGCAGCATCCCCTCTTTTTCTCCTGCCTTTGACTTCTTGAAGAGACTGGGTTAATTGTTTGGTGGAGTGTCCCACTTTCTAAATGTCCTGATTGTTTCCTTGCTGTCATAGAATTTACTCTTTAGAGAGATAACTAAAATGAATAAGTAAATAAATAAATAAATTGCAAGAATGTAACAGGTTGTTTAGAGAATAATAGAGAAGGACTGCTGGAGGGGAGATTTAAATTGAGACCTGAAATAAGAGAACTGTTCCAGGCAAGGGAATATCACGTGTGAATGCTTGGAGGAGAGAAACTGACTTGTGTTTGAGAATGTCTTGAAAGAAGGTAGTGTGGCTGCTGCTTGGTTAACTACAATGACATATTATTGGAGAGTAGGCAGCGGCCAGATCACGCGCAGCTTTGTAGACAAGACTAAGGAGATTGAAAAAAAAATTTCTACGTACAGTAGAATGTCATGGAAGGATATTCAAGTGGAGCAATCTGACCCTACTGATGTTTTTAAGTGCTTACCATGGTTGCTTTGTGGAGACTAGACGGGAGTGCAGCTGGGGGAGTGAGGAGGGGGAGGAGGGGTGTGCAGAGGTGGGGAGCAGGATTAGAAACTGGAAAACTTACTAGGTTATGCAGGCAAGGAATGACGGTTGCCTATACTGGAGAGGTGATAGGAGACGTAGATAGCTTTTGCAGGTAAAATGGAAAGGCACTTGGTAATTGCTTGGAAATGAGTGGGGTGTGGGAGAGGGAGTTGTAGACAATGACAAGTGGGTTTTTTGGCTTAAACAGGTGAGGGGATGGTGATTTATTTTCTGAGATTATTCTGGTTACTGGTTTGTGATACTTTTAACAAGCTGTGGAATGTTCTTCCTGCTTTCCTAGTGTTGTTTTTAAATTAGGTTGTGGATATTGAATTTTATCAAATGCCTTTGTAGCTTTTTTCATTTACTTTTAATTTTTACTATTGAATTGTTTTAGTTAGGACTATTTAAGTTGCAAACATCAGATATCCAACTCACAATAATTTAAGCAAAAACGTGAATCTATTGAATCAAGTACCCAAAGGGAGCAGGGGTAGTAAACCTTGCTTTTAGGCTCAGTTCAATGGCTACTAGGGTCTTAAATGACCACAGTAGAACTGATGTTTCTTTCTCTCTCTCCCTTCCTCTCCCTTCCCATCCCTTGCTTTCTCTCCCTATTACTTTCACTCTCAGACAAGACCTCTCTACGTGGGGGCTCCTAAGGAGCCCTAGGCTCCAGGCTCCCAGCTCTATGTACAGCAGAAAGAATTATCCTGTCTTTCAAACACTTCCTGTAAAACTTTAAGGATTTATGGTTTGGCTAGACTGGGTTACATTATATCCGCCCCCCTCCCCAAAGACTCAGTATTTCTCCAAGAATGATTGAAGTGCTATGGTTGACAGAAGGCCAAAAATAACAGATCTCCGCTATCCATATAACATTTATATTAAAATAGTTGCTTTTATTGATGGTCCTAAAATTTCTGGAATAAACCATACTTGTTTGTGGTATATTATTTTTCCATAACTCTGGAGTTTGATGCTATTGAATTTTTAGCATCAGCTTTGCTAAGTGCAAATCATTGGTATTTTTATTTAGAAAGTATTATGTTTGCCAGATTTTAACATTGTTACACAGCTTTCCTAAAAAGAGTTAGGAACATTTCCATTTTGACTTATACCATAGAATACTTTAACTAGCACAGGAATTACCCATAACAGAAGATTAGAAAGAATTTATTCAGGAACCTTCTAGGCCTGACACGTGCTTTTGAGGGATTGTTCTTTTCTGAAATTATCCCATGTTTGTTGGTGAGACTGAATTTTCTTTCCTTTTTTGAGTCTGTAGGGGCAGTTTTTAATTTTTCTATTCTGTCATCCTTTCAGTCAGGTTTTCAAATTTATTAACTTAGGGTTATAATTTTTAAATTATTTTTCACACATGTATATATTTCATTTACTTTTTCTGCCTTTTGGCTAAGTTAATTGAGACATCTTTTAAAATTATTTCTTTAAAAACCTATCCTGTTATTATTTATCAGTTTTTTTTTGTTTTCTCCCTAATTATTAATTTCTGCTCTTTTCCCTTTAAGCTTAGCTTAATTTACCTTTAAGCTTAGCTTAAATATTTTTACTCCTTTTTGAACTTCTTGAATGAACTTTTAATATTTTGTTTGATGTTATAATATGAAATTATGAATTTTCTTCTGAGCAAAATTTCGTCCATATCCAAAAGACTTTGATATCAGGATTTTCATTATAAACATGTTCTAGATAGTATGTGTTGGCAGGTGTTTTTTGTTTTGTTTTATTTTTGAAAAGAAAAGATTTATATATACAAAATGCTTTGAATTTGGGTCATCCACAAAGATAATAGGGTGGGGTGGTTGAAGTAAGAGGAAGAGAGCAGTAGCCTATGGGGGCTGTGGGCAAGGGGGTCAGGGATTAAGGTGGAGAGTTATTTCGGGGGCTGCCAGGCCCCAGGGATTTACAAGGGAGCATGCTTGGCTTGCATTGCCTCGCCTCCCACTGAGGGCAGTCATGCAAATCTGCACCTCCCTCCTGACTCCCTCCTACTTTCTTTTCCTCCTTCTCTCCTCCCTCCCTACTCCACCATCTCTGGAATGGGATGAGCCTCTGCCTGTAATTCAACCCTCCAAAAGGCAGCTCTGCACACAACTCCCAGGTTGTGAGGGCGCCTGTACAGAGGCACCCTGACCCAACCTGTTGGCAGTTTTAACTTCTTTATAAAGTTGAAAATTGTTTAGGTGAAAGTTATAATAATTAGTGTGTAGTCTTGTGATCAATTTGTTTGATTTATTTCAATTTGGGGAAAATATTGAGATTTTCTTCAAGTCCTAATATATGTTCATTGTTATGATGTCCTATGGCTTGATAAGAAGGCATGTTCCCTATAGGGTATGAGGTTCAACATGTGTCTATCAGATGAGGGTGGGGTGTGGAGGGAGGGTTGCTGATTTGTGACAGGATGGTTAGGGAAGGCCTGTTGGATTAAACTGACAGACTTGAATGAAGTGAGGGAACAATTAGAGCAAACGCCTTGATTAAATTGTGTTTTTATCGTTTCTCAGTCTTTTGGTTAAGATCATGTGTAATTGTGTATTTTTTTAAATTGAAAGATGTAATCTCAGGCCTAGTTCTATATTTAATCTGTTCTGTAGTCTTTAGTTCAAGAATGCTAATTCAGAACACACCTTTTTGCATAGTTACGTTATATGAAACACTTGGTCACAAGGCAATCATAAACACAAATACCAATATGAATATACTTAGATTACCATTGTAATATAGAATTCAAGTTCTCATGGATTACTCTTGCACCCCTGAGAATACAGCCATGTTTCCCCAGAAGTCCCTGTTTGAGAACTATTACCCTGTACATTATTCTTTGGACTCTTTTCCACTTCCTTCCCAAGGGAAGGGCTGAAGGGAGGAACAGCAATGATTTCTTCTTGTTATATTCCTATTTGAATTGAGGCTTTGTTTATCAGTGATCTAGGGTGAGGGTATTTGGTCTTTCTCTTGACTGCTTATGACCCCCAATCCCTACCCCTCCAAACTGTGAGATAACCTGGGAGAGATTTCAGAATGTTATCTACTTAACTTTCCATACTATTTCTACTACTACAAGTACTGGTACTGCCCATTCTGTAAGGAATCCACACGGATTCCCAGCATCTTTGTTCATTTTGATTAAAATTATTCTATATTTAGATAGCAAATCTTCAGGTGTATTGTATGAGATTAGGACACTTACGCAGTTTAAGCATTTGTGGAATATTCTACCCATATGTCTTCTTTGTTTTGAGTTTGGGGAATGGACTTTCAGTATGCCTGGATCTGTGCAGTTATTTTCTTAGAAGTCTGATTTTTCATCTTTATTGAATGTTTAAGAAAAAGCCAAAAAAAAAAAAAAAAAAAAAAAAAAAGCCTTTTCCTGTAAGTCATGTGTTCGAATAACTTGATTTAATGTTAACACTGACAACTAATTATGTTTTTAAATGACTTGACAGGTTGGAATTCGAGGTACTGATATAGTTGTACTCGGGGTAGAAAAAAAATCTGTTGCCAAGCTTCAAGATGAAAGAACTGTGAGGAAAATTTGTGCCCTTGATGACCATGTCTGCATGGCTTTTGCAGGTACTTATAGACCTACAGTAATGATACAGAGTATCTTTAGTGTGGTAGGGTAACACATTTGGCCATACTACAGCTGTTGTCTATATGTATACACAATATATGGCATTATTAAACACAAACAACATACCCTATTTTTTCTAGAAAATCACAACTCTAAACCAGGATTTCTGATAGTTAGCTTTGATAAAATATAAATGTTAGAAGGTATATATTACATTACCTTAATTATAACTTTAGGTAGCTGTTTTCTTTTTAAACTCTTTTTATTTTGAAATAATTGTAGATATCGGAAAATTACAAGAAAACACAGCGTAGTCCCCTTTACCCATTTTCCCTCAATGGTAACATCTTCAAAAACCAGTAAATTGACATTGTTACAAGCCACAGAATTTATTCAGATTTCACCAGTTTTACATGCACTCATTTGCACACGTGTGTGTGTGTGTGTGTGTGTAGTTTTATTAGATTTATCACATGTGAAGATTCATGTAGCCATTACATGCACTCATTTGCGCGCATGTGTCTCTGTGTGTGTGTGTGTGTGTGTGTGTGTGTGTGTGTGTGGTTTTATTAGATTTATCACATGTGAAGATTCATGTAGCCATCACCATAATCAAGATACACAATTCTTACATTAACACAAGGCTATCCATGCTATTCCTCCTCCTCATCTCTAACCTCTGGCAATCATTAATCTGTTCTCTTCTCCATCTCTATAATTTTGTCATTTTGAGATTGCTATATGAATAGAATCTTATGGTGTATAACCTTTCATACTGGCTTTTTTTTTCATTCAGCATAATTCCCTTGCAGTTAATCCAAATACAGTTGAATATATCAATAGTCTGTTGTTTTTTGTTGCTGAATAGGATTTCATGGTATGGATGTACCACACATGGTTAACTCACTCATTGAAGAATATTTGGATTATTTCTAGTTTGGGATTATTTCCAGTTTTTACCTACTACAAATATAGTTAGTGTGAATTTTCATGTGCAGGTTTTTGTGTGAACATAGGTTTTCATTGTTCTGGGATTAATGCTCAAGAGTACAATTGCTGGGTCATATGATAATTCATGCTTTGTTATATAAAAAACTGCCAAGTTGTTTTCCAGAGCTTTGGTAGTGTTTTACATTCCCATTAGCGGTATATGAACAATTCATTTTCTCTGCGTCTTCAGCAGCATTTAGTGTTGTTACTATTTTCTATTTTAGAGATTTGCATAGGTATATAATGAAATCTTGTTGTGGGTTTAATTTGCATTTGCCTCATGGCTAATGATGTTGAACATATTTTCATGTGCTTATTTGCGTCTGTATAGCAAACAAGACATGTTTCTTATGGTGTTTTTTTGTTGTTGTTCATTTTCTAACCATGTTTTTTCCATCAGAATTTTATATTGAAGTTTAAAAACCTTATTAAGCAAAAAATAATCTTTCTCTTAATGTCTTAAAAAAGGAATTATCTTGTCACAGAACAAATCTTAATGAAGTTTAAAAGCTTGAAATCATACAAAGTATCATTTCTAGTTAAAATGGAATAAAACTGGAAATCAACAGCAGAAGGAAAACTGAAAAATCCACAAATATGTGGAAATTAAACAATCCTCTTTAAAAAACCATGAGTCAAAGAAAAACATCACAAGAGAGATTAGGACATATCTTGAGACAAATGAAAATTAAAACACAAATACAAAACATATGAGATACAGCAAAAGCAGTGCTGAGAGGAAAATATATAGCTGAAAACACATATTAAAATATATTTCAATTCAACAACTTAACTTTACATCTTAAAAACTAGAAAAAGAGGAACAAACTAACCCCAAAGCTGGCAGAAGGAAGGAGATAATAAAGATTAGAGCTGAGATATATAAATAGACAATAGAAAAACAGTACAGAAAAAAAATTAACAAACTCAAGATTTGGTGTTTTTGAAAAGATCAACAAAATTGACAAACTGTTAGTCAGATGGACTAAGAATGAAAGAAGACTCAACTAAAATCAGAAATGAAAAAGGGGATGCTATTTACAACTCTATAACAAAAAACAAGCATTTGAATTAAAAAGTGGGTAGAAGACTTGAACAGATACTTCTCCCAAGAACACATACAAATGGCCAACAGATACATGAAAAAATGCTCAACTTCACTATCTATTAGAGAAGTGCGAATCAAAACCACCACACACCTGTTAGAATGGCTGTTATCCACAAGATAAGTAATAACGAGTGTGTGAGAGGCTGTGGAGAAAAACGGACCCTCATATACTGCTGATGGGAATGTAAATTGGTACAAACACTGTGGAAAACAGTATGGAGGTTCCTAAAAATATTGGGAATAGAATTACCATACGACCCAGCAATCCTTTTCTTCTGGGTATCTACCCCAAAATTCTGAAACATTTATCCATAAAGATACTTGTACCCCTATGTTCATTGTAGCACTATTCACAGTGGTGAAGACATGGAAACAACAAAAGTGTTCTTCTATAGATGACTGGATAAAGAAGATGTGGTACATATATACAATTACATACATACAATGGAATATTACTTGGGCATAAGAAAAGATGAAATACTGCCATTTGTGACAACATGGATGGATCTTGAGATTATCATGCTAAGGGAAATAAGTCAGAAATAAATAGTTGAGAACATTATGACTTCACTCATATTTGGCATATACAACCGAAGGCAAGAAATGAACAAGACAAAGAAACAAAAAACAATAGACACAGACAACAGTTTAGTGGTTACAAAGGGGTAAGTGGGGGAGGTGGGGTTGTAGAAGAGGGTAAAGAGGTCAAATATATGGTGATGAAAGGAGAACTGACTCTGGGTGGTGAACACACAATGTGTTATATAGATGATGTATATAGAAATGTGCACTTGAAACCTATATAATTTTACTAATATCACCCCAATAAATTTAATAAAGACAAAAAAGAACAAGGGGACACTACTACTGATTTTACAGAAATAAAAAGGATTATGAGAGTACTATGAACAATCATACACCAACAAATGAGATAACCTAGAAGAAGTGGACAAATTCCTTGAAATATACAAATTACTTGAAGTTACTCAAGAAAAAAATAGAAAATATCAACAGATGTGTAATAAAAGTGAATCAATAATCAAAAACCTCTCAATAGGGAAAATGTCCAGACCAGATGTTTTCACTGGTGAATTCTACCAAACATTTAAAGAAGAATTAATACCAATCCTTCTCAAATGCTTCCAAAAAATTAAAGAGGAAGGAACACTTCCAAACTTATTCTATGAAGTCAGTATTACTTTGATACCAAAACTAGACAAAGACACTACAAGAAAAGAACTACAGTCCAATATCCCTTATAAATATTGAAGTAAAAATCTTAACAAAATACTAGGAAACCAAATTCAGCAGTATTAAAGGGATTATACACTATGACTAAGGAATTTTATTCCTGGAGTGCAAGGATAGTTCAAAATATTAAAATCAATCACTGTAATATACCACATTACCAGAATGAAAGGAAAAGCTACATGATCATTTCAACTGATGTAGAAAAAGAATTTGACAAAATTCTACACCCTCTTCTGATAAAAACATTCAACAGAGTAGGAGTAGAAGAAAACGACCTTGAGATGATAAAGGTCATATGTGAAAAACCACAGTAAACATCATAGTCAATGATGAAAACCTAAAAGCTTTTCTTCTAAGATCAAGAATAAGTCAAGAATGTCCAGTTTGAATACATTCAAAGTGAAATACAGTCACAATAGGACAGTTACTATATAAGCTACCTAGAGTAATCAGATTCATAGAGGCAGAAAAAATGGTTCAAGAGGTGTGTTGGGGGTGGAGGAAATGGGAAGTTATTGTTTCATGTATTCAAAGTTTCAGTTTGGGAAAATAAAGAAGTCCTAGAGATGGATGATGATGATTGTCCAGCCATATAAATGTACTTAATTCCACTGCCTTGAACACTTAAAAATGGTTAAAATGGTAAATTTTATGTTACATATATTTTACTACAATAAAATTTTTTTAAAGGAGTCATCTTAATATAAATGATGGAATGCTGTAACTTCTGATACATATACCTATCAGACTTTAATGTAAAAATAATTTAAAAATGTATATAACTTTTTAGCAGAGTAAGATATTTACTAATATTCTCCTTACATATTAATTGATTTTGAAATTGGAAAATACCTAAATGTCTATTATTGGGGAATTGGTATAATAAATCATGTTATATCCATGCAGTTGCTTAAAAGCACAGGCTCTGGAATCATACCAACTGGGTTCTAAGACAGACTCCATTATCCACTATACCTGTGACTGGGCAATTCCTTGCCTCAGTGTAGTCATCTGTAACATGGGGTTAATGATAGTATCTACCTTATTGATTTGCTACAAGGATTGAGTTAATAAAGAGGAAGCCTCTAGAACAATGTCTGGGATACGTATTTAACAAATATTACTGTTACCACTAACTACTCTTACTACTACATCATCATCACTATTATTTAGTGACAGTTAAAAAAGGAGGTGGTAGGATCTGTATGTATTGACATACATATTAAAAATAGGTCACAAAAGAATATGTATGGTAACAGTTCTGTTTATATATTGTGGAATTATATGATATTTCTTATTCCCTCTGATGGAATATTTTACAATGAGTACATATCAGAAAGAAATACAGTTCTGTTTTGAAAAAACTCATATTCTTTTGTTGATGTTGTTATATTGTGCTTTTAACATTTGGAAAACAGCCCTTAGGAAAAATACAAAGAATTAAAAAAATATATATTTCATGTAGCATGTGGAATTCTGTTTAATAGC
This sequence comes from Rhinolophus sinicus, assembly GCF_036562045.2. Taxonomy (NCBI): domain Eukaryota; kingdom Metazoa; phylum Chordata; class Mammalia; order Chiroptera; family Rhinolophidae; genus Rhinolophus; species Rhinolophus sinicus. The sequence goes on along the minus strand of NC_133758.1, from coordinate 38,029,155 downwards.
AGAAATTTTACATTATGATAGCATTTTCAAGGTAGAGTTGTGGTACAGTTATAAAAGCACTAGACTGAGGACTCATTTCTGTAATTGCTTATTTATAAACAGTGAAATTGAAATTTTCAATGCTCTTTAAATAGAATTTGTTCTCTTTTTCCTACTCATTTAGTTTTGATTAGTATAATTGCTACTTATGTTAAAAATAGAGACATACACAGACTTATGCTACTCATGTAATTTGGCAAATTTATCACTAATTTTCTTGTTTGAATCAGTTCTTCTACTACTTTCTAAGTATGATACTTTTATATTTTGCAGTTTTGAATTATATTTACATTCTAAAGGGGAAATACTTAGAAATCTCCTTTCTGATATTTTCTAATTGAGTGAAACTTTTAATTCGCAGAATAGTCTAAATCAGTCTCCTCCCATTTTTTCTCTCAGATAACATTTGCAAAGAAGAGAATCAGTTTCTCTTCCTTTAACTATCTGATTGTATTTCGCACCCTACCCATGAATGTTAAGGTGATTCTTAACAGTGGCATATTCTAACGGGTTCTTCGTTGTTGACTACTATTAACCATCTTCAAGGACTGGCAATTCTTCCAGGTTTGTAGAAACATGATTTTAAAAGACGTGGAAGGGGAGTAAGAGTTTGTGACTGCAAAAGACTGATTGTTATATGAGAAACAGCTGTTTGAGAGACTTTGTGAATGAATATTTTGGGCAATGTGGTATTTAGAGAATGAGGAAAGAAACAAAATGACAATGGGAAGATCAAATGCCAATGAAGTCTTTAATAGAAATGTTTACAATCATTGCATCTGTTTATGTTTTTAGTTGTTTTCTTTTTTTTTTTTTTAATAGAAACACATTTATTTCCATATAGGGCCGGCCTGGTGGCTCAGGTGGTTGGAGTGCCATGCTCCTAATGCCGAGGTTGCTGGTTCGATTCCCACATGGGCCAGTGAGCTGTGCTCTCTACAGCTAAGATTGTGAACAACAGCTGTCCCTGGAGCTGGGCTGCCCTGAACAGCCGGAGGTTGGCGTGAACTGCCTCAGGCTGCTGCTGAGTGCTGCCTTGGGCTACTGTGTGTCGCTGTGAGCGGCCAGTGGCCAGTGTGAGTGGTTGGTAGCCAGTGTGAATGGCCGACAGCCAGCATGAGCTTCCATGGGTGCTGTGTGCTGCCATGGGCTACCGTGTGCTGCCATGAGTGGCCGGTGGCCTGCATGGGCTACCGTGTGCAGCCGTGAGTGGCCGGCAGCCATCATGAGCGGCCGGCAGCCGGTGAAAGCTGCCGATGACTGGCGACCGACTGCCTCAGCCAGGGGGAGCACAAGGCTCATAATACTAGCATGGGCCTGGGAGCTGTGTCCTACACAACTAGACTGAGAAACAACAGCTTGAACCAGAGTTGGGGTGGAGGAGGTGGAAGAAGGGGGAAAAAATAAAAAAGAAGTGTTCAGGATTAATTACATGATGTTTTGGTATGACAAAAGTAAGATGCAGTGTTTTCTGTTTCTTTTTTAACATTCTTAATTTTCAAACTCATAACCTAGACAAAAAGCTGAGAAGTGATGTTATAGTTACACTCAATGAAATTTGAATTCAATAGATATGTGTTAGATAATTAAGTGATATTCATTGTTTTTGTAAGAAATCCAGTTTAGGTAATAAGTATATTGGTTTTTTAATCAGGATAGACCATCAACCTTTGAACAGTCTGCCATTAATATCTTCCCCAAAAAAAGTTTAAAAAATAATGACTACAGAGATTGTACCAGCCCAGCTACTGTGACTTAAACCATTTTACTCTTTGGGAAATAATTTACTTAACATTAATGCTTAACCATCATTCTTTAAGGCTTTTTTTTTTTTAAAGGAAATACGAATGCATCAAATTAAATCCTGAAGAAATTTGTAAGAAAGATTCTATGGTAGCTAAAGCCCTTTCGACAAGGGAAAAAGTCATTCTTTTTTGTAATGTATCAACTACTTTTATAGGACTGACTGCTGATGCTAGAGTAGTGATAAACAGAGCCCGTGTGGAGTGCCAGAGTTATAAGCTTACAGTTGAGGACCCAGTCACTGTAGAATATATAACTCGCTTCATAGCAACCTTAAAGCAGGTAAGCCAACATTCCAACAGATTTCTTCCAGTTTTCTCCTTTATCATTATAGGTCCAATCATGGAAATACTACAGTCACTTCAATCACTTAGTCTACTAAGTCTACTAAATTCCTTGTGATATTCTCTTTATTGTGGAAGTCTGGAACCCAACCTGCAATATCTCTGAGTTATGCATGTCATACTGTTTCTAGTTGCTATCTGGTAATTATTTAGGTTGTTTCCAGTTTCTTGTGTTCTCTCTCACTTGCTGGCTTTCAATTTGCTACTTTGATAACATTGTCTTAGTCCCAGGTCTTATTTTTCTTTTTTGAAATACATTGTTAAATTGATTTTCAGCATGGGATTGCTAGATTAGATATTATAATTGGTTTCAAGACTCTTGTTATATGTAACTAAATTACTTTCTAAAAAGATTGAACCAATTTTTATTGTGCAACCAACAATGCATAAATGTACCCTTGAAGGATCAGCAGCAGTGGGTTTTTCATTTTTCTTTTATTTAGCACATAGGTATAACATAGTGCTGTGTACTATTTTATAATTAGTAGTGAAGTCGATTTTTTTCCACGTTGGTTTGTTATTTTCATTTCTCCTAGCATAAACTATTTTTCCTTTTGACAGGTACTCTAGTTAAGAATGTGCCCCCAGGAGCCAGAATTTGGGGGTTTGAATCTTGGCTTTGCTACTTCCTAGTTAGTGTTTTGAGCAAACTATTTAGCCTGTTTCACCTCAAATTTTCTTGTTTATGAAATGAGCATTACAGTAATACCAATTTTGTTGAGTTGGATTAAATGATAATAGTACATTTGAAATATTTAGAACACTTTCTGGCATGGATTTTTACCATTTGTCCATGTAGAGATTTTTTAATAGACCATATATTCTAGATAATAAAGTTTTAAATTATATACTTATTAAAAATTGCCCTATTTAAAAATTTTACTTAATGTTGCAGGGACGTCCAATATTTTTATATTGTTTTACTTCATTTGCTTTGATTTTCCTAGAGGTTATAAAGGTATACATCAAAAAGAACGGTGTAATGCATTGTGTACACAAGGTTCCCAATTGTGGTTTTTAGTTTTTCTTCTGGAAATATATAGGTTATGCATAGCACATTTATAGAAATATACATTTTAAATCTATAATAGTGAAGTTGCCACTGGGCAGGATACTGGTTCTGGGATGAAAGAGATATGCTTTAGGAACACCTTTGGTATTTCTAAATTATTTTATCCCTGTGTATGTATTACCTTTTCATTGAAAAAAATGGTTGATTAAGCAAATCAAGTAAAATGGTTGCTCTTCTAATGTATACTTACAAAGCATCTACTTCATACTTTGGTGCAATATAGGAACATTAAGATACACAGGGAAATTAAGACATAAATCCTATTTTTTAAGAGTTTACTTATGTTTGTATAGCCCAGTTATTGGCATTCATAATTTGAAGTGGCTTATAAAAATACATATACAATAAAATGTAACAATAAAAAATAGGATACATAGACAAGCCCAGGAAGAAAACTAGTATAAAGCTATTTCAAGCCATAAAGTTACATACAGTTCCTGAAGCTGCCTACAAATGTGGTCTTGAGGTTTCTATCAGGATTGCCTCTTTGCACAACTTCTAGGAGTACCAGTCTCAGAATTAGTTGAATTCCACTCCCTGGAGCACAAATTCAGGAAGTTCCTGGCACTGAAATAAAATGAGATACAATTTGGTTTTCAGTGCTCTGTTGTCTCTGAGGAAAAATCTTGCTTTTTCTTCAAGAGAAACAAGGGTTTCCTTGTTTTAGACCTGACAGACCGTCTTAGTTGGGTTTTATGTAGAGATAACTTAGTATATAGTGAACAGGATATACTTGATAATAATAGTATCAAGTAAGAATACTTGATAGTAATAGTAACAATTGTAGTGTCTCCCAAAGTAAACCAAGGAGTGCTTCCAAAGCACAGTTCTCTGAAGTCTGCTTTCCTGGGAACCAAAATTGTGTGACATTATACAGTTCTCTGCTGTATTCAAGAAGTTGCAATTTAGTTATGTTACCAAAATGTACATAAAGCAACAAGAAAACAGTTTTAAGACCATATATATAAGCAAATTTATTATTTTATTTTATAGACTGTGTACATTAATTCCTTAAAAATTTCATCATGGATTTGAGGTTAGTCCAGAAAGTCAGGAAGAGGATCTTAAACCTATACAGTGTAAGAATCAATAAAGAAGATTATTTTGGCAAGAATACTTTATTTAGTATTAGAATTTGTTGCTTGATAAGGAATAGTGTTATCCTTTCTATGGCCTTATACAGAAAGTAGTTATGAAAACATTTTATTTTTCAGAAATACACTCAAAGCAATGGACGAAGACCTTTTGGTATTTCTGCCTTAATTGTAGGTTTTGATGATGATGGTATCCCAAGGTTATATCAGACTGATCCCTCTGGTACTTATCATGCTTGGAAGGTGAGCCATGAATTTTTTAATATAGTAAGAGAAGACGAATAAATATATTTACTATAAATGCTTTTATTGTTTTCAAAGACATGACAAAAAATTATGTTACATTGTAATATTTATCGTGGTAGAAACTTTATGTAACCATTTAGCTGGTCAGCAGTTATGGTTTTTGATGGATAGAGAAACACTGGTTTATTGATCACAGGTCTTTTCCTTACAATTGGAAAGATAGGACAAACCTAAGTGTATATAAATGACCAAGTAAGAGAAATATCCATTTTTTATTCATTGTTCATTCTTCCAAATTAGTACTGCATCATATAGGTGCTTTTGAGTAGAAGTATGTAGAAGTCTTTCTGCTTTTGATAAAGAATTAAATGAGCTTTTAAATCCCATACTGAAATCTTTAATACATCCTCTATTCTAGGAGAGTCAGAGCACACCAAACTATGAATTTATTCTTAAGTGTCAGTACATTGTAATTATCTCCACATAATTCCTGGGAGATAGTGAGTTTTTTGGATAAGTCATCATTCTTGTTTCAGTACCCAACTACTAACTTGGTTTAACAGTGAACTCAAATCTAATACAAAAGTCTAGGACCTAGGGAAGCTAGGGGCAGTTTCCAGAAGTGAATTTTTGTATATTCTCATATACTTGAATAAGAGTAAGACTACATCACAGAATCTAACATAAATGATTTTGGCTTTATTAGAAGTTTAAATACTTAGGCTTTAAAATAATTTTATGAAGAGTTTATTTTACTATTATTGAAAGCCAAACTAATTGGGAAATACTTCCTTGATCTTTATGAAGTAAAGGATTTGATTTGAGCTGACCATACTCATAAGATACTATTTTATGAACCAATTAATCAAGCCAGTAAAACAGTGGATTATATTCTTATCACAGAGATCTGAATACTTGTGTTAGCTACACATCTTCTGTTAAACTACCTGGACAATCTTAATTGGTAATCACAAGCTATGAATTTACTTGCTGCAAATACCAGACTTTTTTCTGCCAACTAGAAATCTTTTATATGTTCTAGATTTCTTGTGCCTCCAAATCTATGCCCTAAACAAAAAAAAATTTATTACACTCTTCCTCTAAATATTTTGAAGTCTGCCATCTTCTGATTGCATTAATCATTACATTATTACCCTTCATTTCCATTTTACAACATAAAATTTCCAAGTTTACATAAATTTCCATTTTAATTTGGTTTCTCTGTAGGGTCACACAGAGAAGTGTTTTTTTATTTCAAAGTCAATTGATTATGAAAATTATGAAGTTTTTAAATTGTTGGGGATTTCATTTAACATCTAGGTCTGAAACTATGCTCTCTGCTGTGGTGTCATAAGGCCATGTGGTGGAGGTGGGGCACGCACACATACACTCCATTATCATTATCTTATTAATTTTACATATTGCACTCCTTTGTAAAATTTCAGTTGAAGGAAATATTGTAAAGCTTTTAAAAAATTACCTATAACAAAACATTTAGAAATTTTTTTATTTTACGTATGTGGTGAGACTCAGGAGCTATATGATTATTTATTTATTTATTTATTTATTTATTTATTTATTTATGTTCATACCTCTAGTTGGTAGCAAAACTGGAATTTGAACTCAGGGTCTTCTGCCTATTTGTCCAGTGTTCTTTCCACTACATCATGCTACCTCCCTTAGGTCAAATGGTTCTCTATACGTGTTATATAAATTCTGATATCCAGTCTTGAAAGGTAAAATAAAATCTTCCAGTTTTATTTCTGTTTTGGGGAGACTGTAGCACTTTAACTGTGAAATAGTTTTTTTGTTGTTTGTTTTTTTTTGGTGTGTTCTGTTTTTTTCTCTGACCTACTATGTCAAGTTGCCTGATAAAATGGCATAATGGGCTATTGAGGACACAGCTGTGGTACCATGTGGTGACAGTACTTTGCAGTGCTAGGTTATAGTCTTACAAGATGCAGATAGAGGACTTGTGAAATGGAAAGTAGAAATAGGAAGGTGAAAATATAAGCTGCAGCCACGTGACCTGTTGTAGAAATGATAATAGAATAGCTGATACTAGCACTCTGGTTTGTTGGTGTTCTTTAGCTGGCACATGATACAAACATTTTTTTTTTTCTTTAAGATCTGGGCCATTAGTGATCCTGCTTTAATGGATTAATAGTGTCTTCCATTAACTTTTTCTTTTCATATGGGAATACTAAGAGAGAGCTCCAGAAAATCCCTTGAGTTCTAGACATCTCCCTGATCCCATTGTATAATAGTAACTTTATTTCCCTTGCTAATCAGAATAAATTATACTACCCTACTGGTTCAAGGGTATGAAGACTTGCAAATGACCAACTGGCACCCTCAGCTTCTAGTTCAGTGAAATTATTGTTATATCCCCTGTTAGAACATTGCCTTTTCTCCCTCCTCTCCACCACCTCGGGAACTATGACCTTTAAACTAATAAACTAGTTGTGACAAGCAAAAATTTTATTAGTGGGCCATTAAGGGTATTAATGAGACAGCATTCCTTGAATCCTAGATTTTAGACTATGGGAGAAATTAGTTACTGCTTCCTGTTTCAGGGCACACACAGGATCTTGTAGAACAGAAACCTAGCCCCATAAGATGTCACCCAGCTGGTGCTATTCCTGAGTCTTCAGTAGGCTGGTCCATATTACCGTCAGGCTGGCTACTTCAGGGTAATAGAGAACGTGATAAGACCAGTGAATCCTGTGGGCATAAGCCTTCTCGTATTTCCTCACTATCAGTTCCATAGTCACCAGAAATGTTTTGTAGGATGCCATGATGGTGAAAAAAAAAGCATTCAGCATGTCCACAGATAGTGCGCTGACAGAAACATTTGGTATATGGAAGGGAAATTCAAATCCAGAGTAAGATTCTCTTTCAGTGAAGGCATACTGCCCCTTCCATGACAGAAGAGTCCAACAAACTTTGTCAGCCTGGTAGGATGCCTTGTAGTTTGGCAGTGTCTGGATCAATTGTGATAAGGGTTACCTTTTTGAAATATTTTTTTTCTTCTTTACACATTTTCACATTGCAGAAAATATTTTTTACTTTGAGTAACAGGTTCTAGGGTTTGGCACATTACAATAACTAAAAATTATCCTGCTACAAACACCTAGAATGCTAGAATGATCATTAAGATTTTTTGTAATGCATAGCTGAACTCATAAGAAACACAGAAAATCCTAAGTGGCCAGAAATGAAGAAGGAATTGAGTACCAGAGCGGTAAGCTTGTGAGTTGATGATATCTTTGCAGAAAGGTATATTATAGTGCAGGATTCCCAAAGATAATTCATGTCACCATCATAAGTTATGAAATAAAATATATAAACAGTCCATCATTTAACAAATATTCAGTCTATGAATAATTGAATTCCTACTACACAGCAAGTACTCTTCTAGGTTCTGGGGATATAGAGGTGAACTCAACAGGCTACATACAGGTGGTGTGAAGTCAGGGGTGGAGTACAAGGTTAGGAGGATAAAGAGTGACTGGTAAATAAGGTGGTCAGGGAAAGCACCTTTGAAAAGGTGACATTTGAACAGAGGCCTGAAGAAAATGAAGAAGCCAGCCAAGTAGTAACTTCTCTGGTATTCCAAACAGAGGAAATAATAAGGGCAATATCCCAAGGCAGCAGTATGTCCCGTACTTACGAAATATCAAGGAGGCTATTAGAGCTAGATCTCTGTGCAGGAGCATATGACTGTGCAACAGCAAATCAAGAAAGATAATGGTAAGGGGTGAAGTAACAGGCAGGAGGGGGATAGATCTTGTAGGGTCTGAAGGCTGTCGATAGGACTTGGGTTATTATATAGAATGATGTAGAAAGTCTTTTGAGGTTTTTGCATATTAGTGTTATATCTGATTTATATTTTTAAAGTATCTCTCTGGCTGCTGTTTTGAGAATAGATTGTAGGATAGGGCAGGGTAGAAGCAGGCAAACAAGTTAGGAGGCTGTGGCTAGTAATAATTCAGGCAAGACTTGATTTAGATCAGGGGCATTGGACCAGTGAAAGGTGGGGAAGGATCCAGCATAGTGTGTAAAGGAGAACCCAGAGAGCATTGTCCCAGATCCCAAATGAGAATAATATTCTAAGAAGAGTTGATTAGCTGAATCAGTGCCAGTGATGGGTCAAGTAAGAAGAGGACTATGAAACAATTGGATCTGACAAAATGCACGTCATTAGTGACTTTGACAAGCGGCTTGGATAGAGTGATGGTAATGAGAGCCTGATTGAAGTAGCTTTAAAAGAGATTTGGGAGAACAAGAAACATCAAGGCACACTAAGACCATCAGTAAAAGATAGCTGGGGAAAAGGATAGTCACATGGTCCCACATATTACTTAGTAATTACAAAAGAAAAAAGGTACCTTTTCAGTGGAGAGATCTGGTGGATCCCACCATAACCAACAAACTCAGCCATTATGTGCCTCATGTGATGTAATGGGAAAGAAACAACATCACCTTTGTAGTATTCTTGCCATTGGATTTAACCTTAATCTGATCAAAAGGGAATTATCAGATAAATCCCGACAGTGGAACATTCTACACTTTAAAAATGTTCATTGAAAGACAAAATAAAGGGAGACTTTTCTAGTTTAAAGGAGACTAAAAAGACAAATGTAATCCATGGTCTTTCATTAGATCCTGGATTGGGGAAAAACAGTCACAAGGACATTTTAGGAACAACCAGAGATATTTAAAAGTGTATAATTGATAACAGTATTGTATCAGTCTTAAATTTATTGGGTGTGGTAATTACAATGTTAAATAAAAGAACTTCTTTGTTTTAGGGGATAGATGGTGAAGTATTTAGGGATGAAATGTTATGTTATCTTCAACTTCAGCATTAAAAAAAGCATGCGTGTGTGTAGATAAGTAAATGGAGAGAGGTGTAACTAATATCTCAAAATGTTAACAATTCATGTATCTAGGTAAAAACATATGTAGTTAGTTGTTCATTGTACTCTCAACTTTTATATGTTTGAAAATGTTCAAAATAGAAAATTGAGGAAAAGAACAGTAAGGAAGGATGTGAAGCTAGTTCCTTTAAGAAGTTTAGCAGGGTGGACAGGAGGCTCAGTTGGGTAGAGCGGGAGCTCTGGGCAACGGGGCTGCCGGTTCGATTCAGACATGGGCCAGTGAGCTGCGCCCTCCACAACTAGAATGAAGTCAATGAGCTGCCGCTCAGCTCCCGGGTTGCCAGATGGCTCAGTTGGTTGGAGCACGTCCTCTCAACCACAAGGTTGCCAGTTCCACTCCTGCAAGGGATGGTGGGCTGTGCCTCCTGCAACTAACAACAGCAACTGGACCTAGAGCTGAGCTGCAAGCTCCACAACTAAGATTGAAAGGACAACGTGACTTGGATGGAGCTGTTGAGTCCTGGGAAAAACACACCACTGTTCTCCAATAAAAAGTCCTGGAAATACACACTGTTCTCCAATAAAGTCCTGTTCCTGTTCCCCAATAAAGTCCTGTTCCCCTTCCCCAATAAAATCTTAAAAGAAAAAATAAAGTTTAGCTATAAAGGGAAGCGCAAAAATGAAACAGTAGCTAGAGGAGAATATGGGTTCAAGGTAGGTTTTTGTTTTTGTTTTTAAGATTGGCAATACTGTATAAGATTCGTTCATTCAACAATGGTATTCAGCTCTAAATATGTACTAGGCACTATTCTATGTAGAGAATAGCAGTGGCTAAAACACAGTCTACTCTCAGAGAACTTACATTCTAGAGGTGATAGGAAGACAAGTAAATACGTAATATGTTAGACTGTGATACTAACACGTGCCACTCAAGGTGTGGGTCAGGAACCAGCAGCATGAAGCACACGTGAGAGCTTTCTAGAAATGCCAGGTCCTACCAGGCCTTCTGAATCAGAATCTCTATTTTAACAAGATCCCCACATATTTTTTACATACATTAAAATTTCAGAAGTTCTACTCTAGAGAAAAAGTCAGATAAGGGTGATGAGGAGGGGGAGTGGGAGGAGGTGCGATTTTATGGAGGGTAGTCAGGGAAGAGGAGTACTTGAGCAGAAACCTGAAAGAACAGGCTGTATACTACCTGTAGCCATGCAGCCGGGGAAGTTTGTTTGCCTTTTTCTTCATTTGATGAAAAAACTCTAAAGAACACACAAAAGAATGGGGACTGGAACAGAAGAAGCCCTTCTTGCTTATAGAATCAAAGAAGATAATGAATTAATAATTAGTATACTTAAATCTAAGTGCCAAGAAAATGATGCACAGACCTACAGTATTCATGTAAACGGCTTTCCTCTTCACGTTAATGTTCTTTTTTCCTGGAATGTGAAGCTCTTTTTAATTATAGTTGATACACAATATTATATTAGTTTCAGGTCTATAATATAGTGATTTGACATTTGTATGCCTTATGAAGTGATCACCATGAAAAGTCTGGTAACCATCTGTCACTATACCAAGTTACTGCAGTATTATTGACTATTCATTCCTATGCTGTACATTGCATCCCATGACTTACTTGTTTTAACTATATGTTTGAACTTCTTAATCCACTTCACTTTTTTTGTCCAATCTACTCACGGCCCAGCCCTCTGGCAACTATCAGTTTGTTCTCTGTATCTATGAGTCTGTTTGTTTTGTTTGTTCATTGTTTAGTTTAGACTCCACATATATGTGAAATGACACAGTATTTCTGTGAAATTATACATATTTCTGACTTATTTCATTATATATAAGTGAAATTATACAGTATTTCTGACTTATTTCAGTTAGCATAATACCCTCTTGGTCCATCCATGTTGTCACAAATGGTAAGATTTCATTCTTTTCATGGCTGAGTAATATTCCATTGTATGTACATCTTCTTTATCCATTCATCTATCAGTGGAAACCTAGGTTGCTTCCATATCATGGCTATTGTAAATAGTGCTGCAATGAATGTAAGGGTGTATATATCTTTTTGAATTAGTTTTTTTGTTTTCTTAGGCTAAATGCCCAGAACTGGAGTTGCTGAATTGTGTAGTAATTCTGTTTTAATTTTTTGAGGAACCTCTGTACTATTTTCCATAGTGGCTGCACCAATTTACAATCCCATCAGCAGTGCACAAGGGTTCCCTTTTCCCCACATCCTCGCCAACACTAGTTTCTTGTCTTTTTGATGATAGTCATTCTGACAGGTATGAGGTGATATCATTGTGGTTTTTACCTGCATTTCCCTGATAATTAGGAAGTTGAGCACCTTTTCATGAGTCTGTTCGCTATCTGCATGCCTTCTTTGGATAAATGTTATAGGAGTCCTCTTCCCAGTGCACGTACCCCAAGATTGGGGCTCGGACCCGTCGCTCTTCAAAGGGGGACCTCCGAGCTTGTGATAGCCCTCCCACTTGTGGGTCACCACATGGGTTTGGGGGGTAGGGATGGTCCTGACTAGATTGAGTCTCTGCCCCTCCTACCCATCTCAATATGTATTTTTTTTATATATATCCTTAGTTGTAGAAAACCTGTTCTCTAGTATTCAGGTCATTCTCAGAGGTAGCTGTTCTGTACGTAATTGTAGTTTTGGTGTCAGTGAGAGGAGGTGAGCTCAGAATCGTCTTTTTCCATCATCTTGAACCGGAAGCCAGGAGCCTTGCTCGTAAATGCCAATTTAGCTGTCTGTGAAATGTTGTTTCTTGTGGTTAGTGCACAGTCCCCACAACAAACGTGTCTGCATCACCATGGCATGCACATTGTTGTTTCTTATTTTTCTCTTTTCTTCCTTCCTTTTTCACCATGTTGCAAATTATACCTCCTTTCATCTCCATGTCTTTTGTAGTCTCAACTTTTCAGTATCTTCTAACTGTCAAGTACTTTGGAGCCATTCAAGCAAAATAAAGCACTGGCAAGGATAAAGCATTGGTATATTTGAAAACAAGTCATGCCATTACTACAGATTATTCTTATAGTAACCAAATGAGCTGCTGAAATTTTGGCTAAGTTTTCAAACCTACCATTTTCATTTAGTATTTATACTAAGAAATACTGGAGTAAACTATAAACCTTTAAACTTCACTTAAGTAACCACAAATTCCTTCATAGTCAGGTGATATTAATAGTTATCTTCTATTTTTCAAGGCAAATGCAATTGGCCGAAGTGCTAAAACTGTCCGAGAATTTCTGGAAAAGAATTACACAGAAGATGCTATAGCAAATGACAATGAAGCTATCAAATTAGCAATAAGAGCTTTGCTAGAAGTAAGTGATCTAATAAAGCATATTCAGAAACGCATTGTGGTTCCCCCCCCCCATTCAATTGCTTATTTAAAACACAGAATTTACTGAAATAATTTTAATACTGTATTTTTTCTAATTAGATCGTCCAGTCTGGTGGAAAAAACATTGAACTTGCTATAATAAGAAGAAACCAACCTTTGAAGGCAAGTAATTAACCAAATAAGAAAAAAAAATATCTGTAGTTTAAAATATTTTGACAAAAGTTACAATGTTGACAACTGTGAGTCTTTATTTTAAGCCTTAAACATCCTTAACATCCATTGACAATATGACAACTTCTGTTTTGTTTCTGTAGCCTAATATTAATTAATTTGTATGTGCTTATTGCAAGCAGTTACCTGTTCCTAGCCCTTTGTGAAGACCTAGAGTTGCTGAGATGTATATATAGACCTACCCCATTTAGTATATGTTCTTGCAAGTAGGAATCCCTGCTCAGTCAGTTCAGTATAGTAGCGTATTCCCTATGGAGATTCATTCCTTGCACCATATGGAGAGCAGTTACTCTTCCTGTATTTTTAGATCTTCTGAAATCAAGATATGCTTCCAGCTAATGTCACCCAGCTGCCATTTATATAACTGTTGGCTCTCCCAGCTCCTAACATAATGTTATCCTTCATTATGTCAAAAAAACCTCCACCCATTCTTGATTGCCTACTGCTTTTTATCTATTTTTTCCACTTTTCACTTAAAAGTGCTTCGAGCCTCTGTTAAGATTTAAATTTTGGGTGACTGGATGGCTCAGTTGGTTAGAGCGCGAGCTCTCAACAACAATGTTGCCGGTTCAATTCCCACAAGGGATGGTGGGCTGTGCCCCCTGCAACTAAGATTCAAAACGGCAACTGGACTTGGAGCTGAGCTGTGCCTTCTACAACTAGATTGACGGACAATGACTTGGAGCTGATGGGCCCTGGAGAAACACACTGTTCCCCAATAAAATTTATAAAAATAAAAGACTTAAATTTTAATATCCAGTATGATAAACTTTCCATATTCTTTGCAGCAATTCTAATGTTATTATTTCTATATCTTTTATCAGACACTATGGATTAAAACTGCTGGACCACAAAGTAAATTGTTCAGAACACTGTGATAAACTGTTCCAAATATTATGAAAGAGGACTCTGGCTAAAGAGTATTTGAAATGTGGTTCACTGTTGTTTATTAGGTAGAACTTTACAGTGTAGTTTGCCAACTGGCTCTCTTTAGCTGAAAATGGATAAAAGCTCATAAAGCATGGGAAACTATATGAAAAGTGTGCAAAGAAGGATTATTTTACATGTACCTTTTCTTTGGTTTGAAGGAAAGTATTTCAAAGGGAAGTAGTGTTGAAATCAGTGCTGTGTGGAGCAGTGGGAATTTTGTTTTGGAGGAGGGTTTGTTGTTGCTGTCCTTGTTCTTTTGGTACCACATTCCCACAGTTTATTAGTTAACCGATAGATGGGGACATGATAGATAGGACAGCAGCAAATTTTTAATAAATAAGAGAAATGGAGGCAAGGCAATATGGTCTTCCCCTACATGACCCCACATAAATAAATAGGATGCTGAGCACAGAGTATGGAGATTGGAACTGGGCTGAGTTGTCACCACTGCTGCCAAGGGCCCAGGGACAGATGTGCCAACACAAGGACACAGACCACCACTGAGGCCACAGTCAGCTCTCCAGCCCCATCACATGCATATATACACACCCAGATAGACATACACACAGACACACACACCCAGTTATATATCTGTTTTTACTTATGAGTGTTGGGTGGTACGTGTCCTAGCAGCAAAGTTATACTATCCTTTCGTATGCTATTTCAGGATAGGCTGTGTGGCAAATTAGAGCACATGCTTTAGAGCTGGATAGATCTCGATTAAATTCTACAGATCCGTGTGTTTAACAGTATGATCTTGAGCAATTGCTCCCATCTTTGATTTAAATAAAGTAACTCTTTTGACTTTGTACTTAGTGAGGAAGTTGTAAATAAAGCAGTGCAAATTATCTTTTCCCTAACTTTTGGCTAGTCTATGAGTTGATAAAATATATCCTATCAGAGAATCACACAGTGAGGTGGAAGTAGGGAGAGTGTATTTGCTCATTAACTGAATAAGCCTTGCATTTAAATGTTTTCAGAGTTATATGCTTATATAGTATATGTAATGCAATGTCACATTTTGCACTGCTTTCATTTTTAGCACAATGATAGTGGAAATGTCAGAGTTCTGTGTTTGTTCATAATTGTTACAAGTATGTTGCTTTTGAACTTTTGAAACATTTAATTATATATTTGAACTTATAAAATATAAAGTTATAAATAGAAATTTGTAAGATAGAATAGGGTACTTTCGTACTGTAAATACATATATTTTTAAAGATTTTATTGGGGAAGGGGAACAGGACTTTATTGGGGAACAGTGTGTACTTCCAGGACTTTTTTCCAAGTCAAGTTGTTGTCCTTTCAATCTTAGTTGTGGAGGGCGCAGCTCAGCTCTAGGTCCAATTGCTGTTGCTAGTTGCAGGGGGCACAGCCCATCATCCCTTGCAGGAGTCAAACCGGCAACCTTGTGGTTGAGGGGATGCGCCCAACCAACTGAGCCATCCAGGAGCTCAGCGGCAGCTCAGCTCAAGGTGCCGTGTTCAATCTTAGTTGCAGGGGGCGCTGCCCACCATCCCTTGCGGGACTCAAGGAATTGAACTGGCAACCTTGTGGTTAAGAGCACACTGGCCCATGTGGGAATCGAACCGGCAGCCTTCGGAGTTAGGAGCATGGAGCTCTAACAGCCTGAGCCACCGGGCCGGCCTCATACTGTATATATTTAGAAATTATTGGTATAGTTACAACTTGTTTTTAAAATTTTCTTCTTTTCAGATGTTTAGTGCCAAAGAAATTGAGTTACAAGTAACTGCAATAGAAAAGGAAAAGGAAGAAGCAGAGAAGAAAAAATCAAAGAAGACTGCCTGATTCTTAGTATGAACGCTGGGATCTTTTAATATTTTGTTGTACTCCTTGAAATTACTTAGTGAAGTTTTAAAGGAAATAAGTTGATTTGTGGCATTACATTTTTCAGTTATGTATTGTTTTGAGGGTGCTCGATTTGTGGCTGTCCTCGGTCTATTACTTGGACAAACCGTACATTAATACGAAGATTTTTTTTTTTTTAAGATACCAGTAATTGTTGAAAGCAGTCATAAAGCCACATAAGCTTGAGACTATACTCTATAACTTTTCTTCATATATGAAAATTTAAGAAAAAAACTTAAAAAAAAAATTTGGTGATATTTGAGGATTGACATATCAGGTAGAGAGATACCCATTTGAAACTAAAAAATATAACATTGAGTTGCATTTCTAAATTAATGATAAAAACATCCTTGTGGTGCTTGCCAACATTTTGTCAGTCTTCATTTTAAAATGTTTTATCATATTTATTTTACCTTTTTCACTTTATAAGTTGCAGTATATCATTTTGTGTATAGAACAGCTTATTAAAGGCCTTATCCAAATAGGCAAAGTGTGGTAAGAGCTTATAAAGGTATCTGAATAGGCTGCTGTATGAAAATAAGGAGAGAAATTAATACATGTAATTCTTAGTTTTGATTTTTATCTTAAGTATGCACAGTGTGTTAAATTTGTACATGTTCCATCAAATACCTTGAGTGCTTATTACAATGTGCTTCGCATTGTGCTAGGGTATTGAGAGGCACAAAAGGAATATAAAAATGATCCCTTCCCACAGAAGGTTTAATCTAAATGGCCCACAAAAAGAATGCACTTAATCCTTGTAATGAAATTGTATTTTTGAAAGCAAAGGATATTAATCGGCATAAAAACAAAAGTCCATATATATTATTATTTTAGAGCTTTGTTCTTTTTTTTTAATGTTCTTTTTGAAAACAAGAAGGAGAGAGAGGTTGGATTTTTGCAGAGGAATGAAAAGCTCAAAGGAGATGGTAAAGAAAAGAATCAGTTTAGAAAAGAAACAGCCATCATAAGATCTAAGCCATTGGTGGTTGTAGTGCTCTGAAGCAAGGACAAAGGAAAAACAACTTCAGATTTTAAGAGATATGAAGACCTTACAAGGCCACCTTACTCTGGTGTTCATCGTGGTCCAAATTCCTGTGGCTTCCCAGTGTTGCACTTACTTCACTTCCTCTGACATAAAGACTATAGAGCATTTTCGAGGGTGGAATGTACAACATGTACTTCACTCTGACTTGTGCCCTGACTGCCTTACTAGTTTCACTGGATCTATGGAATTTCATGGCTTCTTATAACCCACCTCTTTAAAACTTAGAATCAAAGCCAAATACAGTGGTACTTCGGTTTTCAAACATAATCCATTCTGGAAGACCGTTCGAGTTCTGAAACGTTTGAAAACCAAGGCATGGTTTCCCTAAAGAAAGTAACGCAAAATGGATTAATCCGTTCCAGACCTTCAAAAACAACCCCTAAAACTGCAAATGTAGCATGAATTTTACTATCTAATGATACCATAGATCCATGAAATTTACGGCATTCGTAAACCAAAATGTTTGTCAACGGAGACGTTCAAAGACCGGGGTACCACTGTACTTGTTTCCTATCACCTCCTGGCCCTGCTTAGCTATCTGGAGCAAAGGTACTTCCCAAGCAGAAGGCTTACTAAACAAAATTTAGCACTTTGGGAAAAACCCACAACTTTTGATAATCTGATCAACTCCCACTAAAGATATCTGTCTCAACACGCATGCACATACAACACAGGACGGGCAGGATGTTCGCATTATCCTGTACAGCAACGAACTCACTGTGAATCCTTGATACTCTGGATACATGGCTTAGCATCTTGCATATCGCTCATTCTTGGCACTCGTCATACTACATTGAAATTATCTGTTTGATCTACTTTTTGGACACATATTGAGTGTTTTAAGTGACAGACATTGTGTTAGATGCTAGGGATTTAGTGGTAAAAAGTAGACTCAGTTTTTGTCCTCATTACTGTGTTATGAGAAGGCAGATATTAAACCCAAATAACTATAATTATAATTGGGATTAGTGCTGTGAAGCTCTGTGTCTGTTTTCCCTACAAAACTTGCTCTTTAGGAAGCAGGGCTAGGACCAATATCTCTTTTATGATTTCCACAGCTTGCCTGTTGCTTTTTTAAAATTTATATATTACATTTTTATTAGAATTCTTCAGAACTGTCAACAATTGGACAACATATCAGAAAAAAACGCACATGAAACACCAATATCCTTTAAACTTGCACCACTTACATATTTATACATAAAGTTATTGTATATATAAAAAATATTTCCAAGGACTCATAGGCTTGGGAATATTCAAAATACATTATTGCTACATTTCAATATTTACCAAAAAAGCTACAAAATAATTTCAAACATTAAGCCACAGCAAATAAACATCTGATGTGAAAAAATATAAGAATATAAGCTTTAGAGAATATCTAAGACAGAGGACAACCAAGATGGTGCATGCTGTGTTTACCTTCTCTCTCAACCACATCAAAATTACAACTAGTTGGGCCGGCCCGGTGGCTCAGGCGGTTAGAGCTCCATGCTCCTATCTCCGAAGGCTGCCGGTTCAATTCCCACATGGGTCAGTGGGCTCTCAAGGTTGCCAGTTCAATTCCTCGAGTTCCGCAAGGGATGGTGGGCAGCACCCCCTGCAACTAAGATTGAACACGGGACCTTGAGCTGAGCTGCCTCCCAGATGGCTCAGCTGGTTGGAGCGTGGGCTCTCAACCACAAGGTTGCCAGTTCGATTCCTCGAGTCCCGCAAGGGATGGTGGGCAGTGCCCCCTGTAACTAAAATTGAACACAGCACCTTGAGCTGAGCTCCCGGCTGGCTCAGTTGGTTGGAGCACGTCCTCTCAACCACAAGGTTGCCGGTTTGACTCCCTCAAGGGATGGTGGGCTGTGCCCCGTGCAATTAGCAATGGCAACTGGACCTGGAGCTGAGCTGCGCCCTCCACAACTAAGACTGGAAGGACAACAACTTGACTTGGAAAAAAGTCCTGGAAGTACACATTGTTCTCCAATAAAGTCCTGTTCCCCTTCCCCAATAAAATCTTTAAAAAAAAAACAAAAACAGGAGGAAACTTAAAAAAAAAAAAAAATTACAACTAATCTACAAAACAACCATTATTGAGAATTGCCTAAAATCAAGCTGAACTGTAACCTTTCAACTAAGGATGTGCAGAAGAAGCCACCTCAACTGGTAAGAAAGTCAGAAACATGGAACGGGCTCATCGCACACCCATGTGTGACCATTAAAAATCGGGAAGGCTATTTTGGCTGTCGGTGTCCCCCCATCCCCTAAAAGAGCTAGAGATACCAGCCCCACCCAAGCCCAGGGTTCCAGGGCTGGGGAGAGAAGTCCCCATAATTTCTGGTTGTGAAAACCAGCGGAGATTGTCACTGAGTGAGACAGTGCAGCTGCACTCAGGCACTCCTCTAAAAGGGACTGTGTGCAGACTTTCCCACCAATGGAATCACTCGTTCTGATCTCCGGCGCCTGGGCAGCAGTTGGAAAGGCAGGAGGGACAAATGGTGGGGAATTGAGTTGTCTGGCTTGAGATGGGGGCTGGAGAAGCAGCTTTCTCCTGGGTGGGGGAGCTGGTGGATGTCATTTTTTTTTTAATTGAGCCCTCCCCCTTCCCAGCGAGTGAACACAGGCAGCTACTATTTTTGAGTCTCTGCTGTTCCAGTCCCCCTACCCTGGCAATTTGAGACCTGGCCCCACCCAACTTTAGGGCACATCCCGGCTTCTTTTGGTGGCTGCTTGCCTTGGCTCAAGCTGCACTTTCCTAGGGTCTCTCAAAGATTCACGGAACCCAGACAAGCAGCATCTGGCTTGAGCGTGTCCTGTACCTCTGGCTGAGCAGCCCTAAACTGGCAGTAGTGGCAACTGGCATTGGTTCGTGGCTTGGCCTCTCAAAGGCGCTTCCAAGCACAGCACAGGTGGCAGCCATCTGTGGATTTCTGTGGCTCCTGCTGGGTTGCCCCAGGTGGTGCATGGGCTGTGGCTGAACTAGACCTACAGCAGATCCCCTCCAAGGTGGTAATGGGGCTGGCACCCCCAGTGGCCAGCTTCAAAATGAGCTGGAGCATCACCTAGCCATCTCCAAGTGCAACACACCCAAGGAGCGGATTGGGCAGGCACCAGAGTCCTGCTGAGGCAGATCCTGCTCTGTAGGGTCAGCCCGTGCACCACAAACCTTCCACTGTAGACAAGGCCAGTTTTCACAACCAGTGAGCCCAAGGGTCAGTCCCTCACACTGATGTACAATTATCAACCAAGGCTCAACTACAAGATGAGGACACACACAAACCACACAAGGGACACACCTGGAGTGTGTGGCTCATGTGACCAGAAAGACTGCACCACTGAACCTCACAGCACACCTTCTACACATAAGGTCACTTTACTAAGACAGGAAGACATAGCAGCCCTACCTAATATATAGAAACAAACACAGGGAGGTAGCCAAAATGGTGAGACTAAGAAAGATGTCCCAAATGAAAGAACAGAACAAAACTCCAGAAAAAGGACTAAGCGAAACGGAGATAAACAATCTATCAGATGCAGAGTTCCAAACACTGGTTATAAGAATGCTCAATAATCTCATAAAAGTGGAAATGGAAACCATGAAAAAGAACCAGTCAGAAATAAAGGATCCAATAATGGAAATGAAGAATATATTACAGGGAATCAACAGACTAGATGAAGCAGAGAATGCAACCTGTAGATGAATCCTGTGGAAAATAAGGTAGCAGAAAACACCCAAACAGAACAGCAAAAAGAAGAAAGAATCCAAAAAATTGAGGAGAGTTTAAGGGGCCTCCAGGACAATATCAAGCGTACCAACATTCCCATTATAGGGGTACCAGGAGGAGAAGAGAGCAAGGAATTGAAAACCTATTTGAAAAAATGACAGAAAACTTGGCTAACCTAGTGAAGGAAATGGACATACAAGCCCAGGAAGCACAAAGAGTCCCAAATAAGATAAACCTAAAGAGGCCCACACAAAGACACATCATAATTAAAATGCCAAACATTAAATACAAAGAGAGAATCTTAAAAGCAGCAAGAGAAAAGCAGTTAGTTACCTACAAGAGAGCCCCCATAAGACTGGCAGCTGATTTCTCAAAACTTTGTAGACAAGAAGGGAGTGGCAGAAAATATTCCAAGTGATGAAAAGCAATGACATACAACCAAGATTGCTCTATCCAGCAAGGCTGTCATTTAGAATTGAAGGACAGATAAGGAGCTTTCCAGACAAGAAAAAGTTGAAGGAGTTTATCACCACCAAACCAGTATTACAAGAACTCTTAGAAGGACTTCTTTAAGATGGGAGGGGGGTTAAGGATGCGTGAAAGGGGAAGGGATTAAGAAGAACAAATTGGGTGTTATACAGTCATCATGGGGATGTAGGTTATAGCATAAGGAATATAGTCAACAATATTGTAATAACTAGGTATGGTGCCAGATAGATACTAGATCTACCGGGGTGATAGATGGGAATGGGGTTGGGTCAGGGTGAAAAAGGTGAAGGCATTAAGAAATACAAATTGATACTTAATACAGTATGGGAAATATAATCAACAATGTTGTAAAGGTCATGTAAGGCGCCAGATGGGCACTGGACTTATCAGGGATCACGTCATAGACTGAGTAGATGCCTGACAAATGTGCTATACACCTGAAACTGAAGTAGAATAATATTGAATGTCAACTATAACTAAATATATAGGTGTATATATTCACAGGATATATCTATACCTCTCTCTCTCTCTCTCTCTCTCTCTCTCTCTATATATATATATATATATATATATATATATATATACACACACACACACACACACACACACACATACACACACACACATTTCTTCCCCCCCCCCCCACAGGATGTGGAGTACAACATAGGGAAGAGAGTCGATGGTATTGTAACAGCTATACAAGATGTCAGAGGGGTAGTAGCTTGAGGAGGGGGTGGGTTATCACTTTGAGGGGTTTAAATGTCTAACCATTATGTTGTTTGGTACACCTGAAATTATTTTTTTTTTTAAAGTTAAAAAATATCCAAGACAAAATTCTCAGTGAAGTGCCCTGAAGTACCTAGACACCTACCCATAATGATATGCAGGTACAGAAAGATTAGAGCTTCAACCTAAGCCCTTGATGTGGAAAATAGAACATTATTAGGACAAAGGTGAGAAGTCTATGAATATCTGGGCCTAAGAAATCTAGTATTTCATGATGGGAATGAGATACTTGGTTTATGACAGCTAGCATTACATATTAGTGGTAAAGGATAAGCTCTTCAATAAATGGTGATGGTGTCACCAGAGCCTCATGGGGATGTCCAAGAGAGGACTCAACCCAGAGCAGCGGTGACGCAGTTCTTGTCTGCACAAGAAAGAATTAAAGAGGGAGACAGATGCAGGAAAGTGAGAGATGTATTGAAATAAAAGTAAACACTTGAAAGTGTGGCCGAACTCAGAAATTGAGTCGTGCGAAATTGAGTCGTGCGAAATTGAGTCATGTGGAGGAAGTCCTGATCAGGGATTTTTATCCCTCCCAGGACTGAAATTGATGATGTTCATTGACATGATTCATTCATCTCTTCCCTGTGGGCAGGAACCTGTTTCCTGCTCTTTTTTCGTTTTTGGTTCCTCTGGAACTGTCATGGTGTCAGGTGCATGATGGGAGTCTAGTAACCGCAATGTAAATGAGATTATAATGACACTGAGATTA
Source organism: Rhinolophus sinicus (assembly GCF_036562045.2). Lineage (NCBI taxonomy): Eukaryota > Metazoa > Chordata > Mammalia > Chiroptera > Rhinolophidae > Rhinolophus > Rhinolophus sinicus. Next base: position 38,006,525 of record NC_133758.1, on the reverse strand, counting down.
GCTAAAGGTCAGGGCCAGGGTATAGGGATTAGCCTTGTTGGATGAAACTGGTTCTTGTTTTTCTCTAGCTGCAGGTGCTGGATAGTCACTTGTTACTTGTGTAACCAGTGAAGCACCTCAATTGTATCCTGGAGCAGATGGTCAATTTCCTAGGCTACTTATCCTGGTCAGTGGAACAACTGGTTATCCACTTGGAAAGAACAGTGGGCTTCTACTTCACACCATTAAAAAATAAATAAATCCATTCCAGAATTAAAGATCTAAACGTAAAACTATAAAACTTTTAAAAGACAATACAGAAAAATAATTTGAAGACCTTGGGGGTAAGGATAGATTTCCTAAACAAGATATAAAAAGGGGTAACAAAAAGGAAGAGATTGATAATTCAACTATCCGAAAATATACATAAAAAAATCTATGTATTTTTAGTAAAGTCCAACAGGCATATGCCCTATAGCCAGTAATTCCAGTCTGAGGGTCACAGCTTAGAGAAACTCTAGTATGTATGTATAAAAATAACCATGTACTAAGGCATTCCTTGTGGTAACCTAATATTCATCAACAGGAAACTGAATGAATAAATTGATTTTTTCATACACTAGTATAACATATAGCAGGGTAAAACAAAGCTTTACAACTTACAGGTATCAACCTGGATATGTCTCAAAAACATCATATTGAGTTAAAAAACTAAAGCCAATTGTGAGAGAGTATACACAGTGTAATGTTTATAGAAAGCTTAAAGACCTACAAAGCTGAATATAGTGTTTAAAAGATACAGCGTTTGGGTAAGATGGGAAGAAAAGTGGAATGGTTGTTGCGAAATTCAGGATAGTGAGTACTGTTAGCAGCCATGAAGAATGCACAAGAAATAGTAATGCTTTTGTGAAGCTGAGTGGTGAGCCTGGGCATGTCCACTTCATGAGTCTCCCAACTGTACATGTAAGTTATCTACACTTATTTATTATGTATTTCATAATTATAAACCACAAAGACATTCAATGCAGAAATAAGATTAAGAAAATTTTAACATGCATACCTGTCCTTAAGCACAGTGAAGGCGGAGGGGGTGGTAGATGAGGATAAAATATATGGTGATGGAAAGAGAACTGACTCTGGGTGGTCAACACACAATGTGATACATAGATGATGTATTACAGAATTGTACACCTGAAATCTATGTAACTTTACTAACAGTTGTCACCCAGTAAACTTTAATTTTTTAAAAAAAAAGCACACTGAGAAAAATTAAAAGCATGCATAACTGTGATGTGTTGTCTAGAATATATACATATGTAGTAAAAATGAAAAGCAAATCAGGATGGTTGGAAGAGAAGGGAACACAGAAGGCTTCAACTACATTTGACAGAACGTATTTCTTAAGATGATATAAGAGTGCTCATTATAATATTCCCTTGTCTAACAGAGCCAGAGAAATCTTTGCTTTATTACTAAGGTTAGCACTTAACCCTTTTAAAAAATTTATTTTCCCCTTATTTCTAGTCATCTTGAGGAAGATGACCAAGTGAGTGAAGTAATGAAAAACATGACAGTCTTACATTATTTGAAATGATATAATGATTAATTCTCTTAGGAAACACATCTGGAGTTTGCATAATAAGTTTTAAAAGACATTTGGAACCTAGTAAATTTCTACTTGATCTTTGGAAAAGGATGTGATTGAAATAAATACTCTCCAAGTTTGCAAAAAAAACAATCTATTCATATTTCATATTTCCTTACAGGTTTTCATTCCAAGTATTTCCTTGCTTTATGTAATTTAATTGAACATATGTATATTTACATTCATTGAGATCCCTTTAGAAAGAAATTGAGCTATTACTTCATCATAATTCCACATAAATTTGTTTAATGGTTATTGAGGTCATAGAAATGCTTAATCTGATTTAAAACTACAAGAAGTTTTTTCACTGTATTTTTAATAGGTTATAAAAGTGCATTGTGCTTTACATATATAGCAAACAGGTGGCTAGGCTTTTTTTCGCTAAGATTTCATTTCAATATCAAGAAACAAACAATATGGAGAGATGCATATAATAGTCTCATTGAAATGAATTTTTTATATTATTACTCTTTAATAAGTAATACATTCTCATGGTACATAATTTTTTTAATTATATAGTCAAATAGTCCATCTCATTTTTGTCCCCTGTAACTAAGTTCCTCTTCCTGGAGGCAACCCATGTTATCAGTATGTTTCCACTGATATTTTCAGTATACTTTTATTGATATTTTATACATACTTGTATAGAAGCAAATATGAATACATCTTTTAATGCAAGTGATAGCATACTATATATACTGTTCTGTAGCTTGCTTTTTTTGCTTAAAAAGTCTTTGAGGATCTTCTGTGACGATCGTTCTTTCCAATGTACAGATGTAACATTAAATTATTAATCTGTCTTCTATTGATGAACATTACAGTTTATTAATCTGTCTTGTATTGATGAACATTACCGTTCAGTGTTGCTATTGCAAGGAATGTTGCAATAAATAAACTTTTATTTCACATGTAGAAATATAGTTACAGGATAAATCACTATAATTAGAATTGTAGTGTCAAAGGTACATTATACAAATTTATATTTCTAACAGTGAGTGAGGATCCCTCCTTCTCTACACCTTTACCATTGTAGAGTTGTGCTGGTTTTGTGTGGTGTCAATTCAGCTAACCTGGAACTATTTCCCAGAATTCTCTTTCCTGTATAGTTCCAAGTTCGAGATGGCTACAAGAGAAATTTGCACAAAATTTGAAAGGCAGAAGGGAAGCAGCTCAGTGTGAGGCACCAGTTACTGGTAGCAGCTCACAAAGCATGTTGGTTTACTGGCTCACTTTGTTGGTGTGGGGAGGTATCCAGGCCCATAGCTACTCCACTTCAAATCCTGCTGGATCTCTTCCTTCAGGTTCTTTGGGAACTAAGCCAGGCATGCATGCATGCAGCTTCATGGCAAAGGACACCAGCATTATTAAGGTTGCCGATGGTGAAAAATACATGTGGGGACTGTTTGTCCTCAAGAGTTATAGTTTATTTTCATCCTCCCCACTTCACATCCAACTTTCCTTCCTGACTACCAGACTGAGCTAACCATAGTGCCATCAGGCCTAACACAGAGGCAACAGACTTCTCCATCAATTCCCATAACTGTGTGAAGTTTAATTCCTACAAGAAATTGCTTATTACAGTGGTTTTGCCGCTCTAATTGCACCCAAACTAATACAATACTGCTTCAAACATTTTTTTTTGGCCAATAAATAGGTAAAATTTCAATACTTTTTACTTTTTAAAAGTGGAAGGATTATGAAATACAAATAGTTACAATATAGTCATGGGAACATAAGTACAGCATAGAGAATATAGTCAACAATGTTGCAACAACTATGTTAGTGCCAGTGTCAGGTGGGTACTAGACTAAAGGGGGAGGGAAATCACTGCATAAATTATATAAATGACTAACCACTATGGAGTACACCTGAAACTAATATAAAATAATAGTGAATGTCGACTGTAACTGAAAAAAATAAAAATTTTAAATGTTTTTCCCTTTATTTGATTTGCATTTCTCCTATTATGAATGATGAACATCTTTATGCTTGTTTAAAGGTCTTTTGAATTTTCCTTCCGTTGATGGTATAAATCCTTTGCCTAATTCTTCCCATGGGGTTTAGGTATTTTTCTTATTTGTGAGAGCTTTTTATATATTTGGGAAATTATCCTTTGGTTTATGTGTTAGGGCAATGCTAGCTACTATAATAGAGGAACCCACACAACACAAACGTATTTCTCAGTAACAAATCCCATTGCTGATAGAGAGCAATCCTTCAAGCAAATACCTAGGAACAAGGACTCCTCCCATTGTGTGGCTCTGTCATGTTCAACATGCCATTTTCAAACACTCCCAAGGTTTCTGTGTCTATCTGTATTAAGTTACCAAATAGGAAATGAGTTTGGTGGATCAATTGTGATAAAAACAATCAGTAAACTAGAAATAGAAGGAAACTTCCTCAATATGATAAAGGGCTTTTATGAAGAACTGAAAGTTAGCATCATGCTCAACAGTGAAAGCCTGAGAGCTTTTCCTCTAAGATCAGGAACAAGACAGGGATGCCTCCTTTTGCCACATCTATTCACCACAGTATTGGAAGTCCTAGCCACAGCAATTAGACAAGTAAAAAATAGAAGAGGCATCCAAACTGGGAAGAAGTAAAATTATCCCTGTTTGAAGATATTTGTTTGTTGGTTCTGACAGTTTGTTTTTTGATAAATAAAATCTTTAGGAAACAAAGTTGCAGGATAAAAAATCACAAAAGTTAGTTACATTTTATATATTAATAATGAACAATCCGAAAAGAAAATTAAATTCCATTTACAACAGGGATCAAGAATAAAATACTTAGGAATAAACTTACCCAACGAGGTAAAAGACTTGTACACTAAAAACTACAAAAAGTTGTTGAAAGAAATTAAAACACGAATGGAAAGACATCGTGTTCATAAACTGAAAGACTTAATATTGTTATGATGTCCATAATTACCCAAAGCAACCTACAGATTCAATACAATCCCTATCAAAATCCTAATGATGTTTTTGCAGAAGTAGAAAACTATCCTAACCTAAAAATTAAAGAAAAAGTATTAATTGTGCTTTCCTATTTCTCTGTGGAAGAAAGTTAACTTACACAATGTAAACTAGGGCTTCTCATACTTTTAATGAATATACAAATCTCTGAGGATATTGTTAAAATACAGGTTCTGATCCAACAGGTCTGTCTTTTCTGTCAAGCTCCCAGGTGATACACTGACATCACCTAGAAACATGTTAGACCTTATTAGCTAAATATTTCGTAGGAGAAATCTACATGTAGCCCCTACTATGGCCTATGTGATCTCACTGCCCACCCCCCACACACACCTCTTTGCCTCATCTCCTGTCATTCCAGCTGTTTCTGCCCTCCCTCCTCCTACAGCCACACTGGCCTCCCTCAAATATACTAAGCAGGCTCCTGTCTCAGGGTCTTGGCAGTGTGTCCTCTGCATAAGTGATAAAACAGGAAGTATCTATCAGGAGGAAAACAGAAACAAAATGGAGAGTATTTGTTGGGGAGGACGTCAAAGACTACTTTGGGGGAAGCTCTTCCCCCACCTCTTTGCTGGGCAAGAGGAGCATAGCATCACAAGACAATCAGTGTGGCAGCGAGAGGTAGCCAGAAGTGATATCTCATCAAGGTGGGACTTCTGTGTTTGGGTTTCATTCTTGAGGAACGGGGGGAGGGGAAATGGGCAGAAAGGAGCCATGGAAAGTTTAATTATGGAAGAAACTTCATACTTTTGTTCTAGAGAGAGGCAAGCATTAAACCATTAAAGCACTCGAGGGGATATTACATCAGGAACAAGACTAGGAAGCATATCATTTTTATTATTCATTTTTGTCCTGGAGATTATATCTAATCAATGCAATACTACTACAAAAACACATGATCTACAAATTCATTTATTCAGTCAACAAATTTTATTAAACACCTACTGTGAGCCAGACACTGTTCCAGGCTACAGGGATATAGCAGTGAACAACAAAAGATCCCTGTCTTCATAAAACATCCTTTTAGAAGAGGCAAACTGAAATCTTGCTGACCTCTCAGCATTTCACCTAGTAAAACACTTTTATCTTGACTTCCTGACTTCACCTCTTTTGATTTTTTTACCTTGGCTTCCTGACCCCTTTTTGGTTGTTTTTCCCTCTCTCTTCAGCCTTTCTTACTTCTCTAGTTCCGTTTATTGGCTTCTTTTTCTATGCTACCACTAACTGTTGAGGTTTGATATGTGTTCTTCTCCCTTTATTGTACCTTCTCTCCCTTGGAGATAGCATCCAGTCCCGTTACTTCAGGTATATAATCTATACTGTGTCAGCACGTGCAGGTAGAAAGGGGATATAAAACCTAGCCCAAGTGTCACTTTCAAGTTCCATTTGATCCGTCTTGAACTTCAATTCTTGATCATTCCCATTAGAGCTGCTCCATCTCCAATTTTTCCCATCACTGTGAATGTAATCACATCAACCCAAGTTTAAGCTAGAAATGCAGAGTTATTTTTAACACTCTTCACTCCCTCAGCTACTTTATTCCATCTACAACTAAGATCTATAGATTTTTATCTCCAAAATATACTTCAGATCTGTCTATTACTACCATCCTATTTCCATATCCACTGCTTCCACCCTATTTCAAGACAGTTTCATCTCTCACTTGGCCTGCTGCAAAAGCCATCTAATTAATTTGTTTCCTCTTTTGCCCTCCCCAAGTCTATTCTCCATATAATAACTAGAATGATCTAGTTAACTTAAGACTAAGTTACTAAGAATGTAAGGTACTTTTACTTCGGAAAGGAATGTAAATTACTCAGATACATCATAAGGATATAAGAGACAAAGGAGACCTTACTGTCCAAATCTGGGACAATTTGAGAATCAAAATAAATCATGATAATAGCCGATCAAAACTCATTGACTAAAAAAAGGAAAGCAAGAATTCATACTGATACGTATATGAGAGAAATTGGAAAACTACTTCTGGTAGAATGTCAAACAACAATGTAGAAGAAATGATAATGTAGAAAAAAAATCACTATTTCCAACTATCATAGTAATAATTGATTCAGCCAAGAGTCATTAATTGATAAGAAAATTGATAGGCCAAAGCTTTATGAAGAACAGGATATTTACATAGTCTCAAAATATGTCCCACATACTGCTTATAAATTACAAAGAGGAAAAATAGTAACTTCACAGCGAGAACTGGCAGATACCATCATAAACAAGTGATCAAATTTAACACAAACAATAAATACAAACTTACATCATGTGTCTCCTAATGAGGTACAGAGGACATAGCATCACTCATGCAGTTTCCCTATCAAAATGCATAATTAGAATTAATCACAGGTTGACGATACACAAACACAAATTGAGGACTTTCTACAAAATGAATGGCCTATTCTTTTAGAAAATGGTAACATCATAAAAAAGAAAGGCTGAGGAATTGTTCTAGATTAAAGAAGACTAAAGAGATAAAAACTATATGTAAAAAATGATTCTGGATTGGATCCTGGACTAGAAACAAACTGCTATAAAGGACACTATTGGGGCAATTGGCAAAAATTGAAAAAGATCTGTTGACTAAATTATTGTATCAATGTTAAATTTTCTAATTTTGTTTACTGTGGTTATGTGAGTGCATGTCCTTGTTTATAGAAAACACTGAAGTATTTGGGGTAAAAGGGCATGTCTGCAACAACTTACTTTCAAGTCATTCAGGGAAAAAAGTGTATATACAGTTGGTTGTCATTCATTTTGGTAGTTATGTTCTACTAAGTCACCAGAACTGAATGAGTAAACACTCAACCATTGCTCCTAAGAGAAATACAGGGTTAGGTCCCTATAAGCCTCTAGCCATAACATTTTTTCCCCACCCATCAATATATAACCTGGTTTTATGTATGTTTCTGTTTAAAGACACTTTATTTTGCATATACAGTTGATTCATTAACCAACAGCACTTATTTATAACTCATGCCTGAATGAGGCTTATCTAACACATATATTTTCTCCGTCAGGCACGTCACAGTCTTCTTGCGCTTATGAACACTAGATAGCACTTCAGCCCTACCCCTGGGGGCCATTTTAAACAGCAAAATCGCCATCAAAAGGCACAAAAATATGAAAAACGTAGCACTGAATAAACTGCCAACAGGACACTTGTTTACAGTATGAGAGCTAAAACAAGAAGGCAGTATGCTGCACCTTGTTCAACCTCAGCTGAAAATGTGCACATTTGGTGACTCAAATTTTTCACTACTCTGCACATGTCTGCAAAAGCACTTTGCAAGCACTGTGAGTATGGATTTGGGGGGTACAGATACGTTTTTAGCAAGTAGGTGAATATGCAAATAAGGAATCTGGAAATAACAAGGAGGACTGAGTATGTGTGTATACAAACACACTCACATACCGAAAGAGAGAAAGCAAATGATAAAACAAACAAAATGTTAAAATTGGTGAAAAATGGATGAAGGGGATATGGGAGTTGTAAGTACAATTTCTTGCAACTCTTCTCTAAGTTTGAAATTACTTCCAAATAAAAAGTTGAAAAATGCAAATAAACTCATTTTACTCCTCTGCTTAAAATATTTCAATTGCTTTCATTTTCACATCACACAAGACCCTGAAGGGGGTCAGGCCCCTCTCTGCCTCTCTTCCTCACGCTCACTCTGCACCAGTCTAATGGGCAATCTCTTAATTCCTGGAGAACTTCCCTAGCTCCCTAGCTAAGTTAGATTCTGTTCATTATCCTCTTTTAAGGGAACTTGTTCTTTTCTTTTGTAGAATTTATCACAATTTGTGTAATTATACATGTAAAAAAGTATGTGTTCTTGTTTAATACCATACATAAAATGATAATTATAAGGACATTTTTAGAAATGTGAAATTATGCAAGTGACCTGATTTAAATGTTTAGGCATGGAAAATTATTTCGGTAAAATTAAGTCAAATTATATACAAAATAATACATATATGTGACATAGGAGCAAATATATAATGGACAAGGATTTGAAAGTAATATGCAAAAATGAGAATTTAGCCAGAATAATGGAATTATAAATAGTTAAAAGTACAAATTTTCTTTTTTGGTTCTTTCAGTAAGAAAGAAAAATAATCCAGTAAGAAAGAAATAATAAGAAAAAAAATCAATGAATGATGATAATGGTAATGTTAACACTTAATAGAACATTTTGAATAAACATCTGATTGCGGGCTAGAGAACAGAATGAAGAAGGAGCAAAGCTGGAGGCATGCATGGAGCCCAGTTAGCGTAATTTAAGTGAGTGTGCTTGGGTATGAACTAAAAGAGTGACAGTGGGAATGAGAGAAGTCAGTGGATTCTAGAGATATTAGAGATATGATGCCAGGACTGACGGGACCTAATGACTGTTGAAATAGAGGTGAAAAAGAGGGAAAATTCAAGGTCAACTCCTAATTTTACATCTTGGGCAACTGAAAGGAAGTTGATCAGCTCACTGAAATAGAGACCCCGGGAGAAAAAGCAGGTTTAAAGATGGGATAATTAGTTTTGAACCTGTGGGACATACAGATGGAGATAGTAGGCAGCTGTCCACATAGGTCTGGAGGCCAGGAGAGAAATCTGGGCCAAAGATAAATACAGAAGTCATAAACATATAGATAGAAATTAAGCCACAAAGGCAAAGTTATCACCCAAGGAAAGTATAGACCGAGAACAGAAAGCTGAAATATTAACTCTGATTACTATATGGAGAATTGCATTAAACAGCAGGGTTACACAGACAAGACAAATTTCCTGCCTCTAGGAGCCTGTCTAGAGGTTGAGAGTGGCATAGGAGTCAGAGAAGTAAACTTTATCAAGTATCTACTATCCATTAGGTTCTCTCCTCTGATCCTGAGATGAACATGAAACAGTTTCAGCTATCAGAACTTCTTAGTTTAGTAGGAGAAGATAGGCAAGAAAAGCAACTTGAATACTCCAGTATAAGTGCTATGGGAGAAGAGAGGCACTGAATACATCCAGTGTAGATTATTGCCTTTTGAAGGCCAAAAAAGAAACTGGCTGGGTAGAACATGAGTTTCAGGTGGGGAAGGACTTTGAAGGGAGGTGGAATAATGTATGTAAAGGATGAAGCTGAGAAAGAGTTTAGGACATTTGGGAAATCCCTGTACTTTTCTATGATGTCAATGGAAGTGCCCATGGGACCATGGCAGAGTAAGATTGCTTTGGCAAATTAGCAGGTGCCAGATGGTAATGAACCTTGTGTGCCATGCTAGCTATTTGAGATTTTATTCTGTGGGAAATGGGAAGGTGTTAAAAAGTTCTAAGTGGGAGAGTTACTAAGTAGATTTGCATTTTAAGAAAATCAACCTAGAAAAAGGGAAGGATATGGATTGGATTAGAAGAAGGGAGACTGATTAGAAGAACTTTTTCACAAGTTGCTACCATCACAAATATCTACCTACCAGCATCTATGGCCAAGAACGCTACCTTCCCTTCTGTTGCCATAGGTGAATGGTCTATTGCTCTTATCAAAGCTCAACCCCGTACTTGTGCACTAGATTCCAGCCATTTTTGCCTTTAAGGACTTGGCTCCACCAAGTCTCCCCTCTTTATTCCTATCAGCAATTTCCCTATCTATTGAATCACTGCCATCAGCATACAAGCATGTTATTATCAAGAAAACCTCTTTCTTGATCCTATCTCCTCCTGCTACTGCCCCATTTTTGTGTCCCACTTTATATCAAAGTTCACAGGCTTGGAACTGTTTCTTCCCATTCTTTCTTGAACATACTCTAATCAGGCTTTCATCTCCACATTCCACAGACTTCTCTTGTCAAGGTTACCAGTGACCTCTGCATTTTGTTGCTGTATCTAATGGGCACTCACCAGTCTTCATATTACTTGACCTATCAGCTGCAATGGACACAGTTGATCACTTGGTAACTTCTTGGCTTTCAGGACTCCACACATTCCTGAGTTTCCTCTTATCAATGGAGATTCATTCTCTATCTCTTATTGCTGGGTCCTCCTCGTCAACTGACCTTTAACATTAGAGTACCTGGGACTCCTGACTCTTCTCTTCATTTATACTCCCTTCTCTCCATGATCATATTGAGTTCAATGGAATTAAAAATGTCATCTGTGTGCTGCGAATATACATAGGGTGCCAAAAAAAATGTATACACATTTTAAGAAAGGAAAACTGGATTAAAATTAGAATACTCAATATATACCGATAACAAAAGATGAATACAACTCACGTTTGACTTCTGCAATTAAAAGAGGTGCTCAAAGTGGTTACCATCAGCGTCCAGACACTTCTGATTATGAACTACTGCTTGTGCAACGCTGACAGGTGTCCACTTTTATACATTTTTTGGCACCCCAGGTATATATGTGTGTGTGTGTGTACACACACACACACACACACACACACACTCACAAGGTCAGACAATTAAGTTCATGAACTCATCCTAGAAAAATTGCAACGTATTTCATTGCTGAATATCACTATGTTACCTTCCAAGTACTCCTCTTGGGAAGCTACGCATGGACGCCAGTGCCTAGTCCACTCTTCAAAGCAATCTTGGAACTCTGCTTCAGGAATGGCATCAGAGCTGTCGTCGTATTACCCTTCATGTACTGAATGTCATCAAAATGTCTTCCTTTCAGTATTTCCTTTATCTTCGGGTTAAGAAAGAAGTCATTTGGGGCCAGATCTGGTGAGTAGGGAGAGTGTTCCAATACAGTTATTTGTTTACTGGCTAAAAACTCCCTCACAGACAGTGCCATGTGAGCTGGTACATTGTCGTGATGCAAGAGCCATGAATTGTTGGCGAAAAGTTCAGGTCATCTAACTTTTTCATGCAGCCTTTTCAGCACTTCCAAATAGTAAGCTTCGTTAACTGTTTGTACAGTTGATACAAATTCATAATGAATAATCCTTCCGATATCAAAAAGAGGTTAGCAACATCATTGCAACACGTTCTGAACTTAATTGTCAGACCTTGTCTGTATGTATTCAGTCTGGATCTCTTCCTTGAACTCTGGGTTTGTATATCCAGCTGCCTGTTCCATAGTTGTTTTTTTTATTGGGGTGACAATTGTTAGTAAAATTATATAGATTTCAGGTGTACAATTCTGTATTACATCATCTATAAATCCCATTGTGTGTTCACCACCCAGAGTCAGTTCTCCTTCCATCACCATATATTTGATCCCTCTTACCCTCATCTCCCACCCCCCACCCCCCACCCCCCTTACCCTCTGGTAACCACTAAACTATAGTCTGTGTCTATGAGTTTTTGTTTCTCATTTGTTTGTCTTGTTATTTTGTTGTTTTAGGTTTATATACCACATATCAGTGAAATCATATGGTTCTCTGCTTTTTCTGACTTATTTCACTTAGCAGCATACTCTCAAGATCCATCCATGTTGTCACAAATGTTCCTATATTATCTTTTCTTACCACCGAATAGTATTCCATTGTGTATATATACAACAATTTCTTTATCCATTCATCTATTGAAGGACATTTTGGTTGTTTCCATGTCTTGGCCACCGTAAAAAAACCTGCAATGAACATTGGAGCACACGTGTATAAATGTTTTCAGATTTTTTGGGTAGATACCCAGGAGAGGGATTGCTGGGTCATATGCTAATTCTATTCATAATTTTTTGAGGAACCTCCACACTGCCTTCCATAACGGCTGCACCAGTCTGCATTCCCACCAACAGTGTATGAGGGTTCCTTTTTATCCACAGCCTCTCCAACACTTGTTACTATTTGTCTGGTTGATGATAGCCATTCTGACTGGGGTGAGGTGATATCTCATTGTGGTTTTCATCTGCATTTCTCTGATGATTAGTGATGTTGAGCATTTTTTCATATGTCTATTTGCCATTTGTATGTCCTCTTTGGAGAAATGTCTCTTCAGGTCCTCTGCCCATTTTTCAGTTGGGTTGTTTGTTTTTTTGTTGTTGAGTTTCATGAGTTCCTTGTATATTTTGGATATTAGCCCCTTATCAGAGGTACTGTTTGAAAAACCTTCTCCCATTCAGTTGGTTGCCTCTTTATTTTGTCGATGGTTTCTTTTGCTGTGCAGAAGCTTTTAAGTTTCATATAGTCCCATTCGTTTATTTTAGCTTTTACTTCCATTGCCTTTGGAGTCAAATTCATAAAATGCTCTTTGAACCCAAGGTCCATAAGTTTAGTACCTATGTTTTCTTCTATGCAGTTTATTGTGTCAGGTCTTATGCTTAAGTCTTTGATCCATTTTGAATTAATTTTGGTACATGGTGACAGATAGCAGTCCAGTTTCATTCTTTTGCACTTGGCTATCCAATTCTCCCAGCACCATTTATTGAAGAGGCTGTCTTTCCTCCATTGTATGTTTTTAGCTTCTTTGTCAAAAATTATCTGTCCATATTTATGTGTTTTTATTTCTGGGTTCTCAATTCTATTCCATGTGTCTGTTTTCTTGCCAAGACCATGCTATTTTGATTATTGTAGCCCTGTAGTACAAGCTAAAGTCAGGGAGAGTGATACCTCCAGTATTGTTCTTTTTTCTTAAGATTGCTTTGGCTATTCGGGGTCTTTTGTGGTTCCAAACAAATCTGATGATTTTTTTGTTCTATTTCTTTAAAAAATGCCGTTGGGATTTTGATGGGGATTGCATTAAATCTGTATATTGCTTTGGGTAACTATGGCCATTTTAACTCTGTTGATTCTTCCAATCCATGAGCACGGAATGTCTTTCCATTTCTTTGTGTCTTCTTCAATTTCTTTCAAAACTGTCTTATAGTTTTCAGCATATAGGTCCTTCACATCCTTGGTTAAGTTTATTCCTAGGTATTTTATTATTTTTGCTGCAATTGCAAAAGGAATTGTTTTTGTATTTCTTTTTCTGAGATTTCATTGTTAGTATATAGGAATGCAATGGACTTTTGTGCGTTGATTTTGTAGCCGGCAACTTTACTGTATTCGTTGATTGTTTCTAATAGCTTTTTGGTGGAATCTTTAGGGTTTTCTATATATAGCATCATGTCATCTGCAAAGAGTGATAATTTAACTTCTTCATTCCCAATCTGGATGCCTTTTATTTCTTTCTCTTGCCTGATTGCTCTGGCAAGTACTTCCAACACTATGTTGAAAAGCAGAGGTGACAGGGGACAGCCCTGTCGTGTTCCTGAACATAGAACAAAGGGCTTCAGTTTTTCACCATTAATTATGAGATTAGCTGAGGGCTTGTCATATATGGGCTTTATTATGTTATGGTATTTTCCTTCTATACCTATTTTATTAAGTGTTTTAATCATAAATGAATGCTGTATGTTGTCAAATGCCTTTTCTGCATCAATTGATATAATCATATGATTTTTGTCCTTTGTTTTGTTTATGTGATGTATCACATTGATGGATTTGCGTATGTTGAACCATACTTGTGCCCCGGGGATGAACCCCACTTAGTCGTGATGAATAATCTTTTTAATGCATTGTTATATTCGATTTGCTAGAATTTCGTTTAGGAATTTTGCATCTATATTCATCAGAGATATTGGTCTGTAGTTTTATATTTTTGTGTTGTCCTTACCAGGTTTTGGTGTCAGGGTAATTTTGGTCTCATAAAATGAGTTAGGGAGTACTGTCTCTTCTTCAATTTTTTGGAAGAGTTTGAGCAGGATTGGTATTAGATCCTCTTTGAAGGTTTGGTAGAATTCACTAGTGAAGCCATCTGGTCCAGGACTTTTGCTTTTGGGAAGGTTTTGGATGACTGATTCAATTTCATTACTGGTGATCGGTCTGTTTAGATTTTCCAGTTCTTCATGGTTCAGCCTTGGAAGGCTATATGTTTCTAAGAACTTGTCCATTTCTTCTAGGTTATTGAATTTGGTGGCATATAGTCCTTCATAGTATTCTTGGATGATCCTTTGTATTTCTGTGGTGTCCGTGATAACTTCCCCTTTTACATTTCTGATTTTGTTAATTAGTGTCTTCTCTCTTTTTATCTAGTGAGTCTAGCCAAGGGTTTGTCAATTTTGTTAATCTTTTCAAAGAACCAGCTCTTTGTCACATTAATTTTTCTATTGTCTTTTTGTTCTCTATTTCATTTAGTTTCTGCTCTGATTTTTGTTATTTCCTTTCTTCTGCTGACCTTGGGTTTCACTTGTTCTTCTTTTTCTAGTTCTTTAAGGTGTAACATGAGGTTATTTATTTGGGATTTTTCTTGTTTTCTGACATAGTCCTGTAATTATATAAATTTCCCTCTTAAAACTGCTTTCTCTGCATCCCAAAAATTTGGTAGAATATATTTTCATCGTAATTTGTTTCTATGTATCTTTTGATCTCTACTCTAATTTCTTCTTTGACCCGGTCGTTCTTTAAAAGTATGTTTTTTAAATCTCCATGTATTTGTGTTTTTCCTGCTTTCTGTTTGCAGTTGATATCCAATTTCAAAGCCTTGTGATCAGAGAATATGCTTGGTGTGATTTCAATCTTCTTAAATTTGCTGAGGCTGATTTTATGTCCCAATATATGGTCTATCCTTGAGAATGTTCCATGTACACTAGAAAAGAATGTATAGTCTGATGTTTTAGGATGAAGTGCTCTATATATGTCAATTATGTCCATTTCATCTAATGTGTCATTTAGGGCTGCTATTTCATTATTTATTTTCTGTTTGGATGATCTATCCATAGCTGTCAATGATGTATTTAAGTCCCCTAGTATAATTGTGTTTTGGTCAATTTCTCCCTTTAGTTCTGTTAGTAGTTGCTTGGTATATTTCGGTGCTCCCTGATTGGGTGCATAAATATTGATGACTGTTATGTCTTCTTGTTGTATAGTCCCTTTACCATTATGAAATGTCCATCTTTGTCTCTTGTTATCTTTTTCACCCTGAAGTCTGTTTCATCTGATATCATTATGGCTACACCTGATTTTCTCTGGGTACCATTTGCTTGGAGTGTCAATTTCCACCCTTTCACTTTGAGTCTATGCTTGTCCTTGTAGCTGAGATGTGTCTCTTGGAGACAGCATATGGTTGGGTTTAGTTTTTTGATCCAATCTGCTACTCTGTGCCTTTTTATTGGTGAGTTCAGTCCATTTACATTTAGGGTGATTATTGATATGTGAGGATTTCCTGTCATTCTATCTTTAGTTTTCTGGTAAGGCTGTGTCTCCATTGTTTCTTTGCCTTTTTGTTGTTGCCTATTATTTCTGTGTGGTGGTATTCTATGATGTTTCCCTCTGTTTCTTCTTTTATTACAGTATATATTTCAGTTCTGGATTTTTTTTGAGTGGTTACCCTTAAGTTTATGTAAAAGATAGTTTGATATTTAGAGTATTCCATTTTCTTCAGCACGCTTACTTTCTGCATTCCGATATTCCGGTTCACGCCTTTACTCTCCCCCTTTTTATACTTTGGTTGTCACAAATTGTCCCTGTTGATGGTGGTCGAATAGCCTCCTTTAGTATTTCTTGTAGTGCAGGTCGTGTATTAGAAAATTCCCTCAACTTCTGTATGTCTGGAAAGGTATTTATTCCTCCTTCATATCTAAAGGATATCTTTGTAGGATATGTTATTCTTGGCTCATAATTTCTCTCTTTCAATAGTTTGAATATTTGGTTCCACTCCCTCCTGGCTTGTAGAGTTTCATCTGAAAAATCTGATGATACTCTAATGGGCTTTCCTTTGTAGGTTACCGTCTTCTTTTCCCTGGCTGCCTTGAGGATTCTTTCTTTGTCGTTGATTTTAGACAGCTTCAATACAATGTGCCTTGGAGAAGGCCTGTTGGGATTGAGGTAATTAGGTGTTCTATTTGCTTCTTGGATTCGAGGATCCAGTTCTGTCCACAAGTTTGGGAAGTTCTCATCGACAATTTGTTTGAATATATTCTCTGTTCCCTTCTCTCTTTCTTCTCCTTCTGGTATGCCCATTATTCTTATATTGCTCTTTCTGATGGAGTCAGAAAGTTCTTGTAGAGTTCTTTCATTTCTTTTAAGTCTCAAGTCTCTTTCTTCTTCCATCTGTGTAATTTCCAGGTTTCTATCTTCGATGTCACTGATTCTTTCCTCCATCTGGTGAACGCTACTACCTAAGCTGGTTATTTCATTCTTAATTTCTTCTATTGAGTTCTTAATCTCCAGAAATTTTGTTTGGTTCTTTTTAAAAATTTCAATCTCTTTCATAAAATGCTCATGTTGTTCTTTGATTTTTTTTTGAGTTCATTAAACTGCCTTTCTGTGTTTTCTTGCATCTCGTTGAGTTTTTTCAGAACTGCAATCTTGACTTCTCTTCATTTAAGTCACATATTTCCATATCTCTAAGTTCCTTTTCTGGAGACTTTTCCCTTTCTTTTTGAGCTGTCTTGTTGCCTTGATTATTCATGGCAATTACTGATTTATTATTTCTCTTCCTAGACATCTACAGGAGTGGCTTCTGCAACAGGTTGATAGGAAGAGGTCTTTCTTTTGTTTTCCAGTACTGGTTGGCAGAAAGTTTTATTTTCTCTCCGACTGCAGCCTTTTTTTTTCTGTCTCACACGGTAGTGCTATGTTTTCTCTGCAGTATTCCAGCTTTTCACACAACGGGGGGATTCCCTGGGAGACGGGCTTCTCTGTTAACAGTTCGCCTTGGTCACAGGGTGCAGTGTTCATGTGGGTATGCGGAGAGCTTTTGAAGTTCCAAAGCTCTTCCTGCACCAGACTCAGAGCCCATATGTTTCAGCAGTTCTGTTTACTCCTGCAGAGATCCACCCAGATAGGTGGGGCCAGGGGCGGGGTGAGTTGTGAGAGGTGGCCCAGAGCAATGGCGGCGACCCCACCACAGCCGGTCCTGCTGCCACAACTCCCTCCCCTTTGCTGGAACTAGTTGGGCTGCGAATCTGTGTCTGCGGTCCACAGTTCTCAGAACAGCACATATTCTGTTCTTTTGATCTGACACTGTTACTGTTCCGCTTCTAGCACCAGGCAGGTGGGGACGGGGCGAGTTCTGGGGAGGTGGGGAGGGGGTGGCTAGTCTCAGTGCCTAAGGCTTCTGTTCTCTGCTTGGCAGTGAGGGCTTAAACCACCGTTTTCAGCCTTCTCCCCTCAGTCTTTTCTCCGAGGTCTCTGCCATGAGCGTTGGGCTCAGCCATGTTATATGCTGTCCCCTCAGCCCTGTGGGCCATAAATGGAGCCCTACCAGTCTGAGTTCTTCCCTCTCCCGCAGCTGCGGTAGTTTCAGGAAGCAGCGAGCTCGGAGCACTGAGCGAGGTCTGCGTCTTGCGCCCGAGCGGCTCCATGTCCGCACTTCTCCTTTTCCTCCTCCCTCGCTAGCGTGATTTGCCCGCCTTTAGGTGAATTCGGTAGTGGGCCTCTTCGTCTTGCCTGTCTGCTGTGCAGGGAGTCCTTTGTGGAGTTATTGTTGTTCGATTGGTTGTAAATTCCAGGGGAACTTTACAGAGGCTCACCTCATGCCGCCATTTTGATGACGTCTCCCCCATACTCTATTTTTATATCAGTAAGCAGTTCAAATTAAAATATCCCAAATTGAGCACCTGATTTCCCAACCCCCACAGTAGTCATCCCTATTCCAATAGCAATTCATACTTCCAGTTTGCTCTGGCCAGAAACCTTTGAGTCACCCTTAACTCCTCTCTCATACCTCACAATCAACCTGTTTGATCTATTTAAAATATTCCCAGAATTTGACTTTTTAGCACTTCCACTGATATTACCTTAGTCTAAGCCATCATTTCTCACCTGGATTTTCCAGCAGCGTCCTTAAGCAGTCTCTTTGCAATTATCCTTGCTCTTTTGGTCTATTCATACAGCAGCCAGAGTGAGGTTTTAAAAATATAAGTCAGATAATGTCGCTTTGTTGCTCAAAGTCTCCTAATGCCTTTCCATCACACTCAGCGTAAACATCAAAATCCTTACACAGGCCTACAAGGCCCAAAAGACTGCTGCCTTCTCTTTCTTCCCTCCTCCATACACTGACAGTACTTTCTTCACTCTTGGTTTATTTCCTTTTGCATGATGTTTATCACCATCTAATATAACATGTAATTTACTTTTTTATTTTGTCTTTTCCCACTGAAGTGTATGCTTCATGGGGACAGAGATATGTCTTTTCTTTTTTTATTGAAATATTCTCTACTGCCAAGCACATAGTAAGCATTCAATAAACATTTATTATGTGAATGAATGACTGAAGGGAGGTGGGAAGAGGGGCATCTAAGAATATATAATTCAGGGGTGGATGGGTGGCTCAGTTGGTTAGAGCACAAACTCTGGGCAACGGGGCTGCCGGTTCAATTCCCACATGGGCCAGCGAGCTGCACCCTTTGCAACTAGAATGAAGTCAATGAGCTGTCGCTCAGCTCCTGGGTGGCCAGATGGTTCAGTTGGTTGGAGCGCGTTCTCTCAACCACAACGTTGCTGGTTCAACTCCCACAAGGGATGGTGGGCTGCGCCCCCGCAACTAGGATTGAAAGGGCAACAACATGACTTGGAAAAGTCCCCTAAGTACACACACTGTTCCCCAATAAAATCTTTAAAAAAAAAAAAAAGAATATATAATTCAAGAAAATGAGTGCTATAATAGACAATGCAAGTATAAAGTTCTGTGATTGCAGAATCTTCTAGAAAATAAAAGATTATTTCCGGGATTTATGATTTCTTGAGCAGTCTTACTACATTTTCGGCACTTAATATGAAATAAAAAGTAAGTACTCATACTTTTAGAAAATGGCCCACCTTCCTAGGTTAAGGCAGTGTTTGTAACAAGCTTCTACTTGACATAGCTTAAACAGGCTAATATATTTGCCCAGCTTCATGAAGTTCAGTGAGGCTTCTTGGGTGCTTTCGGGAGGACACTAGGGAATACTTAGCAGTACTTACAGATTTCAAATGTCCATAAGAATACATATTTTAAGAAAGAACTTGTATTTTTGATCATGAAAATATTATTCATTGCAGAAAAATTAGAAAATACTAAGAAATAGAAAGAAAATGATCACTGAGAATGTCCCCAAACAGAGCTGTCCTCTGTTAACAGTTTGGTATATAATCTAGATTTTCTTATAAGCATATATTCATCTGCTTATTTGTTTAAAAGGTTTTTTTTTTTTTTACAAAAAAATGGAATCATGCTTTACATACTATTTTATAATCTCATTTTATCGTTTAACAGTATATATACCACAATCATTTTTCCATGTGAATAAATGAACCTGTACAAGTGTAAATCTTAATGGCTGATTAGTATTCTATAGTGTGAATGGATCGCTTATGTCAGGATCATTTGGTTGTATGCACTTTTTCTAGGAGCATTACTTTTTTAAATACTAAAAATTTTAAAAAGTGTCTCAGTCTTCATTAGAACTTTAATGAAGGCATCAAAAATGATTTCATATTATATACATATATTGGATCATTATGTTGTACATGCAAAAATATGTCAATAACATTGCAATAATGATAAAATATATAAAAATGTTAAAAATTTTTTAAATGAAAGTCATTAATGAAGTAAAAACCTTTTAAAAATTAAGCTGCATTCTTTTAAGAGCAAAGGACTGACAGAATGGTTTTTAGAAGTGTGTTCTGTTGCATAAAAGTTTAAATGCTCTGATGCAAAAGCACACAGATATTGGACCAAGTTCAAGGTATAGAACTTGAAGTCACTTGTTACTGGATTATTTTGAAGCTGAGGCCATGACCATCTTAGCCAAATAGTTATGTTTTCTTTGGCCGATTTTTCATCTGATCTCATTTCACAGACAAACAAGTCTTCTTTTTAAAATTCTACAGAGTAGTAAACTTTCAATTGTGTTCTGAAGAAACTATAGGCAGTTGGAAAATCAAAAGGACAGTAAGAATAATCTACACTGTCTACTCAATAATTGTACCCTTAGCTTTTGTTTTAGTCCAAGTTAAATTGTATTCCTGTGTGTGTGTGTGTGTGTATGTGTGTGTAAAACAGTGAAATGTTAGAAATACATTTTGTATTCCTTCATAGCTTTGTTTCATTACCTGAATTGATGAGCAGAATATTTAGACAATTAATGATGCAGTCCTTCATTTAGAAGGTGCTATGGTTTGAATACTTATGTCTCCCTCAAATTCATATGTTAAAATCCTAACTCCCAAAAGGGATGGTATTAGTAGGTGGGACCTTTGGGAGGTGCTTCAGTCTTGAGGGTGGAACCCTCGTGAATGGGATCAGTACCTTATAGAAGAGGCTCCAGAGAGATCCTTTCCCCTTTCTGCATGTGAGGGCACCTGGAAAAGTCTGCAATCTGCAATCTGGCACCCTAATCTGACTTCTGGCCTTCAAAACTGTGAGCTAAATTTCTACTATTTATAAGCCACCCAGTCTGTGTTATTTTATTACAGCAGAGCAAAGGAACTAAGAAGGTAAATGAATAAGTATTTTTCAATATCTTTAAGCTGAGTTGATTCTCATTATTTTACCAATATTTTAACAGATAAACATAGTAAAATCAAGGTATAATCTTCCTCCTCCTTTTTTCCCTTTCCTTACATAAATAGGGGAATAAAATGCATTTTGCCTTCCTACGCATTCTGTTTTATTAACGTTTCTATAGGAAGGACATGTAGTAAACTTAATTATTACTAAACTCCAAATTCAGGACTGTAGTTACTTGTGCTGAGTATGGAGGAGTACATTCTTTGCAACTAGAAAATTAAAGTTGCTATCAGTGAATCAAATTATAAAGCAAACAGTTATTAGAAAAATATTCCTGGTCACCTTAAAGAGAACAAATACCCCACAAATACCCCACCAAGCCTCTTTGTAAATTGAATGAGGTTATTTACATAACTAAACAAAGTATATGAGTTGGGGGTGGGGGTGGGTGGGGAGGTCAAATGGAAGTCTGAAAATAGAGTTCTCAGTGTAAACTTTGAAACTTCTTTCCATAAGTATTTATTGAACTAAACTACATAGAGAGAAAAACGCCAAGGCTGAACAATTTGCCCAGCTAGTGAAGAGCAGATCTAGGATTCAAAACCACTTCACTGAAAATGTTACATGGCTCTATTTAATTTATTCACTTAGCAAATATTTGTTAAATACCTTTTATGTGCAAGGCATTTTGCCAGGGGCAGGCACAGTGGGATATATGGTGAAGCAGACATTTGTGGAATAGTGGAAAGAGATGTGCTTTGACATTTACACACTGGTTCTTTGGATAAATTACTTTTAATTGTGGTTTTTAAGTCCGTAAAGTGGGTGGTTATTAGGTAAAAAAAAAGAAACAAGGAAACGTATCTTAGTGACTACAAGAGATGCTCAGTTTAGTTTTCTTACCCCCACCCCCATTTTGAGGAGTTTTCTAGAAGGTAAGTTAATCAGGTATGCATTCATGGAGTGAAGAAGGATGTGATTGATTTGGGTCACGAGATGGGTTCTTGATTTGGACTTGTTGAGATGTGGGAGACAGTAAACGTAGTGACGTGTGAGGAGTGAGATCTTGTCCATTGGAGTTTACAGGAAGGGAGAAAACTGTAAGTTGTAAACGTCTGGTTTGCCTTCCCACTTGCAAAATCTCCAGTTTAGTATCAGTTTTCACAAACATATTATGATAATAGCCTGAAATCAAGACATTTTCTTTGTTGAGATCTCTAAGGGGCAAATTTTTCCAGATGGAACTGGATTGATACATTCAACAAACACTTTTACCTTATTCAGAGAATACAGGATTGCATTTAAGATCTAAGTGCTAGAATCTGAGGATGTAGAAATCAAAAGGCACTGTCCCAGTTCTCAAGGAGACAGACATGTAAACAAATAATTTAAATAAGTGTAGAGGTGATAGAGATATCTATAGCAGCATCAAGGAAGAATTAGATTTTCCTTGGGGGCAGTTCAACTCTAAAATTACATGAAAATGGACACACCTTACAGACCATACACCATTCTTAAACATTTAAAAGAAATAAAGACATTTAAAAAATTCAGTGTCAACTGTAATGCTAATTATAGTGACGCTTTAGAAAAAATCCCGCGGAACACTGAGGAAGCGTGATTGAGTTCTTACTGAGTTACCTTTCTCCAAAATCAGTCCTCCACAGTGCTTCAAAAGTAGAAGTCTGTGGGAAGTCTTGTCCCGGCTCTTTAAAAGGAACACGCAACTGGATATAACAAGGGGAAGAACGCAGATGCCGCAGTTTTCCAAGTGCGATTTGCCCCTCCCACGTGGCAGATTTTTGGCAACTCGCCCCTCCCTGCTTCGGATTCTGGGAAAGATTCTAACGCCTTCTGGAGCCGTCCCTAGTGACGTCGGGAGCGCGATTCCAGTCTGTGGCCAATTACGCGGCCGGATTCCGGGGAAGCCCGGGGCGGTGGTGACGGCCTATGCGCGTGCGCGAGGTCTCCGCGCGCGGCTATATAAACATGGCTGGCCCGGTAGCGCGGCGGGGCTGTACTGAGCTTGCGTAGGGGGCTTTGGGGAACTCGGGGTTTGTGGTTTTGAAACTTCTGGCGGGGCAACCGCGCCGCAGTTAGGCTGGGAGGTGGGAACCAAAGTGACGCCCTTCCGGGAGTCCCTCAGCCAAGCTCTGCTGCAGCGGGACCCGAGGCTGAGCCGGCGCACGTGGGAGCGCCGCTGAGGAAGCCGCGAGCCGCGGCGCAGGTGTGGGCTGCTGGCCCGGCCACGCGGGCGCGAGGGAGGTCCCGGACGGACGGGTTCCGCTTCCCAGCGGCACCCATCGCTGACTTCTGTGTCGCTGCCCGTGCGCCTCTCCCTAGCGATGCTGTGGAGCCGGAACTTCACTGGAGTCGGCTGCTGCTTGTCAAGCCTCCGCTCGTCTCTGCTCCCGGAACGGCAGCGCCGCAGCTGCTGCTGATCCACCTGGGGGATGCCCGCGGGCCTCACGGAACCGGCCGGCGCCGCTCCCCACGCTGGCGTGAGCGCCTCCGGGACCTTGACCATGGCCCCTGCCGGGGCTCTGCCGGTCCGGGTGGAGAGCACTCCGGTGGCGCTGGGCGCTGTGACTAAGGCTCCTGTCAGTGTCAGCGTGGAGTCCACGGTGTCCCAGCCCCTGCGTTCCCCCGTGGGCACCCTGGTGACTAAAGTGGCTCCTGTCAGTGCTCTTCCTAAACTCAGCAGCGGCCCTCGTCTACCTGCTCCTCAGATAGTCGCCGTGAAAGCCCCCAATACCACAACAGTTCAGCTGCCTGCGAATTTGCAGCTTCCTCCAGGTATGTTGATCACCTTTTCCAGTTTATCTGTCGGTCCAGTCAGCGGTGACATGGGAAACGTCGCAGCCCCGGATTGCGCCTTCTTGCTGGTAGCTCTAAAAAGCTCAGCCACGAGAACCTTTCGTAATCTTGACTTGGCAGGGCAGTGATTTGGCTTTACAATTAATATATCCTCTTTGAGTCCTTACTGCATAGTTTTTGTTTCCACATTTCAAGAAAGAATTTTTTCACCTAACTGACACTAAAAGCTGGAGCAGCATATTTAGAAGGGCCTTTGAAGCACTGGCTCCTACTTGGAGGAAGACAGAGTATAGCTGAAGTTTATTTTCATGTGGAGAAAGGATCGATATACATATACATATATACATATCTACATACATTACGATGTAAAATAAAAGTGTAAGTTTTCTCAGGTGTTAAGACAGAGAATTTTAAATTTAAGCAAGGCAACGTTTTAAGCAAGTTTACTGCTTTATAGTTCTAGAAATATTCTGCTTTTTGCACAATCTTTAGATGTGTGATAATTGTAACTGGGTTATAATACTCCCTCTCAGGGAGCAAGTGCAGAAGTTGACAAATAGATCAGAGCCATGGGATTATTATATTTGAAGCAGTCTGTGAATGCTACAGTTTATGAGTATGAGACTACTTTTTATCCTAGGGTTACTCTATTGGGTTGTTTTTTCATGATGTATGCAAAGGTTTTGCTTTGTAATCATTTACATATTATAAATCTGCTGAAGGATATTTGAGTCTTCCACCTTCTTTATTCAATTGAAAGTCTCTTGAAATTTTAGTGGGGAAAAAAGTACAGCTCACGTTCTTCTTTGGAGTGAACTCTACTCAGTGATACTGTCTTCTGTTACTTTTGCTCATCAGTAATTGGAACTTGGACCCACCAAGATAGTAAAGAAGTGAAACCATTTGATTCAGAAAATTTCAGTATCTCCTAGCAAGATGATGGGGACTCTTGTAACTAATGTTCTAGTTGTTCATGAAATTTGTGGGAAAATTATGTTCTTCGCTTTTGATGAAGTTCTGTTTCAGTTTTGTATAGAACACAAGGTACATACACTTGTTAAGATGTATGCACCAATGGACATTTTCTGCCAGTTCTAAATTGCCATCCTGCGTGCGCTCTTATGGTTTGTTCATCATAACCTCTTTTTCTAAGAGAATTTACCCGGTGCAAAACTCATAGGTGTCAGGGAATTCGAATCCAGGTCTGTTTAACTTTTTCCACGACACTATGCATACCACTTAGCATGTGTGTACAGTATGCCTCATTGGGTGTCAGTACTAAAAGGTGATCTACAGAATTTTATACACTAACCTTTTTATACACAGAGAAACCAAAACTGAAACTCACTAGAGCTCAGTAACAGCAAACTAGGACCACAGCCTAAATATGCAACATGAAAACATTTCATGCTACTGACTATGGATAAAATCGCTTAAAGGAGAGGAGATAAATTGCCTTTAGGAATTGTTAGTTATAGAGGAGGTGGGAAGTGCTTTGAGGAATAGCTTTTGGGAATTTCTGCTGATGTGTGGCAGAAGAGCATACTAACATTAGTACTCTCATTGGTGCAGAATAAGATAACCAAGAGTTGAAGAATAAAATGGAGACTCTGATTAAAGTAACGTTTTAAAAAGGTTATAATTCTTCTACCATTTCTTTTATATACTGAGCATTAGCAGTTGATTACTCAAGGATGCTTTAATTATATAGAAGTCAGCTCTTCTTTTTTTTAAGATAATGTATTTTAAGTGTTTGATTCTCTTCAGAATTTCCTCTATGAACAGAACTTGTTTTAAAAAATATAAATATACACCACAGGTTTTTCTAGGGAGCAGGGGCTGGAAATAAAAAGGAGGGGGCTTTGTGTAGAAATGAAAGAAACTAAGTGAAGCTTTGGAAATTATTCTTCTGTTAAATGTTTTTGGCAACCTCTCCAGTCTTCTTTTTAGTGAACTTGTGGGATTTTAGGCCAGACTGTGACTCTTTCTGTTTTTGGTATTCTGTGTCTCTCCTATCATTTGAGAGTGACGATCAAGGACTTGAGTATTCCTTTTTTGTCATAAACTGGTAAATTCTGTTTGACAGTCATACTGTACAGAAGTTTGTGAAAGTTATTTGTGAGACAGTTTGAGGTCCTTTTTCATCAATTCCTTCATGCTGAGGTATGGCATAAGGTTTGCCTCTGCTTTCTCAAATCCCTGAACCAGTTCCTGGATAAGCTGGTGGTTCTTGTTTCCACTCTGGCTTTATCAAAGGGATATTCCATGATCATCAGCTTTCACAGTTGTCACAGTGCTATTAGACTTCATGAAGTGAGAGGCTCTTCTTTTCAGTGCTCATCATATGTGCCACAGGCTGTTTGGATTCAAAAGCTGTGGAGTCAGCTTAACCAGATAGTGTCAATGGCATCATTAATTCTGTGGATTGTCATCCCTCAGGAGAAAGTGCTGGCACTCTTTTCCAGCTACTCTTCAAGGCTCAGATAGGTTCTCCTATTTTGTGTTCTCACTTGCACTCTTGTACTTTAACCATCATACTTCTCACACTTTAGTTTTGTTACTTCCCTTATTGACTGTAAGTTCCACAAAGGTAGGGATGCTATGTTGCTGACTATTATCCCCAGGGCCTAGTATGTTGCTTGGCCAGGGAAGGCACTTAATTAAGTATTTGAATACATGCGTGAGTATACAGAGGAGAGTAGGGGGCAATCAGGCTGCAGCCCTTAAGGGATTCCAAGGGCCATCACACATATCAGTATGTTTTATTTTTAATTTCTTTGTTTACTCTGCTTACAAAAGTGGTATATGTTTATGTAAAAAAAAATTACTAAAACATGATACCCACTTCACCAGAGTATTGCTATTAATAATTTGTTGTATCTCTTTCATGTTAGTATCTATAAATTGTCCTCATTTTTTGACTTGCTTAGTCGTCCTTTATAGCAGCGCACCATCATTTTTGGAACCCTTTCCTGTTCATAGACATTGATATTGTATGCAATATTTTATGCTATTACAAGTAATGCTATAATAAACATCTTTGTATGTATATTTTTGTGCAGTTTTGTAAACATGTTATAGGATGCTGGAAGTGGAATTGTTGGTTCAAATGGTAATATTTTAAAGGTATTGCTAAATTTTACCCCCAAAAGATTGTTTAAATGCATACTCAATGTTAATACTTTTAATACTTAATTTTAAAAAGCTTCCCATGGAATCTAAGAAGTCATTTTCTAGACTTAATTTTAATTAATGGTAACAGAAGATGAGTCTTTAATTGAGTGCAGAGAGAAAGAATTTGAATATAGAGAAATGTGGGCTGGATGATAATATGTAAATTTGTTACTTACTGAATAACTATGCCTAAGTGGGATTTTGTTACCTTGAAGGTAAGTAAGTATATACTACTATATAGTAGCTGGGAAGGTTTAGTTCACAGAGTAAGGTTTAGGCCACAGAGTATGGATGAGGTATTGTGCTAATCAAGTTTGTAAATAACAAGGCACTTGAAGACTTAGCCTTTTGGGAGAGTAGTGGAGTATAGCAATATAGGGCAGAATATTGGCCTTGGAATCAACAGACCTGGATTTGAATACCAGCCCTGCCACTTAATAGCTTTGTGACCTTGGTCAAGTTTATTAACCTCATCCTGAACCTCACTTTTTTTATCTAAATAGTGGATCATACCTTCTTCATAGAAGTATCATAAGGATTAAATAAAATGTATACAGGCCTATTTGTACAGAACTCTGGGGAACACCATTTGTGTGGAATACAATGCTATATAGCAGAGATGTCCTGAATATTTAAGGTGCCTGTGTAGCATTTAGCTCCAGGTACCCTGTAGTTGCTATTAGTCTAATAATGTATAAGCATCCACCAAATTCTCAATAGTTTAAAAGGATGAGCATTTAAATAACCTCAATGCCTACCCATCCCCATTTTTTTTAATTGAAAATTTGTTGTAAAAAATTTGGAAAACAAAAAAATTGTCCCAAAATATTTTGAGTTGTATTTTTCAGTCTCCATTTTTATGTCAACTGTATTGAGCTACAATTTTTGTTATTAAAAAAAGGAACCCACTTACAGTGAGTTTTGAAAATTTTGACAAATGTATCAAATCAAATATAGAACTGCAATCAAAATATAGAACATTTAATTCCCCAAAAGCTTTTAGTTTCTTTGGGGAAAAACGAGAAAATGTATGCATGCCTCTTTTAGTTTTATTTTAGTTTTAGTTTAATTGGGATTCTATGATATAATTTTTATATACTGCTTTCCACTTACCATTATATAGTGATTATTTGTATGTTATAAACTCAAAAGTTTAATTTTAATGGCTGCATAGTCCATTATTCGATCATTTCTCTACTTGTCCATTTAGATAACTTATGGTTTTTTGTTTAAAAAGTTATTTATAAATAAAAATAAACCAAATTAATTGTATTTAGGTTATGGTATGCATCTTGATTATTTTCTTGGGACAGTTAAGAAGAATTCGAATTTCTAGATCAAGGAAATATGAGTATTTTAAAGTTAATAGTTTGTTTTTTACTTAGTCATACATTACAGTGCTAACTATATGCTAGGTTCTATGCTTAGTACCATGAATATAGTGGTAAATAAGATAGACGCAATTCCTCTCCTGGAAACCAAATAGATTTTTCTAGAATTTCCTTAGATTACCCTAAACTTAATTTTTCTCCAACAATCCTTTAATTTTTGTAAACGAATATAAAACAACCAGAGATACGGAAAGTTGAAAAAAAGAAAAAAGGTAAAAATCATCTGAAATCTTATGGTCCCATTTTTAAAAGATGAAATTTAATAGAGGTAAGCTCTGTTTGGACAAATCAGCTGTGTAAATGGAGGATAGGAGAGCTGTACCATAACTAACAGGAGAATCTGGGATAAAAATTTATTTATTGATTTAATTTTCCTTTCATTTACTCAAAGAATTATGGGAGTGAGGGGAAGAGGGAAATTTAAGTGACTTTAAGCTCAGTAGGGGAAATTATGACGTTTGAAAAATTAAAGGAATTGAGCCCATGGTGCCTGCAGAAGAAACAACTTAGGATATATTAGCTACCTTTTAAGTGTTTAAAGGACTGTCCTGTGGAAATGAAAAGTGGGCTTATTTTATGTGGTTGTACAAGGGACCCTCACATCTGTGAATATTAATGGAAGCACATTTTAGTTCCATATTAAGAAAAAACTCTGTATTTCTTGTATGATTGTGCAGGAGTGACATTTGTACATTTCCACCTTCCTGACCCTGGAATTCTTTGAGTAGACATTTTTTATAATGTCACCACCAGTCAGGCATTTATGTATAGGTATTAAATTATAATTGACAAATTCTAAAGTCTTTCGGGCTCTTACATCTGTATGGATCTGCTATCCTTTCTTGAGTATGAAGGAAACCAGAACATCCACTTCAGCCTGCCACCAAGACAAAGTAGGAAAGGCTTCTTGGGACAAAGCAGCTCCCTGGGTGGAAAAGTAGAGTATGTTAAATTATGTACCAGATTAGAAAGTGGACACTAGAGACCACTTTACACTTTTAATACCTTTATAGTTTTAGAAGAAAGGTGCTTTGTAACCTAATGCATGGTTATTTTCTCTCAAAATGTCTGTAGGATAAATAGGCAAAGCTGGCTATCCTTTTATTATTGGAAAAGGTAAATCTCAGATGTTTATCAGGATTGGATTCAAAGATACTTTGTAACTCGTCTTCAGAAAAGAGATAATGTTCAGTTTCCTTTATATATATGTGTTAAGTACTAGGTTGTTGCCCATTGGAATTGGGCTTTTGGGATAGATAAGCACTTCAGTCAGAAGAGTATCCAGAGTTCAGGTGAGTTAGTTATTTTATTCTCAGTACAGTAGTCCCCCCTTATCTGAGGGGGGATATGTTTCAAGAACCCCAGTGGATACCTGAAACCATAGATAGTACTGAACCCGATATATACTATATTTTTTCCTATACGTACATGCACTTTACAGCTTCTCTTTGGCATATTTAAATTGCCAGCCTCAGTACTCTTGTGCTTTGGGGTTATTATTAAGTAAAATAAGGGTTCCTTGAACACAACCACAGCTATATGGTGACAATTGATCTGTTAACTGAGATGGCTACTTAAGTGACTAATGGGTGGATAGCATATACAGCGTGGATATGCTGGACAAAGGGATGAGTAATGTTTCAGACAGGACAGAGCGTGAAGGTGTGAGATTTTATGCCACTCAGAATGGCATGCAATTTAAAACTTAGGAATAGTTTATTTCTGGAACTTTCCGTTTAATATTTTTGGATTACAGTTGACCTTGGGTAACTGAAACTGCAGCAAGTGAAACTATAGATGGATAAGGGGGAACACTACTGTATTGTCTATTCGCAACTACTCAAATATTACCTCTCAGTGATATTTTGAGTAATTAGTTGAGGAGTTTGGATTGTGGACCTTTTGGCATTAATAATAACTACTACTAACTTTTAAATACAAAAATCCTTTCAAATGTGTTGTCTCATTTGATCCCTTTAACAATCATGCAAGTTAGGTATTAAGTCTCTCGATCCACAAATGTGGATTCTTTCCATTTATTTCAATTTTCTTCAATTTCTTTCCAACATTTTGTACTTTCTAGGGTATTCGTTTTGTATTTATTTTGTTAAATCTATTCCTAAGCATATTATGCTTTTTTTGATCCTTTGTAAATTGAATTGTTTTCTTATTCATTGCAAGTATATATAGAAATAGTCAGGTTTTGTATATTGATCTTCTATTTGGCTGCCTAGATGAATTTGTTTATAAATTTTAATAGTTTCTTTTTGTGGATTTGTTAGGATTTTCTATAGACAACATTATATTATCTGTGAATAGATAATTTCACATCTTTCTTTCTAATTTGGATGCCTTTTATTTGATTTTCTTGCTTAATTGCCCTGGCTAGAATTCTCAGTACAATGCTGAACTGAAGTGATGCTTGTAGGCATCCTTGTCTCGTTCCTCACTTTAGATATCTTTGTCTTGTTCCTGCTTAGGGAGGGAGCATTTAGTATTTCACCATTAAGTATGATATTAGCTGTGGATCTTTTATAGATTTCCCTCCATCAGACTGGGGAAGTTTCCTTTTATTCCTATTTTGTTGAATGTTTTTATCATGATAAAAGGGGTGTCAGATTTATTCAAATACTTTTTCTTTATATTGATGATCATGTGGATTTTTTGGGTCTTTATTCTATTGATAGGGTATTTTACACTAATGTTCACATGTTAAGCCAACTTTGCATACTGAGATAAATATCACTTGGTTATAGAATATCACACTTTTTATATGATGCTGGATTCAGTTTTGTTGAGGATTTTTTAATCTATATGCATAAGGCATGTGGGTCTCTAGTTTTCTTGTGATGTCTTTGGTTTTGGCATTAGGGTAATATACAAACCTTACAGAAGGAGTTGAGAGATATTCCCTCCTATTTTTTGGAAGAATTGGTGAAGGATTAGCATTATTTTCCTTAGATATTTGTTAGAATTCTCCAGTAAAGCCCTATGGACCTGGGATTTTCTGGTGGGTACTTTTTTGATTACTAGTTCAGTCTCTTTGTTAGAGGTGTATTCAGGTTGCCCGTTTTCTTGAGTCAGTTTCAATGGTTTGTGTGTTTGTAGGAATTTGTAAATTTCATCTCAGTTATCTAACTTATTGGTTTACAATTGTTCATTGTATTCCCTTATAATTTTCTTCAAATTTAGCAGTAATGTCTCCTCTTTCATTCCTGGTTTTACTAGTTTGAGCCTTCTCCCCTTTTTCTGTAGTCAATCTATTAATAGGTAAAGGTTTATCAGTTTTGTTGATCTTTTCAAAGAACCAAATTTTGTTTTGATTTCTCTCGGGGTTTTTTTTTTTTTTTTTTTAAATCTCTATTCTATAGACATATCTTGGAGATACCACCACCACAATGAAGTGAATATCTCAATAATACAAGCCACACGAATCTTTTGGATTCCCAGTGCATGTAAAAATTACATTATACTGTAGTCTATTAGTGTGTGATAACATAATTTAGAAATACTTTATTGCTAAAAAATGCTAACCATCATCTGAGCCTTCAGCGAGTTGTAATATTTTTGCTGATGGAGGGTCTTGCCTCAGTGTTGCTGACTGCTGACTGATCAGCGTGCTGGATGCTGAAGGCTGGGGTGGCTGTGACAATTCTTAAAATAAAACAACATTGAAGTTTGCTGTATTAGTTGACTTCCTTAGCATGCAATGCTGTTTGACAGCATTTTACCCACAGTAGAACGTCTTTCAAAATTGGAGTCAGTCCTTTCAAAGCCTGCTGGTGCTTTATCAACTAAGTTTATGTAATGTTCTAAATCTTTTGTTGTCATTTCAATAATCTTCAGAAGGACTAGAGTCCATCTCAAAAAACCATTTTTCTTTGCTCATCCGAAACAGGTAACTCCTCATCTGTTAAAGTTTTATCATGAGATTGCAGTGATTCAGTCACATCTTCAGGGTCCACTTCAATTCTAGTTCTCTTGCTTCCCCCCCCACATCTGCAGTACATTCTCTACTGAAGTCTTCTTGAAACCCTCAAAGTCATCCATGAGAGTTAAAATCAACTTCTTCTAAACTCCTGTTAATGTTGATATTTTGACCTCATGAATCATGAATGTTTCAATAGCATCTAGAATGGTGAATCTTTTCCAGAAGGTTTTCAATTTACTTTGCCCAGATCCATCAGAGGAATAACTATATATGTCAGCCTTACAAAATGTATTTCTTATATAATAAGACTTGAAAGTTGAAATTACTCCTTGATCCATGGGCTACAGAGTGGATGTTGTGTTAGCAGGCATGAAAACAACATTCTCATTGTACATTTCCGTCTTGGGTGACCGGGTGTGTAATCAGTAAGTAGTAATTTTTTGAAAGGAATATTTTTTTGAGCAGTAGGTCTCAACAGTGGGCTTAAAATATTCAGTTAACCATGTTGTAAACAGATGTGCTGTCACCCATGCCTTTTGTTTCATTTATAAAGCACAGGCAGAGGAGATTTAGCGTAATTCTTAAGGGCCTAGGATTTTTGGAATGGTAAATGAAAATTGGCTTCAACTTAAAGTCACCAACTGCATTAGCCCCTAAATAAGAGAGTCATCCTGTCCTTTGAAGCTTTAGAACCAGGCATTAACTTCTCCTCTAGCTATGAAAGTCCTAGATGGCATCATCTTCCAATATAAGGCTGTTTAGTCTACATTGCAAACCTGCTGTTTTGTGTAGCCGCCTTCATTAATTATTTTAGCTAGATCTTCTGGATAATTGTTGCCACTTCTGTATCAGCACTTGCTGTTTTACCTTGCACTTTTATATTACCGAGAGTGGTTTCTTTCCTTAAATCTCACGGACCAATCTGCTAGCTTCAGAAAACTTTTCTTCCGCAGTTTCCTCACTACTCTCAGCCTTCATAGAATTGAAGAGAAGTCCTTGCTCTGGATTAGGGTTCGTATTAAGGGAATGTTGTGGTTGGTTTGATCTTCTGTCTTGACCACTAAAACTTTTCTCTATATCAGCAATAGTACTGGTTCAGTTTTCTTGTCATCCGTGTGTTCACTGAAGTGGTACTTTCAATTTCCTTCAAGAACTTTTCCTTTGCATTCACAACTTGGCTAACTATTTGGCACAAGAAGCCTAGTTTTCAGCCTGTCTTGGCTTTAGACATGCCTTCCTCATAAGCTTAATCATTTCTAGCTTTTTATTTAAAGTGAGAGACATGGGACTCTTCCTTTCACTTAAACACTTACAGGCCATTGAAGGGTTATTAACTGGCCTGATTTCAATATTGTTGTGTCTCAGGGAATAGAGAGGTTCAGGGAGAGGGATAGAGATGAGGAAATGCCAGCTAGTCTGGAGCAGTCAGAACACACACATTTATTGACTTGAGTTTGCCATCCTACATGGGTATGGTTTGTGGTGCCCCAAAACAATTACAATAGTAACATCAAAGATAACTGATCACAGATCACTAGAACAAATATAATACTAATGAAAAAGTTTGAAATATTGGGAGAATTACCAAAATGTGACACACACACGAAGTGAACAAAAGCTGTTGGAAAAATGGTACCAGTAGAGTTGCTGGACACAGGGTTGGCACAAACATTTAATTTGTAAAAAGCACAATATCTAGGGGGTGGCCGGTTAGCTCAGTTGGTTAGAGCATGGTGATGAAAACACCAAGGTTGCCAGTTCTATCCCCGCATGGGCCACTGTGAGCTGCGCCCTCCT
Source organism: Rhinolophus sinicus (assembly GCF_036562045.2). Taxonomy (NCBI): domain Eukaryota; kingdom Metazoa; phylum Chordata; class Mammalia; order Chiroptera; family Rhinolophidae; genus Rhinolophus; species Rhinolophus sinicus. The sequence goes on along the minus strand of NC_133758.1, from coordinate 37,972,403 downwards.
TAAATATAAATAAATAAATAAATAAATAAATAAATAAATAAATGTACAATATCTATGAAGCGCAGTAAAGCGAAGTGCAATAAAATGAAGTATGACTGTATTTATCTCTTCTCTAATCATTAATTTCCTTTCTTCTGCTTGACTTTAGTTTTTATTTTGCTCTTTTTCCCCCTAGTGTTTTAAGGTGGAAGGTTAAGTTAATGAGTCTTTTTAAATACAGGCATTTACAACTATAAAATTTCCTATAAATACTGCTTCAGCTGTATCTCATAAATCTTGGTATGTTGTGTCTTTATTTTCACTCATCTCAAAGTATTTTCCAATTTCCCTGTGATTTCTTCATTAACCAACTGGCTACTTAGGAGTGTGTTGTTTAATTTCTACATATTTGTGAGTTCCCCCAATTGCTTTTTGATTTTTAATTTCATTTAATTGTAATAGGAGACCATACATTGTATGATTTCAATCCTTTTAAATTTATTGAGGCTCATTTTATGGCCTAGTATATGGTCAATCCTGAGTGTTTCATATACACTTAAGAAGAAGGCTGTTATCTGGTGGTGTATTCTATAGATGTGTTTTAAGTCTAGTTGATTTACAGTCTTCAAGTATTTCATTTTCTTGTTGATCTTCTATCTAGTTGTCTGGCCTTTATTCAAAGTGGGGATATTGAAGTCTCCGAAGTATTATTATTGGATTGTCAGTTTTTCTCTTAATTTATGTCAGCCATTGTTTCATATGTTTGGGGCTCTGTTGTTTGGTGCATATATTTTTAGAATTGTTATATCTTCCTGATCCACTAGCTGTTTTATCAAATATAAAATGCCCCTCTTTATTTCTGGTAACATTTTTTGTTTTAGTCTATTTTGTTTGTTGTTAGTATGGCCATTTCAGCTTTCTTATGGTTGCTGTAGTGTGATACATTTTCCTCTTTTCCTTTCTACTTTTTTTTCTATTTTTGAATGTACAGTATGTCTCCAATAAGCAGCATATAGTTGGATCTTATTTTTTTAATCCTGCCTAACACGTTTTGCCTTTTGATTGGATTATTTAATCCATTCACTTTTAATGTTATTGATATATTCGGTTTAGATATGCATTTATTTTTGTTTTTATATATATTTCCTCTCCTTTTAACCCCATTTTTACTCTTTCTTGCTTTCCTTTGCATTAAGTGACTATTTCTGATGTAACATTTTAATTCCTTTATATAAGTATATATGTGAATATGCATGTGTGTGTATATACATATATATAATACATATATATATGTATTAGTGGTTGCTTTAGGGCTTACAATGTACATTGTACTAGAATCTATTTCACATTTATATTAACTTATTTCAGTGAGATATAGAAACGTTTCTCCTATTTAGCTCATTTCCCTCTTCATTTTTGTGCTATTATTGCTCTACATATTGCTTCTAGATATGTTACTAACCCAACAATACCTTATTACTTTATGTAATTTTATGTCTTTTAAAGAAGGTGACTGAAGAAAGAAGAGCAAAGATATATTTGTAGCATTTATTTTATTACCCTCTTATTCACCATTTCTGGTTTTCTTCATTTGTTCCTGTGTATTTGAGTTACCATCTGAAGTCATTTCATAGTGCAATACAACTTTGCTCTTACCCACTTCCTTTATGCTGTTATTCACAAATATATTACATTTCTATATGTTATAGATCTAACAATACGATTACATGCATATTGTTCTATACAGTCGTTTTTTTAAGCTATTAAGAGAAGAAAACAGAGGTTAGCATTTATACTGTCAAATTACATAATTACCTTTACCAGTGCCCTTTCATTTTCATGTGAATTTAAATTACTGTCTGGGGTCCCTTGTTTTCAGCCTGAAGAACTTCATTTAGTGTTTTATGTGTGGCATGCCTGTTAGCAACCAGTTCTCTCAGTTTTTATCTGGGACTGTCCTTATCTTCAGTTTTAAAGACATTCTTGGTGGATATCTAATTGTTCATTAACAGTTTTTTTCTTTCAGCAATTGGACTATGTCGTTCCACTGCCTCCTACCTATCTTTAAGCTCATCGATCTTTCTTTTGTCCTTTCAAGTCCAGGTCCTCTAGTGAATTTTTTTTATTAGTTATTGTACTTTTTAATTACAGAATTTTTTAATTATATCTATTTCTAGGGATATGGTCTATTTGATGAGATATCATACCTTTTTTTTAACTTTAATCATAGTTTTCCTTAGTCTTTTGAAAATATTTATAATGGTTACTTTGAAATCTATTAGATCTGGCATCTAGTCCCTCTCACAGGTGGTTTCTGTTGCCGGCCTCTTTTCCTGTCTCAGACTTTTTTCTTTGCACATCTTGTCATTTGTTGTTCAAAACTAATATGCTGTAGCAATTCTAGATACTGGGCCCTATTTCCTTGATGTGTTACTATTGTTTGCTTGTTTATTTTTTTAATGTCTGGCTGGATGATATTGGTGAAGTCTATTTTCTCCCCAGTAGGAAGCCCCTGATGTTGCTCCTCTTTGGAGGACACAGCAGTGGGCATCAGTACAGCCACTCTGGGATGACAGTGGCTCTCTGACTGTCTCTTTCTGTGACCTCTCTGTTAAGCTTTGCCTCTGCCGGTATCTCACTCAGCTGTTGGTCTCAACTCTTCGACAGCCATTACCCTATTGTTTCCACAGTGCCCTAGGGTCCAATTTGCTCCATTGTCTCATTTAATTAAATTTGGGCTCCTTTACAGGGATAGTTTTTGAGATTTGTTAGGATCCCAAGAGGGACCTTCTTAGTTGTCTCTTTGTCTGGTTGTCTCTGGTAAACTAGAGATAGGCTTATGGCTTAGTTTATAGCTGTCCTGAAGCTACCAGACTTCTTTTAATTGTCCCATTGTATTTGCCAGTGTCCTTGGCCTTGAGCTTTCCCACACTTTGAAATAAAGACAGCTCCTCTAGGGATATATTTGGAGCAGGTACCATGATTGTAGCATGCTTCTCTCTGAGCGATATCCCTGCCATAGCAGTGAGTACTGGATGTGGATGGTAAGCTCTGGTCTTTTCTGCTTATCTCTCCCAGCATGGTACCTCCACCCTAAGAAAGAAATGGAGTGAGGACGATTGGGGCCCAAGTATTCTCAAATCCTGAGGTGTAGAGTCTTCTATTCATGAGTCGAGATGGGCGAAAGAAGCCTGAAACCTCTTGGATGCACTTGTCTGAAATTTGTCCTGTGCTGTAGCATGTAGCTTGGGGTTGGGGAGATGAGAAAAGCTAGTGGCCTGCTCCTCCCAGGAATATACCATAGCCCTCTACTGGGAGCTTGGGAGGGAACGGAGGCCCTGCATGGGCCTCACTGCCTGGGGTGGAGTTTCTATCATGCTCAGCTGGGAAAGGAGGGGGAGTGGGCTGTGATTCAGATGCCACAGATTCTTGATGTTCCTACTGAGTTTTAGTAGATTTTCTTTAATAATTGTGTACTCATTTTCTGTATACCATACAGCAGCATGTTCAAAGACTTTAAATGGTTTTTAAAATGGCTGTTTTTACCACTTATGCTTGTTTTGCTGAGGAATGGGTTTATTGAGCTCTTCATGCTGCCATTCTTGAAGTAGAATTCCAACTGCAAATATTCTTGCTTGTGCTTCCTACTGACGTGGACAAGAATTTCTTTAGATTTAGAAATACTGGATTAGAGGGTATGCAAATGGAAATCTATATTGCACAGCTGGCATAATCATATACAGATACATAAAGCAGTTGTGCCAGATTGTACGACCGCCATCAAGATATTAGAGTTCTTGTTGCTACAGATCTCTGTAGCACTCAGTATTGTCATTGGCCTTCTCAGTTTTTGCCTATCTGGTGGATATAAAGTGATATCTCATTGTGGTCTTAATTTACCTTTCCCTGTCATTGGCATCTGTGTTTTGTGCATTTTGGATATTCGTCCTTTGAATATATGTGAACTAAAATTTTTCTCCCATTTTGTGGTTTGTGTTTTTATCTGGTGGTGTCTTTTGCTAAACAAAAGTTCTTTTGATACAGTGGAATGTATCACACATTACATATTTAATAAATTCTTCCCTATCCCAAGTTTAGAAAGATAATTTTCTACACTAAGAGTTTAAAATGTTTTGCGTTTACCCTTAATGGTTTTCGTCTACAGTGCGAAACTTTTCTTCTTTTCCATGTAGATAACTCATTGACTCAGACCTATTTATTGAATAGTCCCTCTTTTCCTCACTGATTTGAAGTGCCTCTTGGGAAAATTTGATACTACACATCTGTATGAGTCTGTTTTGGGATTCTCTATCCTATTCCATTGGTCAGTTTGAGTAGTCTTGTGTCCTTACCATACCATCTTACGTACTGTAGCTTTATAAATAGTTTGATGCCATGAAGGAAAAGTGTTTTCCCTCCTTCAGAAATGTCTGAGCCATATGGTTAGACTTTTAATATTTTAAGTAGCTTTGAGTAAAAACATTTTTTTCACATTATATGTGATAATTAGTAGACATGGAATTCAGTATGTAAATACAAATTACTTATTCCAACCATTTACACTGTTGAGAGGAATGGGAGAAGAAATGTATTATGCTTCATTTATTAGCTGAGGTCACTTTTTGATGTGTTTTTCCTTTTAACTACAGGAACGGTTTTGATCAAGAGTAACAGTGGTCATTTGATGTTGGTATCTCCTCAGCAAGCTGTAACAAGAGGTGAGACCACCAGGAACATAATTTCAAGGCCAGCTGTACCAACGAATACTCAAACAGTCAAAATCTGTACAATGCCGGTAATATACCTTAAAGTTTTTTCCATCTTCTTTAGTTTTCCAGGTATTGTGTTCATGTAAACATGTACGTATTTGCCAGTAAAAATAATCGAAGGGATGATTCTGCTCAACTTTTTGAATTAAGTTATTTTCTTTGAATAGGTCAATTTAATCAAGATGTTTGGTTTTGTCATTTGGTAATTGCTAAAATAATAAAAATTGAATCTTCTTACTCAAAGATTTTGTCCTCAGGGAATGTTCAAGGGCTATTTGCATCTCTAAATGGAAAGAAAACTATTCTGTTTGAATTTTCATTTGTGACAGAATATTAAGACTACAGTTTATAATATTTATTTATATCCATATCTTACAGGAATTACCTTGAAGAAATTCACAACTCTGCTGTAACATTTTATTAATTTGGCACTGTTAAGAAATGATTTATTTTATATACATGATAATCTTTCTGGGTACCTGAAGCTTATCTGTGTGCCAGAGTTTAAAAAGTGTTTTTATGGGCATCTTTCTTTGGTTAAACAGAAAATGCTGAATAAAGTATAGCATTTTCTTGATGAATCAAGCTTATCCTAAAGAAAGATTGCACTGTATTCTGTGGTAAGATCATCGTTGCCAGTTTAAATCCTCCCATCCCCCATTTTGTGCTCTCCTAATTTGATTCTGGGTTCTCAGTCATTTTCTCTGTTACTGTATCTGTTAATGATAGCTACTCCTTCCCTTTCTGGTTTGCTTTATCTAACTGTTGTGGGTTGAGAAGATAGGTTAGCATATTTTGTTTATAATTAGATGTTAAATAAGAATCTGTGTTTTCTATATGAGCCAAAGAGTCAAGTTAAAGCTTTTAATGCTGAAATACTGTGATATTTATTTGTTAGATTAGTTGTCTCCTCAGAAATATGAAATGAGTTTCAACTGGCCAATTGACCAGTTAGATTCATAGCAGAGAACGTGCATATAATCTATAAGATTATAAAACCAGTTATAACAAAGAAATTTGCTATAGTACAGTGTTTTAATGTTTGCCACAGTACTGATTGATTTTAATTACTAATATTGATGATTGTATTATTCTACCAATCCCCCCAGAATTCTAATTCACAATTAAGCAAGAGCATGGCAGTGGCACCTGGTAAAAAATTGGCACAAATAGGAACTACTATGGTAACCACTGTTCCGAAGCCTTCCTCAGTACAAGTAAGTTGGGACTGACTTGTGGCCATGTGTGCACTGGTTATTCTCTCATCTTTCTTTATTATTTAGCTACTTCCTGCCAGATATATAAGCCAGACTATGTGGCATTGAAGAGAGCAATTCAGTGAAATATGATGACACTTGCCAAACTGGAAACTGTTGGCGGTATGGGAAACAAGATAAACATGGTCTTGGGATATCAGTTTTATTTGAATCTATTAAATTAATACAAATGCATCAAATAACCATGTGTTGTAGTGTGTAGAAGCAGGTGCTGGAACAGAATTTTGGTGTATGGGATATTTATTAGGGATTGATAACCTGTGGAAGGGAAGGACAGCAAGTAAGAGTTAGAAGTAGATGCAAGCCCAATAAAGCCTCAGCCAGTCAAATGGAGAACTTTGGAGCAAATATGGCTTGTCAGAGTTGTCCCACTGTGTGTCAATGAGATTGGCAGGGCCTTGATTTCCCTTTGTGATCAGTCATTGGATGTGGACTCTCCAGGGAGAGTTGTACTCTTGGGAAAGATAATTCTCTGTGGCTGAGAAAAAAACCTGAAGGAACCGGCAACTGTAGGCTGATAGCATTCCCAACAGCGTGGGAAACACACATCTCTCCTGTGATAGTGTATCACATTATACTCCTTGCATTATGGCATTTATTTCCTCATACATGTTGAAGACCGACTCTTTTGGGATTCCAGTGGGAAAGTAGTAGGATGAACTACAGTTCATCCCCACTGCTGCAACTGACACTCATCTTTCTCCTCCATTATGCATTCCAGATTCCCCTCACCCTCAACTACCAACTCTGCTGGTTATGGTAGCTTAACTGATAGCCTGGTCACACCTACATCCCTGAAGGATACGAGGTCCTAGCCACCATGCTCTTTGAAGCAGGAGTTGCTGTACTTGTCCATTTGTCCTCACAAACGGGCAAGGAAATACCAAGAGGCACTTAAGTGAGTCACCTGGAATCGCCATACATATTCCCCTCAGCCTCTGTTGGGTAATAGCAACCCCACCTATTCCAGATGTCTGGTCAGTTACACCTGTCATGATAATGACTCTTCTTTTTCCTGCTCGTCCCTGGACGCAAGGAATTTGAAGTGCTCAGGAGGCCGCCATGGTGTCTAGTTTATAGGGACTGTTACTATGTCCTTCGGTGAAAGTGTCACCTCTGTGAGTAGAAATGGGAAGTACAGAGTCCCCTGGTGGGTCTTTGGGCATGATGGTATGTGGTTTCATTCATCCCGCTGCTCCTTGATTCCTTGGTTCTTCATATATTTGTCCCATTGGGGAAATAGTACTGTATAGAAATTTTTGATTCAGTGAGTATACTGAGTCTTGGAGGATGGAGCATGGGATTCCATCTTCATAGAATATCACCTCTGAGTTTGTCCTTCTTCTGTGCCTTCTGTAGATTGTTCTAACACTTTAGTAGGCCTGTAGCTTCTGAGCATGCCATATATGATACAATCAGAAGATCCCATGGTCATGGGACCACTGTCACACTTCCTTTGCTGTATAGAGGGTACATCTCCATGCGGCATGTTATATGAAATCCCATGCTGTAACTCAAACCCTCTGTTGGTGTTCCAGAATTTATTTAACCACACTATTCCCGTTCTTTTTGTCTAACAGAGATAGTGAGCAGTGAGCCTGATATTAAACATAGGGTTTTTCCCCCTAATGGCTACCATTTATTGAGCATTTAATGTGCTTGACACTTTTTAGGTGCTCTGCATCTAACATCTTGTTTCATCTTTGTGACTACTCTATATGGAAGTGTTATCTCCGTTATGAATATGTGGAATATTTAGAGAGGTTAAGTAAGATACTTGAATGATTTCTGCTAATATGCAGCGAAGGGGGAATTTGAGCTGAGGTCTCTGTCTGACTCCAGAAACAGTTCTTCATGACCTCTGAACTGATTATCTCAAACTCTAGTTTGTTTTTCCTTTAACATAAGTACTAAGGAGATTATTGGGCTAAAAGGTATGAACTTACGCCTACTGGTATCTACTATTGTGTTGTAAGAAACAATTATGTTCTTTAGAATGGGGTTCTTTGAAGATCATATGTAGATGCAGAATAATACCATGGAGAAGTGTGTGAAACTGGAAGAGACTCACAGATCCTAGAAGAGGGAGACATGGCCTGCCATTCAGGGGGCCACATGAGGGGCTCAACCAAATAGGTGGGGAGCTGACAGAGAGTGAGGACTCAGGGGCAAGTACCTTAATTGAAGGCTTAATTGTGTGGAGTACACCAGCAAAAGGGCAAGGGGATTTCATTTGTGTGTTTGAATGTCACTAGGTCACAGTTGGGAGGGCAGGAAGGGGAACCTGTAGCAGGGACCAACCTTATTACACCAGTGCATCTGGTCTCCTGGATGGGGTGCTTAGAGCCTGTTTATGGGGATGCTGAGGCATTAGGAAAATAGGAAGTTATAATAAGAGTTTACAATATAATTTTGTTATTTTATGAAAGGTTTTTATCACTTCAGCAGTACTTTGAGTATATCAGTTTTTTCATTGGATCTGTTTCTCAAAGATTTAGTACTTATAGTTGTTCTAAAATGGTATATCTAGATTAGTTCTTTTCCTTTGATTATTTTTTCATGTATAAGTCTACCATTGATATTTCCATGTGGATTGTTTATAACCTAATTTAGATCGATGCATATTAGCTGGGCTCTTCCTCAGTAGTAGGCTAAAGTAGTAGATATTATTAAGCAGTAAAGTTAATGAATAATATCTGTGTCCATTTTGAGGGGTAAAGCATCTCAGTTTGAGGCATTTCTTGGAAATAAAGAGCTAGAACTTGGAAACGAGAAAAGATAGAATTTTTGTATTTGACTATTTTGACTATAAAGGCAAATGTGAATGTGTTAAGAAATTTTGTGTTTTCCTATTAATAGGTATTGAAATTTATTTTAAATGGCTGTATAACCCAGGAACTAGTCTGAAATCTTTGTTCCACATTATGTTGTATTTGATGATGAAGACATAGCCTGGCCCATTGTTAGGTTGGAATATAATGCGCAAATGATTGCATTTGTTTTTTTTATTTTATGAGGATTTTTCTTTTTTTATGAGGATTTTATTGGGGAAGGGAAACAGGACTTTATTGGGGAACATTGTGTACTTCCAGGACTTTTTTTTTCCAAGTCAAGTTGTTGTTCTTTCAATCTTAGTTGTGGAGGGCGCAGCTCAGCTCCAGGTCCAGTTGTCGTTGCTAGTTGCAGAGGGTGCAGCCCAACATCCCTTGTGGGAGTCGAACCGGCAACCTTGTGGTTGAGAGGACGCACTCCAACCAACTGAGCCATCCGGGAGCTCAGTGGCATCTCAGCTCAAGGTGCTGTGTTCAATCTTAGTTGCAGGGGGCAGAGCCCACTATCCCTTGCGGGACTCGAGGAGTTGAACCGGCAGCCTTGTGGTTGAGAGCCCACTGGCCCATGTGGGAATCGAACCAGCAGCCTTCGGAGTTAGGAGCATGGAGCTCCAACTGTCTGAGCCACCGGGCCAGCCCAAATGATTGCATTTGGAATTAGTATTTCTAATTACATATGAATAAACCCGAAGCTGATTGCTCTTTCCAACAGGTATAGAAAATGATCCTTCTCGAAATGCAATTTAGCCTGCTAAATTTCATGCAGCTCATTTTACTGGCTCTATCTAATAACTAATTTTCACAGATTATTTCTCATCTGTCCCAGCTCTTTTCTCTCCTGTCTCCCAGACATGCCTAGTCAGTGCCAGTGCAGTCTTGCAAAGCATAGAAGTTCCATTGGCTGGTCTATATCTAGTCTAAGGCAGAGTTTCAGTTGAGTTTAAGATAGTCCTTCATTACTTCAGTGAGATTACGTAGATGACTGGGCTTAGGTACCCCTTCGTGCCTTTTAAGAGGTTGGAATTGGCATGGAAAGTACATGTATGTGGTAAGGTAAGGTTATGAAGGACATATTTTGTACTGCAGACAGAATTAAATATTGACAAGGAGAGTAGAAATGCCATAAGTACTCCCTCTGCTCACAAATATTTAGGACACTTTTCCTGAACTCATTTCATTGGGGCTTATTTTGCTTCATAAGGGAGAGGAGCAAAACTCCCCTGAGGAATGCTTCTCACTGATACTGAAAGGTGATCATACCAGCTAACGTTCCAGATTACAGTTTTGTAAATTAGTGGCACAAAGAGTGAATGACTGAACATAAAATAGACTCATTGAAGAAAGAGTATTTATTTACTGTACATAAACCTAAACAAGTTTATTAGAAAATCTCCATAAGGACCCAGAGGAAACTGCACAGTAGTTGTCCTTGGAGAACAGGACTAAGGATAGGAATAGAAGGCAGACATCATTTTTATTGTTGCCTTTGAGATCTGTTCATACTTAATAAAATTATACTAATTTAGGTGCAATTTTTTACTGTACCTTTTTTTGCTTGATATTTCTTCATTAGTTCTAATCATCATCAATCAGTGTGTTTAATTTCCTTCCCATTTTTACCCTTAAAACATTCTTGTCTAATACAAACTCCAGTTTTTCTAAAGTGGGAAATTTGGGTGTACATTCAGATTCACCCATCTTGACTATTACAAAAGGCAATTTTCTTGAAGATGATGGTAACTTGACTTTTTGGGCTATACGCCTATAGAACACACGCATTTAAATTAAAATAATGATGCAGTGTTCACTTTTCTGTGTGAATTGCAAATACTGTTCTCTCTCCCACCTCCAAACTTTACTCATGTTCTAACTTTTAGTGTCTGTCTTTAAAATAAGATTGTTGATTTATTTCAATATGGTTGTCTAAATTACTATCTGATTTGTGATTTCTTGTATGAAACTTTTTATCCTGCAGGTGGTGCTATAATCACACCTCATTTCAATACAGTGTGGAAGAAGCAACTGAAACTCTTTGCAGTCTGAAAATGAGATGTCACTTTTGTAATATTTATAGTGCATACTCTTATAGTCTACATAAAAGCATCTTATCTGAATATAAGATGACCAGTAAATCTCTGCTTTATGCTTAAGAAAATTACAGGACAGGCAGGAAATGCTATATTTTCATATAGAGGCTTATTATTTCACATCGTTTTTAGAGAAGTAGTAATATTTTTTGTGCTTGGCACTGTATTTCACAAACAACCTAGGATAGTAGGTACCATTGCTATCCTTGTTTTTTATTTATAGGAATCAGAGGGTTAGCAGCATTAAGTAACTTGTCTAAGGTCAACACTTAGTAGGTAGGTAGATGAGACTAAAACCCAGATTTGCAAGAGTCCAGAGCTTTTATAACTGTGTTACATTGCTTTAGACTAGGTAGAGCATAACATGAAAGCAAAGATTTTAAGATCTGTTGTAATCTGGTAAATGTGAGATGAGGCACCCACTATCATACGTATCATAGTAATACATATTTAAATATATACTTTTAATTTCAGCCTGTGGCTGTGCCAACCAATGTTGTCACAGTTACTTCTGTGAAGCCGTTGAATACTGTAACTACCCTGAAGCCTTCAAGTTTGGGAGCACCACCCGGCCCCGCAGATGAGCCCAATCTCAAAGCAGAGAACTCAGTAACTTCTCAGACTAATCTTTCTCCGGTAAGCTGTCACCAGTACCTTACATAAATGCAGCTCTTTACAAATTTTCTTGGATTCTATTTTCTAGCTAACGTTTGTGTTTGTTTCTATTTCTTTATTTAGATGATGCTTGAAAATGTGAAGAAATGTAAGAACTTCCTTGCAATGTTAATAAAACTAGCATGTAGTGGATCACAGTCCCCAGAAATGGGGCAGAATGTGAAGAAACTGGTGGAACAACTTTTGGTAATTAGTACTATGAAATCTTGCAAGCTCTGTAAGAATTCATAGAGCATGTTTTAAATGGGAAATAAATGTTTTAAAGTGAGGTTTATTTTAAATGGATTTTTTTGATACACTTTGCTTTTGCTTCTTGAAAGCTTTGTTATGATTATAAATCTTAGGCAAGTAAATCTATTATAGTATATTACTTTCTATATGCCAGTCCTGCTTCCCTTAGCCTAAAAAGAGCCTTGGAGAGAAGGTTGACTGGTCAAATAAAAAGTTGATATTCAAATTGTAAGTACCAGAAAGTCAGACTGTCAACAGATAATAAAATTGAGTTTTCTATGTCCAAACAATAAACTTTGGGACCTGTGGAATTAACTTCCTTAGGTCTCAGTTTCCTTCTCTATAAGATGAGAAGAATAAATGTGATGACCTTTGAGGTTTATTTAAGTATCATGATGCTGTGTCTTTTAGCTACCAAATTACACATCCTTGATTTCTTCTATCTTCTTTCAGGTAAAATGTTTAGATACATTACAAAGCGGATGAAGGTGGAAATTAGCAAATATTGCATATTATATGCTTAAGAACTATGCTGAGGATGTAGCAGACAAATATAATTTTGGATATTTTGAATTGCTAAAATCTACATACTTCTCTGGCTATCTAATGAGAATTTTCATGTATTTTCGTATAAAAATGGTTACTTTTTCCCTAGCAGAAGACATTGACACTACAGTTGACCCTTGAACAACACAGATTTGAACTGTGCAGGTCCACTTAGATCCTTGGTTGGTTGAACCCAAGGATGCCGAGGGCTGACTGAAGAATCAAAAGTTATGTGCAGATTTTCCACTGCACAGCAGTTGGTGCCACTGTCCCTGCATTGCTCAGGGGTTAACTGTGTTTCAAATAGTGTACAGGAAAACAAGCATAGTTTATAAATATTAAAATACCTTCTTTACTACTTTTTTTTAATGCTTCCTATAATTTATTAGCAATAGAGCACATTTGAAATAGTTTTCTATTTGGGAAAACTTTTACATATTTAAAATTATAAGTCATATAAATAAGTTTTTATCTTTTGAGCTTTTTTAAGTAAACATTGAGCTTTTGGTCTTCCATTTTCAAGGTATGTTAGTTTTTAAAGGAGATCTGGTGACTTGTTTCTCTAAGATGGAATACTCTGGATTAAGAGGAATGATATGGGAAGGAACGTGTATCCAAGAAAACATTAAAAAGTTTCTAAGTACTAAGTACAAAGAATGTGATGTGATGTGTTTTCCAGTGACAGCCTATTTTTTCTTCTTCTTTTCGATAAAATGCCTATCAAATACCCAAGTCTTCTAAATCAGCACAGTTGGTTTGACATTCTTACCAGTAAATGAAAAAAAAGAAGCTAGTTCAGCTAGCAACTCAATGACAAAGTGCTTTTCCTTGAGTTTCTTAATTTGATTTGCAGCAGAAATGTTCCATGTGTGGTTCATGTTTTGTTATAAACAATATTAAAAAGATGTCTACTGAAGTGTTGAGATTTAGGAAAATTAATTTTTACTGCTTCACTAGGACATTTTAAAGTGAAACTGGCTCTATTTTTGTTTTTTACCACAAGTGCATAGTGATGTAAAATACAATAACAACTATTTCAATTTGTTGCCATTACCTTTCTTGACAGCATCTTTACTATTACTTTCGTACCATCAGAACAAACCTCAGCACAGTGAAAAAGGCAAAAAATTTTTTTTAGTATTAATGTGACAATAATGTAGACCTCATAGATCCCTTAAATGCTTGGATTGTAGGGCAATATAGAAAGGTTCTTAAGTCCTTTAGAAAAGTAGTTTATCTTATGGCCTACAATAACATTCTAAATAGTATACCTTAGGGTCTTACAATAGCATTCTAAAAATATAGTCTTACCTTGGTTAAGGTAATTTCAAAGTGGAAAAAGCAAAACAAACAAAAAACCAAGGCTCCCAAACCAAATAACTTCCTGTTCTCTACCTTAAGAAATTTAGGATTCCTATGTCTTCAACTTAATTGTTCTTAACAGACTGTAATATCCTCATTCAGGGTGTTAGCGCTACTTACTTTGCTTACTGGGATCTTAAAAAAAATCATCCCTTCATTGTGTTCTGTGTGAACAAACATCTCTGTTGTTTATGTTTATTCATTCACAAGTGACATAAAAAAAATGCCCCCACTGTGCAAAGCTTGTTATGTCTACAATCATGAATTATACATTGTTTCTCTTAAGATATTTGTAGACCTAAAAGTGTTTTTGTTTCTCCCATCCTCAGGATGCAAAAATCGAAGCAGAAGAATTTACTAGACAACTGTATGTTGAACTCAAGTCTTCACCGCAGCCTCACCTAGTTCCTTTTCTTAAGGTATAGTTATGTGTTACTTTCAAGAAATTCTTTGGATTAGATTACTTGAAAATAATTTAAAACCTGAATGTTTCAGCATGATAGCAATTTAATGTGAAGATAACTAACAATGTAGGAGAAACCTCTCACTGTCGTTATAATTTGTAAATCACGTTGATAGTCCATGTTCTTTTGATTGTAACATTGGGAAAACAGAAGTAACATCTCATTTATGAATATAACTTGATTATATTTTTTAATGCTTGTGTATGCAAAGATTCTTAACATAAGATGTATGCAAAGATTCATAACATTTTTAAAATAAGGCCTTCTTTGTCGTAATGACTCGTATTCTCTTAGAAGTAATAAACCACATAGTGTCAAATTTAGTGGAAAGGCTATTATTTAAGAAATTTAATTTATATTATTAGCAGGCATATTCTTTAAGATTTATTTAATTAAATAGAATTTTGATGGAGAACAATGACTTTAATAACAAAAGCTTGGTTTGACCGACTAAAATATATATATATATTTGGATACTCGGACACTGGAAAGGAATTGAATTGAAATTTATAGTCATTAAAGACCTGGGACTATAGTGAACCAAAGACTCATACTATAAATTTTAAAATAATGGAATGAGGAGTTACCTTTAGAAAAATTTGCCTTAATTGTGTAGGGGAGATGAAAGAGGGTTCATAGTGGAAGACTCCTTTTGGTTGTCTCATGAAAAAAGAGTGGGAAGGGAGATGGGGTACCACATTTTCAAAAGAATATTAAAATAGTGGAAACTCTCTGTAGGTGGTTAACCAAGTTGATTAGGAGGGTGCCAATCGTGGGATATTAAGTGTGGCTGAAGAAACTGAGACTGTTTTAGCCAGAGAAGACTTAGTCTGGGAAAGGGAAGGTTGAAGGGCCAGCGTAATACCTAACATCAAATGACTAGTGCCCTGTTTTCAGATGACCCTCTTGATTGAGAAGTTTGAGGCAATTCTTCCTTGGGTCCCTTTCAGTGCAAAGGTTCTGTGAGCCATAGGTGCTCTACATTACACTGACAACTCTTGAGTTTATTTCATACTTACTGGAGACAACATGGGGAAGAAGGAGGGAAATTAGTAAGCACCTACTGTGTGTCTGATTCTTTGCTCGATACTTTACTTTTAATTTGTATCATTTGCACTTAATTTTCATGTCACTCTTTTGAGAATAGGTGCTAAACATTATTTTCCATTTTGGAGATGAGAAAACTGTTTCAGTTGACTGACTTTTGATCAAACTCACAGGTCCAGCCTATTTGATTTTACTTTGTAGATAACATTACCTTTAAGTTATTAAATATTACCGTGAAGTATTTGCACTTTGTATCTGTTTTCTAAGGACCTGTTAAGCCTTATGCAATTTTCTTGAGAATTTCTTTTTCTCATTCTTGAAAACTTTTGGGGATTGGATAGTGCATAGGGATCAGGGATTTCGCCTTTAAGCTTAACTTTGGCCAGGTGATCAAGAGGTAATTTAGACTTACATTTTTTTAATGTTGCCTCTTTACATCTTATTACTTCAACATTTCTTTCCAATTGTGTTTTTCTCAGGACTCCCTCATCTTAGATTTCTAGCTTAAATTTAATCAAATCACTTCATTTGTCATGTGTTTCCAAAGCAGTTTATTTGCTATCATTTTTAAAGTCTGGAAAAAGATTATTAGAGACATTCTTATTTTCCTTTGTTATTATATTTATATCTATTGGAAAACCTCTTCGTATAAGAATTTTATCAATCTCTTTTAATTAAAAAAAAGAAAGGAAGAGGAACAATAGTTCTCATTTGCCTGTTACATAAAGGTGGTCTGACTGAATAAGTGTCAAAACAAGAAAATGTTTCAAAATAGCCCATGAACTCACAAAAAGATAATCTGTCTACCTGCTGTTCCATCATTTTTTCTTAACTCAAAATACAAACAAAACCCCAGGGATGAAAAGGCAGAACCTTCTACTTTTTAGTTTGAACTCTCTAACTCTTTCAGCAGGATACAAAGATTAAATACTAACTTAAAATCCACCCAGAAAGTGTTTTAGCTTAATTAAGAAAATTGACCATGTTTTAGACAAACAAACAAAAACTCATAGACACAGACAACATTTTAGTGGTCAACAGAAGATAAAGGAAAGGGGGAGCATAGAAGACAGTAAAGGGGGTCAAATATATGGTGATGGAAGGAGAACTGACTCTGGATGGTAAGCACACAATGTGATATATATGAGGTGTGATCAAATAATACAGTGAATGTTTAAATTAAAAAAAATTATTGCAGAAAAGGTATATGCTAGATACTTTTATAAATTTGTTGCAGTAAAAGTTGCCATTAATCCCCCACAAAATACTCCCCCTCGCTTCGAACACACTTATTCCATTGTTCTTGCCACTTTCTGAAGCAGTTCTGGAAGTCCTCTTTCATGAGTGTCTTTAGTTGCGCAGTTGTGGCTGCCTTGATGTCCTGAATCATTTTTTACTTTGGGGCAGAGCCAGAAGTTGCACGGTGCCAGATCTGGTGAATAAGGTGATTGAGGATACACTGTAATGTTTTTACTTGACAGAAATTGCCATACCAGAAGCAACGTGTGACAGGGAGCATTGTCATGATGGAGGATTAAACCATTTGCCCATTTCATATTAATACGTTGTTCGTGGTCCATGATTTATAGCACACTTTAAAACACACCTCTCAATCATAGCTCACACCCGACTGACTGCAACAAACAAGTTGAAACTTGTTATACTCACTGTTACTAAGGTTCGAAGCGCTGCTTCCCATATTAAAGATCCCTGCCTTTCCATTGGATGGCACTCAGCAGCAGCATTCACTGTATTTTGTGACCACAACTGAAAGGTTCCAAGTCACACATCGCTTCTGGTATGGCAATTTCTGTCAAATAAAAACATTACGCTGTGTCCTCGTTCACTTTATTCACCAGATCTGGCACCGCATGACTTCTGGCTCTTCAAAGTCAAAATGGTCATGAAAGGTAAACGTTTTGAATCCATTCACAACATCGAGGCAGCTGTGATAGCACAATGAAAGACACTCACGAAAGAGGACTTACAGAACTGCTTCTGAAAGTGGCGAAAACGATGGGATGAGTATGTTTGAAGCGAGGGGGAATATTTTGAGGGGGATTAATGGCAATGTGTCTTTTACTGTAATAATCTTTTTTTATTTAAATATTACCATAGTTTTTTATCACACCTCATAGATGATGTATTCTAGAAATGTATACTTGAAACCTGTGTAACTTTACTAACCATTGTCACCCCAATAAATTTAATAAAGAAAATAAAACATAATAACAAAAAATAAGATAATTGTGTTTAGATAAATTTTACAGATTAAGTAGTATCTTCCTCTTATTATAAAATGAATAGGCCTCCTGTCAATATTTACATTTAGACGTCACTTTATTAGGAAAAGAATGCTTATCTAGTTTTTAAAGAAGAGTTATTTAGTTTAATAAATAATTAGTTTCTTTGAATTTTAGGTTTTATTAAATATGTTGTATTATGCATGTATAAATATAAATAAATTATGAAAAATTAAAAAAAAAGAAAATTGACCTTGTTTGTATTAGCTTCATTTTGATGTGAAGACTATTTCTATCAAAAGTTTGAAAGTTATTTTTAAAAAGCTTTATTTTAGTCTGCTGTTGTATAAACAAATTTATAGATACTGAAGTTGTTAGTGATCTATTATGGGGTTAAATGCATACAAACAGTATGAAACAGTGTTGTATTTTAACAAACTGATTTTAGGTATACAAAATAAGTTTAATACCAAGACATAATAATTTCATATTGAAAAAGTAAAGCACTTTGGGCTTTAAGTTGATTATATCTTGGCTATTGACAAGATACAAATAATAAATGTGATACTAGATTTCCTCAACTGAAACATTTGATATACTTTAGAATTATTTTATGTTGTAAAGATATGAAGTACAAAGTAGTTCTTTCTTACTAGTAGCTAATTTGTTTAGTTATCAGTGGTTTTGTTTTTCCTCCCACTTCTAGAAAAGTGTGAGTGCCTTACGACAACTCATGCCTAACTCCCAGAGTTTTATTCAGCAGTGTGTTCAGCAGACTTCTAGCGAAGTAGTCATTACTACTACCTGTACCACACCAGTAACAACTTCTGTGGTGACACCCACAGTTTCCTCAGTCCAGTCTGAAAAGCCCATCCTTGTTTCCGGAGCAACAACACCCAGACCTGTGTCAGTGCAAACTCTGAATCCACTTGCTGGTCCAGGGGGAGCAAAAACTGGAGTTATGACACTTCATTCTGTGAGTCCTGCCGCTGTACCAGGAGGAACAACAGCTGGAACTGTTTTGCTTCAGACTCCAAAACCGCTTGTGTCATCCATACAAAATACAGTTACAGCAGTCTCACTTCAACCTGAAAAACCAATTGTCTCTGGGGCAGCAGTGACACTGGCCCTTCCATCGGTAACTTTTGGAGAAACTTCAGCAGCAGCTATTTGTGTTCCGTCTGTGAAACCTGTGGTTACTTCTGCTGGGACCACATCTGATAAGCCTGTCATTGGCACTCCAGTCCAAATCAAACTTACACAGCCGGGTCCCGTTCTTTCACAACCAGCTGGTATTCCACAGGCAGTTAAAGTCAAACAACTAGTGAGTAACATTTTATTTCTTCCTCAACTTTTTATTTTTTAAATTTGAAACATTCAGAAAACTGGCAAGACTAGTAAAACAAGCCCTTGTGTACCCTTGACCAAGTTTGACCGGTCGTTAACTGGTCTCTCCCTCTCTGTATTCACATATACAAACACAGAATTTTTTCCTGACCCATTTGAGAGTTGGTTGCAGAAATCGTGACATTGCACTGTTACATACTGTGTATCTCTTAGGGAAAAGGATTTTTTTTTTTTTTAATGTAACCACAACATACTTATCCCACAGGGGAAGTTAATATTGGTACAATATGTAATTCCCCAGTTTTCCTAACAATGTCCTTTATAGCTATTTTTTTTTCTGATGTTGTTTCTAATAAAGGATTGCATATTACATTTACTTGTCATTTCTCTTTAGGCTCCTTTAATCTAGAACAGCCCCCTACCCTTTTGTGGTTGCTCATTATGTTATATTTTAAGTGCCCAGGCTAGTTGTTTTGCAGAATGTTCTTTATTTTGTTTTCTCTGATTGTTTCAAGGTTAGATTCAGGTGAAATATTTTTGGTAGGGTTATTACATAGGTGATGTTATGGTAAGATTTCTTTAAAAACAATATGCTGAGGGGACAGGAAGATAGTGAAGGGAGTTGACGTGTTTCCTAAATTTGGTAGGTTGGGAGGTTCTTGGGAGAAAGAAATCTTAGCTGTTTACTGATTAGTGTTTAGAACATTTGACTTAATTTTTCATTCAAGACAAATTTTGTCAGAAGACTATGAAAGTGTTGTTAACCTGTATGAGATTGTACATGGTGCGTTAATTAAAAATCACGGTTTTTTTAGTGTCGCTCTTCCCTATCTTATACTATAACAGAGATGCCTGTTTTTTTTATTTTTGGTGATTGCCCTTGCTCTCTTTTGTAAATCTTTGTGTTAAAGGCTGTGTTTTGAATCTCTTTGTTTTAATTTATTCTGCTTTTTGGAATAATAAAATCTAACTTAACTTCCCAGCCTTGTTTGTGTGATCAGGAGAAGAGGTTAACGTTTGTGGATGATTGTCTTTGAGGCAGAGGGCAGCTTTGGGAGCAGAATGGAAGGGGAAAGATCAATTTAAATAGTTGTCAAACTTTTTGGTAGGTAGGAAGTAATAGTCATTTCCTGGGTGCTAACCTTTTTTCATCCCTTCCTACTCTGGGTCTAATTTTCAAATGGAGAAATGTATCTGCCTTGCAGACTTTCTCTTAGGTGTCTGAATTTAATCTCAGAGATGAAACCTTTTTAGAAGTAGTGATTCGTAAACATCAGTCTGAGCAGCCAGGTTTGGGAACCACTGGAACAGAGTAATTGCCCCAAGGAAAGGCCTCTTTTTGGTAGCACTGAACAGAATCGAAATCCTTTTTCTGGGTCATAGATGATTGTTGAATCAGTGTTAATCTTTATTGAACATCTATAGCCTATTGGTCCCTGAAGTGAAATAATGCTTTATAGCTACATAGAGGTTTAAAAGCATGTCATGTATGCGCTGTGATTTTAAAATAATTTTGTGATGCTGAAAATGCAGGGAGAAAACTGTGAGTCTGGAAATTTTAAGTGACTCATCCAGTGGCACTCAGTAAGTAATGAATTTCAGACCAGAACCCAGTGCCTTTCCATTTAAGTTATGGTGCTCATGGCAAGAACTTACAGGTTTCTGGAGTATCCTGAAACAGAAAACTACCTGGTTATAATATCTTGACATTGACTATCCAGCATTTACGTTTTGTAGGTTTGACTTGTTATACATGAAACAATTTTGGTCAAGAAAAAAT
The DNA here is from genome assembly GCF_036562045.2 of Rhinolophus sinicus. Classification (NCBI taxonomy): domain Eukaryota; kingdom Metazoa; phylum Chordata; class Mammalia; order Chiroptera; family Rhinolophidae; genus Rhinolophus; species Rhinolophus sinicus. The sequence goes on along the minus strand of NC_133758.1, from coordinate 37,951,765 downwards.
GTAACAAAATCAAATGGTTAAGGTTTAGGGATTTTTTTAAACTTCTTTCATTCTTAAAAGAATGTAGAATAATTTTACTTGTGCACTCTGCTTTCTTGTTTGACCTTTATTTCAATTTTAGTCAACAAATTTAGTGTCATTATTAATACTTTCCTATTTAAAATGGCAAAAACCAGAGCAGCCAGACACTGAAGATGCATTGTAATCTGTTTTACAACAGATTTTTACCTGGGGCACAAAACAGCATAAGCTATTCTGTATGGTAATGACACAGACAGTATTGAACTAGGACATTCTTTCAAATCAACTAATTTAGAAAATGAATATTACTCAAATTTGAATTAATATTTCTTCAGCAATTTAAGAACATCATCAGTGAGTCCATCATAAACCATAGTCCAATGTAATCCTACATTTAAGTGAGCAGGGAAACACTCAGGGTGCTAGAAACATAAGTATTCAATGCACCTTAGAAGAATTATGGAAAATAATTATTTAAAATATGGAAATTGCCACACTGGATCAAATCTGTGGTGTCTTCAACTCAGGATTCAGTCTCCACAAATGGTCTGAAGAATACAAGTATGCCTATCTTGTTTAACGTTAGATTTAAATTTTGTGTAATTTATTTCCTTTAATAATTAATCATGAAAGTTATATCCTTTAATAATTGATGTAAAAATTCCCTCTTAATACTTTATTCTAGTTGGTGCTAGTTTTTATGAAGAATTATATAGATTTCCTGCCTTTTGGATGAGATGTTTTAAATATCACACTTTGAAGTTATAAGGATCCTATTTCAGGGTTTAGGTTTTGTACAATTACTATTTTATGAAATTATGCATTTTTATTTCAGATTAAAGAGACCCTCTCCACTTTACTTAGTTTAGATTTATCACTGCATGTCATCATTGATTAGTGTATGTTATTCTCTGGGGATCTGCTAAAGCTCTCATCAAGTAAATTAACTAGAATTGCTAACCGTTTTTTCAGGTATAAGTTTTTTAGTTTGTACCAATAGTTCAGTGTTTGTATATTTTGGTCCTAAAATGTTGAACTATGGACTTAATCAGTAGTTCCTGGGATTTCATCTAAGAATCTAGTTCTTCTGAATGGTGAATCTTGTTGGTTATCTATCAATTCTGGTGTAGGTGTTGTTATATGATTTTATACACTCCAACAAAATGTTTTTACGTTTTCACCTTTGTTTGAAAGTTAAGGAAAGAAAATGAAGGAATTGTATAGTCTACTGGTGACAATTAAGTAGAAGCTTTCGGGAGTATCAGTGCTTAAAAGTTTTCTTAGAATATTTGTAAACAAACCTTTCACTCATAATTGAGCAAAAGCTAAATTTAATTTAAAGACTATCATCTTAATTAAAATTAAACTTAATTAGCAAAACTAATTTAATTTAGAAAAGTTAAATTTTAATTTGATCACTTTTTAAATTAAATTTTGGTAAATTTTAATAACTAATTTACCACATAAAAATTAAACAATAAGCCTCTCAAACCCATAATATGTGAATAAAATTCCTGAATGAAAATGTTAATTCAAAATTCTTGGTCTCTGTTTTTGGATAAAAGGCTGACAATTTTAGAGAGTACATTGAATATTATTACTCTTAGTAATCTTATATTTATATATCTATCACTTGAATATCTTTAAGAATAATTTATACTTGGAATTAGGGCAGGGAGTTTTAATATTGTCATAGATATTTCCTCATTTCAAATATATATATAAATATATGTATATATTTACATATATATGTATATATACATATATTTTCCCTCCAAGTGACTCTATTACTCACTTTTCTTCTTTAATAGAATTGTAGACATTTGATAAATAAGTAGCCAAGTGTGTTCAGCAATAATTCTCCAAATATTACTGTTCTGTGGGTATAAGACAAAAACAAATACTAATTATTAGAGCATTATTAACATGGCAATTTTCCATTCCATTATATTGAAGTAAAACTGATCCCTTAAAATAAATCAACCAAGAATATTAGAAAAAAGTTTTTGTTGTTGCATCATATTTTTTTTCTTGTACCTAATTATTTTGAAGTATGGGTAACCATTAAAGAATTTTCAACAAATATGTTTTTATATGAAGTACTCTGTGAGATTTAGCTCAGTTAATTATCTCTGACTTCAGTTTGCACTGGATAGAGAGAAGTATTTTCAAGGTATAAATTTTAGTCTCTGATTATGCTGGTGGCCAGCGTTTTTGTTAGATAAGTGGAAATAAAAATTGAGTATGGAAAAAAACAAGGATCATTGGTTGTTTTACTGGCTCTCAGTTTGATACTGGAATAACCTATTAGTATCCAGACTTAAGCAGTTTGTCTTTTTTCTTTTTTTTTTTTTTGTATTGTGTTAAAACTGAGAGGAAAGATAGAATTCAGTTGTTAATTGTAATCTTAAATAGGACTAACGAAAGGTTTGGTGAAGAAAGAGGTTGAATTCAAGTAAAGCCTACCCTTTATTTACCATATGTAGTTAGGGTTTACATGGAAAATTCTTCATGGACCATAATTTAATCAGAGTTTTATATAGTAATAGTTTTACTATTATAGTTTAATGCTAGTTCATTTAAATTTACTTGAGGAATATATGTACTTTTTTAGTTAGGTAAGCGTTCATTAGAATTTATAGAAAATAATCTATTTGGAGATAATATGTATATGTCATGTATATGTCTTAGTTTTGAATTATTCAAGAAAATACTTTATTATGAAAATTTTCTAACATAACAAAGTTTAGAGTGAACACTCGTATAGCAACCACCTAGATTCTGTTTACAGTTAGTATACTTGATTTATCATGTATTTATCCAGCTATCAATCATAATGTTTTGATGCATTTCAAAGACTCCTTCCTAAATAATTAAACATGCACATTATTAACTACAGTTCATTATTTGTTTTTTGTTTTTAGCTGAAATTTACATGCAATGACATACACAAATTTTAAATGAATCATTGTATAAATTTTGACAGTGAATACTTCTGAATAACTCAAACCGCCTACCAAGATATAGAATGTTGCTATTACCTTGAAATTCCCTGTGTCCCTTCCCAGTCAGTCCCTACCCCCATCCCTGCAGAAGTAACGACTCTTCTGATCATTTTTTCCCACAGATTAGTTTTGCTTGTTCTAGAACTTCATATAAATCAAATCAGACAGTAAGCACATTAAATTTTTTTTAACAGAAATTTATAGGTTTTCCATTTAAAGCAACATTTACTAATTCCTACAAAAGATGGTAATGTAATTAAAATTTCATGTGAGGAAATTTTTAAAAGTATTTGGAAGGCTCTTTAAATGAAAGAAACAGCATATTCTGAGTTTTACCAAAGTTAAATTTTAATCTAGATTGGGCATGGCAAATAAATTTCACCTGCCACTGTAGGATTTTACTTGAGCTGTGTGTTAAGAGGTATTCTGAGGCTGAATGTGGGCATATTGAAGTGCTGGCATTTAGTAGAGTATGCCATTGTCCCAGAAGATAAGGAACACATTGGCTGTTCCTGAGAAATAGTTGGCAACCAACAGGTATTTTCTGATTTTATGCTACAGTTTTTGTTTAGTTAGGGCCCTCTGTTTTCTAGAACTCAGCCTTGGGTAGTGCCTGCCGGTAAACACACATTGAATATTATATAGAAATTAGAGGAGATAATTACCCTTGATTCTACCGTGTCTCCCTGAAAATAAGACCTAGCCAGACAATCAGCTCTAATGTGTCTTTTGGAGCAAAAATTAATATAAGACAGAGTATTATATTATATAGTCTATTTGTTTAATCCATACTTGTGTTTCTTTGCTTCCTTTCCTTGCGGAATTTAAGTTCCATGTCAGATATCTTAGATCATAGTTATGTAAAGTCATAATTCATGTAAAACATACCTATAAAGAATTCTTTACATTCTTTATGTAAGAAATATTTTGTGGCTCTAGACCTGTATTTTCTGTAAATGACTAGAACATTAATTTATGTTAAATCCAAATAAAACATAAGAATTTGATATGTCAAGAGAAAAAGGTAAGGTACGTACTATTTCCTAGTCTTCTTTTCTAGTGGTTTTCTGGAGGGAAAGTAAATAGAGGACTTAAGTTTTAAAAAAATACCTCTTTTGTTTGCCAAGTAGAAGAAAATATCCCTTTTTGGGGCCAGTTTCCATTCCTCTAAGATAATTTCAGTCTCTGTAAGATGCCTAATACTGTGGTTTTAAATGTTACTTACTCTGAAAGAACACTAATGAATTATACTTTTTCACTCATATTTTATTTTGTTTGGCAAGTGTGCAGGAATATGCTGCATATGTGCTGCCCCAAGTCTTATAGTCATTAAGATGAGCAATGATGGGGATTCAAGATTGTTGATCCCAGCACAACACTTTGTGATATGTGTAAATATGCCATATCATTCACATATGTATACATATATGTATACAACTACACACACACACACACACACACACCCCTCCTGTCCCAGTTCCAGGGGCGTGGAGTCCTGCCTCCCTTTTCACCTGAGGGGCAGGCCACTGGCTGTTATATTTTTGAGTACCCATCAAAAATGGTATTAAGACTAACTCATAATCAAATTTCTAATAATATTTTATTACTATCTTTCATAATAAAAATACTGGAAAGAATACCTAGTAAAGGATATCAAGGAAGAAAATGTAAACAGTAAGGAAATAAGCCTGTGTTGTCAGGAGTGTTTTTGTTGAGTTTCTTTTCTGAATGCATAAATGAGACTCTGAATATATATATATATTATATATATATATATCACGTTGTAGAATTTAAATCTGATAATACATAAGTATGACCTCTACTTATTGAAATACATCTTCGCTTTCAAGAGTTCTTTCTGTTTTTCTAGAGTCTGTTCTTGTAGAATGATGGCAATGGACTTATTCCAACTTGTGTTTCTTCTCTAGGGGCATTAGTTCCTATAGGATTATTTATCGGGGCATTTTGAGTTTCTTGTGAGCTAATTTTGTTTAGTGATATACACTTGATTTTAAATGTTATTTACAAAAAATTGAAGTATAGAATAAATTGTACTCCCAAAATTCTGTTCAGAAGTCTGTCTCCTGGCTTGTTTATATTAGCCATATATGGGTTTAAGGACTTATAGTAATAAATATTTCACTGTCTGTGGCTGGCTCAAATACATGGTGACTTTTTCTTCTTTGAAGTGAAAAAAGTGAAGCTCTGCTGTTGTTTTTCCTTCTTTGAAGCTAAAAATAAGGCCCTGCTATTACCTTAATTTCTCTTCCTTTATCCCCAACCCTCACTCTCTGGATTTCTTGAACTTGTTACCTTGGAGAGTGCCTTCAACATTGTCATTTTCCAGATACTTTTTAAAAACTGCCCACTAAAAGGCCTTATCTTTTGGAGATATATTTATAGACAAAAAGATGTGCCTGGGATTTGCTTTAAAATAGTTGAAAGTGGTGGGAAAGTGGGTAGGGATATAGAAGAAACAAGATTGGTCAAGAATTGATCAGTGTTCAAGCTGGGTAATAATGGTACCATGTATCTTTTTATTGTTTCTTCTACTTTTGTATATGTTTGAAAATTTCTGCAAGTTAAAAAAATGAAAATAGGGTGCATATGGAGGTTTAAATTGGGCAGTATGTAATGTATATTTGAATTTCACTCTAAATAATAATATGTATGTGATAGTCATGTTTTTTGCTTTTGAAAAAGATAATTTTGTTACATACAAATTTAAATTTTAAGTAGGCTTTTCTTATGCTAAGATGAAGGTATATTTACAGTTAGATGACCACAGTTGTTTGTTCTATTGTGACAACTGAAAGTTTGTTCTTTTCCTAAAGCAAGTTTGGTTGAATGACTATAATGATAGTTCTCATTGCTTCAGGTAGTCCAGAAGCCTTCAGGAGGCATTGCAAAACAAGTGACTACACTGTCTCATTCCTCAGCGCTGACCATGCAGAAATCTGGACAGAAGATGCCAGTGAGCACTGCAATACCTACCAGTCAGTTTCCTCCAGGTAGACTCTGACCCACCCCCGCCGCATCACACTGGGTTTGAAACACGATGGAGTTTTGTACTTTTTTATTGTTATATTAAAAGAGATTTGGTCTTTTATGTTGGGACCTACGAGAGAAAACTGAAAGATAACTATATTACATTCTCTCTCTTTTTTTTTTCCTGTTTACACTGTTTTTTAAATTACATTCTTTACATGCCTTCGTAGCCACTTTTTAGGAGTATATGTTGTTTTAGAATAAAAGAAGCCACCACTCATGGTATTGTAATTAGATAAAATAATCCAGTAGTAAATAAGTAGTTCTTAACTTATAAAATTTGTTATAGCCTTATTTCTATTTAAAATGTACTTCTTTCTCTAAGTTTGGAAATTAATCTTACACATAAAATCTAGAAGTTTTATGTATTTTTACAAGCTACCAATATAAATGATATGTTATTAACATGTTTTTGTGACCTTTTCTGTATAATTTTATGATGTTGGTGATTCTGTAGGCAATTTGAAGACTGGAGGTCTTGATTTTAGTAGATGATTTCTTGTGTAGGGAATAAATTCATTGTCATATTTGAATTTAAACATAGTTCTAGGACAGTTTGAAATTCTTTTTGATTATTTTGCGTATATTTAAAGCTGTTGTCCTGAATTATTCCTAATGTCACGTGATTGCTTTTTTTTTTTAATCATACGTTTTTCTTTTGTTTTTATAGCTTCAGTTCTCAAGCAAATTGTGCTGCCAGGAAATAAAATTCTGTCGCTTCAAGGATCTCCTATTCAGAAAAATAAAGAGAATGGAACAACATCTTTCAGGTATAGAAAATAAATAGCTAAAACTTGGTTTGGTTTAAGGAAGTAATATTTTAAAAAAATAAATGACAAGATAATATTATAAAATACATATATTAATGCCTTTAAAAACTAATAGTACTTTATTGAATATAAATTATAAACAGTAAAGTGCACAAATTTTAAGTGTGCTGTAGCTCAATGGATTTTGACAAACATATGCCTGTGTAATCATAACCCAGATCAAGATGCTGAACACATCTATCACCTTTATGCTCCTTTCAAATCAATTACCCCCAACCCCTGCCTCTGGCAGCCACTATTTATATATTTATCACCATAGATCATTTTTGTCTATTCTTAAACTTCACATAAATGAAAAACTACATTATCTACAATTTTGCATCTGACTTTTCTCACTCAGTATTTTTTGAGATTCATATCCAGTGTCATTTTTGAATATTAGAAGATTGTTCTTTGTATTGATGAGAAGTATTGGTTGTATTAGTGTAAATTTGTTTATCCTTTTCTCTATTGATGAACATTAGGTAGGGTTGTTTCTAGATTTTGATGATTGTATATAAAGCTGCTATAAATATTTACATACAGATTTTTATGTGAACTAGTTTCTCATTTCTCTGTAGTAATATCTAGGTATGTGACGTCTGGGTCATTAGGTAAGTATGTGGTTAACTATAGAAGGTCCTGGATTTACTACAGTTCAGTTTAATGATTTTTCAACTTTACAATGGTGCAAAAGCTATATGTATTCAGTAGAAACCATATTTCGGAATTTGAATTTTGAATATTTCCTGGGCTAGCCATATGCCCTATGATACTCTTGTGATGCTGGGCAGTAGTGAGATGATTTTGCCCAACTGTAGGCTAATGTAAGTGTTCTGAGCATGTGTAAGTTAGGCTAGGCTAAGCTGTGATGTTCAGTAGGTTAGGTATATTAAATGCATTTTTACTTAAGGTATTTTCAATTTATGATGGGTTTATTGGGACATAACACCCCCGTGCTTCCCTCCCCACCACGATTGTTAAGTCCAAGAGTATCTGTATTTAAGAAACTATCAAACTGTTTACCAAAGGGATTACCATTTTGTGTTCCACCAGCAATGATGAGACTTCCACAAGCTCTCCAGTTTGTCAACGCTTGGTTTTTTCAGTTGTTTTTATTTTTACCGTTTTAATAAGTGTATAGTGGTTGCTATTATTATTGTGGTTTTAATTTGCGTTTTCCTAATGACCAAAGATGTTGAGCATCTATTTTTGTGCTTATTTGTTATCCTTATATCTTCCTTGTGAAGTGTGTTTTAAGTCTTTTGCCCATTTTTCTTTACTGAGTTATTTGTTTTCTTCTGGTTGAGGTTTTAGAGTTCCTTATATATTCAAGATCCAAGTCCTTTGCCACATACGTGATTTGGAAATACTTTCTTTGTGGTGTGTTTTATCACTCTCTTATCAATGCCTTTCCCAGAGTAAAAGTTTTTAATTTTGCTGTTCAGTTCATTAATTTTTCTCTTGTAGGTTATGCTTTTCAGGTTTTATGTAAGAAATGTTTATGTAACCCAAGGTTACAAAGATTTTTCTCCTATGCTTTGTTCTAGAAGTGTTATAGTTTTATGTTTGTCCTTTTTTTGTATTGATATTCTTTAATCGCCACTTCCTATATACAGATCATTGTGTGAATAGTCTACATTCAGATGTTTAAAGGATAAAAATAATAACATATTTAAAGATACCTTGAAATTGTGTCATCACTAATATACAGGCAGAATATATGCACCCTTATAAACTATTATAGTATAAAAGAAGTCACACTGTAGCTTTATAACTACACAGACTTCCACAATCCACAATATATAATCTTAATAATTTTGAAGAACTGTTTTTCTCAAAAGATGTAAGAAGCATTTTTATATTTGAATTTTGTATGATTGCTGTAATTTTATATATCTAGAAATAAACTAATAAAGTCCAAGCTAATGTTGCATGAAACGAATCTGGACAAATCTAAAAATCCATCAGGCACATTGGTTATATGATGTAAAAGAGATGTGTCAGCATTGCTTATATCTAGAATTCTATCCGACATACTTCTCATAAGATGAGCCTGGTCTATTAAAAACATTTATTTTTTGTTTTGTGTTAAGTCCTCTGTATCTTTATTTATCTTTTGTCTGTTCGTCCTATCCATTATTGAGAGTGGGGTATTGAAATCAGCAAATACTATTGCAGAAGTGTGTATTTCTCCCTTCAGTTCTGTCAGTTTTTGCTTCAAACATTTTGTTAGTCTGTTAATAGGTGTATAAATGTTCATAATTATTGTATCTTCTTGCTGTATTGAACCTTCTATTAATAGATAATATTCTTTGTCTCTTGTAACCTTTTTTGATTTAAAGTCAATTACGTCTGACAGTATAGCCACCCCTGTTTTCTTATGGTTACTATTTACATGGAATATATTTTTCCATCTGTTCATGTTCAGTTCGTTTGTGGTTTTGAATCTAAAGGGAGTCTCTTATAGACAGCATATATACAAGGTGTGATCAAACAGTATGGTGAATGTTTAAATAAATAAAAAATTATTACAGTAAAAGACATATTGCCGTTAGTCCCCCTCAAAATACTCCCCCTCGCTTCGAACACACTTTCCCCATCATTCTTGCCACTTTCTGAAGCAGTTCTGGAAGTCCGCTTTTGTGAGTGTCTTGAGTTGCGCTGTTGTGACTGCCTCAATGTCCTGAATTGATTCAAAATCTTTACCTTTCATGGTCATTTTGACTTTGGGGAAGAGCCAGAAGTCACACAGTGCCAGATCCTGTGAATAAGGTGGATGAGAACATGCTGTAATGCTGTTTTTGACAGAAATTGCCATATACCAGAAGCGATGTGTGACATGGAGTGTTCTCATGATGGAGGGTGATTTACAGCACACTTTAAATCACACCTTCTCTCAACCGTAGCTCACACCCAACTGACTGCACCAAACAAGTTGAAACTTGTCACACACTGTTACAAAAGTTCGATGTGCCATTTCCCATATTGAAGAACGCAGCCTTTCGGTTGAATGGCACTTGGCAGCAGCTTTCACCATATTTTTTGATCACAATGGGAAAGGTTCTGGTATAGCAATTTCTGTCAAATAAAAACATTACAGTGTTTCCTCATCCACCTTATTCACCAGATCTGGCACCGTGCAACTTCTGGCTGTTCCCCAAAGTCAAAATGACCATGAAAGGTAAACATTTTGAATTGATTCAGGACATTAAGGCAGCCACAATAGCACAATTAAAGACACTCACGAAAGAAGACTGCCAGAACTGCTTCAGAAAGTGGCAAGAATGGTGGGATAAGTGTCTTCAAAGCGAGGGAGAGTATTTTGAGGGGGATTTATGGCAATGTGTCTTTTATTGTAATACATTTTTTTTAAACTTAAAGAGTCACTGTATTTTTTTATCACACCTGGTATTAGGATCATGTGTTTTTATCCATTCTGCCAATTGCTGTTTTTTGAATAGGAACTTCATTCCATTTACATTTAAAGTAATTACTGATAAAGAGGGACTTACTTTTATCATTTTGCTATATTCTATAAGCCTTATAGTTTTTCTGTCCCTCATTTCCTACATTACTGTATCCTTTTGTGTTTAGTTGATGTCTTTTGTATTAAAGCATTTAATTTTTTTCTCCTTTTGTGTATATTCTGTAGCTATTTTCTTCGTGGTTACCATGGGGAGTACATTTAACATCCTAAAATAACACTGTAATTTGAAATTACAATCATGTGCCACATAACGATGTTTCGATCAGCAGCAGACCACATACACAACAGTGGTCCCATAAGATTATAATGGAGCTGAATTTCCTCTAAAAAATGGAAGTGTGGTTCAAGAAGAATTTTTTTTTTCTCTGCTGGGAGCAGTATTGTGGAGTTTGACAATAGATTTCCTTTCACTCAGAGCACCTCAATTTTGAGTGCACAGATTACATTTCAGTCAGCCACTGACCTGTTTCAGCACAGACACGTGTTTCCACAGTGCTACATATTCAGGGGGTACCACAGCCCTCCCAGAGCTAGTTTGATGGTCTTCAGAGTACATTAATGTAAATTTTTATTGAGGACATAAGATCTTGTACCAGGCATGGGTTTACAAGTGCTACCTTAAGCATTAAATGCTACTGCCACTTCAGTAAAGCTTTCTGTGGTAGTGTTGTGGAGACAGTACTCTGTCCTTATACTTTGGAAATATTTTCAGGTTATAATGATGTAAAGTATAAGTAAGTTTTATTTCTTCCATCAGTTCAATGCCAGAGAGAGCCCTTTGTGCCAGATAGGGTCAATGGAACCAAAAACAAATTTCCAAAGTCAAAATGAATCTTCACTTGTACAATCTCTCCATGTTAAACACTTTCCCTTTTTATGAATACCACAAAGCTTCTTAATCTGACCACTGATCTAACATGCAATAGCGAAAACCACATTGCCATGACAAATCCCCTATGTTCCTTTATCTTTCTATCTTGATTTCTTATTCCTGCTGAGCCTCAGGCCACCTTTCACTCCCTCCAACAGTCACTATTGTGGTGATGTATACCTTACTCAGCGAGTTTCACCTCGATATTTTCAGTCAGTCTAGCCCACATCCTGTTCATGGAGCCGCATTAACAGCTTTGATGCACTATTTCTGATCCTGTTGAAAGGAAGTGAGACAGTGTTTATAAAGTCTACAGTAGTGTATACGGTAATGTTCTAGACCGTCGCACTCACCACTCAATCATTGACTCACCCAGAGCAACTTCTGGTCCTGCATGCTCCATTCACTGTAAGTGCCCTATCCACATGTACCATTTTAAAAATATTTTTTTACTGTATTTTTACTGTAACCTGTGTTCAAGCACTTACTGTTGTGTTACAGTTATCTACAGTATTTAGTACAGTAACATACTGTACAGGTTTGTAGTCTAGGAGCAATAGGCTATACAATATAGCCTCAGTGTGTAGTAAGCTGTACCATCTAGGTTTGTAGAAGTACACTCTATGATGTTCACACAATGACAAAATTAGCTAATGATGTGTTCCTCAGAATGTGTCTCTACCATTAAGCAACGTGTGACTACCGTGTTTCCCCAAAAATAAGACCGGATCTTATATTAAGGTTTGCTCCAAAAAACTCATTAGGGCTTATGTTCAGGGGATGTCATCCTGAAAAATCATGCTAGGGCTTATTTTCCGGTTAGGTCTTACTTTGGGGGAAACACGATATATACTAGCTTAACCTATATAATGTACAAAAACTCTGCTCCTTTATTGCTCTTTCCCGATCCTTTTAGGTTGTTGATGTCAGAGTTACATCTTTATACCTTGTCTGCCCCCAAATATAAACTTACAGTCTTTTAAATGCATTAGTCTCTTAGGTTATGTATTATAGAAAACAAAATGTGGAGTTATAAATCAAAGTTTCAATAATTCCAGCTTTTAGACTAACAATTGTCTTTATCTAATGTGTTTCCAAAGTCATAGAAAACAAAAAAATGGAGTTACAAACCATTATTAAAATAATACTAGCTTTTATAATTGCTCATGCATTTACCTTTATTGAAATTTTAATTTCTTCATGTGGCTTCAAGTTCCTGTCTAGTGTCCTCTCATTTTACCCTGCCAGACTCCCTTGAGCATTTCTTGTAAGGTAGATCTACTGGTACAACAAAACCTGAACTCTCAGGTTTTGTTTATCTGGGAATATCTTTATTTATCCCTTATATTTGGAGGACAGTTTTGCCAGATACAAGAATCTAGATTGACTTTTGTTTTTCTTTTAGCACTTTGAATATATCAGCCCATGACTTCTAGCCTCCAAAGTTTCTGATGAGAAATCTGCTCAGAATCTTATTGAGGTTCCCTTGTATGTGATAAGTCACTTCTCTCTTGCTGCTTTCAAGATTCTCTCTTTGTCTTTTGAAAGTTTATTATGTGTCTCATCATGGGTCTCTTTGAGTTCATCTTACTTGGAGTTCGTTAAGCTTCTTAGATGCTTATATTTATATCAATCCTCAAATTTGAAATGTTGTGAGCCATTATTTCTTTAAATATTCTTTCTTCCACTTCTGGCACCCCTACAATGCATAAGTTTGACCATATGATGGTGTCCCATAGGTCCTGTAGGCTTTGTTCACTTTTCAGTCTTTTTTCTTTCTGTTCTTCACACTCAATAATTTCCATTTTCTTATCTGCAAGTTCACTGATTCTTCTGCCTTCTCTAATTTGCTTTGAATCCTCTAGTGAATTTTTCATTTCAGTCACTGTACTTTTCAGCTCCAGAATTTCTTTTTGGTTTCTTTTTCAGTTTTCTCTCTCTTCATTGATACTGTGTTTCCCCGAAAATAAGACCTAGTCGGACAATCAGCTCTAATGTATCTTTTGGAGCAAAAATTAATATAAGACCCGATCTTATTTTTCTATAATGTAAAACCGGGTATAATATAATATAATATAATACCAGTTCTTATATTAATTTTTGCTCCAAAAGTTACATTAGAGCTGATTGTCCAGCTAGGTCTTATTTTCGGAGAAACAGGGTAGTTCCATTTTGTTCATACATCATTTTCTTGACTTTCCCCATATCTTCATTTTGTTCTTTGAACATCTTTAAAGCAGTTCATACCCTTTTCCCCTACTCTTACTTATTTCCTTGGCTGTTCTTGGGATTTTGCTGTTCTGTATAAATTTAAACATCAGTTTAAATCCCACCAAAATCTCTGCTGGAATTTGAATTGGCATGGCCTTGAGCCTGTAGGTCCACTGTCCTTCAGCTGATTTTTATATATTTTTGAGCCTTCAATCTTCGCACATGATTTATGTCTCCGTTTACATATGCCTTCTTTAACATACTGCAATAAAGTGATAAATTTTTATTTGTATAGGTTGCACACAATTTGTTGCATTTATCTGTTGTATTTATTCCTAGGCACCTTTTTATTCCTATTATAAATAATATTTGTGGTAATTGCCTCTTCTGTTTCTAGTATATAGAAAGCAGGTTGTTTGTTTATTTTTTTTAAATCGTATGCCAATTGCCTTGTTAATTTCTTCTGATAATTTTTAGATTATTTTAGGTTATTTATGTAGACAATGATGTCAGCAGTGAGATTAGAATTATGGGCTGACTGTTTTTATCCCTCTCTTTTCAGTACTTTAAAAATGCCTTTCCATTGTTTTCTGGTATCCATGTATGTGTTCACTTTCAAAGATAAAACATGTAAAGAAAAGTCATCCTGAGTTAAACTACAGGGAAACAGCAACACATTTGGAACTCCAATGACTTCAAACATTGGATGATCAAATATTCATTATTAAAAGCTGTTATAAAATGGTTAAAAATAAAATGTGGAATCACAAAAATGGGCAAGTAATTATCTATAAAGAAATGAATATAAAGACTTGAAAAAGAACAAAATAGGACATTGAGAAGTGAAAAATGTAATTGTTGAATTTAAAACTTCATTGGATGGGTAAAGCAGATTAAACCTAAGGGCCCAAATCAGGTTTGTTTTACTCCATAGAGGATTTATGACTTTCTTATAGGAACCAAGGATAACTATTGACTTGAGACCACTTTAGCCATGTTCTAGGGAAGCTGACTTACTAACCAGCAGTCTCAGATAAAATTTCTCCACCTAACAGAGGCCCAAGAACTAGTGCTAGCCACAGGCATTTGCTCCTGAGGCAGTTCTGCCTTTACAGTGTGTGTACTCATTGCTTATTTTTGCTGACACCTTTTTGACAACTTATGTGCACCCAACACTGGAATGAAAATGTCTTATGCTGGTCTAGTTATAATACCATGTAATGTCTCCTCAGTAAATCTAGTCCACTTACTGCCTGAAGCCAAAGTGTCACCATTAGTATTTTCTTTGGGAAATTTCTACCATATTACTTTCGCTCATTTTTCTATTGAGTGCTTATTGCTTTCTAGATTTATATATGTGTGTGTGTGTGTGTGTGTGTGTGTGTGTGTGTGTGTAATTATTTGTTATATATGTTGTAAATATTTTTCTCCTAATCTTTTGTTTAATGTGTAAGTTTGTTTTTAATGTCTTTTGTTATATGAAGATTTTTAAGTCACAATACTAGATTTATCAGTCTCTTTCTATATGACTTTTGAATTTTACCTTATTCTAAGAAATTTTTCCTTGTCTTGTGCTCAGAATGATGTGCACCTATGTTTTCTTTCAAGACATCTATACACACACAGCTCACATGTGCACACATACTTTTTCATCTTCAGTAATTCTTGATTTTATTTTTGTAAATGCAGCAGAAATTAACTTTTCCCCAATTGGATTGCTTGTCTCAAAAGTAGTTACTGAAGAATTCATCATCCTTACCTTTCTGACTTGAAATGCCACCTTTATCATATAGTAAATTCCCAATTACACAAAGGTGCATTTCTAGCATTTCTTTTTAAGGCTATGTATTTGTTTTATTTCTATGTTAATATTTTTGTATTTTCAATTATACCTTCGTTACTGGTTTTTATATCTGATAGAAAGTCCTTTTTCTTTCTTCCTTTTTAATCAAAGATGTCTTGTTATTTTTCTATCGCACATGAATTTTAGAAACAGGGCAGTTCTATGAAAGTTTTCCTTTAAGATTATGTGATTAGGTTAATGTGGGGGAGAATTGACTATTTTATGATGTGAACCATTTTGAACTATAGTTGTAGTTGTTAGAATTCAGTAAGGTTGTAGATACAAGAAAAACTGAAGACAGTGGCATAAGCAAGATAGAAGATTCTCTCTCATATTCAGGGAAATTGGAAGTAGGCAGACCATTGCAGGTATAATAGTTCATGGTTTTAGGGACCTGGGCTCCTTCTTCAGTTTCTTTCTGTTCTTCAACACACTAATCGTATTTCCACTGTTCATTATTTAGATGTGATATTTCCTGGACTATGTCCCCCAGTCTTAATATGGTTTGGTCATTCTTATTTCAGTTTAAAAGATTTAGTTATCTTTATTTAGAGAGTCTTTGCTTGGCCAATCAATAGAAAGTGGCTTCTTAAACCATATCCACTGTCTTAAAGCACTTATCTAAAATTATCCTATTCATTTGTTTACTCTTCCTTGTGTTTCCTACTCCTTTTTAAATCTGTCTGAGAATTTATAATAACTTGTTCACCATTGTATAATGTTTAGAACAATGCCTGGCTCATAATAAGCATTCAAATATTTGTTGAAATAATGAATTTTGAAAAAGAGGAGTACCTATAATCTTAACTATTTTTAAGATATCTTTTGTTTTTGCACAAAGATAGTTTTCAATTTTGTATAATGTTTTCTAGTAATTTGGGTCACACGTGGTTTATACATATCTTTTTTTATTAAGTTTGCTTTCTTGGATGTTAATATCACTTCAGTTATTACTGAAATGAAGCTTAAACTAGACCCTTGATTTTGACTCTTGTTAAATAAGAGGAGGTATTAGTGTTTGGCATTAAATCTTGTCTTGACTTGACTGGATGAGGTTTAGTAACATAGAATGGTATCTACTTACTTTTTCAAAACTACTCGTTTAACTGAAAAATTTTTTCTGTTTGGGACTTTCCACTAAGAAAATCATACTTTCAATTCAGCTTGCCAGTACCCTGGGATGAGTAAGGGAAGCTATATAGTGCTTAAACACCAGAGGGTGCCAGAGATTCATGTTTATTCTTCAGATTTCAGAATCAGAAATGACAAATACAGTAACCCCTGCATGTTTGTATAGTTAGTCCTATTGAAATTTGAGTGGCTATTTGATGACAATAAGAAATTGTTGATTTTTTGAAGATATGATAAGGCTTTATGGTTAAGTGGTGTTTTTTTGTCGTATTTTAGAGAGAAATAAAATATTTGTGGATGAATAATGCATATATATATATATATATATATATATTTCTTTTGTTAGAGAAGGCATTTTAACAGCTAAGAGTTTCGTGTGGTTTTTTTTAAATTTTTCTTTAAAAGCCGCTTTTAGAACATAATATAGGAAGGGTAGCCAGTTAGCTCAGTTGGTTAGAGCAAGGTGCTAATAAGACCAAGATTGCTGGTTCAATCCCCGCATGGACCACTGTGAGCTGCACCCTTCTTAGAAAAAAAAGAAAATAACATAGGACAAGATTACGTGTTGTTTGCATAAATAGTATTATTCCACCAACTGTAATGTCCATTTTTTCATGTTTCAGGAGTCAGATTTTCTAGTGTAAGTTAAATGTGTTCTACCTTGCTTCATACGTAATTTATGTTTGGTTATGTATTTACTAAGAGTCCATCATTATATGTATAAGTGTAGCAATAATGTACATTGGTTATATATATGGTAAATCATTCCAGAGCAAGGACTTAAAGAGAAAACCATTTCTGGCAAAAAAAAAAAAACCCTCTCATCTTATAAAGACAAAAGAGACAGGGCTTAAGCATCCATGTGAGCTGTGCCCAGGTAAATTTAGTGTTAAAATTCAACAAAAGTCTTCTTGGAGTGGTTGCCTTATGCTAGATCTTGTTAGAAAATAGGTTCTTAAACATTTCCTCACAGGGAAATTACAGAATGAGGATTTGGAGATGAGATTGAAGTCTTTCAAAGTTTTTAGCCAGATTTTGTCATAGTAAAATGTCATTTAAGAAAAATTATGTTTGTGCTTCCAAACAGAACAAACTGGGAAGGAAAGACATTAGAAGTAGATACACTATAAAGCAAAGGGTAAAGTTGGGTGGGCAGGAGACAGGGCATATCTTTTTTATGTCATGGGTATCCTCAAGAAAGATCAAAGCCAAGAGACAGTGATAATGTTATGGTATGCTCATATAATAAAATTTTTTTAACATGATTCGTCATTCATTTAATATATAAATATAGGAAAGGGATGGTAGATAATTTTGAAACAATTTATAAATACTTGCTAGTATAGATGAACAATTTCAGAATTATCCAGGGAACTTGTTAAAATTCTTGATTGCGGGGCTTTTCCAGAATGAAATCTCTGGAAACTGGACCAGGGCAGGAATCTGTAGTTTTAAAATGGTATCCTTTGATATTCAGTATAGGTTTAGGACTGTAAGAATAGACCATCAGGTCTCAAAATGTGGTCTATAGAAAATAGTTTTGAAACCGAGATTCTTTCAGGGGTTTTATGGGGTCAAAACAATTTTCATAATAATAATAATAATGTTATTTGCTCTTTTCAGTATATTATTTGCATTGATGGTTTAAAAGCTACGGTGATAAAACAACTGACATCTCAGCATTGATCAAGGCAGGGACACCAAGCCACTCTTATAGCCATTTATTTTTACCTTCACACACTTACAGTAAATAAACAGAAAAGCAGCTAGTTTATTTTTTTTAATGTTTTCAATGAGGCAACACACATTATTAAGTCTCTACCCTTGAGTATACACCTTTTTAACATTCTTTATAACAAAATGGGAAGTTTGATAAAGTTGTTCTGCGCATGTCAAAGTATTGTGGTTGCTTCAGACACTTGTGCCTGTGTTTCATTTGCGAGCTGAACTAACCAATTTTTTCACGGAGCACCATTTTTACTTGAAAGAACAAAGAAAAACTGATGAACTACAGTTACTTAAACTTAGGAATTTGACAGGCATTTTCTTGAAAATGAAAAAATGAGTCTGTCTCTTCAGGGAAAACAACTGACAGTATCTTTTGTCAGTGATAAGGTTTGAGCTTTTCAAGAAAAAAATAAAATTTTGGAAAACTTGTATCTACTACCATGAGCTTAATGACTTCCCAAAACTTAGATTTTCTTATTAGATTGGTGCAGATATTAACATGTGAGTTTGAATTATGTGTCTAAATTTGGAAGATCTGTATAAGTCTGAACCCACTATTTTCCGAATTACCAACACATGATGTTACAAAACCATGCATCAGTAAAAGATCCATTAAAAATTAAGAGAACCAATAGATTTTTAAAGAGATTTGAAAAAACAGAAAGCATTGCCACTCTTTTCATTATTTTTTAGTTTTGGGTATTGTTAGTTTTCATAAAAATGGTATTTATGTTAACATGTAATTGTTTTATTTTTCAGTGAGTAATACCTATTTTTAGTTTCTAATACAGTTTTTATTTAAAATTGCATAATAGGTACAGTTTTCACCTCCATTTTGCAGATAAGGGGATTGATGAATAGAGATGGAAAGAAAGTTGTTCACAGTCATCCTTTTAATAATTGTCAGAACGGGGACTGAAACCTTGGTCTCTCTCCTGTAGAATTGGTACTCTTAATTTTGTTAGCTCAGTATTTTTCTAAGCCTGTGTAGTCCACAGACTATTTCCATCACAGTCACTGAAGTGTATTTGTTAAAAAAATACTCCAGGTAGACCCACTGAATGAGAATCATGAATGCTGTATGTGTGATTGTGAAACCTGCCTTTTAAATATACTCTTAGATGGTTCCTAAAATCACTAGTTTGAGAAACACTGCAGTATACTATATTACATTTGAATTAATAAGAAGAAAGACAAAGAGAATCTCCCATGAGAAAAATAACTTCAAAAAAGGAATAGAAGGAGGAATAAACAGAATGTGGTGTGAGTTTACCTACTGGCTACAATAGAGTAGAAAGGTTATGCCTGAGAGTGGTGAAAAAAGAATATTGAAGCCAAACTTCTTTACCAGGAATTAGTAATCTAAGGGAACAGCTTGATCTTTTTAAAATAAAATTTTTGTTTATATTTTTAAAGCAATTTATTTATTTGACTAGGTAATACGTACATTTTTGCATGCAATTCAAAAGGTACAAAATGACATATAGTGGGGAAAATAAGTTTCTCCCTTGCTTGTTTTCCCCTCTGCTACCCAGAACCAGCCCTGGGCCAACCACTGTTAGCAATTGATTATGTGTCTTTGTAGGTATAACCTTTTCAACATAGATGATAATATATAATATATATGTTTTACATTTTGGTTTTTAGTTTAGTAGTAAAACTACATATTCATAGTGATTTGGTGTTTTTAACAGTTACATGATGATGGACATTAGGTTGTTTCCAGTATTTTGTACAAGGAAAACAAAACGGCAATGACTGTCATTTCACCTAGTTTCTAGGAAGAACAGCTTATTCGTTTTAAATTGTCAGACAATGTTGAACAACTCTCCATGGAGGTTGTATTAACAAATTATATTCTACCAACAAAGCTTAAGATAACATATTTTCACATGTTCTAGTAAACTTTAAAAAAAACTTGCCAATCTAATAGGTGAAAAATTATGTATTTCTCTTGTGAGTAGGATATAACATCATATATTTGAGTCATTTTAAGTTTTCTGTTAATTGAAGATTCTTATGCTTTGTCTTTGTATCATTGGTCTTTTCCTTAGGGATTTGTAGGAGCTCTTTATGTATCAAGGTAATTTTTCCATGATATGAATTACTTCTTTCAATCCTCTGTCTAAGATGTAGGGACTATAATGTCCCCATTTTACTGAAGATGCAGGTTTAAAGAGGTTAACTGATTTGCCTTCACAAAAATAATAAGTGGCAGAGTCAGGATTCCACAGTAGGCAGTTTGACTCAGAGCCCTCATCATTTTTACCTACTGTTCTACTTTCCAGTACATTGTAATAGAAAACAACACACTGCTCTGAGCACATAGCAATTACTCAACTATTTAAGTACCGTTTACATACTATTCTGAAAAGCATGATACGTGATAAAGATGATTAACATGACCAATAAAATTATTCTAATTGGAGTTTAAGGCCACTCCATTGATTATTAGAAAACAGAGTAAGACCTGCCATAACCAAGACAAAACTTGCTCTCAGAAGTTCAAAAGTTATAGCAATTGGACAAAAATTTTAAAAGTATAAAAACAGATTAAACCAGCATTTCTAAAGTAGGCATTTGAGGTAGGCCTGGGATATAGATACGGCTTTGACAACTGAAAAGATAATAATGCAAGAGGAGTTGAAGACTAGGATGGGGGAGGAAATAAATGGCCTGAGCAAAGACTAGAATCAGTAGGAGCTATTGGATAGTGAATAATGGGAGGGAGGAGGGCTAGGTTAAGGTCATTCATTACCTGGAAGACATTGAATATCAGGTCAAGTTCATGGGAACAGGAAGGTTTTTGAACAGGAAAGTGATGTGATTCACTCTACTTTAGAAGAATTAGTAGTCTGGTGCTATTTTTTAAAGAGAGTGGAAGAGATTTAAGGCAGGCATAAGCAGTAGTTAACTTTATCAAAAGCTAAAGAATTTGATTAGTTTCAGAAGCCAGACTACAAGGCAGTCATGAAAATTAGGTAATACTTCTTTAATTTTTATATAGTACCCTATTACTCCCCACAGAATCATAAGTTGGAAGCCTTTTTCTACTGACACACTATTAGATTTCTTTTTTGTATGTCTTGTTAAAACAAAATAGATTGTTTTTCATAGAGCCTTCATCAAAAGGCATCACATTCGACCAGAAGACTTGAAGACGTGGTTCAGAGATTCTCACTTTCTTTTTGAAAATTAAAACCAAACCATAATCACACACATGCCTCAACATCTAAGCCTTTATTACTGTCCTGGCCTGTCTCAGCCTTATTGATAATGCTGCTACAACACTGTGTCTTTACTTTCCTACAGTCTGCTCCCTTTCTTAGGGGAAATTTGAAATGGCTTAGGTGCTTTTATTGTGGCACCTTTTCCTCCTCCCTCAAGAGGGGTTTTCCTCTACTCCTGCTGCCCCTGTAACCATAGCAACTGGCAGCTATACTAGAGGGAGTTGTGTGCAGCTTGGGGCCAAATAGGAGGGAAGACAGGCAAAAACAAACCTTATTGGGCGCTTTGTTCCCTGCTTATTTGGAGAGAAGGGCTGCAAGAAGATTCTAAAAAAACATGAGATTGTCTTCTCATTGATGAATTCTATTCCATTCCGGTACTATGCTAGCTACTGGTAGTAAGTAGGCCTGGTATTGGTCTCTGCAACCTGTGTGAGATCTTGCAGTTTGCAGGGCCTGTGTACCTGGCATACAACCGAAATTGTAAACATTCAGTGTTCTGTGCATGTGTATAAAGGCCATGTGTTTTATACCTTAAACAACTCTGATTTTATTTTTAAGGGAAGGAAAAAGTTATATGTCTAAGCTTCATCTTATTTTTTTCTATCTCAAGTTTTCTTTAAATGTTTGTTTTTTTCTTAAATCACTAATCTATGTACATAATACAAAATTCAAAAGGCAGAAAGGAGTATAATATAGTTTAAATCTTCTTCCTATCTCTGTTTCTCTATTTCCCTCTCCAAAGGAGAGTATCTCATGTATCTTTCCATATAAGTGTATGTTTGTGTATAATTTTTGCAAGGTGCAGCATATTCTGTACTTTGTTTTTCTTTTCTTTTTTGTTTCTTCAGAGTACAACTTGGCGATGGGTCTGTATCAGGTCAAAGAGAGCTGCCTCGTTCTTTTAAGTGCCTGAGAGGGACCTTAGAAAGTACCTAACCTAAGTTACTTGTTTTTCAGAGGAGGAAAAATTTGAGTCCCAAAGCTACTGAGTAACTGGTTAGGATTCTGTTTTAGAGTGAACTGACTTTTCATTGATGTGGACTTGGTCATTTTTAAAAATAGGCTTTGTTTATCAGAACAGTTTTATGTTCACAGTAAAATCAAGTGTAGAGAATTCCCCCTGCTCCCACCCATGCACAACCTCCCTCATCAATGTTCCCAATCAGAGTGGCATGTTTGTTCCAATTGATGAACCTGCACTGACACATCGTTATCAACCAGAGTCCATAGCTTACATTATGGTTCACTCTTGGTGTTGTACGTTCTTTGGGTTTTGCAAATGTATAATGACATGTATCTACCTATTCGTCTCTCCCTCATCTTTAATTCCTGGCAGCCACTGGTCATACTGTTGCCATACTTTTGCCTTTTCCAGAATGTCATGTGTTGAAATTACCAGTATGTAGCCTTTTCAGATTGACTTCCTTCACTTAATAATATGCATTTAAGTACCCTTCATGTCTTTTCATGGTGTGATGGCTTATATCTTTTTAGTGCTAAATAATATTTCATTGTTTGGATGTACCACAGTTGATCCATTTACTTACTGAAGACATCGTGGTTGTTTCCAATTTTGGGCAATAATGAATAGAGCTGCTGCAAACATTCATGCACAGGTGTTTGTGTGGACATAAATATTCAGCTCCTTTAAGCGGAATACTAAGGAGTGCAATTGCTGGATCATATGGTATGTCTAGTTTTGTAATAAACCGTCAAACTGTCTCTCAGAGTAGCTGTAGCATTCTGTATTCCCACGAGTAATGAAGGAAAGTTGCTTCACATCTTTGTCAGCATTTGGTTTTGTCAGTGTTCAGAATTTTGGCCATTTAATAGGTGTGTGTTGTTATCTTGTTTTAATTTGCATTTCCCTGGTGACATAAGATGTATACACTCTTTTCATATGCTTATTTGCCATCTATATACCTACCTATAGTCTTTGGTGAGGTTTCTGTTCACGTATTCCAATGTTTTTAATTGGGTTTGTTTTCTTATTGTTGAAATTTAAGAGTTCTTTGTATATTTTTTATGACAATCCTTTATCAGATGTGTTGTTGTTTTTTTAATATTTTCTTTCAGTCTGTGGCTTATCTTTTCATTCTCTTGGTTTTTTAAAAAATACTTTTTACTCAGACTTCTCAAAATACTTTTTTACTTTGATCTTGGTTCATCTTTAGGTTTATAGTTCCACCATTCTTACTCTTTAGATGTTTAAATGTTTCAATGTTTGTGGACATACTACTTTATTTACATAGGTGGCAAACTGATTCGTAGAACCATTCCTCTTGTACCTCCGACAATACTTGCTCTGTGACATTTGATAAGGTGGAGATCAACAATTTTTGTGTAGTTTCTTATATTGCATATTTCTTTTGGTGGTTTGATATACTAATTTTTTTGCTTTTTCTTTTTCCCATTGCAGAAACATACTTTTTAAAGTTGAGCTTTTAGATATACTGTTTTGATTATACAACCATTGTTCTTTCTCTTTACTTTCAACTACTGTGCCTAACACTTAACTTTTTTTCACTTAGTTTGCGTCTTTTATATGTTTTGAGTATGAACCCTTCCCCACCACCAATGTGCTGTATTTTAAAGTTGAACACCAGAAGCCTTCATTTTTTGAGCACTTGACAATTATAATTTATTTACCTTGTCTGTAGATAAATGCATTATCACAGAGAGGTTCATGATTTAAATCTATTAACATGAGACCACATGATATACCATTTGAACCATGCAATAAAGAGAAACAACATCTTTTTTATATAATAATGGTTGTGTAAATTATGTTATTTATGCATTGGGTGTGAGTTATGATCAGTAATGTGCTTGTTATTATATAGGTGATGCAAGAATTTTAGTATTCTCTCTCTCCCTCTCCCTCTCCTTCTCTCCCCCCTTAAATATATACATGCATCTTAGTACTGTAGCCATAGAGCAATTTTGTTAAAAACCACTATTTAATTTTGCTTGTTCAAATAGAGCTTAAACATATTTTGTGTTTTATATGTATGCCTTTTATACATGTATGTGTATAATTTTATATGTTATATATAGGCTCTTTGCAGCCGTTTGTTCAAGGATGCAGTTTAATGAATTCAATTGGTACAGACAGGGAACACCAAAAGTCTGAAGCAGCAACACAAAACTAGTTTTAACGGTTTGGTTTCAGAATAGCTAGTCAAGAAATCTTCTTCTCAAGGCCCTTTATGTGAATATTGATCTCTTAGGGCTGGGTGATTTCTCCTGCCCCTCAGTGAAAGAGTGGAGTGCACTGGGGCTTTTAATAATTTTGGATAAAAATAAAGAAGTCTGTTTTCATTTCTGTGTGTTTCATTTCAGGGGATTTGTGGATAACTTAGTATAAGTTCCACATTCCTTTTGGCGTATCTCATTTACTAAACAAAGGGAGAGATGGGCACTAGAAGACAAAGTTGCTTATGATTTATTTTTCCAATATTAAATTTACACACCAGTTAGAGACACCAATTAATTTTAAAGACTTACAGGGAAGATAGTCATTCTTTAATTCTTCTCTTGCTTGGATAAATTGAATAAAATCACGTCTTTAGTTATAAGGAGAGATCTATAATTCTTTGCTCTCTTCAATCATTCATACAGAAAGCACCACCACCACCAGTACCAAAAAAGCTCTATCTTTGTTTTCTAATAGAGATGAAGATGACATCAATGATGTGACATCCATGGCAGGGGTCAGCCTTAATGAAGAACATGCCTGCATCTTAGCAGCAAACTCCGAATTGGTTGGCACACTTGTTCAGTCATGTACAGATGAACCATTTCTTCTCATTGGAGCTCTACAAAAGAGAATTTTAGACATTGGTAAGTGCAAACTTATGATTATTGACCTAATGGGACTGTCTGTTCCATGGAAAATGTTATCAAAGAGAGAGCTTTCATTGGTCTTCCTGGAACTCTGAGGCTTACATAAAGCTCTGGAAATAATTAAGATGTCATAGGTGTTATAGAAAGAAGTATTTTAAAAAGTATTAACATAACTTCAATCATATAATGTGTGGTTTCTGGTTTAGATAATAGAAGTTAATATTTTATATTTCTTAATTGGAGAATAGCTGTATATATTTTTATATGAATATATGCATATGATATACTATTTTTTTCTGTCCAGTTTCTTCCTTGGTTGGCCTTTAGATGTGTATGTTTACAAATGCACACTTAGGTTACAAGTTTGTGTTTATGAAATAAATAAATAGCTAACAAGATTAAGTCCTCTTTTTTTTTTTTTTTTTTTATCTCAACCCTGAAATTCAAACCCAACCTTGGCTTAGAAGAATATTAGGGTTCTCTCTAGGTCCAGGAGTAGTTGTTAGGTGTCTGCAGTGTATGAAAGGAATTGAAAGAGAACATACCAGTTTTATTCTGGAGCCAAACAGCTTTTTGTTGTCGTTTAATACCAAACTCGCAATAATGTAAAAGACTACAATCTCCCTAAATTAACTGAAAAAAGAGACAGTTGGGAGAGATATTATTGTGTGAGTTATCGTATTCCTTGTGTCCTGACCCTGGGTCTTATTTGAGACCAGCTTTCCTCCTTCACCCTGTCAAATTTGGGAGCCAGTACTAGTGACCTTTGAAGATATTTGACTATGAACTTTTACATTTTATATTGAAGGACTAACACAAAAATGTGAAGACTTCTGATTTTAGTTACGTCCATGATATATTTAAGGACTACACAGCGCATTACTATTACATATTTTAAGTTTACTTTATAAAATAGTAAATAAAGAAATGTTTGAGCTCCTACTATGTGCTATATAAATTACTACTTTTTTTTAATCTTTAAGTTGGGCATATATTATCTTTCTTTGATCATGAAAAAACTAGAATTTACAAGTAATCCAAAAGGATGGGAATTCAGAAGAGCTAATTTTAAAGTGTTTATTTGCTATTGGCTTGTGTTTTGTTTGACTTTTCTCCCCCACCCCTCTTTCCTCTCTCTCTCATTCTCTCTTTTTTGTTTTCTGCTTTGCATATGTATTTTGTACGGTACAGGAGCTAGTTCCTTAATTTTGGAGCTACATTAAGTTCAAAATTAATTGGAGTTAATTAATTAAGCTTAGGCACTATACCTTCCTGTGACAGCTTGGGAAATTTCCTGGTATTTGAACTCCTTGTAGCCTTATAATTATATGGTGCTTAGGTAGAGTAGAAGTAAATACTTCTAAAAACATACAATGGAGGAAAGACAGCAGCCTCTTCAATAAATGGTGCTGGGAGAATTGGATAGCCACGTGCAAAAGAATGAAACTGAACTGCTATCTGTCACCATGTACCAAAATTAATTCAAAATGTTTCAAAGACTTAAGCATAAGACCTGACACAATAAACTGCATAGAAGAAAACATAGGTACTAAACTTAGGGACCTTGGGTTAAAAGAGCATTTTATGAATTTGACTGCAAAAGCAATGGAAGTAAAAGCTAAAATAAACGAATGGGACTATATGAAATTTAAAAGCTTCTGCACAGCAAAAGAAACCATCAACAAAATAAAGAGGCAACCAACTGAATGGGAGAAGGTTTTTGCAAACAGTGCCTCCGATAAGGGGTTAATATCCAAAATATACAAGGAACTCGTGCAACTCAACAACAAAAAAACAAACAACCCAATTGAAAAATGGGCAGAGGACCTGAAGAGACATTTCTCCAAAGAGGACATACAAATGGCAAATAGACATATATAAAAATGCTCAACATCACTAATCATCAGAGAAATGCAAATAAAAACCACAATGAGATATCACCTCACCCCAGTCAGAATGGCTATCATCAACAAGACAAATAGTAACAAGTGTTGGAGAGGCTGTGGATAAAAAGGAACCCTCATACATTGTTGGTGGGAATGCAGACTGGTGCAGCCATTATGGAAGGCAGTGTGGAGGTTCCTCAAAAAATTACGAATAGAATTGCCATATGACCCAGCAATCCCTCTCCTGGGTATCTACCCCAAAAATCTGAAAACATTTATCCATAAAGACACGTGTGCTCCAATGTTCACTGCAGCTTTGTTAACGGTGGCCAAGACATTGAAACAACCAAAATGTCCTTCAATAGATGACTGGATAAAGAAGTTGTGGTCTATATACACAATGGAATACTATTCGGCGGTAAGAAAAGATGATATAGGAACGTTTGTGACAACATGGATGGATCTTGAGAGTATAATGCTAAGCGAAATAAGTCAGACAGAAAAAGCAGAGAAACATATGATTTCACTGATATGTGGCATATAAACCAAAAACAACAAAAGAACAAGACAAACAAATGAGAAACAAAAACTCATAGACACAGACTATAGTTTAGTGGTTACCAGAGGGTAAGGGGGTGGGAGATGAAGATAAGGAGGATCAAATATATGGTAATGGAAGGAGAACTGACTCTGGGTGGTGAACACACAATGGGATTTATAGATGATGTAATACAGAATTGTACACCTGAAATCTATGTAATTTTACTAACAATTGTCACCCCAATAAATTTTAAAAAAATACTAAATATAAAAAAAAGAAGTAAATACTTAATTTTTTCAATTCCCTGCCTCCCTTAAATTTTATTTCTAGCATTATTTAAACCTTGGTTATATGATAGGAAAATTTTTAGCATTGACAGAGCAATTTTGATCATTTAGGACAGGGACCGGCAAATTTTTTTCCATGAAGGGCCAGATAGTAGTAAATATTTGCCTCTTTGTGGGCCATGTGGTCTGTGTCACAGCCACACAACTTGGCTGTTACTTTGCAAAAGCAGCCGTACACTGTAAGTGCATAGATGAGATTGTGTTCCCATCAAATGTTATACCCTAAAAGAGACATTTAGTTTGTAACCTCTGCTTCCAAGGAGAATTCTAGGGACGACTATTTGTATTTTCAGTTCTTAATGAGGAAGCATAAAATTGTCATTTAATATGATGGGAAATTGCAAAACTTCTTACTTCTGAATTACCGACCCTTTAAAAAAAGAAAAAACAGAATGGAGTTATGTATTTTTAGAAATGTTTTCTATTTATAGTAAAATATTATCTTTATAGAACAGGTCAGAACCAAGACAATTTCTTAATAATAGGAATTATAAATTTACCCAAAGAATCTTTTTAGAAGATTTTTCTACTTGAATATCTTAGGAGAGTAAACATGCCATGTTCTCCCTTTTTTGCTAATTACCTAAATTAAATTACACAGACATTCTGTAAAATCACAGAACAAGCTTGCAAGCACCAGTTGTATCTCCTTAATCAGTTATGTTGACTTTGTTGAAGCGGGTGTTTTATTTAAAAGTGGGGATTTTTCCCTGTTGGAGAAAAGCATCCGAAGAGCTGGTTTGGGAAACAAGGGTTTTTTGAATACTTGAATATGCTAATCACCATTTGAATTTCCCAGCCCCCACTAGCCAGATTGGCACATTGTTAGTTTCTCAGACAGAAATTTTGTACAACTGGTTTTGTATACTGACAAGACATGTTTTAAAGTAAGCAACCAAAGGCGTCAGGTTGTGTTTTCCTGGTTGTGACACCTAAAAAGGTGTAACGTTTGTACTACCCCCTAGATACTCAATTCAATATATTCTTAGCAATGGCTAAGAAAAAGTAAAATAAAGCAAAAAGTTAAAAAAAAAAAGTGGGAATTTTTTCTTAGAGTATTTAACTTTGTAACTCTGTCATTTTTTTTTATATTAAATTTATTGGGGTGACAATGGTTAGTAAAGTTACACAGTTTTCAGGTGTACAATTCTGTAACACATCATCTATATATTACGTTGTGTGTTCACCACCCGGAATCAGTTCTCTTTCCGTCACCATATGTTTGATCCCTTTTACCCTCATCTACCATCCCCCTCCCTCCTTACCCTCTGGTAACCACTAAACTATTGTCTATGTCTATGAGTTTTTGTCTCTTTATTTGTTTGTCTTCTTCCTTTGTTGCTTTCAGTTTTATATCCCACATACTAGTGAAATCATACGGTTCTTGACTTTTTCTGTGTGATTTACTTCGCTTAGCATAATAATCGCAAGATCCATCCATGTTGTCGCAAATAGCACTATTTCATCTTTTCTTATGGCAGAATAGTATTGCATAGTGTATATATACCACAACTTCTTCATCCATTCATCTTTCGAAGGGCACTTCAGTTGTTTGCATGTCTTGGCCACCGTAAATAAAGCCGCAATGAACGTTGGAGCATATATATCAAACTAAAAAGCTTCTGCACAGCAAAAGAAACCATCGACAAAATAAAGAGGCATCTAACCGAATGGAAAAAGATATTTGCAAACAACGCCTCTGATAAGGGGCTAATATCCAAAATATATAAGGAACTCATACAACTCAACAACAAAAAACAAACAATCCAATTAAAAAGTGGGCAGAGGCCCTGAATAGACATTTCTCCAAAGAGGTTATACAGATGGCCAATAGACATATGAAAAGATGCTCAACATCACTAATCATCAGAGAAATGCAAAAAAAACCCACAGATATCACCTCACATGGATCAGAATGGCCATCATCAACAAGACAAATAATAACAAGTGGTGGAGAGACTCGAATGAGCAATGCAGACTGGTGCAGCCACTATGGAAGGCAGTGTGGAGGTTCCTCAAAAAGTTAAGAATAGAATTACCATATGACCCAGCAATCCCTCTCCTGGTTATATACCCCAAAAATCTGAGAACATTTATCCCTAAAGATATATGTGTTCTGATTTTCGCTTTGTCATGTTTTATTACTGGGTTAGTGAAGATACTAGAACATTTCATTATTCACTAAGCTTTGGAATTGTTTGCAAATCCTAGCCTTGTTTATTTCTAGTATTTAAAAAAATACGGTCTTTTATATAGGATGAGTTATCTATTTTATAAATACATATGAAATTATTTTCAAAGTTTCCCTCCAAAACACTCAGTATTTGTAAATGTTCATTTTCTTTAAGCATGAAATGGCATGTCATTCCCTATCTACCCTATTTTTAGTTGTAATTTTAATTATTGGGTTGTTTTAAAACTTTTACTGCCCCTTATGTAGAAGACCCTCACTATTTGTTTATGCTAATGGTTTTAGTAAAGTAGATTTGACTTTGTAGTGTGTTTTCCCCTCTTGAATCTAAAATTGGTGATAAGTTCAGTTTTGCTAGAAAATAATGGACTCCATTTTGAAGGTTTGGCGTAAGAGAAACTGGATAATTTTGTCTTCTTCCTGTCTGGTTTACTATAGCCTGCATTTTGAATTAAAATTTAACTTTTATTATGGAATAATATCAAAGGATGTATTTCAGATTTTTTAGCTTTTAATTAAAGTTTATTTTTGCTATACTCATTCACGCTTTGATTAGTATATAAGAGTATATTTCAGATGGAGTCCAAAATCAGTGATATTTTTAAAATTCCTGTGTATTTGCATATATTAAAAAGAAACACAATAGCACTATCAAAAGCTCATTTAAATTAGAGTACCTAATTGCCTATATCTTTAGATTTAGGTCTCTGTTGATACAGGTGGTTTCACTGAGCTGGAGAATTACTATTTAAATTGTGATAAGGTTGATTTATAAATGAACTTTTGCCTTTGGGTATGTGGTCCAAATTGTTTTCCTGAAAGTTTCTTCCTAGTTAGCAAAAGGAAGACTAGAAGTTTGGTTTATTTATGGAAAGAGATATAGTGGAAGAAAAGTTATCCAGGCTTTGAACCCATTTCAACTTGTAATTTAATTACCAGGTCAATTTATCACAATGAGTTAGAGCAAAATAAGTATGATTGGTAATGGACAAAAGGAATACAGGGATGTCTTGTAGACAAGGCATTAACAGAAACTCATAATCTGAATCCATTGAAATAAATGTCATAAATTGTTAACAGTGTCAAATAGGACAAAATGTAATTTTCTATTTTTTTAATTACTAAAATTAACAGAATATGGCACTGATTTCTGCAGTTACCATTTTTCTCCCTTAATGCTAGCCTTGATTTGTGTTCTTATTAACTTTGTCCTATAAATGACCTTGCAAGGAGAATGATTCTAGAGGCTAAGTGAAACAATGTCTATATTTTCTGAGGCTTCAGGCTAGGTTTTATTAATATAATGTCTTAAGATCTTTGAAGTTGTGACTTTACCAGGAAAATCATAATCTGCAAACCTTTATTCATAATGGGTATGACTTCCAGGGGGAACCGAATACCTGCTGTGCTAATTATTTCAATTATCAGCCTCCACTAAAACACGTAATGGATTTTCTCTGCTTCCACAGGTAAAAAGCATGACATTACGGAACTTAACTCTGATGCTGTGAACTTGATCTCCCATGCAACACAGGAGCGATTACGAGGCCTTCTAGAAAAACTGACAACAATTGCTCAGCATCGAATGACAACTTACAAGGTAAAGGAAATCATTAAAGAAGTACAGACTCCTCTCTCCTCTTATTATGTTCAAGGTAGTTTTCTCAATATAGATTTATATTTAAGTATATTTTTAAAGAAAATGATTGAGAGACATATTTCACGTTGGTAGAAAAATCAGTCTCATTCCTAATTTGCCTTATTTAGATACGCTTACATGACAAATAAAATAGAGCTTAAAATGGTATCCAAAGCTTCTGTGTCAGTGTAGATTGAAATATACATCTGTTCTGCCTGAGGCTTCTCCTCAAGCTTTTTATTGGGAAGCAGGTTATGTTAGAATGGAATACTGGATAGTTTTGTTCTCTTCAGTGATCTTTTCTGCTAGTGTTCCTGTCCATTTTAGAAAGTTAAATGATTACATTGAGTGCTAATACTGGTGCTACTTATTATCGTTATTGGCTGCTTTTATAAAAAATTGAATGTAAGAATACCCTAGTGGTGTGAACCAAATCACTTGCCATTATCAAGATGAAAGCATTTGATTTATTTGAATTATGGTTTTGGTGGAGAGTGAATTTATTGGGTGATGAGGGATGAAAAAGGAAAGCGATAACCTTTTCCCCTGATACCAAAAAATGTTCATAGCTAGATTTTTACAACACAGTATGTTGGTAACCTTATGAGGTTTTTAGCTTGCAAGAATGGTCATTGTCATGATGTCCTAGCCATAGCGTAAAAGGAATCCAGGGCAGTATCAGCTACTATACCACTGGTAAGTTCCCTGGAGGAATCATTCTATTTTCTCTCTTTTCTGCTTCATTTAGAATTTTGGAAGGGCTGTTTATAGTTGCTGAAGTCTTCACTTATGTAAATCTTTGTGAGAATTTCCTGGACTGACTTAAAAATATGTGATCATCAGGAGAAAAGGTTGTAAAAAAGAAAAACAAAAAACCCAGTATCAGTTTTTCTTTGTGTGTGTTTCTAGAATTTGTCCATTCTAGGTTATCTAATTTGTTGGCATGTAATTGTTCATAGTATTATAATCCTTTTTATTTCCTTCTGTAAGGTTAGTAGTAATGATCCCACTTTCATTTTTGATATTAGTTCCTTAAAGTATAAAGTAATTTACTGATTTGAGACCTTCCTTTTTAAATATGGGCATTTACTGCTATAAATTTCCCTCTGAGCACTGCTTTCACTGCATTCTGTAAGTTTCGATACCCTGTGTTTTTGTTTTCATTCATCAGTATTTTCAGTTACTCTTGAGATTTGTTTGATCCATTGGTTGTGGGAGAGTATGTTGTTTAATTTCCACGTTTGTGAAATTTCCAGTTTTCCTTCTATTGTTGATTTCTAGCTTCATTTTATTGCCATCAGAGAAGAGTCTTTGTATGAGTCAGTCATTTTAAGTTTATTGAGGCTTGTTTTGTGACCTTACAGTCTGTCTTGGAGAATGTTCTTTGTGCACTTGGGAAGAATGTATTCTGCTGTTGCTAGGTGGAGTGTTCATATGTGTCTGTTATATCCAGTTGGTTTATAGTGTTAAGTTCTCTATTTTCTTACTGATCTTCTGTCGAGGTATTCTATCCAGTATCGAAAGTTGAATATTGAAGACTTCAGCTATTATTGTAGAACTATCTATTTCCCTTCTCAGTTCTGTCAAAACTAAAGTTTAGTTTGCTTCATATATTTGGGGGCTCTGTTGTCTGGTGTGTATATCTTCTTGTTATATCTTTTTGATGAATTGGCCTTTTTGTCAATATATAATGGTCTTGTTTATCTTTTAACTGTTTTTGACTTACGGTCTATCTTGCGTGATATTAATATAGTCACCTTTGCTGTCTTTTGATTCTTTTTTGCATGAAATATCTTTCACCATTTTTTTCACTTCCAACCTATTTACGTGTACTTTAATCTCTTATAAACAGCAGATAGTTGGATCGTGTTTTTTATTCTGCCAGTCTCTACCTTTTGATTGGGGAGTTTAATCTGTTTATCTTTAAAGTAATTACTGATAAGGAAGAACTGCTATTTCACTGTTTTCTGTATGCCGTATAGCTTTTTTTGTCCTTCATTTCCTCTTTTTCTGGCTTTTTTGTTTGTTTCATTGAGTTGTTCTTGTTGAGTTGTTCTTGTTCTTGTATACTGTTTTGATTCTCTTCTCATTCACTTTTGTATATATTTTTTAGATGTTTTCTTAATTGTTACCTAGGGATTACATTAACATGCTAAATTTGTAATAATTTAATTTGAATTGGTAATGGTTTACATTCAATTTGGGGGTATGGAGAAATTAGCCTCCCCTTTTGGCTCTTTACTGTAACTTTTAAAAGACTCTTATAATTTTTCAAACCTGGATTCTCCCCAATTCCCGCCTCAATTACCGTGATATTTCAGAGATACGTTGGGCACTTTCGTTTAAGATGGGCAGTTTCTATACAAAATGTAACATGTACAATTTAGTATAGAGTAGAATTTTTCCAGGTAGTGTTTACTATTCTGAGTGCTATCCAGAGCTCTATTATGTACAGCCTTCAGATGGAATTTCATCTGTTTGTATGTCAATTATATGTTCCAAGAATTTAGTTCCCCTATGCAAAATAGATAGTATCTACCTCACCTGGAACCTCCCTCAATAACTTAGTTTAACGCTAACACTTCCTTAACCTGTCTTAAACACTGCCTATCCTGATTGATTTTTTCCTCTTCCCACCTTTCCCTACACTCATTCCTTAATACAGTTAATGTCACTGTCTGAATTTGTACATACAAAAATGCAACTATGTTATCATCCTTCTTTAAACAAATAATACTCATTTAATTATATTTGAATCTATTTCAAAAGTATACTTATTTTGTAGACTTTGACTGTAACAATCTTTGTATCACAGATTTAGCCCTGTCTTTGTATTTCAGTTCATCACTGATGGAATTTATTTTTATCTATATACAGTGTGGGAAATTTTGCTCCATGAATTTCACAAAAGCTAGCTACGTTTAATAAAAGCAAAATCCCACCATCTTTTTCCATTTGATATTCATCTACTTTTTTTTTTTCGGGGGAGCTATATATTAGCGTTGAGTTTTATAATCGCTACTAAAGATATCCATCTATTTTTGATCATCTTTCACCTGGTTAGGTATAGTTCTCTCATTAATCACAGTCCATAGCCTAAGATTTCAGTAAAGAAGTAGAAAGTGACACGTGAGGTACAAAGCTTTTGATCTTTCTGCCAGGTGTTTTCCCACCAAATATATATTATAGTCTTCTGAATGTCAGTGGCTGTGGACAAGCTTCAGTGTTTTCCAGTTAAAAAAGGTTATAGTGCTTTCTTTACATGGGATTCACTTGATGTTGTTATCATTTAGTCTAAGTCCTTATATTTTCATTGTTAAACCACCATCCTCTAGTGCATGAAGACTTCAGTTAGGCCAGCTGGGTAGACAGGAAGGAACTTGATAAGGTTGCGATTACTGTTGTTTAAATAAGGTTGGGGACTCAGTAGGAAGGAATAGGTGAGGCACTCATTTGTTTAGTTTCTGGAAGAGCAAACGAAGAATGCATTCATTAAGCCAGATGCGAGTTGGGAGAGGGAGAGAAGGAATCTTCGCATGGGAATGAGATTAGGTTAAAGTTTAGAAAGTCTGTGCCCCTTTTTAATTTAGTGTTTGTTGTCTTTTTAAAATTAAATCCTGTCAGTAAGCTATCTGCAGTATATCTGAATACAAAAAATGGTAAAGATGAGATATTTAAGAAACCTCTGTTTATTATGTTTATACCTCTATGGTTGGCCTATTATGTAGTTCATATTCTATTCTGTATTATTTAACTTTAAAAGCATTTGAGAATTCTTTTTATATTACATATGAAGTAAAACAACTAGCACTAATACATCCTTGTTCATTATACTATGTAATACTCTTTTGATCTAGTTAAATACAAACAATAAAAATTTAATTTAAAAAGAATCTTGGGCATATTGAAATCTCTGAGTCCCAGTTAATTGAATCAGCCATAAGCATGAGATAAAGATGGGAGTGGAATTGTACCCATGATTTCCAAGCCAGGCACTGACTGTTGAACTGAATGTTTTAGAACATTCCAATTTTCAATTACACAGTTTCCCTCAGTCCCTCTACTTATAGCTGAGATGTCCGAATTACTGAGATGAGTAGATGGCAGGATGTCTTAAATGCTGATTGGGAAGACTGCGCACTATCACCCCTCCCCCACAAGCATACGCACATGTATATGTTAGAGAGGAGAGCGGTGGTTGTATCAGATAAAGAAAATAAAAAAATATTTCGATTGGAAAGCCATGTCTTATACTCTAGGAGATTAAATGGAACAATGTAAATTTTATCATTTTTATGGAACAACTAAGACAAATAATGACACTTCTGTTATGGATGGCTCTCATTTATAAATTGTATACTTAATTTCTTTGTCGTTTTCTACCAAGTTCATAGTTTAAGGGAATCCTCAAAACAGTTTAGGATGTTAATTTGCCATTAATCTTATGTTGTTATTTTGATAGAAGTTATATTCACTTGACAAGATAGACCAACAATAGAAACAAGGGTGATAACTTTCATATTTGGTATATTTTTCTGTGAGGTGATTTTTTTCTTGTTTTTCATCTTTCTCAGGCCTAAGATTTAATTAATCATGTTAAGGTCTGCTCAGATGGACAGTAATTTAGCTCAAAAGATTTAGATTATAGGTAAATGCTACACTGTCATGCGTTCAACTTCCTATTGTTAGGATCTGCTTGGCTTAATCCCCTCTACCCCCAATGATGCTTACTGGGAAAGCTCTTTGAAATTTAAATGCTTAATCACCTCTCAAATTTTAAGGATGATTAAAGTTATTTTTTTCTTAAGTTTGTGTAACAGCAATAAAAATATTACCTCTTGAAAATTTAGCTCCCTGTGTACGTTGGTGTTGCTGCCTTAAGCTGATTTATAGCAATACCTAATGTAGAATGTGTTGCTTGGGCTCATCATAAGGCTTTCTTCTCTTTTTTTTCCAGACAAGTGAAAATTACATCCTGTCTAGTGATACCAGGTCACAGCTCAAATTTCTTGAAAAGCTGGATCAATTGGAGAAGCAAAGAAAGGATTTAGAAGAAAGAGAAATGTTGCTTAAGGCAGCCAAGGTAAGGTCCTACCTGATTTATGAGTGAGCATGACCTTGCAAGGAGGTCAGAATTGGCTTTATCATTGGTTGACTGTCTTTGGATTTCTCTGAAGGATTCCTTAAAATTACTAATAAAATCTCTCACTGGGATGGTATGGTACAGTGGCTTTCAGTTAATTTAGTTTAATGAGACATAATCTTTTGTCTCCTCATTCTCAATATCTGTGTGCCTAGTAGCATCATACTTACCAATTCCAAGTAAAAATCCTTTGTAAAATTTTCACAGTGTTTTTAGGGATATGATTTGATAAGTGCCAAGTCGTAGTTGAGAGAGGAAAATTTGGAGAGTGGACAGGCAGTGTATGGGTAAATATAAGAGTAATTAGGATTATATGGAACAAAATATAGGATGCCAGAAATGAGTTAGAGAGTAAAAGAGAGAACAGGTGAGGATATTATTTATTTATTTCCTTTCTCCCTTATTTAAACATTTTCCTGGACTCTTAGTGGCTGATGGAGTGAAAGCTAAGTCTATTACAGTTTGTATTTTTGTTGCTCCACATTTCTTTGTAGGCCTAGGGACTTTGCACATAGTCATAAAGGTTGGGCACTAGTCTTATTTTGTGTTCTAAACACCTTAGTTTTATTTCTAGTGTTTTTGGCAGCCTCCCCTTTTAGAGTATTTGTTCCTAATCATAAACCAATCACTTTTTAGAAACTAACTTTGTTTTGAAATTGTATCCTAGCTAACAGAAAAATAGCCAGAACTATACAAAGAACTCTCATCTTCTTTTCCTAGATTCCTCATTTTTAACATTTTACTGCATTTGCTTCTACTCCACCCTTTCTACACACACATTCACACATACACACACACACACACACAATCATTCATTCTCCTGTCTTTCAATTCAGAGATATTTTTGTATATTCATAAGGTTGTACAACTATCTCTAATTAGTTTTTTTCTGAACCTTTTGAAAGCAATCTTCAAATCATGTTCCATTACTCCTAAACATTCTAGTTTGTATTTACGAAAGCAAGGACATTCTGTGGTATAACCCTGCAAGTCAAGACGTGAACAATGTAACACTACCATCTAATCCACAGACCCCATTCAAATTTCATCAGTTGTCTCAGCTCTGTCTCTTTTTCCTTCATGGTCCATTTTCCCATTCAGGATATATGTTACATATAGTTGCCATCTCTTTTCAGATTCCTTCTGCATACTTTCTCAGTCTTTCTTTTTCTTTCATGTCTTTGACAGGTTTCAAGATCTGTAGGGTGACTCTCAATCTTGATTCAACTCATATTTCCTCATGACTTGACTTAGATCATGCATTCTTGGCAGGAACAGATAGAAATGATGCTACATTGTTCTCAGCTGATCATATCAAAAGGTTGTGTGGGTACCTACCAATTCTCTCCATTTTAAGTTTGCATTTTCCCCTTTGTAATCAATGAATTTTTCACAGGAAGGCATTCCAAGATAAACCTATATATCTCATTCTTCTTCACACCTCTATATATCAACTTGAGTTTCCATAGATGATATCTGCCTGAATCAGCCACCTCTATGATAGTTGTCAAATAGTGGTTCTTTATTGTCATCATCTCTCTACATTTATTAGCCCTCTACTATGAGGGAGAGCTTTCCTTTTTCTCTTATTCATTCATTCATGCATGCATTCATTTATATCAGTACGGGCTTATGGATTTTTATTTGATCCAACAGATTGTAATCCATTACTATTGTTATTTATTTTGATACTCAAATTGTTCCTGATTGGGAGAACCTTTCAGCAGGTACTTCTGTCCATTAGTCATATCTCTATCATTCAGTGAGCATGTCTTTACTTCTGGCACAAGATATTCCAGGCCCAGCTTTTACTCTTCCTTCCCAGGCCTGGAAGCAGCCATTTCTGCAAGAAACCCTGTATCTTTTTAATTGAGGATGATATCCACAAACCAAGATTAGAGCATACAGTGTGTTCATTGCTAACGGGGCCGTCTCAATGGACAAATCTAGGAAATATATGTATGGTATGTATATGTGTATACATGTGTGTGTATCTACAGACATACATCTGTATTTCTTTGTGTGTATATATTATCAAACCATGAGTTTATATGGATACCTCCAACTGCAGTCAATATCTTAGGTTCTTTCTAGCCTTAACCTTTCCATGTTTATAAATACTTGTTCTATAGTCAGAAACTTGGCTCTCACTATCCTTGATATATTTACTTATGTTCTCAATCTACTTATTTGATCATTGTCACTAACCTCCCAAACAGCCATGCTGGTTGACTCCTCTGTCTGCTATTACTATTACCTCTGCCCTCATTTCATTGTCCATGTAATTGGTTGCCTTGCCCAATGGCCCTTGCCTTGGTGAGTCTCCCCAAACCCTCATCACCCTGCATTCCTAGCTACTGTTTCATACCTTCATGTGCCTCAATCTCCTGCAAGACTGTGGGGCACTACAGCCTTGTCACTGTGCAGCTTCCTAGGGTCCCACAGTCTGTCTTCATGCTGACACCTCCTGCAATGGAAAGGGCAGCTGGGAGAGGAAGATACGCTTTCTTGAGCCCTCAAGTGTTGTAAGAAAGTATAACGAAGTGGTGTATTGGTATTTTATTTCCAGTTATTGTGCTGTAAACAAGGTGACAAACTATTAAATATTTGTTTAGTTATTACTGGATATATTATACTTGCTCTGACTCCCACTTGGTTCTTCTTCCTCTACCAGACTTCTAAAAAATGGAATGTCCCAGGATTTACTCCTAGGCCTTCTTTATCTGCGTTCCCTCATAAATTTGTATTTCCCACTCAGTCTACATTTTGGTATTCTGGACTTATACAGCTAACTGCCTACTTGAAATTTCCATTCAGTTGGCCAACAGACACCTCAAATTTAATGTGTCCAAAAGAACTCCTGATTTTCCTCCCCACTCAAAATACCTTGACTAGGGGCCGGCCCGGTGGCTCAGGCGGTTAGAGTTCCATGCTCATAACTCCGAAGGCTGCTGGTTCAATTCCCACATGGGCCAGTGGGCTCTCAACCACAAGGTTGCCAGTTCAATTCCTCGAGTCCCGCAAGGGATGGTGGGCAGTGCCCCCTGCAACTAAGATTGAACATAGCACCTTGGGCTGAGCTGCCTCCCAGATGGCTCAGTTGGTTGGAGCGCATCCTCTCAACCACAAGGTTGACAGTTCGATTCCTCGACTCCTGCAAGGGATGGTGGGCTGTGCCCCTTGAAACTAAAATTGAACATGGCACTTTGAGCTGAGCTGCCGCTGAGCTCCCGGATGGCTCAGTTGGTTGGAGCGCATCCTCTCAACCACAAGGTTGCCAGTTCGACTCCCACAAGGGATGGTGGGCTGTGCCCCCTGCAACTAGCAACAGCAACTGGACCTAGAGCTGAGCTGCGCCCTCCACAACTAAGACTGAAAGGACAACTTGAAGCTGAACAGCAGCCTCCACAACTAAGATTGAAAGGACAACAACTTGACTTGGAAAAAAGTCCTGGAAGTACACACTGTTCCCCAATGAAGTCCTGTTCCCCTTCCCCAATAAAATCTTAAAAAAAAAAAAAATACCTTGACTTGAACCGGGTGAATAACACCGTTATTCACCTGGTTTAAGCAAAAAAAAAACCTAGGAGTCCTCTTTAACGTCTTTTTCTCTCCTCAGTCAAGTTTCTTTATAGTTTTTCCAAAATGTATCCATCTTCTCTTCATCACTATTGTCACTGCTCTAGTCTAAGTTGTCTTTCACGTGGACTTTTATATAATGTCTTCTAACTGATCCCCTTTTTCTTCTACAACCATTTTTCATCCTATCTTCAGAATAATGTTTTCATAAAAGCCGTGTACATCTCTGTTGCTTAAAAGCCTTCAGTAGCTTCCCTTTGCATTAAAATAAAACCCAAACTTATTATTAAGTTTTTTAAGGCCTTACGTGACCTGGCACCCCCTCACTCTCTGAGCTCGCCTCATATCACTCCCTTCTTCACTCACTCTGCTCCAGTCCCACTGACTTTTCTTTGTGCCAAGCTTGTGCCTCCCACCCCCTTCAGATATTAGACAACTAATTAGGCATCTAAAACTGAACATTGAGTTTCCTTTCCCCAAATCTGCTCTGGTCTTCATCCACTCAGAAAGTTGGAATTATCCTCCCAGCTGCTTAGGACAGAATTCCAGGAGTCATCCTTGATTTCTCCTCTTTACTTCATACCCTACATTCAGTCCATCAGCTAACCTGCTTGGCTCTCCCTCTAACATATTTTGAATCTAACCAGTTATCTTATGGCCAATGACACTAGTTCAAGATGCCCTCTTCTTTTTCCCAGTCTTGTATTCACACAGTTGTTTTTGAACAGTGTCCTAATTGCTCTGTGTGCCTGTGCCTCCTGTCTCGGATCCCTACATGTACCCTCCACATAGCAGCCAGACTGGTCTTTCGAAAGTGTCATGTCAGTGGCATCTCACTCCTGTGCTCCAGACCCTCGGGTGCCTTGTTCTTACAACTAGACTTGAACCCCCACTCCTTATCACGGCCTACAAGGCAAGACCTGTGTTGAACCTTGTCTCCTTCAACTCTTCTCTATGCTCTAACCACACAGGCCTTTTCTCTTTCAAGTATGCCAAGCTTGTTTCCATTTTAAGTTTTGGCAGTTACTGTGCCTTCTGCTTGGAGTGCTCTTCCCCCAGATCTTTGCATGGCTGCCTCCTTCTTGACATTCAGATCTCTACTGAAATGTCACTGCTCACAGATGTCTTTCCTCCCGTCCTAGCTGAAGAAATGCCTCCCACTCCTTTCTTCCTATCACATTGTCCTATTTTATTTTCTTTATATCTCTTATCACTTTCAGTAATTTTTTTTATTTTTCCCCATCATAAATGTTTTACATATTATGTGTTTAATTTTTATAAAGTTATTTTAGTTTTCTT
This sequence comes from Rhinolophus sinicus, assembly GCF_036562045.2. Classification (NCBI taxonomy): domain Eukaryota; kingdom Metazoa; phylum Chordata; class Mammalia; order Chiroptera; family Rhinolophidae; genus Rhinolophus; species Rhinolophus sinicus. Next base: position 37,909,907 of record NC_133758.1, on the reverse strand, counting down.
AAAATGTAAGTTACTTGAAAACAGGGATTTTGTCTTGTTATTTCATTTGTCTGTGTCCAAGGCCTAGAACAGTGGTACACAGAGTAGAATTTTTGCTTGATAATCAATGAATATTGGTTGAGTGACAAAGACTGGATACCCAATGTGTCCATTTTATAGTGAGCAAAAAATTATATATTAATACATACACATATGCACATATTTTTATATAAATGCATATATACAGTAGATTTTATGTATTTACGAGTATATAAAATACTCATTCTTTCCTAATATAGGTGGAATAAAAAATTACTAGTTTTGGGTATGATCTTAGGTAAGTATTTAGCTAAGGTGTTTAAAATTAGAAGGCACTCTTAAATATAAACAGTTTGTTTCTTGTATTTTTTTTTAACAAAAGTACTGATAAACCAGTAAAGCTATCAGGTAAACTTAGTGAAATAGGAAAATACTTTTAACTTTTATTTTGTTAGCTATCTTTAATTAGCTGGTATTGTACTGCATAGAACAAATATTTAGCTTTATAAGGTGTTAGCTTTGTTAGAATGAGAAGGATACACCTATCCCAAGCATGTTTTTCAGTGGACAAATGTTCATGGTGTCAGAAATAAAGTTCCTTACCCTTTGTTCCATCATATCATTACATATAGAAGGTAGCTCTCTTCTTAATAGCAATCCTGTAAGATTGTTCATTTTCAGAACGTTCAACTGAATCAGCATGGAAAGCGACATTCAGTAAACATTTATTGAACGTTTACTTGTGCATAGCATTCTGTTAAGTGCTGTAGAGGACCCAAACATGGGAAGACTCTCTAATGGAAACATTACAATGTATTTGCTACTTAAGTTTTTAAAATTATACTTTCGAAGGGAGAGAGATTTAGTTCAAAGCTAGTCAGGTTCTTGATTTTAATAGTCTTTGAAATACCATATGCTTTTCCAAAATCGTTTCACCGGAAGATTAGCCAGTGTTGATTGTTTTTATTCATTTAAGCCAACAATTATCCTTCTTTTCTTTTTCTTCATCTGTACCAGTCATTTTTCAGTGTTTAGTGTCCAAACAAGAACAACGTCATGCCTCAACTGGGCCTGACTGACATTGTTAGCATCATTTTCAGTGTGAGCTTCCTCTGGGCTAGAACTGCAGCAGTCGCCCAGATGATGATGGGGTAGGGGTGGGAGGGGGGGTCGGGGAGGGAGTGCACCGGACTGGATTGAGGCGTTTTCCCCTGGAGCTAAGGTTTTCGATCACAAGAGAAAATTGTCATTTATTAAATATTTAACGCAACTGTGATGTTTAGATGCTAGTGATTTCTATTAAAATTTTCATTTCCTTTGATAGAGTCGTTCCAATAAAGAAGATCCAGAACAGCTGAGATTAAAGCAGAAAGCCAAAGAGGTAGGACTTTCCAGATACCATGTTTGTCTTTGTGTTTGAGGGAAGGCTGGCAGCTCTCTCCTGGCAATTAGGTCAGGGTTTATTTTGCTGTTGCATACCATTTGCAGAAGCCTTGGGGAAGGACAGGAACTGCTGAAGGCAAGGGCAGTACTTCAAATGAGGTCAATGAGTGATGTGCTCTCTTTTTAAAATTTATTTTCAAGGCTTAGGCCTGTCTAGAAATGGCTCTTTGTGAACTACAGCAGTGCACTTGGAGGAATATAATGTGGGATTAAAAAAAAAGAAAAAAAAGAAACTTCTGAGATTTAGCATCTGGGACTGTACAATAGGCTACATTTTTCCAGGGTAATTGTTCGTTTTGTAAATCTGATACTGCTTATAATTCTTTGGCTGGGAGGCGGTACTGGGATTTAGTTTCAAATGGAAAATGCCTCTGGCTTTTAATTTTCTGGGCCCAGCAGTTTTCTGTTCTGGAATGGAGCCCTTGTTTCACACAGTTCATGTTTAGCTGCAGGGGTTTTAGTTTATAGCTTAGACTGGTTAAGCTTTTACTCCCAGAGGCCTCTGCATAGCAACTGTAGAAATCAACAAATAAGTTCATTTATGTCTGCAGCCTCCTCTCACTAGCTGACTTTTTACATTTCCCAATATCCATTTCCTGACTTTTCTAGCCCCAGAGAAAAAAGCTCCACTAATTGGAGCTTATTTTAATTGAGCCTTAATATTGGATCTCACTGGAGTTGCCCCCAGAGCTGCTGAGAACAGAAGGAAATGAAAGTACCTAAGGTTGAAGATGTGGTGTGTGTGTGGGTGTGTGTGTGTGAAATTTTTCACTTGACCTACAGATTCTTTTCCCTGCTGAATAAATCATCAAGCCTGTTCACATTTCTGATTAAGGATCTGACAGCAGACAATAATAAAGACAATTGAGGTGTGAGACGTGTGATATGGAGCTGAAGAAATTGGTTTCTATAGTTACTTGACTGATTTCATGCAATTTTTAAGGATCTTTGTGCTAAATAAGAGTGACTTCCTGAGCAACCTTTTTTCTTAACTGTGCCTCTTGAACTATGAAATTTGTTGTTGCTTAACATTGCTGCACTCAGCTCCTAGGTGCCAGCAGCAGCTGGTTATTTATGAATGTTTTAAAGGCCCTTATTGTTTGGATTAATGTAGGAGCTGAGGCAAAACAAATGGAAATCTAGTAAGATTCTTACAGTCAGCATGGTGGTTTTTGTTGTTGTTTTTGTTTTTCTTTCACTAAAATGAAGGAAAATATGTGAACTCTGGATGGGGGGTTTCTGGATTGGGATGAGGAGAACTGGAAAGGGAAAACATTAAAAAGAAATGAAACCAGAAACATTTTATTTCAACAGCAAAAATTTCTCATACTCATTTCTTTCCAGTGGAAAATTTATCTAAAAAATATCTACAAAATTAATATGAGAACTGGACCTATAGTCCTTTATAAGCAAGCCTGGCTTGAGGATAGATTATTTGGGGGTGGGCAACCTGTTATTGCCCTGAGTCATGGATAGCCCTCTTTGATTTAATTAAGGACTGAGAAGATGCTTATGCACTGTCTTCTAATTGAATCCCCTTTTTGGAAAATATAGATCACAAAGTTCACCCTTTTATCCTTAGAGATCTTATTCTGTCTGTTTCCCCTTCATAAATCTTCCTAAACAACTGGATCCTAATTTTTTTCTTCAGGTTTGTATCGGATGGGTTTGTTTGGTTTTTCTCTTAATACTGCGTTTATTCCCTGAGGAATGAACAGTGGACAGCATTTTTTTTAAAAAATTTGTAAGAGGAAATGTGAAAAAACAACACCTCTCTTAATAAGCACAGGTGGTACCAAACCTGTTTTTTCTCTCCATTGCACCTCCATTTAGTTATTTTTCAAAGCACAATTAAATGGACTCTATAATTTCTTTCCAAAATATTTTGAAAGTTTTCTAGTTGCTTCCTATCTTGAATCCTCTTGATTAAAAAACAAATCAAATACATTGGCACCATTCCAACAACAGAGGCAGGCTGTATTAGTTGTAAATGTTTGATAGAAGGAAAATATTGCCATTTTGTGTCATCCCCCTGCCCCTGGAGCTCTTAATAACTTTAATGTTCTAAGGGGCTGTAATTTAGAATCAAACACGCAGGCATACCATATTTTGTCTAGTTGAAAAAATCATTGCCCCCTATCTTACTATAGAGTTGAATTCTCTTGTATGGTAATTTATAACATTATCATTTGGGATATGCTAATTGTTATCAAGCTGATATAAAGTATAAAGCTTTAATTTGTGATTTTGTATAAAGATTTGGTTTGAGAGAGTGGTATTTGGCTATTTGGGAAGTTTTCTTTGTACAATTGTAAAAATTCGCACAGATTCCTTACAGTTGCTTGATTTAGAACTGCTTTGCATTCCTTTTCCTATCTACCTACCATGCAGGTCATAGGAAATAGATTAATGACAGTATTTTATGAATGTAGAACTCTGAAGAACTGTTTAGAAAAGTTTTAGCCTTTATTGATGCTGGGAATGTTTCAGCGATGATATTTGTCATATAAATGTTAAATCATTATTTGAATCCTTTTTATACATAATTTTATAACCCATGTTTGCTTTTACCTGTTAAGGACTAGAGTTTTGATCTTGATCATTTCTCCTGTGGGTTTTCTTCTCTGTAACCCACTTTTAGAGGATATTCGGTTCTTTTGTTCTGTGTGTAACTTAAATTGGGCCGGTTTATATAAACGTGTCTAATAATTTTTTTCCCTCTTTCCTATTGACTTCTTCCAATTTTGTCATTCTCATTTGGCACTTAAAAAAAATAGGCTGCCTTTGGGTTTACCTCCAGCCTAGTTTCAATCCATTGCAGTAGCTCCTGCTCCATGCTGTTCTTATTGACCTGACAGGTTATCTATCTATTTGAAAACCTTATTGTTGTCTGGCTAAAATGTCTGTGGATATCTCTGTAACTCACACATTTTAGTTTCAACTTGGGGGCTTTTCCCCTTTTACTGTTTTTGCCTGAAATAATGTGTTCTCTCTGTTGTAACTTTATATTTTAAATGCTGATACTTTTAAATTTTGATTTTTAAAAAGTTTTCCTAGATACCTTTCCTAAAATGAAAGTACTGACATTCTTCCATTTCACCCACTACTTGTGAAAGGTTTTAAATAGATTACTAATTGCCAAATTCTAATTTCAAACAAGCAGGCGTATCTTTGTTAAATGCAGCTGCAGACTTGTCTGAAATGTGTGCTCTGTGTCCTAGATTACCATCTAGCCCTCAGTGTTTTCCTTGCTTACCACATCATCCAGAATTCTGCAGAGCAAGCCATCTGACCTTGGAGTTCAAAGATCTTGATTCCTTACACATTTGTTATATATATTGTGACCCTTATTACCTTTTGAATATCTTCTTTCTCCTTTGGGAAATGTGAGTTGAGTGTGCCTGTGAGACAAAGAATTCATTTACTTTTAAACTGTTCCTAGCATTCCCACTTTCATTTGTTATCAGACAATAGAAGGAAAGAAAAAAAAGGAATGCAAGACATGTACCTGCTGGCACATTAGCTTCACACTGCAAGAGAATAAGTATTAAATGATTAAAATGCATAACAGATTGGAAAACTTGTACCCTGAAATATTTAGGATTTTTGTTTATAGAAAATATAGGATATGAAAACTCTTAAGTAGTACAATTCTCCATAAAGCGTTATCGTACAAGAAAAAAGATACTGCATAATAAGGGTCATTACTGATTAGAAAAATATATGATTTGGATATGAAAAAGTCAAGGGATATTTTTGGAATGAAATTTAAAAACATATGGAGTCAGCGAAACATGACATTTAATGCTATTAAATTAGAGCAATTTATATTTAAACTTTATGCTAGTTCTGTGTGAGCTAAAACTCATGAAACACTGGAGAGGGAAAAATGAAATTTCTTATTAAAAGTACTTTCTAGCAATCAGATTAGTACAGTATGAAGAAGACATTCTTAAAACGACTAGTTATAAAGAAGTTGGATACATAGCAGAGAAACACAGATGCCAATGTTTCAAAGCATTGATTGTCTAGGATAGTGGTTCTTAAACTGGCATGCATGAAACTAATCTGGAGCACTTGGTAAAAATCCAGATTGCTAAACCCGACCCCCAGATTTTATGATATAGTAAGTCTGGGTGAGGCCTGAGAATTTGAATTTCCAGCAAATTTCCCAGTGATTCTGCTATTGATGCTTCTGCTCTGGAGATCACACTTAGAACCAACCATTGGTCTTAGGAGGAGAAAGAAGGAGGGGTTTTGAAATCTGTCACTTTTAATTTTCCGTTGACTAAATGGACATAGAAGGTTAAACAAAGTACTGTGATTAGGGAATCTAAGAATTGGCATCTTGAACTGGCATAGTTCAGTTACCATCCAATTACCATTTCAATAGGTTCTCTCTTGGAACCAGGAAAGCTACACTAAGGTTTTTTGGGGTTTTTTTTTCTTTCTTTAATGGATATGTTTATAAGAGACTATTGATTATATCTTGATTGGTGTACCTTACATTGAAAAAATAATATTTTATTTAGAGCTTCATCAGAATGTTACATGCATCCTTAATTTTAATAGTATAGGATCTGTGTGTCTGAGAGACATGTTACCTATTTGGTAGAAGAGGTGTATATTATTTTTTTTTTAAAAAAAGCATTGAACTAGGAGTTAGGAGTCTTAGATTCTAGATTCAGTCTGCCATTATCTAGATATCACTTTGGGGAAGTTAGCTTTACCTTTTTGAACTTACCTCAAGTACTTTGCATTTTAAAAAGAATGTAATAATTCATGCTCTGCTTATGTTACACAGCTGTCATAATTTAAGGAAAGGTGAGGTACAAGAGGAAAAACCAATAGCTTCAAAACATTAGCTATAAGATAGATGCCATTTAAAATAGATGCCACCACACTCTTAAATGTAAGCTTGAGATTGACCATGGATATGTTAGGTATTTTTCCTTCCAGAGGACTGGAAAGGAGAGATGAGAAAAAAGAATGTAAGGGTGAGAACTGGGGGAAAAATCTTCTGTAATCTAATATGAATACAGCAGAATATATTTGTTTTGAACACTATATAAATCAAGTATTATGTTTAAGGGCAAGGGAGGACATGTCTAATTGAGATTATGTGGAATATGCTATTTTCCCGAAAGATAGGGATGGATTAGAAACGCTGACTAGCAAGGCCTCAGAGTGTATATTTCAAATCCAAGAATCTCAGGTGTTCTGGACAGTCTCCTGATATCATATGAACTAGCCTTACTGGTTGGGAGAAAAATATAATCAGACCCAGTACGGTTTGAATTGGTGGAATGCCTATGTAGTAATTCTTTGATGGGTTGAAAAATATAACTGTTCCTGTTGCGGTATCCTTGAATTTTGAGTGTGGTGATTTTTTTTTTTTTAATACATACCTTGCTTTTTTGGTTTTTTTGGTTGAAGATTCATCTGTTAACAGGGTTTGGTCTGATATTGTTTATGTGTTCTATAGTATAATATTTTGGGATTTAACCTTGCTTTCCCCATAAGTTATAGTAATTCAGAAGTAACTATAAGTATGGTTGAGATTTTAGTTTGGTCAGTTAATTTTTCCAAAACATGCCTAAAATTCTCTTTAAGTTTTTATTATTTAAAAAATTTCTATTGTTTGATGGTAGGTTTTCACTGTTATTTCTATGTATACTTAACCTTAATTGTGAAATCTAAGGATATCATTCTTAATTTTTTGTATGCTGAATTCAAACCTCTTTATTTCTTTAGATTTTTTTCAAACATTCCTATTTGGTAGCATTAGCTGTTTTACATTGCTGCTAATGTATTTTTTATTGAACAGCATACATAATCCTTGGGAGAGACATTAATTTACCACTCTTTTCCTTTGCTTTATACCTTATTATCTCTTTCTAAAAGTTTGTAGCAAAATCCGACTGAAATTGATACCACATCATATTTTTGGATCATTTATTATGAAGGACAGCTCTTTGTTGTCTTTTGTACTTTCAGTGGCTGCATTTTTTTTTTTTTTTTAATATCTTGCCTTCCTTAAGCATGAAAAAGAAACACATTTTTGGGTTTCCCATACTGTCAGTGTCATAACTGTCTAGATAATATAGTCCTTCCTGTAACATATGTCTTTGTATTTGTTGAGAGTTGGCTCTATGACTTGGTTTATTCACTCTTCATTTAGCTCTTCTGATTCTACCTAAGCTTTTGCTTTCTGTTTTCATTAATTGTTATTTCTTCAATATGTTTTGTTCTTAAAAACTGTGTGTTTAACATCAAGAAGTACCTCTGTTGAACTTTACCTCTGAGAGTTTGTGTGATCTTTAAGGTAATCTATTAATGTGTTTTGGGTCTTGATTAAAGTCAGTACTACTATAGTTGTACTTTAAAATGAACAGAGACAATTACTAAACACCAGGGATGAAATAATCTTCAACTACTATTGCTCTGTTGAGCCCTAGGGCACTGACTTGAATTTTATGGGACCTCTACTTGATATCAGAGGAACTGTAATAAAGGAAATGAAGGCTTCTGCTTTTTATACTAGCCATAAAGGAAGGAGTGAGGGTTCTCTCAAAAAAATATGCCAAGTCTGTTAGGTCTCTTTGCTGCTATAGGTGAGCTGGCAGGATTGAATTTTATTAAACAAAGTCTAGTTGGAATATAATATAACAGAAGCCTGTTGTCAGAATTCTGGTTAAACTAGCATTTAAAAGTTCCAGTGAAAATGGAGTAAAATCACTCCACATTGTCTCTACCACTGAATACATCTGTAAAACCTGAACAGAGTACATGAGCAGCTATTTGAGGGCTCTGAAAAGTAAATAGTAGGCAAATTGTGGAAGAAGATGAGAATTCAAAATATCACCAACGTGGAGGGTTACCATCTCTCCACTTCCCACTCCCTGCCCCTCTCCCCCATTCTTTTTGCCACTTGATCCTAGACATGGTCATAATGACTGAAGTGTGCAGCAAAGTGTAATAACTAAAGCTCCAGCTTACTGGCTGGAGTACTGTAAAGAGGAGCCCCAGGGAACCAGAAATTACAGGGAAGATTGCAGAAAGGGAATAGCTCAGGAAAGCAACCCCATATCATTGTTTTAAACTCCTAGGCGTACTCTTGAGCTATACATTTGTCGTATGTAAATCTGATTCTAATCAGCATACAAAGACTTTTAAGTACTGAACTAACAAACCATTGCCAGGTCCTAAACTGACTACTGAGTGGCACATATTTCGGACAGATCCAAACAGCATTGCAAAGGTTTTGAAAACTGAACTGATGTTGGAGTCACAGACCACAGAAGTCATCTTTGAACTTGCGGCCTAAACCTAACTGACCTGTTTTGTATGCTAAAACAAAAATATGAACATTCTCCAAGGGATTTAAAGAAGACCCAGAGTCTTGCAACATAATATTCAAAATATTCAGGATATGATCTGAAATTACTTGGCATGAAAAACCAGGAACACGTCAACTCTCATGGGAAGAAACAATCGACAGATGCTAACCCCAGGATGGTACAGATGTTAGAGTTATCTGACAAACACTTTAAAGTAGCTACGGTAAAAATGCTTCAAGAAGCAAGTGCAAACACTCTTGAAATGATTGGAAAAATAGAAAGTTCCAGCAAAAAAGTAGATGATATAAAGAATAAAGTTCTAGGGCTGGCCCGGTGGCTCAGGCTGTTAGAGCTCCATGCTCCTAACTCCGAAGGCTGCCGGTTCGATTCCCACATGGGCCAGTGGGCTCTTAACCACAAGGTTGCCAGTTCAATTCCTCCAGTCCCGCAAGGGATGGATGGTGGGCAGCGCCCCCTGCAACTAAAATTGAACATGGCACCTTTAGCTGAGCTGCCGCTGAGCTCTCGAATGGCTCAGTTGGTTGGAATGCGTCCTCTCAACCACAAGGTTGCCGGTTCGACTCCAGCAAGGGCTGGTGTGCTGTGCCCCCTGCAACTAGAAAATGGGAACTGGACCTGGAGCTGAGCTGCGCCCTCCACAACTAAGACTGAAAGGACAACTTGAAGCTGAATGGCTGTGGGGACAGAGCCCCAGAAAGTAGTTTACAGGCTCTCGGCCTCACGTGGAAAGGTGCTGGCTCGGGTAGTGGATGGCCGTCAGCTGTGGCTGATTGGCCGTCGGCTGTGGCTGGTTAGCCGATTGGCCGCTAATATAACTGCTGCGGCTATGGAGGAGAGCTGAGGATTGCCAAGGAGAGCCGAGGATTGCTGAGGAGCCAAGGAGAGCCGAAGAGAGCGGAAGAGAGTAGAGGAACAGAGTCGAGGAGAGTGGAAGAGAGTCGTCGGTTGGTTGGCAGAAAGGCTGATGGCAGGTCGCGTGTCCGGTGGGCCCAGCCTCCAGTGAGACCATAGTGGTATGACTCCCCCATCTATGGCTCCATAGGTGTTCCTTTTTGGCCTCACCATATCCTGCGTTCTTATGTGGGGAGCAGGACCAGAGACCCCGCAGGCCGCCCCGCACGACAAATGGCGCAGTGAGCAGGGTCTCCCGAACGACAACAGCACCCTCCACAACTAAGATTGAAAGGACAACAACTTGACTTGGAAAAAAGGCCTGGAAGTACACACTGTTCCCCAATGAAGTCCAGTTCCCCTTCCCCCAATAAAATCTTTAAAAAAATAAATAATGCATTCTTTAAAAAATAAAAAAAAAGAATAAAGTTCTGAAATGGAAATTCTGTAGCTGAAAATGACAACAGAAATAAAACACTCACTGGATGGGCTGGATATCAGGTAAGAGATCACAGAGGAAAGAGGGAACTTGAAGATGGATAAATAGAACTTACCTAATCTGAAAAACAGAGAGGAAAATAGATTTAACAAAAGAAAAACATAGCGATCCAAAATGGCAGAGGGGATCAGTGCTGTGCTTGCCTCCTGCCATGACCACATTAAAATTAACAACTAAATTACAAAACAATCAACCTGCAGAACCATTTGAAGTCTGGCTGATCATAAGTTTTATAACTAAGAATATAAAAAAGAAGCCACATCAAGACTTATAGAATGGGCAATGACATGGAACGGGCTGGCCCCATACCTGCATGTGGCAGCTGAGAATAGGGAAGGATATCTCCACCACAGAGGTCCCCTCCAAAGCAGCGGGGGACCCTAACCTCACACTGGCCTCCCTAGCCTGGAGTACCACTGCCGGGAAGAAGAACCCCTACAACATCTGACTGGGACAGAAGTCTGCAGGAAACCCAGCCATCCTCTTCAAGGGTCCGTACACAGACTTGCTCACAGGCACTCACCCTGGGCTCTGATGGAGGAACAATGATTCGGGAGACATCAGTGACATACAGGGAGAGACTGAGTTGCATGACCTCAGGGCGAGGACTGGAAGAACAGTCACCATTTTCCCTGTGTAGAATCCTGCTCCCGTGCAGTGGGCAGGCAGGCGCCATCTTTCCTGTGTTGGCCCTCTCCCACATGGCCAAATCTGAGTCTTCACTGCCTAGTGGATTCCACTCACTCCACCCTGGTGACTTCATGGGACCATGACCCAGCCAACTCAATGCAATGCTGGAAGCACTTTCTTCTCAAGCATCCAGCCCCACCTGCATTATACTCTTTCTTGGACAACTCTCAAGGGTCCATGGGCCTCAGGTGGACAGCGGCTGGCCTTGATGTGCTCTGAGACTCAGCTCTGGCACAAACTAGAATCTACATTAACCTGGATAACACCACTTGCCCCACCCTGGGTTACCCCTGAGACCCTACCTCACCCAATTCCCATCCCTGTTGAAGCTCTATCAGCAGCTGAGCTTTGTGGGAGCTGGCAGGCAGTAGCAGGCCTCGGGGTTTCCTGGGCATTTTGTGAGGCTGCCCCAGGCCCAGTAGTGGTAGCAGCCATCCTCAGTTTACAGCATGGCCTCTCCCACATACCTCCAGGTGCAGCACAGGCAGCAAACAACTGCGCATCTCTCTGTAGCTCCTGCCAGGTAGTCCCCGGCTGGTCACAGGCAGTGGCTGACCTGGACCTGCATCAGAGCCCCTCCCAAAGAGCTCCAAAACCAACATACCTGGAGGTCAGCTTCAGACCACAGCAGAGCACTACTCAATTAGCCCCACAAGCAGCATATCTAAAGGACAGTCTCAGCAGGTATTGGAGACCACAGGGGCAAATCCCATTCCACAGGGTAAGCCCATCACACAACAGCTGTGGACATGGCCAAACGCTACAACCAGTCAGTCTGATGTTCAATCCCACCCACTGATGTGCCAATAGCAATCAAGTCTCAACTGTAACAAGACAGCATATACAACCCACATAACGAACACTCCTGGAACTCCCAGCACAAGTAACCTGAGAGCCTGTGCCAGTGGGACCTATATAAGGCCACCCAGCCAAGACTGGGTGACGTAGCAGGTCTACTTACTACACAGAAACAAACATGGAGACAGCAGAAATGAGAAAAGAAATATGTCCCAATTGAAGGACAGGACAAAATTCGAGAAAAATAACTAAATGAAATGGAGGCAAGCAACCTATCAGAGGCAGAGTTTAAAACAATGGTTATAAGGATGCTCAAGGAACTTAGTGAGAACTTACAAAGAGATAGCAAGCAAAAAAACTCAAAAACCCACAGAAACCAGAAAAAAGAACCAGTCAGAAGTGAAGAATACAATAACTGAAAGGAAGAATGCACTAGTAGAATCACCAGCAGACTAGATGAAGCAGAGTATCAAATCAGCGATTTGGAAGACAAGGTAGCAGAAAACACCCAATTGGAACAGCAACAGGAAAAAAGGATTCAAAAAAAGGATAATTTTAAGAGACCTCTGGGACAACATCAAGTGTAACAATATTGCATCATAGGAGTACCAGAAGGAGAAGAGAGAAAGCAAGGGATTGAGAACCTATTTGAAGAAATAATGACTGAAAACTTTCCTAACCTGGCAAAGGAAATAGACATACAAGCCGAGGAAGCACAGAGAATCCCAAACAAGATGAATTGAAAGAGGCCTACACCAGGACACATTATAATTAGAATAGCAAAGGTTAAAGACAAAGAGAATCCTAAATGCAGCAAAAGAAAAGCAGCTAGTAACTTATAAGGGAACTCCCATAAGATTGTCAGCTGATTTCTCAACAGAAACTTGACAGGCAAGAAGGGATTAGCACAAAATATTCAAAATGGGGGAAAGCAAGGATCTACAACCAAGATTACCCAGCAAACCTATCATTTAGACTCAAAGGACAGATCAAGAGCTTCTCAGTCAAGAAAAAGCTAAAGGATTTCATCACCACCAAACCAGCATTACAAGAAATGTTAAAGGGACTCCTATAAGGAGAAGGGGGGAGGGGTGGAAGAACATAAAAATGAATAATAAAATGGCAGAAACTATGTATTTATCAATAATCACTTTAAATGTAAGTGGATTAAATGATCCAATCAAAAAATATAGGGTAGCTGAATTGATAAGAAAACAAGACCCATACATATGCTGTCTACAAGAGACCCACTTCAGATTGAAAGACACAGACTGAAAGTAAAGGAATAGAAAAAGATAATTCACGTGGATGGAAATGAAAAAAAACTGGTGTAGCAAAACTTATATCAGACAAAATAGACTTTAAACAAAGGCTATAATAAGAGACAAAGAGGGATATTACATAATGATAAAGGAATCAATACGAGAAGAGGATATAACCCTTGTAAACATTTATGCATCAAACATAGGAGCACCTAAACATATAAAACAAGTATTGACTGATACAAAAGGAGAGAATGACAGTAATACAATCATAGTAGGGAACTTTAACAACCCATTGACACCAATGGACAGATCTTCCAGACAGAAAGTCAACAAGGAAACAATGGCCTTAAATGACACACTAGATCAGGTGGATTTAATTGATATTTTTAGAGCATTTTACCCCAAAGCAGCAGGATATACATTATTTTCAAGTGCACATAAAACATTTTCCAAGGTAGACCACTTTTTAGGCCACAAAACAATTCTCAATGAATTTAAGAAGATTGAAATTATATCAAGTGTCTTCAGTAACCACAATGCAAGAAACTAGAAATTAATAACAAAACAAAACAACAACAACAAAAAAACTAAAACACACAAACACATGGAGGCTAAATAACATGCTACTGAATAATGAACTGGTCAACAGCAAGATCAAGGAAGAAATCAGAAGATACCTTGAGACAAATGCAAGTGAAAACACAATACCCAAGGTCTGTGGGGGCACAGCAAAAGCAGTCCTAAGATGAAAGTTGATAGCAATACAGTTCTGCCTCAAGAAACAAAGAAACAGAAATCTCAAATAAACAATCTAGCCTTAGGGGACCTAGAACAAGAACAGCAAACAAAGCCCAAAGTGAGTAAAGGAAGGAAATAGTAAAGATTAGAGCTGAAATAAACAAAATAGAGTCTAAAATAACCAATACAAAATATCAATGAAATCAAGAGCTGGTTCTTTGAAAATACAAACAAAATTGATCAATCTTTAACTAGACTCATCAAGAAAAAAGAGAGATGACCCAAATAAATAAAATCAGAAATGAAAGAGGAGAAATGACAGCTGACACCACTGAAATGCAAAGGATTATGACAAAATATTACAAACAGCTACATGCCAACAAATTGGACAATCTGGAAAAAAATGGATAAATTCCTAGAAACATAGCCTTCCAAGACTAAATCAAGAAGAAACATAAAATCTGAACCGACTGATTACTACTAATACAATCGAATCAATAATCAAGAAGCTTTCAACAAACAAAAGTCTTGTTATCAGATGGCTTTATAGGTGAATGTAACCAAACATTCAGAGATTAAATGCTACTCTGCTCAAACTGTTCTAAAAAATTTAAGAGGAGGGAAAGCTGGCAAACTTATTTTATGAGGCCACTATTAACCTGATTCCCAAACCAGACAAAAACATTACACACAAAAAATTACAGGCCAATATCCCTGATGAACATAGATACAAATATTCTCAATAAAATATTAGCAGATCGAATTTAGCAATACATTAAAAAGATCATACACCATCATCAAGGGAGATTCATTCCTGGGATGCAAGGTTGGTTCAGTATTCGTACATCCATTAATGTGATACACCATATAAACAAAATGAAAGATAAAATTCATGTGATCATATCAACAGATGCAGAAAAGGGTTTGACAAAATCCACAATCCATTTATGATAAAATCTCTCAGAACAGTGGAATCAGAACATAACTCAACATAGCGAAGGCCATCTACAACAAACCCACAGCTAACATCATACTTAGTGGAGAAAAGCTAAAAGCGTTCTCCTTAAGATCAGGAACAAGATGAGAATGCCCAGTTTTACCACTTTTATTCAGTATAGTACTGGAAGTTCTAACCACAGCAATCAGACAAGAAAAAGAAATAAAAGTCATCCAAATTGGAAAGGAGGAAGTAAAACTGTCGTTAATTTGCAGATAACATGATACCATATATAGAGACCCACCAAAACACTTTTTAGAAATGATAAATTAATTCAGTCATGTTGCAGGATACAAAATTAATATTCAGAAATCAGTTGCATTTTTATACACCAATGAACTGTCAGAAAGAGAAATTAATAAAACCCATCCTTTTTATAATTGCATGCAACAAAATAAAATACCTAGGTATAAATTTAACCAAGGTGGTAAAAGACCTGCACTTGACAAACTATAAGATAGTGAAGAAAGAAATTGAAGAAGATACAAATAAATGGAAGCATATACCATGCTCATGGATAGGAAAAATTAACACCGTTAAAATGTCCATACAGCACAAAGCAATCTATAGATTCAATGCAATCCCTATCAAAATACCAACAGCATTTTTCACAGAACTAGGACAAATAGTCTTAAAATTTATATGGAACCAAAAAACACCCCAAATAGCCACAGCAATCTTGAGAAAGAAGAACAATATTGGAGGTATCACACCACCTGATGGCAAAATATACTACAAGACTATAGTAATGGTACTGGCATTAAAAAACCAACAACACATAGATCAATGGTACAGAATAGAGAGCCCAGAAAGAAATCCACACTTATGTGGTCATTTAATCTATGACAAAGGAGGCATGAATATATGAGGTCTTATAGTTAAGTTTTCAAACTCAGCCTAGAAAAAGTGCTACTTACCTCATTGTCGAACATTACTATGTTTACCTTCGATGTACTCCCCTTGGGAAGCTGTGCACCGGCCCCTAGTCTACCCTTCAAAGCAATTTTGGAACTCCTTTTATGGAATGGCCATCAGAGCTGTCTTCGTATTATCCTCCATGTCCTGAATATCATCAAAGTGTCTTCCTTGCAGTATTTCCTTTACCTTTGGGTAAGGAAAGAAGGGCCAGATCAGGTGAGTAGGGAGGGTGTTCCAATACAGTTATTTGTTTACTGGGTATAAACTCCCTCACAGATAGTGCCATGTGAGCTGGTGCATTGTTGTGATGCAAGAGCCATGAATTGTTGGCGAAAAGTTCAGGTCATCTAACTTTTTCCCACAGCCTTTTCAGCACTTCCAAACAGTAAACTTGGTTAACTGTTGGTCCAGTTGGTACCAATTTATAGTGAATAATCCCTCTGGTATCAAAAAAGATTAGCAACATTGTCTTGACTCAATTTGGACTGATGGAAATTTTTGATCATTGAGAATTGGCTGACTTCCATTGTGCACTTTGACACTTTGTTTCAGGGTCCTATTGGTACACCCATGTTTCATCACCATTGATAACACGGCCCAAAACATCATCTTGCCTCCCCAAAATGTCTTGGCAAACTTAACTCTCCTTTGCTTTTTTTCATCAGTGAGCTCCTTCTGGACCATTTTTGCACACACCTTTCTCATGCCAAGATTTTCAGTTAAGATTTTCCTGTTTCTCTATCGATGATTATTTAGTCTGCTATGCTTCTCACAGTCAGCCAATGATTTTGACGCACAATTTGATGACTTTTTGAAATGTTTTTGTCAGTTCTGCTCGTTACTGGCTGCCCTAATCTCTTTTCATCAGTGACGCAGTCTCTCCCCTCAGAAAAACGTTTAATCCATTTATACACTGCTGTTTTCTTCATAGCATTATCCCCATAAACTTTGACTAACATGTCCCTGATTTCACTTCCACTCTTGCTAAGTTTAACAAGAAATGTAATGTTTGTTCGTTGCTCTAATTCAAGCTCAGACATTCTCGCAGTGGCACACAAAAACATGCAAAAACAATAATGAACACCACTGAGCAAGACACCGCCACACGTTGATATGAACCCAGCTTTGAGACACTGATATACCAAGGTTATGAAACCTCACCAAGCTGTTTGTACAGTGCTGCCAATGTAAGCACATGGTGGCCAGTTCACAAACTTAATTGTCAGACCTCATACAGTGAGATAGAGACAGACAGTCTATTCAATAAATGGTGTTGGGAAAACTTTACTCACACATGCAGAAAATGAAACTGGAACACCTTCTTACACCATATTAAAAAATAAACTTAAAATGGTTTAAAGACTTAAATGTAAAACCCGAAACCACAAAACTAGAAGGAAACATAAGCAGTAAACTCTTTGACATTGCTCTTATTGATATTTTTTCTGATCTATCCCCTCAGGCAAGGGAAACAATAAAAATAAGCAAATGGGATTACATTAAAATAAAACATTTTTGCATAACAAAGGAAACCCAAAAAAAAAAACCACAGACATCCTACTGAATGGGAATTGGTATTCACCAATGATATATCTGATAAGGGGTTAATATCCAAAATGTGTAAAATACTCATACAACTCAAACCAAAGAGGAATTCAATGAACAAATGGGCAGGGGACCTGAATAGAAATTTCTCCAAAGAGTACATGCAGATGGCTAATGGATGTATGAAAAGATGTGGCACGTCACTAATCATCAGAGAAATGCAAATGAAAACCAGAATGAGCTATCACATCACACCTGTCTGGATGGCTATCGCCAATAAATCAACAAACAACAAGTGTTTTTGAGGATGTGAAGAAAGGGATCTCTTGTGCACTGTGGGTGGGATTGCAAATTAGTGCCACCACTATGAAAAACCATTTTGCGGTTTCTCAAAAAAATTAAAAATAGAACTACCTTATGACCCAGCAATTCCACTTCTGGGTATTTTCTTTCTTTCTTTTTTTTTTTTTTTTTCAGATTTTTTTTTTTTTAATTGGCGAAGGGGAACAGGTCTTTATTGGGGGAACAGTGTGTACTTCCAGGACTTTTTTCCAACTCAAGCTGTTGTCCTTTCAATCTTAGTTGTGGAGCGTGCTGTTCAGCTCCAGGTCCAGTTGCCGTTGCTAGTTGCAGGGGGCACAGCCCACCATCCCTTGCACGAGTCGGACCAGCAACCTTGTGGTTGAGAGGACGTGCTCCAACCAACTGAGCCATCCGGGAGGGAGCTCAGCTCAAGGTGCTGTGTTCAATCTTAGTTGCAGGGGGCGGAGCCCACCATCCCTTGCGGGACTTGAGGGATTAAACTGGCAACCTTGTGGTTGAGAGCCCACTGGCCCATGTGGGAATCGAACCGGCAGCCTTCAGAGTTAGGAGCATGGAGCTCTAACCACCTGAGCCACCGAACTGGGCCACTTCTGGGTATTTTCAATCTGAAGAAATCCAGAACACGAATTCAAAAAGATATATGCATCCCTGTGTTCACTGCAGCATTATTTACAATAGCCAAGGTATGGAAGCAACAGAAATGCCCATCATTAAATTGATTGGTAAAGAATATATGATATATATATATAGATAGATAGATATATAGATATATATATAGATACACACACACACACACACACACATATACATACAGTGGAATATTATTTAGCCATAATAAAGAATAAAATCTTACCATTTGCAACAACATCGATGGACCTAGAGAGTATTATACTAAGTGAAATAAGTCAGACTCAAAAAGACAAATACCATATGATCTGACTTATATGTGGAATCTAAAGAACAAAATAAATGAACGAACAGAAAAGAAACAGACTCAGAAACAAAAAACAAACTGTTGGTTTCCAGAGGAGAGGAAGGTTGGGGAGCTGGGTGAAAAAGGTGAAGGGATTAGGAAATACAAATTGGTAGTTACAAAATAATCATGGGGATGTAAAGTACATCATAGAGATACATAGTCAATGATACAACAACTATTTATAATGCCAGGTCTGTACTAGACTAATCAGGTGGATCAGTGCATAAATTATATAACTGCCTAACCACTATGCTGTACACCTGAAACTAATATAAAGTAATATTGAATGTCAACTGTAACATAAACAAGTAAATACATAAATAAATTAAAAAGCAAAAAAAAAACCTGAACCTCAGAGACCTGCAGGACAGTGATCAAAGGATTGACACTTGTGTCATTGAAGTCTCAGAAGAGAAAGAGGCAGTTCGTAAAAAATTTTTTGAAAAAATAAAGCATAAACCCTCCCTACCCCCAAATTTAGAGCAAGCCATAACCCTAAAGATTCCAGAAGCTTGGTCAGCCTCCAAACAGGATAATCACAAAGAAACTGGCTAAGTCACATCGTAATCAATCTCAGAAAACTAAAGACAGGAAAAATCTTGAGACTAGCCTTAGGAAAGGATCCTTTTCTAATAGGGGAACAATAATTCAAATGACTATAGATTTCAGAAACCATGGAGACCAAAAGGAAGTAGTAAAATTTTTTTTTTTTAATTAAAGTTTACTGGGCTGACAATTGTTAGTAAAGTTACATAGGTTTCAAGTGTACAATTCTGGAATACGTCACCTATATATCATGTTATGTGTTCACCACTCAGAGTCAGTTCTCCTTCCATCACCATATAATTGATCCCTTTACCCTCATCTACCACCTCCCTCGTAAAATATTTTTAAAGTGCTGGGAGAAAAGAACTGTCAACCAACCTAGAATTTTATATCCAGTAAAAATATCTTGCAGAAATGAAGGTGAAATAAAGACATTCTCAGATGAAGAAGATGAGTAGTATCTGTTACCAGCAGACCTGCTCTAAAAGAATTGCTTAAGAAAGTTCTTCAGAATAAAGTGAAATAATAATAAAGGAAAGCTTTCAATATCAGGAAGAAAGTAACAGAAATGATATTATAGACTATTCTTCTGTTTTTGAGTTTTTTAAATATGTTTAATTGAAAGCAAAATAATGTCAGGAAACTTCAATGTATGTATATGTAATATATCAAACCAAGTACGAGTATTAAAATATTACCACTAATATCATTCTTAATGGTGAAAAGTCTGACTCCTTTCTTCCAAAGATTAATAAAAAGGCAAGGATGTCTGCTTTTGTCACTGTTATTCAACAATATATTGTAAATCCTGGCCAGTACAATAGGCAAGAAAAAAGAAATAGAAGGCATATAGATTGGAGAGAAGAAGTAAAATTGGTTGTCCTTTCATTCTCATAACTGTTTCTTTTTTAAAAAACAAAAGTTTTAAATTATGATAAAGCCCAGTTTGTTAAAAAAAAAAAAACTAAATAAAAAATAATTTTTTTTTTACCCATTTTGGGTGTTATGTCTAAGAACTCGTTGCTGGGCCCCAAGTTATGAAGATTTCTGCCTTTTGCTAGAAGTATAATTTATAGTTTACATTTGGAGTTAATTTTTGTATAAGGTGTGAAGTGTGAGGTCAAGATAGATATTTTTTGCATGTGGATGTCCAGTTGCTTCAACATTTGTTGAAAATACTTTCAACAAATAAATTGTTTTCCACCCTGGTCAAAAATCAATTAACCATATTTATGTGGATCTATTTCCTAATTCTTTGTTCTGTCCTATTAATTTATGTGTCTATTCGTTGTTAATACCACATTATTTTGATTACTGTAACCTTACAGTAATTCTTTAAATTGAGTGGTGTAATTCTTCCAATTATTTTCCCTGTTTTTTCCAAAACAGACTTAGCTTTTCTAGTTCCTTTGACTTCCCATATAAATTTTAGAATCAACTTATTCGTAACTATAAAAAACTATTAGAATTATGTTAAATCTGTAGATCAATTTCGAGAGAATTGAAATCTTTACTATGTTGAGTCTTGCAATCCATGAATACAGTATGTCTTCACTTTTTTTTTAATACTTTTCATCTGCATTTTATGATTTATAGCATACAAATACCTGTACTTTGTAGATTTATACATATTTAATTTTGAAGGAAACTATTATATAAGTGGCATTTTTAAAAATTTATGTTTCCACTTGTACCTTAATGGTATTTAGAAATATTATTGTGTATACGTTGACCTGTGTCTTGAAACCTTGCTAAACTAATTAATTTGACCTAGGAGGATTTTTGCATAGATGATCATGTCATTTGCATTCCTTTTTCCAAGCCTCTAACTCAATTGCTGGCTGTTTTTACTGAAGTGAACTTGTCATCTTGGCCCACTAGTGTATGTGAAATCTGCATTAATGCCCAGAAATTCCTCCTGTTCCAGTTAAAAATGCTTGTTTTTCTGTATTGTGCTGGCCAAGATACATTCTTTTTGGTAAAGTGTTGTAGATATAGGGCCAACCAAAACTATAGTCAGTTTCATTTTTGTTAGGGTTTTACAGAATTTTCTACAACATCGTATGTGAGATTTCAGAAAACTAAAGTATAATTTGCAGAGTGGGAGAAAATGTTTTACTACATAGGAAGAGGATTTGAAGATAGAGGTCAATTTAAAAACTTTTTATTTGGTGTGACTATCTTGCAAATACCATTTGTCTACAGGGAATGACTTTGAAATATAGCTTGTTGTTTGATTTGTGCTGCAGGGTAGATTAACTAAAATCATATTTTGTCACCTTGAATTTCAGGATGTGACAGCATCAGACTGTAAAATTATATATTTTATTAAAAATGCCAGCATCAATAAAAGATGGTTTACAACTCTTGAAACAGTTTTCTATTCTAGCAATTTATATATAAGGAAACACGCAATTTAAAAGACAGGTAACTGCCCTGTAATTGTGGGCATTACACAGTGGGAAATGGGAAAATGGTTCTTAATTTATTTTCTTTAGTTAAGTGTTTTCTGTTTTATTAAAGATTCAGTTACCTATGGCTTATTCTTTGTCATTGTCTAAAATAATCTGAAATGATCTTTACTTTGTATCTCCTAGAGCTGCCTGTATCACCACACTATTTTCTGTTTTCATCCTGCTTTTTTTTTTTTAATATGTTAAAAATTTGATTGGTGCTCTTTTAAAAAGAATATTCTCAGTGTACATGTAAGGTTCCCCAGCAGGTTACTTCCAGTTGACAATCTTGGGGTCTGATCTTTTTTGAATATTTGTCTAGCAACCAGTGCCAGGTTCTTTCTTCCTTACCCTCCATAGTAATAAGATTTTAATAGGAATTGAGCATTCTTTCTCTTCTGGAAAAGCTTGGGGACCTGTGTAGTAATATTTTATTTTGACTTCCTCACCTTGTTTTTCTTTTTAAATACCATTTGACACTTATCTGCCATGGTTAAATGATGCTATATTTCATGCTTTTATTTTTCAGTTTTGATGTCTTATTTATCTGACTTTTAGAGGGTATCTTTCATAAGTACCCCTGGAAAATTTAGTACTTACATGCTAAAAACTTATACCTTGCAGATTTGGTCATTCTGGTTTAAATATGATGAAAAGTATACAACAAAACTCACGCTCGATTTTTGGCATGAAGATAATAGAGTAAATCTATGAGAAAATGTGCTATATTGAAAAGGGTTATAATGAGAACATTTGACTCTGAGTTCAGTTTCTCCCACTTTCTATTTGTGTGACCTTTACGAAGTTTTTCTAACTTCTTAGGAGCCTCACTGTCTCCTAGTTAAAAAAAAAAAAAGTATATTTATAATTTTCATGTTATTATAACAGTACGTACTTTTCATTGTGGTTGTGAGTTAAATGAGTTAATTTTTAGGAAAGTGCTTTGTAAATCATACATCATAGAACTGTTTACTGTAAAATATAAAAACTGTCTTTATTTTTTAAGTAATTTTCTTTTAATCTGAAAAGGTTGACAATAGTTTGGCCATTTTCTCTGCAATTTACTGTTCAATTCTTCAGTCATTTCTTACCTGTGCTTAAACAAAGAGATTAAGCTCTAAGTGCCTTTCTTTTCTTCTGTTTCTCTTCTTTGTTTCTTCCTTACCTGAATTCTGCCTCTTCAATTTAGAGATTCAGGACTAAAAAGTTTGTTGGAGTAAATGAATCAGGAAATGATGTGCCTTTACCTCTTAGGGGAATCGAGTATTTATTTTACACTGTGGTGAAGAACACAGACATAGGCTTAGTGATCAGTTTCTTGGCCCCTCTGAGAATGTGTGTAAATATTGCTTTTTTTCTTTTTTCATTCTATATTCTAGTTACAACAGTTGGAGCTCGCACAGATACAGCACAGAGATGCTAACATCACAGCTCTTGCAGCTATTGGACCAAGGAAGAAGAGACCACTAGAATCTGGGCCTGGAAATGAGGTATTGAAATAACATTTATTTTTCATGTCGAGAAAGCAAGCCAAAAGGAAGCAATGACATGCAAAGAGTTTACCCTCCCTTGCATGTTATTGCTACCAAATGCTTATGAAAACTCACCTTTGCCTATTTTATAAAATCTTAATTTTTATCTCGTTTTAAAGAAGTGTATTGCCTTGAACTTTACTCCTACTTATTAGTTATTTCATATTTCTTTCTGTCCCCCATCTCTAGTCATAGTGAGTTCACTATCTCAGATTTTTATTTCTGTGCATTCTTTCTAACCGTTTTAGGTAATCTTCTCCCCTCTGTGTATCTAAATACAGCTTGTCTGTTAACATTGAATCTACCCTCTTATTTTTTTTCCATGAACTTGGACTATTCTTTCCCCTACTGACTTCTGCTTTTCTGAGCACATAATGTGTTTGCATGGCATTAATTATTCTCCATTCCTTGTATGCATATTTTTTCTTCTGTGAGATTTTAAACGTCATGAGCAAGATTGTAATCCCATTTTTTTATATTTCCCACAGACCTGGGCACATATATACTCAATAAATATCGTTAATTATTTGATTAACACCCATGAAGGTTCTTATTCACGTCTTTAGAGCAATTGTTTGCTATCATGTTGCATTTTCAGTTGATCATCAGGGCTGAGAGAGGTACCATAAGAGTCCAGAGATAGGGTCAGCAGTAAGATCCACAGCTGATCTGTTCTGCTCTGTAAAATTTAAGTGTGCTTTGAGACAAGCTCCCCCCTAGCATTGACCCTTAACATGGACAGTTCCTAAATGAATGACAATCATCTCAGTAGAGGACAGATTTTTAAAATCCAGTTTGTTGTTCATTATAAATGTAATTAACGCAATGTGTTCATAAGCAAAAAAAAAAAAGGTTTCACAGTTATAAAAATGTTTAAAAAAAATTAATGTTTACTCCTTAACAGATTTCCAGTACCCCATCCCCTGCTCAGTCAATTGTAACCACTGTTAAGATTTTCACATAGCCTTATAGAAATTTGGTTATGAATGTGGGCTTGTATCTCATATGGGTTCACAAATGCACATTTTTGTTTTTACTTAAATCCATACCTGTTGTTCTGCCTTTAAGATTTTCCCACCTTTCCATAATCTCTCTCATGTAATTTACCTCCATACTTTTAAAAGTATGATTTACAGTCAGCCCACTGTATTTGCTGAGTCCATATCCTCGGATTCAACAAACCATAGATTGAAAATATTCTAAAAAAAATGTTAATGTTATTGTTGATGTGTATTGTATAGTTAGGCCTACGATGGTTGCATCTGTACTGAAAGTGTGCAGACCATTTTCTTGTCATTATTCCCTAAACAGCACAGGATAACAATAATTTACATAGCATTTACATTTAGGTATTATAAGTAATGTAGAGATTATTAAAGTATATGGGAGGATGTGTATAGGTTATATGCAAATACTATGCCATTTTGTATAAAAGACTTGAGCATCTATCTGTGGGGGTCCTGGAACCAATCCCCCATGGATGCCAAGGGATGACTGCACTGTGTTTAGATAAACATAATTTATCTGACCAGTTCTCAGATGGGCATTTTGGTTGTTTCCATATTTTTTATTGCCTCATTGAACATCCTTGTACTTACATTGTTGTATGCTTGTCCAAGTAACTCTAGGCCAAATTCCTAGAAATGGAATTCCTGAATTAAGGAGTTTGCATAACAGAAAAAACATTTATAAAGATAGCGTAGTATAATGAATCCCTATATACCCACCACCCTGCTACAACTACTATCAATGATGCCTAATCTTGTTTCATTGATATCCACACCAACTTCCTCAGGTAAGGTTTGTGCTCCTTGGGTTATTTTAAAGTCAGTCATAGACTCAATATGATTTTGTTCATAAGTATTATTTATTGCTTTTGATTTTTGATAAATAGTTTTAAAGTGCCCTCTAAGTTGTATCTGTTGTTACACCCATCCATGCCTATTTTACCACTCTATCATTAACACTGGGGATTATCTTTGCCATCTGTGCTTGAAAATGCAATTTTTAATAGTGTTTAAATTATGAGTAAAATCAAGCTTTTTTTCCTATGTATAGTGACACTTTCAATTCACTTTTTCCCTACTGAGTTATATTTTTTTAATTGATTAGGAAAATAGAATACTCCATACCCACCCCCAGTTTTCTTTCAATTTGGGCATTATTCATCTAAAAGTCTTTTTTTTCCTCCTTTAAAAATGAGTCTCGTTTTTGTTTTCTGGGCTTTTAGTGTATTTAGAAAAGCTTTCTTTTTTTTAATTGAGATGTAATTCACATATAACGTTGTATTAGTTTCATATGTACAGTATGATTTCATATACTATTTATGTATTGCAAAATGTTCGCCACAATAAGTCTAGTTAACATTCATTATCACAGTACAATTTTTTTTTCTTATGATGAGAAATTTTAAGATTTACTCTCCTAGCAACTTTCAAATATATGAAACAGTATTGTTAACTATAGGTACCATGTTGTACTTTATATCTCTAGGACTTATTTATTTTATAACTGGAAGTTTGTACCTTTCTTAATTAGAATTATATTAGTACTTTTATCATTTTACTTTTGAAGTACAAATCATTGATTCATTCAGAATTTCTTTTGAATGAGAGTTGAGATATGGATTTGTCTCTATTATTTCAGTTTGTCTTCATTCTCCCGCAGACTAGCAAATTATCCCAACACCGTTTACTCAGGAATTCTTTCCCCACTGATTTGAAATGCCACCTTTATCACACACAGTTTTGTATTGAATACAAATTCCCATATGTATTGAGTTTGTTTCTGTATACTCTGAGCCAGTGTTATCCAATAGAACTTTCTGTGATGAAAATGTTCTGTGTCTGGTGTTCCGAATAGCCACATATGGCTGTCGCTGTGTAATAAAGTTTTAATTTTTATAAATTAATGTAAATTTTAATAGTCACATGCAGCTAGTAGCTATTATATTAGTGCAGCAGGACTAACCCATTTATGTATATCTATTTGCGGCTATGTATTAGTACCAAATCTTTTTTTTTTTCACCATCTTAACCATTTTTAAGTGTACATTCAGTAGTGTTAAGCATATTTACATTGTTGTGCAACAGATCTCCAGAACATTTTCATCTGGCAACACAACACCCCATTTTCCCCTTCTTCAGCCTCTGGTAACTACCATTCATGCCCCTTTGATTCTATGAATTTGACTACTTAGATGCCTCATGTAAGTGGAATCATACATTATTTGTCTTTTTCTGATTGGTTTATTTCACTTAGCATAATGTCCTCAAGATTCCAAATCTTAATTTAATACTGTATATTTAAAAATATGGTAAAATTAGTCCAGTAGAATTTTTTATGTTTCTACTTCTCTGGCACAGGATGACCCACTGCCCTTTATTTTTGGTCTATCTGTGTAGAAATATGTAAGTATTTTATTAAGACTGGGGCATTCCATTTCATCATTAAGCCTATTCCTATAACTAGACCTAGTTAGCATATTTTTTTCTTTGGGGCAAGAATAGATATTTGTATTTTTCTCATTCATGTACTTCATATTATTTCTAATATTATAACACCTTTGTGAAAGAGCTCAGGGATGGCTAAGTTCCCGTCCTCCTTTTCTATATGGTAGCATTATACAACCAGTTCTGTTAAATGTTTGCCTTTTGGGGAAGCACAGTAGCACGTGGGATAAGTACATGTGCTTTGGGCTCCGACAAATCTGGGTTTGGTTCTTCTCGCTTAAGTTTTATAACCATTGACAAGTTCTTTAAACCTCATACCTCAATTATCTCTATCTGGAAAAAGGGTATAATGGTATAATGCCTGCCTTACAACATTTTAAGGGTTGGATTATGTAAAGTGCTTAATTAGTTCCTGGTCTAAAGCATAGGCTTAATAAATTGTCATAGTTGTCGTTATAGTACATAATAGTATCATTATTTTAGCTTTTAATAGTATTTTATAACTAATATTGATCCATAGTGAATTT
This sequence comes from Rhinolophus sinicus, assembly GCF_036562045.2. Lineage (NCBI taxonomy): Eukaryota > Metazoa > Chordata > Mammalia > Chiroptera > Rhinolophidae > Rhinolophus > Rhinolophus sinicus. Next base: position 37,882,934 of record NC_133758.1, on the reverse strand, counting down.
GAAATGTTACTTGTTAATCTCTCCAGAGCATTGCTTCTCTGTCTCATTTGAATGTGTCACAAATTTTAGAAACGTTACACATTATCTGGTTTATAAGCAGAGAGTTTTAAGTGTTTTCATTGATTACGTACTTGAATCTAAGAAAGTCCATAGGCTGGGGAAGAGAAATGTATTGTTAGTGTTCAAAACAGCGATAAAAATCTGTTTATATGATTGTCAGCATCAAAATGCAAAGTTACTTTTAAGTTCAAACCAGATGTGTTCTAACTTGAGAATGTAAATATATTTAATTGTCTGTTTGCTTGGTGCTTCTTCAGTTTTGAGAATTTAGCCATGTGTGTTTTCCTGTATTTTCTGAACTTTAAGCTTTATAGTTGTCAGGCTTTTGCTGAATTATTCAACAGCCAGTACTTTAAGTAATGATGACCTGAGTTGAAAACATCCATTTCTTTAATGAGCTGGTAACATTTTAATACAATCCTTATTTTGAAATTAGCAGAAGACTACTATCTTTTTTGTTGATCTTTACTTAGGTGTTTTAACTTTAAAGGCAATTTTTAAAAACAGGAAACTATAGAGAACACTTTCAGTGTTTAAGAATACTGCTTCTGACTTATTAGGTTGGTGCAAAAGTAATTGCGGTTTAAAACGTTAAAAATAATTGCAAAACCTGCAATATTTGCCCCTCTAGTAACTTAAATTGTATTAGTCAAGATTGTTAAAAGCCCTTTATTCACTTGTTTTATTCCCTCACAACACAAAGATGATGTTGTGTGAAACCGTTTATATTTTTAATATTCTCTACCTTGGAAACTGAAGCTTTAGTTTTTGTTTGTTCCTTTCTCTATAGATGTGAACCTAAAATCTTACATTTTTAATTTAAATTTGCTAGAATAAGCATGTAATCCCAGAGGGGAGAGAGGTACAGTCTAGTTCTTTGAAGAGTAACTCCTTAGTTCAAATGTAGGTTTTTTTCTACTGAAGGGGAGAGCTTTCAGTTTAGAAGGCTGAGTAGAATGATGGAGGTTTAATAAGTGGTAAAATTCAGATTAAGCTTAGTACCTTTACCATTTATAGATTACAATTTTTGTATGTAATAAATCAAAAATAATAACAATTTTGGAGAAATTAGTTACAGTCCTTCATCCTTTAGTGCTTTTTTCTGTTATGTAAAACAAAGCAAAACTGCCTCATATCCTTGAAAAGATCTTTCTGTTTGTACAATTTATATATTAAATTGACCTCTTACAGATTTAAGTTCAGTATCCTCAGAAGTCTTGTTAGAGTTGAAATACATGAGCTACTGTCTCCTCATTATCCTGGCAAAAAGCAACAAGTACCAGCTATCATCATATTTATACCATAAACCTGTTGGTTTTAAGGGAGGGAAATAGTTAAAACTAACCACTTGGAGTACTTGAATTTGTCCTTAATTTACTGCTGTGATTTGAATTTATATATAAGAATATATACATATAGATATGTATATGAAGTTAGTTTTTAAATTAATGTAAGCTATGCAGATACATTACTAAGATTTAGAATATTTAGATGTATGTATTGTGTATATATATATTGCTTAGGTGATGTGTTTGGGGTACTTTGGAACGTTAACACATTAATAACTTTACTTCCAGCACTAATTTTAGAACCTTGGATTATAAAGCATCCTTTTTTTCTTTCCTATTAGCAATACATTCAAATAGTTCATGTAACTTATTAATGATCCAACATTCATAACAATTATTTTTGTTGACTATAAAGATAGGTTTTATTTTAACCATGTAACATATCTAAAAAATAATATCATTAGACATAGAAGTGATTTTTGGAGCTATAAAAGTGCAAATTATGGAATGTCAGCATGCAGTTTTATTTTTAGTGCTTTTTTACAAACAAATGAGGCCTCCTAAGATAATTAAATTATTCAATTGGTTTGAAAATGCTTATTATTTCTTTAAAAATTGAGTGGTTACAGTACCAAATCAGCTGTGCTTATAATATTCATGTGTCTAATATGTAGTGTTTAAAATAGTGTTCATTTACTAACCAAAACAAAGAAATTATCATGTGGGTAAGTATATGCTTTTTCTATCTAGAAGCAGGTTAGAATGCTACCCTGTATAATTCTAACTCTTGGGGATAAGAGGAGAAAGGGCTTTTATGAAACTTTGTTTAGCAATACTTTAGAAAATTTGATTGAAAATCAATTCTAATTTCAGAGAAATTAGAATTTTAATTCAGAGATGAATGTCAGATATTGATAACGGTTTTGCTCTCTCTCCCCACAGTTAAGGGTCCATTCCTAAAGTGTGTTTCTTCTGTATTACACGTTTTTATTTGTGTGCATTGAAAATAAGGCATTTTATTTTGGGGATTCTTGTAAATATTTATTTTTAAACCAAGCATTCTTTAAATATTATTAACCAGGCAAATATTTGGATAGAATCTATAAAAAATTCTAGTGCAGAACCCTAAATCTGTATTCCTAACAATTTATATTTGATGCTCTCACTATAGTATTAATAATAGAAATCATCATATTGCAGTATTTTATGAGTAGACTTAATGAATATATGGGAAAAAGATGAGAAGGACCATCTTAGAATAACATATTAAGTTCTACTGTCAGGTATATTTCATCCTGTGGCTTACAGAAGAGTGATTGTTGAGAAAGAGATGAACTTTTGAAAAATCCTATACCATAAATAGTGTCCCACAGTAGTTTGTTGTAGACACTGTTAGAACTTTTTGTATAACCTTAAGGTCTTGTTAGTATCTATTTAGCAGCTACCTTTTGGGTCAATTTACCTTTCCCTTTAGCTCTGATTTGATGTTTAAAATATTAGAGTAGTTTCTTTAATTTGTGGGGGGAAGAGGTTGAGGTGGGCAGAGGGAAAGCAGTTTTCAGAAAATTAGGGGCAAACAATTAAAAATCAGGATAAAGAAATAAATGATGATGCTATTAAGGAAACAGAAGAGTTTTAACAGTTTTTCCCATCTGTTTTCTTTGTTGTTATTTGGCATATCTTAGTGCGTTAAAAAAATAAAAAGTGGTTTTGCTCTGCTAGATGCCTGGTCCTCTGAAAAACAAAGTATTTTATTAGGGCTTAGCCTATTTTAGGTAAAGATATCTCAGGATTCAAAAATTCACCCTATCAGTATTTTTGGTACCAGATATACAACTTTAAAAATTATGTAGAAAATACAACTCTTTTTAGGAAATAAACGACATACGTGAAGAAAAATCAGAAGTTATCTATGAATCAGTGCTAAGACAGTGTAAAAATAAGAAAATGCATAGTGTTTTGAAAAAATTTTTCTTGAGCTTTGTTACATAACAAGTGTATGAGAGGGTTTGAGACAGATAAGGAATAATTTGTATTAATTTGGCAAATTTATATTGAGTGCCTATTATTTGAAAAATTTCCTTTCATTCTTATGAAAAAATATATAGTCACTTTAATAGACAGACAGAAATCACCTGACCATGCAACTAATTTGAGTTTATCTGAGAAAAAAATTATCAGTCATAGTTAGTAGCATAAACATCCTCTCCCTGTTCCTTATGATTTAATATTGTACCATCAGTGTCTTAGGATGTCATAGCTACTCTTTAGAATTACTTAATGGAATCCCAGAACTACCTCTTGAGTTTTTGAAGAAATCTGTGTAGTAGGTAGCCATTTTTCCCCACCAACAGTATTCTCTCTCTCTCCCTCCCGTTATTTCTATGCTTTGATGGTGTGTTCCTTCTGGGAAGTGAAAGTCAGCTAATTAAGTGCTAGGTAATGATGCATCTATTTTTTTTTAATTAAAGTTTATTGGGGTGATAATTGTTAGTAAAGTTACCTAGGTTTTAGGTGTACAATTCGGAAACAACCAAAGTGTCCTTCGATAGATGATTGGAGAAATAAGATGTGGTATATATACGCAATGGAATACTATTCTGCCATAACAAAAGATGAAATAGTGCCATTTGTAACAGCATGGATGGATCTTGAGATTATTATGCTAAGCGAAATAAGTCAGGCAGAAAAAGTTGAGATGCACCTATTTTTAAAACAAGCACAGAAAGCACTCAGCAGCAGCTTCCTGCTCACAGCCAAAAATGAAGTCTGGGGGAAGATGGGATATCTTGCAAAGACAGTGATAGTTCTGTCCAAGAACAGATGACACTCTGATATGTGTGTCTGTATCAGGTAAGAGGAAAAGTCAGGAGACAAAGTGAGATGGAATCCATTGCTTTGTCTTCTTCAGAGAGAATGGTATTAGGAATTTCTGGACTTAATTATTTTCCCCATTATTACCTTTCCAAGAATTATTTCAGCATGGAGCAGGATAGGGCTTCCAGAGTAGTAGGCCTGTGGTGGCCTTCTCAGAGCGGCCTTCTCAGGTACATTTCTTTGTACCTGTCAGAAAATATTTTGTTTTTATTTCTTGACTTTTCTTCTCTATTCCCACCCACCTTTACCTAAGGATAGTTATATAGAATTATTAAAACCAGAGTTCTTTGGAATATAGTATTTAGATTAGATTTCAGGGATAACTTTTCTGACAGTGTTTAAGCTGGCATGAATTTACCTAGGTATATAATCTCTAAGATCCTTTCCAATGCCAGCATTCTTAAATCTTTAAATTTCTCTGAAACGGAAAGGATTTCCCCTAGAAGAGCACTATCAGAAGGTAGATTGATCGTTCAACAAATGATTTGCAGAGGGAAGAAGGAGGTCTCCCATGTCTGCCATGCTTTTAAGATAGTACTACTTAAAGCAAAGAGAGTAGAGTAGATAGGTTTTTATTTGAGAGAGAGGAGTGTTTAACTCTGGTCATGTTGAAACTGTCTAAATGGTGTAGCAGAGTATTAAAAACAGCTCCTGTTTCTTGGGTATCCTTTCTGAAAAATTTCCATGTATGTATCAGTTTAAATCATAAACTTACCATTTTTATAGGTGAAAAGCTACTGAGTATTAACACGTACATATAGTTCAACCTAATGCAGTTGTGTGTGTATAATGCATATATAATAGTTTACCTTTATCAAGCACTTAGAATGTATTATCTTTAGTCCTCATAACTCTTCTCTAAGATCATACTATTGTTTTCCCTAAATGAAAAAATTAAGATACAAAGAGGATTAGTTACTTTTCCAGAGTTCCACAATTAGTAGGTAAAGGAGCCCAGATACGTATCAGGAGAATTTGATGCTAACCACTGTAATAGGATCCTTCTAAAAGTACTATTCCACAAATTGTGCAGCAGTGTGTCTTGGACATTTGCCCATACTGGTACATACTTTTGTGCTATAATTCACTGATCCACTAATAGGCATTTAGAATATTTTCATTTGTTTATTATAAATAGTGAACATCATGTATCTTCGTGCACTCATTTATTTTGCAGATTGATTTCTAGAAGTAGAGAACTTCTGGGTCAAAGGGTATGCACATCTTAAATTTTAATGCTTTCCAAAATGTTTCTGCCAGTTTCCACCACTGTGTAAATGTGTATTGTTCTATTCCCTTATTAGCAACAAATTGAACAAACATTTTTAAATGTTCCGGTTACTACAACTTCTCATTTATTGTATCTCTTCCATGCCTATGTGCCCTCTTCAAAGATTGAGGTTCTATTTTCTATCTGGAAATGTGATGTAGAAGTGTTGAACAACCTCTAAAATACCCTATGAGGGAAATTCTTGAATTTTTAAACTTTATTTAAGTATTAAAATTATTGATGGACAATTTTTTCATAACTTAGATATGTGTGTATTTTGAAATAGAGAACCACGTTGAATTCTTATGGGTATTTGAATGACCTTACATCAATGGCATTCTGTTTACCAGATTTAGTAGTTTTCATCATTTGAGGATATAAATAGATTATAATCGAAATATTAAGCCTGAAATGATTTGGGGAAATTCAATGGCTTAAACTCTGTTAGGGGACAAACAGAATTTCTCTAAGATGTTTGTCTCTTTCTGGTTGCTACTATGGGTGATTGTTCATTCCCGCAAGTGCATAGTAATTTAACTAAAAGGCTATTGACATGAAAGGGCACAGCTTTAATCTTCATGTCCTTGAGGGCACAGGCAGTGCCATTCTTTACCTCTCGGTTCTCTTTTGCCAGGCTACAGGGGAACCATAATTTCTGAAGTGTGCCTCGTTATCTATTACAACTGACTTACTACAGATTTAAACAGATTTATTATCATCTAACACTTTCTGTAAATATCGTGTAGATTCATTAGGTTTTAGAGCATGCTATTATTACTTTAGATAAAGAAGCCAAGATATATTTTTTTAAATTTTATTTTGTTCACACTTCCCTAAATAAATCTGCCTTTTTCATTAATGACTTCAACATAAATCTAAATGTTAGTTGGATCTTTTAAATTTTCCAGAGATTTAAAAGTTGACTCTGTCACTTATCTTCAGGGACTTCCTGGAAATATTTTGAACTGCACATTATGGGTTTATCTTTCCTCCTTCCCAGATTCCCTTAAATGTTTGTAAAGGAGTGAAAACAATATAAATATACAAGAATAAAGAAGAGAGGAGAGAACAGCACTGAGTGTATTCATTAGTATTTGAGTTGAAATTGACTTAGATTAGAGACTAGCAGCATTCTTTCTGGGGAAAAACAAAACAAAACAAAAAACAAACTAGCCAAGAGAGGAGGCCTCAAATATTACTAGTTAAGTGCCTTTTAAATATGAACACATTGGCAGGGATAACCAGATATTTGAGGAAAGCCTCTTACATGAAAGATAAAAAGGAAAAGATGGAAGAAAAGCAAGGCATGAAGAAGCAGAAGGAAACTGGGGGAGGTAGGGGATGTGGAGCGATGAAGAGTATATTGCAACCATGAAAGAAGAATAAAAAGCTATTTTAAAAATTACTAGAAAAAAAATGAATGACCACATAGAAATTGAACGTATGATAGCAGAAATAAGCAATGATATATGGATTAGAAGTTAAAACTCAAGATAGATCCAAGAGAGTTTTTTAAAGACAAACAAAGATGGTATGGTGGATTTGTATTGTGTCAGATTAACTAACACAATAGTTTCCCAGAGCTCTTTTTGTTTCCCAGAATTATTTTTCTTGCATAGTTCCTGATTAGTGTGGGCCATGAGGCATTTTGATTTTGAAAGGCAGAAGTGAAACTGCACCCGTATTCTTCTTCTTAGGAGGTCAATATGGGGATACTGAGAGCTATTGCAGCGCACACACGTTGGCATGGGAGCAGTGGGGCTCCTCAGCTCCCCCCAGATCCTCTCTTTTGGCTTCTCCTAAACCTGGTCCAGGCCCGACACCAGAGTCAGCAACTGAACATAAATTGTTTGACCAGGCTCACATTTACGTAAGGCCAAATCTCTGTAATAATGCTATGTTCTGTCATCCCTAGTGTTCTCTGATTAAATACTGACTTACACAAAAGATTGTACCATAGTAGCTGCAAAGAAACAGCACCTTGATGACGGGTTCCTGAATCAGTTCTGGGTTTCCACACAATTGGTTCTCTGATCTAATTAGGTTTAAAGTAATAACTGACCTTGTTTCTAGTAGCAAAAGGAACACAGGTAATCCATGGCATACAGTGGCAAAACAATTACTTTATCACAGATAGGCACTAATAATCAAGTTCCATAGAAGGCAAGGCTTCTTGGGAGACTACTTGCTATCACAGAAGATTTTAGTGAAAACGAAAATAATGGGATAGGTTGATCCCTTCAGTGTACACTGGGAAACTTAGGGAAGGAAAAAGCTTTAAATTCTGAACTCAGAATCCACATAAGGGAATGAACGCCTCTGCAATTGCCCTAAAAGAAACCCTTATTTCCTGTAGCCAAGGACAGGGATTTCTGAAAACCAAAAGTGTTGTCCTACAGGTGGCTGAATTATAATGCAAATTGAATTTCTAGCCTAGTAGAGTCTCTTGTGTTAAAGTTACTGACATTGGGAAAGAATGGAAAACTGACAATCAAGGTGGGAATATGGTCAGATTCCAATGAAACGAGATACCTTGAACTCCTCAATTCTGTCTAGCCACATTTGTCAGTCCTTCTGCCCCTGTCTGAGGGAGCTTAGTCTCCTGAGGAGTCAATAATGGCTTCCCTTAAGTAGGTGCCTTGCAAGAGGCTACTGGTCTTCTTCCTCGGGACCTGTCCTCACTACCTCCTATTGCTTCTATACCTATAACCAGACTCAAGTTCCAGCAGCCCCCCGAGGGTGAGATGCTAAGTGGTGTTAATACTACCCGTGAGGAGGTATCATACACAGGAAAAGAATTGCATGATTTTGCCTGCAGTTACCTGGAGAATACTCTGGGAATGAATCCTGAGGGTGTGGGATCAGAGTAGAAGGAATGTAAAGTTGGATCAGGGTGAATTTTGATGTGGACTCACTAAACAGATTCCAGATTGAAGGTATTAAGTCAGAGAGCTAGGAGTAGCTCTAACAGTTTGCTTGGTTGGTTGACTGAAAACTACATTAAAAGGTGGCCTAAGTTAAGTAAAGTTGAATTGATGTTGGAACTTTATTTATGTTCTGTAGGGGAGGTTATCCAAAGGCTTAGGGAGATTAGAATGCTGGAGTGAATTTTTCATTGAAAAAGGGGCTTCATCAAACATGTCCCCTTCGGTCTAGAGGACACTCCTTTTCTCAAAAGTTCTGAGACATACATTCATGAGGGGAGCCTCTCAGCATTTTTGAAGAGCTCTGTTGGCTATCTTCTTTAAGCCAGTAATGACAGGGAAATTGTTGCCATCAAACTAGGATCCTAAATTCAGTGGGAATGATGTTATCTCAGGTGGCTGAGGCAGATGGCATTTCATTGCTAAAGGTAAAATGAATGGGGTTAGTATAAAGGTGAGCAAAGCCAAAGCACTAATCAGAATAGTCTGAGTTGCAGGGATCTTTGGCATTGGCTAGTTGATCATAGTATCCCTAGAACTGAATAGGTGAGCATCCTGGTAAGTCTTCATTGATTTGTACAAACAGAAGAGCTCTAGACCTGGGGGACAGAAGTGTGACTTGGATGACCTCAGTAACGAGTTAAAGCCCCTCAACCAGTCTCCAGACTTAAACCAGTTCACAGACCCTGAGACCTTTGAATGAAAGGAAAGCCAGGTCCTCTTGAGGAAAGACCCTGATGTAGAGCCAAAAATTTATGTTGTGAGTCTCCTTCTGGCCTATCCCCAAAAGACTTGTAGCCATTTACTAAAGTGACTGGGCATTGGGAAGAGGAAATTACTAGACGTTTTAGGGATTGCTGAACACTGACTCTGAACCTAATGAATTCTAGGAGACTCAAAACACCACTGTTTTTAATCAGTCAATGGAGTTTTGGCTTAGGTTCATCTCACAGTGGGCTCAGTGTGGTTATTTCCATATTTTTGGAATGCGTAATTGGAATAGACATACTTAACAACTAACAGAGTTCTCACATTGGTTTACTGACCTATGGAAGTGAGAGAAAGCCAAATGGAAACCACTAGAATGTCATCTACCTACCAAAATTAGAAACTGTTACCTTGAGAGATTATGTAGAGCCACCATTAAAGATTTGAAAGATGCAGACTTGGTGATTCCTACCATATCCCCATTCAATTCACCTATTCGGCATTGAAGAAGACAGATGAGAATGGTGGTGTTAATCAGCTGCTCATCCCAGTGGGAGTTATTATTCCAGATGTGGTTTTGTTGCTGGAGCAAATCAGTGCAACCTGTGGCATTTGGTATGCAGATATTGATCTGGCATATGCTTCTTTTCCTCTATGCTTATTAGTAAAGCCATCAGAATTAGTTTGTTTTCAGTTAGCAGGCTCAGCCGTGCACCTTGACTAACCTATCTCTGGGCTAAATCAAGCCTTTTGTTATAAGATATGCTGCAAGGACCTGGGTAGCCTCTCCCTTCCACGGGTCATCATGCAAATCCAAATATTGATACCGTGCTTATTGGAGCTGGTGAGCTAGAAGTAACAACTCCTATAGACATTTTGGTAAGATGCGTGCATGCCAGAGAGTGAGAATATATCCCACAAAAATTCAGGAGCCTGTAATCTTGGTGAACTTGTTGGGTGTCCAGTGGTTTGGTGCATGTTGAGATAACCATTCCAAGGTAAAAGGCAACTTGCGCTGTCTTCTCCCATCACAAAGAAAGGGGCACCTTTAGATTTTAAAAGCAACATATGCAGTGGTACCTCGGTTTTTTAATGTAATCCATTCCGGAAAACCGTTCAAGTTCTGAAACGTTCGAAAACAGAGGCACAGTTTTACCATAGAAAGTAATGCAAAATGGATTAATCCATTCCAGACCTTTAAAATCAACCCCTAAAACTGCAAATTTAGTATTGATTTTACTATCTAATGATACCATAGATCCATAAAATTTACGGCGTTCATAAACCGAAATGTTCGTCAACGGAGACATTCGAAAACCGAGGTACTACTGTACCTCATTTGATCTAAAATGGGGACTGTCCCCCTTTCCACTAGCATTACTCTGTTGCCCTGATCAGGAGTTCCAAAGCTTACCCCTTTCTTTTTTCATGTAGTGTCTGGAGTCTATTCTGTCTACTTCTCCTCTGTTTTATTTCCAGTGGGTCCATCATTGTCAATTCTTCCCATTTCCCTTTCCTTTCCCTTTCCCTGTCACTTAAACCTTTTGATTCCTCAGACTAATGATTTCTTTAAGCATTCTTCCCGTCTCTGTAATATGAATTTTTATATTTAAAATTTTTATTTTCATCAAAATGTTTATTGTAGAAAACTTAGAGAAGGAAATTAAAGTTCTCTACATCCTATTATGTTTTTACAAAACTCATATTGTAGCAATATTTTTTGTTAACCTACTTTTTACTTAATAATATAATGTATCTTACCGTGTCATTAATGTTCTACACATTTCATGGGTGAACTACAATTTTTCCATCTCCCTTATTGGACATGTTCTAGCTTCCAGTATAATGTGTGGTGGCAGCTTCATGGGGATGAGTAGGTGAGATAAGTTGGTAGAGGGCTGTGTAATGCTTGGGAACAAGCCATCAAAGGAGTTTATATTTTTCTTCCAGATTTATTTGGCTTAAAGCTAAGAATGACAGCAAGATCTTGATATTAAAATCCCAAAGCCCATACTTTAGCTTATTTTCACTGTTCATTTATATAAGTGACATTATTGGGTGGCCCTAGACACATGATCGTACTACAGACGTTTGTTGGATACCAACTAAGTTCCAGACACTATATAAAATATTCAGAGGTACAAAATCCTTCCCTCCTAGGGAACGAGAAAGAGGTAGTTGCATTGTACTGAATACATGTTATGGTAGAGTGAAATACGGAGTGCTACTAAAGTACACGGGAGTTGTACCTCGTCTAGACTTAGGCTGTGTTTGTGTTTGTAGCATTGGGGAAACATGCTACCTGAGTTGAGTCTTAAAGAACTTAATTGATGTGATACAAGGATAGGACAGAGAGATTAGAGGAGTTCCAGGAAGAGAGAATTACTGTCTGGCGCAAAGAGGAAACGTGTTCCGTGGCATGATCAATAGTTTGAGACAGGAAGAAAGGGATGAGATGAGACCGTGGGGAGAGGCTTTGGCAGGCTTATAGATGAGAGTATATGTCATGCTTGGATACTTGGACTTGGTCCTGTGGGAGATTTTTAGCCACCAGATTATTTTAAGCAGGAAAACAGTATTATCAGAGTATTATTTTAGAAAGATCATTCTCACTGCAGTGTGAGCAATATTAATACTGGTAATATGGAGTTTTCTTAGAATGTTGTTGGAGTAATCTAAGCAGAAAATAATGGAAGTGAAAATGTAGAAAGAAGTAGATGATTTGGAAATTGTTGAGGTAGAACTCATAAGTGACAAAATGCAGAGAAAGAAAGGGTTATGGATGACACCCACTTTTCTGACTTGGGCATTGGAGGTTGAGTGGTATTACCTCTCCTTTAAATAAGAAAGGGGAGGAATATGATTCGAAACATGTTGAATTTAGGATACATTCAATTGGAGACTTCATTAGGAAATTGAACAGCGAGGTCTTGAATTTAAGAGAGCATTCTTTTGTAGATAAAGACGGGATGGGAGGTGATCGTTAACGTAGGACAAACCAGTCTTATCTTTATTGCTCTCATAATAACACAACTAGTTAGAACTCAAAGCCCATGATTACACATCACATCCGTCTGTTTTGACATGTTAATTCTGTAAAGGACTGTGGAAACATAGACTTAGAAGTGACAAAATTCTATGGCAGGCATTAACATTCAGGGTTGTCAATATTCTGAAACAACTCAAAAGGAATAACACAAAGGTGATCAAGGGGATATCTGTGGCTCCAGAAGTTCTGCTTGTTGACCAGCAGAGGGCAGTCAGTCTCGCAGCTCAGTATTTTCTTCTCTGCTGCCCTTAAGGCCTAGAAGCTCAGATCTTTTGAATATAGATTTTCAGTGTTCTTGTTACAAAAGGCCAGGCATCCAGGGCACTTTTATTTATCCTTGCTTCCAAGACTTAGAACATGGTTGATTTTTTGTTCTGAAGAGGATGAAATCTTCATTTCACCCTCTATCCCCATGTCTAGTTCTTGTTTCCTCCGTAGGACTTGAGTCGTTCTTTAAGAGCTGCCATGGTAACATGGGGTTTGGGTAAAACCAGGTAGAGGGTCTGAGAAATGTAATGAATCTTTGCTTCTCTCTATTAAAAATGTCATTTTTTCCTAGTTTATTATTAAGATTCAGGGACACATTTCTGTTTTGTTAAACACTTATAATTCAGGGAATAGAGTGGAAGTTGACATTAACTTCTAGAGACAGTATTGATAAGTTTGGTTGATTCTGCAAAGCAGCAAGCTCTTCCACTATTTGATTGAAGGAGCCTGTGGAAAACTTCCTGTCCCAAGATATACTCTTCATTTGCCTGCACACGTCTGAAATGCCCGTTAGTGTGTTTTTTAGCTTAGGCGTTCAAAACTCCACTAAATTCAAAATTCTCACTGGGAGGGACAAGGTAAGTGTGGCAGGATAAATAATTTCTTTAAGTTAGCTAGGACGTAAGAGAATAGAACATGGGCAGGAAAGTTTAGTTAGTTTTAAGTAGGGGATGGAAGAAAAGGCCTGGAACTAAGATTACACTGTTTCCTGTTTATAAACCTTCAGTGTCTCCCAGTTGGCTAATGAATTAATTTATTATGGTAAGTGCCAACATTTATAGAGTGTAGATTGTATGCCAGACATTGTTCTCATTTAGTTTTCAAGCCAACCCTGTGACATAATTACTGTTACTATCCGTATTTTGCAGATTAGGAAACTGAAGCGCAGAGAAGTTAAGTGATTTGTCAGAGGTTGCTTATGGAGGAGACAACTGGTGTTTACCACTGTTCAGTCCTTCTGTGTATCTTATGCTGCCGAGAGCACTTCCTTGTCCCTAGTAGGAGCCCAGTGACCCAGCTAACTTTTGAATTGAATCAACACAGGGACTGGCATGAAGCTAAGTTGCCTTGGATTCCAGTTCTTGGAAACAGGCCCATATGAAGTTACTGAGAACTTCAGGATTCATGAAACCCCTGGGCTCATAAAGACCTTATTTCTGCTTCTCACTTAGTATAGCAGTAACATAATTTAAGGAAATGTGGAAAAAAGAAGTAGAGAAGCTTCAAAAGGCTTTACTTCACAGCACCCACTCTGTTGAGGGGATAAAAATTTGGGTACTTGGTGATTTTTAATTACTTGGTGTCATTCTTAAAATGGTGTTATTTTTTTGAAATTGGTACGTGATGATGTTCAGTTTTTTCTTATTGGGGCAGAAGAGTACCTCAAAAGTTGTGTTACAAAAATAAGAAACTTTGTTTAGTGATAGAATTGAACAAACTAATCAAGGCTAACTTAATCTACCTGGCAGTGTGAGAGTACGTTAACATTTAGGTTGGATTACACTTCGAAGAACATCTGTTGTGCACTACGTAAGTGAATTATTTCTTTCATCTTCATTGAACTTCGTGTTCCATTTTACCCTCTTTTCATCCAGGTGAAGAATCCAAATTAAAGAATATCCTCATGTAGGAAATCAATCGGGAAACCCCTCTATTTCAGAAATAAATAGTACATTGTCACACAAGTGTTTTTTGTTTTTCTTCTTAACAAATTCTGGTTTCTTAACTAGTTAGTGTACTTTGGCATTGACAGTATAGTGTGACCGACCAGAAATCAGTCCTGAGTAGCTTGGGGGAAAGGACTTGGTGGGGTAGAAGAAAATTAATGCTGATGGTGAAAAGACAGGGTTGAGTTTTTATGGCTTTAAGTTAACTGTGCACATTCCACCCTCTTTACCATGGTCAATTGAGAAGTAGCTGATTATTCTGCCAGGTCACTGTGAAACTGGCAAGTCAGGTGGTGGACTTCCCCAAATCATAAGCACATGAATAAAAATGCTATGTATTTATATACAGGTTCAAGAAAGATTGGCTTTCTAAGTCAGTTACTATTTGGGCGAAGAGACTGCTATCACCTTCGTAAAGTTGTGAATTATGAAAGACATTTCTGTTGGGTTACTGAATGTCCCTTGGGGTTGGTTTCATTTATAACATTGCCTCAGGCCTTCTGCTGCATCCTGTTGGAATGACCTTTTTAACCCAGGCTGGCAGCTGTAATATGGCTCTGTCCCCTGGATCCTTTAGGCTTGTCACATGACAAACATGAACTGTGACCCCTTCGTTCCTTACTCAGATCATTAGGTAGGTCTCTTTAAATTTTTTGTGTTTAACAGTTTTGCCTTGTTTTCTTTCCTGTTTTTTCTTCTTTGATCCCCTTATTATTTCCTACTTGGCCAAGATTTTTTGGTAGTCCTTTATTTTTTTTAATTGAAGTATAACGTTGATGCAGAAAAGTACACAAATCATAAGTTCACTGAATTTTCACAGTGTAAACACACCAGTGCAGACAGTACTTCAATCAAGAAAACCTTTCTTATCCCCTTCTGGCTACTGGTCCTCTCCTTCAAGGGGAATCATTATCCCGACTTCTGTTGCTTTGCCTGTTTTTGAACTTTATAAAACTGTATGTATTCCTTTGTGTCTGCATCCTTTCATTCAAAATTTTTGTGATATTCATCCATGCTACTCAGCTTATTATTGCTGTGTAGTACTCCATTTGTATAAATATTCTACAGTTTATCTATTCTACTCTTTGGGCATTTGGATTGTTTCTAGTTTAAGGCTGTTACAAATAGTACTACAGAACATTCTCATACAGGTCTTTGGAGGAACATATGACATATTTCTGGGCGTTTATGTAGAAGTGGAATTGCCAAGGCATAGTGTATCCATCTATTTAATTTTAAAATTCATAGAACACACTATAAACAACTGATGGTAGGCAAACTCTTGGTAGGAAACATTTGTAAACATATATAGATTCATCTTTAGCATAATACATCCAAATTTTGGCTAAGAAAAGTGCCGCTGCGTTTAACTCCAGTATACAAACAAAATTGCCACTCACAGCCTGTGACACATTTTGCTAACTTTCTAATGCATACTTTTTTATCCAGTTTCTAAAGCTGAGGTGTTGGGCCCTTTCTGCAAAAATCATACGAAAATGTGTTGATGGTGATCGTTTACAATAGTTAAGCTTACATCTGAGTTACACCACCTCTAAGTGGTGATGTTAGCAGGGAAGAGTGAGATGCTGGTGCTTGACTGGCACGCTTAGCCGAAGTTACAGAGGCTGACACTTGTATTTGTACAAATTGCATTCATTACCAAGCGCCCTGCAGAAATAATGAGAGCCTGCCTCTATACTGTGTGTGCACGGGCTCCATGCTAAGCAGCAGGCAGTTGTGCAGCTGATGGTAACCGTTTTGTCCTTTTTTAATGTGGTTTTCGAAAATTTGTTCCATAGCTACTTTTGTACAGGTTTAACCTAAATGAGTGTAGAAATGTGATTGTGCTATGATATCCCACCAGAACTGAATAGTATTTTTTAAGGAAATTTCATTTGACCATCAGATAAAATGCCTCCCGGTCATTCTGTGAATGTGCATGGAATTAAGTTGACTTGTTTTGACCATAGTGTTTTAAACCAGTACATTCAATTCAAAAAATATTGCTGGTAATCTGCATTGGTCTGTGTATTCTACTTAGTCCTAGATGGCATAGAAATGATCGTCCCCATCCTCAGAAAGCTTATGATCTAGTAGGTTTGGGTGGTGGTGGTGGTAGCCATATATAAGGCAGTTGGCACAGTGAGAAATGGGTCTTAAAAGATGAGTAGATTGACCTGGGATGGCCTTTTGCTGATCTTTGCCTATTGGCTAGAGTCAAGATGCTTTGTAAAGGAGCAATGGTGACTAAGGCTGGAGGGAAGCCAGTGATGAGTTTGTACCCGATTTGATGAATAATACAGCACAGTGACAAAGAGTACTCTCTTTAGATCAAATTAGAAGTTGAGTCCAAGATCAGTTTTTCTGTGTGACCTCAAATAGGTTGCTTAACCTCTCTGAACTCAGTTTCCTCATTTGATAAATGGGGCAGCACCCATATAACTTGCTGCAATTTTGTATGAAAGAGCTTATGTGTGGAAGAAGATATAATTTGTGGAAGGTGCTTAACAAGTGCTCGAGTAGCTACTGTGGACAATGGGGAGCCATTTGAAGATTTTTGAACCATGAAGTGATAGGATCTGAACCATGTAAGCCTTTTATTTTTATAATTGACACAAAAAAGACTGCACACATTTAAAGTGTATAATCTGATAGGTTTTTACGTACTCATCGTATACATACACCTGTGAAATCATCGCCACAACCAAAATAATGACTATATCCATTATTCCCAAAAGTTTTGTCTAAGACCGTTAAAGAAGAAAGTCAGATCTGCAATGTGCAGCAAAGAAAAAAGTGAAGTAGAACCTGGAAGTGGGGAAATCAGTTAAGAAGCTATGGCCATGGCCCCGGTGGGACAGAAAGAATGAATGAGGTCACAAACTAGGTGTGATGGCAGCTGGGTGCCCCCCCAAGAGACCAGGCTCCAGGGTTAAGCCCCCACCAGGGTGTTCTCTCCTGCACCTAACTCAGTGGCCAGAAGCTAGTGAGCTCTTACATGCTGAATTGACAGGTTTCCCTTTATGAATGATTGCTTATTTGAAACATTTCTCCCTTTATTCTGTTTAGGGCTTAAAAGACAACCTTCTTGCTTCTGGAACATCCAGCCTGACAGCCACCAAGCAGTTGCTTCGTCCAAGAATCACGAGAATCTGCCTCAGGGACTTGATATTCTGTATGGAACAGGAAAGGGACATGAAGTATTCTCGAGCCCTGTACCTTGCCCTTCTGAAGTGACCACTCTACTTTCCATCCAGATCCTTGCTGTTTACTGCCAAAGAAGACATAAAGAGTATTGTTGCACTGTCCTGCAATTTCAGTTTCTGGAAAATAATCATTGCTAGGGAAGACCATTGTTTACAGTTATATACTGTTATTAAATCTTACTTATACATCCCATGGGGTTCTTAATGACCAGAATTTAGCTTTGCCTTCTGAAAATTGGTTATGAAATACAGTTTACACAGAAGTAGGCATCTGCCTACCTGTGTGCTTAATCACAGCAAGTTAAGGCCCTGTTTGTTACTCCCTGCTTCATTTGCCACACTGTTAACAGGTGAGATGTCTTTCCCTAATGCAGCCTGCATTGAGATGTAGGGGAAAGAGAGGGTCACTGCTTACCAAAGAAATTGTATTTCATCATGTACTGAACCTATTTCAAAGTGTTAGGTTTTCTGGGCTGTAATCAAATTGCTTAGCGAATTATGACAGTCACCTTCCGTAGTTGAAGGTGACAAGCCACAGAGTAAGGCCTGTGGTAAGTTTGGTCGGCCGAGTCCCAGTATTGTCAAAACAGACAAATGGGGATAGTTTGTGCCTGAGATTGCTATTCTCTGGTTCATATCACCATATGCTGCTTCTGATACCAAGTGAGGGGATATCCTTGTCAGAGAAACCTTAAAATTGAAGCTGCTAATATACCTCATTGAAAAATGGAAAAGGTGGAAAGTATTGGAAGGAATGATGGGACATTGTGTTCAAACTGATGAGGGGAAAATGAAAATTGAATCATAAAACAGGAAATGCACTGCATATGCCTAAGGGAGGCAGTGGTGGAATTGGAACTCCAAAGCAACTGTACATGTTTTGTTGACAAAAAAATCACAGCCCAACCAAAAAGGAAAATGTTATCAAACATTTTCAAATTGCAGTATTTCAAAACGAAGTTATTTTTTGTTTTTGTTTTTTTGTATTGTTTTAAAACACAAGGACAGTTTTGTAAAATCGTTTAGTTACCCTAAGTTTTAAACATCTTGTTGCATTTAAAAAAATCCTAAGTGATGACTTTAAAAACTTAATAAGGACTCCAAAAGGATTCTATACTCAAAAGTAATGTCGGCATCTCACTTTTGGAGATCTTGTCTCTAAATATGTTATGAGAAGCATGTTATATATATTCATCTGAGGAGGAAGCTGATATTTTGCAAACCAAACCTGTTTTTTTTAAATTCCACCTGTGTGGCATGTAGCTGGTGACAAATAATAGCTGTAGTTACAATCACATACAGAATAAATCCTCTGAGAAGTTTTTTAAAAATGGGAAAGCTGTGCTTCTTAGAAAAAGAATTCAGGGGGGGAAAACCACCTCAAGTATGTTACTCTTCATCCTGTTCTTCCCGTTGGGACTGTTATGGCCATAGTCTGTACTCTAGTAAGTTTTAAATTGGCCACATTTTTGTTTCAGCAAGTTATTATGTAAAATGCTATAAATTATATATGTGTTAAAAGAGTACTTTACGAAGAGATCTATACCTAAAGTTGCTTTTGTATATTTAAATGCTTAGCTTTATTTTTTGTAAAGTACAGCATACTCCCATATTTGTGTATGATCTTATTGATCAGGTGTTTAAAATGATTTAAAATACTTCATTAAAATAATTATTTTATTATAAGAATAACTTTCTTTGGTCACTGACTTTGAAAACCAGCTCAGAAGCGGGGGGCTGGGTAGTGGAACTTTCTTGTCTCTGATTAATTGGGAGTGGCAGCTTTGGAGTTCCAGAACCTCACTTCAGATCCAGGTTTTACTATATCAC
Organism: Rhinolophus sinicus; assembly: GCF_036562045.2. Taxonomy (NCBI): domain Eukaryota; kingdom Metazoa; phylum Chordata; class Mammalia; order Chiroptera; family Rhinolophidae; genus Rhinolophus; species Rhinolophus sinicus. Next base: position 37,863,787 of record NC_133758.1, on the reverse strand, counting down.
TTTCTTTGAAATAGTTGTAAATATGCATGCTATTTGACTCTCAAAGAAAACTTAGCACATTCATTACAAAAGCTTTTCTTGGCCCTACAAGGTTTTCTTACTAAGGTGTTCTTTTTCAAAGTTTATTTTTAATATACATTTTTAAGCTTTGTGTCTTGAAGCATATCTTACACACGAAAGAACAAATGCAGTATATCCAAGGTATTCTTCCACTCAGTTTGCAAATACATTCTCTGTGACTCACACGGTGTTGCCAGTTTTTCAATTCACAAAAATCTAAATTTCCACTTCTTTCGAAAAAGTACAAGATCCAGAATAACTACATATACCCTTTTGTGTAGCTATCCCCTGGAACCAACCAATGGCTGTCCAGTTTAGATATGGGGCATATATCTCCCTTCCCTTGACTTATCCCTTTAAGCATTGAGATTTGTGATCCTCTGCCTTCAATAGTTATTTTGGGTGATCAACAGTAAAGGGGGAACATACCAGAAATTCTCCACTCCATCTAATTTTTTAAGCAACTTTATTGAGGCATATTTTACATATAAAATTCACCCATTTCATCCATTTTGCTTTTATTATGTCTGACTTTTTAAATGATCCCCTGAACAGCTTTAAGATTCTTCTCTTAAAAAGAAGCCAAGTTTGACATTAAAGCCTGTACTTCTTAAAACCTGTATTTCCTATAAACCACATTAGAATTTTGGCAAAACTTTGTTTAGAACTAAGACCATTTATACTAGCTATGTCATGGTTGCAAGCAAAGAACGCAAGCGATGTTAGGGCATATTCTGTAGAACAGTATGGAACCAAGATCTCAGGCTGATTAAGGTGGACTTTATTCCTAGTTGTACGATGAACCAACCACGTGTTTATATAAGTTTGACTTCAATAAGACTCACTGATTCTGCAGGAGGTAAAGGTATAAAATGTGTTTATACATGACCTGGTAGCCAGTTCCTATTTTGTTGTTTTTAGCATTATTTCCAGATAGTTTCCTGTGACTTGCTGAACTGAAATGACTTATTTTTTACATGTAGGCATGATTTACATCTGGTATCAATCTTTTTCTCTGACTTTTTAACCACCTTTTAGTATTTTCGTATACATTTCAGATTGCATTTGTATTATATTGGTGCATTTGCTTTTTCACTGAACTTGTTCCACCAGTTGGAAATTGGTCCTCAGCAAAACATTTTTGCCATACTTTTGGGGATGGAGGAATATTGAGAAGACCTGTGCTGTGAAAACAAGAAAACTAAAGTGTTCACCGCCATGTGCTGGAACACTATCAGGGTTAGGTGGGAGGAACAGACATATAACAGTATTAAGTTTAGAATTTATGTAGACCTTACACATTGAATATTTGTGGGAAGAAGATGCTCCTAAGAAACTCATTTTAAGATTTTTGACTGTTGGTAAGCCATAATGAGAGCAATTTTAATGGCAACTCTTCTTTAAAATAGAATGCCTGACCAAAACTGCAATTCAGAAATCTTTATGCACTCCTATGTTTATTGCAGCACTATACACAATAGCCAAGACATGGAAACAACCGAAATGCCCCTCAGTAGATAACTGGATTAAGAAACTGTGGTACGTTTATACAATGGAGTATTATGCAGCCATAAAGAAGAATGAAATCTTACCATTTGCAACAACATGGATGGACCTAGAGAACATTATGTTAAGTGAAATAAGTCAGAGAAAGACAAATACCATATGATCTCACTTATATGCGGAATCTAAAGATAAGAATAAATGAATGAACTAATCAGAAACAGTTTTGGAGACATAGAGGAAAAACTGAGGGTTGCTAGATGGGTGGAGGGGTGGGGATAAGGGGGAAGGTGAGGGGATTAGAAAACAGTCGGTAACCACAAGATGGCCACGGGGTTTTGAAAATTAATTTGGGGAATGTAATCAATAATGTAAAGATTTTGTAGGGTATCTGATGGACGCATGTCCCATTTGGGAGACCACCTCAGGGATGATGTAGATGCCTGATCTCTGCACTGTACACCTGAAGCTGAACAATAATGAATGCCAACTATAATTTTATATATGTATGTATATGGTTACAGGAAGCGGAGTACAGCATTAGGAATAGAGACAGTGGAAATGTAAAAAAAAAAAAGAAAAAAATAGAATGCCCGATTGACATCTTCCAGAGTTCTCTTACTGTAGGTGATACTGAGGCAGTGTTGCCCTGTCTCGCCTCTGCCTCCTGCACATGCAGCTGGATCACATTTCTGAGCCTCCCTGTAGTTAAATGTGGCCAAGTGCCTGAGGTCTGGCCAGTGACATGTAGGCAGAAGTGATGTGTGGCATTTCAGAGCTGGCTCATGACAACTTGCTGTGTATGATCTCGTGTTCTCTTTTCCTCTTCACAGAGACCTCAGAAGGCTCCTAATGAAGATGGCAGAGTTGCCAAATCAAAGGAGCCTTGGTCACAGTTGTGGCAACAAAAGTGCCTGCTAATCAAAACCACTTATTTTGGATACAAGTGAGAAATAAACATCTAAAGTGTAACCCATTAACACACTATATCTGTTATAGCAGTTCATTAAGTATATATAATGTATATATGATAACTATGTATAATATATGTTTTATAATGTGTAATATGACTAGCTAATACAGATAGCTACTGCTATTGTTATTTCTGTCTTACTGATAAGGACGCTGGTGTGTGAAGAGATTTGGCAATTTAGTGGAAGTCACTAGAGGAAGTAATGGAGTTGAGATTTCATCCTAGGTGTCTCCAACCCCAGAACCTGCTCTCTAGATCCCTACACTGAGTTGGGGGTTTGTTGTGTTGTGCTTTGTTTTTGTTGTTTTTTTAATGCTTCAGAACTGATCTGTCCCATGTGATAGCAGCTTAAATACCTAAGGATAGCTATCCATTTCTTTTCCTACACTTAGTATTCCCCTCTATAGGCTAAAGAGTCCCAGTTCTTTCATTTCAAACGATGTAGATTCCAGGTCTCAGTATTTTAATTGTCCTCTTTGTCATATTTTGCTATGCTAAAGGCCACATTAAAACGTGGTTCCGTAAGCTAAATGCAACCCAGCAGATGGGGCTGGAGAGTAGGGAGGATATGGACCCATGACTGCTTAGGTCTGAATTTCATATTGTTATCGGGTATGCAAGGTCAGATTGCAGTAGTGTGAACTTGTGGTTAACCAATCACCCCAGGACGTTTTCACTCGATACCAGAGAGTAGCCAGAGGACCAGCAGCAGCATCTTCACCTAGGAACTTGTTGGAAACAAAGGCTCTCCAGCCCCACTCCAGACCTACTAAGTCAGAACCTGCATTTGAGCAAGATTCCCAGGTGACTTCTGTGCTCACTCGAGTTTGAGAAGCATTTCTCACTGATCAGTTGCCTTGTCAACCTAAAGAGAGAATACTACTGCTCTGCTCTGTTCTGCTACGCTTCGTTTGGTTGGTTTGGGCCTGTTGTTCTAACCAGTCATGATCACTTTTTTTTTTTTTTACTTTTATTTATTTAAGTATGTTTTTCCAGGACCCATCCATCAGCTCCAAGTCAAGTAGTTGTTTCCATCTAGTTGTGGAGGGCGCAGCTCACAGTGGCCCCTGTGGGGATCGAACCGGCAACCTTGTTGTTAAGAGCATGGTGCTCTAACCAACTGAGCTAACCGGCCTCCCCGATTCATGATCATGTAAATGTTGATTCTGTCACTTATTGAGAACACTTGGGTCCAAGTGGCTTAATCAACTACGCAACTCCTTATCCCTCTCAGCCTTGTGTCACCCACAGAATACCTTCTGTGTTCATTCAGCGTGTCCTGCAATGTGTTGAACACGACAGGCGCAGCTGTAAAACCACGCAGCCTGTTGCCGCCCTCCAACATCAGTCCGTTCATTAGCAGTGTTACCAGCCTGCAGCCGGCTGGGACTACATCTAGCTGATAGTGCTATGGCAGAGTTCACAGAGCTTGCATGAGCGCCTCTGGAGAACTTGCTGAGTTATAGGCACCACCTAGCACATGGTTAACCAGACATTTCACAGAAGAGCATGACAACGGCTTGGAAGAGCCCCAATTGTTATGAGCTAAATTGCGTCCCCCACTCCCCAGATTCCTATGTTGATGTCCTAACCCCCAGTACCTAGGAACATGACTGTTTTTAGAGATGGGGTCTTTAAAGAGGTACATAAGTTAAAATGAGGTCATTAGGGCAGCTGTAATCCAGGATGACTGTGTCCTTACAAAAAGAGACTAGGACACACATGGGGACAGAGGGAAGACCATGTGGGGACACAGCAAAGAGACGGCCATCTACAAGCCAATGAGACAGGCCTCAGAAACCCAACCCTGCTGACATCTTGGTCTTAGACTTCTAGGCCCCAAAGTCATGAGAAAATAAATGTCCGTTGTTTAAGCCCCCCAGTTTGTGTTACTTTAATATGGTAGCCCAAGCAAACTGCTACACCACCCTCTCCCCTCTTCTGCCATTGCTCTTTAGGGGAATTGGTCACCTGGCTCAGGCAAGATGATCTGAGGTGGTGCCTTACTGTCTGTGTGAGAAACTTGGACGTAAACTATATTACATTTAAAATGCCTTGGGGGTGTTTGCTATAGTAAAGTCCTAGTGGAAGTAAAGGATTGCCTCAAAGGGAAGAATCGCCTCTAGATGAAAAGATACAGAGAAGAGTGCTCAAGGTGTCTGCATTCATGGGGTTTAATGAGACCTTCCAGGGAAAGTCACAATACAGCACCTGAGCCGCGCTGTATTCTGTGTTCTGGGAGAATGAGAAAGGCATTCACCATCCAGCGCAAACTCCAGCAGTCCCATCATCTTGTCCCCCCAGTGTCACAATCCCTTTCTATCAACTCTAGTGCTTCTGATGTGACAGTGCCTCGCTGCTCTGTGCTTTTCCTACGAAGTCTTCTGCTACCGCTTTTGTTCTCAATTTAGTGCTTTCTCCTCACATTTTTGCATCTGGGTACAATGCTCTGTGTGTGACATTCAAACCTCCTAAGAGAGAGGAAGTGGTTGGGTATATTAAACTCTCTTCCTTTTGGATCTCAGGTGGCTGGCCAGCCTGCAGATGGCTGCACTGGACTTAGATGCTGGTCCTCGGTGCAGACAGCTGGGACCAGCACGGCAATGTCACAAGTATAAAGCAAGACAGGTCACGTGCAAGGAAGCTCCCTTGGCTGTGTTTAGAGGGAGGCTTTAACATGGCAAGTGTGATACACCCTTGCCACTCAAAGTGTGGTCCGTGGACCAGCAGCGTGGGTCTCACCAGAAGCGTGTTAGATGCAGAATCTCAGCCCCCCTCCCCAGCTGCTCAGTGAGAATCTGTATTTTAACAAGATGCCCAGGGAATTTGTGCGTGTGATAAATTTGACAAACACTGCTCTACCAACACTCTCATTGATTTGTAGTAAATCTGGACATTTCTGTATATTGGATTTGCTTAAAACTGCCTACCCTGTGGGTCAAATCAGAGCCAGGCTTAGGAATTTCAAAGCTGTACTGAACCTTGGCCATCTAATCAGATTGCAGAACGAGAAGTTGAAGCCCAGAGAAATTGGGTAGTTTGCCTGAGGGCACAGCACTAGAATGCATTTAATTATGCACAATTTTCTAGGAACACATAATATAAAAATATATTTTCTTATGCAAACTGGCAACGCCGAGTCTATCTCTAAGCCAGATAAATTGAAGAACTAGGCCTAAACTTACTAAAGTAATGCACAAATTAGCTGATTACATACATTAACTGCATTCAAAGGGGTTAGTACAATAGAGGGTTAGAGAAGTTAGAAGTTAGAAGGATTGTCTGTCTTCCAAAGAGAAGCAGCACCATTCTTTCAGTGAGAGGGCCAATATTTGGCAGTTCACTCTATCTGGTCTTACTCGCTTAGAGATTATTGAAGTCTGTCCCATTTCTAAGCAGATTCTTCCACATCTTTTATATTTTAAATTTCCATTTTGATTCACATCAGAATGCTTTTGACCTACAGAAGTTTTTAAGCAGATGCCATAATAATAAAAGTAATTGTAGTAGTAGCACAGATAGCAATAATAGTAACTACAGCATTTCAGTTCCACTATATGAATGAGCTGTGTATGTCACATTGATACAATCCTGAAAAAAATGTGTCATTACAATCTGGAGAATTTTCCCTGACTAATTTTGCATTTGATTCATAAATTGGGTATAGTTTTCTTAGGTTTTGTAGGTCACTGTTCATTCAATATTTAGCTACAGAATATCCATTTTACAGAGCTTTTGTGGTGGTGGAATTATACATATGAATTACTCAAAGGAATTTTAGAGAGCCTGAAACAGACACCTCTTTTGACAGGTGAGGAAAATAATGTCCAAAAATGGTTGACGGCAAAGCAGAAAGTAGAGCCCAGGGGCACAGAAGTTTGAATCAGCCAACAAGCCAGTCAGGCGTCCCCTGTGGTCATGAGTCTGGACTTGGGACATCGGGCATTTGCTTGGGCCGCCTGGTAAAATATTTACCCCTGTTCCCTAATGACAGGCCTTCACTTTGGCTCTTGCTTCCAGGTCGACAGGTTTCTTGTTTGTCCGTTGGACACTTCAATTCACTCTACCGTTTTTCCTCAACGTGAATGAAGCACTACTGCTCTGTCTATGGGTTTCTGTGTTCATTGGTTTTGTCATGCATCCGACAGACGTATAGTTGGTGCCTACTGTGTACCAGGCACTGCATCTTATACAGTCAGATTCCAGGATGAAGAAGACATCCACCCTGCCTCTAGGAGCTCCCTGCATAGCAGACGGAACACACAGGAAGCAGGTGACCGGAACACAGTGTGGCAAGAGGGAAGGATAAACCAGGTACTGTGGGAGGTGTTTTGTTGTTTGCATCAACCTCTGTTTGTTTCACTTGTTGACTTGTTTTTCAGTTTCTTTTTCTTCTTGAAAAAAGAATAAATATCAAATAGCTTGAGGGTAGTGATACCTTGTTTTATTTTATCACACGTTCATTGTACGCAAGCACAGTGATGAGTACATGGAGAGAAAGCACGTGGGAAAGACAACCCTGTCACCAAATAATGGCATGGAGTGTGCTAAGTGCTGTGACAGTGGGTATGCAGACCCCTTGGGGTACACAGGAGGAGGGCCTGCTCTGGAAGACATGGGGACTTGGGAACTTTTACACTAACACATGAAGAATAAAGAGCAGTGACCCAGGCTGAGGAAGAAGCTTGTCCAGGCAGAAGGAAAAGGTGCCATGACATGTCCTGTTTGAGGCGTTGTTACTTGACTACTGAATGCTGGAGCATGACAGCTTTCGTAAGCCGAGCTAAGGAGTACAGGACTTAACGGACTGTCTTGTCAGACCCCTCTGGTGGCCACACAGGACCTGTATCCCAAACTCCCTTGACCCCGGACCCCTTTAAATTAGAATATGTTGATGGTGCACGTAACAGGCCTCTCATGAAAGGTAATGCCCACTTGAATTTATGTATAAGAAGTCCTCAGCTTTCATATACTCTCCACTTTTGCCCACTGTTCACGCACACATCAACCAAGCTCCATCCGTTGGCTTTGGTCTTCCATGTATGGCAGGTCTAATGATATGACATCTCATGGCAGCCCTGCCTGCCTGCCAAACACCATCGCTGAGTGAGTGGCCAGTGCATGGGTCACTGCCTAGCTGCTTGAGCCAGCATTTGAAGGGGACCCCACTGAGCCCCTGCCTTATAGAACTCTGGGCCTCTTTCTGGGGACTCCCCTACCCCACCCTCTCTTCCTCGTTGGTGGGAATAATGAGGGAGGGTTAGGGTGGGGACATAGCTTCAGGTTGTCTACAGATGGCCTTACATGTGGGGTTGGCCCTGTGAGGCCCTACTGGACTTGTGACGAGTGAAAGAACTGCCCCTTCACTGCAACCTCACTTCAGGAGAAACCCACATCTGGTTAGAGGTTTGAAGGTTGAGGGAGGACGTATGGGCCCTGGCAGGACTGGGGGGGGGCCTCAACACCAGCAGGGGCCCTCTCCCCAGGCACTCGGCACCTGGGAAGCTTCTTAGCTGCCTGCCAGGTAGCTTGAGCCTGGGGGAGGAAGTGCTACAGAAGCCATAATTAGGGACTTTATCATCTTTTTTTAGTTCCTCTAGAATGGAAATTCTGAAAGTCAGCAGGAGCCAAACCGGCTGGGCAGGGCCTGGTGGTTCTTCTAACTGTTGGTGGCAGCATAGGCCACTTTTGAGTCACAGGCACTGCCTTCTAGGCTCTTCCCTGAGGGTTTAGGTGGGTCTTCCGAGTGCAGAACCCTTTTAAGTCATCTGGAAGTGCCATTTAAACCATGAACCGTGGCTAAGCATGTTCAAATGTGTTCTGTGATGAAGATGCCCCCCACCCACCACCTACCCCCAGCTTTCTGTCCATGGGTCCATGGGCTTGTCACAGCTGTGCTTTCCAACCTGCAGAGCTGGCTGTGTCTCCTCGCTTGCTGTAGCCCCTTCTCCTCCCACAGGTTGATGATCATATGATACCCAGCCATGTCTTCCCCACAGGATTGGAAGTTGTCCTTCACACTGGAAAACAGAGGAGACAAGCTTGGTGTTTCCCCCTCACGTTCCCCTGTTCTGAGAGTGAAGCCTCTGGCTCCACAATCAAGGTGGATAGACCTGTTTTACTTCCAGACCCTTCTACTCTAACCAGAGCCCCAATCTTCCCCTCTGGCACCAAATAAAGGCCTGTTAACCAATAACTGGCTCCCTACTCGTTTTGGAGGCACTAGTTTATTGCCCAGTAGCCTAGTCTGTTGCAGGAAGGGATTCAAGGGAAGAAATGCCTTCCAAATACCATTGGCTCCTGGTTGTGCCCCAAGGGTTTATGAGGGGCCAGGTGGGCATTAATAGGTGCCAGGGAAATTAGTATGCCTCCTGAGCCCTGTGAAGCCCTATGGGTGTAGCAGTCACAATCTACAAAAGGCTGGAAGGGAAGCCCTGAGTTACATCAGGTCCAGGGGATGTTACCTGAGCGACCAATGCTGGGCTGAGGCCCGGCCTGGCTCAGACCACGTGTCAGAGATGTGGGACTGGAGGTCAGCAATGAATGTCCTTGGGATTCACTCCTAGGCATGTCCCCAAGGAGAGCGTACAAAGGACAGAGAGAGGGTCACTGGTCCTACAGTCAGTGCCATATCTTCCTACCCAAAATCTAGATCGGTGGCTTGACATGGAGGCTGCATAGCTGCTGTCTCCGTAGTACAGGAGCTCGAGGAATCAGGCCGGGTTCATTCTGCATGTCATGGGTGCCCGTTTGTCTCACAACTCGCCCACCAGGATGGTGGAGGAGACCGAGTGAGAGGAGCACAGAAGGTTACGTGGGAGTGGGTGAGGACTGGACAGTATCTGCCTCCCAGTCCTGAGCGACGCAGCACCTGGACACCTAACTCTCCCCTCCCACCTCTGCGGATCTGTCTGTGCGAAGGGAGAGATGTGCTTGTGTGATCATTGGCTGATTCAATATGCAAATACCCAGGGCAGAGGCTAGGGCACGTGAGTTGCTTAGGAAACCAAGAGGTAAGGGAACAAACTTCCTACCAAATCGGACGCCCGATGGATATTTTCTTCTGACCCAAGACAACCTTTGCCTAAAGGATTGCAGCTTTAGGGGAGTTTAATGGAAAAGAGTTGTGAAATCTTCCCTGGCAGGAAGCACGGAGTTTTAGAAATGTCTTAGGCTGATCAGTGGGCATGCGCAGGAAAGATGGGACTGGGGGTGGGGGGGGGGGAGGCTCGCTGCCTGTGCAGCGCCCTCTGCCAGCTCATTGGTGTCCACGCCAAACTTCTTCAGGTCTAAATAAAGAACATCGAATGCAATATGTGAAACAGAACCATGGGAGTGTCTTTTCATCCTCGATTTAACAATTTCAAAGGTTCATCTGCTGTGTTTTCAGGGGGAGGGAGAAGAGGGGCCCTCACTTATTAAAAAAAAAAAAAAAAAAAACCAGACCTCAGCGTCTTCTGTAGAGCCGAGGCCTCTGGTTGGAGCCTTTGAGCTCTGGGAGTTTATTGTAAACATCAGTATCGCCAAAACCCACAACTGAGTGCTATTACTGGGAAGTAGGTGGATGGGTAAATTTTATTTATTTATTTATTTTTAATTCAGCAAATAACGTGGCTTCAATCTGTATCTTTACTTCTCACGCGCTCTGAATTTGCCAAGCTGTTCAATCTCTTTTACAGAAAAGTATGTGCCTATTTTATTAAAACAAAAGCCTCTTAAAATGCAGATGGTATGCTTCCTGCTTGCTAGTCTCACAGATTCCTTGTTGCAACTGAAGCGGGCGTGTTACTTTGATAGTCATATGAAATAACCTTAACTTTGCCTGGGGATATTTATAACAAAACATGCAGAATTATTGCACCATAAAGCCTGCTTCACTGATTCTTGCTGATTAAAAACTTTCTTTTTTTAAGACTAATGTAATAAAAGCCAAAAGACCCACCAGCTGGAGCTCTGAAGACAGCCGAAGTGGAGCCACGGAGACTCCCCCTCTGCCCTTTGATTCCAACCCTGGGCCGGTAGAAGCCTGGCCAGCTCCAGGGCCTCTTCCCAGAGGCACTTCATGCATCACCTACCTTCCCCATCCCAAGCAGAGGCGAAGAATGAATGGCCTGGGAGGGACAGGCTTGTCTTTCTGCCACACTAGAGGCCAGTGCCAAGTTTTGCTTCAGGAAAAAAAACTACAGCAGAGCCATCCCCGGTATTAGGCGAGGCCATCGTATTTCCACCCCGTCCCTGGGCAGACAGGCTGAACAGGACTGAGGCATTTTTAATTGATGCTAGAACCTTGCAAGGATAAGAAACTGGCAGGAACTGACATAACCCTTTATTCATCCTTCCAAGATGCCCATTTACCAGCACATGCTCAAGGGCACTGTGAAATCGGGCCCAGTGGAGTTTTTCCCTTGGCTGTTCGCCAGAATCAAGCTGGTTTCATCAGGCCCTGAGTGTAGACGCAATGTGCGTTAATTGGTGCATTCAGCGTTAATCCTCATTTTCTTTGGGTGCTGTGAGGAGTTTTCCCATGACCTCTGACATTTGGTGCCTGGTCTTTTGGGTCCTAACCAGCAGTACCACCACCCTCTTTTCTCATTTCCTCTCATTCTTCAACCACCACCACCCCCAACCCCCACGTGGCCACACATATAGAACTCTTAATCGTCACAAAGATTTTCCTGAATCTAGCTCAAGTGGAAAACCTGTTTAAAGAAAAAAAAAAAAAAAAAGCATTCTCTTATCCTGAGGGATGATTGAAGAATATTACAACACATTCCTCCCAAGACCCTTCTGGCTGGAAGCTGGGGCTGAGTAGGAATTGCCATTCTGTAGAGGCACCTCTCGCCATTACCAACTGCCAATCCTGGGTGACCCTCACAGATTGTTTTTAATAAGATTGAATAGAATAAAAAGACTAATGATTCAGAGAACGCTGTTGCGCCCAACACCCATTTTTTACAAAAAGATCATCGCTCTTACCTCTGGCATTTCCTAGGCGCCCGCCTTGTTCCATCTCCTCTCAAGCCCCCTTAGAAGTGATTCATCGTGCTGAGTTTGTGTGTTCACCATTCCCTTGCTTTTCTTTGTATATTCACATATATTGGTATCTCTAACCAGAAGATTCAGTTTCTATATTTCTGGACTTTACAGGATGGGATAATATTCTTCTGCAACTTGCTTCTTTCTGCCAACATCTGAGCAACATCATTTTGGCTGTGCTGTGAATCGTTAGGTTTCACTGCTGCATTGCATCCCATTGTATGGAGATGTTGATGCTGAGGGACTTTTAGGTTGTTTTCAGGTTTTTACTGTTACAGACTTCCCTGCTACGCTGTGTACATTCTGGATATGTCTCCTTGTTCAAGACTTTCTCCAGAAGTGAAATTACTGGGTTCTAGGATATGTACTAGGAGTGGCTAGGTCAGTTTCCATTCTGCCATGACAATGTAGTACGTGTATTGTTTCCTTACCAACACTTGATAATTGTTTTTAACGTTTGCCAGTCTAGTGTGTAGAAAGTGATAGCTCACTATAGCTTCAATTTGATTTCCCCTATTGGTTAATGAGGATGAGTATCTTTTAATATGCAACTTATCTACTGGGAAGCACCTATTCAAATCTTTTGCCATTTTTTTGTTGTTGTTGTTAATGGATTTATAGGTGTTCTTTATATATTTTGGATAGCAATCCTTAGTCAATTATGTGTGGTGCAAATATATACTCACAATTTTGGAGTACTATTTTACTCTCGTTAAAGTGCCTTTTGATGAACAGAAGTTATTAATAGCTAAATTCTTTAACCTTTCCTTTTAGAATTTGTATAATTGTGTCTGGTTTCGGGAATCCTTCCCTACGACGTATGAGTTCATAAAGATAGTCTCCTATGTTGTCTTTTAAAAAGTTTTATAGTTTTATCTTTTGCATTTAGCTCTTTAACCCACCTGAAATTGATTTTTTTAAATGATCTGAATTCAGGGTCCAATTAAACAATTTTCCCCATTTGGATAAGCCATTATTCCACCAATTTATTGAATAGTCCATCCTTTCAGTTGATATGTATGATGCCAATTTCATATGTACATTGATCTCTTTGAGGCTCTCAATTCTATTGGTCAATTTGTCTATCTCCAATACTGCATTATTTTATTTATTATTACTTAAAATGAATATTGATATCTTATTATGTAAGTTCCACACTCCTCCTCCCCCATTCTCCTTCAGGAATGTCTTGGCTACTACGCTGTTTTCACCCCGTTTCACTTCCATATAAATTTTAGAGTTAGTTTGTCAAGTTCCACAAAAACTCTGTTGGTATTTTGACTGGAATTGAACTAAATCTGTAGATGAATTTGAGGAAAACTGGCATCTTTGTTGACTAAAAATTTCTGATATTACTTTAAATAATATTCTTAAAACAAATTTTCTAGCATTTGTTGTCAACAGATGAAAATAAAATTGATTTTTGTATATTAATTGTATATCCATCCAGGACCTTACTAAAATTCCATCAATACTAATAATTTTTCTGTTGATTTTTTAGGGTTGTTTTTGAAGACAACTGTATCATCTGCAAATAACAACAGCTTTGCTTTTTTCCTTTGTGATCCTTTCTTTCTTTCTTTCTTTCTTTCTTTCTTTCTTTCTTTCTTTCTTTCTTTCTTTCTTTCTTTCTTTCTTCCTCTCTGTCTCTCTCTCTCTCTGTCTCTGTCTCTCTGTCTCTCTGTCTCTCTGTCTCTCTGTCTCTCTGTCTCTCTCTCTCTCTCTCTTTTTCTTATTTATTTATTTCCTTCCTCTTCCCTTGGCTTGAATCTCCAGTACAAAATAAATTAGAAATAGTGGAATGGACACATTTGTCTTGTACCTGATATTAAAGGAAATACATATGATGTTTCACCCTAACAATGATGTCTGTAGAATGACATCTAGGCTGAAGTAGTTCCTTTATATCTTTAGGTCATTAAGAGTTTTTTGTTTGTTTTGTTTTGTTTTTTAATTATGAATGCATGTAGTATGTTTTTTTAAATTTATTGGGGTGACAATTGTTAGTAAAATTACATAGATTTCAGGTGGATGTAGTATTTTAACAGTTACTTTTTCTGCTTTAACTGATAGAAAACTGTTTTCTGCTTTAATCTGTTAATGGAGTAAATTATATTGAGTTTTCTAATGTTTATGACCAACTAGGTCATAATGATTTTATACAGCGCTGGAGTTTTTAGTCTTCTGATTATCTCTTGCTGCGTAAAAAAACTACTCTAAAAACTTAGTTGATTAAAACAATATCTATTTTATCTATAATTTTGTAGATCAGAAACTTGGGCAAGACTCAGCTTGGGACTTTCCTGCTCTATACAGGCTCATTAAGGTCACTTGGTGGAATTAAGCGGGCAGATGGGCTGCTCAGGCAGCTCCAAGAGAGCCTCATTCATATGTCTGGCGCCTTGATAGCGATGGCTGAAAAACTGGAATCCTCCGGAATTGTCAGTTACAGTGCCTTCATGTTGCTTCTCCAGCTGGCATTTTCAGGGTAGTCTTACTTCTTACATGGCAGCTAAGGGCTCCTCGAGAAAGTCTCTAAGAGACTAAGGCGGAAGCTACAAGCTTCTTCTCGCTAGCCTAGGAAGTCATGCAGTTGATGAAGTGCTTTTCTAGAGCCAACCTAGATTCAAGGGGGAAGGAATTTGACTCTACTTATTAGTAGAAATATCAAAAAATGTGCAGTCATTTTAATCTGCCATAGTTAGCTAACAGCTTATAATTTTTATATTTGTATTTCGTAAATGAGATTACAGCTTTCCTTTCTATTATTGTCCTTATCTGCTTTTGATACCAAAGTTATTGTAGCCTCATTAAAATGAGATAGTGAGTCTTACCCACTTTCCTCTATTTTAAAATAGTTTAAGATGAGTTTCATTCTCGAATGTTGGTAGAACTTGCTGATAAAATCATCTGATCTTGGGGTTTCCTTTGTAGAAAACTTCTAATCTATTATTTTAATTTAGTAAATGGTTCTATTACTATTTGAGTTTTCTATTTTTTGAGTCAGTTATGTAACATTATATTTATCTAGTAATTTGTCCATTTCGTTTACATTTCAAATTTATTGGCATAAGTTGTTTATAACGACCTCTTAAATCTTTGTAATGTCAGCAGCATCTGTAATTATGTCTCATTTTTCATTTCTGATATCTGTGTCTACTCTTTTTCTTGATTGATTTTGCCAGAAATCTATCAATTTTATTAGTTTTGTCAACAAAACAACTTTTGGCACTGTTGATTCTATTATGTTTTTGTCTTCTATTTTATTAATTTCTGCTCTTTATTTCTTTCATCTTTCTTTGGGTTTATTCTATTCTTTTTCCATCTTCATAAGTTGTATGCTTAGCTCAATTAATTCTATTGTTAAGTTGTATGCTTTAGCATGTTTGCGCCATTGGGTATAAACATATTTTAAGATTTCCAACCATTAAGGAACTATCTTTTTGTTATTGATTTCTCATTTAACTATATTGTAGTCAGAATGTGGTCTGTACGACACTAATGCTTTAAAATCTATTGAGGCTTTTTTTTTTTTTTGGCTCACTGTGTTGTCACTGAAAATAATTTATATTCTATAGTTGTTGGGTACAATTTTCCATAAATATATATTAGATCAAGCTTATGGTGTTCATAACTTCTAGATTTGTTCAGTGCTTTTTTTGCATTCTTCTTTTATTCTTGATATTTCAATTACTGGAACAGGTATAATAAATTATCCTGCCATAAGAGTAGATTTACTTATTTACCCTTGTAATTATGTATATTTTTGTATGTATATTTAGAAGCTATATGTGTTACACATGTGTGAAGTTGCTATATTTCCACAGTGAACTAAAACTTTAATCACTGTGTAGTGATCCTGTTTATTTCTAGTAATGCTTCCTGCCTTGGTGTCTATTTTGTCTGCTGTTAAGTACACCAAATTTTTGATTAACATTTGCATAGAATACCATTTTAAGTTCTTTTACTTTCGACCTTTTATGTTCCTATGTTTTAAATGTGTTACTTATTAATAGCATATAGACAAAATTTTTTAAAATGAAACTTTGTCAATTTATTTTGATTATGATTACTGATATATTTTCCATTTTATTGAAAGCTTTCTGTTCGTCTTACCACCTATTTATTTTTCTCTCCTTTGTTGCCTTCTTTTATCTTTTTAGTATTTGTTTTCTTATTTTAACTTTTCATTATAGAAAATTTTAAACACATACGAAAATGGAGAAGTCATCTCTCAGCTTCACGAAAGATCAACATTTTTTTATTTTATTTTATTGAGGCATATTGGGGGACAGTATGTTTCTCCAGGATCTGTCAGCTCCAAGTCATTGTCCTTCAATCTAGTTGTGGAGGGCGCAGCTCAGATCCATGTCCAGTCGCTGTTTTTAATCTTAGTGGCAGGGGGCACAGCCCACTATCCCATGCGAGAATTGAACCAGCAACCTTGTTGTAGAGAGCTGGCGCTCTAACCAACTGAGCCATCCAGCCGCCCCTCCAGAAGCTCAGCAGCAGCTCGTTGTCTTCAATCTAGTTGTGGAGAGTGCAGCTCACTGCCTATGTAGTAATCGAACCGGCAACCCTGTTGCTCAGAGCTCACACTCTAACCAATTGAGCCATCTGGCCGCCCCAAAGATCAACACATTTTATCCATCCTCTATATCTTCCCCACAACCCAACACTGGATGGTTTTAAAGCAAAACCAAATCATCATATAATTTTGTTTATAAATTCTTCAGTGTATATCTATAATATTTAAGGTCTTTTATAAAACAAAACCACATTACCATTATTACACCTTTAAAAAATAGTAATTATCTAATATCACTGAATACCCAGTTAGTGTTCAAATTTTCCTAATTGTCTCATGCACATAGTTTTTTGTTTGTTTGGTTGTTGTTTTTTTTTTTTTTTAATTGGATCCAATAACTTCTACCCACTTATTCTTTTAGAAGAAACATTATTTTTCTTATCTTATTTCCCTGTTACTATCTTTGAAATTATACACTTAATTTCAATATTTTTATTATTATTCTAAAAATTCTAACTTACCAATTTGGTCTGAAGTTAATCAGTATTTTTTCTCCTCTTTTTGAACAGTATGTGATTTTCAGAACAATTTAAGTCCTACCAAGAAACCCCTCCTCTAATCTCATATTATATGTTACTGATGTCTTCTGTTTTGGTTTATTAATTCTTACTTTGATTGTATCCAATCAACTTTTTTTTAAAAGGAAGGAGTATTTTAATAGCTTTTCAATGTATTGGGGATATTCTTTTTTATTGTTTTATTGGAGAATATTGGGGAACAGTGTGTCTTTTCAGGGTCCATCACTCCAAGTCAAGTTGCCATCCTTCAATCTAGTTGTGGAGGGCACAGCTCAACTCCAAGTCCATTTGCCATTTTTTGATCTTTAGTTGCCGGGGCACAGCCCACCATCCCATGAGGGAATTGAACCAGGAACTCTGTTGCTCAGAGCTCACGTTCTAACCAACTGAGCCATCCGGCTGCCCCTCCAATCTACTTTTAAACTCAACTACTGAGTTTCACATCTAATTATCATTTTCATTTTTTGAAGTTTTATTTGGTCCTTTTTCAAATATGGTCACGTATAGTCTCTTGCTCTTTATTCATATTTTAAATTTCTTATTTTATCTTTTAACAGATATTAAACATTTATTTCATATTCTAAATCTGATAATTCCGTGAATTTGATTCTCTGTTTGTTTTCCCCTGCTCGACTCATTTGTGCTTTGTTTACTTTTGTATTTCATGATTCTTTATTGTGAGCTCATATCTGTGGGAATTATTTGAGGCTTGGTTGATGAGTTTCTCTTAGGTAGATTTCTATTTGCCTTTCAGGAATCAGGTGAAACCTCCAATCATAGACATCTTTAAACTAAATATTCAACTTGAAGTTTTATCAGCCTCCTCAATTCAAGGTTCAAGGAGGCAAATTGTTTGTACCCCCTTGCTGGAAGCAGTAGGTGGGTCTATTTCTCAGTTCACTCTTACATGGAAGATACAGCCCACTGGAGTTCTAACTTTATGCAAGTGGATCTTCAATTAGACTTCATACCTTTTTTTTTCCATTTAATTTTTAAAAAAATTTTAATTACAGTTGACATTCAATATTATGTTAGTTTCAGGTACACAGCATAGTGGTTAGATAATTATATAACTTATGAAGTGATCCCCCCTTATATATCTAGTACCCACTTGACACCATACATACCGTGTTTCCCTGAAAATAAACCAGGTCTTATATTAATTTTTGCTCCAAAAGATGCATTAGGGCTTATTTTCAGGGGATGTCATCCTGAAAAATCATGCTAGGGCTTGTTTTCCGGTTCGGTCTTATTTTCAGGGAAACACGGTAGTTATTACAATATTATTGGTTATATTCCCTTTATATCCCTGTGACTCTTTTGTAATTGCCAGTTTGTATTTCTTAATCCCTTCAACTTTCTCACCCAGCCCCCCAAATCCATCTGGCAACCATCAAGTTCTTCTCTATACCTATGAGTTTGTTTCTATTTTGTTTGTTCATTTATTTTGTTCTTTAGATTCCACATATAAATGAAATCATATGGTATTTATCTTTGACTTATTTCACTTAGCATAATACCCTCTAGGCCCATCCATGTTGTCACAAATGGCTGACTAATATTCTTTTTATGGCCAAGTAATATTCCATTGTATATATGTACCACATCTTCTTCAACCAATCCTCTATGGATGGACACTTAGGTTGCTTCCATATCTTGGCTATTTTAAATAATATTGCAATGAACATAGAGATGCATATATCTTTTTGAATTAGTATTCTGGATTTTTTTCAGATAAATACATGTATCCAAAAGTGGAATTGATGAATCATATGGTAGTTCTATTTTTAACTTTTTGAGGAATCGCCAAAGTGTTTTCCATAGAGACTGCATCAATTTGCAATTCCTCCAACAGTGCACAATCGTTCCCTTTTCTCCACATCCTCACCAACATTTGTTGTTTATTGATTTATTTATAATAGCCATTCTACCAGGTGTGAGGTGATATCTCATTGTAGTTTTAATTTACATTTCTCTGATGATTTGTGTCATTAATCGTCTTTTCATATGTCTATGGGCCATCTGTATGTCCTCTTTGGAGAAATTTAGACTCCCCACCTTGATTGAGCCCAATTTCTTTCACCCAACAGAGCTGAGAAAATCAGAATTCAAGTTCACTGTTCTAGAGAATGTCATCAAGGTATAAGCTGGCTTTAGAATTTTGCTTATATCTCTGGGGGATTTTTATGTTTACTATCACTTAGTTTTCAATTTTGCCATTTTTCTGGCCAAATTCAACAGTGATTTTTATATCAGCATTGTTAATTGTTTTCCAAAGGAAGATATGCCAGTGTATCTTCGCCATCATGCTTCCAGAAATATGCTCCCAATATTTATTTACTAAAGTACTTACTACTCCAGTTCCTATTCCCAGAGTGCTAATTTTTGCTAGACAAAGATTTGGGAGTTTCTCACTTGAATAGACCAAGCCCATCTGGCTGCTTTGCAAATCCCTGTCTCCATCTCTTTCAAATTCACTTTTTAATTTTCTTCACTTTAACCCCTGACCTGCTACTTTCAAGGTTTCTGTGCTTGCCTGCATTACATAGTACAGTGAGATCATCAGATATGACTTCTCTCTCATACTCTGTCCACTCTGCTTTACAATATCTCGTTATCCTGTTTATTCTCCCTACCTATTCTTCCTCTAAGTCCCATTCAGAGAGTTGTTTCTCCTTCAAAGGCCAACTCTTCTTACTATGAATTCCAGCTTTGCAGATGGAATTCCTCCTCCATACTCACACCTCTGCATCTTTTACCAGTCATATGGTTGCTAATCTTCCAAGGCTGAATATGGTACTTCCTCTTCTGTGATGTCCCTTTTGAGATGTCCCTTCCTCTTTCATCCCAAATGTTCTCTCTGAACTTCAATAACACTTTATTGTTAACATGAACGTAGGGTTTCCACCACCATGTGATATTACTATTTGCATAACTATCATCTCTCCTACTAAACTGTGTGCTCCTCAGAAAAGGCACTGGTTTTGTTTTATTCTTATTATTTCATACTGTGCTGACCAAAATAGTTTGCTCGTTTAAGATGTTATCAATTTAACAAGTGACTCCATTCCTGACCTCTCTAGAAATCAGCATTTTACAACGATCTCTTTTTCTTACTTGGTTTCCATCTTCACTAGATCCCTCCCTCCTATGGTCAGACACACTCAAGTATTTCACTTTGAAGAGACATAAAAATATCTTTTATTAATCCTGCTGTTCTCTTTTCTGTCTTTTCCTTTCTAAATATCTTAAATATATGGTCTATGACTTCTGTCTTCTTTCTTTGCCCGGAGTCTTTCTTTCCCCATCTGTAATCTGACTTCCACCTTCACCACTCTATTGAGATTACACTCCTAAAAATGAGTTTTCTTTCTGTTACCACCACATCCTCCATCAGCTTCTTGTACCGGATTCTGAGCACCCCTGCTGGGAAAGTGTTCTGTGCCCCAGGAGACGCTGCTGTGCTACTTCTCCTGCCCTCTAACTGCTCTTCTTTTATGCCCACCCCTCCACCCAAGCCTGTTCTCAGCTTGAAGCTTTCCTCTCTGTACTGGAGGATCCCACTTCCTTCGTGACTTTAGCTTTTATTAATGTGGCTGCATTTCACATCTTGATTCTCTGTCCCTTATCTCTTTTCAATCTAAAATCTTGCACCCCTAAATTCTTCTCAGACATTTTCATTTAGTATCCCTATGCTCAAGGTGGCTCTTCTTCCTAAATATTTTTGCATTCATCTCTTCTATTACATCCTCGGTCATTTAGGCTCAAAATTCTCCATTTAGGTCCCTCCTAATTTCATACTCCACTCTCCCTCGCCGACTATCAAGTTGGTTCAACCCTCACAGTATCTTTTTCCCTTCCAGTTGCCATTCCTCTGGTTTAGGACCTCATCTTCCGTATTAGTGTGCCAGGCTCCCTGCCCCTGCCTCTGCTATCCGTTTCTTTCTCAGCTATCTTGTACATCATTGCCTAGTATTCCAGAAATCTGCCCCCAGGATATTATGGAGGGCTATGGCAAAAGAGTATGGATTTTGGAATCAGACAAATCAGGACCTGAATCCCAACTCCACTGTGTCTTGGCTGGGTAGTGGCACTTTGTTATACTTCTATGAGGCTAATATCACCCATCTCATAGGATTTCACTGAGTATTAAATGAGATGATATAGTAATTTTTCTATATTTAAAAAAATGTTAACATATGAATAAGCAGTTTTAGAGCAATTAAATAATTTTCTTTATGTCACAGTCTGTAACGCAGAGCACAGTGTATAAAGAGATTTTTCACACATCTCACAGGTCAAGGTGACTGACTAAAGCCTTCATTGATCTCTATTAATGTGTGTATATTCCTAATGTCCAGAAACAAATTCTAGATCCATCTTCAGGATCCACCAAGACACTGACCGTGATGGGGCTGGAGCAGATCCAGATTGATATCAGAGGCTGAGAGCAGGGAGGGAAGACAAGGCCATGTGGGGATGGTGTGGAAGCCAACAGATGTGAACACTTGGAGGTGGACACAGTGAGGTGAGAGAAGGATGCCTGCCCAGCATGTCCCTGGAGAAGGAGAAAGGATGTGGAGTTCATTGTGTATTTTTATGATGTGGAGTGAATTTAATCCTGTTTTACCTACAGCAATTCACTCTTTATAAGGGTCGTGGGGATTTGGCCAATTGTGAGAATGTGGTGATATTAAAGCTCATTTTATGAGATTGGCAGCCCTAACTTTTAAACCATAAATATCATCCTTTAAAACAATGAGAATGATGGCTTTGAAAAATTCCATTTGATGATGGAAAGTGCAGTCATAGAAAACACGGAAAGGAAACTTGCGATCCCCACTTGTGCCTCAGTCCTGGATGTGGGCTGTGTTTAGGCATCCTGTGCCATGCGAGAGCCTGGAGCCTCCCACCTGGGAGCCTTTGTGATTGATGCTGCCGCCGAGCAACGAAAATACCCAGGGGCAGAAACTTTTAGAAGATGGGAGAGAAAAAGGAAGGGGAATGCACTTCAATTCATGACAACCCACCCTTTGCTTGTCTACATGGATCATGGGCCATGCGTCTCACTCCTTCAATATGGCGGCAATGTCGCCTCAACTTACTTGCCTTTTGCTTGTGTCCAGGAGCTGTGTCTTCTCCCTTTGCCTCACACCCCTAGATCGATGCTTGAGGAAGCCATTCATTCAGAGTTCCTCAAACAAAAGTATTTTGTGGTGGATTTTGTTTGGGAAATGCTGCATGTTGTTCTCCCCTTCTGGAGATTCACAGTGAACATCAGCAGTTGTTATTAAGACTCTGGAGTTGTTTTTTTTATTTTTGCTAATAACCTCCAGAGCCAGGGTGATAGTTCTTGGGTTGTTTCTAGGGCCCAAGTCACGCCCTATAGGAGTTGGGCTTAAGGAGTTACAGAAATTCTCACATCTCCAGAGATCTCCGTTATTTCTATTATTTTTTGGCAATAGCTCACTAGCAGGCTGGTCAGAGCACACTGTGGAAGGAGGAGCAGAGTCTCACCTCCAACCTGCTGAGGCCCAAGAGGTTTCAGTCATCCATTTCTAAAAATGCTTTAAATAATTTTCCCCCTGTTCATTTCTCTCTCTGGTAGAAGGGAGAAAACCCACTTTTCTGTGCGGATGGACATTCCGTTGCTAGTTTAAACTTGTAAAGTATGGTTCCGGGAGGTAAAACTTGAAGCAGTGTTTTTGGGAGCCGCTTGCATTGTGATGGCAACTAAAGACATTTGCTGGTGTGCAGTGTGCATGGGGCAGCGGAGATGGTGGATAAGCTCAGGAGAATCAGGGGGAGGGCCATCCACTGCCATTACTAGAGGCCAAAGGACAGGTAAATCCAGGACAGTGAGCTCACAGGGGAAAACTGGTGCTATTGGGTGGGCATCCCACAGGGGTTGTTAAAGGGGTAGTGAAGACAGTAATTTTATGAAAAATCAACTTTCCGTTCAGACCATTTCTAACTGCTTGACTGCTCTGAAGCCTCCAGATTGAGAATATTTGCTTTAGGGAATTGGGCAGAAATTGTAACAGCTCACTTTGATTAGACTCTCTCTGTGTGCCAGACACGGGGTTAGAAAATGCTTCATGTCCATCTTCCCACTTCATACTCATGACACCACTGTGACTCGTGGCAACAGAGTATTGTTATGCCCATTTTACAGATGAGGAAAGCGAGGCTTAGTGGAGCTAAGTGATACCCTCCCTGAAACCCAGACATGTTCTGCTTCAGGGTATAGTGGAGTCTTGTGTGGAAACTTCCTCACATTCCAGGCAGAAATGGGAGCACCAGAGAAATAAGAGCCTAATAAATTACATCTCTGTTCAAAAGGCTGCCTACTTATACTGTCCGCTTGGAGAGGGCCTGGCTCACTTCTCAGAAGGGTGGGAACAGGCAGAGTCTTCTCTTTGCTGGGCTTCCTGTGTGGAGAAGGGGAGACTGTGGGTCTGATCCTGAAACCTGATGGGATTCTGCAGGGCACACAGAGCAAAGGGGACTCAGGGTCAAAGGGGAGGTATGAGTGCTCCCAAAAAGAGGGTTCTCACCTACTCTTTTAAATGCAATTTCAATTCTACCTTCTCCCAGGGATGTAGTGAGAGAAATTCTTAGCGAGTTTCAGAATGAATTTGGCTGGTTTTCCTGTAAAATATGTAGAAGAAGAGTTTCAAAACTCTGCTGCTGCCAGAGCTCAGACTTTAGGTGTTGCTACACAAAACAATCAAGTCCACGCGGCCGCTGACCCTGGCAGGGAGCTGTGTGCAGGGCCCGCGGGGAACCTTGGATAACTTCCTTGGGCTGTGGCAGCGAGCCTCACCATCTGGAGAAGAGCGATTTCTGGAAAAATTGTCTCTGAAAGAAGTTTCTGTTAGTGTAATAATTTGTGTATTTATGACATGTAACATTAAAAAAAAGTCAATATCCCATAAAAGATTAAAATATATATATTTTAAGTCCTGTATTTGAAGAAAAACTAAAATAGCTATAATACAAAGAAAATACACATACACGTCCTCTTCTGGCCAAGACTGGAAATTGCCACCTGTTGGGGGTGGATTCGTGCACCCAGAACTGGCTTCCAGGAATGCGGCCTGGCCGGTCATGCTCAGGGCTCACACTCAGGACCCTGAAATTGGTTTAATACTCTCCTGTTGCAGTCTGGAAATTCTGGGCACTCTTTGGGCCCCCCACATTTTCACTTTGTACTGGGCCCCATGAGCTATGTAGCCGGTCCCCCCTCACTGGTTTCTGTCCTTGCAGAATGAAGTAGAAGCCTGTATAGCTCTTAACCCATCCCGAGCCCGCTTCCCCCACCGGGTCTCTCTGCTGCAGCAGGACCCAGGGCTGCTGGTTCCATGGGCAATTCCTGGCTCTCCCCACACAGTTTCTTGCCTCTGACTTTGCTCCTGGGCAGTCCTTTGACCCTGGCCTGGGCAGCCTCCCTTCCCACTCCACCCTCCTTAAGCATCCTTCCTCCCTGCTGCTGGCCTGGCTTGGGTGCTCACATCCCAGTGCAATCTCCCAGCATACCTGCTGTGTTACACCCCATTCTTGGCATCTGTGCCCCACTACCCAGTAGCCCCTCCAGGCAAGCACTGCCTCCCAACCATCCCACCCAAATATCAGGCAGTGCCTGATACGCCTCAGGAGTCAGCCTGTGCCTGAACGATTACAGCAGCTTCATTCTTTCAGGGGCATTTAATGGGAACACCACAGAGGGGCTTGTTCTCTGTCTAGGTAACATGGAAGTTCTATCATCCCCAAATATCCCTTATTCAAACTAAACTCATTTCCTAGCTAAAAACCATTGTCAAACACTAGGCTCTCACCTCTTAAAGTGTGTGTGTGTGTGTGTGTGTGTGTGTGTGTGTGTGTGTGTGTGTATGTGTGTGTGTGTGTTTACTAAAGCTACCAATAAATTCAAAACACTTTGCTTAAACCTACCTTCTCTCATTTCACATGGAGTTAGTCTTCTAGTGGAGCTTCAGTTTTTGTTAAAAGGAGGCCATCTCTAATTTCTTACTTCAGCACATGCAGACTTTTGCATGGAGGGTTCTTTTATTCACCCAACTTAACCTCTCAGGGGGATGGTTGGCTCAGTCCAAGGGGCAATGGGCTTTGGGCTGTGGGCATCGCCACCTCTTCAATTGTCCTAGTTTCAGAGCCAACTTATGCACTAGGTACACACACACAGGGTGTAGGACCCAAGAAAATGTTTTAATTTCTTTTGAAATCAGAAGAAAAACATGAATATAATACTATATAATATATAATATATAAATCCAGTCTGGATTATGTTTGTCTTCATGCCAGTGCAGTCAGAAAATACAACTTTTAATATTTTTTGTGTGAAGGAAGGGAGATAAAGGTGACTTGGGCCCCCCAAAAGCAGAATGCGGCTCTACGTGTTTGGCCTCACCTATGTTACCAGACACCTCACCACTTCTGCCTTCGGGGTCTAGCAGCAGCAAGAAGGTAAGACAGACAGTTTAGAGGTTTCATAAGAGTGGGTGGGAAAGTGTGCTGAGCTCCCTCTGCCCCCTACGGCAGCCCTAAGAGAACACTGTGTTATGATCGTGGCTTGAAGGAGGGAGGGCTGCTCTGATTGCTTATCCCGGACAAGCATGACGAGACGGCTCAGCACAGAGACAGAGGCTGGGCGTCGCTTCCTCTGAGCAAGCACCCGCCTAGTGAGGTGTGGAGCAGGGGGCACACTGCCCACTCTGCTTCCCTGGGATGAATGCCCTCTGGTATCCTGGGGACCCAGACAGCTCTCAGGAGTCTTTGCCGGAGTGGATGCTTATCGTGAAAGCTTAATTTGTGCATTTATTTTTTCAGGAAAATTTATTTTAACTCCTGGAGTTTTGAAGGATTGAGAAGCACGTGTTGAATAGAATTGATTCTCCATGCCTCGTGGGTAAAGCCCTTAGCTCCACTGTATCCTTGGGCAGCATGTGCCTTGGGACAGATGCCTATGGGTAAGTCAAAAAGCTACCCAGAGGTCAAGCACATGGAGCTGACAGTGCAGTGGACTTAGGGGGGCAGCCTTGGGTCACTGTAGCTGCTCTGGACCAGCACCTAGGCAATCTGACTGAGATGCCAGCTCCAGTACTTTTAGCTGTGGGCAGTGCATTTCCAAGCACTGAAAGTATGCCAGGTTTGGGGCAAAAGACTCTACATACACTTCCCACTTCAACCTCACCACATTCCTTTCAGGGAGGTGTTATTGTGCCCATTTTACAGATGAGGAAACTGAGATGTAGTGAGGATGTGGAGAGACAAGTGAATTTTTCAATGGATGACACTCAAGTTCCCTGGCAAAAGGTTCTCTGGTACCCGGTGCTCCTCTCCCTGAGGAAGGAGGGACTGTGTGCGGTCTTCAAGTGCTCGCTGTCTTCATGTCCCGGCCCTGGCATTTCCCATACCTCCCTGAAGAGCCTACATTTGTGTTCAAATTTCTGGTACCCTGGAATGATTTGGCCCTCACCCTCCAAGGCTGCTTGCATGCCCAGTAGGAAGGGAGAGCAGTCCTCCCCTGGAGTACAAACATGGCACTCGATGACCAGGGAACGCAGCACCCAGACCCCAGCTGACCCCTGGGAGTACCAGCCTGCTCTCCCCCAACCCATGCCTGCAGTTGCTTGTGTTCATTAGCATAATCGAGGTCAAGCAGAGTTCCCACGGTCACACAGATAGCACAGGGCAGAACCAGGACTTAAACCGGGCTGAGTGATTCTAGAACACGTGAGCTAAACCACGGCATTCTTTCTGCTTAGGCAGTTTCTTCATGAGAAACAACTTAAACAATCCTTGCCCTGGCTTTCTCACTAGGTTTTTGGAAAAGACAAATGAGATAATGTATGTGAAAGCGCTTTATACTCACCCTTCTTCATCTTCAAATTCCTCAGTCAACAGTTGGTTTTGTTGTCTCGATTGGAGCAGTAACAATTTCTGAAAAGCAAAGTTATTGATATGTGCAAGGTCAAAGTCCTTGAGGGGTTGCATTTCAGCCTGGTGTAGTGATAGGAAGACAGAAGGCAGATAGCAGGATATCTGATTTCTAGTCTTGGCAACTTATTTTCCACCTTTAAATGTGAGAACCACCCTGTCATTATGGAGTACTCTAACCGTATTCTGTGCAAGCACTGGGGGCACAGCAGAAATCACAGTTCTGGCCTTCGAGATGTTCGGCCTAGTCTTCCTGGCACTGTTTGGAGAAGTGTGGTAGCCATACTATTGTTTCCAATTAATTGCTGCCCTTCTTGTGAGAGGATGATTTTCTCTACCCTATTGACATTGCTTGGGCATATGACTTACACTGGTCAATGAGATGTGAGTGAACATGGCATATGCCACTTCTGAGCCACTGCATTTCACCACCAGTTCTCTTGTTCTTTTTTCCTTCCTTCCTTCCTTTCTTCCTTCCTTCCTTCCTTCCTTCCTTCCTTCCTTCCTTCCTTCCTCCTTCCCTTCCTCCTTCCCTCCCTTCCTCCCTACCTCCCTACTTTCTTTCTTTATCCTTTCTTCCATTTTTAAAATTCCAGCAAATATTTATTGAGCTCCTGTGATATTTCAAGGCACTGGGCACTAGAGTGACCACAGTGAACAAATCAATGGTTCCTCTCAAGGGGCTGGGGAAATGGTATGGAGTGAGTGGGCAGGGAGGACAACACCCACCTATTTTGGTGTTTTTTTTTATATATAGAAACCTGAAATATTGGTGTAATCTTCGTACTTTTTAGTTATTCTAAATGTAGACCTCTGATTGAAGATGAGATAACATGGAAAGATGAGGAGATGAAGGAGAAAAATGGTAACAGAAAGTCACTAATGGTTTCTCCTGAAAAATCTCTGTAGGTCTATCGGGCTGGGCCCTGGCATCTTCTGAAGGCTGGTGCTGCATGGGGATAAAACAGCATTAGATCCAGGACTCCCCAGACTTTCCACAAAGTGGCCCTAGGGGCACAACAGAGTGAATCACTGCTCCTGAGGGAGACTTAGACTTAGCATGAAGCTGCCAGATACAAGAAAAATTTCTTTGAGGCATCTTCTGTGATTTAAAAATCGATGTAATTTTTGCATGCTTTTCATAGCACAATTGTTTGTTTTAATATAAAAAACTGTCCTCCCACAACCACATATTGTACGATTCCATTTATATGAAATGCCTAAAATAAGCAATTCTATAGAGACAGAAAGTAGATTAGTGGTTGCCTAGGACTGTGAGAACTGGGGGACATGGGAGGTGATGGCTCTAGGGTACAGGTTTCTTTTTCAGTGATGGAAATGATCTAACATTGTGTGATGGTTACACAATCTTTGAATATATTAAAAATCACTGCATGGTATGCTTAAATGGGTAGATTGTATGGGATATGAGTTACATCTCATAAAGCTGTTTAAAAAAATTGTCCCTCCCAATATTTAAATAAAATTGGAATTCTGGAAAGATGAATAACATAGCTTTTCACCACTGATTAAGCTGGGGTTAAATGCACCAATTTAGTAAGTAAGATTCTGGTCCAATTCCATCAATTTACAGATGTATAGAAACCTGAGGAGGTGACATGACTTGCCCAAAGCCACCCAGAGTAGGGAGCAGAGCCAGATTTCTTGAGTCCCTGCCCAGGACAACAGGGCAAGCCTCCAAATGTACTTTGCAGTGGACTTGCATTTGCCTTGTTTCCCGTTCCTAAACCACTTACTTACCAAGTTGGTTCAGCCACACATGTTCCCTGGTCCATGTTATTTGCCCTTCTCTGGCTATCCACATCCTAGGTGTTCCCAAAACAAGTGGCTAAGCTGCAGATCCCTCACCCCCACCTTCCACAGGGCTGGGTGGAAGTGGCAGGAGGAGGGGCCTCACGCATTTCTGCTTGGGCCCCACTGAGCCAAAGCCCAGCTCTGCCTTCCTTAGAGAAGCTATGGGAGTAGGATCCACTAGCTGTTTAATCATGGAAGAACCAATGGTACCTGGATGGAATCTCAGCCAGGACACTTTCATCCTAACCTGCCCGGCATTGGGCAAGCCGTGAAAGTGAACTGCTAAGATCAGATAGGAGGAGAGATCGTGTAATAACCTGCAATCCCCACGGCCTTGTGTTCTCCAGGTGACCTCATGCCCGGGGATCCATGGATGTGTCCAGAGCACAGACCCTTCCTGCAGGACCTTTTCACTGAGGGGCTGGCTCAGACGCTATTTGGTAACCGTGGGACCTCCCTTCTGTGTGGTTCTATATGCTTCTTGCATCCATTCTTTCATGAGACATTTACAAAGGTCCTGCAAGGTGGGCAAAGTGGATATTATTTACCTTCATTTTTCAGATGTGGCAATCAAGGCTTAAGAATGCAGATTACTTGTCCAAGGTTTTTAAGCCAACAAACGAAGGAGCTGGGTCTGCTCCATACGTCTAGTCCAAGGTTATTTCCACCAGGTCCTGAGCTCAGATTAGCCGCAGTCCTGGAGAAGAGTGAAAAGGTTGCCCATGGCCGAAGGACAGTGTGAGCATTAATCATCCTTTTGCATTTGAAGCCCACCTCTAGGATAGCTTTGTTTTAAATTCATGCCCAGGGCTGAAGTTGGATCGAAAGGATGTGAGAGATAACAGTCCTAAGTGTACTCAGAAGTTTTTCCTAATAACTAACTCTCTCTCCCCTTCTCCCTTTCTTGAATGCGAGAGGATAAAGAATGAGGGGTCATAGGCAGAAATGTCAGTGAGAGATATTTCACTGAGGAGGTGTTCCACCACTGTTTTTCTAGCAGGTTAGCAACTGGTCCTGGAGGTTACTCTAATAGAGAACTAACTAGTCCTTTTACACAGCCCCATGAAGCAAGTGTGGAAAGTTTGGAGTCTGGAATTCTGGGGCTGGGCTATCACACTTTCCCTGTCAGATGAGAACCCCCCCCCCCCCATCCCACTGATTGGAGTTCAGACATCTTACTATCTTTTAATTCAATTCATAGAATTAAACATTATCTGGTTATCTAGTCCAGAATTTTTAAAGCACTTTTAAAACTCTACAGAATCCCTTTTTTATTTTTTCAAAATAAATAAAACATTCATAAATCTGAGAAAAGGAGAGCTGGAAAAAGGAGGTGGGGTGAGCCAGACAATACAAAGTAATCCTAATAGTGTCTTCCAAGTTTGTTGACCATGCAAACTGGGAGTATAAAGTTATTAATAATGTTCCTCAAATGTAAGTCTATTTATTTTTAAATTACGTACATGTGTGTTTGTGCTATTCTATGTTATGTATATTTAAATCTATCCCCACATAGAAAAGGTTAAAGAATGAATTAAAATATATGCATAGAAATTCTACTATTTGTTTTTTTCTCTCCTCAGTTGCGATGTGTTATTGTGTTTCCCCGAAAATAAGACCGGGTCTTATATTAATTTTTGCTCCAAAAGATGCATTAGGGCTTATGTTCAGGGGATGTAATCCTGAAAAATTATGCTAGAACTTATTTTCAGTTAGGACTTATATTCAGGGAAACACGGTAGGAATAGACTTAAAGTAATCATTTTGGAAAACTGTGGATCAGTCACTCTACAAGCTGGAAAACTTAAGAGCCCTGAGGTCAGATGTTCAGTTTTAGGTTAATTTTTGTTCTGAGCTGCAGCCCTCTCTTATAATATTATTACTTCATTCAATTTTTTATTGTGATAAAATATACATAACATAAAACTTACCATTGTTAAGTGTACAGTTCAGCGGTATTAAGTATATTTGCAGTGTTGTGCGAGCATCGTCACCATCCACCTCTAGAACTTTTCCATCTCCCCAAACTGAAACTCTGTGCTCATTAAACAATAACTCCCACTCCCTTAGGCCCTGATAACCACCCTTCTACTTTCTGCCTCTGCAATTTGACTACTCTAGGTCAGTAATTATTTGTAAGCTCCAATGTTGACTCAGGTGGTGGTTTGGCGCATGGGATTCAGTGGTGAGCAAATGAAGTTCCCGCCCTCTAACTGCCAGTCAAGTCTGCCTTAATTCAACTCACTGAACCTAGCACTGTTTTAGGTTAGTGTCTTTGGAGAGGCAAGGAGGTGGACTGTATCCAAACTCGTGGCCAAGTGTGGTAGTCAGGGTAGATGAGATAAGAGTGGGAGATAAGTGTGGGAGAATGAGGCTGGAACTGAGGTAGATGTGACAGATGATTACCAGATAAAAGAGAAATACCTTCTTAAAGAATTCCTTAAAAAAATTGGGAGAAAGGTGGGACTTCCTGTGTTATGTAGCTTGAGGCTGTATTTATTTTAATTCAATGCTTTAGGGAAAGGTGATCCCAAAAGGCTGGGGGACATGGAACAATAGGTGTCTCATTATCAGTAAACTTCTAATGACTCAGGCTTCAGGACTTAGGAGGAACAGGTTCCAGGTGTGGGAAGAACAGGAGAGGGACAGGGGCTGTACATCTCAGGGTAAAGCTTTGCTGTGTGGCTGAAAGCCTGGCCACATCTACTGGGTTCCGTATTCTGCCCGTCTTTAACTTACGATAAAATTATTCATTTCCAGGGTGGCCAGTTAGCTCAGTTGGTTGGAGCATGGTGCTGATAACACTCAGGTTGCCGGTTCGATCCCTGCATGGGCCACTGTGAGCTGTGAGCCCCCCTTAATAAATAAATAAAGACCTGCTAGTTCTGCTCTTACTAGAAAAAAATTTATTCATTTCCAATTACAGGGCTGGTCAAAAATCAATACAAAGGTGGGAGAGAACAGATCATTTTTCTTGAGGAAGTAACGGTTTTCATTAATTTTTCATTAGTGCTGCCTTTGTTTTGCTATCCATCACTGGTGGACCTATAGCCTGCATTTCAGCAAGTGTGCATGATTCTTGGATTCAGGAGATACTGGTTGATAAAGCCAGCAGGTGACTGCCCAGGACTACTGCCTGTGGAACCGGGTTAGGTGATTGTTTTAAGATCATCATCTTGGTTAAAACATGCTTAGAAGCATCTTATTTCCACTCACTGAAACTCAGTCCTAATTCTATTGTGGAAATTCTAGTCATAGAGTAAGTGTGTTTTGAGCTTCTGTCCATTTATTTTCAGGCGATAAGTCAGTCTCTCCCTGGGCACTCTTGGTGTGGATTGCTATGATAGGTACAGTAAAAACCAGAGGAAAATATATTTTTTTCATATATTTATATGAATATATACCCAAGTTATAGTTATTAGGTTCATATATTGAAGCACTTAGGATATTACCTAAAATATAGCAAAAATGACATAAATGTTTGCTATTATTATTGAGCTGTTGTGAACATTAAGTGGGTCATATCCTATTCATAGCAACATCCAAGAAGCATGGATTTTGAATCTCATTCTTATCACTTACATCCCTTCTTATAAACATCAGGTAAGGTCACTTGTAAGTCTGGTATTAATTTTTTTTCTGCAAGAATAAGAGATGATATGAACAGATACGGTTCTCAAATTTTTAAACTGAAAATCATTATGACCCAAACTTGCTGAGCTTGTACCCTCTGCAAAGACATTGTTAGGAATTGCTGGGGTAAAAAATATTTCTAGTAATTCTTGGTCTGTAGAATGTAGACAATAGAAACTATATGAAATGACTCATGTTAAGACCTGCCATTTTAACAAAAGAAAAAGTTAAAAACAAACAAAAAAAGGATCTGTGTATTTCACTCTGCTATTCCTTCTGGCTACTTCCTTGGCCCTCTTTTCCTTCACAAGGTCTTAAAAGAATAGTCTGCAACCACTGTCTTTACCTCCTCGCCTCTGACTCCCTCTCAGTCTGCTGCGTCTGCCTCTGGATCTCAGCACCTCACAACTGCCTTCTCCAGGGTCGGCAATGGACCTCGTATTTGCCTAACATGATGGTTTCAGTCCTATTCTCATTTGACCTCTCTCCGACATTGGATACTTTCATTCTCTTTGAAATTCTCCCTCCACCTGAATTTCCCACCCCATTTCACCCTGGTTTTTCTCCTCTTTCTGGGCCCGTCCTTCTGGGTCTCCACCCATCTGTAAGAGTTGGTGGCCTCTCCAGGCCAGGACCATGCCTGCCTGTACACTCTCCCTGGCGCCATGGACAACCTCTTGCCAGTCACCACTCCAAAGCCACATGTTTAAGCTCAGTTCCTCTCCCGAGTGCCCAGGCTGACTGCCCCGTCTCTGGACCTCTCGTTGCCCATGGGCACATCCCCAGCCACAGGCTGAAAACTAAACCCTGTTGAGAGACCTTTTACCTGCCCTGCCAATGCAGGCTTCTTCCTGGCCTCCATTTCTTTTTTCTCTTAAGGGCTCCCCAACCATCTGGGAGCCTGAGGTAGAAACTTTGGAATCATTCTTGATTTTCTTTTCTCTCCTTCACCACCCACATCTAATTGCTCATCACATTCTGTTGTTTCTACCTTGGAAATACCTCATGAATTTACCCCCTCTCCCGCCTCCCAATTGCTTTCATTTATCATAGCTCCATGAGACAGCTGGAATAATCTCCTGATTTATCTCTTCAGTCTCTGTCTGCTCTACTTCCTACTCCATTCTGCCACAAAAATAGTGTTTCTTAAAAACAAATCTAGTTATATCATTCTTCTGCTTAAAAATGTCAATGATTTCTTGCTTCCTGTGGATGGTTTCTACACTGGGCCCACCTGGCTTCCGGGTCAACCTGGAGATGGAACTCCGGGGCCCACCTCGTGGATTCTGAGACAGGCCCTGGGGCCTGGATATCTGCAGTAAAAAGAGCTTGTCATGCAGGGGACCCTGCTAGCTGCGCCATGTGTCGTGCGGGGCAGCCTGCAGGGTCTCTGGTCCCGCTCCCCACATAAGAACACAGGATATGGTGAGGCCAAAAAGGAACACCCATGGAGCCATAGATGGGGGAGTCATAACACTATATTCTCGCTGGAAGCTGGGTTGGAGACACAGGAAGCAGGAGCCACACTGTCTGAAACCTGCTGTCCACTTCTCTGCAATCTGCAACCCGCATTCCACCATGCTAACTGCAGTCCGCGCTTGCCAGCCACCACCTTCTTGCTAGCCCCCATTTTCCTGCTAGCGTAGCCACAGCAGTTATATTAGTGACCAATGGCTCACTGGTTACAGCGGACGGCCAACTAGCCACAGCTGATGGCCATCCAATCACAGTTGATGGCCATTTACTAGCTGAGCCAGCACCTTTCCACATGAGGCCGAGAGCCTGGAAACTGCTTTCTGGGGCTCTGTCCCCACAGAGCTCCCTTCCTAACTTCCCCGGGATGGTCTCCAGCTCTCTTCCCTGCCCCTGCTTCTGTCCTGTGAGGAACTGGCTATTTTTAGTACACTGGCATCATGTTTGTTCGAACCTTTGTCCTTTGCCAGGCTATTGTCTCTACCTGTAACACCTCCTGCTTCCCACTCCCCTGCCTTTGTCTTCCTGGTGGGATCGTCCTACAAGATTTCACTCTTATCCTGTAATGCAGGGTCTTAGCTCCCACTCCCCGCACAAGAATGCAGGATATGGTGAGGCCAAAAAGGAACCGCAATAGAGCCATGGATAGGGAGTCATACCACTATACTCTCTCTGGCGGCTGGGTTGGAGATACAGGAAGCAGGCTCCACACGATGCACAATCCGCCGACACTTCTTTGCCAACCAACCCACCAACACCACTTGCTAGCTGCAATCTGCAGTCCACTTCTCTGCCAACCAACCAACCCCCCTAGATAAGCCATTACAGTTACATTGGTGGCTAATGGCTGACCAGTAACAGCTGATGGCCAACTAGCTACAGCTGATGGCCATCTACTACCCGAGCCAGCACCTTTCCACTTGAGGCTGAGAGCCTGAAAACTGCTCTCTGGGACTCTGTCTCCACATATCTCCAGCTCTGTGAAGACTTCTTCTGGCTTCCCTAGGATGAATTAGTTGTTCCTTCCTCTGTGTTCCCAGGGCAGTCTGCACATACCCCCATCAGGGCGTTTACCAACTCTGCTGACATACCACAAGGCCACCTACTTCCTCTTGCTGGGAGCGTCTTCCTTAAAGGCGGGACACCATCTCCTCCTGCCTGCGCCCTTGGTGTCTGGCACGGTGCTTGGCACGCCAGCCCCACTAAATGCTTGGCCAATGAGTTAATGAATGAACTTCCCTTTTTCCTTCTTATTTTAAGCACTGTTTGTCAGATGGCACCATTTGGAGGGTGCAGTGGAACATTCCAGGAATGAATTTTTCTTATCGGTGGGCTAGGTCATTTAACTTAGTAGTCAGCCTTGATTTTATTTTATTATTCACAAGAAAGCAGGAAGATCCCAAGGAAAAGTAAGAAATGTGAAAAATGACAAGAAGACTAAAAGTGAAGCATCCAAAACTGTAGGAATTTTGAACGCACACACCAAAGAAAGCTGTTTTAACTTTAGTCAAAATAGAAGAGAAAAAAATAATAGTGAAAATTTATCGAGCCCTGTCCTCTACGTGTATTAACTCATCTATCTAAATCCTCACAAGAGGCCTATGTGGTAGACATTGCCATTACCCCTAGTTTATAGATGAAAACTCAGAGGCACAGAGAGGTTGCCTAACTTTCTAAAGGTCACACAGCCAGTGAGCACAGGGCGGGGATCTAAACATATACTGGTATCCATTGCACACAGTGCTCCTCAAGAGAGGGAGAGAGAGGCCTGCTGCTGAGATGAGTCAGTGCAATGTTATTTGTGGTGCATTTTGCTGCTGTGTTATTTCTGCCTTCCTGATCTCAGAGAAGGGACTTCAAATTGGAAGGAGGAGAACAAATACAGTAAGGAAGGAACTGGACTTTGGGATTGGTGCAGAATGCGGGCAGGCACCTGCAGCTTTACATGAATTTAAGTCTCTTGGTTCAGACGAAATACATTTCCAGATAAGGAAGGGACTTGTAGATGTGTTAACTAGTGAGATTTCCTAGAGAAAGGGGGTGAGGGTAAAAATTGAAAGTCAGTAAGTGTCCATTTATTAAAAAGGATCTAAAACCAGACTATTAATGGCACCTTTTCTGTATTATGTAGGATTTATAAATTGAAAATAACATAAACCAATTTAAGCAGTTTAAGTAAAATAGAGCTTATTATGAGGTTACAGAGCTGTCTCACAGAAATGAGAGGAGGGAGCCACCAGGCCTCAGGAGTGAACCAGAACCAGAGAATCACTTGCTGTCATTGCTGCTTCTACTGTACGTTCTCTGAATTTTCTCTGTGCTGCGAAGTTGGTGGCCCACAGAGCCCAGGTTGAGAGTTCCTCTTTCTGAGATCCTAGGCAAATTGAGACCAGATTCTCTTGGTGGACCCAATTATATATTGGAAGGTAAAGGACACTGGGCTGGTCAGTGGTGGGGAAGGTCCTGGGTAAACAGCTGCATCGCCTGTATTGAGGGTGGGGTGCAGAAAGGGTGCCTGTACGTGGTCAGTTTACAGGGTTATTGGGCAGGGAGGTAGGGAACTGTTCTCAGATGGGGGGTATCTAATCTGATACCTAAATGTCTCATAGACTAAATGTTTATAAATAGTTTATTCCAAAAAAGCAGACACCACCCCTAAACCCCTCAGAATAAAGTCATTTCCCTTTTGATGAACTTACAGATAGACAAGGAGAATGGTGTGGACATGATAATCAGGGTGATCTTGTGGAAAAGCTATAAGGGCACCCACTTCACCTTCTTTTTTGTCTTTGAGTGGCTGATGCATAGTGCAGTGCTGGTAGGTATTCAAGAACTGAATGAATGAATGAATGAATGAATGAATGAATGAATGAATGAACCGTGTTAAGTGATAGCACAGTCCTGTGAGGTCATAGCTGTTGAGACCGCCTGTCCCCACAGAATACTGATTAATGGACTGGTGTCATCCTGGAGAGAGAGCTTTGTGTGCTGCAGTTAGACAGTTACATCAGTGGCTTGAGGGAAAGACGGACAGGCCATGCTTACAGAATTCTCAGGCGACTCAAGACTTGAAGGAGACTGAATCATATCCCAGAGGAGAGATGCAAGATTCCCAAAGCACCCAAGAGGCAGGATGAAACATCAATTCTGTGTAACTCACTGAGACGAGTGGCAAGTTCTTCATTTGGTTATAAATAATCAGTTGTTGTAGGGATACACGATAACTGGCTTGATGGAAGTTAAGCTCAGGGTGGTGTCTGCTTCTTGGGCTGCACTGAGTATACGGTTGACCTTTCACAACACAGGTTTGAACTGGGTGGGTCTACTTATACGAGGATTTCTTTTTCAATAAATATGCAGTCGGCCCTCCATATCCCCAGGTTTCAAATCTGCAGATTCAATTAACCGTGGATTGAAAGAGTATTTTCGGTCTGTGGCTGGGAATCTGCATATGCGGAGGGCTGACTTTATGCATTGTTCTATACCATTTTACACAAAGAATTTGAGCATCTTTGGATTTTGGTTTCAGCAGGGGGCCTGGAACTAATCCCCTGAGGATAGACGACAACTGTAGGTAAGTTTTTAGGAAGTAAAAAGTAGTAGTGGATTTTTTACTGTGGGGTGGGTAAATATTTGTAATGCCCGGGTTGTCCAGTGGTTAGCTGTTGTCAAGATCAAGGGCATTTTAGTTGAAGAAAATGGGGCTGTGGGGGGTGGGGGGTGGGAGATGAGGGTAAGGGGGATCGAATATATGGTGATGGAAGGAGAACTGACTCTGGGTGATGAACACACAATGGGATTTATAGATGATGTAATACAGAATTGTACACCTGAAATCTATGTAATTTTACTAACAATTTCACCTCAATAAATTTAATAAAAAAAAAAAAAAGAAAATGGGGCTGTTCAATCTGGTGAAGAGAATATTAAGGGAGGATCCAATGCCTTTCTTCAAACAATACAGGCCAATAGACCAAGGGGAAGACAAGCAAATAACAAGGGCAAGTTGCCTTTGACAGCAGCGAGCTCCCCATAATGGCCGCCATGGCTTATGTTTGTGCAGGACTTAGCTGTTAAACATTCTCTTTCTTGTTTGTCCCCCACGCAGCCTTTGGGAAGACTGAGGCAGATGACAATGTGCTCTTATTATAGCTAAAGAAAATGTACAGCTAAAGAATGTTTAAGTGATCTGCCCAAGGTCACCTAGAGCTCAGAAGTGGCAGAGCTTAGACTGGAACCCAGATGTTCTGCTTTCCAGCCTGAGGGACACCCTGAGTTCCCAACGATCAGGGTGTTGAAGGAGAAGCTGGGAGACCATGGCAGTGAAGCCATGGAGGTGAGTGCGTCCTTGCTCCCACTCTGAGTGTCTGTGATTGTGAGGATGCCCGTGTAGGATGTTAGGATGTCTGTGTTCCTGACTATGGTATGCAGATGATGAGAGGTTGGAAGCGATTGACGCCCCTCTCCCACCCCAACCCACTGCCAACACCAACATGGCTTGTGAGGGGAATGCTCACGATGAGGGCTGGAAGACAGCGATTTCCCTGACTTCAGGGTCCTGCACCATGTTTCAGGGAGTTATGTCATTTATTCAAAAGGATGATTTAATGAAAAAGGAACAATGTGTCTGATACCTGGGGCTTTACTTCAAGTGTTATTACTTCTAAATTAATTGCAAATGTAAGCTTTCATTTAACTGAAACTTCCTAATTGGTGGGAGTGGCAAATCAGACAGACTGAAAACCCACTTTTTATGGGTTAAAAAGTGCTGGGCAATATGACAATTAAATGCAATGTGTGGTCCTTGACTGGTTCCAAAGTCCACAAACAAAACAGTTGGGAGAATTTGAATTTTGACTCTGTGTGTGTGTGTGTGATATTATTGCATCAGTGTTAAATTTATTGGGACTTATGTACGAGTATGTTCTTTTTCTTAGGAGATTTCATGCTGAAGTACTTAGGGGTGGATTGTCATGATGGTTGCAATTTATTTTCAAATGGTTCAGCAAAAAAATACACACACAGAAGGGAGAGAGCAAATGTTAACAACTGATGAATCTAAGTGAAAAGTATATGGTATAATTTGTACTATTGTTTCAACATTTCTGTAGGTTTGAATATTTTCTAAAGAAAGTTGGGGCAAAAATGGTTAACACAGAAATAAAGGCAAATTTTAAGAAATACATTTACTGTATTGTGTGCCTGAAAATGAAAAGCTCCAGTGGTAAGTAGGCAAGTTGAGGCAAACCATATTACCTCTTTTCTCAGCAGTGGAAAGCCAGTAAGCTACAGAATAAAACAAAGGCTATTTTGTGTGGTAGATGAACTCATTTATCAGCCGCATTCAGACTGGAGAGGCAGAAGGAGAGATCAGACTGTTTAATTTTCTTTTCTCCACCCCATCCCATCACTCTGATTAACCCTATAGTTACTTCTCCACACTTCTAAGAGGAGGCAGCCCTACCTAAAACTCGAATATAGCAGGATTTAAGTATGATGTTGCCACGCATAAAACATCTTTTAAATACAAGTCATAATCAGCTTTTGTATTTCTGGCAAACACTCATAGTTTTAAAAAAGTTCAGAATCTGAGAATCTATTTTTAAAAGATGTTTTAATGTTTAAATTCAGATAATTTGCAAGTAATATTTTTAAAATTTATTATAAATTTATTAATACAAATGCATCTAGAAAGTAATATTTTTTTTACAAAAAAAACGTTGCTAAGAAGTGTTTGGATTGCAAAAGTGTAATTTGGAACGTTATTAAACTTGTTAGAGACACTTTTATAGACCTAGGAAAAGTTACACAAGCAGCATCCAACGTGTTTGTCAATCTGGTGTACCTCTCTGAACCCCGAGATACCTGTGGGACATAAGTGTGATGGTTGGCCAGCCCTGGCTTAGACTCTGGTTTCCTTCACTGATTCACTGTTTAGCTCATCCGGGACACTACTATTTGTGTCCTCTCACTATTTTTACCTCATCAGTCTGGCTAGAGGTTTTCTGATTTTCTTAAAGAACCAACTTTTGATTTCATTGCTTTTGTCTATTGTTTTCTGTTTTTCTAGTTTATTGATTTCCATTCTTTATTATTTTTGTTCTTCTGTTTACTTTGGATTTCACTGGTTCTTCTTTTTCTAGTATCTTAAGGTGGAAAAAGCTGGGGTCATTGATTGGAAACCTCTCATCTTTTCTCATATAAATGTTTAGTACTCCAAATTTCCCCCTAAGTAATCCTTTGGTAGAATCCCACACATTTTGATATGTTGTATTTTCATTTTCGTTCAGTTCAAAATACTTTCTAATTGCACTTTTGATTTAGTTTTCAAATATTTGGGAATTTTCCAGAAATCTTTTTGTTATTAATTTCTTTTTAACTTAATTCCATTGTGGTTAGAAAACATTCTTTGTATGACTTAACTCATTTCTTTTTTACATTATTATATAAGTCATCTATATCCTTACTGATTTTCTGTATACTTTTTCTATCAATTCTGGAGAGAGCTGTGTAAAAATCTCTGACAATAATTGTCATTTTCCTATATCTCCTTGCAATTTTATCAATTTTTAGTTCCCATATTCTAATGCTCTGTTATTATGTGCCAAAAAAAAAGCATGGTGTATATTTTCTTGACCTCTGTACAATTATAAAATGTCCTTTTCATCCTTAGTAATATTCTCTGCTCTGAACTCTGCTTTGTATTAGTATAGCAACTCTGACTTTATTTTGATTAGTGTTAGTTTAGTATACCTTTTTCCATCCTTTTACTTTTAACCCACATTTTATTCAAAGTGAGTTTCTTGTAGACAACATATAGTTGGATGTTATATTTTCATCTGATCTGACAATCTTTGTCTCTCAATTGAGGTGTTAGGCCATTTACATTTAATGTGAGTATTGATATAGTTGGGTTTAATTCTAGCTGGATGCTCGTTTTTTTAACTTATTCTATTTCTATCATACTTTGTTTGCTTTTCTTCATTTTCTACCTTCTTTTGGATAAAATGAGTATTTTTTATGATTTCATTTTATCCCTATGTGCTTATCAGCTATAACTCTTTTCATGTCTGCTTTAGTGTTTATAGTATCATCTTTAACATATCACAGTCTGCCTTCAAGTGATATTACATCACTTGACATGTAATATGAGAACCTTCTACTTCCATTTCTCCCTTCCTTGTGCTATTGTCATATGTTTTACTTCTAAATCCACAATGCAGTGTTATTATTTTTCTTCAAATAGTCAATTCACTTATAAAAATATTTAAACAATGAGGACTAAAGCCTTTTATGTTTACCCATGTAGTTATAATTTCTGGTGTTCTTCTTTCTTTGTATATATGCAGGTTTCCATCTGGTATCATTTTCCTTCTAGCTGAAGGATTTCCTTCAACATTTTTTGCAGAGAGGTCTGTTCGTGATGAATTCTTTTAGTCTTTGTATGTCTGGAACAGTCTTTATCTTGCCATTGTTTTTGGAAGCTGTTTTTAGTGAGTATAGAAATCTAGGTTGACAGTTTTTGTCTTTCAGTACTTTAATGTTGTTGTCCCAATGTCTTCTGGCTTGCATTGTTTCTGACCAGAAAGCTGCTGTTATTTTTGTCTTTCTTCCTCTGTTCATAATGTATCTTCCCTCTCCCATGGCTGCTTTTAAGATTTTTTTTCTGTATCACTGGTCTTAAGCAATTTGTTTTTCTTCATGTTTCTTTTGCTTAAAAAGTTCATTGAGCTTCTTGGATCTGTGCATTGATAGTCATCTTCAAATCTGGAAAATAGTCAACCATTGTTTCTTCAAATATAGTTCTGTTTCTCTCCCCATATTCCTTGAGAGAGACCCCAACTACATGTATATTTGGCTGCTTGAAGTTGTCCCACAGCTCACTGATGCTCTATTCATTTTGTTTCAGCCTTTAAAAAAAAATCTGTCTCAGTTTAGATAATTTCTAATGCTTTATCTTCAAGTTCACTATTTTTGTTTCTTCCTTAATATGTACTCTGCTATAATCCTATGAGATGTGTTTTCAGACACTGTAATTTCCATTTCTAGAAATTTGATTTTGTTCTTTTTTTTATATTATCCATGTTACCATATAACATATTCATTCTTTACTTTAGCTCCTTAAACATATGGAATATACTTTAATAACTGTTTTAATGTCTTTGTCAACTAATTCTATCATCTCTATCATTTCTAGATTGGTTTATATTGATTGATTTTTCTTCTTAATATGGATTGTACTTTCCTGCTTCTTTGCCTGCCTGGTAAGTTTTTTTTTAACATTTTCTATTTTTCATTTTTTTGTTGGGGAATATTGGGGAACAGTGTGTTTTTTCCAGGGCCCATCAGCTCAAAGTCAAGTCATTGTCCTTCAATCTAGTTGTGGAGAGCACAGCTCAGCTCCAAGTCCAGTTTTCATCTTAGTTGCAGGGGGCATAGCCCACCATCTCATGTGGGAATTGAACCAGCAACCTTGTTGTTAAGAGCTCATGCTCTAACCAACTGAGCCATCTGGCTGCCCCACTGGCCAGCAGGTCAGCGGCAGCTCGTTGTCTTCAATCTAGTTGTGGAGGGTGCAGCTCACTGGCCCATGTGGGAATCGAACTGGCAACCCTGTTGTTCAGAGCATGTGCTCTAACCAACTGACCCATCTGGCCGCCCCTGTCTGGTAATTTTTTATTAGATGCCAGATATTGTGAATTTTACCTTTTAGGGTGATGGGTATATTTGTATTCCTATAAATATTCTTGAACTTTGTTGTAGCATGAGGTTGAGTTACTGGGAAAGAGTTTCATCCTTTGGGATTTACTTCGAAGCTTTGTTAGGTGAGATCAGAGCTATGTTTAGTCTAGGGATAATTTTTCCCTACCACTGAAGCATTCTGAGTATTCTAGCCAATGACCCATTAATTATGAGGTTTTCTACTCTGGCTGGTGGAAATAGGAACTATTGCTGGCCCTGTGTGAGTTATAGGGATTGTTTTTTTAATTCTCCTACATACCTCTTTGCCTAGCCATGGGTAGGTTTCTCGGACACATGCACTAATCAGTACTCAGCTGAAGACTCCACAGATACACTCTTCAATTCTTTCGTCTTCTCTCTCAGAGCTCTCTC
The DNA here is from genome assembly GCF_036562045.2 of Rhinolophus sinicus. NCBI lineage: Eukaryota > Metazoa > Chordata > Mammalia > Chiroptera > Rhinolophidae > Rhinolophus > Rhinolophus sinicus. Next base: position 37,821,117 of record NC_133758.1, on the reverse strand, counting down.
CTCTCCATTGCTGTAAATTCTGGCTGCCTTAGCTTCCTTAGACAGCAACCTCTGTCTCTTGCACTCAGGAAGACCACTGACCTCTGCCTGGATAACCATACCCTGCACCATCCCTGGAAACTTTCTCAAGGCAGTTAGGGAAACTGCAGGGCTCACCTTGCCAGTTATCCACCTCTCAGAGATCATTTGTCTCATGTTCAATGTCTTCAAAAGCATTGTTTCATGTATTTTGTCCAGTTTTTTAGTTGTTTCAGGTGGGAGAGTAAATCTGTTATTCCATATTAGTCAAATATTAAAGTTGTCTATGACTTTTAATTGGACAAAATCCAAGTAAATATTTAAAAACTCATAGTGCTTGAGGGACTTAATATTGCTAATTAACAATGCCCTATTATATGTTATTTTACATACATTTTAATTTAATCTAGTTCTTATGAGTACTAACAAGTTCTCCAAGTGATGGTGTTAGTAACATGAACCCATATTATGCTTTGTTCTAAAAATAATAGATTTCATTTGCTTATTTCATCTGTCATCAACAAACATTTCTTTAGCACCTATTAGGTGTGACATAAATATAAATAAGTTAGATTTCTCCCATTGAAGATCTTAAGTTTGGCCCTTAGATATAGACATGTAAATAGATATTTCAATATTATGCAGTAAGTGCAATAATAAAAGTATAAATGGGGTGATTTAGAATCACAGGAAAGGGTCAGCGAGCTGAGGGGCACATGGGAAGGTGGTAATAGGTGAAAGAGGACTTGAAGAATGAGTGTATGTGATTAAGCAAATAAGAGGACAAATAAATTCCAAAGCAGGGAGACTTAAAACAGTATGACATGTGGGGGAGCTAAAAGCATTAGGCAGGAGGTCAGGGGTGGCCACAGATGAGGTTGAGGGGTAGGTCGCGTTAGATGAAAAAAGGCCTTGGATGCCTCCTTAAGGAGACGAGATGATTCTGAAAGCATGAGTAGATATTTTGGGGCTTTTAACAGGGCAGTGAGTAAGCTATAACATGGGAGATGTGTTTTAGGGGCAACACTCCAATTCCCAACAGAAAAACTATTTAAGATCTTATGGAAACAGTCCACACAAGAGGAATGGATAGTATGACATTGGGAAGTGGTTGTAGAGATGCAGAGGAAGAGAAGGATTTGAGAAACATTTAAGAAATACTTTCTGTAGAACTTGGTGACTGATTATCGTGGGGAAGGCAGGAAATGGATTCCTGGTTTGGATGAAAGGAAGCATCTTGAACTGAGATAGGAAATCTAACAGGAGGAAGGAAAAGTCTCAAGGCCAAAGTAAGTTCAGGTCTGGATAGCCAAATGAAAACATGCTGCAGACTGTACACCTGTCATTGCTTTTTATACAATACAGTGAAATGATCTGATTATGTCTTAATCATCTGCCTCATTAAAAGTTGAATGGTAGGATGATGTCTTATTTTTCACTGTATCCCCATTGCTGGCTACTTTGCCTGAAGCTCTGGGAGAAGTCGGGCCTAAACCACAGGTGACAAGGAAGCCACTGATGGATGCCATCACCCAGGGAGAGAGTAGATCGAGAAGAGCAGTGACACAGAAAAAGATGTCCATGCCGAGAATGTGAGAAATGAATGACCTGTGGTCTCTCATTGTCATGTGGCTCTTCCTTGGGCCCTGTGAAATGCCACCTAGATGCAGTCCTACTGCTTTGTCAGTGTTTTTTGACTTAGGTAAGGCATTCCCTTTGTGTATTTTAAATATTAACACAAAGGCTTTTAGTGATTGTGCAGAAATCATTTTGATTCATCACTTGACTAGCTTTACTTGGAAGGAAAGTTCCAAGTAGTGTGCATGGCTGTGAGTTGGGGGTGGAGGGCAGTTAGTGCAGACTGGACAGACACCGAAATCTATTGAAAGAAAGGATTGGGGGCCAGGGTATATGTAGTCTGCCCCTTGGCCCACAACTATGGGAAATAACTCTGATTGTAAAATTATATTGGCAGTAGGGGAAAGATTATAAGGTCAAAGTACCATTTTAGAAACACATCTATTCTGCTTAAAGTAAGAGGTATAACTGAATGATTTTCATGAATACACAACCTACTTCACATAATTCCATAATTTTAATTAAGAGACCGAACATTTTAGAATTTGACTCATAAGTAAACAATATTTTAAATAATAAAATAACATTTCAAATAAAGATTAATAATGGATGAAAAATATAAATTTTAGTGCTCTCACCATTTCCTCTTGCCAATCCACTTGTCCGTTACTGCTCACTAATAGAAAAACTAGCTCCATCAAATAGATTGTTTAAGTTTCAGGCCTTTAGATGATCCTTTAAGGCCTCCTCAGACAGGATTTAGTCAACTGTCCCTACTGGCCTTGCTTCTTTTCCAACTAATGTGATGCTTCCGTGACAAGGATTTGGTCTTCAGATTCCAGAACAGGCTTTCCAAGTCAAGTTCCAGTTTGAATGGAATGCACAGCAAATGTTTCTCTGGCTTTTTCAGTCCTGCTAATCACCAGCATGATTTAATATCTGTACTGTCTGCTCCTTATTCTGACAAGCGCAATCTAATAGATGGATTGGGAGGAGTGATGAAACACTGTGTTTCACACTGAGAGTGAAGGGGGAAAGGAGAAAGAGAGAGAGGGAATGAACTTGGAGTCATGTGAAATACAGTCAGATTGAGCTCTCTGAATCTAACATATCAAAGCGTTTGCAAAGGAGTTTTGTGGTAAATGGTAAGGGTTTTACACCTCTTATACACTTCTTCAAATTCTAAAGGTTTGAAATCATCATTTAAATTTCAAAGAAACTCACACAAATTAAAATAGGGGGAAAAGGGATTCCTGCACAGCTGTAGCAAGCTATACTTACAGGTGGTAGATGCTACTATAAGTATTTCGTATCTGTAAAGTTTCTGTTGATTCAAGTCTCTGATAGCTTCCTAAGAGGAGGTGAAAGAATTCCGTAGCTGGTGGATTATTTCCCGAGGATCAGGCGGTTCTCTACCTAAGTAGGAAAGGATGAAGGCTCTCAGGTTAAATTTCAGGTAAATACTTCCTCCTGCCCCCACTAACTCCACCTGAAGTGTTTAATCCCGCCTTCAAAAGAAGAGGAGAAGCCAGCTGTTATTTAATAAACATCGATGAAGTCATAAAAAGGCATGTCACAAAAGTACCCTCAGAAGATTCTCATCTATGGTTCTTAGCCTAGGTTGATGGAGCACAATTATATTACCCAGTCTTTTCCACACTTGCCTCATCTTAGAGTTGCCTATGATGGGCATTGTTAAAATACAGATTCCCAGGTTCTTCCCTTAGAAGTTGAGATTCAGGACATCTATGGGGAAATGGAGTGAAGAGGATGGTGATGGACTAGAATTTATAACTTTAACAAGTGCCTTTTGTGTGTCTCACAAACAGGCAAGTTTAGGGAACCCTGATATAACCAATGTAAACTTTTATTGAGAAGAGCTGCTTGACAGTTTCAAAGTCAGAGACAACACATCTTCTCAGAGCTTTAGTCATGCATATTAATATTAGTTGGTTTTGAATGTTATTAGTAATTCCTATTCTATAACCAGTAAGTTACTGCAGTGGTATTTTTGTCTAGTGTCTTATAGTGAAGTACATTACAGTTGCCAATCGCAGAGTGTCATGCGGGGTGGCCTGCGGGGTCTCAGCTCCCGCTCCCCACACAAGAACACAGGATATGGTGAGGCCAAAAAGGAATACCCATGGAGCCGTAGGTAGGGGAGTCATACCCCTATAGTCTCACTGGAGGCTGCTGGATTCACACGTCGTGGGACCTGCTGTCTGCTTTTCTGCCAACCAACCGACTCCACTTGCTAACTGTAATCCGCGCTTGCCAGCTCAGCCACCATCTTCTTACTAGCCCCCATTTTCTGCTAGTGTAGCCACAGCAGTTATATTAGTGGCCAATGGCTCACTGGTTACAGTTGACGGCCAACTAGCCACAGCTGATGGCCATCCAATCACAGTTGATGGCCATTTACTACCTGAGCCAGCACCTGTCTATGTGAGGCCGAGAGCCTGGAAACTTCTCTCCTGGGTCTGTCCCCACACAGAGTAAAATCATTTTTTTTTTTTGCATGAGTTAGGAAATCAGAAAGAGTGCAAGGTATTAATCTAACGTGTGTGTGTTGTTCCAAGTTTCTTTTGAACTTTGAAAAATTTTTGACTCACCAATGTTCTCATCTATAAAATTGGGCTAGTAATGAATGCCAACTTCCTAAGTTTCTATGAGGACTGAAGGAAAGAACACTTGTAAAGCTCTTAGCACAGTGCCTGGCACATGATAAGCATTCAAGGAGGGTAGTTTATTGTTGATATTGTCAGTTATATACCAGGATTGAAATCTTTGCAATCAAATGGTAGTATGCCTAAAAGTTTGCCTCAATTTTTCATTTTTGTATAAAAGTTATGTCCTCAAACAATTTAGTTGTGCCATCACCTGTAATTCCACCCAAATAGGATTTTTCTAGAATGTCTAACCTGTTTTATTACTTCATAACTCTCAGAATTACAAACTCTGCGGACGCTTTGTTTGGTCTGTACATTGGAAAAAATGAATTGGTTTTAACATTTGCTTATCTAGAGAGTTCACACAAAAACCTCATCTCTAGTTTTTCTAGAATAACGAGGTTTAAGTGTTCAGAACCCCTTATTCTCCTGCAGGAGAACCTGTGGAGTTGAGTAGGGGCTGCCCCTTTGAATGGGGCACACATTCTCCTGCTTGCTTCTCTCCTAACTGATGTGACTCATCTGAACCTTGTAGATATCTGAGTTTGTCACCCATGGTGATGTCGTATTTTCTCATATATCTTTGGATTGTCAGCACTTAGACAGCTAAGTCATGATGGATGAATTGGAAAAACAGCTACTTAACTGCCCCTCACTCTACAGACTTTTTCCAGCCAATCAAGACAGCACACCTCCAGGTGATTACGAGATATGACAATTAAGTTCGAGAACTTGTTGCCACAATGTTGCTAACCTTTCTTGATATCAGCAGGATTATTTGTTATGAATTTGTACCAACTGGACAAGCAGTTAACCAAGTTTACTATTTGGAAGTGCTGAAAAGACTGCGTGAAAAAGTTAGATGACCTGAACTTTTCACCAACAACTCATGGCTCTTGCATCATGACAATACACTAGTTCATATGGCACTGTCTGTGAGGGAGTTTTTAGCCAGTAAACAATAACTGTATTGGAACACCCTCCCTACCCACCTGATGTGGCCCCCAATAACTTCTTTCTTTACCCGAAGATAAAGGAAATACGGAAAGGAAGATGATCTTGATGACATTCAGGACATCAAGGGCAATATGACGACAGCTCTGATGGCCATTCCAGAAGAAGAGTTCCAAAATTGGTTAAAATAGCTTCCCAAGGGGAGTATTTCACAGGTGACCGTAGTGATATTCAGCATTAAAGTATGTAGCACTTTTTATAGGATGAGTTCACGAACTTAATTGTCTGATCTCATATCTACCGAGCCCACCTTCTATGATTCTTCAACACCTCCTGACTGAAGTTGAATCCCTAGCCTGGCATTCAATTCCTCTCTCCAGTCCAATTCCACCTTCCTTTGCCCGCCATGTTCCACTCTTCCCCAATTAACGCAGCTGCAGCCCACCCCATGCTCTGAACCCACCTTATGCTTCCCCAGATCTGAGCCTCTGCCCTCCTTCTATAACCCTTCCTTGCAAAAGCTTACCTATCTTTTAAGTGCCACTTCCCCTATGATGCTTCTCTAATTTCCCCAAGCAGATGTAATCCCTTATCATTTAGCATTGCTATAATCTTTGGTTTATAAATATGAAATGGCACATATCCCATAGTACCTTGTACTATGTAATTCTCCTAATTCTGTCGCTTGATGCGCAGGTCCCTACCCACCCCGCAGTACCCTATGGCAAAAACCATGTCACGGTCATCATAGTACCACCAGACTGAGTGGCCAACGTATTGTTAGGGATGCTCAAAATATTTAAATACAGGAATACATTTCCATGCGGAGGAGAAAATGCTATTAATTCATAATCTACCTTCTTCCTCATCCTGTTACAACATGAAAATTTACTCTTTCTGTTTGTTTTGAGCCCTCCTGATAAAGCTTAAATGAACACTAGCCTTTATCATCTCATTTATTTGCTGTCTTAGAGTTTTAGTTTCTTTAACTGACAAATGGGGATAATACAACTTCTAGTGCGGTCAAAAGGATTCAATGAGTTAATGCAAATTAAGGTGCTTGGCACAGAGCAAACATTAAGTGCATAGCTGTTATTATTATTTCTATGTAGAAACTCACCTAATATTTAGAAACCAGTTTAGAAGTGGCTTGCTTTGTTCTATTTTTCTAAAATGCTTCTTAGAAAAGGGCAGATCAGAGGTTGATGTTTGTGTGCCCTAGACTAAGGAAATGTATTTTGCTAAAACAAAAATGGGTTGTTCTAAATACCAATGGTGCAGGCAACAGTAGCTTTTTTAAAAGTACACTTTTATAACCACCAGGGTAATGATTGATTCAGGAAAAGATTACCCATGAATGTTCAAATCATTAGGTGAAAGTGTGTCGAGGAACAGAATATTTGCACAGCCTCACAGATTTATCCCACAGATTACTTATTAATTACAAAGGGGAAAGCTACTTTTACATTGGAGAAATCTGGTGGCCGTTATTTCAACCAAGTGGTCAAAATTAGCATCACCAAAGAAAAACCGTAACTGACATGCAATAAAATTTACATTAGCAGAAAATAAAAATAGAAAAAAAATCACTGTCAGTATTATGGGCCAAACTGACCCTTGCGATGTGAGGCAATGAGAAGGACATAACATCACCTATGTTGTACACATATAAAAAAGAAAAAAAAAATTAACCTGACTACCAATGAGGGAACAGCCAGACAAATCCAGATTGACAACAAACTACAAAACAATTGACCTAGACTCTTCAAATAAATCAGTGCCATAGAAGACCAAAAAAAAAAAAAAGGGAGGGTGGGGAGAATCTTTCTAATTTAGAGTCTAATAAATGCAACACATGGATCTTAATCAGATCCTCTAGAGGGAAAGTAAGCATAGCTGTAAAGATTCTTATTGGGACAACTGATGAAATTTGAATACGAGCTGTGTATTGGATAATAAAAGGTAGGGAAAAATACATCTGTGGCTCAATTATATTTTGATTGATCAGCTCTTTCTTGAAGTACTTTGGTATCTAGGAATCCATATGTTTGAAGACCTACAAATGTGAAAATTACATGTGATATGGTTGCTCCCTTGAATTGGATCAGTTTTTGTAGGATGTGTAGTTGGGTTATAGTTGTATAAATGGGCATAAGAACTTAGAAAAAAACAAAGTGGATTATAATAGCTAAGGCACAGAATTCGGTGAAATAATTTGTTGGGACAGTACTAAGTGCACACAGGGAATGCTGTGTAAATGTTAACCAAAGACAATAATCAGCAGAAAGTCCCCAAGTGGGGGCCCTTGCTTTGATTTTGGGAAATTCTGCCTAATGAGAATGGATTATAAGTAAAATCATATAGCAATTTCATTCTCTTTTCAGGACATGGATGACCAAGCAGGCGGTGGGAGCAGTCCTGGCTGTCTCCATCAAAGACAGTGCTGTATTAGTCTCAAATAAGGGGAAATTAAACAACTATGTGGAAGATTGGCTGGCAGTCATTAGAGTAATTCAGTATTTGGGCTGCTTCTGTGTTTCAGGGGGTGATAGGAGCTATTAACAGCTTACTTTTAGTTTCAGAAGCCAGAGATATTTTCATTACTAGTGTCCTCAGGCACAGACTTTTTAATTTAAAAAAAGAAAGGAAGCTCTGGATGGAAATAGCCCATCACCACAGGAACGTCTCCATAGCAGAAACACATTATAGTTTACCTGTCAATCTTATCATCGTGCCAGTTTGACTGTCTGGAATGAGGAAGTAGGGAAGAGAGGTGTTGGCAGGGCTGACAGAGGAGCCTCCAGAATCACTCAAGCTGTGAAAAAGCTGAGGGTTTAATTCCAGAGTGGTATTGAAATCTCAGGTTTCTTATCTCTTTGGCTAATAAGAAAGTGATCCTCTGGCCCTGAGATTTTCCCCTACTTCTTCCCAAGCCATAATGCACTACTTTTTGGATCTTTTGGACTGGTGTTATGGTAAGTTCAAGATGGCTAAAAATTCTTTGTCACTGTCTCCATCAGAAGGTGGTTATTATTTTCCCTCCCCTTGAATTTGGGCTGGCTCTGGGTCTATTGAACCAATAGAAGCTCACCTAGCCGTTCCAGGCCTAGCCTTTCAGAAGACTGCAGCTTCTGCTTCCTCCCTCTGGGAACACTTGCACTTGGGACACTCCCTCTAGGAACCTAGCTCCCATGCTGGGAGGGGCTCAAGCCACACACACCCAGAGGCCCACAGGCAGTATCAACTGGCAGCCCCGTGGGGAAGCCACCTTGAACATCCCAGCCAGTCACAGCCCAGATGACATCACAGCCCAGAAGCAGCTCAGTGAAGGCCAGTCCACAAGAGAACCACACTCACAAGAGAGAACAAAATGTTTTTTCAGCTGCAATCTTAGTGTGATTTGCACTGTAGCAATAGAGAACTTGAAATTGTAAACAAAAAGTTCACAAGAAGGAAGATTTATCTTGCTAACCAATGCAGAATACAACGCACATGAGAGAATACTTGTTGAATGGAAACAGAACTGTTCAGAACAGGTGACAACATCCTTATCCTATAGTGGGTTTTGACCTCAAAACTGGCCTCAGCTTTTAGGCCTCTTTTGGACGTTCAGCACAGAACATTTTAAAGAGGAAAATTTCATTTGAATATAGGCTCACCCCAACATGTGTGTTTCACACAGACCTTGTTTTTTAAACAGAGTTTATTGTATTTAATACATTATAAAATTTGAAAAATTGTAGGAAAGCAGCAGACTCAAACTGGAGCAACTCTAACAAGTAATAATTCTGGCCCCTTTGCAAAACTGATCAGTTTAAAAACAAAGTAAAGTTCACATCTGTGAGGCGAACAAAAAGTGTGACTTCTGTACAAACTACATTTAAAATGTCATGTCTAACATCTTTTGAATGCAACGTGCTCATAAGAGTTTTTCTGACGTCCTGCCCGGTCCCTGCCTAAAGAGACATTAAAACCTCCATATGCAAAGAAACTCAATTCAAGGTATGTTTTTTTTTTAAAAAAAAAAAAAAAGAAAGAAAGAAAGGAAAAAGAAAGACAAAAGAAAAAGAAACAATGGATGGCTGTTGGCAATGGAAACTGTAAGGAGATGCGTCCTCACTGCTCATGGCTTGTTTATTGGTCAGAGGCCTTGGGAGGCCCAGGACACTTCACGGCCATCACAGCACCAACTGTAGCTACCACCTTTTTTTCTTTACTTTTTTTTTTTTTTTTTTTGCATTTCCTACCTTTTGACATATATATATATGTATATATATATATATATTTATATATTTTTTACACCTTGAGGATATCACTATTCCAATTGTTCCCATGTGAATACAGGTGTGGTCTCTATTGGATACAAATGTGTCTTTTATTCAATTCTAGGTCCAGGACTTGGTTTGCTGTCCCAACTGCATGTAAATGTCCCTTTTTTGTTTTGTCCCCTGTTATTCGTTATGTATGGTTTTTCCTTTTTGCATAAGAAATATGTCCGTTTAGTCCAGAGGCTCTTGTTTTATCCGGATGACAGAGGGCCCACGGGGTGTTCGCCTCAGTTCCCGCCGCAGGACATATTCGCTGAACTGAGACGAGTCCACTCCTCCCCCACAGGAGCCCACGATTTCAAATCCTCTTTGCTGCAACCTCTCGAGGACCTGTGAGGGGCAAAGACAACCATCTGGTTAGGGGTGAGATATGCCCTTTGGCCACATAATCAACCCAGAGAACTGTCCCAAAGTTTGAGATCATGTGCAGCTCTGGTTAAGCTTATCCAACCTCTAAATCTCTTTTGAGTTTCTGCTTTCAAATGAAGATTCTGGATTAAAGGGCAGGAGGGAAAGAGTAAATGTTTCTAATACCTAAATTGTGCCTATACATGCTAGCTTTCCACATGCCAAGTTCATTTAATCGTTACAAGCACTTGGCATAATGGGTGGCGTTAGCTCATTTTATAGATGAGAAAATTGAGGCTCAGTTAGTAAGTGATGGAATTGGGTTTCCAACTCAGATCTGTTTGGCAATGTGTGACACTACCTTCTCTGCAAAAAAAAAAAAGTTTCACATTTCAAAGCTCACTTACCACAAAAATATATTCTATGAGATGAAGGATATGGAAAGTCAGTGATATTATCTGAATTTACTAACCAGTGATTCACTCTCAACTCATCCACTCTTAACTCTGCCATTGTTCAAGTTTCCCAATACAGAGTTGATATATTTCAGCTTGGAAGATTGATGTCATTTCAAAGAGCAGAACAAATGGACTACTGGAGACAATGGAGGTTTATCTCCAGGTTTTCAAGTTTGTGACATTTGGAATAGATTTATTGCCTTGCATGCATTCAGTAAGGCAAGAATAAATGCAATGGTGATATATTAGAATATATATCCAAAATAAAGAAATTCTAAATGTTTCCTATAAACATAGGCCTAATCTATTCTTTAATTCTGAAATCAAATACCTAATGCCAGAAAGATCCCCGGGTTTGTCACTACACACTCTTAAATGCCGTAAACAGTTCCTACCTACATCTCTTAGATAAGCAAAATTAGAGGAAACTGAACTCCAGCATTCTGTTTCTTTAGGAATCCAACAAATATTAGACTTGCAAATATTCCCTGCCAGGATCTGAATATAATTAAATTACTTCTATACCCATCTAAAGGCAAGATGACAACCATAATTTTATAAAAATGTCTGCCTAATGTTTTTTTGAATGAAGTAAAATGTTATTAAGTAACTTTCAAAATGTAGTCAATGTAAAGTGAACCCTTACTGTTTTTTAAAATTATTATTCTTTTTTGGTCACCTACTTTTACATGGAGTATAATCTGTCTTGTAAAATCGGTTATCTATTGTAATAGATAAAATTAGATATAATATAATAGATAAGACTGGAAAGCAAGAGTATACTTTTGAAAATTAAAACTTCAACTGTTGGCAAATTAAAGCAGAAGTTCTCATGAGAACAAAATGAACCTTCTACCCTGCATGGTTCTGTTTCTGGAGATACAGTCACAGTGCATACCCATGCATACCAGTCAGGGGAAGGACGAAGAAGACACTCCCTAAGTTCAAAATCAGTATGTGCTTTGCTGAATAAAAAGGCAAAGAACAGCTCACTCTAAGATTTCCCCAGTAGAGGCAGGAATGTAGCCTGTCAGCAAGAAAAAGTCCAGTTTGTTTGGCCAAACCATCTTACTGGAAAGGATTCATTGCTGCGAAGAGGACAGGAATTACAAAGGTAGAGGAAGCTTTGAACGATAAAGAACTGAACTCTGATCATGTCTTTTAGTTATAGTTGCTAAATTGCTAATATAAGGAAATCTCTAAGCTTCCCTCCCCCAGGAGTTCAATATGCATAAGATAATTATTCAATATGATCCAATGTTACCTTGGATGTGGTCAAAGCTTATTCCAACAGAATGCAAATAGCTTATGCTCCTTGGCCATTATTTTTTTAAACATCTATAGCAAAGTTCCTTAATGATCATTGACAATATTAAAATCATTCCATGGGGTCTTGGGTCTCAGGTGCCTTATCTGGAAGTCTCTGAAAGCCTAGAGGACGGTGCCTATTGCTTGGCTGGTGGAGCAGGAAGCTAGAGTGGGTCATGGCTGTGTCATATGACAACGATAATCCATGTGAAAATTTCTACATCTCACCAGACTTGAATGATGAGGAAACTTGTCAGGCACATGAATTTATGTTAGTTATTCAGTGGCCTGAGGGGTGGGGCAGAGGCTTTCCGTATGAGAGATGGAGCCTCATAGTTCATCTCAGTGATGAACTGCTGTCCTGGCTCTGAATAGCTCGGCTCTGCCCCTTCCTCCGTGCAGAGGAGAGGAGAGGGGAAGGGCTGTCAGGGAGGTCTGACTCAGGAACACTGCATGGGTGCACTTCTGGACCTGGACACCCCCCAAGAGTGTGCCTTCCTCTGGCATGGCCCAGGCTTAGCTTCTGCCAACAGTTTCTGCTGTTCTGCTCTCAGACATCTGTTCATCAATTTAAAAAAGTATAAATAGTTGTGGACTACTCAAGAGGCAGAATGACAGAGTGGGTGCTTCTAGGCTTTGAAGTTTGGGAGAGGTTTTGCTGGGTCAATATTGATTGAACAAAGTCATGGGCCCATTCCAATTAAAAAGGGGGTGGAACCCCCATTCCATTGACTTCAAATCGTTTTGAGTCATGTAGACCTGGAGTCAAGACTCAAGTATGCCTCGTTTTCTCATCAGCAAGATAGAGGGATTAACAGTGTTCGCCTATCAGGGTTGTTATAAGGAGACAGTGCATGCACAACCCGGAGCCCAGGGCTGGCACACATTAGTTAAGATGATGGCCATGCCCACCAATGTCTGAGGCACGTGGCACCATACATGGTGTAAACCAAACTTCTGAATTCCACCCTTAAGTCTCCTTCTCCCATAGATTTCTCCATCTCGGAAAATGGCAATTCCATCTAGCTCCTCCATCAAAAATCTTAGCTTCCATCTCACAACTTGCAGCCATCATTAGAAAACTTTGTTAGTTCTATATTCAAGATATCCAGAATTGGACACTTCTCAACTCTTGCTTGGACCATCCCTTTCCAACTGGTCCCCTTGCTTGCACTGTCTTCCATATGCTGCTGGAATACTCATTTTCAAATCTGAGTTGCATCACGTGACTCTTTTGATCAAAATCCTCAAATGGCTTTCCATTTTACTCACGCCAGCAAATGAACCAAAACCCAAATAAACCCAAACCAAACATCCCAGAGTGCTTACCACCCTCTATGAGGCAATCCACAATCTGCCCCTGGCTGTCGCTGGCCTCTTGGCCCTTTCTGTCCCAGCTGCACTTTCTTCAAGCCACACTGGCTTTCCTGATATTCCTCAATATGCCAAACATACTCCTATCTCAGAGTCTTCAGAATGTGCTGGTCCCTCTGCCAGATACTCTATCCCAGATATCCTCTTCTCATGACCTAACATTTTTATGTTGGTTATTGTTTACCCCCACTCCATTCCCATAATGTAAGTTCCATGAAAATACAGCTGTTCTCTCTCTTTTTCTTTTCTCTATCTCCAGTGCTCATACCAGCAACCTGGAACATAGCAGATGTTCAATAAACATCTATGGAACAATTGAATGAATGCTGTAGAGGGGTGAATATGTGTATCTACCCAACAGAAGCATTACAACAACAGAGTTTTCCAGTTCTTTGAAGGAAAGATACCATGTGAAGGCAAGGTTAAGTAACAGCATTAAGAATGACATTCGATGACACACAATGTATGACAATGCTATACCTGGACTGAGTTGAGGTGACAGTAGCCATTCAGGGGAAATCTGATGACGTGCGTTGAGTCGTGATTCCAGCCTGCATTGACAGAGTTACACATCACGTCGCCGATCTCTGGAAACACTTCTTCTATCAAGGATTTGTCACCACTGAGTGTGATCCTTTCTCCGAGGTCTGGGGCAACACGTACCACGAGGCACTCACAGGGCCTTGAAAAGCGACCAGTTTCTCTGTCCTGCTTCCATCTTTCCATCTCCAATAACATGGGCTGAAGCTGAAAATATTTTGCCTCTTCATATAACAAAGTGTAGTCCTGAAAAAAAAACCCCACACATTTTACAGTGCAAAATACAAACAGAAAGTACTGAAAATGTCCACATATAAGAGGACATTGATATAACACCCCTGTTATATCAATAATCAAATCTAGGTGTAAATTTTTCACTTATAACACATTTGTACAGATTCAATTTTCATTCATTCATTCATTCAGTGATTATAAAAGGAACTAAGAGTATTAAGAGCCAAGTGGACCCTCTTTTAATTGCTTTACATGAATTAAGTCCTATAATCCCCATCTTTGCCCAGTGATTTGGGAACCATTATTATTCCTATTTTGCAGATGAGAAAACTGGGATGTGAAAGGATTCACCCAAGACTTTTCTCTTTTCGTAGGAAAATGCCTTTGGGTATTTAAAGTTTGGTCTCGGATGGAACCCAACATTGACTGAGGTGAAGGAGGGACAGCTGTGCTCTGTTCACTGGAAGCCTATACTCCAGGTCACCTTCAGGGGCAGCTCCCGAACTTCTCGCAGGAGAGTTGGGGGCGGCGTGAGGCGGTGGTGCGTGTATGCCTGGAGGGTACGCTGCTTTCACCTCGGCTGCTTTCACCTACACTTGGGAGTTGATCTGAGATGGTTTCACGGAGCCTGAAGGAGATATGGAGGCTGACACAACACCCTCAGCCACCTATTGGTGCCGCCCATCATGAAGTGAGAGAGGCAAACAACATTAGGCCTTGACTCCTATAAGACAGAGGTGCAGTAAAGGAAGCTAGTCCACTTCTGAAAGCGCCATCACCCAGTCTTTAGGCACGGTTTCTTTTTCTCTTGCCTTTAAGAAAAATCTATTGAATTAAAACAGAAATCTAACAAACAAGTATTAAGACACAAACAAGCCACTGAAGGGGAGGACAAAGCAGGATGGGGGGAGGCAGCCACCTAGGAACACTGTTATCAAGCAGGTCAACATTATGTCTACACGTAGCTATGGCCACAATCATCTCTGGGTGTGAGGTAAGTGGGTACTTGTCCAGACACGTCAACTGAGAACATTTTAATCAACTGACGTAGGCATTTCTGCCTTCGTTCCCCGGGCTGCAGTTGGCAGGCGGTGCCTGGTGGTTGCAGGAAGGCCAGTGCTGTAAACCCAGGGCGTAAGCACTGTCAGAGGCCTCTGCCTTTTGGAAGGGATGGAGCCTGGGGAGAGGATGACCACAGAACTGTTTTTATTTGGCACTTGGCTCTTTCTCTTGCAAATGAAGCAGCAACAGCAGCATTATTGAAGGCTTCCAGAGAAAACAGTGTGGAGAGGTGAGAGAGTACCAGCAGGCCTCTAGCTGGATCATCCACTTTCTATTGAGAAACCTGGGCCCAGCAGAAGACGCTATCATCGATACTCATCAGCGGAACGGGCTGCTTCTTTATTCTGTCCTCTCCTTGCAACTCCATCACTACAGGAGTCTTAGTTCCCTACAGGACAGCCTCCCATTGCTCTGAGCATCTTCATTTCACATATTTCTCCCTGCTTAGACTCCTGACCCACAGAGATACTGTTTGGTTTGAGGACTCAGAACGAGGCTGAGGGGTGGCCACTCTTAAGACAGGGCAGAACTGAGGTTCCCTAGCTCAGCCTGAGGACAGCAGTGGGGAGACTTCAGGTTCCTCCTGGTTGACCTGTGGCCCCCCACTATGGTGGCCTTGCCAACTTTGGAGTACACCAACATCTGGTATGTACCTGACTTTGTCAACTGTGAGATGCTGGCCTCAATACTGTACTTACTTCTCAAGATGACAGCTCTTAAAAAGATTTAAATGCTGCTTAGAACGTTACACAAGCAACAGAAGCGAGAACGCCTGCTACTGCTTTTTATTTTTCTATGAAATTTAATTACAAATTTCAGCACAAGGAAGATTTGGACTCCAGTGAAAATATGTATTGTCTTTTTAGAGTCATCAAGTCCTCAAATCTTAAAGATACTTAGAGCAGTCTTCTTGACCAGTCTTGACCCTATGGAGGAATCCTTTCTAATATCACTAAATAGTGACCATTCAGCCTCTGATTGATTGCTTTCAGTGATGGAAAGTCTCCTACCTAATAAGGCATAGCATTTACTCTGTAGCTCTGGTTGTTGTAAATGTCTTCACTAAAATAATCTGAATTTACCTGTAACTGCAATTTATTTGTCCTAATTCTGCCCTCTGGGGTTTTAATGATTTTAATCTTCCCTTGACATGTTAATCCTTCAAACATTTGAAGACAACTGTTATGTCTCAATATTATTCAGGCTGAAAATACCCAATCTTTTCAGCTCCTTTTTATTTGTTATAACTTTGAAGTTTTTCAACATCTGGTATGTACTTGACTTTGTCAACATGTTTTCTGAACCCAAACCAGAACTGAACCTAATACTGTAGATGTGATCTAATGAGTGCATTGTACAACCTTTGCTGGGTTAGACACTCTAACCACTATTAATGCAGTCTGTATTAGTTTCCTATGGCTGCTATAATACTTACCACAAATTTATTGGCTTAAAACAACACAAATTTATTCTCTTACAGTTCTGGAAGCCAGAAGTCTAAAAAGGGGTTATTGAAGCTGTGTTTCTTCTGGAAGCTCTAGGGGAGAATCCATTTTCTTCTCTTTTCCAGCTTCCAGAGGCTGCCTGTATTCCTTGGCTTATGGTCCTGCATCAATCAGTCCTACCTCCGCTTCTGTTGCCACATCTCCTCCTACTTTGATCTTCCTGCCTTTTTCATTCATAACAACCCTTGTGAGTACATTGAATCCACCTGGATTATCTGGGATAATCTTCCTCTCTCAAGATCCTTAATTTAGTCACATCTACAAAGTCCTTTTTGCCATGTAAAGTGGCATATTCATAGCTTCCAGGAATTAGGAAGTGGACATCTTTTGGGGGCCATTATTTTGCCTACCACACAGCATAAGGCTATATTAGCTTTCTTGGCAGTGCCATTACTCTATTCACATTTTGCTTACAGTGAAATCCCTATGCCTTTTTCACAAGAGCTGCTCTTGAGCTAGGTCTTCCTCATTCAAAACTTGTGAAAAATTTTAAATCCTCTATTATTTATCCCTCTTTGAATTGCATACTGTAGGTTCTGAATTGGTTCCAATGCACTGAGAAAATATGGATTCCCTTTCTCAATGTTCTAGGTCTCCCTCTCATTTTTGTGTCATTTTCAACTAGGTGTCCTGTTTCTATACATGAATCATTTCTTAAAGGACTGAGAGGACAGGCCTTTGGTCAGGTTGATGCTCAGGTAACAAATCATGACTCTGGCTTTTGACTGTTCAAGCAGTTATAAAACCTGTAAGTCTAAGATCATCCAGCCCATAATTGTGGCCTTTGCCAGAGTTTTGTTGAAATACCATGTGTTTAGGTGGGACTCCCGAGGGGGAAGGCTGGAGGTGTGAGAGGCCCAAGTCTCCAAATGGCCTAGATAGTCTCCTTGACTATTTAGGGCTCTAGCCTCCTTATCTGTAAAGTGTATTGAAGTAGCTGTCAGCCCTGATATTCTGTGAGTCTATGTCCATGACAATCCCTGATCTACCAGTTTGTCTAGCATAATAACCCAAGGCACTGAGGCTACCAAGACTTAGGGCTACAAGTCCCTTTATGCTGACTCTGAATCTTCACCACCTTCTTGTTTCCTCTGAGTTCACAAACCACGTATGTAATAATACACTTGGAAATCTCACCATGGACTGACAGAGTGCCTCCCTACGTAATGTTGTTCATAGTCATCATTATGTACTCTTGGAAAACTAGAGAAACACTGGCCCTTATTAGACGTTTTGCCTTGCTCAGTGATTTCTTAAGGACTCTGTAGTGTTATTAAAGTGAAGGTTTAAAAAGGCTCCCCCCAAAGGTCATCTGGCACCTGGGACGTAATCTCATGGGCCTAACCTGGAAGTACTTCAAGTCACCAGGTATTCGTTCTTTTACTCTCTTGACTACATGGGCTCCATTTCTTTACCACACTGTTCTGTCTAGTCTATGCTGGGGGGAGCGGACGCTAGAGAACAGCTGAGCACATGGGTTTCACTCCTCCATCAGCTTCTGGCGCTGAATTGCTTCCAAGCGTCGGCCAGCCCTAGAACTAAAAAGGTTCCCTTTTGTTGTTGTTACCATTTTCTGCACGGTTAAGTGCATGCTGGCCATTCATTTTCCTGGCAGGCTCCTTTGTATTTGTCTTTCTCCATTTCCCAACGTATGCTTCCAGCCTCGGCTCCTCCAAGTCCCTGCAGAGCAAACTCAGTCCCAAGGCTGCTTTCTTTAGAAACCTCATCCTCCTTTCCTTACTCAATCAGGATCATTTCACTTTATTATCTAAATCCCATATTTTTTAGGGTTTATCATGTTTCCTTTCAGATTTTCTAGTCTTGTGCTCATTTCCTTCTGGTCTCTGAATCTTTTGAAATCTTTCCTCAAGACTCTGTTCTTATCTGACAATGCCCACCATTCTTTTCTAGCCGACTCATTCTTTTATGCGCAAGGTACGAAGTGGAAGTGGGCAGGAATGTATGGGGCAGCAGCAGGTTCTGCCCCAGTTCTTCTTTTAAAGGAAATGAATCCAAAGCATCCACATTTACTTTCAGCAGCGCAACTCCAGAATGTTCTAAATGTCACTCTTCTCTGCTCCCATGCCAATTTTATCTTCTTTAATTAAGAAACCATCGTCCATATTTCTTGCTTAGCCTCATATCTAGTTAAAGGGAAATAGGTTATTCACAGATCTATTACGTATCATGGTTAAATAATTTTAAAATCTTAGAGTATATGTTTTAAAAATAATTATTCTTTGGGAATTTATAATAGTTTTTCAAGGCAGAAAGGTCAAGATCTCACTTTAGAGATGAATAAACTGAGCTTCCCTACGACCCTGGAGACAGGAGATTCAACCACACGTATTTGCAAATGTGATGTAATATGAAGTACACAATATCACTGGAGATATATTCTCCCCAAGATGTTTCACCCCAACAAGTTTTTAGATACAACTTACAGTTTACAGGACATAAGAGGATAGAGTAATGAGTTGAAGTGCATATGACAAGGCAACCAGACAAATCCAGATGGTGGGACATTCTGTAGGGCAACTGGCCCAGTTTCTTTAGCAAGTTAGCATCACATGAAAAGGGACTATGGTAGACAATAAAAGGAAGGGACCTAACTGGATTCAATATGTGATCTTGGATCAAATACCATCTTGGAAAAACCATCTGTAAAGGACATTTTGGGGTCAACAAGGGAAATTTGAATATGGTTGCAGTATTAAACGAAATGAAATTTTACTAAAATGGAAAGGTAGAGATTGTCTAAAATAAGCATAGAAAATTCAGAAGGCTGTGTACTAACGTTTTGTCACTGACAATCTCTGAGTGGTGGGAATATGCTATTTAAACTATTTTTTCCTTGTCTATTTTTTCAAATTTTCTACAATGTACGTATACTTCTTCTATAATATTAAAAGTTATTTAGGGGCCGGCCCGGTGGCTCAGGCAGTTGGAGCTCCATGCTCCTAACTCCGAAGGCTGCCTGTTCGATTCCCACATGGGCCAGTGGGCTCTCAACCACAAGTTTGCCAGTTCAATTCCTCGAGTCCCGCAAGGGGTGGTGGGCTCCGCCCCCTGCAACTAAGATTGAACACGGCACCTTGAGCTGAGCTGCCGCTGAGCTCCCGGATGGCTCAGTTGGTTGGAGCGCATCCTCTCAATCACAAGGTTACCAGTTCAATTCCTCAACTCCAGCAAGGGATGGTAGGCTCCGCCCCCTGCAACTAGCAACGGCAACTGGATCTGGAGCTGAGCTGCGCCCTCCACAACTAAGATTGAAAGGACAACAACCTGACTTGGAAAAAAGGCCTGGAAGTACACACTGTTCCCCAATAAAGTCCTGTTCCCCTTCCCCAATAAAATCTTTAAAAAAAAAAGTTATTTAAAAATAGGTAATAGACTTTTAACTTAAGCCAGGAATAGGTAAGTTGGGGGCTGCCTGCCAGCAAATTTTTCCATATCTAGGAAGGGTGGACATTCATCCAGAGACCACAAAAGATGTTAGCAACAGGGGGGAAAACTTACCAAAGATGTTCAAAATAAAATGCTAGAGAGAGAATTTTGTGGTTCTCCATCAAAAAGGGAAACAGACATCTGGACTCCTGGTGCTACTGGGAATTAGAACTGTGTGTGTGTGCATGCGCGCATGCATAAGCAGAAAATAAAGCAACAATGAACAAATCAGTATAACTGGTGGGGAGGGGAAATTAAGGGAAGAGGGATAACAGTCATATCCATAATAAAACACTGCAGAGAAGTTCTATAACAGCTTTATCTAGAGAACAGATTCCAATAGCTTTCAGTGGGCGCAGAGCACAAGTGGCTGCCACTTAAGTAGTGTTCTGAAATACAAAATTCCCTAAATTTTGTATTTGTAAACGTCAAAATTCCCTACAAAATACAAAATTCCCTAATTTTGTATTTGTAAATGTCTCATGGGTATCTAGCTCAGTCAGCACATTTGCAGAATGAGATTTTTAAGGGGCATGCATTAGCTCAATCCAGCGTTGAACTGCTGGAGAGGAAAGCAGGTAATCGAGGAATGCTCTCCCTAGCAAATGTTGTAAAAGAAATCCTCTCCACATGCCAAATGCTATGTCCCTTTCCCAAGGTCAGGAAATAAACTCCGACGAGGAAGAAAGAACCTATGATATTGTTCTGGGACAGGCATGCGTGGGAAACTAAGAGCTCACCTGTGCACCTGTGATTCATACAGACTGACTGCAGTTGTTGGTGCAATTCTACCACCAGCCACAAGGGCTGAATGGCCACCTCAGATTCCATTCTCCTGCTGCTCCCTCCTGCAGGTTCCAGAACGCCCTGTAATTTATAGCCTGTCACCCAGAGGTTTCGTGGGAAACATTTCAGGGCCCTGGGATACGTGAGTTTCACTTGACATGCTTTTTATCTTTTTCCCGAAGCATGGGCTACAGCTAAATCCTCAGACAAGTAAAGGGTGTGTTCTGTACTTAGAATTGATGAAGAGCAGGTCTCTCAGGTCTCTGGGATCCTAAGGGAGTGAGAAAGGGTGACTGGGTGAGTCCTCAAGGGACTGTCCTCTGCAATCCACCACTGCTTAACTCCGGAAGTTCTTCCCTCCCCAGCATCTAACCTGAATGTCCTTGGAGGGAAAATAATGCCCGCCATATTTAAATGTATTTAAAATACCTAGCTCCCTTTCTGGAACATAATACAACTGAAAACAACTAAATACAACTGAAAGCTATTATCATTTTTCTAATTGTAATTCCCCACAAATTACTTTGTATTCACTGGAGTCTGCATCTCTTTTAATTGTGAGAATTATAAATTCATATATTACCCTGATAAGTCACTTAAGATGATGATATTCTATACATACAAGTTTTATATTTTCCATTTAGTTCTGTATGACTTTAAGTGGAAGTGAAGTGCCTTATATTTAGCTTCTGGTCTATTATTCTTTTGATCCTTTTCTGCTGTGTTTAAAAATCACTTTTTCAGTCTCCTTTGCAGCTAGGGGAGGCTCAGTTCTGGCTAAGGAGCTATAAAGGGAAGTTTACTTGGGAGCTTCTGATGAGGACGAAGTATTATTGCCCCTATTACCCACCGTGAATGAGGATATTATGCCTGGAGCTGTGGCAGTCACCTTATGACCTTGAGGTGACAAGCACGTGGCTAAAACATCCACATAGAAACCAAAAAACCAGAGTCCTAGACCTTGATAACATTACTGAGCAGGTATCACTGCCAACAACCACGGACCTCTGACTTCCTACGTGAGAAAAACAAATCTCCATTCGTTTAAGGCACTATCAACTATTCCAACACTTGTAGCTGAAAGCATTTGGAACTTACAGCTGGGTCTATAGTGTTAAACAACAGAGGTGAGTAATTACAAGTGTACTGTGTGTGACCACAGAGAATCAGGGGGATACAGGAAAACCTAAACTAGACTAGGCACAGGACGTCTCAGTAATGAATACAATGAGCCCTGAGTGACAAATAAAGGCCAGGGAAAGAGCATCAGGCAGATAGAACGGTCTGTTCTGAGGGGGGCAAAAAGATGGTGTGTTTGAGAAACCACGAAGTCCTATAAGGCACATGTGTAGGGTAAGAGTCAGGTGAGGTAGGCAGGGGCCAGAGCCTTCTGGACCTTGTGGGCTCTGACAAGGATACACTGCTTTGCTCCATGAACAATGGGAAGCCCCTTATGAGTTTTAAGCAGGAGTGAGTCATGATGCACTATTGTTTTTAAAAAGTGTCCCTTGATGAGAGATGCGGTGGAAGATGGAGGAGCGGGAGAGGGAGGATGGTATGGCTATAAACAGGCAACAGGAGGGATCTTTGTGGTGATGTGCTTCCACTGTATCAATGTTAATATCCTGGTTGTGATGTTGTACTGTAATTTTTCAAGATGTTACTATTGGCGGGAACTGGGTAACAGGATCTCTCTGTTACTTGTTACAACTGCATGAGAATTTACAATGATCTCAAAATAAAAAGTTTAATGGAAAAAAGTGTCTCCCGGTTTCAACATGGAGAGTGGATGAGAGAGTTGGGGGAGGGGAGACCAACCATGAAGCGACTCTAGGTCACCCAGAGAGTGGCTGGGCCTTGGACTGGGGAGGTGGGATAAGGAGAGGATTGATTCGAGAAGTATCCTGAAGGTACTATGGGTAGTCTCACTGATGGACTGTACATGGGAGGTGAAGAAGAGGAAAAAGTGCAGAATGACTCCCAGGTTCCTGCCTGGAGCAGGTAGGTAGATTCTAGCATCTTTTACTGAGCTAGGACACAAAGGAAAGGACCAGGTTTCATGGTGGTGGCGGTGGGGAAGGGGAGGTGGGCATGGCCAGCTCATGTTTGGGCAGCGTAATTTAAGTAGCCCATGAACTATCCAGGTGGAGATTCTGAGTGGGCATTTGGAAATGCAATCACCTGAAAACAGAACTAAAAGTAAAATTTCCCTCCTTCACCCCCTTTCCCATTTCCACTGTCTTCCTTCCTGGAAAACATGAGCGAGTAAGAAAAAGTTCACCGCCCCCTTGCTGCTACATCACACCTTCAACCCTTCTCTCTCTACTCGCTTAATTGCTCTCCCACACAGGACAAACTTCACACCTGATTGGTGAACGCCTGTCATGGGTGGTCCCAGGTTTGATTCGTGGGGCTGAAGTCCGTGCCTCCATACAGCAGGCCCTCTCCAGACTCCTTCTTGTGCCCAGGGCAGGGCTCAGCCCTGTTCAGCTTCATGTGGGGTCAGTGCTTGTTTTCTAGAAGCAGTTTTGACTTCCTTCTTAGCCCTCTGTTGCACCTGCAGCTAGTGTGTGAAGCGGTCTGCTGTCCTCAACTATGCAGCTGATTATCTAAGCAGCCTTGGGGCCTGCTGTCTAAGCCCGGCCAGCTAGCTTTCTCTGTGGTCGTGTCTGAGCATGTGTGTCCCCAGATTTAGACTGAGGGCTGGAGGAAGGAGACTTCACTTCGGCCTCTGCATAAGATGCTTGCCAGATGAAATGGCATGAGGGGAAGGCTGGTTTGAAAATTGCGATGGAAAGAAAGAGTATATACAGTACAGTACATTAAAGATTATCCTCGAAAACCTTCTAGGAGGGCGCTATATTAGAAATAGACTCTCAGTACGTTTTCCTTCCTAAGGCGGAAGCGATCATCATTGATGAAACAGCTGACTTTCATCTAGGAGCCATGCTGCACAAACCAACTTTATATATCTTTAAATCCCGGAATCACATTCAGCACCATTAGATGCACACTGTTTGAGAGGCTCTGGGACCTGCCATTGACTGAGAAGTAACAAGGTCTCAGGTCTTCCTCAGGCACATTCCAGGGCTGCAGGGGACTGCACACACTGGTTGCAATTATGACTCTTATTTCCCGCCCAATGTATATAGTTGTTTTCATGTAAGATAAATGTGTACATGATATGACTTTTCCATTTGGCTAATCATCATTGGTACATGCCCTGTTGCTCAACATCCTGAAGGAGAAGATGGATGAGAGGTCCTCTGAACCCCTTATTAATTTGGGGTCTACTACATCTTTTTGTTTATACGTACATACACATAATATTTTACATAAATAAGCACATACAATACATATTCTGAACTTAACATTTTCACTGAACAACAAAATTTGGTGATTCCCCCCCCCATACACACACATCAACAGATAGAGAACTACCACATTCTTTAAAACCAGTCCATAGTGTGGATATTCTATATTTGTAAGCACCTGCCATTGTTGGACATTTTTTTTTTAAGTTCTGTTCAGTGTTTAGTATTACAAATATGGCCACAATAAATATCCTATGCACCTATATCTTTGCATATTTATGTGACTATTTCTAGAAGATAAATCAATAGACATGGCATTGATAGATCAAAGAGTATGGATGTTTGAAAACGTAAATACTACTGCTGAATTGCCCTCCAAAAATGTTTAATAATTTTCAACTCCCAACCACAATGGATATTCCTCAAGATTGTATATTATCAATTTTTTAAAAAAAATTTGGACAATCTGTTGGATAAAAAGGAGTATCTCATTTAAGTTTTGTTTCTCTGATACTAGGAAGATTGAATATCTTTTCAAATGATTATAGGTAATTTCTATGTTTTTCTTTGGGAAATTCTTGCAGGTTGATTTTTAGGAGCTCTTTTATGATAGCTATTGATCTTCCATTGCAAATATTTTTCGAGTCTGACACGTATTGTTTATTTGCATATGGTATCTTTAATTCAAAAAAATTTAAAGGCTACCATCTGGGTATTAAGTCTTGCTTCGGTAGGCCCTTTCTGCCTCAAAATTATAGTTTTAGAAATTCCTTTACATTTTTTCTATTACTTTTACAGCTTTAATTTTTATCCTTATTTGTGGAATATTTGTGAACTTGTGATATGAGATAGGGCCCTGGCTTTACATTTTCCCCAAATGTCTGAGCACTAATTATCTCAGTGCCAATTTCTGGTTATTCTTTTCCCACCTTTAGAACATATCAAATTCCTATACACACACACACACACATCTGTCTCTGGACCTGGTTCTCCACTGGTCTATTTGTAAATTTTATTTTATTTTATTTTTCCCCTTCTTCTGCCTCCGCCCCCCAGCCCCCAACCCATTCCAGTTCAAGCCGTTGTTTCTCAGTCTAGTTGTGTAGGACACAGCTCCCTGGCCCATGCTGGTATTATGAGCCTTGCACCATCCCCCCTCCCCACTGAGGCAGTCGGTTGGTCGGCTGTCATCGGTTGGCTACAAATAGCAGCTCACGGCAGTTCTCGCCCGCTGCTGGCCACTCACACTGGCCACCGGCCACTCATGGCAGCACATGGTAACTCATGGCAGCACATGGTAACTCACGGCAGCACACTGCAGCCCAGCTCCAGGGAGAGCCGTTGTTCACAGTCTTAGCTATAGAGGGCGCAGCTCACTGGCCCATGTAGGAATCCAACCAGAGACCTCAGCAAACCACCTGAGCCACTGGGCTGGCCCCTATTTGTAAATTTTAGCACTGTCAGAATCACACTTTTTTATTACTATAATTTCATAGTATGTTTTGACGTCCAGAAGGACACATCTATCACTGTCCACCACTATTACAACCCACAATAATCTATTCAGCTATTCTTAAGCATTTTTTTCCTCTACACAAACTTTATAAATGGATCAAATTTCATTTTTTTAAAAACAATGTGTGATTAAAATGTGTTTGCATTGAATATGTAGAGCAATTTTGGGACAGCTGACAGCTTAACAATATTGAGGCTTCCTATGCAGGAACACAGAATGTCCCTTAATTTATTCAATTCTTCTTTTATAACTGTAGGTAGACATTCGCAGTTTTCTTAACCAGGCTTTACATTTTTCTTGTTATGTTTATTCCTAGGTGTTAAGAGTTTTTGTTACTGCTGTGAATGGTATATTTTCCATTATATCTTATTTTTCCATTATATCTTGCTATTCTATAGAAGCTATTGATTGTAATATACTGATCCTGAATTTAGATGCTTTAATGAGTACTTTATTAGTCCTAATAGTATTCAGTTGATTCCTTAGAATTTTCTTTTTAAAGAAGTATTAACAGCTCCAAAGATTACATTTTTGTATATTCCCTTCTAATATTAACACTTTCTATTGGCTCTTCTTATCTGATTCCATTGCCTCGACTTGCCAGCACAATGTGGGACTAACTTTAACATTTTTTACTAACTTGAAAGGGAACAATTCTAAAATTTTACTGTAAGTATGTTTCCTTTAAATTTCTGGGAGAAAAAAAGTCTCTATTGAGCTAAGGAAGTTTTATTCTCTACCTCACTAAGATGTGTCAGAAATAAGCTTTGGATTTAATCAACTTATTTTCAATGAATTAAAATGAATTGCAATTCAATTCTTTAACTAAAAAGCGGTCCTCTTGGGTAATATAAACCTTTAATGACCATGTACTCTATTTCATGAAGAAAGTATAATCATGTCAGAGACCTCTGATGCCACTCAAGTTGTTATATGTTAAAAATGTAAAACTAGAAATATTTTGAGGGGGAGCACATCAAAACAAATCATATATTTATGCTATTGGTAATTTAAAAAGAATCCCTCACCTTGAAATCATCGGGAATGAGGAGTTTTGATGTTCGTAGAAAATTCAAGATATATCTGAACATCTGTCCATCTCTGTCAATGAAATAGTGCTGTTTGAGACTGTCCAAAACAATGGGCTCTGTACCATCAAAAAGTCTTCCGATTCTGTGACAGAAAAGAGGGAACAGTGAAGACAATTAGAATCAATTGTTCGGCTACTAAAACTAAGAGCTACCATTTTGTATTACTGTCAAAGGTAGCAGTTTCGAAAAGGGAAGGCAGGAAAAATCACCCCTTAAGTAGTTATAGTTCTTTGAGAAGTACTGGTCCCTGCTCGATAAATATCTCAGGACCAGACAACTCAAAATAGTCTCAGGCTTTCTCAAGTAAATTCTTTTATTCACAGTCTTTTACCTTTAATGTTCCTGACATGATGATTATGGCCAAGTGCTGTCACTGTAATGGAAGACCATGTCTTCCCCTTGTGTTACTTAAAACAACCTTCTCTGCTATTTAAAAAATGTATTGCTCCAAAGTGTCTTTTAAATAGATTCTATGGAAAAAGCAATTTTGTTTTTAAGAAACCTGTTTTCTGAGCTTTTCCCACCCATGAATCCCAAACTTGCCAAATATAAATCAATGCCTATATGCTAACATCTACATTTAATTATAAAAAAGAATAAATGAAAATATCACTCATCTAGGAGAGTATGTTTTCCATCAACAATATACAGTCTAGTTTCTTAGGTCTCAACAAAAATCATTTGCAACTGCAGGCATCATTATAAAAAATACATATTTGACCATCCCCAAAATATGACCTAGTTCTGGAATATAAATGGCTATGCATAATTTTTAAAAACAGGAATCCATATGTTTTTCCCATGTATAGAGTAAACATTTGAACAGTGTGCTACAGTTAAATTATTTTGCATTCACTATCATTTAAACCTTTAAGGAAGGCTGAACCTAGACACTTTAGTATATATTTATCTAATAGAAAGCGGTCACATTTATACTATGAGCAAGTAAAGGGTTGGCTAATGACAAACAAATATCCTCTATCAAAAAATAGAATTTACACACTAGAAATCACTTCCTTTACCAAAAGGTGCCTTTTATTTTTTATTAACAGTGTAGGCAGGCAAATGGCTCCATGTTTTAATGAAAAGGTTTTGCAGAACTCGTAACAGCTGTATCTCTGATTTGGAACATCATTTTATTGCTTTGAAGATGATTTTAAAATCATACATTTTCTAATCTTATGTAGAAATGGGACAGATGTAATGGTAAATCAGTAATTTCACCCCTCTTAAAATACAACAAACAAACAAATAAGAAAGCTGCTCCCTTCCCTCTCAAAAAGAAAGGTATATGCATTTCTGTTTCAATAAAAACCTTTTAAAGATAATTAGAAAACTCCTGTCCTACTTTAAAGTAGTAAATGCAAAGAAGAAAGCAACTAATTATGGTCACGTCACATTTCTAAACTCAATATATTTTTCTCAGCTAATGTTTTAGTCCAACTTTCCATGAAGTGAGGTGATTAACCAGGGTGTGGATTGCAACCATCCTAGGATTGTTGCCCTGCATGCTACCTTGTCACTCATTTCTCATTAACACATCGATCAAATGGTAGGCTACAAACAAAAGAGACAGTGAAACTAAAATATACTTAGTCACTTATTTATAGTGTTTCCAGGATAGTTTGATGCACGATGGGAAAGAATGAGACTGGTTTGCCTATTATTAAAACATTTTACTCCTCACTGTGAATAACATGATAAATTTACAGTTGACGGGGAAGAAAAGGCAGCTATATTTATTAAGTGCTTTCGAGGTAACTTGCACTATCCTAAGCACTTTATATATGTAGCAAAACCATTATTCTCCTTTTAAAGATGAAGAATAGGCTTAAAATGATGACTAACTTGTCCAACTAGTTAAGTAGCATTGGAGGATTTGTGCACAGTCTGTTTGATCTTAAAGGGGCCTCCTTACAACGATTGGTATGAAAAGAATTACCACTACCTAATGAAAGCTTTTGGTCTAGTTTTTATTTCTATCTTATATTTGTTCAGCAAGAGCCTTACAATGAAGCCCAAATGTATATACTGATTATTTTTGTGGTTTGAAATAAATTAGTATCAAGGACTACAAATCACTTTAGCAAAGAGATGAAAAGTAAATATTTTATTCTTAAATAAATCCTATGCTTTTTATACTTAAGTGCTCATTTCCAAAATCTAGATGGATGTACCCTGGCACAAAGTGAGTGATTACTAAATCTCTATGGAGTGAATAAGTAAAGGAGTGACTGAGCAGGGGGTGGAATGAGGCTCAGCCAGTTACTAGTTGTAATCTGGGTGAGATGAATTCTCTGTGTCTCCATTTCTTTTATAAAATTGTGTTTGTTTTTTAAAATTGCACTAACTTATTCTCCGAGTTGGTGAGAAAATCAAATCGGGTCATGATATACTCAAAAACAGTACAGCAATGGAAGGTATCCCAAAATAGCAAACAAAAATTTCTATAAAACCAGTTTTTAGAAGGGTGAAGGCACTAAAAGGAACAAGATTTAAGGAGCAAAAGAGCAATCTTGGCTGAAGTGTATTGTCATAGACCTAAGATAGGAGAGACATATCATTTGAATGGTTAAAATACTAAAAAGACAAAACAAAAAACTACCTCTGGCAGATAGAGGAAATTTGGCATGGTTACAATCAGAAGCACCTTTACATCTGACTTAGACGAAATAGGAAAAGATGCAAAGGAAAAAGCAGGAGGGAAATCTGAAAGGAGGCCCAGTGCGGGAAGGGACTGGTGGCTACAGCCTCTGAATGAGGCAGTGGGAGAAATGGAGTGTCCAGGAGGAATCATTTGAGAAGCTGAGAAAAAAGACTGGACTCCACCACCAGGCAACTGAGAAACTCCAGTCAGACAGCGGTGCTGTGTGCGGAGCTGCGAGGGCCCGGAACCTGCAAGAGACCCCGGAACCTTCGTGGCGAGGTCGCACCAGGCGGGGGAGGGGCCTCTTGACGGACCAGGAGGCCTGAAGATGGCGGGAAGTCCCTGCAGGCTTCCTGCTCAGGCAGAAACAGCTGCTGGGGGACCCCGGAGCTGAGAGGGTAGGGGCTGTGAAGAGAAGAGGGGAACGGCTTGGAGAGGAAGGGCCTGAGGACCTCGCCCGATGCACATTCCTGACCGAGGTGAAAGACCTCTCAGAGAAGGAAGAGCCCCCGTGTTTGAAGCAACCGAGTGTTGGGAGTAATGAAAGTAAACACAGTGCTGCTCATTTTTGCTAACTTTAAAGGGAGGAACGTTTTGAATCGTGAAAACAATGTGTAAGGGACAAGGCCCTGCCAATGATCGTAAAATGGCGTCCCGGGGTGGGTTTTGAGATTGGGCTGAAGGTGCTGTTGAAACGCATTGTTTGGCTAAGCAAATAAAGGGGAAAATCGACACTGGCAGTATTTCTTATGGACATATGAATGGAGTTACAAATCAAAACTGCTGTGATTTGTAAACTCTGGTGCCTGAAAACTATGTGGAACTGATTACAGTTTACTAACCTTAGAGAACATTCCTGTTTTTCAACTGACCAAGACCAAGCTGGCTCCAGATGATGTATCACTGCTTTTTTTTTTTTTTTTTTAACACGCGTTGATGCAAGTGGCAATGCTGAAAAAACTTCCTTCCACAATTTTTTTTTTTTTTATATTTATCTTTTAAAATTTTATTTTGGACCTTTTCAAACTTATGCCAAAGCAGAGAAAATAATATAATGAACCCCCTGTGTGTCCACCTAGCTTCAAAAGTTATCAACTCTTCGCCAATCTTGTTTCACTTATACCTGGATACCTCACTCTCCCCCACTGGGATTTTTGAAGTAAATGCCAAACATCCTGTCATTTTATCTGTAAATATTTCATTGACTAATAGTATTATAAAGGTTCATTAAAAATATGCATGCATTAACAAATATGGAAATAAAATACACTCCTCTTGCTTTTTAATATTAACATTCTGTTGATTACTCTTGTTTATAGAGCAAATAATGCAGGACCAATCTCCAAGGAAATTAATCTTCTTTCAGTGGAAAGTAAGTCTCGTTCCCCCCTATGGCTACTCCTCTTCCTGGCATTAAAGAATGGTCTTAAATGAAAGAGAGTACAGGGCTAGGACTTGATTTACCTGGCTTAGTATGAATCAGTCAC
Source organism: Rhinolophus sinicus (assembly GCF_036562045.2). Classification (NCBI taxonomy): domain Eukaryota; kingdom Metazoa; phylum Chordata; class Mammalia; order Chiroptera; family Rhinolophidae; genus Rhinolophus; species Rhinolophus sinicus. The sequence goes on along the minus strand of NC_133758.1, from coordinate 37,790,453 downwards.
TAAGAATGTATTTTTTCTTGTGTAGTCATTAATTTATAGAACCTGGTTTCTCTAATTTACTGTGACTCGGTTCCTTAAGAATTTCTCTTCCTTTCTTTATTGTGTAGTCATTCAGTTATTCAGTCATTCTTTTTGCCAATATTCACTGAGCCTGACTATGTGAAATACAGGGGATGCAGCAGTAAATAAGCCACACTCCTCGCTTTCATGGAATTTAACAGTCTGTGGGGTAGGAATACAGATCAAGTGCAGTGAGATGGAGTGTCACTGGGTGTATAGAGAGCGTTATGGAAGTACACAAGAAGTGCACCCAACTAAGTTTTGGGGAGGCAGGGAAGAAAGAAAAAGTTCACTAGAGACCTGAGAGATAAGCAGAAGTTGGCTAAGTACAGGGGTGGGAGGTAAGCTTAGGTAAGAAAGGAAAGGGGTAAGGAAGCTACAAAGGCTTGCAGCTGAAAAAAACCTGGCATGTGATTACTCTTCACTGGGGTGTAGAGTCAGGCCCGCTTCTGAGGCTGGAGCAGCAAAACTCAAATCTTGAAGAGTTGTATAATTCAGGTCAATAAGTTTGGATTTGGTTTTGAGGGCAATGGGAACTGCAGTCAGGCTATGCCCTCGGCAATGTCAGGGAAAAGAGCAAATTTAGAAGTGAGAATTGAAATACTGTATCTGAAGTCACATCTCACAGATGCAATTTGTGGCTTATCCAGATTGTTGTCTCCTTTGCCTTGTTTTTTGACTGTGTCATTTGCATAGAGCAGTGGTTCTTAACCCTGGCTGCACAACTGAATCACCTGCTGGGCTTTTAAAAAACATGGGTGCCTGCCACTGGATATTCTGAGGTCATGGCTGCGGCCCAGGCATCTATCTGCATTTCTTAAAAAGCTCCCCACATAAGTCTAACGAACATTTGAGTTGAGAACCAGTGCAAAGGAGGGTGAGCAGAGAGACCGAAGAGGAGCAAGTCACTGTCGTCGACTTGAGATGCTTTCAGTTAGTCATTCTGTCACTTTGAACTGTCACAGCACTTCTTAAACAGCCCACTATACTTTTAGAAGCAAAGGATCTCCAAGACAACCTACTTCAGCCTCCCGTTTTACAAATGGAGAAAAAGACTTCCAAATATGTAATGCTCAAGGATGCACAGCTGGCTAGACACTGAACTGGCTCTAAACCTACCATGCTGCCCTTGGGGTGATGGACATAGGATGGTCACATTCAAGCCCATGGAGGGCAAATGCTGTCATGCGGGAGACCCTGCTCGCTGTGCCATGTGTCATGCGGGGAGTCATGTGGGGTCTCTGCTCCTGCTCCCCACATAAGAACGTAGGACACGGTGAGGCCAAAAAGGAACACCCACGGAGCCATAAGTAGGGGAGTCGTATCACTATATTCTCGCTGGCGGCATCCGCCTCTCTGCAATCCGCTCTTGTTAGCTCAGCCACCATCTTCTTGCTAGCCCCCATTTTTTGCCAGCGTAGCCACAGCAGTTATACCAGTGGCCAACGGCTCACTGGCTACATCCGACGGCCAACTAGCCACAGCCGATGGCCATACAATTGCAGTTGATGGCCATTTACTACCTGAGCCAGCACCTGTCTATGTGAGGCCAAGAGCCTGGAAACTACTTTTTGGGGCTCTGTCCCCACAAATGCTCTAATGATAGTTACTATTTATTGAATAGTATTATCTGCCAAAGAGTGAGCTGGCTATTTTATGGGCTTTATCTCATTTCATTCTTATAATGATCCTAGGGGGTGGCCATATTATTCCCATTTGACAGATGAGGAAATTGAAGCCCAGAATGGTTGTCACTTGGCTTAGGTTACAACCTAGGTCTTACGCTAAAGCCTGTATTCTTGACTACAAAATATATTACCTTTTCATTTATAATTTAAACACACACACACACAAACAAACAACAACAAAAAGACAACAACTGAATAACTTCCCTTGGGAAATGCACAATTTTTACTGTTCAGAAGAGTCTGCTAATAGTGTTGTATGTTATACAAGAAAGTTTGGTTATTATCAACCTTGTAAAGAAACTACTTAATAGCTGGGAAACAACAAGTTGAGGCTCAGGGGCTTGGTGTAGTTGAGGTCTGGGTATACTGAGAAGATACCCTAAACTGAAATGAACCAAACACCCCAAGACTTCAGAGGTTACTTTCAAACTGTTGGTACAACCTTGAAGCGGTATAATAAGGGATAGGAAAGTGAGGATTCTTAGTACAATGAAAACTTTTCTGAGAGGAATACACATGAGATTCCATCTCCATTTACCTTGCAGCTTTTGTGTTCTATTATGTGCTGTGTCCCTACATTTAATCCTGACAAATCCCTGTGGGATTTGACACTTCACGGCTAAGGAAATTTAACTTAAAGAGGTTTCCAACCCTTCTGAGACACCACACACCCAATCCTCCCTATGCTGCTCGGTGAACACAATGTCCTTGCCCACCCAGCACTGTGGCATGTAACACAACCGCAGGCCCTGCTTTACCAGAGGCAAGAGTTAATCCTTTCCACTATCCAGAACTGGAAATTACACAGGCAAGGGGGGTGGTAAGAGAAGGGCTCAGCTGCAGTGCCCCAGGGAGGGTGGAGAAGACCCGCCCAGGGGTGGGGTGGAGAATGAAAGCCAAAGACAGACTAAGGGATAAAGATGGTGAGAAAAGGGCAGGACAATGGTTGTTGGGCCTTTTCACCCATTTGGCACTTCTTGGCCAAGACATACCTTTTTGCTTCACCTCTGGACTTTCAAGCCATGGAAAACATAGTTTGGACTTGAGGAAAACATTTAATTTAGTTTCTGGTCCAGATTTATTTTGCTAAGCAATTCAGAGGCAACCTCTAAATTACCTTTTTAGCATCAGTTTTTGGGGATAATTTTAAATTATAAAAGTAGTACTTCTTCATTGTTGAAAATTGGAAAAGTACATAGAATGAAGCAGCAAAACAGAAAAACAATCTTATGAGTCCAACCAGTAGAGCATTACTTAAACAAAAACATCCAATTTAAAGAGTATTTTTCTGTTGAATAATTTTGTTTTCAGAAGCAGCTATAACTTCTTATTTTTTTCTGTCTAATCCAAGTTAGTAGATTCCCAATCAAGTTTCTGTCCTAATATTTGAAACCTAAGAAAAATGGCAAATGGGGTAGAGGCCTGGGTGAGGATGTGTATGTTTGTGCATGCACAGTTGTGTGGGGGTGGGTATGTTTGTGCATGCACAGCTGTGTGGGGGGTGGGTATGTTTGTGCATGCAGTTGTGTATGGGGGTGGGTATGTGTGCATGCACAGCTGTGTATGGGGGTGGGTATGTTTGTGCATGCAGTTGTATGTGGGTGTGGGTATGTGTGCATGCACAGCTGTGTGTGTAGGGTAGGTGTGTATGTGTGCATGAACGAGAGGTGTGTGCAGAGCTGTCACTGTAGGTGGAACATGGACTTAAATAGAAAAGCAGGGGAGGAAGGAGACAGGAATACAGGGATAGCAGTGCAACCAATGGGGACCTTTTCCTCTAAAGAGGAGAAGAAAACAAAGTAGGTAGACTGAAAGAGGAAAACTAGGTTGGTATCTGAAACGTTTTGAAATGTGGGGGTTCAATAATGTATTCTATTTTTGCATATATTTTTAAATGCCCATTGTAAAACGTTTTTATTTTTTTTAAAAAGGGAATGCTATGCTGGATGTTATAATGTAAAAGAATAAAAAGAAATCACCAGTTAACTTACTGTTTTAGAAGTCTGAATGATCATAAACAGCGTTTAATTTGCTTAAAGTATTATAACTGTTTAAAAGTCTTTATAATTCTTTATAATTTCCGCACTTGGGAAATTTCATCTATGTTTCATGAACACAGATAAAAATTAATTCAGAGCTTGTTACAGAGATGGATAGAAGTAATTTAAGAGAAGGAAGAACATACCTTCTTAGTAAAAACAAACAAAATAAATTATATCTACTTATGGGGAAGTAATGTTTCCAGTACATGTTCCCTGAGGCAGCATCATTTTCTTAAATGATACATAGAACTGAGGAACATAAGGGAGAAAGGAAAGGCAAGTTTAAAATGTAAGAGACAGTCTGAAGAGCAAAGCTAACTCAGGAACTCAGCATTTTGGAGAACTGCTCATGGATGGTGATGCTGATGGCGCAGGCAGAGCTCAAGGCCACTCCGGGGGCTGCTAATCCTTCAGGAAATCCATGAGTCTTACCCATGACTCTTTGGCTAGAAACATATTTTAAATTAGGAGAGTTACATTGACTGTTTACAATAAACAATGTATTATTGTAATTAACCTGATTAAAAAAACACACCAGGATTTACATACGTAGGCTTTTTATTTCTACATTTATTGAATGCTTACCATGTTCCTGGTGCTCTGCCAGGCCTCTTAAAATGAGCACCACACAGTCCCACTGGGAGCCATGGAAGGGCAAAAGGAGAGGGACCTAACCAGCCCTGAGGCAGGCAGGGAAGGCTTCCTGCAGGAGGCAGTGCCTGCGCACGGCTTCAACAATCACTAGGTGTAAGAAGAAGGGCACAGAGGCTTGGAAAAGGGATTTCGACAAGAAAGAAAATGATGGGTGAGATCCCCATCAGCAAGTGAAGAGCATCACTCTCAAAGAGCTGGCCTGAGCAGAGCCTCTGAGGGCACCATCATTCACAAGAGTTTGGGCACAGTGTTTTCAGTGATGTCTTAGGAGTCCCTGGCACATTCAGCTCTAAAACTCATAGACCTGGGTTTGAATCCTGGCTTTACCATCTTTAAGACTCAATCAGTTTGAGTTTTGAGTTCTTCATCTGAGAAATGGGTAATACTAGCCCAAAGACTTCTTATGAGGAATAAATGACTGTAATAAAAAGCTACATCTACTGAGTGTTCACTACATGCAGGGCACAGTACTAAGACTTCATAACAACACTGCCAGATAAATACTGTCACCCCCATTTTATAGGTGAGGATGCTGCAGCCAGCTGATCACCGTTGAGGCCAGCCCAGAGTCACTCCCTTATTGCCTGCTGTGCTCCTCAGTAAAGCGCTGGGCCTGCTGGCATGGGCTCAGTAAACGCTGACCGATTTTCACCCTCTGAAGAGTATGTGCTATGCTAAAACAGGGTCTTGACTGTATATAGAATCCTATTGTGCATCTGGAATTGGAGGAAAACTTTTAAGATAACCTAGTCCTGCATTCTGGTTGAACACGTGCCTGCTTAAAAATGACTTCTAGGGCATAGGGCTATTTTTCTATGATCAGTCCAGGGTCAGACCATCGTAACCTCCCTTGGGAGCCCACTTTGGTGTTTTCAGCTCCAGTGGTTTCTGTTTAGGTTTTGTCTTGCTTTCTGTTTGGGCAGGCAAGCATGCACATGTACACATGAGCCTGCCCCCCACAGCCTGCCCCCCACCCTCTCCCAATAGTCTGCTCTGTATCTGGAGGAATTTCTGTCACATTCCATTTTTCTCTTGATTTCAAACTCTAGAATATGCTTTTCATTAATAATTACTATTTGGAAAAAAGTTATAATAACTTTTTGTTATAATAATATAATCATGTTATAATAATTTTGTTGTAAAATGTTACAATAGCTAATATTTTTTGAGTTTGTGTTAGGCATTCTGCTTCCTTTATGGATGATCTGATTTAATCCTCACGACAACTATATAAAGTATTTACAGGTAACATTTTTTTCCGTCTTATTTTAAGGAGGGCGCAGCTCACAGCGGCCCATGCGGGGATCATTCCAGGTATTAGCACTACCCTCTAACCAACTGAGCTCACTGGCCACCCCTTACAGGTAACATTTTGAATTTACTGATGGAGAAGAAGGCACTGAGCCGTCAGGTAACTTGCCAAAGGTTGCTGAGCTATACAGTCTCTCTTCCCCAAAAAGTGAGGGCCAGCCCATCCTCCACGCCATCCCTCACTCTCAGTGTCCATCTGTGCCAGAACGTCCAGCTCCTTTCCTGCCTTGGCACCTCCTGCCAATCTTTCTTCATCTTGCAGTTGCACTCGTTTTCTTGTTACACAAGCACACTCTTTTGCATGTGTTCCCAATGAATTGACTCTGTTTTTGAGTAATCGCTCTTATTCCTGGGCTTCTGAATATCAGCACCCCTACCTATTGAACTAGTGCATCCCTATCTGATGAAATGTTCCCGATTCTTCCATCTGCACCATCCATCTCTCTACTACATGGAATGGACTCTCGGCCCATCCCTTAAGATAACTGCTCTTCCAGTGGCCCCTCTCTGCCGTACTTTGACATTATCGGTGATAACAGGATATGGAATGGAACCTAGCCCCATTTCCTTTGGTATTTACTATTCCAGATGGTTGGAATTCACTTACAATGTCATAACAGTCACTTCAAATAAAAGCATCATATTAATTATATGACACTACGAGAGGACTATGGCAAAGCCAGCTGTCTCAATTTTCAATGTATCAGTTTCTTCCTACTGGTAATGGGGCCAGCAAAACAGCAGTCTACAATGAAGTATTTAAATCTTTTGCTTAATACCTATAAGTGAAAAAACCTCACGCTTAACACAGTGCTTAATAAAAAAGAAAGAACAAGAAAGATATAACTTACCTAGAGTCTAGGTAAATGCTTTTCAAAAACCTAACAGAAGATGTATGGAAGAAAATAAGTGAATCCACCCTGACTGCTTTCTACCCCTTCCCTTCATCCCCCACCCCCACACATTACTGATACCATTCAAGGTGTTACAACAGCAACAGAGAATCATACAAATACTCACGAGTATGGAAAGGTAGTTGGATGAACGAAAAATGAATGAATTATTCTGTCACTGTATGACTTCAGAATGACTAGCTAGCTTAAGAATGCTTTCAGAAACTAGGCTTTACGATGACAAAGCCAAAGGGAGGAGATAATAGCCTCAGGACTGTGAGTTACACCTCCTTAGAAGAAGGAAGGAAAGCTGAACATTGGCGAAGAGTCATATTTATACGGCTTCAAAAGTACATAAACATCTTAAGGAATATATAAAATGTCCATACCACCCTTGTGTTTGAAAAAATGTCTAATTGCTTCTTCAAATCATGATGGATGATGTGCCTGGTTGGCTTGAGAAGCTAAAGATTTCTAATTTATGTCGAAAGATTGCTTAATTAAATTGTCACCAAATCAAAATGACATGTGCAAAATATTAAGTATATATCAGCTCATGATTCAAAGACAACATTCTCGGTGTGTGTGTGGTTGGGAAATAATGAAAGAGACTGCTGACAGCATTTTGCCTTTGGCAGCACCATGGCCAACAATACGCTGTCGTAGGTGTGTGTCTTGTGTAACTGTCTACACCCTTCTGGGGCTCAGGCTCGGTTTATCATAGTGCAAGAATTTACCCAGAGGCACCAAGCCAGTCTCTAGACACACTGGGCGGTAGGTGTATCTATTGATATTTCTCCCTATCCTTTCAACAAAAAACCCAAACCAAGCCCTAATCTGCAAAACAGTTAAAGCAACAAAAGTTTCCCAGCTAATAATAAGAATTCTTCCTTTTTTTTAATTCCTTTTTAGATGACCACATACATAAGTAGATAAGATTTAGTAGTCATTTGATATCATTATTTCCCATACTTATTATTCCTATAACTTTTCATTTGAAGTCCTGGGTGACAAATCTACTAAAATCAAATATCATCTTCCAAATAAATACTTTTGCTAAATTTTAAAATCTACATAAAAGATTACAAATGGGCTGGCTCTTCAAGAGTCTGATAGGACGTGTACTTGGAAATATAAACTGCGTCATCACTGTTTGGTTTTCTAATCATCACAGACATCTTGCCATGGTGAAGAACGGAGCTTTGCTCATATTTAACATAGTTGCTAGGTTTGCTTGGTTGTTACAACCTTATTCCAGTCTATTTTAATGTCTCCAACATTTTTCTCTGAATTCCACCCTTCATGCCATCTTGTTCCTTCTGCAATGTATCATCAAAATGGTGATGTTTTGATGAAATACCTTCCTTAGGGCCCGAGATTATGGATCATGGGATACACTTACGAGATTCTTCTTTTTTCCTTTGATATTGACTGTTCGCACTGCTTTGAGACTAGAAGAGTTTTCATTTTTTAGGTAAGCTCTAAAGCCCTCAGGGCTTTCGAAGCTGTTGCTTAAAAAATCAATTTTCAGAGGGGTGGCAGGGGCCTAGCCAAGCCTAATGAGGCTGGGTGGGAGTTCTGGAATACAATTCAGCTCAAATCACGGAAACAAGTTTGGGCGAGCTCAGATTCACCTTTCAGTTATAAAGCTCCCTCAGTCTGGCAAGGTTTGCCACTGTTTGAAAGTGGTGGGTAGCTGTTATGCACAGTTGTAATTTATCTTCCGAATATGGGGAACACAATAAGAAAAGTTGCACAAGAGTAAAAATAATCATTACCACCAAAAAAGATAAACAGCAATATCATTATGAAGCAAACTGACACATGACATTTATGTAGCAAAGGGAAGCCATTATCCAGTGACAGTGTGATTTCCACTGACACTGCATCTTGATTAGATTAAGACAGTCCCAAATAGCCAATATAATTGTGGATCTGAACTGCAGATTTTTAAAACAACACTTTCTTTTGCAAATGGGATTGCCACCAGATTGGAGCATCTGGGTGTCTGCCTTTGGAATATGAATACGTGAAATGCGCACACCTTGAAAGAGTACAACTGATTTCTCATCCTCCACTGCCAATCACACTCCCTCGTTCTCCCACCAGGACCCCCTCTGGGCACATTCAGAAGACCGGCAGGTAAAGCACTGCACACCTACTACAGCACACTCTTTGGGGACGAGGTATTGCTACTTTGTATCTGCAGGCATCTTGAGAGTAATGTTCCAGAAGCTGGATATTGATAATTCATCTACTTGAGGCCATAAATCCTGCATTTGTAATGAAAAGAAATGGCATTTTAATGGATTACTTATATAATAATAGACTGAACTGTCTGGCAGGCGTAGTGAACTGGACTTTTCTATGAACACACCTCAGGTTTCAGCAGAGGGCATTTGTGTGTTCAGTGGAGCCATAAGGTATCCTTCAGTGTGACTTTCTGAATTTTGTTTTAAGTTCTCAAAATTCCAGTGCAAGTTACAGCATCATGGGTTTGGGGTGTGAATAAATGCTTCTTTTTGGAAATTAAGGAGGGAAGTTTATTTTCTGTGTTGGCTTAATAAAAAGAGATTCCCTCAACTTGAGAATAACTTGCACATTGTTTTATTCCAACAAGAATATACACAAAATGGACAGCTCACCGTGTCCTGATATAGGGGTGCTTCCTTTCCGATATAAGATTTCCTGTCTATATGCAGTAGATCATGGTGGGCTGGGGAGATGATAGCAGAGCTATACAGCAAACATGGCAGTAACGTTGTGGGGTGTAATTTTCCTGCCCACGAAGCTCTCTACATGGCCAAAGTGCAGTTTGTCTTTTGGAAATTCATCTAAAATGTTTTAGTGTTGGTCCTCATTCGCCATAAAGAAGCTCTCAAACAAAATGCTAATCCTGAATCAGAGTCATGTGACTGACAGAAACTCCAGGGTTTGAGGGGCCAAAGTTAATGGGATTTGTGAGGGGCTTGTATGAAACAACAATGCCAATTTTAAGCCCTTTTGACGATACTGGTCTCAAGAACACAGTAAAGTGGAGCATATTTTTCACACACTTTACCTTGTAAGAGGTCACTCGAATCTTCTATAAAATACCTCACTAATTCACTTTTCAGACAAGTAAATAGAACATACAGTTTATTATTATAAAAGTACTTCCTTGTGTGATGAGGGGAAGCACGACAATATGATTTAAAAAAAGAGCAAAGTGACCTTGGCCTTGCTCTATGACACTATTTATCATGATAGATCAAAATGAGTACAGCAGTATTATCGTCCCAAGGGATAAGAATCAAGTCACAATCAATAAGAAACGCTTCACTTTAAGAACCTGCCCCACCACACCAACATACTGAATGTAGACAAATTTATGTTTCATCACCCTTCTCTGAAGATCTGATGCCCAAACTCTGAGACGCAGGTGAATCGCCTGGTGTTGCAGATTTCCCTCACATCCTGAGATACAGATTATGTAAATGGTGGATAGAGCTTAGGAATCTGCATTTTTAAAGCATTTCCAGATGACCCTGATATGGAGGGATTAGGGACAGGGCATGAATTGGAGGAAAACATTCTGAAGGCAGGTGTCACCATTCTGTTCACCTGTTCCCTTGGTGTCTGGGTTGTAACAGGGTTAATTTATTCCCTTCTCCTTACTTTTTCCCTTCAGGGTAAATAGACTAGAAAATCCCCTTCTGGGCTCTGCCTTGAAGAAAAAAGGATGTAAATCTTTGTGGCCCAGATTGGACTAGGCCTGTCATTACGTCCCAAGGTCAGCCCAGCACCTGATGATTCAAAATGCTTGAGCTTCATGCTGCGTCAGCCCTGTGGTGTCTGAGTTGTTCTAGGTCATAGCAAAACTCATTCAACTAAACTAAGCAAACTCATTCAACATTCAACAAATATTTATCAAGCATTTGCTATGTGGCAGGTACAGAGTGCAAGGCATTAAAGACTATTGGTGGGTCTACTATTGTTTAAAAACCAAGGAGATGGCTTTAGAGAGCAAGTTTTAGAAATGAATTTTTAAAAATCTCTGTAATTTTTTTCTGATTGGTGCATCCATTGTTTTGTGCACAAGTGTGAACCCTCAGATAGTTTGCTGCGTTGGTGGACACTCTTGGGTCTGCAGTTCTGTTAGCAACAGGAGGGGAGGAGCCCAGCAGGCAGGGGGTGACTAACGCATCAAGAGCTCAGACACCCCCAATGTGGTGAGCAGCCCTCCCTATCCCAGTGTTACACTGTGTACCGTTCCTCTTGGTGGGCTCAGCCTGCTAGGGCCAAAGCTGGTCATTGACTCTTCTGCTAATGATTTTCTCTTCAAAGGTGTAACCAAGCAGCCATCCCCAAGTGGCAAGGTCACTGGTCCAAAGCTAACTTTGTCTCGTGCTGTAGGCAGACTTTGTACCCTGGACATAGGAGGCTGCAAAGAACTTCCTGAAACCCACAGGCAAATAAGAACAAGGCTTTATCCCATTGGCCATTTAAGGAGGTGCTTTTCATACTTTTTAAAGTTATGACACACATAGAAAATGACAGCACTGTATTTGTAAGATACTGGGGGAACAAGAGAAGGCTGCTTGTGGCCGGAGCTGACCAGCCTGGATGCACCAGGTACCTCAGGGGCTGAAGGGATATTAGGTGAAGGCCATTTTGAGAATACAGTGGCTTGAAATACCTGCTCTCTTGGCTAAAGACCACCTTGAGAACATAGTTCCAGAAGGTGGTAAGATAGACTACGCAGCTGAATATGGGAAGCATTAAAACATCCCATGGCCAGGCCCCGCCTTAGACCAATAAAGTTGGAATCTTTGTGGGCAGGGCCAGGCTTTTTTTCCTAAAGAGTCCCAGTGGATTCTAACATGCCCCTGGGGTTGGGAAGCAAGGCTATAAAAGAGGGGAAAACAAAGTTCCTGGAGTCAGAGTAGGAGTTGGAATCCTGGCTGTTTGCAGAATAAGCCTGAACACGGTTGCTTAACCTCTGTGTTCTCATTTGTAAGTGGGGCTAAAGAACAGCCCCGACCTATGAGGTTACTACAGCACATCAAATGAGATAACATGTAGGAACCCAGCCCAGCCTTTACACTTAACTTTCTATTTTGAATAGTTCTACTCAGATATTTACCCTTCATGGTTTTGAGGATCTGGCCTCTATCTACAATCTTTTACCCACTAATTAATTAGCATATTAAGCAAACTTTTGAATGCTCTCTCTGTGGCAGGTACAATACTAGGTACCAAGGATACAAGGATGAAAATGAAGTGAGAAAGAGGTCTCCAGGGAGAGGGTTTCTTTCTAAGTTGAGATCGAATTCTTGGTAAGTGAGAAGTTAATACAAATCAAGAACATGACCCACAGTCCTTCCCTGATTTGTTTTCATGCAAGATACCCAGTGTTGTCCCCACGGTCTCACCTTCTTCCTGCTCTAACCTAGGAGTGGGCGAAGGGATCAACCAGCCTGGTTATTACTGGCCTCCAAGGGGCTTCTGCCCACATTTATTTCAGCATCTTTTAACTCTATTTTGGTCAAAACCAAATATAACTTCAGTGACCAACAAATATAAAATTAAAGAAAATATACCAGAAATAGTATTGCGGTTAACGTACTAGGGAGGTGATCTGAAGATGATTTGGCCTTGAGCTGTTCCACATCCATGGAAAGATCACTATGGATTTCCCTCCCACTGAAATGCAGGGTGAATATATATGAATAGATTCACATATATTCGCCAAACATCAGGTAACGGGCGGTGAATAACAAAACAGGTAATTGATGATAGATTAGGGGTTACTTGTGACAAAAATCTGCTTCTAAATCTAAACTAAAATGTAAACTAGATTTTGTTTTGAAAATTCAGATGCACAAACAAAGACGTTCCCTGAAAAAAAAATAAAACGAAACATAGGAATGAAATTATCTTTAGGCTGACAATAAGGGGCAAACTACATCCCAAAGTGGGCCTGTTTATTCTGTTATTTTTTTCTTACTTCTTACTTCACTTGGTACTAACTCATATACTGAGTTTATTGATTGTTTACTTGTTGATTATCTGTCCTCCCCCTCCCCCACATATATGGCCTGGCTGATGGGGAGCACAGAATCAATCTGTTGAATGAATGAAAGAACACAACAGGGAAAAACTAAAGGCAACGGCGTACGGCTGCATTTTTCTTTGAATTATGTGCTAAGACAAGACTTTATGAGTTAGATTACTTGAAAAGCCAGGCTTATTTTCTCTCCAAGTGGCAAAGGAAGTTTGCTGAATCCTCTTGTAACTCAGTGTAAGTTACCAAAGGACTGGTTTTTCAGAACTAAACAGAAAATCCAGTTTCATCATTAGAAAAAAACAACATAAGTCTCTTGAAGTTGGTTTCATTTACTCTTTGTATAACTGAGGAATAATTTTAGGAAAGCAATATTGGAAGATGAACGGACAAGAAGAGGAAAGTTTCCCCTATTACCCAAGAGAAACTTTCCATTTTTCATTTGCTGGGTGCTTTTTCTCCTTTAAATCTCTCCATAAACGAATTTTCTTATTTTTAAGATCAACTGATCTTAACAATCAAAACTGTTTACATTAGGTAGACTGTGCTCATTTTACGCATTTCCAGAAGCGTTTTTCACAGCAGCAGGAATATGCCTTCCTTATCCACTTGTACTGAAACGATAGATTTCAGGTTGACTTCTACTCGTCTAAACCTATTCCCCCAATAACCTATTCCATGACTTTTTAACTTGATATAGACATTGAATTATAAATCATGCTGATCTCAGGAACAGGTTATAATGAAAAGACTTCTATTCAGTGCCATGCAATCATTCTGAAAGAAAGCTCAGGGAACTGTTTGGCAAATAGGATGCATTTCTTTTTTGGCATTTTTGTTGAGATCCTGAAACGTGGACCTGTGTGATGACGCTGCTGGACCTATGTCTAGGGATGGTAGTGTTATTTAGATCTGTGAAGTCATAAAGTCCCACATGGAATCCTCAACCCTAACACAGGATTACAGAAAGCTCCCTAGGCCAGCATATGACAATCACGTGGAAATCCAAATGTTAGAATTCAGTCGTCATGAGAGTGTGTGTACCAATCCCTTAATGTTGCTCTCATCCAACTTTCCTTTCAATGTAGCTCCACATAAACCATTCCTTAATGGCTGACACATCTGAGAGTGAAGGAAGCCAGAAGCCGGATCTCTGCTGGCAAAGCATCTCCATCCTCCAGCTCCAAATACACACAACCCCTTGGGTGGCCATGGGTGTCGACTGCAAGGCTGAAAGCTGAGTCTCTTGAATTTTGCAATTACCTACATATGCCAGTGTGCTTAGTAACTCTGCTACTATTTAGGAGAGACCAATTTAGCATAATCTACTTATGTGGGAGTTAACTCATGTACTGGGTTTAAAATATACAAAAGCTCTGTCAAGCTGTCAGATTGAATGGCTCAGGGGATTGTAACATGAGATCTTGTCTTTCACCTCTAGGTCTCTGGCTGGCAGTCAGCTCTTTCAGCCAAGACCCCTGCCTTATTACCACCCCATAGGTTTGGTTAATTAGCAGTATCAGCCCACTTTCTGGCTTTAAAAAATCCACATCTGAATAACCATCAATACAGCTACTATTAATATTGTTTTTGCTTGAGGTGACAATAAAGGATAAAATAGACCTAACTTTGTCAACAGATTTTAAGAAGACCATGTAATTTGGTACCAATCTTAATTACTTACGACAAATTATTCAGATACCTAGGTTGTTTGTTATCAATGATACGAAGAACGATGCCTTGGATTTTTGAATCAGATATATCAGACCTGTCCTTAAAATTTGCAGGGCCCAGGGCAAACGTACAAGTGAGGCCCACCTCCTCCCCATATGTCTAGATATTTACAACGTATAAATCAAGCTAACAAACTGTTAAATAAAATACATTCCATCTTCTTTGTATATCCACTTAAAATCTTTTCATGATGGTGATATATTTTTCTTGACTTTTTTTGTTTTATTTATTTAATGTAAAATTATTGCAGATCTGAAAGGGTTTTTTTCTTGGCAATTACAATTCAAAACAGCATCCAGAACTGGAGACTCATAGGCTCCTCTAAAAAGGAACAGTGTTTATCACTGAGGTGGTGTGGATCAGCCTCTGTCTCATAAACACCTCCAAAGAGCTGTTTTGCATCTTACACGAAACATTGGTAAAAACAGAGCACATCACTGATGTATGCAAAACCTCAGTTAATTTAAAAACATCAGTCCCTTTAGCGGGAAATAAAAACACCTGATGTGTGATTAACCTTGTGAGATGTAAAATTAACTTGCTTACTGAATCCCTACTCAGGGCTTACAAGCCAACAAAGACAATTTTTAAAAAGCACATGGTTACACATACATGGAACCAGGTAACATTGGTAATCAAAGAAATGAAGACCAAAGGTATTTTCTTTTGACAGAATGGTCATTATGATATAGAAGAACTATTCATGAGGAAGAGCCTTCTATTCGCTTGGCAGGACCATACATTTTAGTGTTGTTCAAAGCCAGATGGTGAAAATCAGGATCTCTTAGGAAAATCGCAGAGATTCCTATTTTATTTGTCTGGGGCAGGGCCTCGGATGGCCTTTAAATGCTTCCCAGGTGCTTCTAATGTTTAGCCATGAGGTCCACTGTACCACTTTCTGGGGAAGATGTTCTAAAGGTGGTCTTTAGC
The DNA here is from genome assembly GCF_036562045.2 of Rhinolophus sinicus. Classification (NCBI taxonomy): domain Eukaryota; kingdom Metazoa; phylum Chordata; class Mammalia; order Chiroptera; family Rhinolophidae; genus Rhinolophus; species Rhinolophus sinicus. The sequence goes on along the minus strand of NC_133758.1, from coordinate 37,775,095 downwards.
CAAGGGGGCAGCGCATAGAGACAGAATAAAAAGTCACCTATAGTATTTCAAAACGGAGTCAAAGCCCTTTGAAGGGCTTTTGAAATTGTAGAAAGACATTACATCTTTTAAGATCACTTATTATAAAGAAATGACACTACAATTCTGCCCTTGAAATCCTAGAAAACCAAACCAAGAAAAAGCCCTCTTCCCCTCTGGGCTACACCAAGGAAAAGGCAGGTGAGAGAGGAACCATGGTGCTCTTCAGGGGGTGGGGTAAGGCAGGGTCCCATAGGGTGAAAAGGGTTCAATGTACCCTAGAATCTAGAGAATTCGAATTGGAGTCATTTGTAATTCTATGGTCATGGGCATTCTAACATCCTAGGATTTATCCCCAAAGGGTTGACGATGTGCAACAGATTTGTGCAGAAGTTAGAAGAAGCACCTGACATCTATGGGAAAAGCATGAAGAACTATTTCTTCCTGGTATGTTTGACTACTAATATTTGCATATGGATCCATTAAATTGATTGTTGCTTGGAAACGAACATTTAATTACTTACCAAAAACCAAAACCAAAATACCAAGAGGGAGCAAAGCAACACACAGTGGTCAATTAAATATCTCAACCTGTGTCATCTGCTCTAAGTGTAAGCAGACTTTACAAGGCTTGTTTCGAAGAGTCTTGGCATATGTTTCAAAAGATCTCCTAATGATAAGACGATCTGGGAATGCTCGGCAGTGCTGCGACAGGTGGGGGTATTTAGACAAAGGGCCAGAGGTGCAGGTGAGGAGTCCCTTGGCCTGTAGTAATTCAGGCAAGAATCCAGAAGTGAGGCTGTTTCCATAGTCTGGGAAGCAAAGGAATGAAATATATCTGGAATTTGGAGGCAGTTTGAAAAAAAGCAACTGCTGGGTTTGGCAGAAGATTAAGTACAAAGGTAATACTATGCGTTGGGCGCAGGGCCATGGCGTGCTTTTCGTAATCACATTTAATCCTCCCAATAACCTTGCAAGAAGTTACATTTGTGTCGACTTTACAAGAGAGAAGACAGGCACTCAGAAATTGGACCTATCCCTGGCCAAACAACTATCAGATAAATGGCAGCATCAACATTCAAACCCGGCACTAATGAACCACCAATTATGTTTGATGTAGCTCCCATGATACTGTGGCCTGTTGGTGACAAGAAAGCATAGGGAAAAGGAAGATAAACAATTTTATCTTGTCTCATTAAGTTGGCGAAGGGGATATTCAATTTATGATGCATATATGTATCAGGTTGGGGGAGGAATCGGCTTATTCTCTTTAAAAATCAGTGTATACTTCAGGACTTTCCAACAGAAATAAAAGGAAGACACATATGTCATTTTGTGTTTTCTAGTAGCCACATTAAACAAGTAAAAATAAACAGGTGAAATTAATTTTAATGACATATTTTATTTAACTCAATATATTATCATTCCAACATGAAATCAATATAAAAAAATATTGAGAGTTTACATTTATTTTTGTACTAAGTCTTTAAAATCCAGTGTATATTTTACACTTAGAGGACATTTCCGTTTGGACCAGCCACATTTGCAGTGCTCATTAGCTCACCTGACTAGTGGCTGTCATGAGACAGTGCAGGTACCAAGAGTACTGAGATGCATGGAATGTGATGCACATCCCGAGGTAGGGCTAGTGAGGGTCACAAAGTAGTCTCTTAGAAATACCCATGGAGAGGTGGCCAGAGGAAGACTCTCCCAATGAGACCCTATTCAAGGTCTTTAATAATATGAAGCACCAGAATGATTAAAGTGGCAAATAATTTGAGAGAGAGGAACTGAATAAACAGAGTCTCTGACACTACCTTCTACCACTGCCAATGGGCCAAGTGATACCAGGGAGATTCCCCAAGGCCAAAAACCCCATAGGGCCTCAGTCAGTGGGAAGAGACCTACCTAGCTCCAATGAACACTAGAAGGAAACCTGCTGCTTACGTCACATGCAAATGGTGTCGTTATTAACTTCCCTCCTGTATGTATCAAAGTTTTAACATCAGATAGAAGCAAAAGGTCATCAGACCAGACCAGGGAATGTTGTTACAGATGAAGATTTACTTTTCAACTCTTATATATGTTTTCTGACTTGCCGCCTAGAATTAAGTGTTCACCTGAAGAGGCACAGTGATTTTCTATTATTGTTGCTGGTATTAGCAGGTTAGAAGAAATGGGAACAGACATTTAAAAAAAAGAACATTACTTATATAATGATATTCTTGCAAATTTTAGCTATCATGTAACATGATTTTGTAGCACCTACTACAATGCACTTAGGGAAGGTGGGGAATCAATAATACTAATAAGTGACTGATATGATCATTCCATTTAAGAATATATAGTTACTTTGGATAACTGAATAGATATCTATTTTTAAAAAATCATTTCATTTTGACTGTAGAAATTAAATCTGGAAATCGAGAGGGAAAATATTTCATCTTTCTTCTTCTCAACCTTCACATTCTCTCATAAAATATCAGGTAGTGGAATGAGATTAATCAAACAAAAACAAAACTCCAATCTTCATGCAGTTATCAAGATGACAGTGATTTTTATGTTAGTGCTATCTACTTAGGCTATAAGCTATCTGTCACTTCCTAAGAGGGTCCTGAAAATGCAACTGGTGCCCTTCTGAAGCCCAAGCGGTGTGCTTCCATTTCACATGAGCAGAAACAAGTACAGAAACACACTTTTTCCTGACATCAGGCCATGTGAGCTCATGCCTCCTACCCTATCCACCAGCAGAGCTGGTGAGGATAAATTCCCCTACAGGATCTGGGCATGGCCTCCAAATCTAGGCAGAACCAGGGGGGTTGTCCTGGGGTACAAAGTAAATTGTTTCCTTGGAACTCCTTTAGAAATGAGTGTGTGGGGGCATGGGAGAGGGTATTTCATAAGCATGGTGTATACTGCCTATTTGTAAACCAATCACTGTCTTCATACAGTTTCTATATTTACTTACCTGCCTTGAACTCTCGTGAGTTCCACTGCCCTTCATTTTTTTTTTTTTAAAAACAAGACTATCTTGGCTTCCTGAACTTTTGAATACTGCTTTAAATATATTGTCTCACTGGTAAGTCTCTCTTACTTTTCTTTTTCTCTCTAGTTCACGAGATAGTAGGCCAAGTGACCTGTACAATTCTAAGAACTGATAAGAAAGTATGTTTTAGAAGAAGAGGACAGAAAAAAGGTACGGGGTAGCAATCACTGTCCTTTACGTACTACACTAAAAACATGTGAAGATCTTTGCAGAGTGAAATGTCCCAGAACTCCATTCTTACGTGACATTTTTACGTGTACTTGACTAAGTTATGAGTCAAGCCCTGACTCGTAGAAGGTTTACAGCATGTCCAGGAGCAGCCCTGGTAGCAGGGTGGCCCGCACGGTGCTTTCATGTCCTAAGCCCGGCCCTGGTGAGGCCAGGCTGCTATGCTGGTCAAAAGGAAAACAGTTAGGTCATCAAATACATGCACTCCTGAGCGTGACATTTCTGTTTTTTGGATTACCTTGATTCAGGGTATTTGGTGAGGGTGGCCAGGCTGCTGGTGTACATGTGGCCGCCCACATCGATGTGGACGGGCGCATTGGATTTTGTGAGTTGTGCTGGAGTAGGAATGCCTTGGTTGTTCAGCGGAGATGCAGGAGATCTAGTGATCAGAGGTCTTGACATATTGGGCCGACTGTCCTACAGAGAGACAAGCAAGTTAGACATGTTTTCTTTTTTCAGTGGAGAGAAAGGAAACACATACATCATCAAGAATAAGCCAGTGACTAAAGCTGATATTCATTTGGCAATAAAATCTGGAAAATCAGGAAGCTCTCACTTTTATTATAATGAATGTTAGAAAACCAAATTCTGTAACAAAGAAAAGGAAAACTTCTCATGCTCAGAATCAAGAAGCTGGACTAGTGTTCATTTCAAATCATCCTGAGTCCTATGGTGAATTTTACTAATGGATTCTCACACTTACCAACTGGCAAATGGCATGTAGAGAAGTACCATTCATTCCAAATGAAAAGGTAATCAACACTTAAAGCACATTTAAATAAAACACGTACGCTTTATCCTTCTCTTTGAAAACTTCCTTATTGCAATGCAGTTGGAATACAGACTTTTCAACCCTCGTGTTCTACAAAATGTTTTCCTCGTTTTCTATTTTTCAAATCAGGAAAAAGTGGGCATGACTGGTCTAGCCATCAGCTCACACACGTAAAGCAGGCTTGTAAATAGATACCACAAGTTTCTAAGTCAAAAAATTAAAAAAAAAAAATCTATCCACACTCTACCCATTAGTTCCCTGTTTCTCTCCCTGAAAGACTGTGGGTCTCAGGACCCTTTCAAAAGAATGTATATTAGGACCGGCCTGGTGGCTCAGGCAGTTAGAGCTCCATGCTCCTAACTCCGAAGGCTGCTGGTTCGATTTCCACGTGGGCCAGTGGGCTCTGAACCACAAGGTTGCTGGTTCAACTCCTTGAGTCCCGCAAGGGATGGCGGGCTCCGCCCCTTGCAACTAAGATTGAACACGGCACCTTGAGCTGAGCTGCCTCTTGGATGGCTCAGTTGGTTGGAGCGCGGGCGCTCAACCACAGGTTGCCAGTTCGATTCCTCGACTCCCGCAAGGGATGGTGGGCAGCGCCCCCTGCAACTAAAATTGAACACGGCACCTTGAGCTGAGCTGCCGCTGAGCTCCCTGATGGCTCAGTTGGTTGGAGCACGTCCTCTCAACCACAAGGTTGCCGGTTTCGACTCCCGCAAGGGATGGTGGGCTGCACCCCCTGCAACTAGCAATGGCAAATGGACCTGGAGCTGAGCTGCGCCCTCCACAAACAACTTGAAGCTGAATGGCACCCTCCACAACTAAGATTGAAAGGACAACAATTTGACTTGGAAAAAAGGCCTGGAAGTACACACTGTTCCTCAATGAAGTCCTGTTCCCCTTCCCCAATAAAATAAAATAAAAAAGAGTATATAGTAGTCCCCCCTTATTCATGGTTTCACTTTCCGATGTTCCAATTACCCACAGTCAACCGCAATTTGAAAATATTACATGGAAAATTTTAGAAAGAAAGTTCATAAGTTTTAAACTGTGTGCCATTCTGAGTGGCGTGATGAAATCTCCTGCCATCCTGCTCTGTCGTAATGGGACGTGAATCATCCCTTCGTCCAAGGTATCCAGGCTCTAGATGTTCCCCACCTTTAGTCCCTTTATCAGATGGTCTATTATCAGATGGAGTTATGCGGTATGGCCATGCCCGCGTTCAAGTAATCCTCTTGTACTTAACAATGGCCCCAAAACACGAGAGTAGTTTAAACCTTATCATAGGTACGTGTGTATAGGAAAAACACCAGTACATATAAGGTTTGGTACTATCTGAGTTTTAGGTATCCTGCAGGTAAGTCTGTACCCTCTAATGATAAGTATGTGCTCATGAACCCCGAGCGAGCTGCTCTTCTGTATGCTGGACTTCTTGAAGACACCAAGTTCCCAAGTGGAGCTGAGGCAGATGTCAAGGTACAATGTTTCGTTCCACAGGCAAAGGTACAACGTGAGCCAACGGCAGGAGGAGGAGATCACATGCTGGCCGCAAGAACATGTGAAAGAAACCATACTCTTGAGAAAATGAAATATCACATCCTTCCCATGGACATAATATAAATATTTCAAATACTATCCAAATATAGTTGGCTGCTTCGAGAGCCCAAACCACAGACAAGCCAGGTCAGGTCTCTGGCACTCAGTGAAGGCGTCAAATATTTAGAATCCACAAGTGAGGAATAAGCTAAAATAGCCTTTATGACTGAATTCTGAACACCACAAATATATGCTCAGATTTATAACTTAGCCAGAGAATGTTTTCAAACATGCACACAACGTGTGCCAAAGCCAGTGATGAGGCAGAATAAAGGGATTTTGGAAAATGCCTTTGATGGAGATTACCAAGGGGAAGTCATCTAATTTTTGTGCATAAAACCCAGGACGATAAAATATAAATCTGCAAAACATCATAGATTTTATGATCTGAAACAGCTTTAGGAGTTACCTGGGGTACAACTGTTAGACTACTTAGCATTAGCCACATGTCCAGGCAAGACGGTGAATGCTACCGGGCTTTCTGAAACCCCGCATCTCCTGTGAATGGGGTGGTGTCTGGGTCTTTCCACAAAACGCTGACCATCTGTGTTGTACTTTTCTCCATGCTGAATTAAACAGAGCCCAGAAGCAGTCACAGAAAACGAGTTAAGATTTTATTTCTTCAACTGAGTGGTGGGTTCATGGGTGTTCAATATATTATTCTTTATATGTTCCTGTATATTTTAAACAATGGAAAATAGATATTGAAAAACACAAAGGGATATGTGCAACATAGAAAAACGAAGTCAAAGAGGTACTGGGTAGGGGGAAAGAACCGAAAAACAAAGACACCGTTGGTAGGAAATGTAAAACAGTTAAGGGTCAGAAATGTTAAAAGTTGCATTTTACAATCTGGATGACAGAAAACACGTATTTCCTTTGAAAAGGCAATCATATAACGTCTACTTTTAAGAGATACATACTACCTGACTTCCTTTTAGAAAATGATTTCCTGGCTAAAGACACACACCCCACACACATCACCCTCCGTTATAATTCAGCCCATCACAGCACTGCAGGGTCTGTACTAGTTGTTCAATTGGACGCATTCTATATCCTGCCTGAGGGTGCTTGGGCGAAAACGAACAGATTTGCAGGGTTAATAGTGTAGTTAGACTGTGACCTCATTCAGCACAGCTCTAACACTGCAAGGTCTATCTAGCAGAAAAAGCATAACTGATCAGTTGAAGGATTCCAGATTTGTCAGAATATACACCATTTACATTGTAAATCATAAATGTATGGATATTGTTAAATTTAAAATCAAACCAGTGTTTCTTTGGCTGGGGAGTGGGGATTAATCCTTAAGGGCAAGGAGGGAGTTTCATGATGGCTGGGCTCGGGCTGACTCTAGTAAGACTGTGAAGTATTAGAAATGGTCTCTGGTGAGCTTTCCCATCTCTTCTCCTAGACTCTCTCTTTCCATCCTAGTCTGTCTGCATCCCCTTAGTTCAGATCACTTCTAAGGCATTAACTGGTATTACCTAACAGAGTCAAGGGTTTCCCAATCAGTATTTTCTGTATTGGGGTGGGCTGAAAGCACTTTTAAAATCCACAGGCTGGGGTTGGGGAGGCTATTTGGGGCTGGAAGGTCTTGGTGCTTATAGCAGCCACCTCAGTAGTTACTGCATCCACTCTAGATGCCTCGCTGAACACACTTCTGGAACCCCCTTCCCTCACCTGTGACTGGAGCTGACACTTTTCTTCATCTGGGCACTGAGGTCCCAGATGGGATGCCTGTTCCTGCAGCAGTCATGTCCCTACCAGCCGGAGGATGAGACCAATGCTCAGAATGGCTGACTGAGCATTGCAGAGAACCTGGGCTCTCACTGACGTTGTTGAGACACCGAAACAAAGAGACTCGGAGCCTCCTAGTCTAGATTTCCTGTTGCTTGGGCAAATACATTTATTTTTAAAGTGAATTTGAGTTAGGATTCCTGTTACCTATTCTGAAAGAATACCCTGCCTTCCCATGGCTGCCTTTCTGTGAGGTCACTTGGCTTGGTGAGACCTGGCCCGTGATGCCAAGGACAACTGCCTGATGATAGATGCAGCAGAACTTTCTATCATATTATCGCCATTCTTCAATTCTACTTTCCCATCTGTCCTTCCCTAGAATCACTCACCCCTTAGCATCTCAGTTTGCCTATGTCTTTCAGTATTACTTCTGATTAAATGAAAACCACGAACTTTAACCAGAAAGGGTGTGCAAACATCTTAGATGTGCCATCATCACTACGGAGGAAACTGCTCAGAGCACTGATGTATACTCTGAAAGGTGTCCAGACAGAAAGTCGTCTCTAATAAACCCCTTTCTGGAACAGACTCCACACTCAGGCGGGAGGAACCCTGCCCTAACACTAAACTACGGGGTTACTGCCCCTTCCTTGTGCAGCCCTTGGTTCCTTCCTTCCCCATTATTTATGAACAGCTCCTAAGTGCCAGGCACTGTACCACGGGGCGGACATACAACAGCGAGCATGTCAGATGGCTCCTTGGCCTTATCAGGCTTGCTGTTCAGTGTGAGAGAGAAGCCAGAAAACAAGCAACTACTAAGAAGCCGAGGAAGGCCAGGTTACTATGGTAGCTTAATTGAGAAAACACATAACCCAGGCTGGAGGTCAGGGCATGGAGGAGAGTGGGGCAGCTTTCCTGGAGATGGTCTGAGCTGAGATCTGATGGATGAGACGTCCGCACACAATGGGAAGCTGGAAGGAGAATTCCAAGCAGTCTTGCCAAAGCCCCAAAGTGAAAGAGCACGTGGAACATTCTAGAAATTAAAAGTTCAGCAGATTGTGAGAATGCTCCCACTTATTTTTTTCCCCAAGGCGGGGGGCGGTGGCGGCTAATGCAGGGAACAGAAGCTTATAACATCATCTGAGAACCACAGAATTGCAGTTGATCTTTGAACAACACGGGTTTGAACTACACAGTTCCACTTATATGCAGATTTTTTTCAATAAATACCTGCACTGTGTTTGATCTGTGGCTAGGAGTCCGCAGATGCAGAGGGCCAACTGAATGCACTGATGTACGCCATTTTCTATCGGGGACTTGAGCATTCTCAAACTTTAGTATCTGTGGGGGATCCTGGAACCTACCCCCTATGGATACTAAGGGACAACTTAAGTTTTGGGGGGGTCAAAAGTTATACTAGTGTTTTTGACAGAGCAGGGGTCAATGCCCCTAACCCCGACCTTATTCAAGCCTCAGCTGTAAATGATAATTTACAGTGAAAAAATAAATAAAACACACCATAACATCCTTATGTCTGGAAAAGAGGAAGAAAAAGAGGAAGAGAGCTAACAGCCACCTTCCTAAATAGCACTGTCTAAGAGAACTTTCTGCAATAATGACAAAAACCTTCTATATGTGCGCCATTCAGTATGGTAACCATGAGCTATATGTGGCTCTCTGAGCATTTGAGGTATGGCTAGTGAAAGTGAGGAACTGAATTTTTAATTTAATTAATTTTAATTTTAATTTCAGTAGCCACATGTGGCTAGTGGCTATCATACTGGACAGTATGGTAAACTCTGCTTGAATTTTTGTTAATACATGGAAACCCAAGTGATGACAAATATGAACTGATCACTCGTGGAAATGGAGAGGCAGTGGGGTTTTAGAACTGAATACAAATGGTTTACGACCCCACAACACATGCATTTGCCTCTTTCCTTCCAACACTATTTCTCCTTCTTTACTGATTTTATGAAAATAAAAGAAATTAATAGCCACACAGTGAGGAAAAAGAATGATGTTGCACACACAACATCTATGGGTCTCACAGAGAGAGAACTGGGACAAGACACCAGACCCAAAAGCACATTCTGCAGGGTTCCATTCACACAAAGTTCCAGACAGCAAAATGAATCTGATGACAAAACTCAGAACGCTGGCCACCTGTGGTGGGTAAGGAGCCTTCTGGAGAGCCAGAAAAGTTCTACATCTTGATCTGGGTGGTGACATAGTTGTATCCACATGGGCACCTAAGATGGATTTACCTTGTCTAAGTTCTTGTCTAAGTTCTACTGAAAAAGAAAATAAACCAAAAATAATCCTGGAAAAAAACTCCTCCAACAAAACATTTTACTGTTAAGATACTCATTTAAATTTGTGTGAAATGTTGACTTTTTTTAAAAGCCAAAAAGATGTTTATTATTTCCTCTCATAGGAGTCACCAAATGTGACTAAAATACTCTGACATGAAACAGTGCCTGAAATTTTATTTCTAATTCTTCTTTACCCCATTTCTATCCTGGATGGATTTTCCAGGCCTGTTGATCAGTTTACCTTTAACATTCCCATTTCCCAGCTGCCTTCAGTCTGTGGCTTCCTTGGAGCTTAATCATCCATCTCACCTACCTAACAGAGCGGCAATGATTTTTTTGGTAGGAGAATCCTTCCAGGGATTTGACTCCAGGCATCTTTCAAAGAAGCTAAGGAAAAAATTTGCCTCCTAAATCTAACCTAGCTGTGTGCTGTTCAAACAGGAGCCCCAGGGGCACTGCCTTGAATAAATGAGCTGAAGTTTGAACTGAAAGTCTTAATGACTTTATTTGTTAAGAATGCCTTACGACACGTCTTCACTATCAAGTTGAACTATATTACCTTTTTCGCTGGGAAAAGAAACAGATTTCTTAGGGATATTTCCAGAAAAGCACGTCAATAGTAAAATGCTTATGTATATTATTTTATATTGTAATTCATATCATTCAATACAGCAGCAAAGGAATTTAATACAAATCATACCTTTCCCACAAATTTCAACCTGGGTTTAAAACACATGTATTTATCTCTTTCTCTCCCCCCTCCGCCCCCACACCTCATACTCAAGTAGCGTCTATATAATTTGGAATGCTTGGAGAATGCAGTGTTCTGATTAATTATATTTTCTGATAGTAGGCCAACCATTTTTAGGGCATGCAAACTGTAATCAAAGTATCATAGGCCAGGATCCTGCTTCTTGGGATGGTAATTTGTGGTTGCCTTGGGAATGTTATTTTAGGACTGACACAATCCTATTGGACTCACAATAATGGCTCTTGTAGAAAAACATCACTATACTGACCAGTTACCTAATCGTATAACAAGACTCTCAACCACAATATCAATGTATTTTGTAAGAGGCCTCATTTGTTTCTTTATTCAAGTAATACTTATCGGACTCCCATCATAAGTCAAGCTCTACGGTCTCTATTGACTAAATAGAATAATGACCCTGAAGAAAGAAAAAAAAATTTTCTTATAATTCCACGAATTAAAAAAAAAAAAAAAAAGCCCCAGCTGTGCTTCAAAATTGATGAGTACTGTACATATAATTTATTTAGAGAAGGGTTCCTGTCAACTCTGAAGTAAGCAGAGAATTAGAATGAAAAGTCTTCTGAGCATCCAAATTTGATATCTTCAATTCACTTTATTCACAGGAGCCCCCTTCAAACTCATAGAACCTACTTACTCTTAATTCATACATTCATAACAAGTGTGGTCATTGGTTTCCTAGGCCATACAAAACTCATCCAAAAGTAAGTCATTCCAAAACCAAACCCCAGACTAACAGATCAGAAAGTACATACCATAGAGAAGAAAGATTTCTGCCTGAAAATAGTAAAGCAAAACATTTTTTTTAAGGTAAGACAACTTTCACACTAGATAGCTGGAAAAGTCACCTATGCGCAACACTCAGCGGGTACAGGAGAAGGAGCCCTGGCTTTTGGAATCTGAAGACCTGGTTTGAGCTCAGGATCAGCCTTGGCGTCATCCTCAAGAAGTTACCAAACCTATCGGACTTTAGTTTCCTCATCTCTAAGACAGGGATGAATCTTCCCACCCTACACAGAGGGAAAGCCGGCAGCTGGTAAGTTATTTCATTGTGGGGTATAGATAAATAAAAAGAAAATAGGACAGAGCCTAACAAGATGCTAGTTATGGGCTTTGGACAAAGTATGTGAAAGGAAGTAGAGGATGAAATCATTACAGCAGGTTCAGAAAATGAAATGGCGCTTGAACTGTATTGATCTTTCTTTTCAGGTCAAAATCTTAATTTCACAGCTCTGAAAAAAAAACCAAATAAAAAAATAGGTGGCTTTAAAGTTTCAAAATGACTAACAACTGTGTTAAATTAATCAGCAATTACTTCCTAATCTGAAATAGCAAAATGTTACTCTTCTTACTACTGTTTATCTATTTCAATGGACAGTCTCTGCCAGATCTGAAGTGAATGCCCTCAATGTGCCTTTTTGTTTTTATTTCTTTTTCATAATGAAATACGTATCTGAGAAGTTCCCTTATTCACTTACCAAGCTGAGACCATGAAAAGAACAACTATTTGCCAAAATGTCTCTGCTTTTATTCCCAAAAGGAAAGTGAACTTTAAAAAAGAGAACATTTTGATAGAATTTTGCTGTGTTTTCTGTAGCTGGGTTAATTTTTAAATTAGGTTTCTTGGATATTTTTAAATGCACTTAAAACATCACAAAATATTTTTAGATGCATACTACAGCCCAAGTATAAATGTTATTAATTTAAAAAAATTAAAACATTAAAGTGAAAACATGCTCTGTAAAAGTTCTATGATCCTTATAATGTGGAATTCCCAAATATGAAGTAAGTCTTATTTAAAAATAATGTGCCCTGGATTCATATACTGGTGCATTCCTGGCTATATCAAAGTATTATCTGCCTCCCCCTCCCAATGATTTGTTTAGAAGTGTTAATAAGTAGTTCTCAGAGCATTTAAGGCACAATTTGAGTTAAAAATTTTTTATTTACACAGGAAAAGGCCATTTTTGCAGAAGCATGAGTATGTACAATGAGAAATTCTGGAATTAGATGCCATCGAAATATTAAAAGGGCTAGGACTGGGTGATGATGTTACAGGTAAATTTTGGTTTTGTTTTTATTCTTTTGTATTTTATAATGTTGAATATTTATTACTTTTGAAATAAAAAATGCTATTTTAGAAAATGAAAAAACTTATTGCCCAATTAAATCAATTAGAACATACTCAGCATGCTGCTATATTTTACCTTCACAATCAGGATTTTTTTGGACATTTTTAAATGAAGGACTGAATGAAGAAATACAGAAATGGAACTGAACTTAGGGATAATGCTTTCTTTCCCTTAACTTTCTTTCCAGGGAGGAAATTGTGCAGAAAAGAAAATTAAATGGGCCTCAGGTCATGGTATGTTCATATTTAGCTGACACAGAAGTCTATTTAGTTTGATACTGAAAGAAAGGGGCAGGAGCCTATGGTTTCCACACTGTTGGGAACTATCCAGCCATCAGCCTCCTCCCCCCCCACCCCACCCCTAGCCTCAGGTCCCCTCCATTGCCAGATCTGACACAGCAAGAGCAAGATGATGAAAGCTGTACAGGTATACCTCCTGTGTTTCCAGAAGCCGATGTTCTGCATGTGCTCTCTTGGAGGAAGGTGCACATAGCAGCAACAGTTGGCAATGAAGCAGTCTCTAGAGCTCTCAGAGGGCCTTCTAGTCTGAAACCAGAAACCTCTGCACAATGTTAAGTATTATCACCATTTCACAGAGAAGGAAGTTGACGCTGAGGTCAAGTGGCTCAGCCTATAATTATCTCGTAATGAATTTACTGTGATAGTTACATGCTAGCCATTGCGTACCAGGATGGGGTTACCACTCTCCATTACTAGGCTACCCGCGCTCTGGCTTTCACAAGAAAAGGGATAGATTTGCCTTGAATCATCCGCATTCTTTCACTCAGTCTGTTCTGAGATGAACCCAACTGGTTGGACGGTCACTGGTCAAGCAGAAGGCAGGAGCCAGCTGGCCCAGGAAGTGAGCTCCTCCCCACACCATGGACCCTTTATTTCCCCACCACAGAGAAGTGGCATTTTATTTACTCCCCTAACTGCTACTCCTAGATGTTAACAACAGGACACATCTGCCTCTAAATAAGACAATAAACTTGACTTATTGACTTCTTGGATGCGGTCGTAAAAATTCCTTATCCGACAGTGTCAACAGCTCAATTCCTTCTAACCTTAAGTGAGTCCCTGGGAACTTCCTCTTAGGGATTCTTAGATGTCTATTGGCCTGAACTTTTTGCATAAAAAAAAAAAAAAAATTAAGATACACAGGTTTGTAAATATACTGGCTGACTCTAACTTACACAGTAGCTGTGTTCAATAAGTTCATTTGCTGTGGTTCATTCATTTAGAAAATATTGGCTGGCTACACTATTTGGTGCTGGGCTGGACACTGCAGAAGTAAACTATTCCGGGAGTTGAGTCTAATTTGTTATTAGCCATACGCACAGGGAAATCCTGATGACAAGAGATCCCTATGTAAATAAAAAAAATAAATCAAATTATGCTTTAAATGCTCTGAGAACTACTTATTGACACTCCTAAGTGAATCATTTTGGAGGCAAACAATATTTTGGTATAGCCAGGAATGCACCCTTCTTGGTTATATGAATGCAGGACACATTATTTTTAAATAAGACCTACCTAAATTTGGGAATTCCACATTACAAGGATCATATTCCTAACTTTGACCCAATTACCTTTTAAAGAGGAAACTAGCTGCAGTGCTTCTCACAGTGTTGATATCAATAGAGGTTTCTAAATTCAGAAACGTTTTCCCCAGGATGTGAGAAGGCAGAGACCCAAGTTTTAGCTGGGGCCATGTCACTGATGAGTTATGTGGCCTTGGCAAATTATTTCATCTTTCACTGCAAGTTTTCCCATTTATAATATATGCAGTTGAATTAGTTGGTCTATAATGCTTTTTGCAGTCTGGATTTTTAATAATTCTGTGATTTTAAAAAGTTTAAATGATAGAGATTCAAATGTCTTAAGAAAGTTAGCATTTTAGGAGGTCTGCATTGGACTTTAAAATTCCTTTGTATGAAAGGAGAACTGGTCATGAAATGAAAGGCATTCCAAGAGTATGAGTGAAAAAAATAAAAAGATACCAACAAAGAGATACTTCTTAACAATCACAGCATTTTCTCTAGCTGATTAGGAAGATTAAATTTTAATCACTACTGCTTTTTATTAGCCTTCACTGACAGGAGGAAATGGCCAATAAAATATGGTACTTAATGAGCCTACTTCAGAGAGATTCTTTACTTAGTATTGTTTTATTGGAATATTATTTATTTATATTTTGCATTGTTCTAAAATACTATCGCGCTCTAAAAGCAGCTTATTTTAGATTCCCCTACGAAATAGAAAAAGAAAATGTTTTAGTGCTGAAAAAAAGGATGCTTTTTAAGAAAGTGAGAATCTCTTATAAGCAGACTGTGTCATCTTTTCAAAAAGACATATTAAGTAATAAAAAAAAATTGGGACGTCTGAGGGAAGTAGTCTCAATGTTTGCGCACCAGTTCCAGTGGGTGGTGTGTCATGCTGAGCGGCATGCCAGAGGTCTAGTGGTTTGCCAAAAATGCTTCTGCTAGGTGAAATCTGGTGTTAGGTGGGATCTTTATCCTCATAGATGCAAACTGATTTTCTTCTGGCTCTTTGGGTCATCCTGGTTCTAAGTTACATTATTTCCAATTGAATTACATTATTCCCATTTGAACTGGTACTAAATAAAAGTGGAGGTAAATCAATGGGCCACTTTGGCTCTGCTCCTGACGTGGCCAAAGCTGGATCTGCCAGCAGTCATCTGTGGCCAGTGACCCTGGGTGCCCAACAGTGCCTGCAGCTGAACTGCTGGCCCTGGAATGAGCACAGTAGACTTGTTTCTCGGATTTTTTAGAAGGGACATTGATTGATGAAACTTCCTGCTTATAAACTGATGGGGGGAGGAGATAGCATTGAAAGCACAGATTAGGAAGAAGGCAAATGAGCAGTAAAGACAGCAGCGAGGCAATCATCCTCTTTGGTATTTTATTGCAATGAGCTATACTTTACAATTTTCACCCTGTAAAGGAGACATCTGTGTTCTTGGAGAAATATCTTAAAATACCAACAAGAGTGAAAAAACAAACCAACTTTTTAAAGATCAATCTGAATGGTGAGAAAAGGATGGTACAAAAAATGGAAATGCATTAGAAGAAAACCATACCTGGAATTTATATACCACACGCCACCTTACTGCATACGAAGTAGTTATCTATGCGATACCAGAATTCCGAAGACTTTATGAACAATCGTAACCATAGTCTTTTAAAAGGTCCAGAGAGGGAGGAGAGCAAGGAAAACACTGCCTTTTGCAAAAAAGGAAAACTGAGGCAGGAATATTTCGATTAATTGCCCAAGGTCAAAAAAGTTAGTTGATTTAAAGTGAGAAGGAAAATACCCAGGATCTCAGCCTGCATTCTCCTGTCTCAAATGTGCTGTCTGGGTCTGCGGCACTCAGGGAGTGTCTGACCCACTAGGGGTTGGATCACTCTGAAAACAGGCCTTTCATTTGCCCGTGGCAGCAGACGGCATTGCACTGAAGCATTTCCGCTCTAGGAAGTGAAATGTGCAGCAGAAGGCCTTTGGTATTCTTAAAAGCCCCAGCTTAATTTTATTAGATGGTTATTTAACCACAAGCCACGGTATATAATGCCACCATAATGGTGGGGGTGATGGGATGAGATGGGTAATGAAATTTTGTCTAAGGAGAAAAGCGGCCAGTGTTAGAGAAGCAAGAGAGGGACAGAAAACAGCCCAAGAACAGAGGCCAAGAAGAAATGAGAAGATAAAAAGGAGCAGAAGTGGGGCAGGAAGTGAGAAAAGGCCAGTAATGTGGGAGGGAGAAGGGAAGAGAAATTAATGGGAAGGAAAACACAGGAAAGACAAGAAGACAGACAGAAAGAAACGTGTGTGGGGTGGATCAGACTAGTTTTATCTCCTCATTTTCCAACCACCTGTCTACTTCCATACCCAGGAGGTCAGTTTCTAGTGCCTGTCAGCTTACCCATAGCTCCTTCTGTTTATTCTGCAGTAGAACCTTACGTGAGTAGGTAACCCTGAGAGAGGTTTGGGAAGAGGGCGTAAAGGGTTCCCCAGCTCTTGCCATTTGCTGTTGTCTTCTTGATAACAAGTCTGAATGATACCTGTATGGATTGCTTCCTTCTGAAGATCGTGGGGCTGAAGCCTAATTTTTAGAGAACCTTGACCTAGATGGAAAATGTGCCAGTAAATGAGCTCACATATAAATGGGTCTAGCCTGTAGAATGGAAGATCACAGGCATCAACTGAAAGCCTACAGATACAATCAGAATGAAATCCGGGGGTAAGCACTACTCAGTTATTCTTCCTCTCAACCCCCCACAGTACTTAATGAAATACTTTATTTTTGTACACAGTAGAAAATGAATAAACAGCCCTGATGATGACAAAGCCAAGTCTATAAGGCTCTATAATTGAGTGCTCTGATCTCCTTCCAGTAAATGAGCTCAGTGATTTTTTCCCTTAGGGCAGTGGGCCTCAAACGCCGTTTGTTACCTACCCATCCCGCCCATCAAATAAAAAGAAAAAACAAAACCCACAATCTCATGGCATTAATAGGCATAAATGTCAACTAAGGAAAAATTAGATTCTAGTGAAGTGAAAGAGATTTTGTGGAAATAAACGCCTAATACTTCCCAAGGCAGAAGCCCGACGCTGCCACACTGCACAGTAAAAACACCCATGCTGTGAGGAGCTAAGCCGTGCCAGGCTCGCCAAGGAAGCTCTGGGGTTCTCAGTCCACACCCTGAGAAGCAGGGAGGTCGGTAGGAGTGTTGGTGTTGCTGAGGTTTAGAAAAATGACAAGGTGGCGGTCACCCAGCCCTGTGGAGCTGACTGAGTCCTGCAGCTCTGAGGGGCAGACGGGCGGTTGGTGGGGAGGGGGTGGTCAGCACCAGAGTCAAACTCCACCAAGTCCCAATCCAGAAGAAAGCATTTTCATGTACTCAGAATCACCCTTGGAAATCAACCAGGCTGCAGGCTCCGTGAGGATGGGAACTGTGTTTTGGTCACTGTATCCCCAGTCTCTGGCACAGAACCTGGCGTTTAGTAGGCACTCATAAACATTTGCGGAGTAACTTAACATTGAATTCCAGAAGCGCATGGAAAAGGTGGGTGCACCGCAGCTCCCCTCTTCCCTTCCTTCTCTTCTCTCCAATAACCATATAAGGTATTAGATACACTTTAGTGTAGGGACTAGGAGCAGAAGGGGAAACAAAAAACTAACCTGGGGCTGAAACAGGCAGAATACTTCATGTAACGTAATATAGCAATACAGCTGCCCATTATTTAAACACAGAGACGGCGAGAAATGTTACAAATAACTTAGGTGGACATTTATTCCAGTAATAAAAGTAATAACATTTTTAAATGAAGTATTTTATGGTACAATCTTATGAACTGACAACTACTCTTTATAAATTCTATTTGGGAACATGTTACTGACGCATTAGTAATGGTACACAGAGGCAAACCGGGATCATGAGCTCCAGGGCCACGGTGTTGGGCTTCAAGCCTAGTGCTACCATGTGCCTGCTGGGCGATTTAACCCCTCTGTGCCTCAGTTTCCCTATCTTTAAGATGGTCATAACGCCTTTTATGATTATTGTGAAAAATCAGTAATTCATGTAAAAAAGTAGAAACTTATGAAAAGCACGTACCTAGTGCCTGGAATAGAACTAAAAAATGTAAGCTATTATTTTTAATGATGGTTTTAAAGATTTAACAAATGAAAATTTATTTTAAAGGATTTTAGTGATTACTTTTAAGGGATACTTAAAAAATACCAGCCTATACACATATCGCTTAGACAACCTTTCTTATCTCTTTATGTCCTCTGTTTTCCAGTGGTTCTGAACTTGCTGTGATATCCCCGCTTATTCTACGTAGTAGGTCGTGCTATACAAACACTGTTTGGCCCTCCTGTCCATGGGTTTCGCAGTTGGAAATGCACAGGTGTGGAGGGATGCCTGTGTACGTTATTCTACACCATTTCATATATGGGACTTGAGCGTCTGCAGATTTTGGGAACCAATCCCCCACAGATAGAGGTGTACCCAGAAACTTGAACTTTACAAAGTATTACCTGATATACACAATGTGTATCAACAAACTGCTGATATTAAGCACCAAGAATAATAAGCAGTAAATTCATTTTTTTCCTGCTTTTCCTTTATTCTCAAATATGTTTAAGTACAACTTCCATCTCAATGAAGACAGTTGGTGGATGATAACTTGTCAGACTTTCACAAAAATGTTAAATCTTGTTAAGTAGTGTTTTTAACATGTCTTCAGAAACTCCTAACTCTAATGTGGCCTTAGGTGGCTACTACTTAAAGAATTCCCATGTGAATGCAGATGTCCTCAGAAATACCCAACACTCCTTCTTTCTGTAGTTCTTCTGTACGACAAATATGCACAAGATGAGACTCTGGCACGCAAGTGATGTTGAAATATTAACTACTTTTTCTAAGTCAGTCCCGTATTTTATGGAAAAGCGTTTTATTGAAACAACAAAAATCTGTATCTTTACATTTGAAAATCAGCTGGTTTTCTAATGGAAATCCTAAACTAAAAGGTAAGCAAACGAAGTTAATCATAATGGCACTTAACTTTCCGGCTTGTTTATCACCATTTGGAGAAGGTGATCTGAGTATTAATATTCACTCAACCATTTATACAAACTAAGACTCAAAGGAAATTCCATCACTGGAAATATTTTATCTGCTAATAACGTACTTGATATACTGTTTCATGTAGTTGGGATAAGGAAATTAAAATGTTAAACAAATTATTCAGTGATTACCTCTTCTCTCTCTAAAGCTATCTTTGGTTGCATTAATATAATTTAGTTGAATGGTAATAAAGAAGGAGATAGGAAGAGGTAAGGAATTAGCATACTTGAAATGTAAAAATAATTGTGGAGAAGGACGGTAGCTGTTCTAGGTAAAAGTCTAATATTCGAAGCCAATTGCCATTTCTTACTCTTAATTTAAGAATCTGTAAGAAAGCATCAAAATCAATTCAATTCAGTCTTAATGAGACAGCTCCAGCAGGAGCCTATTCACTATACCTGTTCTAATTAGCATGAATATGTCCTCAATGTCAAATCTGACAATACGCTTAACTAAATTAATGTTAATCCCGTAACACAGGATCATACTTGAGTTAGCAGCTCTAAAACAGAATTTGCATATTAATATTTTGACAATGAATAGCAAATGAACTCAGGACTGGAAAAGAGCTGGTTCTTGACTGTTTCCCAAAAAAGGGAAACTGAGGCTCAGGGAGACTCGGGAGCCTGTGCAGGGCCCACAGCTGAGAAGCATGGCTTCAATGCATGAGTGTGCCCAGCCATTTTCTCTCTGCCATCTCTCCAGAGAGACCTGAAATCCTGTGTAACTTTGTAAGTAAAGGAAGTCAGATGATATCCCACCCTAAATTATTGATGACGAATAGTATTTGTTAGGACTCCACAACAGAAGACCTCAGGTACCCCCATGGAAGTTATTAAATATAATTCCTGCTTTTTAATTGCTACTTAAGCTGAAATTACTACCTCTTCAAGATTTATATGAAGATAATATGAAGATTTAGTTTGAGGTGGATGTCAGCACATACTAATTGACCTTCATTCACACGTTTCAAAAGTGATATGAAGGAAGGATAAAGAATGAGGAAAATACGGCAATTGGAACTAAAAACCCCCAAAACTAAAATAACTGCTAAAACAAAAGATGGTGCTAGACAATTCCATATCTTAGCTTTAAAATGTTTAATATGTTCCAAATAAGAAACTATAAAATGATTAACTTTCAATTTATTCCTATCAATGTTTACTCCAGCCTGGCTGGCACTGGAAATATTGAGATAGGTCAGACAGTCCCCGCTTTGAACTGGATGACATGAAAGCATCTCTATGTTGGGCTGGCATCTCCTGTGTTAATTTCCTAAAGGCTGGAAGTTTGGAGAGCTGGGTTCCAGTGCTCCTGGACACACTGGCTGTCCGAAGTCACTAAACCTCAACCTGCCATAAAATGAGGCATAACTGCTCTCAGGAATGCCCACGTTTGTTCATGTGGAATCTTCTTTTCAGGGAAAGCTTACAATTTAGTCGTAGATGAAAAGCATAAAAAGGCAGTGCTGCTGGGGGAGGGGGTTAAGGAGGTGGACAGGCCCACCCTCCCCTGCCAGACCCACCCCTCCTAGAGGAGGGCAGACTGTCCAGGGCGATGGCGGGTGAAGAGCTCCTGTCTGGATGGTCACAGAGGGGTTCCAGTGGTGACAGCCTCTGAGTCCACCAGTAACAGTAATGACAAGTGGCATTTTGGGGACCCTTGCTAAGCACCATGCTGAACACCTGACTTGCATGATCTCATTGAACCTTTACAATAACCTGGTGACACTTCACTAAAAATACCATTACAGGCATATTCCAATATTATGAAGCTCTAATCTTGGCAAACGTTCAACTTTCCTCAATTAAACCCATTTTCCAGGTAGCAGTAATCAAAGACAAAAAAAAAAAAAAAAAAAAAAAAAAATGCCCCAATAAACTGTTCTTTTTAAAAATGGGGAAAATAATATTTCACAAGGCTGATCTGAGGATTTAACGAGCGTATGAGGTGTCTAATATAGGACCACAGGCACAGTAAGGAAATGATAAATGTTTTTATAAAAGATCTAGCAAACCTATGCTCCCATCTAGCTACAGAATTCTAAGGGCTGGGTTTATAGTTACTAAAACTTCTATACTAGATTTCTGTGGATTAATGGTTTACTTTAAAAGCAGACACAAGCAAAAAAAAAAGCCAGCACAGAATATACGGGGGCGGCGAGGAGGGGGGAAGGCAAAAATATGTATATACATTTTAAGAGACGTTATCTATGTGTTACTTTTTGAAGTTGAATTGAATTATGGTAGCAATGTGTAGTACGACATTCGCTCAAAAGATGGTGTTAATCAAATGAATGCTACCCTGTTTCCCCCAAAATAAGACGTAGATGGAAAATCAGTTCTAATGCATCTTTTGGAGCAAAAATTAATATAAGACCCAGGATATTATATTATATTAATTATATTATATATCTCTTATATTAATTTTTGCTCCAAAAGACGCATTAGAGCTGATTGTTCGGCTAGGTCTTATTTTCGGGGAAACACGATAGCATCACTATGCGACAGGCAGGACAGTCAAAGAAAATGGTGAAAGCATGGTTGTCGTTGGAGGAGCGCAAGACCATTTTGAAGTGGTATTTGCAATACGAGAACGTTGCAGAAGTACGACGACAATGGAGGCGTGAGTCTGCAACAGAACCTCCAACACACCTAACAATTGCACACATTCGTGATAAATTCGAGACCCATGGTGCTGTGTGTGATGTGCACAAGGGAAGATCCAGGAGGCCTTGCTCAGCAACAAGTCCTGCTTCTTCTGCTGTGGTGTTGGAACAGTTTATGCTGATGGTAACCACTTTGAGCACCTCTTGTAATCACAGAAGTCAAATGTGACTTGTATTCATCTTTTGTTATCGGTATATATTGAGTATTACAATTTTAATACAGTTTTTTCCTTTTTTAAATTGTGTACACATTTTTTTTGGCACCCTCTCTATATATACAGTATAATTTCATTTATACGAAATGCTAGAAAATGTACAACTACAACTAACCTACAGAGGCAGGAAGAAGACCAGTGATTGTCATGGGAGGAGGGGTTGTCATGGGGAGGAACAGGAGAGAACTTTTAAAATGATAGAAATGATCTATAGTATTTTGATTGGAGTGATGCTTACATACGTCTATACATTTGTTAAAACTCACTGAACTGTACACTTAAAATGGATGCATTTTGCTGTATAAAGGTGATTGAAAAACTGAAAACAAATAATTCTAAGAAAAATAAAGCAAGCACAAAATTTCACAATTGGATGTTTAATCAAATCTCTTTTCTCTCATGTTCTTATGGGGATTGACGTACTATACTGCTGTTGTGGGTAGAATTGTGTCCCCCCCAAATATTCATATGCTAAAGTTCTAACCTTCAGTACCTCAAAATGTGACCTTACTTGGAAATAGGGACCTTGCAGATGTGATCAGGTAAGATGGTCACACTGAGTAGGGTGGGCCCTATTCCAATACAACTGGTGCCCTTCTCAAAAAGGGAAACTTGGACACAGAGCAGAGCAGCACACAGAGAGAACGCCACATGAAGGGCAAGGCAGAGAGCAGCGCAATGTGACTACAAGCCAAGGAACACCAAAGATTGCCAGCAAATCACCGGAAGCTAGAAGCAAGGTCTGGAAGAGACTCTCCCTCACAGCTCTCAGAAGGAACCAACACCTTGACTTCTGGCCTCCAGAGCTGAGAAACAATAAATTTCTGTTGTTTAAGCCACTTACACGTAGTCTGTGGTATGTTGTTATGGCAACCCTGGGGAACTAATACAACAGGGTACATTTTGTTTCTAGTTACATGAGGTTTGGACGCTTTAGCTAACTGTAATTTTCTCAAGTGTAATCACATCTAGATGGCCTCTATCCCCAAGACAAGAATCTACCACACTCTACTGAACAGCAAATCTGCATGGAGCTCATGAATAACACTTAGTGTTTTCTGAGCACTTACTATGCTCCAGGCACTGTGCCCAGTGCTTTGAGTCAACTCATTTAATCTCTGCAATAACTATAAAGTAAGAATGAATATAACTCCATTTTCCAATAGAGAGGCTGAGATTGACAGAGGCTAAGTAATTTGGCCAAGACACAAAGCCAGTAAGTGGCCGAGCCCTACAGTAGATTTCAAGCCTCTCTCGGGGGGCCGTACACTGCTCCACGAATCTGAAAACAATACTGCTGGCTGACAGCCATGTGGGTAACTACTGCAGTTTCTAAATTATTAGAGCTAAAATTATTAGAGCTAAAATTATTTTGAGTAGTGCCAACAAACTTTTACAGAGATGCTTTATTTTTTAAAGTTACTAAAAAATTACATTTTTTCCTGGTGATGTTGTAGAGTTGTGTTTCCCAAAATGTTATGAGACATAGCACTGCTAGATATTACCGGGGGCGGGGGGGGGGGGCAGGAGGAAGGGGAAGGTGGCAAGTTAGTGATCAAATAAATTTGGAAAACACTGAGTTAAACAGGTTTCTTTACACAGAGTTCCCAGGATGATGGCATTGTTCCCCAAACTTACCAGACCCAGAAACCCTGTGTTTATAGATGCCTATTACTGCAGGACCCGTGTTTCCCCTCACTTACTTTGGGGAAAGTCAACTGCGCACAGTGACTTACTTTCTATTTGAACTTGCCATGGGGTTTGGCTATTGTAAGATCCAGTGTTTGCATCTATAAGATGTGGATCAATGTTTACTATCTCAAAAGGTTGTCGTAAGAAAAAAATAGGTAATATACATGAAAGGGTATTAAATCTGAAAAGCCTTGTGTAGTTTGTGAAAATCGTACTATTTTACATAGTTTTTGAGATTGGAAAAACAGTGATGGGGAGCTGCCCTTAACATATGCATATTGCTGACTCTTCTTTGTTCGTTTAAGAAAAGCTTCTAACATATTGGAAAATGCAATTTGTGGAATAAGGATTAAGATTTAAGTGACTGAACTCTGGCTGGAGCCATTCAGAACCACTGTCAGGCTCCGTGGTCTGAGCACCCTCACTAGAAAACCAGGCTGAGACCAGTGTGGCTCCAAGCAGAGAACAGACTAGAATCCACAGTGCAGGAACACCCTGACCAAACAGAATCTGAGGGCTTCAGGAGTGGCAGTAGACACAGGGTGTAGGGTAGGCAGGTGTTAACTCAAGGGCTTCTCAACTGTTACCCCTGTGGCTTCTAATGCAAATCCCTGAGGCCCCCTGCCTCCCTTGGGCATCCTGCCACTGCCCTGTTCAGGACGGTATGTCTAGGAGCCTGCCTTGAGGTGAGGCACTCACCCAACAACTGGATTAGGATGCTGGACCTCACCTGTGCAAACTACCTGCTGTCCAGCAGGGGGGCCTGCTTGTCGCTGGGGACAGCTCCCAGGACCATGTCAACCCTTACCCATGGACCACATTTGCCTGCTGGGAGTGCCAAGATGAAGGCGCTCACAGGCTTCCCTTATCAATTTTAGACTTTGGTAAGGGAGGAAGAAAGACACCAAAAGATTCCCGTAGAGTATAAATAACGAGAATGTTCTAGGTCCCATTGTATTTCCAAAACACTGTGTCTCTGCAGATAGAATTAACTACATGATTTTTATTTTTCCCTTGGCAATGATTTGTATTATTTATGTGAGGCCCCAAATTCACTCATGCTCAGGAATCAATATCACCATGACATGAGTCCATCTTCTTTCTATATTGTCCTATTCTTTCCAAACCTTTGAGCAGCTACTATACACCCACACTTTTAAGAAAGCTCTACCTTTCAAAAATTAGGGAGGAAAATGGAGAAGTGGGGGTCAGAAGTAGGATGTAAGATTCTTTATGTTAAATTTTAGCACATACTGTATTAAATCACAAAACATTTTATACTAAAAAAAATCTAAAGGTACAAAACTACATATGCCCTTCTGGAGTTATTTGTTAGAGCCACAACTTTTATTTGTCCTCTAACAAAATGCCTTGATCTCACGTTTGTATGTACCGCCTGGATGAACTCCACCCAAAAGGTCCTCTGGAAAGGATGCTAAATATCAAGAGCTCATTTCCCTAAAAAAAATCTCTCCAATCTCTCAAAAGGCCCATCCCATCCCAGCCTTCCTTTGATGAGTCCAGCAAAGAACAGAATTACCCCAAAACCAGTTTCTATCATCTTGGCTTATTTCTCACATGCAACTCTCTTCCTACCAGTAAGGACTTTCCAGAAGGCCTTACGGGTTAAAAGGAAGAGACCGCGAGCTAATCTTCAGACTGTGTTGCAGTGTGCGAGGCATGATGCTCAGGGTGGTACAGACACCCCCCCACCCCACCCCTGTAAGGCGGGGCTGCCAGTATGGCTACCTCGTAAATCAAACGTACTTAGGGTAAGTAACCTGCTTCAAGCCTCACAACAAAACACAATGACCCATGTGCTCCAGTGCGCTCTGCAATCTGCTTATTTCCAGGGCTGAATTCTGTGATAAGGTCTGTGTAAGCCAGTGTTCATAACTCATCACTCCCAGTGATATCCAAATGACTATTCCACCTCATTCCCTTCTTTGTGCCCCAGAGTTACCGTGTTTCCCCGAAAATAATACCGGGTCTTATATTAAGGTTTGCTCCAAAGACGTATTATGGCTTATGTTCAGGGGATGCCATCCTGAAAAAATCATGCTAGGGCTTATTTTCCAGCTAGGTAATATTTTCGGGGAAACAGGGTAGATTGAACTAACTTGGTATTTCCCAAAGACTTTCTAAAACTTTTGCACAAGCTGTCTCTTCTGCCTGGAATGTTCTTCCGAGGGTAGACCCCTTCATGTTTCTGAGATTTCTTTCCGGAATGCTGCATCTAAGCAGCCCGATTCTCCCATAACCACCTGTCATGTCCCCTTGTTTTCATTTTCTATAGAACATTTACTACTACTATGTTATATTTTCTCGCTGTTACCTAGTTCTCCTTTTTTTCCATCTTTCATCTCCTAGAATACAAGCTCTGAGAGGGCAGGGCCCGAAGTCAGTCTGGTAGATCACTGCCATTTCCAGAGCCTACACAGCATTTGTGTTAGGTGTTTACTGAAGAGTAGTTGAGAAATGTGGAAATTATTTAGCTATCTCTAACACCCCATCCTCCAGGCCAGGGGCTTACAGTCCTGGAGGCAGGAGGCCAGTCCTTCACAGCATTTTCCTCTGGGTGGAAAACAAAAATCCAAGGATGCACAAAATTGTGAGTTAGTTGAATGAGAGAAGAGACCAGCAAGGAAGCAGCCCTTCGCTGACATTTTCAGCACCCGGAGCCTGGAGACCACCTCTTGCATGCACAATGAACCTCTGGGCCTCAATCCATGACCTTCAGGACATCTGGGGGTTCCTTCTAGCTCTACGAGGCTGTGGTCTGGATAGGCATGCCCAAACAGCGGAGGTGCAGGATTATTTCAGGGACTCCACTGATGACTATTTTCTTATTTCTAAATAGTTATAATGAGCGTGTTTTAGTAAGTATTAGAAAATATAACTGTGCATCAAACGTGTCATTTCCCCTGGCTACTATCTCTGGGGATGAGTCAAAAATAGTGAATAGAAAGTACTAGGTATATATGAATACGGGCAACGCGGGAAAGAGCACAAGTCAGCACAGTGGTGCACAGTGACGTCGGAGGAGCAATTCCTGTGTTACTCCTGCTCCTCCAAGGCCTCCAGAGGGATGCTGGAGACAGAGGAGAGCTGGGAAAAGACTGGTCCTGAGAACACTATGTAGCTAAAGAAGGTTCACGCCAAGGGCCCTTCCCTAAAGAACTGGTATTTTGTTCGAATTCACCCTGCACATTTCCCAACAACTTTTAAAGAGCACAATTTATAGTTACCAGTTTCCCTGGCTTTAAAGCAACATAGTTTCTGTACAGAGTAGCAATGAGTAAAAAGCAGAGCCCTGAACCTAGTGCTTTAACCCCTTAATCGCCAAACTACCTTTCTCTGTCTGTTTTAAGGTCTCTGGCAGGAATATTGGTCAGTACCTTTGAGAAGCCACAGCTTCTCTTCCTTGGCCTTTTAGGAACAGAAATCGACTCTGCAATACATAGGAGCGTCCCAGAACACATCTTCAGTTGGACGCCAAGGTCAAGGGAGGCTCTCTGCCCTCTCCTCCATCATCCAAAGAGGTAGGGAAAAAAAGCTTCCGGTGAAATGTTCACTACAGAGAAGTTACAAAGGGGGGAGGGGGCGGGGAATACTTACAGAGAGAAGAGTAACGCTGGAATTAGATGTCATTGGCTTTAAAGTCATAATTCCAGGTCAGTGACTGACTGCCTTTTCTTTTCTGTACAAAAGTACTCAAACCAAAACAAAGCTCTTATTAAGCTTCTATGGATATCTTTAGAAAGGAGAGACTGAAAAACAACTTTTTATGTTTACATGGAAGAGGATTACTGCAAACAAATAGAGGGAAGGGCGAGATGACTAGGGGGACAACAGAGGACTTCTGGGTCAGGGAAACAACTCTGTGTAATACTATTAATACAGTGGTAGACACAGGTCATTGTACATTTGTCAAAATCCATAGCATGCGCTACACCAAGAATGAACCCCAATGTAAACTATGCAGTTTGGGTGCTAAGGAGGGAGCAATGTAGGTTCATTCACTATAACAATGTACCACCTCTTTGTTGTGGGTATGTTGCTAGTAGGGGAGGATGAACCTGTTTGGGGACAGGATGTATATATGGGCACTCTCTGAATTTTCTGCTCAATTTTGCTGTGAACCTGAAACTGCTCTAAAAAAAGAAAAAGTTTATTAATCAAGAAAAAAGTGAATTTTAAAAATCACAGTTGTTGCCAAGTGACAGTAATTTTTTTTTCCAGAAAAAGCCAACAAATAAAAGCCTATCTTTTTCCCTTCTGAGCACCTACTTTACTCAAGCCCAACTCAGACTGAAGTCTCTGCAAACTTGCAAGATACTTAAAATCAGTTAAAGTGATGCTAACAAGAGCCTGTCGGAATTCCAAGAAACGCAAGACACAGCACATTCATTGCACAAAATTCAACTCGCTCTTCTCTCCCTGGTCGGAGAAACATTTTCAGACAGTGTTTCTAGCTTTTCTTTCAATGGGCCCCTATGTTGAATTTGCTCCTTGCTTTGTCACTGACTCCACTCAAATACAAAGAAAGGATGTTGTGTTCTCCTCCTTAAATGGGGAGGACTTGAATGAAGACAGCCCTTTAAATGGGAAGCAAGAGTCTCTTAGGACCATGAATTCAGACTCCCCAGGGAGCATGTCCAGTGGAAGTTAGAGGGGGACTCTGAAGACCCCCCAGGGAGCTGAGGCTGCAGTGCTGTCTGAGTCTAACCTGGGTCTCTTTTCCTTCAGTGGTTTTATAAAAGTACATAAAACACCCAAAGCCAGTCACTCACCTGTCATGCAGATCCTGCCACCACCTGTCCCTATTCTCTATTGTCTCTCTCCTCCCCACTGGCATGCAAACATGTCCAGGTCTCTCCCACCTTAAAAAAATACAAGCTTTGCGCAGTGGCAGTATCGCAGCCAATGAGGTTTATCCGAGGTGCGATTATTGCTAATTGGAAAAAATACAAAATCCCCCACAAACGCTTCTCCAGCCCCCACCTACCTCCAGCTGGCTCCTGCTCGCCTGCTCCCTCTTACCGTCAAACCTGAAAGAAGCCCCCTCCCTTTCTGCTGGCTCTTGTTTCCTCACCTCTCATTGTTCCCTCAACTCACTACAGTGTGGCTTCTGCCCCCTGCACATCATCACCCCATGAAACTGCTCTGCGAAGACGACTAAAAGCTTCCCTGGACAGAAGCCAGAGGACATACTGAGGCCTCATCTTACTTGAAGTGTCAGCTGCATTAACAAAACCAACCACTCCCTTGGCTCCTGGTACACTGTACCCCATGAGTCTCCTCCTGCTCTTCTGGCCCCTGTTGTGGCTCTATGCCAGCAACTCCTCTGCCCTGCCTCTGAATATTCAACTTTCTTGGGGGTCTTCTTCTATTCTCCCATTAAAATTTCTTTCAAGCAAAACAATCCACCCCAAGGAGCTTCAATGATCATCTATAAACTGGTTAAAAATTCAACATCTCCAAAGCAGAACTCACCGTATGCTCCGGTGCTCCTCTAGCCGTGGCTCATTTCAAACAGCACCTCTTTCGTCTTTTCCACTGACAGAACACCTTCCATCCCCCCTACGTCAGTATCCAAGTCCTGTATATCTCACAACCATTTACTCCTCCCATCCCCACTGCGACCATCTTAGTCCTTACATACCACAACCTCCACCCTTGCTCTAGGATTCCTTTGCAATCCTTGGCCCTCATCTCAACTGAAGAGAACTTGTTTAAAAAAAAAAGAAAAGAAAACACAAAAGCAAGTGGAATTCTGTCCTCATCTGCTAAAAGTCTTCCATAACTGCCCAGACCACAAGATTAGGTCTGAAACCTTTAATACGGTCGCGACACCACAGGGCCCTTGCTAAACCCTTTGGCTTTCTCTCTCACCACTTCCCCACCACTCTATGCACAAAGTCCACAGAGTTGCTTTCTGTTCTGGAATATTCCATATTTTTTTCTGTCTCTGGGCCCTTAGTGATGTACTTCCCTCTATTACCATGTCTCTCAGATCAAAAGCCTTCCTTTCTCTGTTCTCTCTGTACCTCCCGAAATGAAAACAAAAAGTAAAGCCCCAAAGAGAATAAGAACCAAGAGGGTTAGACCGGTTGAAAAAAAAATTACCTAGAAGGAAAAACAGAAGGTAGGTTTATATCCTTTTCCAAACTGCACTTTGCCTTCTCAGACCATGTTCTTTAAGTTTAAAAGAAAATGTAACCCAAGGAGGTTGTGACTAAACCAGAACAGACCTAAGTTCCCAAACAGTATTAAATAACTGTGAGAGTACTGACTTTATTTTCCATAGTTGTGAACAATAAAAAAGGAGTCATGTCCATGATAGAATCTCATAAAAGTAGAATGCCATTAGTGTCAACAGTCATTGATGTTTCTCAATACTGTATATGATATATCCTATAGTAATAGAATTAACACAGGAGAGCAAGAAGAGGGCAAATAAAAACCAGAAAAACCCAAGGTAGACAGCTGGATAGGCAGACAGAGACAAGTCAAAGGAACTCTTTTCTGTAAACTCAAATTATAACACTAACCCCCTAAATTTGGAGTTCCCTCCCTAAGAAATTCTCAGTTGTGCACTGTCAACTCTATAATTTGAGCAAATACTGTATATTGGATGATTCTGTGAAATCAAATGTATAACTTGTAAGACGGTTTCTCTTGGTTGTTATGGGGTTCGAGGTTGAGCCAGAGAAAGGCATAAGAGAAATACTGGTTATGGTGAAAGGAGAAAGAAAGAAAATCTGACTTAGGCTGGAGGTAGAGAGTGAAGAACGCTGGTGCAGACCTAAAATCCAGGTTTGGTGACCTCGGGGCATATCCATCTTAGTCTTGTCTCTCCCTCATCCACAGAGAACACGACCTCGCCAACTAGACCCACACCTCTACTAGGAGAGCACTGCTATCATCACCACATTTAATGAGGCTGGTGATTTATCTGAATGTATATGATTCCCGCTGTCGCTAAGAAATCAACAGAAGAGAACAAATTAAATTTGGAACATATGCAATAGAGAACTTGCCTTAATCTTCAGGAGCACTGTCTTAAATCATCTGACCCTTCAGAGCATAGCGCAATGCCAGGCACACAGCAGGTGTGCAACAAATATTTAAGGTTTTCTTTGTCCTTATGTCCTATTGGAGGAACTTTTTATTTCTAACCTTCGTAACTAAGGAATTCATTTTCATTTTTTTCAAATGAGGGTGAAATATTAGATCCTTTCTGCTCAAAGGCTAGGTGGGTAAAGATTATAAATTAACTTTAAGATGTTACTATAAAACATCTGTATTTATTTCCACAAATACTTTTGAGCACCCAAAATGTGCCAACCACTGCGCCACGCACTGGGAACAGAGCAGTGAGCAAAAGAGGCGACGTCCCAGGAATGGACCTTATGTGAAAGGTAGAATGAATAAAAATCATGAAAATATTAACTCGCACTCTTAAAAATATTCAACCATTCGTTTTTAAAGGGCTACTTTGCATACGGCAAATAAAAGGTAAAATAACCCTAAATCAATTAGAAAATTTCAACCACAAGTTGCAATACATTAAATCAGACACATCACTTTATATATATCACATTAAGTCAAATACTGCAAAAATAGCATAGAGTATATAGGTATACACATATACATAAATATCCTTAAAACATATCAATCCCAACCAGAAATGGCAACAGATACTGTAAGTATACCAAGGTACGTTTAACTTTAAACAGTCTGACCCAATATCATATCAAGGACAAACAAAGGCTCTAAAACAGAATTTCCCTCAGTGTATCTACACTGTGATCTAATTTGCAAACATTTGATTTGTAAAAAATTTGATTTGCAGATCTTTTTGCCAGAATAGAATCATAGGTTCTTTGGGTGGAAGGGATTCTAAAGGTGACCAGACCAGATATTCCTGTAATAGCTGTCTTATTGAGAATGGCTTCTTGCTAATTGGTTTGAGTTGGCCAGATTAATCCCCAGTGAGGTTAGGACACAGTTTAGCACTATTTAGCCAGCAGCAGGCATGCCAGCTGATCCCTCATTCTCAAATGCTAATCCTGCGATTCTTTAGCATCACAAATACAGACTGAGCATTTCACAAACAAGTACCTCCTTGTGCTAATATTTTCTTTTGATTCCATCAATAATACCTTAGCCACTTTCTTTTACTGGAGGTGGGGGAAAAAAGCATGGGTTTTCTGACAGACCTAGTAGGCAAGGCCGTTTGGGGAAGTGTGTACCCAAGAGAAAAAAGACCTCAGTCCTTTAGCCACTCATGCAGCATTTGATGGCGTGGGAGAACCATGCCCAAGATTAGAATCAAGACTGAAGCGATCTCATGGTAAAGGTTACACAAAACCTTGCAAGTGAGGAGAAGGGGCTTTGTTTGCCAGAAAAGACACATTTAGCCTGTGAATTGGGATCAGTTCCCAACTCGGGATCAGATTCTGCTACTCAGTCTCTCTCTGGGCTTCCAGTTCCTCCCCCCACCTACCAAGTTGAGGTGGTCACTCTGAGTTTTTAAGAAAGGAACTATACTAACACCCATTCTATACAGTTTCCCCATCTTTCCACTAATATTTTAATCAGGGAAACTCTAAGTCTGATGTGGCTCTTCCAAAAGTGACCACCTTTCTCTAGAAGAGTGGAGAAGGCCAGTCACGGCTCAATCTGCCCTGGGTTCACGCAGAGCCTTGTCTGTGATGATGGCAGCAGGGCTAGTCGGGGTGTGTGGCCTGCTTCGTGGGACCCAGCTGAGGGAGGAAATGGCACATCAGGAGGAGGAAGGAGCCATCCCATCATTTCAGTCTACTTTAATGACAGTTTTGTTAGTTTTAATGTCCATCATTTCCCCTTGAATGTCAAGTCCATGAGAAATGGGACCTTCTGTCTTGTTCTTTACTGGGCCATCGGTGACTAGCACATAGTAGGTGTTCAATAAATATTGGTTGAATGAACGGACACGTGAGAGACCTGGGATACAGTCCTGGGACTGGCTGCTGAATCTCTCTAGCCTATAAGAGTGTTATGAGGATTAGATGGAATTATGTGCACTGGGGATTGATGGGAACATGTTACATATTGTTGCAGCCCACGACAGGCCACCCCAAAATATCCCCCAGTGACATACTGATTACATCGAATTCAAGTTACTTAACCAACAGCCTGTGCCACAAGGGCACCTTGACCCTCCCTTGGCTCCTCGAATCCAGGAAATAAATCTTCCATATGAAAAGTGTCCTCCCTGCACCTGGAAGACACCCCTCATTGTTAAACACCTCCAAACCAAAAAGTGTGTGAGCAGATCTTAGTGCCTCTTTTCTAATTTACTACTTTGTTTAAATTCCCCACTAACAGATACCCAAACCTTGCTTAGATTCCTTTCTAATGAGCACTACCTTTTCTTTGTCCTGTCAATTTCTTACAAATTTATTGTTTCTTTGTCTAAAAAGTTTAAAAAGGTGCCAGTCTGATTCCTGCTTTGAGCCTCATTTTATGATATGAGCAACACATTGTGATTCTCCCATGTGCATATATGAAATTGGTTTTTCCCGTTAATCTGGTTTTGTGTTCATTTTATTACTTCATTCCTAGTCCAGCCCTAAGAATTCAAGAAGGGTAAGAGAGGAGAATTCCCCCCATCCCAGACAGTATCTACGTTAGCTATTGGACCAGGCGGAGTTCTTCGGAAGTGAGAGGTACAGCCCATACCAAGCAATGCATGGAAAGCTAACAATCTAATTAGAAGTCATACTTCATGGTGCAGATATTTACTGACTTTATTTTTAAACAAGTTGGTATAAACTAAGACCAAAATGCAAATTGTTTCATGATTTATGTCAGTTGAGGAAGTATTTTATTTGTCAAGAAGAAGAGAGTGAAGAGAATGACATAATCTCCCTCAAATGAGCACTTTAACACAAAGAGTACTACTGTCCCATGCAATCCACTGTCAGAAAGTTTCATACTCTTTATTGTATCTGGATGACATCTTTTCTGGTTGTAAATTGGCCATGAGAATGTTTTTAAAACTTATTTTTTTAAAAATCCCTGCAATTTATCATCTGGTCATACGTAATGCTTTTAATGATAGAAGTTTAAAAGATCCTAGTTGTATGTTCTATCCAATTAAGTATTTGTTTGTTCAAACAAATTATAATATGATTTGCTAGGATCACAACATTCTAATGAAAATTATAAAAATATCAATTTCTATAAATTCATTGCTTATAATTAGGAAAAATCAAATTTATATTTTTAATGGAATGAATAATTTTATTAACCATTGAAGACTTATGCTGTCGATACGTGTAAGTCATTTCAACTTTTTTCTGTTTAAAACCTACTTAAAAGTTAATCCAAAATTAATCCTTTAAACATTTTATATAAAGGATATTTAAATTATCCTCTTCATGATATAACTGAGGAGAGAATAAAAGCTTGAGGATATAATTTTATTTTTATATTTTAGTGAGTTATACACTGGTTCAAACAGGGATACCTAGAATATGCATCTTTCTCAAACTGTAGTTTTCATTATTTGCTTTTCAATTATTATTTTACTTTTACCATAGATGTGGGTTCTCCATCTGGTTTCTTTGCATATTTCCATTCTTGCACTTATTTTTATGAATTTTGGGGCTCCCGTCTTAGCTTTAAGAGAATATTGAAGATCACTTGTAAATTGTACATAATCCCTCTACTTTTCCTCTAGCCTGTCAATAATCTTTAACCAATAGAATTTTTTTTTTTAAAGTTTATTAGTTACGGAGCACTTACTATGGGCTTTTATTAATCACAACAGTCGTAATTCCCACTAACCCCACTTAACAGATGAGAAACTAAGTAACTTGCCTAAGGCCACTCAGGTTCATTATTCAAGTAACTTGAACTTGGTCTATCCTTTGGTGAGTCTAGTTAGAATGGACAGAGATTATGTTTTGCTCCAAACTTTGCATAACACTGGAGGTGCCTTAGTTCCTTACCTCCCCTTTCCTTTTGTTCCTACTGTCTTTTCCTCATTTTCCTTTTTGTTCCTGTGTCACCAGTGTCCTTTATCCCTTGTGTTAACTGTGTATCTGTGGTTGTCACTTCCCAAGGATGTGTTTGCAATAAGAAGTCAGGTAACCCCAGGACAACAGAATCAGCTTTGCTTGCCAGCTAGGCAAGTACTGCCTGCATCCAGGAAAAGCCTCTGCAGGAAGCCCTGTCATCCTGTGCCAAGGGGTAAAGCCTTGCCCCACAAAGCACCTTAGTATTATTAAACATATTCTATTTGTCAGGCATTTTATAGTCATTTTTATTGGCTCTTTTTACTAGTCATAACTCTGCATCAGAACTGTATTCACTTTTCTTTTAATTAAGTGCTCTGAGTGAAGTGGAAAAGACTGAAGGCCTTGGGGAGCAAGTCTTCAATTGCCAAACAGTCGGGGAGCAGATACAGAACCACAGAGACCTGCCACCTGCTCCCAGGGCGTGTCAGACCCAACCAGGAACCAGCAGGCACTCCACCACTGCAGAAAGGGCTCCCCACAGAGCTCAGCTTTATATTAAGAAAAGACCCTCAAATTACTATAGCTTTCAGCCACTGATGTCTTGAGCAGGTGCTGACATTGGGAAGACTGGGCCATTCTATGTCATCCTAATCTAGAATGTTCCCTTTTCTTTTCCTGAAAAACCAAGAGCACAAAAACTCATGTCCTTTTTTTTTTTAATGCCTAACTACACTGCTTTTATAACTTTAATTATAGACTAAAGTTAAAAAAGTACCACTGTATAAGAAGGCTAGACCTGAAGTTGGAACTGGAACTTTTAACTTTCCTCCTTGGTAGTGAATTTGAGAAATTGCTTAACTTCTCATCAGTTTTTCTTATCTGTAGAATGGGTATAATCACAGTTCCTATCCTTCCCCCTTCAGCTTGCTCATATTGTGTGTGTACAGAGTATCACAGGACTTATCCCACAGTCAGGGTTTATTCTTCAGGTTGCTTGTCTACGTCCCCACAAGACTGAGTGAGTCTCCAAGGGTGAGGATTATATGTATGTCTCCACCGTCTATCTATCCCAGTACCTGACACCAGGAAGTACCCTACAAAGTTTCCTTAGCATGAAATCACATACAAGAAAGCCCTTTGCAAACTGTAAAGTGTTATTCACAAGTACCTTAGTAATTGATTATTCACAGAATGGGCCCACAGACCAGAGATGTGGAAGAAATAATGCAGGGTATAAAAGGAGCCAGGCTTTCAATAATCATAAAAGCTACAATTAAAATGTAAACTTTGATACAATACCAGTTCTGAATTTCTTTGGGTTACTGCACAATATTCAATCATCCACTATGTAGATTAACAACAGTGAACATTTAGAGGGGGTGATATGTAGGAAGATGTGGCAGCCTACCTCATGCTGGGACACCTACAGTTGGAGAGCACTAAGGCTTTCCCAAGAGGTCTCAATGTGAGAGCAAAGAAAAGGCTTAAATTTTTGACAAGGCAACACTTTATTTTTTTCCAAGTTTTCACATTCTCCTTACACACTTTTAAAGTTTAAATGTTTAGTCTTTCAGTTTGGTTCATCCGACTTTGGTCCCATTTCTTAGGTAGTATACACACTGTTTACTCGCCAGGGTTTATTTGTGAGCTGTCATTAAACAGGATAAGACCCCCTTCTTCCTCTCCAACAGTCTTCTTTCTGGCATGGCCTAGGTATTCCCATGCAATTTCTCTAGGTCACCTCTGAACTATTTCTAAATTATTCCTTAGCTCCAAATTCCTACCGTGGTACACAGGAAGAGCTCAATAAACGCTTTTGTAAATGAATCCTGTGTTCAGAGTGTTTCTGTATAGGATTCTCCTTCACCTTGACTTTTCACTTCTTAGATCATCATTCACATCCCAAGAGGTGGTTCTAAAATAGCTCATTCGAGAGAGTAGTTAAATGCCAGGCATAGAATCTATGATTCCGTGATTCTCTTCATAAGTTAAAACACACACACACAAAAAAAAAAACCCTAAGAAACATACCTGGAACTTTACCACTTCCCCTCCCTTATAAAATAATCTTGAAAACACTAGCACTATGAATATCCTACTGCTAATTATAAAAAATTAACATGTTAATAAACACCACGTTGAGGGGAAATGAAATGATGTCAGCATAATCAATTTTCTAATATTGTTGTTATACTTTTATTTAGGTCTGTGTGCTTCTGCAGCAGCATGTTTTTAAACTGCTACCTCGAACTACTGAAAAATAAATATTCTGAGTCATTTTTTCTAGAGTAAAAAAACAATGAGATATTTGTTCAACATGGAATGTCAAAAACCTATCTATATGTAATTGTCAAAAAGAATGTCACAAAATAGAAAATGACATTCCAGATACGCTGGCTTAATAAAATTAATACAATTATTAGTTATTAATTATTAACTCATAAAATTCTAAAAGCCCATGAACTTATCCTGTAAGGACTATGGTGGCTAAGTACTGTGAATATTTGAAGGGCAAACTAAATTAGAGGTAATAAATCCTGCATCGTCATATCAATCATTTCTATTTTATAGGAACATCCTGTCAAACTAAAAACAAATTATAAGTGGCTAACTGGTCTGTAATGTTGCATCAAAACACCAACTAATTACTGATTCTGCAGTCTTTTGAAAACACATATTAGTACACATCAACTTGAAGTGGAACTTCTACTGATTTATACCGTCTCCAAGACGGTAGTCAAGTATTAGAAAATCATAGCCCAATTATGTATGCACCAGGGAAATACAAATACCACAGCATACGATCTAGCCAAATACAGGCCCTACTTCTAGAATACTTACATTAGAACTTACAAAAGTTATTGCTATAATGACCCTCATAATGTTTTAAGAATCCCAGTATTATGACCACTCTCCTAATCCCAAAATATTCCAGATAAAATCTAATCATTTGTGAAAAGCTGTTGATTTCATTCTAAGTCAACTTCCACGAATCCGCTGGAGTTTAGGCAGCAATTATGCCCATCAGAGCTCCCCTACCTCCTTTAGCACTTGAAATTTTCCAAGGCTCTGTAAAGAGAAATGGGAAAGGTCTGCAGAACAAACCTAGAAGCAGATGTGGACATAAATCCAGCCTGGGCCACAGCATATGCAAATCTTAAAGAAAAATAGAGGAGAGAAAACCAGGCTTTGGGGTAAATGGAGCATCTACATAGATGGGCTTTCTGAGGTAACAGTGAGAGGGAGGAGGGCCTGGGTAAGCCAGGATGCAAGAGGCCTCGGGAGATTTCCTAGCTACTAGGAGACCAGAGGAAGGGCTACTAAGTTGAGGCAATGGACGCCCCAGAAGAGCCAGCAGAGAGGCCTTGCACAGCACCTGGATAAGATATTTATAAGAGAAAATGTGAAGACAGAAACTGGGACTTTATCATCAGATCGGTAGTTTCTCAAATGTAAAACATTCTGTGCTAAGATAATAAAATGACAGAAAATGTTTCTAGCACTTTTCATTTAGCAATTCATTTAGCACTGAGGACCACAGACCCTACGAAGTAAGTATCACCACCATCCCCATCTGATGGAGGAGGAAACTGGAGCACAGGAGGTTCAGCGCCAAGCAGAGATCTGGCCCGGTAAGTCCGGCCTGCTCTTAACCACTGCAGGACAGGGCTTCTCAAAAGAGACTGATACAGTCTCCAGACTCAGTAAAGGCCAGAACCACATACAGCAAAACAGAAGCATTACATGCTGGTAATATATTTTTGTGTTCTCTGCTTTTTTTCTTGTCCTGTATTTTAACAAGTTCTCTCTTCTTACATGACTCTAGGAAAGTATCGAAGGTAGTGACATGAATCTAATGTTATATCACCTACTCTTTACTGGATTCTTTTATTTGAACAGTTGATAAGAATTTGGGAATCAACAGACCACGGATTTAAGAGCAGAGACTCTGGAATCAGACAGGCCTGGATTCAAATCCCCACATGGTTACTTACCAGTTCCTAGACTTTAAGCAAGTTAATCAACCAACCCGTTAACCTTAGCTGCTTCCTTTGGAAAATGGAGATAACCATAACTCCTGGAAGGGCTGTGAGAGGATTGAGAGAACACAGACCTCGGCTCATCAGGATGTTCTGTGCATATCGATTGCCTGGGAATCTTGTTACAAGGCAGGTGCTGATTCAACCGGACACACTGGTGAGAGCCTACATTTCTGATAAGCTCCCACGTGAGGCGGAGGCTGCCAATACGGGGACCCCTTTAAAACCCTTGGTACATGTTGGCTATTACTAATGATTACACTCCACTTCATAACTCCAGAATCAGTGAGAGGACGGCGGAGTTGAGGACGGCAGAGTTGACACGAAAACGCTGCCAAGAAGGGAATCACGTTAATCTCTAGAGGCTGCAGCCCACTGAAATGAGCGCCTCATGGCCCCAACACTCCCTTCACTTGGATCTCCATTCCTGGCTGGATCGGGTCCAACTGTCCACTCACTGACTCAGAACAGCTAGGAAGCTAGGAATGATGACGTAGTTCACACTTCTGAGTTATGTTCCTGAAAAGCTACATGGCAAAAACCATAACAAGTCCACAAGCTCAAGAAACTCACCCTGAACACTTATTTCTCAAACTACAAAATGAGGATTTTTCTCATGGATCAAATTTGTCTGTGTGTGTGTGTGTGTGTGTATGAATATATTACCCATGAACATTTTATCTAAACAGAAGGGGAGGCAGAGAAATTTATTAAGTTAGAATATATATTGTTTGCTTACTAGCTTGGTCCCTGGCATGCTTCGGTGAAAAACGCCCAAGTGGATAATGGCGCTATAAATAATAGTTTCCTTTTTCTTGTGTTCAGATAGGAAGGAAGGGGATTAAATGATGGGACACCTGGCTAAACTGGGTTAACCTGGACGGGGGACATGGAGTAAAACTAGAAACTGATGATTACCATCTGCCAAACTAGTCCTGACATTCTAATTTGGTAACCGAATTACTCACAAAGGAAGTGACATTTATCTCTGTCATCCTTCAGCATTCCTTTCCAAATTCCTCTCCTTTTCCCCAGAAGGCTACCACCTAATGCTCTCTTAAATCTGTCAGCCCGTTCAGGTAAGCACATTTTCACCTCCTTCCTCATAGAAAGGCTCAAAATGCCCATCCTCCAGTGTTCACTGCCAGGTGATCAGGGAAAAGCAATAATTAAAGGTGTGACAGAGTTGAGCTACTCCCAAGGAAAGGATTGCATTATAAAGATGATTTTTGAACGTGTATCTTTGGGTGGAAACGGAGCTGAAGGGGTGAGAGGCAGAGAATGGTCTGGTGATGCGGGAATAACTGAGCACATCCATGCTCTCCTTCAAGGTCTCCCCAAGTTCCCTCAGTTTTCCAGAGTTACAAAATGGACGCAACATGGGAGCACTTCATCCTCACACTGCTCCTGCAGCACACTTTGGGACTTCTTTGTACCCCACATATTAAAGACAACCCAACTTACTGCCTGGCGAGCCAGCAGGAGCTGAACTGTTTGAATCACTAAACAGGAGTCACAAATCTTAGAATGCAGAGGGTTTTCAGAAAAAGGAAGTTCCCACTGGGGTTCCCACTGCAAACTGCTGTGATGAAAACTCCAATTAAAGCTCAGACATTCTGGACTTACAATACTGTAAGATATGTCCTACTTCCATTATTTTTGAAAAATCTGTTACCCAAGACTTGGGCAAAGTTTAGGATGTGCTATGAATAAAAATATATCAGTCACTAATGAAAGTTTGCTGTCATATATAAATGTACCTTTTTTAGGGAGAAGAAAAAGGCTCTGTCAGGTTGTTAAAACACAACCTGAAAGGAGGAAGTCTGACTGTAAAGGGAAGTGTTGAACAGAAGGATGTGGAGAATTACTGAAAACCTAAAACATGTCTAATTAGGTTAGGCCTCCTATAGTACTAGGGATATACTACTGTGGTCTGCTGTTTAATTTATAGCCATGAGCGTGAAACAATACAACCTCATATGCAGGTTTAATCTCAGCCCAGAGCCCTTGCTGTAGTGAAGTATCTCAAATGGCTTAAACACTCTTTTATTTCTAGACCATACAGAATAGAAGCTCATTCTCTGTTATAACTCGACACAATTCAGAGCCCACCCTCTCTCAAAGTTGAATAGGAGGCAAAGAGAAACTTCTGTAAATCTGAAAAACCACAGAGCCTAAAACTTTACAGAGCTTAAAACTTTAAAAGTGCATCTGTTTCCACTGTGATGATCATGCATCAAGCAGAGAAGCACTTCAGCTTGACGTCCATGAACTTGCCTATCCTCTGCAAACCCCTACTGAGGGCTAGCAGGGAATCCTGCTCCTCTTGGCAGCACTTTCAAGGTACAGAGACTCAAGTAACAGCGGCTGAATTGAATTCAGCATCTTTAGAACACCACTAGTGTTAAATTAAAAACTGAAAAAAAAAAAAAAAAAAAATGCTTATCGGCACAATGATTCAAATCCTGAAGTTGTATTTTCTTTCTTTTTAGTTTATCAAGGTCAATCAATATCCATTCTTGGACCAATTAATCCCCACTTCCCTATCGCCTACTTAAATTCCCTCAATGAAGTCTTTACAAAGGTATCCAGAATGATTGGTATAATGCAGTGAAAGATCAATCACAAGAAGTAAAATAGGCCCTAGAAAAATAAAAGTTTGAGCATATGACAGACCCACAGATTACTAGTGTATATGTTTAGTTTATATGTTTAGTTCTAAAATTTTCAACATAGGTAACCACAAAGCAACTCCTGTATCAATTTTCCTTTTGAAATGGCAGTTAAGATACATACGGAAAGATAACTTGAAACTGAACTTTCTTTTTTTTTTGGTTTCTAAAATGTAACTTTATTTCCTTATTCTGCTACTACGTAGGGCAAAACTGAGCTTTTTATTAAATAACTGAAGTGGAGTTTTGACTGGGCAAGGCCAAGGTGAGGCCCTGCTTAACTGGTCTCACATACAACTAGTGGCCCTATTAGATGAAGGGGCTCTTCTTACTAGAAATCCATTTTTGCAATGACAAGAAGATAGCCTTTTAGGTGACATTTGTTAGGGAAGCCAGATTTTAAAATCAGGGTGACAAAAAGATTTAAGTTTTAGATGAATGGGTTCCACTTTCTCTGTGGCAGCAAATACTTCTATTTCCTGGATCAGATTTAGTAGATAGTGAGCTGACATACATGTGGGTTTATATCAATTTAAAATAATACACCTGAGTACTGATTCCAATATAACATCCAAGAGTAAAAAGTATAGATTTCTTTCCCAAATGTGACTGTTGCAAAACACTGAGCGCATACCTTTTAACTTTCTTTATTTTGATCTAGTTTTAATACTTAATGAGGCCAAAATCTTGCCAGTGAGAGTACTTGCCAAGTGGAAAATAGATTAATTTATAGAGATTCCTAGTACAAGAGCCAAATTAGTAGGTGCTCAGTAATTGTTTCCTGAATGAATGAAAAAAAGTTACATAGTTAATGTTAATGACATTTAGTTTCTCCACCAATTTGAACTTTCCATAAAGGAGAGCAAACATTCCTGCAGCAGAAAAAGGAATTTAGCCACACAATAACATTAAAAATCAGGAAAACATCCATTTTGAACAGAGCAGTTAATCCTAATAACTTCAGATAACCATTGCAAAAAAATGTTTTCTCACAACTGCTGTAGCTGTTAAACACACTACTCCATTCACATTTATAGTTTGTATCCATCTTTACACAGAAAAGAGTATCCATCCTCCTAGTCTCCAAATGCAGAATAAGACTGGCGATTATTTCAATAATACATAAAACGCATGTTTTTTTTTCTATTATTAGGTTGGTGCAAAAGTAATTGCGGTTTAAAAGGTTAAAAATAATTGCAAAAACCGCAATTACTTTCGCATCAACCTAATAGAGAGATACAGTATTCCTTCTCCCTTCCCACACTGCAGCACCGGAATCTGAATGAAAGCTGGTTACTTAGTGCTATCAGCATCTGGCTTCCCCTGAAAGCAAGGTCATGAACAACTCTGTGTGCCCCACAGGGAAGCTGCTCCAATTTTCAGCTTGGAAACTGTTAAGGACCAACTCTGACTCCCCAGTGAAGACAATGAAACAGAAACAATGGATGTGCACCACTGACTCCAGAATCTTTCCACTAATAGATTTCCTACTTACAGAGTATATCTGGAA
Source organism: Rhinolophus sinicus (assembly GCF_036562045.2). Lineage (NCBI taxonomy): Eukaryota > Metazoa > Chordata > Mammalia > Chiroptera > Rhinolophidae > Rhinolophus > Rhinolophus sinicus. Next base: position 37,732,027 of record NC_133758.1, on the reverse strand, counting down.
ATAATCTGGGTTAGGGTCAAGGAAGTGAATTTACTTGCAGCTTTGTCACTAGCTTACTAATGCTTCTAAGTGTATTTTAGGGAGCTAATTTTCACTTTTTTTTTTTTTTTTAAAGACGGTGCAGCTCACAGTGGCCCATGCGGGGATCAAATTGGCAACCCTGGTGTTACTAGCACCATGCTCTAACCAACCGAGCTACCCGGCCACCCCAATTTTCACATTTTTGTTTGGTACTGGAAAGAGGCACAATCTATAAAAACTTAAAGTAACAAACTATGATATTTAGAACCTAAATTCCAATAAAATATAGCATTCTCCTTTTGTGTAAATGATAAAAACCAAAGTTACAAATCTCTATCACCTACCTAGCTAAGCTGAAGTACTATTCTCTGAGGCAGGCAAAATGCTGCATTTTCATGCAAAGAGGCTAGCTATGAAGATGTAGGATAGGCCTACTACACCTCTTAAAATGATCTCCTCCTGTTGCACTAATAACTGGATCATCTTAGATCACAACAGCAACATGAGGAAAAAGGGAACTAAAACCACCCTTTACTTTGAAAGCCATTCAAGAGAATTAAAAAGTGAATCAATTAAAGCAACCATCTCTACCCCCAAAAACAAAAGCCACATACATCACATGAGTAAAAACACAAATTCCATAATATCTGTTAATCCTTGAGTGCATTCATTTTTAAATCCGTCCCATAAATGACACACTTATTAACACCCTCAAAAAGTAAAGAGTCAATGCATTTGAAGTAACAGGCTCCTCATTTTTTGAGAAACTTGCGATATTAGAACCATCAGGGTGTGACTGTGTTATCAAGAAGTCTAAAATAATATGATCAATAGTGGAATAATGTGTCACACCACTTTGATGAGGTCCAGTCAGAATTAAGGGTAGATAGCCTATGTTTATAATTAAGTAATAATGACTGAAACTTGACATATACGTGGCATTTCCTGGGGATTAATGTCCAGCTAGAGGAATTGACAACGCAGGGCAATGCCCTGGGACAGTAACCCCAGCCATTAATCCCCAGGAAATGCCCTGGACCTCAGTTGTTACAGTGACTTTAGTAAATATAGGAACAAAAAGTTTAATATCAGCTTTCTACTTAAACATTTGTTTCATACTTAGAATGCTCACATTTCATAAAGTGAGTTCTACAGGAGTTACCAAAGAGTTCCTGTAACCTTCTGAATGCTGATTAAAAAAAAAAAATTTACCGGGCCAGCCTGGTGGCTCAGGTGGTTGGAACGCCATGCTCTTAATGCCACGGTCGCTGGTTCGATTCCCACATGGGGCAGTGAGCTGTGCCCTCTACAGCTAAGATTGTGAACAACAGCTCTCCCTGGAGCTAAGCTGCTGTGGGCTGCCAGGGGTTGCCAGGAACGGCCAGTGGCCATCGTGGGCTACTGTGTGCTGCCGTGAGTGGCCAGCAGCCATCGTGAGCGGCTGGCAGCAGGCAAGAGCTACTGTGAGTGGCCAACCAACGGATAGGCGAATGACTGCCTCAGCTGGTGGAGCACAAGCCTCATAATACCAGCATGGGCCAGGCAGCTGTGTCCTACACAACTAGACTTGAGAAACAACAGTTTGAACCAGAGTGTGGGGGTGGGAAGGCAGAAGAAGGGGGAAAAATTTAATCTAACATTAACTGAAAACATTAACTCTAACATTAAGCGAAAAGCTTGCTATTAAATAGGTGCAACGAGAACAACTTTTTGTAGTATTTTTTACAGGGGACTTAGCTAAGATAACCTTTGAGAGCTACAATAATAATGTAACCAACATATGGACACTCAAATCTATATTTAGCTTGGGAGTTAACTGACAACTCAAAAAAATAATAAAAGAATCAGCATTCAGGTTTATAGGACTGATTTATCTCATTCAGTTAAAATAAAACTGAGACAAAGTGATGGCATTACTTAGAACAAAACAAAACCAACAAAACAAACCCACAATCATTTTGTAGACTTTAAGTCATGATTCTATGTAACACTAGTGTCAAGAAACTAGCAGACAGATAGATGCCAGTTGACAAACTGTTTCATTGTTATTCTAAGTAGATATATACTTTAATAAACTTTCTTAGGCTTTTAATTCTTAATCAGATGCTATTCTGAACCGACATTTTAAGGGTTTTTACTTTAGCAAAAGAATGTGAACATTTTTGCTTTCAAAAGAAAAAACAAACCCAAATTCTCCAAAGAAGAGAAAAAATTTTCCTCTTCACCCTTTCAACTCCCTAAAGCAATCTCCTGGTCTGTCAGAAATGTACTACACACACTAGAAGTACAGAAAGGAAGACACAAAGCCTACAGGTCTTGTGTATTTTAGAGAACTTTGGTGTTTATATTACCATTCACAGCCCCTTTCTCAGTTGGCCTTGAGGCTTGCTGATTAGCTGGTAAACGTTTGAAAGGGTCAGTTTGTCCAGAACTGGAATTTCCACTTTGGAAAAAGCACAGAGGTACCTGACATCTGTTCCTTGAAGGGACTGCACTACACCTCCAGACTTACAGCTGAAATTCCTACTTCTGCTTGATGGCAGGGAGGTCACAATTGTAAAACCTCCAGTGGCTACTCCTGCCTGCAGAACAGAGCATACTCCCCCAAAACCTCTGGTTTCTGGCTCCTAGAGTATCCAAAAGATGAAGCATCCACTTAAGCCCTCAGTCTAGACCTAGAATTTGATACTGCTCAGAATAAACTAATTTTAATGTTGAAACAAGTTCCCTCATCTTTGATGAGGACACTGAAGCCCAGAGAGGTGAACTGATTTGCCCAAGGTGCCTCAGCTTCTGAGCTACTATTCTTACTTGTTCTTGCCACACTCCTGTGCTGTTTGTCTTAATTACCTATATTCCTAAGTCTTATCTGCCCCCTAGATGGTGAGCTCTGTAGGGCTAAGAGAAGACAGCAATGTTCAGTGCCCACAGTGCTGGGCACTACAGGGTATGCTCTAGTTTGGAGCCTGGCTGGTAGGGCAGATACCCTTTCCATCTGTTAACAACTGACTTAGTTTATGGAAGCTTCCCCCCAAAATAACTTTACATTCAACTACATGTTACTGGCACTCAACTGCCAGTCTCCCCACTCCCCGCCCCCTTACAGGAAGTGGAATTGGCATGTTTTCTATTTAATAACTTATAACTGCTTTTCTAACTTCATAAATTATGGTGAATATGTAACAGAGTATTTTAATGGTTACTTTATTCAAATATATTTTAAGTAACTGCTTCCTTTATATGTGCCCTATTCCTGCACTCTTTGCTTTATAAAACTCATGCATTCAATGGAGAGAGGCTGCAAGGGCTGAGCTAACCCTTCTTGTTCTGCGAACTTTGAAGATTTTAGCGTTACTGCGCAGCCGTGATTGTTAGGGCGCTTGCCCTCTCACATCTTTTAAGGTGAGGAGTAAACTTTTCTGAAAAGCACCAAGAGAGTTAAGTTGCTAAGGGTGAAAGCGAATCCGATTCAGTATATTTGCTACTTTTTCAAACTTCCCCCAAACCCAGACCTGCATTAGCACAAGTTAGTCCCGAAGTGGTACCACAGAAACATTTCATGCATAGAGTTTAGTTTGGTTACCTGGGTGGGGGAAACAATGGCAGGTGAAACTACTGTGGGAGAATTGGTGCTTCTGTGCCCATTGGCTTCTGGAAGAAGAGGCAGGGGGTCGTGTTTCACGGAAACCACCACCACCGCATCCACAGGCTCCGAGGGGCGGATACAAAGTCTTTTGGGGGAAGAGGGACCGCAGATTTCCCCCGACCCGAACACCGACTCGTACAGGGCGCGCTTGGGCGCAGCCTCGGATTTAACGTCGGGCCCGATCTGGCTGTCTTTGGGGAGGATATAGGTGTTCCCCAGCGAGGGCGGCTGGGGGCGGTGGTGGTGGGAGGGATGTGTAGGGGGGTGGTGGGAGTGGTGTCGAGCGGCCCCATTCAGAGCCTCGGCATAGCAGCCCTGCGGGGGGGGCGAGCCCAGTTTGGTGCCGATGCCCGCGATGCTGTTGAGCGTGGCGATGGAGACGGCGCCGATGCAGTGGTTGGTGTAGGTCTTAGAGAGCTTGGCCGCCTTGGAGAGCATCTGCATCCTGGTGCCCAGCAAGTTCTTGCCGATGGCTTTGTTCTCGTACCAGGTCACATCGCCCTCGCTGCAGTGGTCCCGGGGCCGCTGGAAGAACGCCTTGCAGAGGGGGTTGCGCTTCGATAGGTACTTCACGAAGCTGGCGTAGGGGCAGAACTCGGTGCCGGTCTCGTACATGCGGGGCAAGTTCTCCTCGTCGCTGCTTTCGGCGCGCTTCTTGCTCCACGACGACGAGCGCGACTTGTGGTAGGGCCCGAGGGACTTAAAGTAGACGAACTTGCGGCCGTCCTCATCCATGGCCAGCCCAAAAGAGTCTTCCTCCAGCTCGCGCTGGTTCTCGCGGCCGCGCGTGCAGAAGTACATGCACGTCTCGAACCAGACCTTGTTGAGCAGCCCGAAGGGCGTGTTGGTGCTGAAGACGCTGGAGGTGTAGAGCTTGCGCAGGTCCGCGCGCGTGATGGCTTGCTTCTGCACCACCGGCCCGGCGCCCTGCTCCTCAAGCTTGCGGATGACTGCGGCCAGCGTCAGGTTGGCGCTGCGCAGCTCCGGGTCCTTGGTGAGGTCGAGCGTGCGGCAGTACGGGGGCTCGTTGAGGTAGCGGTTGAGGGAGCTGCGGATGCTGATGAGCGAGGACTTGCTGTAGAGCTGGCCGCTTTTGGAGCGGGCCTCGGCGTAGAAGGAGCGCAGCACGCGACACAGCGCCCCCTTGTCCATGGTCTCGAAGTCCGGGCTCTGCGCCTTCTCGCTCAGGTACTCCCGGAAGATGCGCACGGCGTAGCGGGTGGCCAGCCGGGTGTTCTCGCTCAGCCGGGCCCGCTCGGGGCGCTGCAGCACGTCGGGGTCCAGCTCGGCGCCGTCCCCGGGCGGCCCACCGCGGGCCCGGGGCGCCAGCAGTCGCGGCGGCGCCTCGGGCTCCAGCGCGGCGCTCTGGTCCATATTGATCATATGGACCGGCTCGGGCTCCAGCTCCTCCCCGGCCGAGTCCTCGGGCTCCAGGGGCTCATCCCAGTCCAGCCCCATCTCTTCCTCCTCCTCCTCGTCCTCCTCCAGCCCCCCACCTCCGTCCTCCTCCTCCTCGTCCCCCGTTATCTGCACCTCTTGGATCTCGTCGTCCTCCTCTTCCTCCTCCTCTTCCTCCTCCTCTCCCGCGCTGCAGTAGTGCGGGCGGCCGTGGCGGCGGCCGCGGCCCCCCGCTCCGCGCTCGCCCTCGCCCCGCTCCCCATTGTTCTCGGCGGCGGCAGCGGCGGCGGCGCTGGCGCTGCCGCCCGCGCTGGTGTTACAGTCCCCGCTGCCAGGCATTCTCGCCATATTGCCGTCTCTCTGCCAGTCCTCGGGCAGGGCGCATGCGCTATATTGGACCGCAGCGCTGAGAGCTTTTGTGTTTAATGACCTTCAGCTACCGGGAGGCAAAGCCGGGCTCTTAAAGGAGCCGCGCTCCAATTGTCAGTTCGGAGCGCTGCTCCAGAGGGGCAGCGACGCGCAGGGGATGGAGGGGAGGCGGGAAGAAGTTAGGCAGGGAGAGGGTAAGGACGGAGGCTGGCTGGACCCTCTTCCTCCCCCATCCCTCTCCCCACTCCTAAGAAAACTTGGAAGGGAAAAAAAAGGGGGGGCGGGAGGGAGAGCTGTCGGTGGGGGTGAAACACTCCCAACTTACCCTCTGGCTGAGTGGCGCGCGGGCCCGGGCGGGAGAGAGGGTGGGCCGGCGGGAGGGCGGGGCGGTCTCGCTTCTCTAAGTAATGCCCGAGGAGCAGTGCCCCTTCCACCGCCCCTTCATTGCCCCCCGGAGCCGGGGGTTCAGGGAGGCGGCTGCGCCTGGCGGGCCTCGGGTGTTGCTTTGAGAAGCCCGTGTCTGTGGCCGCCCGGAGCGGAGTGGAGCAGGCAGGTTAATGAGCAGGGTGGAGGAGGCACTGCGAGGCCCCGCACCCTCTCTGCGCCCGCGGCCAGGGCGCAGCGGGCGAGGCTTGGGAGCGGGATTGGGCTGGCGGCGGCGGCGGCTCCCCCACCTACTTGCTGGCGGCGAGGCGCGGGGGCCTGGGGCCAGCCGCACAGCTCCCAGCTCCCTTTCCGACTCTTGCAAAGGAGCGAAACACGCCCCACCTCAGCCTCTTCCCTTTCGACTTATCCAACAGCCACTTTTAAGCTGTCATTAAAGACCTGGGGCGCTCCCCGTAGGTTTGGGGCAAGTCCGCGCGGGTCCAGCCAGCCTGGGGAAGGAGCGAGAAAGAAAGACTTGGGAGGGGCGGGTGGGAGGGGAGACGCGGGGAGAGGCTCTCGGGACCCCAGGGACCCCTCCCCACCCGCCCAGGCCATCGCCCGCCCTGCCTCGGAGCAAATTCACACAACTCCCTCTAGCGAGGCGCTCCACCTGGTAGGAGCTAGAGCAATGCCGGTCCCTAAGGCCCGCGAGGCGGGCGGGCGGAAAAAGTGAACTTGGGTCTCGGCCGCCCCCGCTGCCGTCACAATTCCGGCAATTCGGATCACCAGCGCTCTCTCGTTCCAAGTTTGCCAACCGCCATTCGTTCGCCCTCCGGGCTGCGCTGCCTCCGGCGCGCGGGGGCGGGCACCTCCGAAACTGGAAAAGCAGCCAAAGAGCTCGCCGGGTCCCGCTTTCCCATAGGAGACACTGTCCCACTTCCAGCCAAACGCCCGCCTCCGGCGCGCCCAGGCTCTGCGCGCGTCCTCGCGTCGCCGCCTCCTGCTCTGCGGGCCCAGGGGCAGCGTCCCCAGAGACGCCAGAGATCTCGGCTGTTTACTTGGCGGCACAGCCCGGCCACCTCCGGAGCTCGCACTGCATCCTAACTTTCTCCTCTTTCGGGCAGCCTGGCGCGCGGGCCAGCTCCGAGCCTCAGAGACTAGGGGAACCGATGGAGTCAGGTCCCAACAGCGCGACCCCGGGCCGGGCGGCCCTTCTGGGAGGCAGCCTTGCCAGCACGTGTGCGTCCTCGGATTTGTCTCCCAGTCCGAATTCTCTGCAGTTCGTCTGTGGGAGTCTTGTCAAATGTCCATTTCCCTCTCCCCGGCCCTGTCTTGCTTTCCAGCAGTTTATAATTTTACGCATCAATAGAAACGCATCCGTCAATTTGTAATTTTTTTTAAAAAAAGGGAGGAAGGAGGACAGGTCTCCGGGCCGCGTGGGCGTCTAAGTGGGAGTTGATGGTGTGTTCCCCAGCGATCAGTCCTCGCCCTCCGCATGCCTCCAGGCCTTGGACGCCGAGGAGCGTTGGGGAAACAACGCCAGGTGAGAACAAGTTACAGCAAGTCCCTGCCTCGCGGGCCCCCTCCTGCTCCTCGGGGAAACACACACACACACACACAGACTCCCTACTGCTCTGCGCAGAAAACCATCACGCGAGGCGAGGAATCCGGAGGTCACACTCCTCGGGAATCGTCCCCAAGGTGCAGCGGCTTTGTTCAAACTGCACTGACCACCGCACCCCTCAAAATATGTAGAAAGGCGTGTTTTGTTTTGTTTCCCCTCCCCCCCCGGAGCCCAGGGCAGTAGGCAGCTAAGTTACACATGCGGACCCGCGCACACGAGCTGGCACACACCAGTCGCACACGGATAGTTCTGGAGGGCTGGCCCTTTGTCCCGGGATGCGCCTAGGTTTTCTGGCCGCCGGAACGCTAGGGCGAGAATTTCAGCGAGAGAACTCCGGTGGGCGCCAGTCAAGTTACCTACCAGGGGCTGCTCCCCCGCGGCCCTCACCGCGAGCGCAGTGAACCAAGGGGCTGTGCTCCCAGCTCCGCCTGGGGACTCAGGCCCACGCTCCAGCCCAGGAGTTTGAAGCCGCTCCCCGGGTCTCCCCACTTCCTCGGGCAGTGGGAGTCCCTCCGTCCCCCAGCTCCCTCCCTGCCCCGAGAGCTGCTTTGAATTGCTCGCAGTTTGCCGGAGGCGGTGTGCTGGGTTGGACGCTCCGGGAAACAAAGCAACCAAAAACAGCTCCCAGTTGACGTCAACTTATTTCCAGAAAAGAAAATAGTTTTGTGCTCCCAGGACAAAATAACCCCCAGGGCAGGTCTCCACTGGAAAAAGTCAGGGGGCGGGGGTGGGGAATAGCAGAACAAGAAAACCCCAAGCATAGTAACTTTTTAACGGACTTGGAAAAACAACAGTTTCAGATGCAGCCTGAACAGTTTGCAAACCACCGGCGGGACCTCCGCTTACGTTAGATACGAAAAAAGCACCTTGGAAAGTGTGCCTCGGCCTGATTATAGGGCGACTGTGAATCTGTTTCGTGGCACCACCTCCTGCAACGCTACCAAAATTCTTTGCTCATGATGATACTTCATCAAATATTGGGAAAGACCTCTTCAGATTAATACCTACAGTATTTACCAGGAAGAACACTCAGGGGGAAAAAAAAAAAAAAGCAGTTCTCCGACCAAAAAAAAAAAAATGTTGCTTAATTTTTAAAACACAATACAAAATTACAGTTGAGTTCATAAAGGTTTAATAAGTGATCCCTTGAAAACATCCTGTGGTTCCATAAACTCAATTCCAAACTAAAAGAAATCACAAAAAGCTTTCTTCTTATTTTATTAGAGAGGCACCATTGGTTGACTTCTGCCTATCAACCCCATCCAGGATTCCTTCACTTTGATTCTGCCCTATCATGAAGTCCATTCAGCCCACCACTTAACTGACAGCTGCCAGTCACACCTTTGTAAGGAAGCTTTCTTTATTTCTTGTGCAGAATGCAAAGCTTCTTTGTATAAAAAACAATTCCAGTACTGTATGGAACATTTATTGAATTTTTTTTAACTCTCAGAAGTCTTTAAGCTATGCTAAGATGTTTACAATTTCAACAGGATGCTGCACATTTTTTGTCTCTTTCGTCATTATAAAGTAGCCATTATATATGTGTGTTTCTTCATTTCTTAGATTACTTGAAAGTAGTGACATGGCTATTTTGGAAAGAAAAACTGCAAATGTTTCGTCCTCAGTTTATAACCCACCTACTCCCATTTTCAGGTTCACAATTTATTAAAGGTTATGCTCTCAAGAAACATTCAGTTCTTTCTCCTTTTGGCTTCCAATCTTCTGAGTATTATCTGTTATGTAATTGATACAGTTGCTTTTCATCTGCCTGTTTCCTGTACTAAACCAATATACCTTTGTGGTTTAGGCTGGTACCTGGGACCTGGTGAGCACTCCAGTTGTTTACCTTGAACAAATGAATGAACAGGATCTGTGTTTAGTGAAATCCTATATTTAGCAAGAAACTTTGTGTGTGTGTGAAAAACCTAAAATATCATGGATCTGAATTTCTATCTTAAAAATCAGGAAGCTACCAAAATTCTTGGACAAATATATGGTGATGGAAGAAGAACTGACTGGGTGGTGAACACACGATGTGATGTATAGATGATGTATTACAGAATTGTACACCTGAAACCTATATAACTTTACTAACCATTGTCATCCCAATAAACTTAAAAAAATTTTTTTAAAATAGAAAAAACTCAGAACAAAATCAGAACAAGGCAACATTATTGTTTGCAAGTGAAAATGAATGTGATGACTGCTTTGGTTTATATTTCCCTACCGTGAATTCTCTTTCTAGTAGTACACACTGTAGGAAATTATTGCAGAAACAGAGTGAGTGACCAGGGAATGGAGGTATCTATGTACTAAGAGAGGTGGGTAGGGGAGGATTTAAACTGATAAATTCAAGGAATTGAGTGGGTTGTGGGGAAAAAGCATTTAGTTCATCACTTTAAGTCCCTTTTTAGTTTATAACTTGTTTTTAGTTCATTACCTTTAAGTCAGGCTCTCTTGATCACTGAAAGATTCATAAAGTATTTTGGAGGTAAAATACGAATTCCAATTGAAGCTATTATGACATATCTTTGTTTCAGAGTTTCAGTACTAAATTGTTCAATACAGTTGAAGACCATCTTGAGTAGTTTTTCTGAACTCAGATGACAACAAAACCTATGTAATCTAATTCTACAAAGTGGAAGTAAACAAAACTCCACAAGAACAGAAACTGTGTCTTATTTATTACTGCACCTCTGATTCATTTCCAGTACAGTTCCTTAGCATATTTTAGCAGAGAGCTGGCACACAGTAGACACTCAATAAACCTACAGATGTTTATGTGTGGAGAGAGAGCCTTGGACGTGGAAAGGTATGTCCACAAAAGGTATGTTGCAGACTGGTTAAAAGCCATCCTTGAAACCAGACTGCCTGGGTTTGACTCCTTGTTTGGTCTTACCCACCACCCTCTTTTATATCTCACTTCTCTCATTATTTTATTATCTGGATGATAATAAGAACCCCTACATCATAGGATTGTTGTGAGAATTAAATGGGTTAATATGAGTAAAGGACGTAATATAGTGTCTGGAACATTAGTAAGCATCCAATTGTTAGCCTTTCCTTTTTAAGGCTCTAATATTTTCCAGGCTTGATTATAAACAAGCAACCCAAGGCCAGAAGGCTCACAAAGTTTAAGGCATTTGCCCAAGGTCTCCCAGACTACCCTCCCAGGTAAGGCAGGAAAGTTTGGCTCCATATCTCACGCTTGAGCCACTTACCCAACCACATTCAGCTTCTAGGAACCAAAGAATGAAAAAATAAAACAACAACAACAACAAAACAAGGGAACTATTTGCCATCTTTAAAATAGTTCTGTATGTCATTTGATTTGGGAATCTTGGAAAGCCAGAATAGTACTAAGATAAGGCCTTAGACTTGTGAGCACAGCAGAAATGGCCTAAGAAAGAGTGTCACCTTTGTCAGTTGGCACCTGAAAACACTGGTACTGTTTTCCTGGACTATTGGAAGTAGGGACCCATTTGTGTCTTAAAAGAATGACAGTAAAGAGTTTAGAGGCAAAAGGAATACCCACAAACCCAACCAGACTAGAGGTGTTTTCTACTAAAATCCTGGGCTGTTCTGCCTAAATCTCCTGGGGTCAAGGAGGGTAATACCTATTTTTATCTTTGATGCTTTGTTAAAAAACAGGTCAGCTTGAACTTAACACAGTGATTGACAAGAGTAGAATTTTCAGTTTCTTATTGCTACCTGATAACTATAATTCTTGATCTTTTTACCTAATAATCACCTACCCACTCGCCTAGGTGTTTTGAAAACAAGTAATGTGTGAGGGGAATGTAGTTTTCCTAAGTCAATTGTGTTTTCGTGTAGCTTAAAAGTGTGCTATCTCTCTTTGTTATAATATTCTGATAATGAAACTTTACTTGGTTAGTAAAGAAGTCAAATGTGAAGGCTGTCAAAGTTAAACGTAAAATTAATAATGATAATGGTTTCTTTATCTCCTAGTCATGTATTTTTAAAGGGTATGTGGTATTAAAGCAGATGTTAGTCCTATTATTAAAGAGCATTTATTTCAATGCCATTACAATACTAATTAAGATGGGAAAGGAAATAAAGATATGTGCTAATGTCATGTAACAAATACATATATTTTAAATAATGGAGGAGACTCTTACAATTGTCTCAGAACATAAAATATTCCTGAAACTACCCGCTACATTTTTTTAAAGCCTATTAAGTTAGTAAAAGCAAATAAAACAAACAACAAAAATGTAAAAAAAACCCAACACTTTATATTCGAATAATGGTATGAAAATGCTATTCTCGTATTTTTTTTGTTGTCAGTATCAAGTAAGGTAGCCTTTTAAGAAAGCAATAGGCAACATCTCAAAAACCATAAAAACATTCACATTCTATGACCCAGAAATTTGTTTCTGGAAATTCATCTTCTTAAGGAATATCTTATTTGTATTTTGGTAAAGTTTGGTTTATTGCATCTAGATAACTTTAACAAATGAGTTTTACAGTACACATCACACAGTGTGCTCTAGAACTACATTTCACAATGCCTTGGAGACCTAGCTTTGTTTACAAAAGTTTAGATTGTAAGTATTTGTTGGATGAAGGAAGGAGGAAGTTCAATTAGGGAGAGTCGTGTTGTATAGCAATGTCAAGTGCTCTTTGATGAATAGCGATAAATGATGGTGAAGATAAAAGGGCAAAATAAGATCCATTTTAAATCTCCTGTTTCAATATCTTCATGACTTTGAGAAAGTTTAAGGACCAGATTTTGAAGCTCTAGATATCAGAAATTAGTATCTAGGTATATCGTGGCAATTCACAGGATGTACTGACGAGTGGGTATGTACCTGCCCCGTGGCTATGTTTCTAAATGAACTAAAACAGAAAAAAAAAAAATCCCCTTTTAAATACCCAGAAGCACTAACCCACATTTTGAACTAATTGACTTACTTTTTCTTAGGAAAGCTTAATTTAACTGGTAGGGGCACATGGGTTTATCTGAATATTTAAAGAAGCCCTGGGATGGGTTTGTTCTATTTCTTTAATTTGATGCCGGAGATCCAGGCTTTGTACCTGATGGAAGAGGACAGCCTTGGAGTGGGGCAGAGAGCAGGACACATTGTGACCTAACCCCTCTATTTTGGGATCTAAATGTGCAGAGCCAGGGCACGGTTGATACCAATAGCACTCATAATTTTTTATGTTTACTCTTCCTACAGTCTTTGCTTTGATTAGGGTACCCTGAGGGTCACATGTTGTCATTACTCCAAATAAAAACAGACTCCCTTGACAGTGATTGCATCTGTTTGTTTTCCTATCTTTTCTCTCTTTATGTCTTAGTCCCTAAAACATAAAAAGAAAAACAAGGAAAGCTGTGGTTTATCATTCTTTTCTGATTATAAAAGAAGTCAGTCTTCATTGCAGAAGGTTTGGAAAGTACAGAAATCTGGTGCATATATATATATATATATATATGCACCATATTTCTTACTTGTTAACATTTAGTGAGTACTTGCTGCGGGTCTGGTCTTTTATGTTAACACTCTTAAGTCATTCTCATGAGTATGTGTGAGGATTGTTCCTCTTTTCCAGATGAGTAGAAACCCTGAGAGATTAAATAACTTGCCCAACATCACACAGCTACTGAGGGTGGGACTCTAGAGCACATATTTTCTTAACCAGACAAGTCCTTCAGTTCTATTTCCACTGCCCAGGAGAAAACAAAAACAAAAACAACACTCTTTACATTCAAGTGTATTTCTATGAATTCCATCTCACATGATTTACTGTTTAAGTACTACATGTTTCAAAACCCATAATTCAAAATATGTAATCAGTGGATTTTTGGCAAACTCTGCAAAGCACATGCAAAGAGGCAGGAAGAGCCGAAGATTCTCTCCAGGAACACGCCTGGCCTGACTCCAGGGAGGGGTGAAATTTCAGTAGGTCCATGTGGTCAATAGTTCGCCTTCTGCCTTTCTCGTAGTTACCTTATTTCCATCTGCTACAGAAAAAACACATTAATCTCTTCTTCACCTCTAGGAAGTTGAGTTGAACTGTCAGAGTTTGAGGAATGAACCTCAATTCAGGTCCTTTTTGCTGTCCATATGGTAAGGCATATAGAATACAGCTTTAAATGGATGATCACTGAAATGCCAGGCAAGTGTTTGCTCGGGCTAATGTTCCCAGTTCTGTGGTATTTTGGTCATTGAAAGGCTTTTTGTGCCTCAGCTCCATGTTTTAGTGGCTCACATGCTTTCTAAATTCACTATTAATTTAGCTTTCCTGGAATTATTGGCTTTTTAGATTAAAGCCTGAGGCGGTTTGTGTACTTGAGAGTGCATCAGAACCAACCAGAGTCACCTAGGGAACTTCTTTTAAAATGCAGATTCTTAGGGGCCAGCTCCAGAGATTCTGATTTAGTAGGTCTAAGGTACAAGCCCAAGAATGTACATTTTTTAAACACACAGCTCAAACAGTTTCATACTAATCTGACAACGCACCCCGAGAAACGGTGCCTCAAAAGCTAATATAATTTAGCAAGCAATAAAATAGTTTCCTCTCTAGCAGTGATTGATTACTAAATCATTTGGGGGCCATGAATTATTTGAAAATTGAATGAAAGTTATGAAACCTCTTCCTCAGAAGATGCACAAGCACAATTTTGTCTACAATTTTGAGGGGGATCGGGGTCAACTTGCATTCTTAAAGTGCTGTTATGTGGTCTCCAACACCATTTTAATACTCTTCCTCCCCCGGTCAAAAAGTCACCACAGCTCCTTTCTTTAGTTTCAAGTGCAAATTCCCAGGCATCTTGGCCCCCATCTAATTTCCCAATGTTCTTCATTGCATCTTTCTAACAGGAATCCAGCCCTCTGTGGGAGTGGGCTCCAGAGGGAACAGTGCTGGAAAGGGCAGAAACATGGCTGGGAGTCCCCAGGACACTGATCCTCAAACTTGAGTGTGTATCAGAATCCCCTGGAGGGCTTGTCAAAACACAGTGCTGGGCCCCCAGGATGTCTGAAGCAGCAGGTCCAGAGTGGGACCTGCGAATGTGCAATCTCTCAGGTGATGGTGATGCTGCTAGTTCCCGGAACTCCACTTTGAAAACCACTGGCCTAGGAGAAAGATAAACATATCCAAAGGGAAGAATCAGCCCAGGAAAGGAGGAAAGATGAGGATAGAGGTTGAGGGCATGGAGTCCAGTGAGCCTCATTGAGTCAATTCAGTAGGACCAGGGGAAGGAATCTTTTATATGACTATGGCCGAGCCTGTGATGGAGGAATTGTGAGGAGGCTTGAACCAGCCCTAACAACCAGCTTCCTTTCTGACTAGAACATGTCTCCTCTCCTCCCACCCCCCCCCAATTGTGTTGATTCTTTAATGCCTAGCTTCATGAAGCTTCCTGTTTCTTCATGAAGCGTCCTCCCACCATTGCAGTGTGAAGCCAACTATCACTGCTTCTGACCCTCATGGCCAGGCCCTACTGTCAGTGTCATCCACAGGATGGGGCACTGACCTTTGTCGTTTGGTGGTAAGTGGCAAGTTCTCAGGTTGCATTTGACTTTTCTTCCTCTACTCTTCACCCCTGGTTTCCTTCTGTTTGCCAGGCTTCACACTGCACAGTGACTCTCAACCTTGACCACCCCTTAGAATCACTGGGGGGAGCTTTTATAAAGTACCAAAGCCACTGAATAAGGGAGAAATGTTAGCACTCGCCACACCCTCCCCAAGAAAGAGAGCAAATAAGGTAAAATTCTAAAAAGTGTTTAACTTAGGTCACGTGGGATTCTCTCTACTTTTGCGTTTTGAATGTTTTTCCAATGAAAACGTGTATCGATGCCAGATCCCCATCCCCACCCTCTCTGACTCCTTAAAACAAAAGTGCCTGCAGCCATGTCTGAGGCCCCTGAGAGCCACTTGTACACTCTCTGGTTTTCTGTCTCTTAATTACTTCTTTTTACCCTTCTACAGGCCTCTCCTAAACTGCAGTATTCTTTCCATTGAGTGCATGTTAGAATCACCTGGAAAACTTGCAAAAAATACTGATGCCTAGGTCCTTTCTCTAGAGAATCTGATCCAATTGATCTGGGAAGTGGCCTGGGCATGGGGATTTTCCTAAGCTCTCTGGGTGATTCAAATGTGCAGCTAAGATTGAGAGCCACTGTTCTAGACTGGGAGGCCCATTCACACACATCTGTGAGTATTCAGGGGTCCTTAATATAAAGTCTTGGGGTTCCTGGATGGTATTCAAGTGGTCTGTAAAGCTGCAGAAATTGTGTGCAAAATGTTCTATATATGTACATCTGTATATTTTCCTGGAACAAGGATTCATAGCTTTCAGCAGAATCTAAAGGGGAATAGTTTAAGAAACATTTGTATGAATATGAAAAAATAAGCACATGCATCCTCTATTGCTAGAAGTATAAATTGATAGTCTGTTTAGGGGACGATTTGGCAGTAGCTGTCAGCACGCAAAATGCACATCCCTTTCAACCCAGCAATTCATTTCTAGGAATCTAGGCTGCACACAAAGAAGAATGTTTGAGGATGTTCTTGAAGCATTATTTGTAATAAAGCATCATCAGATCCAATCTAATTCTAGAGGTGGATGGTGAATAAAGAATGTCTCATCTATTCAAGAGAATAGTAGCTGTAGATACAAAGTATAATGCAGGTTTGTGAGTACTGAGTGGAATGAGCTCCAAGGCCTTTTATTAAATGAGTAAAGAATATAAATGTAAAGTAGAGGTCACTTGTTGAAAAATACTGAACTAAAATGATTTATGCATATTTTACAAATGTACCTAACAAGCCTAAAAATACACAATAATGATCTTCCTACCACTCCCACCCTCCATTCTAGATATTTCAGTTATACTGCCAGACCTTCTAAGGAATGCTGCCTTAGAAAGGCAGTGGATGCTCACAGCCACTGAGGAAGGGACAGATGTCAAGTTCCATCACATGACCACCAGCCCTAACTGATTGGAAACCAGTCTGTAGGCTAATCAGAAGCTTGGATTTAAACTCCTGAGTCTGTTTCTCTAGGAATTATGACTAAAGTTAAGTCAACCAGTCGTAGTGAGAAGTCTGATCTCCCCATAATCTTGGCCCTCATCTAAATTCCCAACATTTGGGGGTGACCAGTTAGCTCAGTTGGTTAGAGTGTGGTGCTAATAACACCAAGTTGCCAGTTCGATCCCCGCATGGGCCACTCTAAGCTGTGCTCGCCTTAAAACAACAACAAAAACAACAACAACAAAAAATAAATTCCCAACATTCTTCATCGTGTCTTCAGAGCCACTGAGGCAGCCCAGTTGTGCTCCTGAGTCCTGCTCCTGCTGAGAGCCTTGGTGGTGGGGGTGGTAGGCAGAGGCAGGCACTACTCTGCATCAAGACTCACATTCCAATCTGGCCTTCAGGAAGCCTGATGCTCCGAGAATCCTGACCTTGGTTTTCAGTGAGGTTCCACTTCCATTATAGTCCCCGTGCAGCCCTATAGTTAACCACCCATAACTTAAATTTCTCTTGCTTACAACCAAGAAATCCAAAATATGCCTTCAATGTTTGACCAGGTCCATCTCCCAAATTTCAGACTCAGTGAAAGTCACTGCAATTCACCCTTTATCCAAGATTGAAAACCGGACAACATCTCTTCCTTCTCCTCCTTTATACTCCTTCGTACCTGCTACTTCTACTGAAGCACCAATTCTAACTAAAGACTTGCTTTAAATCCATCTATCATATCTTCATCCAAGTATGAATTGTCTTTCCCTTCATAATAGCTTAGACTGCCATAAGAAAATACCACAGACTGGGTGGATTAAACAACAAAAATTTATTTTTGCACAGTTCTGGGGGCCGGGAAGTCCAAGATCAAGGTTCTGTCGGAGTTGTTTTCTGGTGAGACCTCTCCTCCTGGCTTGTGGATAGCTGCCTTCTCTCTGTATCCTCACATGGCTTCTTCTCTATTTGTGTGTGGAAAGAGAGAGAGATATCTGGTGTCTCCTTATAAGAACAGCAGTTCTGTTGGATTAGGGCCCACCCTTAAGACGTCATTGAACCTAATTATCTCCTAAAGGCCCAGTCTCCAAATACAGCTACACTGGGAGTGAGGTCTTCAACATATGGATTTGGGGAGGGGGAACACAATTCAGTTCATAACCTCCTCCAAACCTGCTCCTCCCTTTGTTCTCGTCTCTGCAGTGCAGCCAAGCTAGGAACCCAACAGTCACCTTCACTGGTCCCTCATGTTCAAGTCAAATTAGTCCCATTCAGCCCCTGCTCTGCAGCACCAATGGCATCACCCTGATTCAGGCCACCTCCACTGTTCTGTGACTCAGGGAACAGAGTGGAAGCTGAGCATGAAGCATACCTCCCACAGAAGAGGGAGCTGCTCCACATGCATCCAGGCTGTGATTAGTTTCTTGTCCTTGGATAGCCATGGGATGCCTATGCATCCTTGAACTCTTGTGTCTCTTCCTTGGAAACCTACAAGTCCAGATTCAAATGTGCTCCCTGCCTACTCTTTTAGTGGTGCTCATCATCATCCCCCAACTCCCACCCCAACCTCTAGCTACCAGAAGTAGCCGTTTTTCCTTGAAACCATTCCTCTTTTAGCCTGTATACCTTGGCTCATATTCCCTTAGCCCGACAACCCCTTACTCAATGGCTGAACTCCGAGATCTTCTTGGAATGTTACTTCCTCTCAGAAGACTTTTCTGACTTCAGCAGGTTTGGAGTTCCCTTTATAGCGAGAGGGTATTATGTAATGGTTAAGTGCTTGGGCTCTGGTACTAAACAACTTGGATTTGAATTCTGGCTCTGCCACTTCCGTGTTGTATTATTTTGGCAAAATTCTTCACCTCTCTATGTCCATGTCTTTGTTTGTAGAATGGGGGATTGTTGTGACAATTGAGTTAATAGAACAGTGCCTGTCACACTATAAGTGCTTAATAAATGGTAGCCAAGATCGTGATCCTGTGTAGTACCCATAGCCCTGCCCACTGAATTGTAAGCCTTCCAGTCTCCACTCAAGCCCTCTGAGGCACTTTCTCTGACTTCCTACAACCAGTCTCCCCTATGCTTCCTGGCATTCTAGACAGACCCATGTTTTAGCAGTTGCATGTATTGTTATTGCTATTCTCTTCTTAACTAGACTCTTTGGCCTTCATAAAAAGAGAGGAGCTTAATTTCTTTTCTTTTGTGTTCACCTTGCCTAGCATAGTTACTGTTACATAGAAGGTACACAATAGATGTCTGTAGCATGTGTTGCAATTGTGAATTTATTTGCTGGCATCACCCATTAGTATGTGAGTTCCTTGAATCCATCTTATTCTTTGTATAAGGAGGGGCAGCGAGGTGATAAGTTAGACTGAACACAGACTTGGAGCCAACAGCCTTTAAATCATGGCTGTGTCACTTCCTAGCTGTGTAACCTTGAAGAAGTCACTCTTTCAGTCTCATTCCAATGAACTTGACCACGCCCGTAGCCTGGGCTCTAGCTCTCTGCACTGTGCCTTACATCTGGACCATCAATGCCCATTGACATCCTGGGCCTTTGTCCATGCAGTTCCCTTCTGCTTAGGATGCCTTTCCCTCTTACACACTTGACACATTCCTATTTATCTGTTATGACTCAGCTCACATGTCTTAGAGGCTTTCATGAATCACCCCTGCTCTTTGTCCTATGCTAATACTTCTATATTATTTTATTATAATAGTATTTCCACAGAGAGGTGTCAGTGTGCCTGTATGTTTTTTTTTTAGAACAGCTTTACAGGGTCATAGAATATACAAGGTCAGACAATTAAGATCTCGAACTCATTCTAGAAAAAGTGCTACATACCTCATTGCTGAGTATCACTATGGTCACCTTTGAAGTACTCCCCTTGGGAAGCTATGCACTGATGCCAGTACCTAGTCCACCCTTCAAAGCAATTTTGGAACTCTTTGTCTGGAATGGGCATCAGAGCTGTCATTGTATTACCCTTGATGTCCTGAATGTCATCAAAATGTCTTCCTTTCAATATTTCCTTTATCTTCGGGTAAAGAAAGAAGTCATTGGGGGCCAGATCAGGTGAGCAGGGAGGGTGTTCCAATACAGTTATTTGTTTACTGGCTAAAAACTCCCTCACAGACAGTGCTGTGTGAGCTGGTGTGTTGTCATGATGCAAGAGCCATGAATTGTTGGCAAAAAGTTCAGGTCGTCTAACTTTTCCACGCAGCCTTTTCAGCACTTCCAAATAGTAAACTTGGTTAACTATTTGTCCAGTTGGTACAAATACATAATGAATAATCCTTCTGATATCAAAAAAGGTTAGCAACATTGTTGCAACAAGTTTGTAAACTTAATTGTCAGACCTCGTACAATATCTATTCAAACCAAGGCAAAAGGAAACATCTCAAAACATCAAAAGGAAAGAGATACTTGTGATTGGATCCTAGAATGATATGATAATGTCATTCAAGTCTTCTCAAGAGTTAGACCAACTTTTCTTTAAAGAGTGGCTATTTCAGGAGTAGATGAGAGGACAGGAGGTGAAGAATTCATTAACATTGGTAAGGTCCTTTGAAGATGAAGACCGCCAGGTGAAAGTGCTAAGTATCAGATTACTATGTAATTAGGGATCAGGTCTGTTCCAGATCATCTCCATCTCTGGCAGAGTCTCTTTATTTTTGCAAACAATTGAATTCTTTCATCCATAACCTTTCCCTTCAAATGCATATGGTTCTGAGGGAACCATCAAAGGACTTGGGGATCCTCAGCTGAATCAAGTTGCCTTTATATATCATGTTATGGAAATTAAATCTTTATCTTCCTTTCTGTTTGCAAGACAGGAGGAAGTGATTCCCTCTTTGAAAATGAAGCAAGCCATCCCAGAATGTATGCTGGACCTTAGAGAGAGAGAGAGAGAAAAATCCAACAAGAACGCCCAAAGGTGCATTGAAGTTTTCCAAGCCCACCTGCAAGAAACAAACTTGCACTTCTTTTTTCAGTGACTTTCATTTTGTGGGCATTGGTTTGATTCTTCTGGGTCACAGCTTACTTTTTGGAATAAATTAGACTGTCTTTAATTTGCTGCTTGATGCTTGGGAGGGGGTGAGCATGCTTTGTTTTCAGAACTTCTTCCCTGTGCGATGCTGAAGTGTTAGTGCCAATTTTTCTTTTTTTTCAAATGAAGATGGAAGAGTCAGGTTTAGTACTAAGGATTAACTCAGCGGTGATTGCTAAACTCTTTGAAATCATTAGATGAAAGGCAAAAATAGATCTGTACTAAGTATACATGTCATTGCTGTTTTGTTGTGATTGGGGGAATTTGCCATTCAAAGAGTATTTTATTACTGAACAATTTTCTCTCTGAATTTGTGACGTCTTAAGTTTTATTTAGGAAATATATGTTTCTTTCACAAGTATTCTTTACATTTCTTACCCAAGTTAGCTTTTTATCTTAGTAGAGTAAGCACCTTGTGGGATATAGTTATATCTGTTTTCTTTTTCATTCTATACCCAAACAAATCTAACACAAACCCAGGCACATAGGGACCAACAATCATTGGTTGAACGGATCTGACTTTAATGGCTTGCCACTGTGAAATGTGATCAAATAGCTGTAATTAAATATTGTTTCCTCTTCAATTAAGTCAATGTAGGATTTTGGCATTTTGAACCATTTCTCTTCCTGACATTCCAATTTTCAAGGTTTCACGGACTGTGCAAAGATCCTAGCACTGTATCTGTGGCCTGAGCAGGGAAGCATGAAGCCGGATTCCATAAGGACAGCCATGTCTGCCCAGGCTCCTGCCTGTGTTTTCCCTGGCTGCGCTTCCTACCCCACCAGGTCCACACCTGCACTGCAGAGGCACCAGACCAGCTTTGCAGAGCTCCTTCTGGCTGTCCTGAAACAAACCAACAAAAGCTTGCCACTCCGGGTACACTGCCAGGCTCTGAGTTGTTTAACAATTCACCGAGAAGACAGCTCTGAAATTGCTCCTGCCTACAGAGGGTGAGGGTGGGTATATATAGAGATTTCTAACTTGACAAATGCATTTGGGAAGTCTGAATTTGCAGTTCGGGGAGGCAGCTTGCTCATGAAGCATCTGGGTGCCGAAATCCACAAGGCTGGCACTTGGAGGTTCATCTTGACTCTACAGGTTCTGTGGTCTCATCTCAAAGTCACAGCCCACACAACTGGGCATTTCCCCTGGTGGCTTGGAGAACTGTGGTAATCTCTGAGATAAACCACAGTCCAAATAATCCCCAAGTTCTGTTTTGGAGGCAAGATCTTGAAGGGGAGTGGGCGGGGTTGTGAGGAAGTGATCTGTTCCTTTCCATGCAGGAACCTGGGCCCCTATGTCCCAGGGCTGATGCAGGCATCAGCTTTGAGGTTGTTGTCACAAAGGGCTTCCTGAGATAAAAGAACAAGGGAAAGGCTTCTCTGCTATAAGAGGCTGTGTGGGAGCAAGAAAAGACGAGAAATGACTCTGAGGGTCTGCTGCAAACCCTCTCTTTCTCAGTAGAATCCAAATGCTGATCAGGCTTCCCTTGATACTAGTTGCCTAGTATTCCACACATTTTTAAAAGAGATATATCCAAACAAGACCAATGTCTCTATCTTTTAGTTCATCCTATAGAACAGGGCATTGGATGGTTTCTGCTGATCTTTATGTTAGGATAAGAAATCTTCAGTCATGTCTCACTGTTTCAAGAAGTGTGTTACTAATTCTAAACTGTTGAAATCAGAAAATTAGTTACATACAAATTATATAATAACCACCCTGGAATCTATTGTAATTCCCATGTGATTTCTTGAGACTAACAGGGTAGAGTGGTTGGTGTGGCTCCAAAGGAAGACCCATCTTAGGGGTGACGTGGGAATGAGAGGGAACCGTTGTTCTAGAGACACAGACCATAGCAATTGGAACTGAAGACACACTGTGAAGATGATTGTGACTTCTTCTAATCTATGTAAAACAAGAAAAAAGCAGTTTCCTTTCTGTCTCTCTGTCTCTCCCTGTCTCTCCCCATTAGAAAATAACCATCAATTTTCAGAAAATATTGTTTATGCAACCAAAATCAAGATAACCAAGACCTTACTTTCTTAAACATTTGTAGGATTTTAAGTTAGGACATTTTAGATCATTTTCTTCTCAGGCCACTTGAAAATTCATTCCTTAACCTGTTTCCTCTCTACTTCACAAGGCACGATGAACAGATTCCATAAGGTGATGTTAAATGAAACCCCCCCAATACAGCAAAAGAAATGTAAGTGGAATTATTAAGGGGAAAAGAGTGGAGGAGTTAACAATAGAAAGCAGACCAGCTCATGACGTTTTAAATAATTTTTTCCATCGACATAAAAAAAAGATAAAGAAGAAAACCAGGAAGGTACGTGTAAAGTCAGTCATTTATATAACCATTGCATTTAAAACCATTACACTGTAGGATAATACAAGTAAAAAATGGAGTAATTAACATGATCCATTGAGAGCTTAATCAAGGCCAACATTCTGCTCCCAGTTCATTTGTAAGTGATTTGCTGCTACTAATGCATTTTTGAGACAGAGCTGTATAGAACAGAAGCAGAACCCTGGAAACCCAGCAAACAACCCTCATGTCTTCTTGTGCTCAACTGACCATTGTTGGTACACTTGAAAAATTTAAAGTTGCATTTCAAATGTATTTTCTTGGTGAAAGTGAAGTGTTATTTTTCTTTTCTTTCTTTTTCTGACATGAAAATTTGGTTTGGGTTGGTGGTAAGGGAGAGGAATTACCATGTAGCATTTTTTAAAAAAGGCAATTAGCCTGTTAATTGATCCCATCTCCACTGCATAAACAGCATTTTAGCATAAGAACTGAGCTGAGCCATCTTTAATAGTATGCAATTGACCTTTGTAGGGAGATTTAGAGTTTACAAAGCACTTTCATATGTATTATCTCATCTAAACGTCACAACAAAGAATGGAGAAGTGCTATTGTTATTTCCCACTTGACATTAGAAAATTGAGGCAGAAAGCATTTAAATAACTTGCCCCAAATTATTTAACCCAGGTATTAAGATGCAGAGTCAAGAATTGAACTCAGTATCTCCATCCCAAATCCTATATTCCTTTACTACACTACAGCCACCACCAAAAAAAAAAAAAAAAAAAAAGAAAAAAAAAAAAAGAAAAGAAAAAAAAAAGTAGCACCCTAAGGGGCCTCTGAGAAATAAGCTTAGTGCTTTGAGCACAGTTTCACTCAGTAACTGATAAAAACCCACTCAAATCTCTCCTTTCTTGACAACTCACAGCCAAAATGTCATGGAAAAGAAACACTTCCTACCTCCCTCGCTTTTCTCCCCCACCCAACACTCTTCTATTCAGGCTGTCAGATTCTTCTTGCAAAGCATTTGGGACTCAAATCAAGACGGGAGGGGGCACTTTGCCTTGATTCTCATCAATGACAATCAAATTGTTACATTAATTGTTGAGGGGGAAGTAGGGACACAGATTATTCACAAAGAACAGATATTAGGTTGGTGCAAAAGTAACTGCGGTTTAAATTGCAAAAACCGCGATAACTTTTGCACCAACCTAATTCCCAATTCACCTCTCGTTATGAAATACCTTCTCTAATTTGATCATAACTGTCTTCAGGTTCAGACCTGAAATTGCCAACTGGAACTTAGTTTTAGACAGAAAGACATATAGCTTATAAAGTTATTCACTCTCAAATAACTGATAGTAGTATATTGTCTGAGAAACTGAATTAATTAGATATCGGCAGTCAATTAAGGAAAATATCATGTAGATTTGGCACTGAGGCCCACCAAAATCATGTGCAAGGCAAAGTTAGGGGAAAGCCAAGGGCTCATGAGTAAGAACAGACAATTGGTTTGCAGCAAGAACTTATCTTCTCTGTACTCAAAAGATCCTTGACTACAATACTGAGAAAAGACTTATATTAGTAAAAATCATTGCTCAATAACACAAATCATGCTCTACTCACACGTGAGGTAGTAAAGCAACTAAATTCCAAACAGGGAGAGCTACACCTAAGTTCCAAACAGAAAGAACAACCCAGGAGGGCTTCATGGAAGCAGGGGTCCTTTGTGTTACCTTTTGGGAAGTGTTTGCTTAGCCTGGTGTAGCTCTCATATCAAGGCCAACACTCTGCTCCCTGTTAATTTGTAAGTGTGCAAATTAACAGGGAGCACACTTTAAAAAAGTGTGCAGAGAAATTTGGCAAAGAAAGATGCTTAGGAGATGGAGGCCAAAATCTGTGGAACATTGGAAAGAGAGGCTTCTAGAACGGACAATTGATTAAAAGGAATCCCACAAGGACGTCCTCACCAGGGAAGCGGGCTCTCGCTTGAGCCCTTCTTATTTACTATGAGACCACTGACCTCAGGGAAATCATCCAGACTTTCTGGACTAAAGTTCCTTTATCTGAAAACAACCAAATCGCCTTCTTTCTCTAACATGAAAGACTTCTGTGATTCCAGTAATTCTCACCTCAGGGACAGGGAAAATGGTGCTTTAATTGACTGAAATGAAGAAATTAGGAAAATGAGGAAATTTTGAAATTTCCTTCATTGGGGGATTATAACTTTATTCTAAGAATGTTCCAGTCTTACTCTCTATTACTTTCTGAGGATGCCCCGGTATACTCTGCATGTCATTTTCAGTGTTTAACGCCATTACTCTGAAGATACCCAGTCATACTCTGGGTATAACTCTATTATATTACTCTCTGTGCTCCAGGCACTTCCATGGTTGTAAGGAGTTTTTTGCCAGATGAAATTTCCAAATTCTTCACTTCTGTGCTACTAATTAGAAAAGATTTTTACTGGAAAATATCCTTTGCATCTAAAATTCCTCAGCTTTCTTTTACAAAATAAGGGCTCAACAGTAAATTTCCAAGTAACACCTGAATATGGGGGAAAAATTCTTTCTCTCACTAGTTGGAGGGAGGGACTGAGTCTCATTCATTTTTTTCATTAACAGGAACCAGTGTTGCCCCTTGCACATACTAGGCCAGTATACATAATACACGATAAATGAATGAATGAATGAATGAACTAATTAAGTAAATAAATGACAGAGTTCCAATTCTTAAAACTTTGGAAAAACTGCCATAGCCTTAACAAAAAGAGGAGAAATAATCAAGAACACTATATATTACAATTTTTTAAAATGCCTATATCTGACTGATTGTTCAAGGATAGTGTTTTATGTAATATATAGGTAGGTATTCTGGAATCATGTATGGTGATTGTGCATATTAACTGGCAGTCATAGGGTAACACATTTCAAATAGACAGTCCTTAAAAAAAATATCACAGGGCAGCAAATGTAAGCTTTGCTAAAATGTACCTACATATAAAATGTTCCATGTTGCCTCTTTAAACAAGAGCATGAAGTGTTTGGCGTGGTAGCAAAGAAGAACAAATTAACCCACTGAGTGAGTTTCCTCTGTTTGAATGCGAAATAGTAGATGGTACCTAATTCTGCCTCTACCTTTTAAATTGAACCTAGTGGTAAGGTTTTTTATTCTTAGCTAGCACCATTACACAATGACAAATGAGATTTCTCTCGGTGTGAGAAAATTACCTCAGGTAATTCAAGGAAAGAGAAGGCACAGGCATGGTAAAAACCAGTACATAAGTCAGATTATAACAAGGTCTTGTTATTGGTTTTGGGTGGTATTTTGTTAGGGCCAGAGTTATCAGAATATGTACTATATTTCACTTTCAAGTATGCCATCATCTCACGATCAATGAAGACAAATGTGAGTCTGAGGAAAGATCAAAACTCTTTATGGAGGTTACTCTTCCCGTGATTTCATTGTAGATAAAATGACAGTATGGGGCTCCCATTAAAATCTATCAATGTGTGGGTCACGGCACCAGGTGAGGTGCTTGGCTGCTTCCAGAGGTAGGAACTGCAGTGTGGGATGTGGAACACTAGTGATGAGCCACTTGGGGTGGGGCTGCCAAGCACTCCTGTTTTCTTCACTTAAAAATGTCTTTCAATCAAGCAACCAACAATTATTTATTCAGGAATTGCCCAGCATGGTGGTAATCTCTGAGATAAACTACAGTCCAGGTGAGGAGCTCCCATTTTTGTTGCCTACAGTAAATTCTATTTCATGATGGTCGTCATGTTTCTCAGAGCTGGTCAAACTAGAAGGTTAAACAATATTGAAAAAGCTCAAGTGAGCAAAAGCCCTCTTCAAATGGCTATGGTTTGGAGGAAATTATTTTATTTTATCTTAAATATATTACTAAGTTAAAGGGTGATTTTCTAAGATACAGATCATTCAAATGTACTGTTAGCTGATGCATCGATACCAGTGGTTCTAACCCTATCAAACTCAATGCCTCCTTTTCAAAACAAATATCTTGTAACTCCTCCATACTGTCCTACAATGAAATTCATAGACACTATAATCTATCTACACATGGATGCTCAAAAATCATTATATTGTGAGTACTAAAGTAGTCAAATTCATGGAGACAGAGAGTAGACTGATGGTTGCCAGGGGCTGGGGGAAGAAGGGAATGAATGGGGATTGTTTAGTGGGAACACAGTTTCAGTTGTGCAGAATGAAAAGAGTTCTATGGATGGAGGGTGGTGAGGGTTGCACAACTATGTGTGTACTAAATACCATTAAACTGTACACTTAAAAATGGTTAAGGTGGTAAATATTATGTTACATATATTTCACCACAATTAAAAAAAATCATATTGATCTTCTTGTAGTATAAAAGAAAAATAAAGGGAAAGTAATTTATTTCCAAATAATATGAACAACACAATATGGATGCCTGGGCACAACAATGCTAGAAGACACAGGTGTTGGTTAGAAGCTGGCTGGCTTCTAACCGTGAATGTGAGCAACACAAATATAGTCTGATATGTGTGTTTCTAGAGCAGTAATACTGAGGATGGCTTTTATCAAATGGTGAACAACTTTTGGGAAGTTCTGCACAAAACAAAGCACAGTTTTCTCTCGATGTCTATGGTAGTTGCATTTTTGGAAAGATTCAGCATATTCAGAATTGTGCAAAAGATACATTATGCTTATATGTAAAATACGTTAGATTCTTAGATAATTATAAGCAGATTTTTCACATAAATACTGGGTTGTGAGGGACACAGGACATGTCTTCGTGGTTCAAGACTTGTAGCACTGCAGGATATCTTCCGTCCCTGGCCCCTGACCACCAAACACCAGTAGTATCCCAATCATTGTGACAACCAAAAGTACCCCAAATTTTATCATGCCCCTTCTTGAGAGCTACCGACAAATGGTGACCCAACTTCATGCCCTAGATCCAATCACTCACTCTCTCATTAATGCTGCCTCAGATTTCTCATTCCACAACGATTTCCTCATTCTTGGAACTCATTTGCTTGATCCATTTATTGATCCAAATTAATAAATCATTAAATGGCTTTTAATTGTGTTGCCCAATTAGCTGAAAAGCAAATAATAGAGAGTCTTAAACATTTTTCCTCTCTCTACTTTTATAAAAACTGACAAATAAACGAGCTGATATCAGATATTGGTTCTAAAAGTTAACCTCAGTGCGAGTTGCCATGGGACCCCTCACCACTGCCTTTCAGGCAGGTACAGTGTCCTGGAATACCTCTAAGTCATTTAAGAAAGATTAACTCACATTCAAAGTGGGTCTGAGTTAACACATACTTTTACCATGTAAGGTCTTGTCATGGAAAAAAGTTCACAATTCTCAAGAAGGCAAGTGCTTTGAGGGCAGGCCTTTGTTTTCACATTTGTCACAGTTCCTCCCATGTGACCATTAGCACAGAAGGCACTCAATAAATACCTGTTGAAATGAATTGAATTTATCCATGTAAAATATTTATAGTAACTACCAATATTGAATTAATCAAAACACCCTCACTTCAATCCCTCCATATCGATGGAATTTTCGTGTACTATATTTCACTTGCAAGTATGTCATCATCTCACAATCAGTGAAGACAAATGTGAGTCAGTTGTAGTGAAGATCAAAATGCTTCATGTAGGTTATTCTTCCAGTGATTTCATTGTAGATAAAATGACGTAACTTGAAATCGGCAGAGTAATTACGTCAGATAGCCTCACTTCATTATTTATTCATTCCCAGGATAAAACTGTTTCTCCTGGGCCTTCTAAGAAGCACGTTTGGCTAAGGCAAGCAACCCCCAATTTTAGTGATATCTTTGCTGTGGAAAAAAAATAATAAACATGTAATTAAATTTTGCAGGTGCAACAATCCTGCCACCAGGAGCCATGGAGGAAACCTGTGAAGTTATCCTGAGCAATTTTCTCTACTGTAATTTGGAAATTAGCCCACCTGGAGACATAAACCCACAATTTCCTCTGCTATTGTCTTATCATGTTTATCTTGTCTTAAATGCTGAGACTCCTGTTGCAAAAAGAAACAGGTTTGAACACTGAAATCTCAGCAACTGAGTAGAATATTTCAGAAGTTTGAATTCCGAGCCCATTGACCTTCATGGTGGCTGTGAAGACCATAAAAACCAACCGAAAGTACTGCAGGGCAAAACTAACCTGCCAGAAAAACACTGCGGAGTGCTGGCAACTCGGATACACGTGCAGACTTGAAATGCTGCGTGCTGTGCCAAAGCCTGCCTCCCTCGGAAACCACAGGCAGCTTCTCGAGAAGAACACGGCATGAGTGTGTACATGGCTTGGGAGACAAAGTCTGTTGACACCAAATTCAGAGACCCCCTGAGCAAAACCATTTGTAACTTTCCCCTCAGTCTCTTCAGTGGTGGAGGGAGGGGCCGATTTCACCAGAAGAAAAAGACAAACCAGAAACACTGTGGTCTGTTTTGTTTTTGCAGGTCCCTATCTGAGTGACTTGGGGAAATGGCTTTCTTAGCCTCAGGCTCGCCACCTGTAAAAGGAGAGTCTTTATTTGCCAAAGTGCTTTAGGATCTTCAAAGGGATGACTCTTGACCATTATTCACGTATTTGTACATCTTTTAGGCTGGGTTGGTCATACTTGATAGTGCTCCCCTATTTTCTCAGGGGGGTTGGATCATTCAAAAACTTGAGAATGTGGTCTTCCCTTTCTCCTCAGACCTGCCCCAAAGCCTCATTGAACACACCCACGCTTTGATTATTGGAGCTCCTGAAATAGAGCCAAGGGTTGAGGCTCTAGTGTCAGTCATGGTAATATTTGGTGTCACTTTTTAACGTGACTTGCTTTCTTTTACTTCACACAAATATTTACACATAAAATACCTACAGAAGTATACACTCCATACATGCCTTGACACCCATGTACTCGCAGCTGTCCTCCATTTGGATATCATGGCTTCCAGGAAGCCTTGCTAACACTGCCCCAACCACCTCAGTAAGGGTAGGTGTCCCTTTTATACTCTTCTCCAGCATTCTGTGCCTACATCTATCAGAATATCACCCTGTATTGTAATTGTATTTATTGTCTTTTGAGCTATTTGACTACAAATTCCTTGAAGGCAGAGATTGTATTGTTTATTGCCCTTTCACCCATGATTAGTACAATGTATTGCCTCCGGTAGGAATTCAGCATATTTGTTAAATGGACAGATGGATACATAAGTGTGTAGACCTATATTAAGATTTTAATGTATTTTTGCCATTCTCTTGATTTCTTTAATTTATTCATTCTTATTAATTGTTTTTAAGCTTTTAAGAGTTATAGTGGCTCCTGGTAACCATTTCAAATAATTCAGAAGTACAAAGAGGAAAAAATGAGTCTCCTTTCATACTTCCTCGTCAATCCTACTCCCTTTCCCCAGAGGAAACCACTGTTAAAGACTTTTCTTTGCATTTATGAACACATATTTAATATATCAACAAAAATATTTTTGAAAACAGAACAGAGTTATATTTTAGGTATTTTTCTGTGTCTTGCTTCCCCCCCCTCCTGAATATGTAAAATATCTCGTTCTTATTTATTTATAGGCTCAGAATATTTCTTCGTTCAGGTATTCATCTTCTTATTTGTTCATTATAAAAATGTTCAATACACTAATTTTAAAAATCAAAGAGTGCAGAAGGTATAATATAAAATGCTTCTCTTGGCAGTTCCATACGTCAGAGGTAAACACTTATAATTGTGTCTAGTTTTCCTACTTTTGGTGTTTATCTCAACAACTCCAAATTACTTCTTGATTTCTCAACACTAGATGTTATCTGTCAACTCCTTGATAAGAAAGTTGAAGAATTTAGTGTTTTTACTCCAACTCCTTCTACCTTTCACCTACTGATTTTCTTTCTGTCCTTTATGTTTAGTCATTTTAGTGGTTACACTGTTGACCTTATATAAAGTCCTTAAAATTCTATTTCCCCCATAAATCATAGCCAGCAACTACTGGTATTCTGCTGTGTGTTTTTCAGATGTCAGAGCATTTACACATCCCCTCTCCTTCTACTTCTTCAAACTTCTCTCTGCTTACTCCATCACCAGCAATATTTGCATCTGGGCTTTAGCAGTTTCCATTTCTCCTGTGCAATGCCCCTGCTTTTGGCATCCAGAAATTAGTTGAGATTTCTTGTCTATTAATGACACCTACCTTGTTGTTAGAGTTGTTATCAACCAATTCTTTTTTAGGATATCTTTTTAATGATCTCAATGGGGTTTGGGGAGGTAGTAGAGATACTTAGCCCTTCATCTTGAACTGGGCTCTTCCGCTTCTTTTGAATGTGTTTATTTCTTTCAGATAAACGCATTAGTATTTCTTAATTCTGACTGCTCTTAAATACAATTGTGTATAGGATTTGAACTGTGTTAGAAAGAATATAAAGATTTGGAAAGATGTCAGTCATGATTATTATTTCCATGCTATCACTGTACTCACGTCAGTCTTTCCTATTTATCCATCTCTACTCTGTTTCCCAATAAGCAATGATAGCAAAATTCTTCTGTAAATAGTCATATATTTTTGCTCTCCCATAAATCACTTTTACAAACCTTGGTAGCATCATGTAGTTTAACAAAGATCTGAACAGGCTTTAATGAAAATATATTTACGCTAAAATTAAAACTCTATCAAAGAGTTGAAATTGCTTACATCACAAACTATTGTCACCATTTGTTCTCATGTCCTATTTTCCCAAGTAGATAGTAAACTCTTTAATGAATTACAAAGAGCTTCTGAGGCTGCATTTTATTTTTTTAAAGCAAAAAAGTGTACCCAACAAAATACATGTCATATAGTTGGTGTCCAATTAGGTTTGCTGAACATAAATGAACTGACTTCAGTTGACTCGTCACTGCAGAATTCTGGGCTCTGTGCCATGGGAATAGCATGACTTTACCCATTTCCAGCCTAGATCATTGAATGAAGGAGCCCTTGAAATGCCTGACAAACTCCCTTTTAATCATAATTATACATGACTTCTCTCCCCCTTCCTGGTATGGCAATATTAAATGCCACAGGGAAACTGATTTCAATTACGGTGATGCCTTACCCTTCTGGTTCATCAAATTACACACACACATACCACTTCCGTGGAAGTTATCCAGTATAATTCTTAGTAGTGGGGAGCATGAACAGGGTGCCAAGTACGTAGGAAGTGCTTATTAGGAGTTAGAAAGCAATATAATTACCACATGCCAAATGTATAGGAAATAAGAATGCTTTTCAACAAAGCCAGGCTTATTTTATTTGTCCCATATAGCTCCCACAGGATCTGTTCTTACCTGTTTCACTCACTCCACCAAATACTGACTACATATGGAAGACAAAAACTTAATTAAGAAGTAGGAAACACTAGACTACAAACTCCTTATTTGTCTTACTCTACCCTGCACTCCATAGGCACTCTAAACTTATTGGATCTTTTTAATAGCTAGTAGAAAGGAAGTTAATTTTTTACAATGTGGGCTTTTTCTTGCCACCACACACACACACACACACACACACACACACACACACACACACAAATAATAAAAAAAATTTAAAAAGCATCCAAAGTCCTGGCTGTGCTAGGGTGGATTTAAATTTATAAAAAGTTTTAGAGCTGGAAATTGACTCTGAAGCTGGAAGGAGAAAACCAAATCTCTCAGCTTCAGAGTTAAAAACAAAGCACGTAGGTGCCTACCTATCTTTCCAAGGCTTTGGTTTGGCCATTTCTGGACTATTTCATCATTGGTGCTCAGGTCTCTAGAGGTGGGAAGGAACCTTGTTCATACTTTGAGTCACGGAAGAAGTGCAGGACAATGAAGGAAATGTGAGCTGCCCCCATATTTGCCTCTTCTCTATCTAACCAGCCTAATGGAGGTGTTGGCCAAGAGTAACTTGGTCCTCACTGATTCTATCTGAAGCAGGTAAGTTCCATTTGTAGTAAGACTTTCCATGTTTATGAGAGTTCAGGCTCCATCTGCCAATGCCAGTGGGTGACTTGAGAAGAGACGTGATTCATTTAGTCAACAAATATCTATTGAGCACCCACCAAATGCCACGCCCAGACCTATGCTGTGGGAATAAACAGTGAGTAGGGTAGGCAAAGGTCCTACCCTCATTCTGGTGGGGGAGACAAACAAGAAACATGTGAATATACAATGTAATGTCAAAAGTGTCCTGAGTGCAATGAAGAAAAACAAAGCAGGGTTAGCCAATAGTCAACAAGGGACACAGCCTTCAAGGCCCAGAAAATATAGAGCTCAGTGAGCCATGATTCCAGAGTGAAACTGGTGCCTGAGTTATTCTACCAGATCTATATTTTGGTAAGGACAGGTCACACTGTGATAATCAACACTGCTGGGACAAACAGTGGCTGGGAGCAGGGCTTTGTTTTTTGCAGTTGAGGATGTGATTTATTAGTACTGTTATTACTATAACGATTATTACCACTGTTGGCCTTGGCAATGAAGTTCTCATTGTTTCCTAATCTGATTCTAAAAGAGGCCACTGAGACTCATAGCTCAGAGGGCATTTGGGAGGCAATGCAGCAGAATAGTGTAGAGTAGAGGTTATTGAACTGTAGCCCACATGCCAAATCCAGACTGCTGTCTGCTTTTATTAAAGTCTGTTTTATATGACTATGGGCTAAGAACTTTTTGTACATTTTTAAATGTCTGGGAAAAAATAAATATAACATTTTGTGACATGTGCAAAGTATGTGAAATTCAAATTTCAGTGTTTATATATAAACTTTTATTGGAACATGCTCATTTTTTAGGTATTGTCTATGGCTGATCTTGTGCTACAACAATAGAGTTGGATAGCTGTGATGAGCCTGTCTGGCCCTTGAAGCCTAAAATACTTATGATTTGGACCTACAAGAATAAATCTGCTGACCCCTGGGTAAGAGTATGGACTCAGCAAGAAACTGGCTGTAGCATTTATGGTATGTACTAAAAAAAAAAAAAAAAAAAGAATACTACAGCCATGAAAGAAATTAGATAAATCTCTATATATTGCAACAGGAAGATGTTTGTGATATAGTAAGTTAAACAAACAAAAAAATTGAGTGCAGTGCATTTGGCTTCTCCAAATATTCCACTGTGATATAACTGCTGTTTTGTTCATTGTCATGTCCTCAGTACCTAGAATCTTGGGACCCAAGTTACTCTCTCAATAAATATTTGTTGAATGACTATAACACAACATCTAGGAAGGGAGCTATAAAATAAAATGTAAGTTTGGCGGTATAAAAACTAATATATATATATATATATATATATGTATATATGTGTATATATATACACATATATACATATGTATTTTTTCCTTTCTTAAAATATATATATACATATATATATATATTTTTCCTTTCTTAAAATGTGTACACATATGTGTGTATATATATGTGTATATATATATATAGCCAAAAATATGTGTACACATTTTAAGAAAAGAAAAATAAACTATTAAAATTGTAATACTCAGTATATAACAATAACAAAAGATGAACACAAGTCACGTTTGACTTCTGCAATGATAAGAGGTGCTCAAAGTGGTTACCATCAGCATCTAGACACTTCTGATTCCAGTGAACTACTGCTTGAGCAACGTTGACCAAAGTGTCCATTTGTATACATTTTTTTGGCACCCCTGATATATGTATGTGTGTATATATATACATATATATACACATATATATGTATGTGTGTATGTGTGTATATATATATATGTGTGTGTGTGTGTGTATATATACATATATATATATATTTCCCCCCTCTTGGCATGGCAAAATTACCATGAGCTAGGTCAACAGACTAACGATAAACCTCAAAAAAAAGCATGAAGAGTTTGTCCTTAATGAGCTCCTACCAATCAATAAGAAGATCAACAATAACCCAATAGAAAAGAGGGCAAAGGATATCAACAGGTAATTCCCAGAAAAGGAACTGCAAATGCCTCTTTAACCTATGAAAAGATGATCAAGCTACTTATAAGAGGAAAACAAATTAAACTAAATGAGAGTATTTTTTCCCACCTCTCAGCTAATGAGGACATATTGTATCAGTTTAATTGTGCACTAGCAAAACTTTCTAGGGAGTACTATTTGATAACATCTAACCAAAATTTAAAGTGCACACACCCTTTGACCTAGGAATTCTAATTCTAGAAAGTCATCCTCTAGAAATATTCACATTTGAAATGATACAATTGCACAGTTACTTATTGTGACATTGTTTTTAATCCTAAAATATTGGAAATAACCTAAATGTCCATCAGTAGGAGAAGTAAATTGTGCAGCCTAAAAAATACCATGCAGCCCTAGAAAAGAAAGAGGCAGATTTTCATGTACAGATATGGAAGGATCTCCAAATTATATTAGGTGAAAAAGGCATAAAGCATGTAAGTAGAAGGATACATTGGTTTTAAAAAAGAATTATATGGAGTTCCTTCCATAGATTATCTTTAGAAAAATACAGAAGAAAGTGGTCACAGTGGTAGCCTTTGAAAAGGTGAACTGTTTGGCTGGGGAACAGGGAAGAAAGGAGCCTCACTTCTACTTCACACCTTTTGGTCATCTTAATATCATATTTAATAAATATTACTAACATTGAAATACGAATTGTATGAGTTTGATTTTGAAAAAAATGCTGAATATACATAGGAGAATTGGAAAGAATACATACAATTAACATTATAGGAAACTTTTAAATCATACATTTCTATAATGTTTAGTAATGGGTAGATAGTAATAGAAAAATAAACCATAATAAAGATACAAGAAAGCACAAGTCAGCTGGGCTTCTATTTATTTATTCAGAATGTAAGGCTTACTATGACAGCTGCTAAAACCACCAGTCATCTAAAATCTGTAATTTGGCTCCCTGTGACTTTATTCTGTGCAAATGGTTACTATCTGATGCACTCTATTGTACCTTACAGGAATTCAAAAGCACTTGGCCATAGATAAGTTGAAAAAAAAAATGGATAAAAGTCCTTTCATCTCATCCTGTTATCGTCTAAATCTCAAAGACACAGTGAGGTTACTTCTCAGTCATTTCAGCTATCATTTTGATTACATGACATTTTCTTAACAGTTGTTTTTAGGAACTTTTAAAATATCCTTTCTGTTTAAGACAAGTTATTTAAGAAAAGTATATCAAAATACAAAATCAACTCCTAAGGACCCTGGGGGAAGAGTATGATAATCACAGAAGTGGTATCAGAAGTGGTATCTACTGCACAGGACAGCTGCCCAGTTTCCCTCCAAATGAATGCCAGCCTTACCTCAGTTTTAGTCTGGTTTGTTATTTTACATCCTCAAGTTAACATCAGTCCAAAGATCAAGGGACAAATCCTACACTGTGGCCTCTCTGTATTTTCCAGATACCAGATGGGTTTGCTGTTGGCCTGGAAAGTTTCGTTTAACTGGAGGCCATACCTGGTCTGGAAGACCAGGATTCTGAGGCAATATTAGGATTGGAGTGACAGCCATGATAAGCCATGATGACAAAATCCTGGACAGAAATTTTCCTGGAGTTGATCTACCTACGTTGTCCAATACCATAGCACTAGTTTTGAAATGTGACTAGAACAGATTGAGATGTGTTGTAAGTGTAAAGTGCACACTGGGTTTTGAAGACTTAAAAAACTAAAATAAAATAGAACATATCATTAATCATGTTTTATATTTGAGTAGATGTTGAAAAATAATATTTTGGCTATAGTGGGTTAAACAAAATGTATTAATAAAATTAATTTCATCTGTTTCTTTTTACTTTTTTCATCTGGTCACTAGAAAATTTAAAACAGCATATGTGGCTTTCAGAGTCCAGTAACCGATATCTCACAGATAAAGAATTACCTAACTAGGGTAAGTCCAGGTACAAGGGCAAGAAGGCAAAAAATGGGATTGTATTCAGTTTAATGGTCTAAGTCAGAGAACTAATTACATATTTTGCAACTATTATTCAAAGTGTCATATTTTATTGAATTATGCCATGTGATGCATCTGACTATTTTTTTACAAAGCAAAATTGGCAAAATGAGAGCAATAAGCACCATTTGGACAGACTGTCCCTGATGATAATTTTT
Source organism: Rhinolophus sinicus (assembly GCF_036562045.2). Classification (NCBI taxonomy): domain Eukaryota; kingdom Metazoa; phylum Chordata; class Mammalia; order Chiroptera; family Rhinolophidae; genus Rhinolophus; species Rhinolophus sinicus. The sequence goes on along the minus strand of NC_133758.1, from coordinate 37,695,107 downwards.
AATCTATCAAATTTGATTAACCGTGGTTAACACTTAGAAAGTATTATATTTCAATAAAAGTATATTATAAAAATATTAAATAAGCAAACAAAACTAGCACAATTTTGACCTAGTAGATTTTCTAGGAGCTTTGGAGGCTTTTCCAGCCCAAGTTAGTGGTCAGCAGTCATCACAGAGAGTAGAAAAGTGGTTGCCAGGGGTTGAGGGAAATAGGGAGAGGTTGGTAAGATAGTGCAGACTTTAAGTTTAAGATGAATAAGGTCTGAGGAGCTAATGTATACATGGTGAGTAAAGTTGATAGCACTATATCATATAATATAATTTAAATTTGCTTAGAGAATAGAACTTAAATGTTTTCACCAAAAAAATAATAATATGTGAGGTGATGGATATGTTAATTAACTAGATGGGGGGAATCCTTTCACAATGTACAAGGTGTGATAAAAAGATACAGTGAATTGTGCTGCTGAGTACCATCCAACGGAAAGTCAGGGATACATGGTACCTCGGTTTTCGAACGTTTCCGCTGATGAACATTTAGGTTTACAAACTCTGTAAATTTTATGGATCTATGGTATCATTAGATAGTAAAATTCGTTCTAAATTTGCAGTTTGAGAGGTTGATTTTAAAGGTCTGGAACAGATTAATCCATTTTGCATTACTTTCTATGGGGAAACCGTGCCTCAGTCTTCAAATGTTTCAGAACTCCACCGGTCTTCCGGAACGGATTATGTTAAAAAACCAAGGTCCCACCGTATTCAATATGGGAAGTAGCACATTGAATCTTAGTAACGGTGTGTGGTGAGTTTCACCTTGTTCAGTGCAGTCAGTCGGGTATGAGTTATGGTTGAGAAAAGATGTGTTTTAAAGTGTGCCGTAGATCATGGATCACGAACAAATGCATTAACATGAAATGGGCAAATGTTTTCCTCTGTCATGACAACATTCCATGTCACACATCGCTTCTGGTATATGGCAATTTCTGCCAAACAAAAACATTACAGTGTGTCCTCATCCACCTTATTCACCAGATCTGGCATTGCACCACTTCTGGCTCTTCCCCAAAGTCAAAATGACCATGAAAAGTAAACATTTTGAATCGACTCAAGACATTGAGGCAGCCACAACAGCGCAACTAAAGACACTCATGAAAGAGGACATCCAGAACTTTTTCAGAAAGTGGCAAGAATGATGAGATAAGTATATTTAAAGCAAGGGGGAGTAACGACAATGTGTCTTTTACTGTAATACGTTTTTTTAAAATTTAAACATTCACCATAGTTTTTGATCACACTTTATATATATCAAATCATCACATTGTATACTTTAAATATATTACAATTTTGTCAATTATACCTCAATAAAGCTGAAAGAAAAATATTTTTATTTTTTAAAATTCTGAAGTAATGAAAGCCTTGGAAAAGTTATTTAGATATCGTCCTGGTATTGGGTATTATATTCTTTAAAACTAATCAATGTTCACATAATACTCGCATCACATTTCTGAAATTCTCAAGAAAAAACTAGTCATAGAAAGTTTTTCAGACTTTAAACTTCAAAAGGTTAATAAAACATGCCAACAACGCTTTCAAAATTTCTTGGTCACTGTGGTAGTTATGAATGGCCTACTGATTAGCTATTCCCTTTCTTTCTTGCTAACAGAATCCCAATTTTGTTCAGGCATCTGGTGGCCATGTGTACCAAGGGAGGCTGGGCCTCTTCCTGGCTCTAGAGGGTCTGTCTTGACTGGTTTAAGCCCAGCAGGGTGATTCTATCCCCTTGCCAGCTCAGAAATGGGCAGGCAAGGCAGTTCTGACCAGTGAGAGATGAGGACAAGTTTACTGGGGTAATGTTATGGGCTCCTGCTGATAAAAAGGTGCATGAGAAGAAACAGCTCCTTTCCCCACGTCCTGCTATGTGTGATACCTGGATCTGTAGCAGACCTCTTGTGACCACAAGGGGAGCCCATCTGAGAAGGCAGAACTGAAAGGAGGAGGCAAAGCTTTTGTTGTGGAACTCCTGAATTAGGAAACCCTGAAACAACCCAACCTCTGTACTTCTTCAGTGACAATACGTTTTTCTTATGTATTAGAAATGTGTTAGACCATTTTTGAGTCCATTATTATTTGCAGCCCAAAGCATCCTAAATGACGTTACTTATGTTGCTTATCTATTTAGAAAAGTAGCTGATCAAGCAATACCTTAAAATGTACAGTTGTTCTGTTTTAGCAAGGCTTCTCTTAGAAAATATAAACTCAGTCAGGCTTTCTTTTCTGCTTGTCTGGCACCACTGTACCTGCTGAAAAATGAATAGCTATTTGCAGGGCAATGTTAAAAGGTAACATGATGCAGCTGCAAATATTTACTTATTTAGGTTACTGTTTATGTTCTAGACAAAAATGCCTATATGCATTTTTGTTTTTCTAACTCCAGAAATCTGGATCTATTATAACATCAAATACAGGATTTTGTCATATGTTCAATAGATTTTTGGCTAGATCCCATATTATCCCTCTCACAGGGATCAATTTAAAAAGAAAACCATCTAAATAACGATTAAAACAACAACAAAAAAAAGACTTCCATGTCCAATAGTCCTGATAGTAAACTCATTGTTGGTTTATTTGACAGACCAGGAGAGTTAATGATCGATTATCCATACTAAGGGGAATGTAAAGATCAATGGCTCTGATTAGAAAATGCACATGAAAATACTCTGAAAAACTAAATGATTTTCTATCTCTTTAGCCATCTGTAAGGACTATTTTATCTTCTTGCAGAAAAGATAACTGAAGATGAATGATACAGCATATTGCCCAAGGTCTCCCCAGCTGGTAAAGAAGAGGCCCTTAACTGGGACTGAACCCCAGGTCCACCTCATGGTCGAGCCCAGATGCAACCCAAATTGCTGGAATTACCCCTTTGCCTTCGCCATGGCCACCTGCCTGCAAAAATTGTGTAAGTAGTAAATTGCTCAAAAGGTGTGCAGAAGGAGAGGGTAGGAGTCAAAAACTTCCATCACCTCCACACCTAGAAATCAGCTGTACAAATTCTCTGATTACTTGTAAGTCTTCTCAAAGCAATTAAATAAATATTCTGGAACAATGAATTATATATAACATTAGAGCCTAAAATCACACACTTACACAGGAACCATAACTACTGGTTACTTTGGTACTCACTAACAAAGGATTAAGCTCTCAGTTACCATCCATTAAGATTAGAATTGTCGGGGTCGGCCTGGTGGCTCAGGCGGTTAGAGCTCCGTGCTCCTAACTCCGAAGGCTGCCGGTTCGATTCCCACATGGGCCAGTGGGCTCTCAACCATAAGGTTGCCAGTTGAATTCCTCGATTCCCGCAAGGGATGGTGGGCTGTGCCCCCTGCAACTAGCAATGGCAACTGGACCTGGAGCTGAGCTGCACCCTCCACAACTAAGACTGAAAGAACAACAACTTGAAGCTGAACAGAACCCTCCACAACTAAGATTGAAAGGACAACAATTTGACCATTGTTCCCCAATAAAGTCCTGTTCCCCTTCCCCAAAAAAATCTTAAAAAAAAAAAAAAAAAAGATTAGAATTGTCTCCATTCTTAAAACCCAGCCTTTAAAAAATCCTTTCTGTTACAAAAACTGAGAAACATGGTTTTGTTCCATTTTGCTGGAAAAACAATTTAAACAATCCTGCAAAACTGTTTAGTTCTTCTGCCGTGAAGTATATGAAGACGCCTGTGGTCCTGTGAAACTGCAACATATCTTTTGCAGAGAAAAACATGAAAAGGATAAAAACCGAGAATTCTACAGTTACTTTAGGATTGTTCATTTACAATATTTCCATGGTGACCATATCACCCAGCTGTAATGGTCTTATGCCTATCCTTCCATGCTTACCAATCTCTAGGTCTCTCTCCAACATCTGGTTGGGGTTTCTACCTGACATCCTTACTCTACCCCTATTCAGACAAGCCTCCTAGACAAGTTCACAGTCCGTGCTGATGGTCCATTCAACAGGAGCCCCATATTCTCCTGGCCTTCGCTACTCCCAAGATCTTGACCTCCACGCCACTTCAGCCACCCACCTCCATGGCCGCACCCTTGACTTTATCTTCACTTGAAACTGATACAGCTCTAAAAGTTTAAACATTAATCTCTTTTTCTCTGCAATTTCTTATTTTCTAGTTTTCTCATGGCCCTGGAGGCAAGCTGATGCAATGGGCAAATAAAACACAGGGTTTGGAACCAGAGAGATCTGAGTTTAAATATTGGTTCTGCCACTTGATAGCTGTGGGACCTCAAGCAAATGACTTTATATTTCTAAGTCTCATGTTCTTTAGCTGTGAAAGAGGGATAACAGCACCTCTTTTGCAGGATTATAATGTGGGTTCAATCTGGGACTGAAAGCACCAAGAAATGCACTTAGCTGATGCTCAACAAAACTAGTTTCTCCCCTCCCTTTCCCTTTTTTCTAGTTCTCTGAGATCTCAAAGAGAATGCGAGTCTCTTGACCCTTCCAGTCTCTCCCCCTCTCTGGGCTTTAAGGTCAGTCATTTTATTCGCTCTCCCCTGTGGTCCTCTGATGTCCCTCCACATGGTCCTTGTTAACACTCAGCCCTGGAAAAATGTGACCCTTCCATGGCTCACTCTTTCTGAGGCCATTCAGCTTGGCCAGGAGGCCATGGGCATTTCTGTTTTTGAAACGTCTCATCTATTTACTTAAGGAGTAGGAGAGGGGTAGGGGTAGGAATAAAAGGATAAGGAGCAGAGGGAGGAGGGGAGAAGAAATGTGAAAAAATTGGGATCTATTCAAGTGTTTCTGTTTGGGGGAAATACTTTATCGCTGGCCCTGAAACCATTAGCATAACAAGTGGCCATTAATGAGCTGGGTGAGTTGAGAAGCTGAAAGTGGACCAGCATAGCTCCTCCCCTTCTGTCCTTCAGGCATTTCCCTGTGCTTTTCCACACCATAGTCTTAAAGGGTTGCTTCCTCTCCTCCAAGGGGGAAGGCCTAGGTCAAAGGTTGCCAGCGATAGGGTGGGTAAGTTTGCCTAAATCAGTATTAGGAATCCCATTTACCTGTAGCTGTGAGCTGCATTCTCCAACAGAAGCTTATTTAGTAGTAAAGGTTAAATATTAGCATTCCTATGCTGACTCTTATTTCTTAATTGATGTTAGAAGTCAGTGAAGAGAATAATTTTTATTGGGTTCCCTTAAAAATCCTAAAGTTTGTACTTTACAAATTAGGCTTTTAAAGTTAAAATATAGTGCATTGTGACTGTGCTATTCATATGACAGAGAAATTGAAACAAACCACAGTGTACTCTAGGTAGTGCAAACTGGATGGCTGCAGCACAAACGCTGTGGGGTGAGTGTATTTCAATGCTGTCACTATATCCTCATGATCCTGGGATGGTTAATTGTTTGTGTCATCTTGGCTGGGCTGTGCCCCCCTGTTTGGTCAAACACCAGTCTAGGTGTTGTTGTGAAGGTATTTTTTAGATGTGATTAACATTTAAATCAGTGGACGCTGAGTAAAGCAGATCATAACATGGGTGGGCCTCATCCAATCAGTGGAAAGCCTTAAGAGAAAAGACTGGAAGAAGGAATTCTGCCTTCAGACTGCATTTGGACTCAAGACTGCAACATCAACTCCTGTTGGAATTTCTAGCCTGCCCTGCAGATTTCGAACATGGCAGCCCTCACAACCACGTGAGCCAATTCCTTAGTGTATGTGTGTGTCTCTCTCTCCATTGATTCCATTTCTCTGGAGAACCCTGAGAAATAATACAGACCCTGTATATAGCTATCTTTAAACACAAAGTTGAAAGTCTAAATTTGAGGACGTTCAAGACTGATGTCAGGCCTGGCACAGGGGTCTTCCCCTCTCCCCACACTGCATTCCCATGATAAGCCCTGAGTATCACTATATATTTATTTCCATCTTCTGTTCAGCCCTTAAGTTCATTAGGATTCCTTCATTCTTCTCTGGGGTGGCAGAAGCCCCTAGTGTACTGCCAATAATCTTTCTCTTACTCTTTGGTAGAAACAGAATGCTCGCTTTTTAGGTGAACACTTGGCGGCTATCTAGAATCAGAACTACATTTCCTTGCAGGTAGATGTTGCCATGTTATTACATTCTGGCCAATGGGATGTAAGAGGACGCAGTCTGCGCAACTTTCAGGCACTGTTCTTCCTTTCTCCTTCTTGCTGGCAGGATACAATTGTGATGGCTGGATCTCCACGAGGTAACTTTGGGATGGGCAGCCGTGCACAGGTAGCAATCACAAAGAAGCCTGGGCGCCAAGGACTCCGTGTCCTCACCGACCTGAGCTCACTACTACTGGATTTCTTGGGCTTCTATCTACTTTTAATTAAACCCTCTTAAAGTTCCAAGCTTTGTGTAATAAGGGAAGCCTTTAAGATTAAACACGTAATGCAACCTAATCCTGACTAATGTACCCAGTAGGGGATTTCTAGCAAGGGAATTTAGTGATTAAACAACTGATGCTTTGAATTCAGATAGAGCTACACTTTGGTTCCACCTGGCTTTTAGGAACTGCCAAATTGATTTCAAAGTAGCTGCATCATTTTACATTCCCACCAGCGGTGTAGGAGATTCCGATTTCTCCACATACTCACAAACACTTGTTATTGACTCTGTTTTCGATTATAACCATCCTAGAGGGTGTGAAAAGGTATCTTGTGTTTCAATTTGCATTTCCCTAATGACTAATGATATTGAACATCTTTTCATGCGATTATTGGCCATTTGTATATCTTCTTTGAAGAAATGTCTATTCACATCCTTTGCCCATTTTTAAATTATTTGACTAAGTTTTATTTTGTTGAGTTCCAAGAGTTCTTTATGTGTATTCTGGATACAAGTCCCCTATCTGGTTGTGATTTATAAATATTTTCTCCTATTTTATGTGTCGTCTTTTCACTTTCTTGACAGTGTCCTTTGAAGCAAAAAAAAAAATAAAAAAAAAAGCTTATAATTTAGATGAAGTTCAATTTATCTATTTTTTTTAATTGCTTGTTTTTTTGGTGTCATATCTAAGAAATCATTGCCAAATCTGATTTATTTCTATATTTCCTTCTAAGAGTTTTACTGTTTTAGCTTTTATACTTAGGTGGAAGAATTAACTTTTTGTATGTGGCATATATATATATATATATACACAATTTTGTATGTTGTAAGGTAGGATACCTTTTATTTCATTTTCTAGTCACATGTTTTGCATGTGGCTATCCAGTTGTCACAGCATCATTTATTAAAATGACTATTCCTGCTTCATTGATTTGTCTTGCCAACCTTATTGAAATTCAATAACAATAAATGTAATGGCTTATTTATGGACTCTCCATTCTATTGCATTGATCTATGTCTTCTTCTTAAGCCAGTATAACACTGTTTGATTACTGGAGCCTTGTATTAAGTTTTAAAATTGAGAAGTGTGAGTCTTCCAACTTTATTATTATTCTTTTTCAAGATTGCTTTGGCTATTCTGAGTTCTTTGCATTTTTACATGAATTTCAAGATGACTTTGCCAATTTCTGAAATGTAAGCAGCTGTGATGGGGGGGTAATTTCAATTTTGTTTTACATTTTTACTTTTTCTCATAGATATTGCAGAATATATTGAATTAAGAGAACCTAGGGAGTGATAACTGCCTACACATTTAGTGGCACAACTAGGGACAGGTAGACATGTAAAACTTGCAATTGGAGGAAAAACTGCTTCTACAGTGAACTGAGATCCTTGGTTGCTGACAGAATGCCCCCTGGTTTTCAAACACTAAGTCTTTGTCTGTATACAAAAACCAATTGTACAAAATCCCTGTCAGGACAAACAGTAGCAACGGGATGCATTGAGTTATTGGCACATGCCAATCTGGATGGTGGGGGCTAGCCAGTCTGAAGGGAGCAGGACCGGCAGGAGGCTGGAAATTTCAGGATTTAGGGTAGAATAGCAGTCTGGGAAGGTCAAATGGTTAGTGCACTCCTCAAAAACCTTCGTTTTCCAAACCAGGTCTTTGGATGCTTTTCTCAAACATGGTAAGCAGCTGTGATTTTGATGGAGACTGCGTTGAATCCATAGATCAATTGGGGGGAGGGAATTTCAATCTTAACAAAATTAAGTCTTCCAATCTCTGAACATGGGGTGTCTATTTATTTAAGTTTTCTTTAATTCAAAATATTTTGTACTTTTCGGTGTACAAGTCTTGCACTTTATTAAATTTATTCCTAGGTGTTTTATTTTTTGACACTGTTGTACATTAAATTGTTTTATTAATTTCATTTGCAGAGTATTCATTGCTAGTGTATATAATTGATTTTTGTATTTTGAGCTTATATCTTGTGACCTTGTATAACTTGTTTATTATAATATTTTTTGGTGGGTTCCTTAGTATTTTCTATATACAAAATTAGGTCATCTGCAAATAGAGATAGTTTAACTGCCCTTGCTAGAACCTTTAGTATAATATTAAATAGAAGTGGTGAGGGGAGACATTTTTGTTTTGTTGCTGATCTTAGGAAGAAAGCATTTTTTTAATCACCATTAAGTATGATTTTAATCGTGGGTTTTTTTTTTTATAGATGCCATTTATCATCTTGAAGTTGCTTATTGCTTTCATTATGAAATGGTGTTGAATTTTGTCAAATGATTTTTCTGCATTGATTGAAATGATCATGTGATTTTGTCTTTTATTCTAGTAATATGGTATATTACACAATTGATTTTCATATGTTAAACCGCATGCACTCTTGGGATAAATACCACTTGATCATAGTTTTTTTTATATGTTGCTGGATTGAGTTTGTTAATATTTTGCTGAGGATTTTTGCATCTGTGTTTATTAGGAATATTGATGTAGTTTTGTTTTAACGTCTTTTGTCTTTTTTGATCTCAGAGTTAACACTGGCCTCGAAGTGTTTTCACCTCTTTTATTTTTTGGAAGTATTTGTTATTTATGCTTAACTAAAACAAGCAAATGTTACAAAATACATATCAAAGATATAAAAGTGTTTTAGTATAAGTCTTTTCAATGCCCTTCCCTAAGTTCTCCCGAGAGGTAAAGATCTTTATCTGTTTCTTCCCCAGGCATTATAAATTTATCAGCAACATAACAGAACTCATGAACTTCCCTTGGAGACGTGCTCCTCCTCCTGGTCTAAGAATATCATGATCCAAATAAATCTTATAATCTCCTTCCACATTTGTTATCAGTTCAGATTAGGCTCAGCTGTGAATAACAGAGACCCCAAGTAACAGAGGCCTAAAGGTGATAGTGGTTTATTTCTCTTTCACTTAAAAGTCAGGAAGTAGGCAAGCAGTCCAGGGCTGGTATGCGGCTTCATTCTATTAACTCTCTAGGAATCCAGGTTCCTTCTAGCTCACCACTCTGCCCTCCCCCGGGTGCAGCCCTTATCCTCCTGGCCCCAAAATGAATGTTTGCATTTCTGGCAGTAGGATTGAACAAGGAAAAAGAAGCAGGAAACTGCAGGCCTCAGCTTTGTTTTAGTGAAGGTTTCAGGAAACTGCTTTGTAACACACCTGTTTACATCGCAGTGACCAGATCCTGTATTCACATGGTCTCCTTTAGCTGCAAGGGAAGCTGGGAAATGTGGGCAACATGGGCTCATGAAAATTTGGAGGTTTATTATTATGAAAAAAGAGGAAAGATAACAAGTAGTTATTACCATACCTTAGATCTTTCATTTGTCCCCAACATTTTTCCAAATTTGTTACCCCTTTTTCTTTTCCATTCCTCCTTTCTTTGTATAAACCCTAATTATTTCTCACCTACATTACCATAGTGGCTTCTTAACTGGTCTTTCTAACTCCAGTCTATCTTTGCTCTAGGAAATTTTCATATATGTATATATTTTAAATGAAGATGTAATTACGTCAATCACAGGATAACTTTCCAATTACCTAAAAAACAAAAACAAACCAAACTCCTAAATGTGGTTTATAAGTGCTTCCGTGACCTAGCTCTAGTCAACTCTTACAACTTCATTTCTGTCCATTTCTCCCTTTACTTGAACTTTATGCTCAAGCCATGCATAAATCCTGGCTTTTTCCTGAATATGTAATATTCTTTTACATCTTAGTAACTGTGGATTGATTGATTGATTGCAAGTTTTTAAGCCTCTCTGTTTACAATATGACTTTGTAGTTCTTCCCATTAAGAGATGGGGTCTATTTCCCCGCCCCTTAAATCTGGGCTGGCCTTGTGACTTGCTTTGGCCAGTGAAATGTGTCTGAAATAATTGTGTGCCAGTTCTGAGCCCAGACCTATAGAGCTGCCTTGAGCACCACTGCTGTCTCTTGGAGCTCTGTTTCCCCCTTTAGAATAAGCCTGGACTGGCCTGCTGGATAATGAGATAGTATCTTGGTAAGCAGAGTGATGCTGAGTCATCCCAGCCAAGGCCAACTCCACTATCCAGCCCTCAGCTGACCTGTCAGCTGACCTGTGAGTCAGCCCAGCCAAGATCAGCCGAGCCACACTTGGATCAGCAGAATGTATTCACTGACACGTATACTCATGAGACATAAATAGTTCTGTTTTAAGCCACCAAGTTTGGGGAGGCTTGTTTGCAAAGTTCATTGTGGCAATAGCTCAAGGATACAGTGCTTTTATATGTTATTCCTTTGCCTTGAAATGCCCCCCCCTTTCAGTCTAATAATCTTCTAAATCCATCTATTAAGACTCAGATCAAAAATTATCTTAATTGGGAAAGCTTCCTGTCCCTATCTGGGCAGATCTAGCTACTTTCTTTGAGGAGCTTCATACTTCTACTATAGCCTGCAACCTAGTTACTTGTCCCCATATCCATCTCTCCTTTAGGCTGAGCTACTTGAGGGTAAGAATGACCTTTCATATCATGTGCACGAAAAATATTTTTTGAATGAAGGAATAAATAAATGCTAGGATGTGAAGCACAATCCTTTGCCGTTTCTCTTTCTTCCAAACTGTAAATATACTTCCTCTTTTGTCTAGGCCCTTCCTTCTGTGATGCTTTCCCAAATTTCAGTCATATATCACATATTGGCTGATGTGTTTATACCTCTTTTCTTTCCCACATGTGGCTTTTAAGTCTATGCAGTGTTATATTTTCCTTGATTGATAATCTCCCATATTGGACAGTCATGTAACTTGCAAATACTCTGAAAATTTCAAATTCTTAAAAGTTTCTCAATTGTTCAATTTAATTTTTAATCACATTCACTGCTAACCTTGTAAATGGACTAAAAATTTACCTATTTGCTTTTAATGTCCTGTTGTCAGCTTCCTTAAATGCGATTAAAAGTCACCCTGTCTCTCATCTTATTTGCCTCAGTAATTTTCTGTTGTTAAGTGAGAGTAAAGATGGCTGAGTAAATTGTTATAGTCATAGGCTTATTGGCAACTATGTAGGATTTTGTGACCTGTGGTTTCCAGTTCTTCACATTTCAACCCATTCACTGAGATATCCATTTGTTATATGCCAGTTGGACATGGCTCAATTGTCAGTCCTTAGTGCAAAATGATAAAGTTGTGACAGAAAGGACCTGAAGACAGGCACAAAAATTATTTTTCTGATCACTGTAGCATCCTGGAAGGAGCCTGGGAGATGACAGCAGACCATTCCTGGGAAAGGCTTTTGCGGGTTGTTCTCCATCCTTTGTGCCACCAACCCCAAACTACTGACCCTTCATTACCCTTTATTGTGCTTTATGTGTCAATCCCCAAATGTCTGAATGTGTAATTATTCATATCCTGTCTTATTGTGCATAGTGATGCCTCACTGACTTTATATTGAACACAGTATACTTAATTATTTTGAAGAAGGAAATCTACTGGCAAGAAGTATGCAGTGTGCCTCTTGCAAGATCTGATTTTCATCAGAGAGCTTTGCTGTCATGAGCCAATTGTTTCTGATGTCAAAGTTAACAATCATTTACATAATAACACAACAACAATAACATTTAATGCCTTTCATCAAACCAGACTGTAAACACTAATTAGTTATATTTCATTGTATTCTGGTGAGGCTCAGTAAATTATGATGCTTGTTTTACAGATACTGAAACTGAGACAAGAGATGAGTGACTTGCCCAAGGCTGCCAGAAGACGATGTCAAAATTAGGGTTATAACTCTTGTGCCCTGTCCGCTAGACCTCTGGGTCCACAGGATACATTTTTAAAGTAATACCAAGACCTCATACAATGCAATGAAAAAGTCCTGCCACGTCAGCCATTGCATTTTGTACGACACATTTAAATAAAAATCCGTAAGCATTAAATATTTAAGAAGAGAAAATTTTAATGAAAAGAGTAAACATTTCAAGTGCCTGGCAGTAGCACACATGGCCTAATTCTCTTTAATGGGCTCTGATTTTAAAATGAATCCAGCCCCAGCTTTCTGATGCAGTACACTGCCATGATGGGCAAATTAAGCCACTGCATGGAGGCAGAAGGATTTCTGCTTAAGCACCAAGTTAAGCCCACAGGAGGTTAATGGGGCCATATTACCAGTGATGAACTACCGTACCTAAAAGTGGTGTTTCACCAACACCTGAAAGGACAGGGATGCCTCACTGTAAAGTTCTTTGCTCTTTAAAATTCTGGGTACAATTTGTTTTTTAAATCATTGACTGATACCCACCCTCCCATTAAGATTATTTCTCAGAATTGTATGGAAAGCTTGCCTTTGAGTTCTAATAGTGACTCCAGTGCTCAGAGTGTTAACATGCCTCCTTGTCTAATCAACAAAATTTTATGTTCTCTTAGTGGCTGAAAACTACAGCCTTCAAATTCTAGAAAGAGCTTTCAAAATGTGACTTACACAAGCATAAAACCAATTGTATTTCATCTGGGATATTCAGTTAAATTCAAAGGTTCCAATGGTCAACTTTTAAAATAGGAGCTTCAAATGTGAGCCAGATTTCCTTCCTAAAATACATAAAGGATGCCAACTTGCTGATTTGGGTCTGTGATCTGCAAAACGGGAATATTTGCACTGTATTCACCTTGTGAATACTTTATCTACTAAACATTTAGCAACTTACTCAAAAAGCTTCACTTAAAAGTTGATTTTGAGAAGCCAAGAGGATGAGACATGACATAGAATGTATGCGGTGCCTGTCCATATTTACCTTGTAATCCTATGAATAAGTAAATAGAAATGTACATTGGTGAGTGTTAGGGAAGGGATGGTGTGGTAGATCAAAGATGATTAGAAGTTCTTTAGTATTTATCCCATTAATAAGTGGGGTCTATTTTCCCTCCCCCTTGAAATTGACCTGGGCCTGTGACTTGCTTTGACCAAAAGTAGGCTGCTCAGAAGCTGCATGACTTTTGAAGCTAGATCATAAGAAGCTTCGCTGTTTCCACCTGCATTTCTTGACTCTCTTGTTCTTGGGCTGTTCCCTTTCAGAAGTCAGCTTTCATGCTGTGAGAAGCCCAAGTTACAGGAGAGGCCATATGGAGGCACTCCAATAGCCAGCCCTAGCTGAGCTCCCCACAGCACAAGGAAGCCATCTTGGATGGTCCAGCCCTAAGAATCCCCCAGCCTTTCCAACATCTCAGCCCACACCACATAGAGCAGAAGAACAACCCATTCAACACACAGAATCATGAGTAATAACAAATGGATGTTTTAAGGCCCTGAGTTTTGGGATAGTTTGTTACACAGCGACAGATAACCAGAACAGGAGGAGAAACAATTTTTAGAATTGTAAAAATAGACAATTTTTACAATTATGGGTATAAATCACCATAATTATAGATTCTGACTTTATCTTCTATGTGAGCACATATACAAGGTGTGATAAAAAAAAACTACAATGAATGTTTAAAAATTTATTACATTAAAAGACACATTGCCATTAATCCCCCTCAAAATATTTCCCCTCACTTTGAGCACAATTATCCCATCATTCTTGCCACTTTCTGAAGCAGTTCTGGAAATCCTCTTTTGTGAGTGTCTTTATGAGCATTTATGAAACAATGTGCATACAAAATGGCCTGAGAATCGGGCAAACAGTTTCATCTCCATCATGACAATGCTCTGTGTCACAAATCACTTCTGGTATATGTCAATTTCTGTCAAATAAAAACATCATGGTGTGTTCTCATCCACCTTATTCACCAGATCTGGTACCCTGGGACTTCTGGCTTTTCCCCAAAGTCAAAAGGACCATGAAAGGTAAATGTTTTGAATCGACTCAGGACATCGAGGCAGCCACGACAGCACAACTAAAGACACGAAACAGGACTTCCAGAACTGCTTCAGAAAGTGGCAAGAATAATGGGATAGGTGTGTTCGAAGCGAGGGGGGATACTTTGAGGGAGATTAATGGCAATGTGTCTTTTACTGTAATACATTTCTTTTTTATTTAAACATTTACCATAGTTTTTGATCATGCTTCACATTATATCCTCACGGAGTCCCTTACAGAGACAATGAATAAATACTCCTTACTTCCCTTCCATCTTTGCTTGTGCTGTGCTCCCTGTCAGAAAGCCCCTACCCCCTTTATGCCTGTACAAATCTTACCCACCCTTTAAGGTTCCATCTCCAAGGTTCCTTCCCCATTCATTCTAGTCCTCAGCATTTTCTCTCTTTCTGACCCCTTCTAAGGTTCATTATCTGGACAACTCATTTGATTTGTTTTTAAACAGCTTTATTGAAGTATAATTGATAAATCATAAACTACATATATAGACTGTCCAATTTGATAAATATCTCCATACGTTTATGCTCATTGAAAACATTATCACAGTCAAGATAATGAACATATCCATCACCTCCGTTTCCTCATGCCCGGTTGTAATTTCATCTTTACACCCATCTCCCCACCTCCACTCTGTGCAATCACTGATCTGTGATTCTGTCACTATAAATGAATTTGAAGTTTCTTCAGATTTATATAACCATACAATATGTATCTTTTTGGTCTGGTTTCTTTCACTAAGCTTAATTATTTTGAAATTTATTCATTTGTTATATCAATTGTTCATTGATTTGTTGTTGTTGAGTAGTATTCCATTGTATAGAAACACCAAAATTTGTTCCTCCATTAACCTATTGATGGCATTTGGGTTATTTCCAGTTTGGAGTTTTAACAAATAAAGCTACTATGAACATCCATATATAAGTCTTTATATGGTTACAGGCTTATTATTTCTTTGGTAATTATCTTGGAGTAGAATGGCTGATTCATATGGTAGGCATATGTTTAACTTTTTAAGAAATTGCCAAACCTTTTTCCAAAGTGGCTGTGCCATTTTACATTTTCACCAGTGTTGTATGAGAGTTCCAATGTCTCCACATCCTTACCAACATTTGGTATGATCAATCTTTTAAATTTCAACCATTGTAATAAATGTATAGTGATATCTGATTGTGGTTTTAATTTGCATTTCATTAATAATGAATGATATTGGGTAACTTTTCAAGTGCTTATTTGTCATCTGAGTATCTCAGTTGGTGAAGTATTTTTTTCAGATCTTTTGTTCTATTTTGGGGCTTCTTTGTTTCCCTGTTCTTGAGTTTTGAGATCGCTTTATATATTCTGAATACACTTCCCTTATGAGACACATGCTGCACAAAATCTCAAGTGTTATTTTGAAAAATCAAAATTTTGAAATTTTTTTCAAGTTCAATTTATCAATTTGTTTTTTATGGATTTATCTTTTGGTGTTGTAGTGAAGAAATCTTTGCCTAACCGAAGGTCACAATGATTTTCTCTTGTCTTCTTTTAGAAGTCTACAATTTTAGGTTTCCTATTTAGGTATATAATCCATTTTGAGTTACTTTTTGTATATAGTGTGAGGTATGACTTGAAGTTTCATTTTTTGCATATTTTTCATTTTATACAAGTTTTTTAGTCCCATTTGTTGAAAAGACTGGCTTTTCTCCACTGAAATGCCTTTGTATCTTTGTCAACCATCAGTTGTACATACACATGTGAGTTTATCTCTGTACTCTCCGACAAGCAATCTCTGTCATCCTTATCTTTGTTCTTCTGTAGTAACGTGTCTTTTTTCTCTGGCTTCTTTTAAGATTTTCTTTTTATAACTGATTTGAGCAATTTGATTAGGACATGTCTTGATGTAGTTTTGTTGTCTTGTGTTTGGGGTCCATTGATATACTTGGTTCTGTGGGTTTATAGTTTTTGGAAATTTTTGGGCATTATTTGGCCATTATTTCTTGAACTATTACATCTTCTGTACTTTGGCTCTTTCTCGTCTTCTTTGGGGACTCCAATTATAGGTATATTATTAGGCTGCTTGAAGTTCTCATATATCTCATTGATGCTTTTTCATTTTTTTAAAAAAAATTTATTGGGGAACAGTGTGTTTTTCCAGGACCCATCAGCTCCAAGTGAAGTTGTTGTTTTCAGTCTAGTTGTGGAGGGCACAGCTCACTGGCCCATGTGGGAACTGAACTGGCAACGTTGGTGTTATGAGCACTGCGCTTTAACCAACTGAGACAACTGGCCTCCCGCTTCATTTTTTAAATTAATTTTTGCCCGTGTATTTCATTTTGGATAGTTTCTATTGCTATGTCTTGAGGTCAGTAACCTTTTCTTCTGCAATGTGTAATTTGTTACTAATCCCATCCAGTGTAATTTTAATCTCAAACCTTGCAATTTTTATTTCTAGAAGTTTGATGTGGGTCTTTTTTTATATCTCTCATGTCTCAACTTTATGGACATGTAGAAAACAGTTACAATAACTGTATAAATGCCTCAATTTGCTCATATAATATCTGTATTAGTTCTGAGTTGGTTTTGATTGATTGACTATTCTCCTTATTGTAGGTCATGTTTTCCTGCTTCTTTGAATGCCTGGTAATCTTTCATTGGATGCCAGACATTGTAAATTTTACCTAGTTGAGTACTGGATACTTCTGTATTTCTATAAATATTCTTGAGCTTTGTTCTGGGATGCAGTTATTTGGAAACACTCTGATCCTTTTGGTCCTTGCTTTTATGGTTTGTTAGGTGGGTCTGGAGCAGTGCTCAGGCTAATTATTCACTACTAAAGCAAGACTTTCCTTAGTAATATACCCAATTGTCACATGAATTATGAGTTTTTCCAACCTGGATAGTAGGAATCAATCCTACTCCTAGCCCCGTGTGAACACTGGGCACTGCTTCCTCCAGACCTTTGAATGGTCTTTTCCAGCCTTGTGTAATTTCCTCACATGCACGTGTTGATCCTATTCTGCTAAATACAGCAGGATACACAATGCAACTCTCCAGTGTCCTCTCTCTGTGCAACTTTCTCTTCTCTGGTGTTCTCTTACAAATGCTAGCAGCTTTGGAGTTCCTAAACCCTTGGTTCATCTCCTCAGCTCAGGGAATGCACCAAGCTCTCTCTGGAGTCCCTCTCTATTATGAGCTGAATTGTGTTCTCAGCAAAAAATGTTGAAGTCCTAAGCTCCTGCCCCTCGGTATGTGACCTTATTTTGAAATACCGTCTTTATAGTGGTAATCAAGTTAAAATGAGGTTATTAGTTTGGGACCTAATCCAGTGTGACTGGTGTTCTTATAAGAGGAGGAAACTTGGACACAGAGGCCCGTACAGAGCAAAAATGATGCAGAGACATAGGAAGAATGCCATCTACAAGCCAAGGAATGCCTGAGGCTACCAGAAGCTAGGGGAGAGGTCTGGAACAGATCCTTCCTCACAATCCTCAGAAGGAACCAACCCTGCCAACACTTTGATTTTGGATTTCTAACCTTTAAAACGTAGCCAATAAATGTTTGTTGCTTAAGCCACCAGTTTGTGGTACTTGGTCATGGACACTAATATATCCTCCTTGCACTGTAGTCTGGGAACTCTCACAGCAGTAAGCTGGAATAATCGTAGGGTCCATGGAGCTTGTTTTCCATCTCAAGGATCACAGTCCTTTTTTATCTGATAGGCAGTGTCTTCAAAACCAATGTCTTTGATTTTTGTTGCTCTTTCAGGTGGAAGGGCAAATCTGGTCCCTGTCACTCTTTCTTGGTTAGAAACAGAAGTCCTTGCTCATTTGATCCTTAATTGCATGGTATCCACTATCACTGTTTAATATTCTTGTGACCGGGTCTTGGCTTTTCAAGGGGATTATGAACCTTGAGATCAGAAGTCATGTCTAATACGTCTTCATACTAACCACAATGCCTGGGCTAGTGCCCTGCACACAAAGAGTACAATACATATCTGAGCTAAACAGCATATTTTTGGGTTCCTTGGATTCAGCATACTAAAAATTGACTCGTGATAAAAAAATAAAAAAATCAATGGATGTGAAATTTCTTATTCAACTTGATATTTTTAGTGAGTGAAAAATAGCCTGAAACCAAAATATTTTTGTTCCTATCTTGTTTTCAAAGAAGTGACATTCTCACTAGTTCCTTTTTAAATTAACAGTCATGTACTTTACAGCACAGAGAAGTGGAAGAAATTCTAGGGCCCAAACCATTCATACTGTGAAGTAAAACAAACACCTATCACTGCTCATCTGGATTTCCTGCCTGTCACTTTGTTGCTCTTTCAGCTCTTTTCAAAGAAGGATATAACACTATCTGGTACCCAGGCTTTCCCTGACAGGGGCATGAAAGGAATAACAGCGCATCACATTTTTTGTTTTCATTCTAGAGATTCAAATTAACCCAGTTTTTATTGTACTGCTAAAGGACGGTGTCCACTGAGATACAGAAGATACACAAGAAACTCTAGTTTAAGATTTTCCAAGTATAAACTGATTGAGATGTAGGGCTATAGATTCATGTCTTTAACATATCATTTACAAGGCAAGCAGGAATTTTTGTCCTGCTTTGAACAAAGAAAGAAGAGGCATTTTCATATGACCAGACAGCCGATAGAATATGCTAATAATATAATTGTATACATACATCCAACAATCATCAAGAGTGTCTCTACCTCAGGGCCTTTGTATGTACTATTCCTTCTGGATTGCTCTCCTCTCAGATATCTACAAGGCATACCCCTTCATTTCCTTCAAGCCTATGTGCGAAGATCACCTTCTCAACAAGACCTTCCCTGAGGACCCAATCTAAAAGAGCATTGCAGCCTTCCTCTCCTCCTCCATGTGACATTATTTTCACTTATGCTTCTTTATTTTCTTCACATCATTTATCACTCACCACCTGACAGTTGAGTAAAATATACACGTTTATTTAAAACATGCGCATTTATTTATTGTCTATGCCCCCCTCACTGACGGCAGTATATAATTCAAAAGAATAGAAACTTTTTCTGCTGTATTTTCAGCATCTAAAACCTAGTGCACAGTATGCATTCAATAAGTATTTATTAAATGAATGAACACATATTTGCTGATTTCCTACTCTGTGTAAATGCACTGGAGGGGACTATGGTATGACTCACTCCAGTCTTTTCAAGGAGTTTATCTTCTATGAGGAAAACAAGCACAAAAATCCAGGACTATACTACAAAGGCAAAAGAATGGATTAAATAATGTATTTTGAAAGCACTAGGAAGGAGGGGTGAAGAGAGGCAGAGTGGCTGTTGAGATGACCCTTACAACAGAAGTTTGATGACCCTTACTACAGAAAGGGGATGGCTGGGGAGTCCTGCCTGAAGGTACAGAACAAGAGACATTTGGAGCCCTAGGAGAAACAGGCCTGTTTTGTACCTGTGAGAAAAGCGTGGCCAGAATTGTGAAGGTGTAGCAGGAGATGTGGCAAGAATGGAGGTTTTAGGCCTGATCGTCGAAAGCCAAAAAAGGCTTTAAAAATTTATCTTAAAGGAGTTAAGTAAGGTAGTGTTTTAAAACCTTCGTTAGCTAGTCTATCTCCTATCCAGGAAACCTGGATGTTTATCAGCATATCATTGAACTGAACTCATCAATGTGGTTACTATGCTTATCTTGCTCCCCTAAATATATGAACTGACACCCTTTGTCCTAGCAATTATATTAATAACATATACCCTGAAAGTGTTGCACCACTGTAAGAGTAATTAAGAGCTTTCACTGACAATTTGCTCATTGATTCATTTAGTTGTTGTTGTTGTTTTTAATAATAAACTTACCTTACATGGGATCTTCATTTATGTTTCTGTACAAAAAGGAACCCAGCATTTTCCTGAGGAAACCTGTGGATCTGGACATATGTGCCCAATGAATTTGATGCAATCAGTAGAAGGAGAGAACCATGAAGTGGGACATATTCTCTGCACTTGAGCAGAGAAACATTCTGGACCAGTGGAAACCTTAACGATTATCAAAGCTTTGTAAACAACTTCCCATCCCTTCTCACCCCATCCAGCTCAAACCAATCCCATCACTTTATAGATGAGAAGCTAAGGCTCCACAGATGGAATGACTGGGTCAGTGGCTCCCAGCTGCACAGTGGCTGAACCAAACCTATGAGTCACGTCAGAGCTCTTTCTACCCCTCTCATCTCTGGACAAAAGCAGGTTATGTCAGGGCTACTGGAAACCACAGCATCATTGTGGCCACTCTGCTAGTCTGTTGAGTTTTGAGGAAGGGACTGTTGCTGGAAGAAGAGAGAGAAGAATTAAATAATTGAAGAAATAAATAGTATCGAGCATTTTAATGTTCAAATGAGGATCTATTGTGAGTAGAGTGCAAAATCGAGTGGGGTTTTAAAGCTGAGCCAGGAGACGTCAAGAAAATGTCTGCTTTGGGTGAGCTCCTCCAGCCTCTGTACCCTGTCCCCATAAAGTGCTGGTCACTTACAAAGTTTGAGATGACGTTTACTACCCCACTGTGACTGGAATATGAACACTTATCTGTTCTGAAATGAGAGAGTTTTTGTTGGATGGAAACAAAAGGAGATCCCAAGGATAGGAACAGGAGTCTAAGGAAAACAGTACAGCACTAGCTTATAGAAGTAGGAATTTAGATCCTAAGTGCTTTCAGTTGTCATGGGAGATAACAATTTATTCTATTTTTAAACGTCTTTCCTCCCCCTTTTTTCCTATTTAGACCTCAGGTGCTGAGTTGGAATTAATCACACTCCTCAACTCATGGCTTATCATCCTGGCTCTGTGCCAGGCCCTCACTCGATTCAGTGACTGATAGATGGATCAAGCACCTTTCATCCCCATCCACCCCTCCTCCCCCAGAGGTTCCTTGTCTTGGTTTCATTGTGAATTTCTTTCTGGTACATAGTCTTGCCAGATGTGGATTGTTGCTTTAAGTGCCCATTTCTTTTTTCACTCTGTACTATTCCTTCAAGGCCCATCCGTGATATTACATTTACATCTAATCCATTACTTCTCATGTAACCTAGAACTCCACCACGTTTGCTTCTCCATTCTCCCAGTGATGACATAGAGCTTGCCTAGTGGGGGGCTATTTCATAGGGAATGGGATGCTCAGCCTAGTCCCATAGGATTTTACATATAAATTCAATTCTTTGTATTTCACCAATGTGGGCAACAAGCAAAACTTATCTCAATTATTATCAGACCGTTAAGTATACTCTGCCTGACCTTGATTTAGTGGGATAAAGAAGGGAAAGAGGATGGGAATTGTGGAGTTTGTTTTTCTATGCCCACTTAACACCTTTGAATGGTGGACCCACTCATTTTATACAAATTGGCCATTCCAAGATAATCTTTCAAAGTCATTTCTGTAGGCTGCTGAGTCCATTCAAAAACACTGCTCAAAAAATAGATTATGTCTTGAGTACTGTTACACTCATGGTCAAGGAACAGGCATTGCAATAATCCACAGAGCTAGTTATGTCAGCCAAGAGGAATGCATGCTGTCAAGTGCCCGTACAAAGATGTGTATCATAGCTGAAGCTTCTCAACATACTTTTCTCCCGTGCTTTTTCTGGAAAGGAAAGTCTCTCAATAGTCACAGTAACTAACAATTTAGCTTTTGAAATATGATATGGGAAAATCAGGATAAACAAATAAGAGTCTTTTGGATACTTACTAAGCTAAAAATATGAAAAACCAAATGGGATACTGTTTTATAAATGATGAGAGGTATTTTAAGTAGCCAACAATATAATTTTAATGCATTTATTTTTTCGAACTATGCCACAGTCTCCTGTGTGGTAGAGAATGGCTTTGGCATTTAAAATGTGGTGTCCAAGTCTCCCACATGTTGGTTATAATAGAACCCAAAGTTGGATAAGGCAAGAGAGGGTGTGGGTGGAGGAGAGAACTTAGCTTAATGTATTGGTTTTTATCCCAAACAGCTGAGAACTTGGTGTTAAACACTGAAGGACAGATAGACAAGGAGGGAAGGAGGACGAGAGGGAGAGATGAAAAGAGAGAAGAGAGAAAAAAAAGTAAGAAAGAAAAGAAAGGAGGAAAGACAGAAAATCTATGTGAACTTTTGAAATACAGCGCTTCTTAACACAGTCCAGATTCACAGTGCTTCTTTGTTGACTGCTTCTTCCTATGCCTGAGTATCAAGACTATCTTATTGAGGAAAAAACCTTGAACTTGGATAAATATGAAGACCTCAGTTAAGAAAAATAGACCCTGGGGTGGCTGGATAGCTCAGTTGGTTAGAGCGCGAGCTCTTAACAACAAGGTTGTCAGTTCAATTCCCACATGGGATGGTGGGCTGCAGCCCCTGCATTTAAGGATTGAAAACATCGACTGGACTTGGAGCTGAGCTGCACCTTCCACAACTAGATTGAAGGACAACAACTTGACTTGGAGCTGATCGGCTCTGGAAAAACACACTGTTCCCCAACATTCCCCAATAAAAGAAAAAAAAGAAAAAAGAAAGAAAAATAGACCCTGACACTCAAGGCCATGTGACCTTGAGCAAGTCTTGTGATCTTTCTAAATCTTATTTTTTTCTCTTGTACAATATGTAGGACAAGCATCTTACAAAGGATTGTGCAGACTAGGAGAAGGCTCTTGGAAATTGTTAAGTGTTATACAAGTATAAGGGATTCTCACAGGTTCAAAAGAAGTTCTACCTTCAAGGAAGTTAACTGAATGGAGTAGGGAGATGAGCAGCATATTTTGTTTTAGTACTGCTCTATGATGAATTATGTTGTCTGTGTGGTTTCAGACAACCCTGCCAAGTGGACTGGAGCTCATGTTTCGGGGACTGGGTGAGTTCCACTTACCAACTCCAACTCCATCTTTAGAGAACCAGGAGTCAAGGACTCAAGGAAACACATTATTGGAATAAACAATACCTCACTTCATCTTACACACTCAGCTCCTCAGACAAAGATAAATGCGAGTGGGAAGGAACTTAAGGCAAGAAAGTGTTTCCAGACTGACCCTGTTGACCCATTTTATTTACCATCCTGTACAAGACCTGATGTACTGCAAATCCACTTAGTGTTCTGTTTCAATTATTTTCCAAATTGGTGTTATTTAGAATTAAAGTAGCTGCATTTCAATTGACATTTGGGAAGTTATACATAGAAGAAGTACATTTTTGTTTGGATGGTTCCCTTTTCAGTGTTTCTTTAAGATAGGAAGATCAGCACTTTACAATCCTCCATAAAAAGCCAGTGCTTATTTCTTTTTTTGCCATAGATGGAAGTTCTATATATCCTCTGCCCTCCTTGAATTCTTGCATAATTATTGCCTATTTCGAAGAATTAGCTTCATTGATACTGTCTTGGTCTCTAATTTTCAGTACTACAAAAAAAAGTTAGTCTAGCTATGTGTGAATATATGCATATGCCTTTGTTGTGATATTGTGATTTATAAGAAATATATACAGTAGTGGTCTTCATTCCCATTTCTAGCACAGAGCTCCTAAAACCATTGGAATTTCTTAAGTGTTGAGAACAATAACGGTGCCCTGTGTCATATTAATGAGGTGACCTTTGGACCTCACTGAAGGATAGGAGGCTGGTTGCCAGGAGAAGCAACCATATGATTAGAGGGTTGGAACTTTCAGTCCCATCCCCTGACCTCCGGGGAGGGAAGAGGGGCTGGAGGTTGAACCAATAGCCAATGGCTAATGATTTGATTAACCGTGCCTAAGTAATGAAATCTCCATAAAAACCCAAAAGGACAGGGTGAAGAGAGATTCTGGGTTGCTAAAGGTGTGGAGGTGCTGGGAGAATGGCTCACCCAGAGGACATGGAAGCTCCACCTCCTGTCCCCATGCCCTGTTCTGTGCATCTGTTCCATCTGGCTGTTCCTGAATTATATCCTTTTATAATAAACTGGTAATCCAGTAAGTAAATCTTTCTGAGTCTGTCAGCTGTTCTGGCAAATTAATCAAACCCGAGGAGGAGGTCCTAGGAACCTCCAATCTATTGCCAACGTGTCAGAAGCACAGGTGACAACCTTGAAATGTGACTGGTGTCTAAAGGGGAAGGGGGAGTTCCGTCTTGTGGGACTGAGCCCTTCACTTGTGGAATCTGATGCTATCTCTGGGTAGATAGTGTGAGAACTGAATCAAATTGTGGGACAAGCTCGTGTCCGAGAGTTGCTGATTGGTGTAGAAAAGCACCCACTCCCCCCACACACATTGGAATTGGGTGCAGAAAATTTTGGTTGTTTACAAACTAGTTAGTGTGCCTGAAGTAGACGCTAAACTCCTTTTGGATAGGAAATTGAACTGTGTGGAACTGTAATTTTTCGTCGGGTCAAAAATATCAAATATCAGCAATTTCATATGGTCCAACCCATTTTATAACATCATTTTTAATGATACTGTAGTCCAACTCTGCCATGAGCTATCCAAATGCATTGGTCATGGTTCCAGAAAAATTCCCTTTGTGGAACCTGGGCCCTCCAAGGAAATGCTCCTTTGTAATGAAACGTATCTGTGATCACCTGACTGTCCCCTAAATTAGTGGTGGTAGCAAATTATTTTTTAAAAATCATTATGCAATTTAACATTTGTTTGAATTTAGGCTTGGATGCTGCTTTTAAATTTTATGCACGTGACTGGTTTTTAGTGCTATGATTTGAGAAGAGTGATGTCTTTTTAGTGAATGTGTCACGTAGGCCCAAAATTACTGGCCACTTTCGATAGAAGTCATGACTGTACCCAATTACTCATGAAGGAGGCACCCCTAGTCATCCATTTTGGCCAGGAACTCGCTAGTGGAATTGTCTTCCTGTGCCTGACTGAACGAGGAGGACAAAGCAACGCTCCCCATGGATTCTGCTGCCATCCTGATGCCAGGATGATGAACTTGGCCCCCAAACCACTTCCTATCATACTATCTAACAGGAGTGGTGAGAATAAGAATTTTCCCTGGGCTCAGGGCCTCCTTGCCTTCCAGAATGGTAAAGTGGCTGTAGATTTTACTCAATGTAAAGGCATACTTTTCAGTTAATTGTTTATTTTTCATCTGGACGAAAACAGGTTACTCTTTGTACCTCACTTTTTTCACCTGTAAAACAAGGACCCAGACTAAACAATTTCTAAGGTCATTTTTAGCAAACACCATATGGCTGACCAGTGACTTTTCGTTGGTAAGGTGTTAATACACCTGTTACATACGTGCACGTGCGTGCACGCACACACACACACACACACACACACACACACACACACACACACCTTTTATTCATAACTCTGATTTTAATTATAATTTCCCATGTAACATCTCCATGCAAGTTTCTTTCAAAGAGTGAAAATAAATCTTTGTATGAGCAATACACATTTTGTGAACAACTTCATTACAGCTAAACCAAATTTCTTTTAACATGCCAAAGGCACCAAGAAGGACGACTTGAAAGTTCTAAAGGAAGAGTTTGCATTTGGAAAAAAAAAAAAAGTGAAAAAGTATCTGAGTGATTTCTTAAGTGGTGAAATCCCCCTTTTGCCCCTTTTCTTGAGTTTTAAAAATAGCATAAATGGAATCTTACTCAACTTTCTATAAGAAAACATACCTTTAGGCTGAGAGACTACATTAGAAATTTCATACTAAAGAATTATTTTTTTGGTGTGGGGGGAAGTGTGGGGTGGAGTTATAAGAGCCTCAAGATAGAGGCTTCTAATTAAATTGCCCTCTCAACCAGAACTGCAGAGTATACGCTATAATCACCACAATTCGGTTTAAATCTGGGACAGAATGATAATTTTGTTGGTTCAGAGGTTTTTAAACTATGTCTCATAACTGCTGGAGAGTTTCCGATGACTTTTCAAAGTTCTGCAAGGCGTGTGTATTTGCTGGGGGACCAGGGGACTTTCGGTAAATGAATAAATAAGAAAGATTTCACAGTCTCAGGAAGTTTAAGTAGGTCTCCGATGACCAGGAAGTGCTGTCCTTGTCTTTCTGGCTTTGCACATGACAACAAATCCACAACAGATTATTAGGGAGGATGTTTTAAATGCCTTCCCTACTAATGGTAATGGATTTGTCCTTATTCACCTGCACCCTTCATCCCAGTTTATCCGCAGGGTGGGCTTAGGAAGTAAAAGCTGATACCTGAAGTAGGAAAGGGGAAACGGATGTGACAGGTCCAACCCAAGAGCTTGGCCTCAGCCCAAGCCAATGACCTGAGCTAACCAGTCAAAGGCAAAACAGATCCTTCACTCATTCATTTACTCAATAATCTTGATTGAGTTCAGTGTACTAGAGGAAGGGGATACCGAGGCAGAAAAGATGCACAGGATCAAGAAGCTTACATTCTTGGGGTCTTGGGGGGAGTAGATGTTAATGGATACACTTAGACGAAATATGTTAATTAAAATTGTAATAAAAGCTATGATAGAAATGTCAAGATTTACTGAGAACGTAGAACACGAAAACAGAGCCTAGTTAAGCAGTGAGCCCAGGATAAGCTTCCCTGTAAAAGAAACATTTAAGCTAGGACCTCAAGGATGAGAAGGAAAGTTGACCATGCTGTGGGACCAGCATGGACAAAGTCCGGGAGGTGGGAAAGACATTGGCTCTTTCAAGGAACAAAAAAGGAGCCCCATCTGTCTAGAGCAGTGGTTCCAAAGTGTGGTCCATAAAACCCTGAGAGTCCCCAAGACCTTTTCAGGAGGTCGGCAAGGTCAAAACTGCATTCATAATAACACTGAGATGTTATTTATTCATTTATTTTTAATTAAAGTTTATTGGGGTGACAATTGTTAGTAAAGTTACATAGGTTTCAGGTGTACAATTCTATAATACATCATCTATGTATCACATCGTGTGTTCACCACCCAGAGTCAGTTCTCTTTCCATCACCATGTATTTGATCCCCTTTACCCTCATCTACCACCCCCCACCCCCGAGATGTTATTTTGTTTGTTTGTTTGTTTTTACTGTGTTGACATTTACACAAATGGTGCAAAAGCAAACAGTGAGTAAAACTGCAGGTATCTTACTGATAGTAAAGGAAGGCAATGACACCAAAAGGTAGAAGTGGTTACTGTTTTTCACTGCCATGCCCTCAGTTTTAAAAAATGCCTGTTCACTTAAGAATGTCCTTGACGAAGCAGTAAAAATTATTAGTTTTCTTAAATCTCAACCCTTGAGTACATGCCTTTTTAACATTCTGTGCTGCTAACTGGAAAGTATGTATAAAGCACGTCTGCTGCATACTGAAATATGAAGGTTGTCTCAAGGAAAAGCATTTGTGTAAATGAGTTGTGAGCTGTGCTAGCCACTTTTCATGGAATGCCGTTTTTACTTGAAAGAACAATTCAGACACAGCATTATTATTAAGACTTGGGTAACTAGCAGACATTTTCTTAAAAATGAATGGAGGATGCTTACCACTTCAAGGACAACTGACAGTATTTGTTGCTAAAGATAAAAATTAAGTCTTCAAGTAGAATTTTGGAAAGGTTGTGATCTGCTACGGTGATTTTGATATCTTCTCCATACTTATACTTTCTGATAAGATTGATGGTGATAATATTCTAGGTACCTGTCAGACAATATAATCACTAATTGTTCCACAGAAATTTATCAGAACCTCCTTTGTGAAAAACTGCATTTTATTTATAAATATAGATACAAAGATTCTAATTAGACTAAAATCAAACACCATATCAGCAAACCAGTTAGGGCTTATTTCAGGAATGCATAAGTATTTCAGTATAAGGAAACTAGTTAACATATCATTACTTAAATGAGAAAATGAATATGAGTTTTTATCAATAGATGCTTAAAAGATATTTGATTCAATACAGCATACTAATAAAACTCGGGCTAAAATATGACTATAAAAAAACCCACTTAAATATAATAAAAAACATTTCCAAAACCCCTCCACTAAATGTCTTAATGGCAACACTAAAACCATTTCATTTAAAATCAAGATCTAGACAGGAAAGCCTCTTATGACCATTACAATTTGATTGTGTCTTGGGAGATCTAGTGAATATAACGAAAACAGAAAATGAATAACTGGAATAAACACTTGAAAAGAGAAATAAATACTGTGTATTTTTGCTGGTATGAAAATCTAAGAGATCCTAGTGTTTTTCTTTTTAAATCACTAGAATTAATAAGAGAATTTAAGAATCAGAGAATATAAGATAAATACACATAAATTATTACCTTTTGTTTATTCTAATAATAAGCATGTAGAAATTGAAAAGGGGAAATATTCTATTCATAAAATAGTGAGCAAAAATATCAAGAAATACAGTTAATAATAAAGGTACATCTACATGAAGAAAACTAATCTTATTAAGGGTCACAAAATAAAGTTCGAACAAATGGAAAAAATACCACATTCTTGGATGAGAAGGTAAAATATTATACAATTATTAATTCTCCCAAAAGAAGTATACAAATATAATCCATTACAATTACAATTGCACAGTTTTCCTTTTTGGAGGGGGGAGGAACTAGATAAAATTATTTTAAATAACATAGGGAAGAATAAATGCTCAAGAACAACCAGGAAAAGAATAAAGAGTAACAGCAACAGGGGAATTGCCTTAGCAGACATCAGCGTATACTATAAAGCCATTATGAAACAAATATAGCATTGGTATGTGAATGAGAAATAAATCAGTGGAAAAGAAATGAGAAGCCAGAAATAGTCTTGTACATGAGAATTTAAGACACATTATACATCAAATGTGGTAGTTCAATTTAGTGGGACAATAATAAATTATTTAAAAATGATACCAGTATAACTGGCTATCTATCTGAAATAAAATAAAATTGCTATTATGTTTCATACCATATACAAAAATACATTCCCCAGAGATTAATGTCTTCAGAGTAAACAACAAAACCACAAAGTACTTCAGCAATATCTAGGAGACTTTGTGTACAATCTAGGGACAAGGAAACTTGAACAAGATTGGAAAACACAGAGACTACAAAAAAAAAATATGTATCTGACCACAATAAAACTGTGTATGGCAAAAAATATAAACAAATTCAAAAATATATATGATAGAACTGGTTAAAATACTTGTAATGACCAGTATTTATAATATACTATGTATATTAATTTATATAATGTAGAAATTAATTATATGGGAATAAATTATGTATGAATATAGGAATTAATTTATATAATATAGAAAGAGATTTTATAAATTGGCAACTCAATAGAAAAATGATCCAAGAACATGAAAAGGCAATTTACAGAAGCACAAATCTACACAGCCAAAAAATGTTTGAATTTGCCATAGTTGGCGAAATACAAATTAAAGTAACAACAGGACATCACTTAATGATCAGCAAGCCAGTCAAAATAGAAAACAATTATAATATATATTATTAGTGGAAATGTAAATTTTATAGCGTTTGGGGAAAGAAATCTAGCATTACCTATTAAAACTTAAAAATTCAGAAAAACAGATAAACTGTGGTATATACATGCAATGGAATATTACTGAGCAAGGAAAAGGGATTATTTTACATGCAGCAACATGGTGAAATCTCAAAACACACTGACAAAATAATATAGACACACAAAGGTCCAGATTGTGTGATTTGATATATTCCAACTTTTAGAACAGGGAAAACTAATCTGCAGCATTCAAACATATGTTATCAGGATGGTTAATTAAAGCACTATTCAGAGTGGCAAAATACTGGAAACAAATTGATTACAGAATGGGTAATTATAATCCATGTCAAGGACTAGTATACTGCCAATGAAAAAGAAAAAGAAAGGGATAGACGTATACCAGTTGGCTTGGAGGGAATTTCTACCAAGTATTGTTTATAAACAAGGTGCAGAAAAGCATAACAATATAATCCCATGTTTGTGAAACAATGACTCCCATCTCTATATCTAAATGTGTATATATGTATATATATGTGTATATGTATGGATGAAAATATGGAAGATACATATTAAGTATGTTAACATGGATTACAAGGGAAGGGGAATGGAAGAAGGAAAAGAAGGAAAAGGAAGCATCAAGCTAAAAGAGTAAAGGCTGAGCTAAAAACATACGAGGTGTGATCAAACAATACAGTGAATGTTTAAATAAAAGAAATTATTACAGTAAAAGACACATTGCCATTAATCCCCGTCAAAATACACCTCCTTGCTTCGAACACACTTAACCCATCGCTCTTGCTACTTTCTGAAGCAGTTCTGGAAGTCCTCTTTCGTGAGTGTCTTTAGTTGTGCTGGTATGGTTGTCTGAATGTCCTGAATTGATTCAAAACATTGACTTTTCATGGTCATTTTGACTTTGGGGAAGAGCCAGAAGTCGCACGGCGCCAGATTTGATGAATAAGGTGGATGAGGACACACCATAATGTTTTTATTTGACAGAAATTGCCATATACCAGAAGCAATGTGTGACACTAAGCCTTTGCATTGTGATCACAAAATACAGTGAATGCTGCTGCCAAGTGCCATCCAGCGGAAAGGCAGAAATCTCTAATACGGGAAGCGGTGTGTGGAACCTTAGTAACAGTGTGTAACAATTTTCAACTTGTTTGGTGCAGTCAGTCAGGTGTGAGCTACGGTTGAGAGCAGGTGTGTTTTAAAGTGTGCTGTAGATGATCCTCCATCATGACAACGCTCCGTGTCACACATCGCTTCTGATATATGGCAATTTCTGTCAAGTAAAAACATTACAGTGTGTCCTCATCCACCTTATTTACCAAATCTGGCGACTTCTGGCTCTTCCCCAAAGTCAAAATTATTTAGGACATGCAGGCAGACACCACAGCACAACTAAAGACACTCAGGAAAGAGGACTTCCAGAACTGCTTCAGAAAGTGGCGAGAACGATGTGATAAGTATGTTTGAAGCGAGGGGGGAGTATTTTGAGGGGGATTAATGGCAATGTGTCTTTTACTGTAATAAATTTTTTCTATTTAAATATTCACCATATTGTTTGATCATACCTCATAGTATATATGATATGATTATATTTATGCATCTGTGCCTTTAAAATCTATATTTATAGAGGATTACTCAAAGAAAATGTTGTCTATTTTGTAGATATTTTGAATTTGATCCTTGGATTAAAGCAAATCTTCAGAACTGTGTATTCAGACTACATCATACTGGTGCTTCTTTATTTTTACTGAATTGAACTTTAGCTTTCTCTATTTAGAAGAAACTATAGCTGTAAAGCTTAATTGACTTCCGCAAATGAACACAGCTAGAAAGTGGCAAACCAAGGATTTGGACCCAGGCAGCCTATCTTAGGTGCAAAATGTAAAGGGGTACTGACAAACTCAGAAAACGAGGGAAATAATAAATAATATTTTTTAAATGAAATTAATGCAACATTTAAACAAAAAGATCAAAATTTTCAATAACGACAAGATCTGACCCTGCACTTGCATGGCTCGGCCTCATTCCCCTCACTCTAATCCTAGCCCCCTTGGATCTTGTCTTTATTGAAAGTTTGATATTTTGCTCATAGATTTTTCATATTGATTTTTATTTCAAAAATATTGCATTAAAACATTATTTATCTTGCTTGCTGATTTTTTTTTGGCACCTCCTTATATGCTGTGCCCAAGTTAAATGCCTCACTTGCCTCACCCTAATCCTGGCCCTGCTTCTCTCTCCGTCATTAGGCAACTATGTGAAACTAAGCCAAACGCTGTATCTGAGGTTCAACTTTCTCACCTATAAAGTGGGGATAATCATTTCCCTGCACATTTCATAGGGCTGTGGTGAGAAACTAAGAAGATATGAATAAAATAGGAGTATTGCTTGTGGAATGTACATATTTTTGCTATCAGAGTTGCTCATGAAGGGATAAGCAAGCTGAATCCCCCAGACTTGGATATGCTCCCATGCACTTGGCCTGCTCAAACCCATTGCTGGAAAATCCCCTGTAATTCTAATCTTTGTTTGGATGGCAGGGGCGGTAGCCTTCATCAATTGTGCTGCCCTGTGTCTGAGTAAGTGGCACGAGAACATCTCTCTTAAGCTAGAGCAGTGCTTCTCTAACTTGAATGTGCACACAGATCATGGAGGATCTTGTTAAAAACCACATTCAAACTCTCTTGGTCGGGGGTGGAGCACGAGCATCTGCATTTCCAACATGCTCCCAGTCACCAGGTGACTGGTCCATAGACCTCACACACTTTGAGTAGTGAGAAGGTACTGGGCAGGACACACAGTGAATGGGTCAGAGAGATGGAAATGCACCAAAATAATGATAGGACACTACACATCAGCATGGCTGTGAGCATTTTAATCCTTACACTAGCCTTGTAAAGCGGGTTCTATTGTGTTGCTGCCTACTACCTAAAGACTACCAAGAACATACCTCTAGTCACACAAAGTTAGATGTATTCAGCTTGCTGCAAACAAGAACACATACCAAGGAACATGAGGGAGGTAGAGGGGTGTTACGGAATTTGGGCTTGTGCTGGGGGAGTCTCAGGAGGGTTAAGGGGTGGGGCACCGGTTCTGGCCTGGGTGTCATCCAGGCACAAGGGCAATTTGATGATTGGGCATCTTCTTAATTTTTTTTTGCCCAGGAAGACCAAGGATTAAAGCAGATAGAACTGCCACTATAGACAAGCAGTAGTCACACAAGTTAGACCAAAGAAGGGGGCATTAATTATGTTTGTGGTTGTAAAGTGTCTTTCTCTTTGTTTTGTGTCATACATAGTCATGAGTGGCCTTGTGGCTGGTTTATTCCAACACGGTAATGGAATGACCTTGTCTGATTATTGTTTTTATTCTGCAAGTGATGTTTATATTCCTTTCAGAGCACTGCAGCCAGCACTGTCCAGATCTGAGCAAGCCAGGCCTTGATCCAGGCCCTGTGCCACAGAGGACCCTTCACATTGGAGCAACTTCTCTGGAATTTTCTAAGTCCCTTCCCAGTGCCCGAGATTGGCCAAGTCTGGCAGTGCCATCATGCCAGGGTGCTCTGAGCCTGGACTGGAAACTCATGTGGGCTTCAAGCCCCATTTCTTACCTTCAGAGCACTTTCTGAATCTCTACCCTGAGCATGAGGTAGCCCTAATGCCCTGAGCAGCCCAGGATGTGTGCCTCCTGGGTCATCCCTGGCCCTGTATCTGGATACTTGTGCCAGGAGTGCAGCCTGTTCTCCTAAATGTGGAAGATGCATGAAGATTCCCAAGTACCATGCAGAAAAAGACATCAAAGACCATGTAAGCAGATTGTTCCCACTGGTTGATTCAGTGTTTCTTTTGCAGAACCGTGTGAGACTGAGCTGCCAGAATGGTGCTGACGTGCTGATTTGGAGTGCCTCAATTTTTCAATTTTTACATTTAGTAGTGTATTTATTTTTATGCATATTTTTATTTTTATTCAAAAAATGTTTCGCTCTATTGAGGTGTAACTGACAAAATTGTAAGATATTTAGTGTACATTGTGGTGATTTCATATACGAATACATTGTGAAAGGATCCCTTCACCCCGTCTAGTTAATTAACACATCTATCACCTCATATATTTACCTTTTTTAATGAGAACATCTAAGATCTACTGTCTTAGCAAATTTCAATTATACAATACAGTGTTATCAACTACAGTCACCATGTTACACATTAGATCCGCAGACCTTGTTCATCTTTTGTGTGTGTGTATGTGTGTTGCGTGTTATTAGTTTCAGGTGTCAAAACAATGCAATAGTTAGACATTTCACCCCTCACAAAGTGATAACCCCCTCCCCCAAGCTATTGTCCCTCTGACATCGTATATATCTATTACAATTCCATTGGCTCTATTCCCTATGCTGTACTCCATATCCCATGACTATATATATTAAATTATAGTTGACATACAATATTATTCAACTTCGGCTTCAGGTGTACAGTGCAGTGGTCAGGCATCTACACCGTCCATGAAGTGGTCTCCCTAATAAGACATGTTCCCTTCTGACACTCTACAAAATCTTTACAATATTATTGATTATATTCCCCATACTGTCTTTCATAGACCTTGTTCATCTTATAGTTGAAAGTTTGTACACTTTTACCAACCTCTCCCTACTTCCCCACACCCCACTCCCCACTCCTTGGCAACCACTTTTGCACTCTGTTTCTGAGTTTGACTTTTTTCATATTCTACTCAGATTTTTATATAGATGAGGCTCTATAAAAAATATTTGCCTGGGGCCCCACCCATCCAAGGATTGGACCCATCACAGCCTAGCTGGGAGCTGCCAGGGCCATTTTCTACCTTCTCAATTATTATCAACTCCCCTTCACCCCCATAAAGAAGAGGAAACTGAAGCAACTTCCCCATAATGCCATAGCTGGTGGGTGGTGAAGCTGGGACTCAGGTACTCTGATGAGCACGCTCCTGAGGCTGGTGCTCTAGCCCACACACTCCCTCGCCCACCTCGCCACCTCGGGTGACTCCAGCTCCATTGTCTAGGCTCTGTATACTGATGGTATTTTGAACATCGATGCTTTTCAAGGTGCTTAAATGGTCTTTAATGTCTTTTTCTGCATGGTACTTGGAAATCATCACGCATCATCGACATTTTGTTCTTTCCCTCCCTCCTCTTCCTGACTCTATCCCTCCTTTGGGCTGATATTGGTCAGGGGTCCCTTGTGCTCCTCTGGAACCCCAGTCTGGATTTGTCACAGGATGATGGAAACACTCCAGAGCATTAACCTTGGTTTTATGTGAACACCAGAGACTGTGAACAACTAAGAATGTTCTCTCAAATGGCACGGGGCCTATCCAGATTGCTGGGGGTGGTTCTGAGGTTAGCTGTGAGGAGGAGGTGCCTGCGTGTGGGCAGGAAAGCACAATGTGTTAAAATCTTCTATTATGGGGGCAGCCCACCTAGTGTGGTCACCCTTCCCCCTGCTGATTTCAAGAACTAGAAACAGAATGAGGGTGGGCCATGACTAAGAGGCTCAGCATCCTTTCAGCAGCGAGAGGTAGCCCTGTAACTTCTGTGGGATGAGCCCTGTTTTCTTCAGTTGGAGAAGATTCCAGAACACCAAAGTATAAGGAAGGCTCCTCTGTGCGAGTCCAGTGGTCAATCCACCTTATAGGCAGTATCTACAGTGGAAAGAGTATTGACTTTGGAGTCTACTGACGTAGGCTGGAATACCGGCAATGCCAGTATGTGAGCGATGCAGCCTGTGAAAGTTACATAAGCCCTTTGTGCCTCAGTGTCCTCATCTGAAGAGTGGGGATAATAATTCCTCCTTCAAACGGTTGTTGTGAGGTTTGAATAAGAGGACACCAGTACAGTGAGGTACCGAGTACGCTGTAGTAATTGTTATCATTCTTTGTGTCTTAGGCTGCTCTACTGAGGACAGTCTGAGATCATGGGCTGACTCTCCCCAGTGTCACTTCAAAATGTTAGGGGAATCTCTCCCACACATATGTAGTAGTTTGATTTGAAAAATTAGTTACAAATCAATCATCCGTCAATATATCCCAAACCTTTTGCACCCATTTTCTATTTTCAGCCTATCATGAAGTTCAAATGCTGTGCATCCTGCTGGTAAAACAGAAACTTGACTTGTCCAAAAACTGCCTCTCTCACAGTTCAATGATGAATTGGTCCAAGTTCACTCTGTTCCTAACCTACATAATTTCGTCGACACTTGAATATCTTCTTTTCCTTTTTTAACAATTTATTTATCTCTCAACAGTTTTTCTGGTAGCTTTAAGACTTTCTTAAAGTGAATCTGCAAGAACATTTCAGGGCTGAACATACCCTCCTGTTTTCTTTCTCACCCTCAGTGTTTCTGTTCTGATGGTGTTTTGTGGACTATTTAGGATGTGGAAGCTTAGCTAGCAGCCCTTGTTTTGGGGTCCCATGAATCTGGGTTTGAGTCATATCTCTACTCTTATCTGTCAGCTGTGTGACTAAGTGTAAGATGGGTGTGACATTAATACCTGCCACTAGGCTGGTGGGGGTCACAGAGCCCTTTTTGGGAAGTGCTCGGCAGGGCGGCACAGGGCAGAGCCCAGGCACAGGAGCTGTGGTGGCCCTGAGAGCTGTCTTCACTGGCCAGTCCACTTTAGAGCAAAGCCACATTTCCTCTGGCCTCAACTCCTGCCAACTGCCTCTTACCTGACATCCTGGCCTCCCCACACTACCCATTTTGCACACTTTTGTTCTTAAAATGTGACTTTAATTATGTTGTTCTTCTACTCAAAAAAGTGTTCAAAAATCCCTCTTGATTTATTTTGCGTTTAGAGCCCTGCATGGAATAGCTTCCCAATTTCCTCCCTTCCTCTTCTCACCCTCCTTTACCTCCACATCCTTCCACCTGTCTTCAAACATCAGAGGATCTTACAAATATCTGGATGCCAAAAGGACTGTGACCTAGCCCACAGGCTTGGGGAGTTCTCTGTCCAGTTGGCAGGGGATGTGACGAGGCCCAGAGAACCCAGGGAACCCAGGGGGAGAAACACAACACTGCCAGGGAAGCTGAAATCTGAACTGTCTCCATATGTGTACGGGGGTCCAGGTGGGGGTGTTTAAGTCAGAGGAGATGAAAGTTCTTGGAAAAAAGGACACAAAAAAGAGAAGATGATGGCAGAACACACCATTTGGGGGCAAAGAAGTCTGGAGAGGCTGACGCCAGGGGCATAAATGGGATAGTGAGAAGTAACACCAGTAAATGAAGCCAAGGTGCAGGGACTCCCTAGGCCAGCCCACGGTTTTGGGGTTAGCCCGGGGCAGTGGGAAGTTACTGAACTTTCCTAAGCAATGATGTAATACCATGTAACTTCCAAAGAAAAGATCAGTTTAATGATCATAAAAGGATTTTGTGGTTATTACAAAGAATTGAAAAAATATAGAAAATATAGAAAAGTGAAAATTAGAAAATAAACATCCTATGGCCCAGAGGTAAACATTGATGACATACTGTATTTACTTCTTAATCTCTTGTGACTACTGTGTAATGAGTAGTTACTATGTGCCAGGCTTACTATGTGCAAGACTTACTATGTGCCAGGCATTGGTTTGGCATTCTGCTACTAGAACTCTCCATAGGCAGTCCCGGAGCTGAGACTCATCTATTCACTTTCCTTTTCTCATTTCTCCACTGATCTCTATTGGTTGTCCCTCCATCTTCTTCACTCCCAATTAAAGACCATCCCCTCATTCTAGAACTCATGGTGCAGTCTTTTCTGTATGCCATGTTTGCCTATCCATTTATCTCTTTGTAAGTATTCACTAATCTGGTGGGATTAAAATGAGTATAGCCTGTTCCATGTCCTTTCTTGCAGCACGGAACTCAGCAATGTTTCACTAGTCCTCTAGACAACTATAATGGCAGGTGACACATCTCCTCCAAGAGCGTCACAACTTCATCTTGAGTTCCTTCAATCCTTGTAGGTTTCATATAGAGCCAAAAAGAATCCTTATTCGTGTGTGTGTGTGTGTGTGTGTGTGTGTGTGATGAGCAACAGTAATAATTATGATGACAATGGCATTGGTATTAGTAACTACCATTTTCTGAGCACTTAATGTAAGCCAGGCACTATGCAAAGTGCTGTATAGACATTGGTCCATTTAATCTTCCTTTCCCTGCCTGTTATTTTTCCATGATCTGTGAAATCTTGGGGTTGCTCTTAGATGACTGCAATGCTAGGTGGAAAGCTTTGGCCTTCCCTAAGAGGGTGTCATGGGAATAGACTAAGGAACTTTCCATGATGAGCACAGAAGCTTTGGAAGAAATTTCTGGCAGCAATGAAGTGACGTGACCCAATCCTGCCTTACTTCTACCTGTTATCGCCTCTCCCTCAGAAAGAGTGACTGGGGTCTGGATGCCACAGGTCAACTTGGGGAAGCAATGACACTTGAACTGCCCCCAGAGATCCAGTGCCTGTGGGGCATGTGTCTGTGACAATATTCTAATACATAAGCAATGCTTGATGAGATTCTAATTAAATTAAAAAGAGAAGACAAGAGTTCAGGAAGGAAAGTTTCCTTAAAAAGAATAAAGCATCTTCCCAATCTTGATTTTTCCAGTTACACTCCTGCTTAGGACTATTACCATTTCAATTGGAAAGTCGTAGAAAACCAACTGTGTTGATGTAGAAACATACAAAACAGAGCAATAACTACTCGCTATTTCCCTAAATTGTTTGAAAAAAACATTTAGTTGAGAAAATAAAAAA
Organism: Rhinolophus sinicus; assembly: GCF_036562045.2. NCBI lineage: Eukaryota > Metazoa > Chordata > Mammalia > Chiroptera > Rhinolophidae > Rhinolophus > Rhinolophus sinicus. The sequence continues at coordinate 37,656,682 of NC_133758.1, read as the reverse complement.
GGGAACTTCACTGAGGGAAATGATTGGATTCAGGAATGAGCAGAGATTAAATTTGTTGTTTTAGGTCCCTTAAGAGGCATGAAATATTGGAAGACTACAGAGGTTCCGGTCCCAAGAGAAGTTAGAACACCCTAGGTTTTGCAATGCTGCTGCATTTTGAAACAGCACAGGAACACACACTAAAATAAAAGGTGATTTGAAAAGTACAATCTGCGAGGGAGGGGAGGATGCCAGGGAGGTGAGAAGCCAGATTGAGGTGGACATGAGGCATGCAGAAGTAGCTGTGTGCTGGCAGTGAGGGGAGACAAGGGAAGCAGAAGCATGGGGCAGAGAGATTGTCTGTTTCATGTTGAAGGATGGCATCTTAGTCAGTTTGGGCTGCTATAACAAAATACCACAGACACGGTGGCTTAAGCAACAGAAATTTATTTCTCACAGTTCTGGAGGCTAGGAAGTCCAAGATCAAGGTTTTGGTGACTTGGTTTTGGCGATTTGGTGAGGGGTCTCTTTCTGGCTTGTAGATGGCTGCCTTCTAGCTGCACGCTCACATCACTTCTTTGTGCCTCAGAGGAGAGAGTGAGCTCTTTGGTGCCTTTTCTTATAGGGAAACTAATCTTATTGGATCAGGGCCCTACCCTTATGTACCCCCTTGACCCTTAACTATACCCACAAAGACACTATCTCCAAATACAGTCACATTGGGGGTTAAGGCTTAAATATCTAAATTTTGGGGGACACAGATGGATTGTTTTGCAAATGGTTGAAGGCTAAAGGGAAGAGGCCAGTGGAGAGAGGAAAGTGAGACACTGAGGAGGGTCAAAAGGAAAGGAAGAGAAGACTAGAGGAGCCATGGATGGGATTTTTGGTTTCAGGGAGTGGAACTCAGTAATTCATGAGGCCAGTTTACCTGATAAGTGGGAATGGGCTTGGAATTTGAGAAGAGTAATAAGATCCAGAACAGCCTCTGTGGGGAATGAAATAAATTAATTGGGGACTACTGTGCAATATCAAGGAACCAGCCAAGGAGAGTTAAGACGACTGCCATCCACATAACAGATTTAACGTCACCTTTTTCTGGAGGTCTCTACTGACCACACCTTTTAAATTTTCTGCATAGCACTCAATCATATCTTGATTAAGTTCTTATTTCCCTACTAGGATGGTAAACTCCACGAGACCCTCAGTCTTTTTGCCTTGCTCGTTGCTGTATTTCTAAGGCTTAGGGTAGTGCCTGGCACAGTAAAAACCAAAGAAGTCTCCACTGAGTAAACAGATGAATGGCTGCAATGGCACCCATGGGAAGAATTATGTGACATTCAGGCTCCCAGGATTAAAAGTGTGTGTGGGGGGGGTGCGAGGGGGTGTTATGCAGGACTGAGCTTTGACAAGGTGGAAATGACAGGGCCACATGATGCAGGAATTAAGGGTGCTCGTGAGCACACTGGGGACATGGTGGTCCATTGAGCCCAGGATGAATGAGGAAGGAGAGATGATAAGAGAAGCAGGGAGGGAGGGAGAGAGGGAGGATCACAGAGCTGGGAAAAGAGGAAGCAGGGAAGTCAAAAGGCAGGTTTAGTGGGAATGAGTAAGACTGTAAGATGCTCTGGTCAAAAGGAGAATGCTGGAGGGGGAGACAGCTGAGTCGGAGAAGTGCTAAGTGATGAAAATATCCAACTCGTGTCCATGGCAGGTGGTTGCCAATAGGAAGTGGAAGGTGAAAGGTACTGAAGTTTAGCCCATGAAGACATCATGAGGCAGGGCAGCCTTCCCTAATGTGTTCCAGGAATAGTAATTCTGAGAGTTGATTGGTATTCACAGAATAAAGGGCTTTGTGGCCAAATACGTTTCAAAAACATGAGTTAGAAAAACGATTCACATATTGTAAGGCTTCTACAAAGCCTTGAAAAGACTTTAAAAGAGGGTACAGTGTTTCCTAAATTTATTTGACTGATGAATTCTTTTTATGTCCCTCGAGGAGTATCTCTAAGGTTTACTGTTCCGTGTGAACACAGGTTCTCAAAGTGTGGTCCTTAGACCAGCAGCATCAGCATCCGTTCGGAACCTGTTAGAAATGCAAATTCTCAGGCTCCATCCCAGACCTATGGGTATCTAATCAGAAACTTGGGGTGGAGCCAGGTATCGGTGTTTTAACAAGCTCTCCAGGCAATTCTGATGCATACTGAAGTTCATAACCACCAAGCTAGAAAATACTTTGTAGAAGACTAATTCATGTTCATATTTGGGAAAGACTATTGGCTAAGGAGTGTGATAAGTCATTCATGTTAATGCTGAAGTCATATACTATGACTGCATGAGCTGAAATGGAGAAGAAAAATGTGTATCCAATAGTAATGTGCAAATGAAGATTGAAAAATTTAATACTAGCCTAATTAACAAATCACATCAAAATATTAATAAAAATGACTTTGCATTACCTATTCCTTTGGATTATTCATACTGTGAGGTCCCTCTCTTAGCATGAATCAAGAGTGGATGTCTCTCCAATATACTTTCTCAAGTTGTTGGTGGGGGGGGCGAGGGAAAGAAAGAGAAATGAAGTTGAAATTTATTTCCTTTCTTTTCCTTTTTCTATCCTTTGACAGAGTTACAAAAAAGTAATTATGAGGCCAAAAGGTAGACATCGGTGGAAATAAGAGACGATAGAGCATAGGGAAACTATATCATCAGCTCTTGAATAACCAAAAACTGACCCTAAGTACCTGTATTATATGTGTGTCTATATATATTCATATTTAAAAACTGATTTTAAAAGCAATTATTTGCAAAGAGCTTTATAAATAGATCAGCTCAGAAGTACTTTATCCACTTCCATATAAATGGTTATTCCATTAACACAAAGTTATCAAAAGGTGTAATTTTCAAGCGTTAAAAAAAGTATCTATCCTACTCCTTAGCAGAATAATTTGGAAACATGTTTATCATACATTTATAGTTTGCAGAAGAGCAGTAAAAAATAACTCAGATATATACATGCTTTGACTGTAAAATTAAAAAAAACAGTAAGACTCTTAACAGAAATCTGGGTGCAGGCTTTCAAAAGTGAAATCTGAATCTAAGTCTAAATCTTAAAGTGCATTTTGACTCTGAATTTTAACAGGGATAAAGAAACAAAGACACCCCCTACCCCCTGAACAATTATGTATAGCTAAATGATGGAGCATTTGAAAGTACTTTAGCTAGAAATATTCTTAGTTTCTAATGCATTTAGACATAAAGACATATCAGAAACGAAAGAATAACATTTGCTAAGATTTGCGTGGACACAAAAGCTTAATTGAAAGTAAAAATGATAAATGTCCCTGATTTCTTAAGGTGTAAATTTGTAGACCTTCTCTTCTGTCTTTCACTTACTTAGCCCTGGTTCAATGCTCAGCAATATACATGACAGGCAGGGTCCCCTCGACTCCATTGGTCATGAACTCTTGTGGCTATTTCTACCAAGTGGAGATGAGCTACTCTGCAGGTAGGTCTAGATTAAAACCTGTTTTTCCTATAGAAAACCACCTGCAGTTCTCATACAGTTAGTTTGACTTGGGCAACCTTAGAATGACCCATTTCTCTGATACTTTCATCTGTGAAATACAGTACTATACTGCCAGCCGCCGAGGAAAAGCTTCATTCTGAAAATCTGGCCCTCATTTAGAGAGTTGTCTGGGCATACTGCAGAAAGTTTAGTCCAAAGTCATTAGACTCCAGATTCGAAAACTTGCCTTCAGTGCCAGACTTGCAATGTCATTTTTGATCATAGAGAAGCTGAGTTAGTTCATACTGCAGGTGAATTTCTTTCACCGCTGTGTGTTCCTGGCTGTGCTAAGAGCTGGCCCCCAGGTAGGAGAGGAAGGCAATGGGCAGTGAGCGAAGCACCTGGATCTTGTTACCTGCTCGTTAAAAGATGAGTGATGACTCTCAGAAGAGGAAAGCAGTGGTAGACAGGAGTGGGACCTAACCCAATCTTTGCGGGCCATTCACCATTTCTGAAAATGGTTCTGAGGCTATAAATATCTAAGGGACCTGACATAAATTTTAAAGCGTAAGGCATTTAACATTTTTTCCCATACCTTATTTTATACAATTGGAACATAACCCCCATATACTGTACTCTCGTTGATTTATCTCTAAATAACTCTGACAGTTACAGAACGGCTCACCCTCTAGCACTTTAATATATTCGAGTCTTGCCATTAATTTGTTTTCCTGTGTTTCTTACAGAGTGGAGCACAGAGTAAACATTTTTTCTTTATTTGGTAAGATGGGGAAAGTAATAGCGTCCACCTTATAGGGTGGCTGAGAGGATAAGAGGCGTTAACATGTGAAGTTCCTACTAGTACAAGGAAAGTGCTCCATAATTACCAGCTATTAATAACAATCATTATTAATAAGAAGTAGAAGTGCCCGGGTTAAGAGCATAGACTTGGAAGCCTGAGTGCATTGTCCAAATCCTGGCTCTGTCACTCACCAATGTGACCCTGGGCAAGTTAATCTCTCTCTGCCTCCATTTCCTCATCTCAGAAATGGGGATACCAATATAGTACTGCCCTCATAGGTATTGAATGAGGATTTGACGAGACAAGGTTAAAGTCTTTAAAAAAAAAACAGCCTAGCACTGTGCTGAAGCATTGTACTGTTACATGTATCTAATTCTCACAACCCTCTGAGGCCCTTGTCATTCTCTCTATTCCAACAGATAATGAAACCAAGGTTTAGCGTCAAAACAGCTAACAGTAGGGCCACAGTTCCAAGCAACTGGAAGACCAAGCTCATTTCACCACCCCACACGAGAGGATTCCAGATGGGTCTTCAGTTGCACACAACACTGTTCCATTCCCTGGCAGCACTTGCCTGTTTAAGATAGGTTATCACCTTTACCAGTACCCCCGATTTCTAACTGGCAGCAAGTGCTCTCCAACCCAGAGCAGGTGGTAGCATTCTACACGCTGTAGGCTGATAGCATTTTTTTCTGTTGATTTGCTTAAGTGCACAGGAAAACAGACCCTTTACTTATTGTTAGTATCTCTGGCAGGAAGTGGATTCTAACAGAAAGCGCCTGCTTTCAACCGCCGCCCTACCCCACAGCACAGGGCGAAAGGGCGACTCCGAGGTGTGCATTCTTCCAGCTGACCCTATAGAAACCCCGTTTTTCCTGCAGAGGAGCCAAGGGGGGCAGTTTAAAGTTGGCTCAGACTTTTCCACTGAGGGTGGGGCATTCGTGAGAAACTTAAAAGACCAGAGGCTATTCTGAGAATTTGCTAGTGAATGTATACCGCTGCCATCTGCTGGATGGAATGGGTATCAGACCTGCTCCGTTGTTTCTTTGCTGTATGATAAGCAAATTCACTAGGGTTCAGAACCTAGCGGTTTCATCATTTCACAACATCAGTTCTAAATGTCTGCAGATTTTGGAAATCTCATGACAAGCGTGCACAGGAGGACCTTCCTGTGAGTAATCAAAGGTAAGCCGACGCTGTCTCTGAAGTAGCATCCCGTTTAGCATCAGTAGTTCCCCAGATTAAATTTGGTCTGTTCCCAAATGTTTGATCTACCGGTAACTGGTTAGAAAAAGCCATAACTATCAGGCAATGGCATCTGGATGAATTTGGACCCTCTTGTCAATGGCAAAAAGTACTTACCATCTGCCTTTATTCTTGTGTTCTCTGAAATTCTGTGTTCATGTATCCAATAATTATTTACTGATCACTTATCCTATAAGCCAGGCACTGTATTATGAACTGAGGAAGCAAAGATGAATAAGCACAGTCCCTGCTCTTAATAATATTAGATGAATATTTTCTCAGTGCTTACTGTATACCAGGCATACATCCTGTTATATCTCATTTAATCCTCAGAACAATCCTCAGATCTATTATCTCATTTACAATGATCTAATTATCTCATTTACAATATTCTCATATTATTGTCTCATTTATAGTCGCTATCTCATTTACAGTTCAGAAAAGTGAAGCTTAGAGAGATTAAGTAATTTACCAAAGATAATACAGTTAGAAAGAGCTGGAGTGGGATTTGAAGATGGGATAGGTATTTGGGGTGCGTAGGTAGAGGACGGACATATTGACAACGTGGACCAATGTACTTTTTTCCTCCCACATAGAGAGTCTGGTCTTTCGTTTTATACACATTTTCTGTTTATACACATTAGTTACAAATTTCCTGCAAAGTGAAAGTGCTACAAAACAGTAAGTGATGATAGCAGTAAATGCTTTGGAAAGATTTATCAGGAAGAATATCCTTTCCTCTAGTAAGCATTTGAAATCTATCTAGTTAACATTCTCTTCAGTTCATAACTCTTCTTAATAACAGCCTTGGTGTCAGCAGCAGGACTTGAATTGTTCTCAGTTCTTATTGGATAGAAAACAAATCCGTATTTTGGTCAGCATGACAGAGTATGTGTGAGCGAATGATTTGCTCAGCAAGAGCTTGAGAACAATTCAGATGTCTGTTTTCAACAATCTCAAACCACTGTTTATTTTTTTCTTTCTCTCTTGGTGTAAGAGTAGGATGCCGGTGCTGGTGGGGAGATACCAGGAGTGGATGGAAAGGAAGGGGAAGAAGAGAGGAGAGGATGAGTGGAAGCTGCTGGAAGGGAAGAAAAGCACTCTGTGACAAGTGCCTATGAAAAGTGCTCAGATAGTGCCCGCTGGTCATTACGAACTGGAGAGCACGGGGACAGTAGAGTGGCTAACAGTAGGTAGGGGTTAGTAGTCAGCCTGCTGGGCTAGGGTCCCTATTCTGCCACTAGCCTAGTCTTTGACTTCAGGCAAGTCACATAACCTTTCTAATGCTTAGTTCTTTCACCTGTATGCTGGGGGGTGGTTGCCTCACAGTTTGTTTTGGAAATTCACGGAGGTAATCCAGACTGGCCTCTGCTACTTGCAGCAGGGGCTAGAATTCATGCGTGTCCTTCAGAAAAAAATGCCCTTCAGTGTTGCTTGATGCTCCTTATTTGCACATTAGTTTGCCATACATACTCTTGTGTTTCCTCTCAACAATCCTATAAGGCAGATTGGAGAGATATTATCATTCCCTTATTTACAGAAGAAACGAATCCCCAGGTGACCTGGCTAAAACCAAGAGGTTTTTCCAACCAGAACCTGCCCTCAGGGCCACCCCCATGAGAACCACCAAGAAAAGCATCTTATGAATTGAATATATGTGTCAAACCCCTATGCAGAGTGATGTTCAAATTATTTCCTGCAAATAACTGAAATCCTAATATCTGGGCAGGAGCTCCAACCTGGAATTTCCTGGGAGGAGTACAACCAGAAAGGGGAAAAGCTACTAGAAAACACTCATGGCAGATTTCTTTTACTGAAATTCTTTTCCTAATAAGTTTTGATGTTGAAAGAAAAACTGAATGTCTAATTTTAGGTTATTTTGAAATGAATCAACTGTTTACCAGCCAACGTTGTTTGGGTGGTGAATAAACACTTTTACTGGGCAAAACACTATTTTCCAATGGTTATACATGTTTGTGAAGCCAGACATGGGAACGAGTTTTAGAGAAAAGAGAGTAAATGCAAAGAATGGACAAGATATTAGAAATACCAAAAACAATGTCCACTTAAGAAACATATGAACATGTTGCATTGAGACAATACTAGGCAAGGATCAGTACAGAAAGTTAGAGACATGTGTGGGACAGATGCACTAAAATCTAACTGGGAGGAAGTAGAGATGAGTATACGTAAATCAGACCAAACTTGACCATATTAAGGACCTGAAAAGTTTTTTTCAGTGACTGATTTGCAATAATTGTGCCCATTATTTGTATGTAAATGGCCTTTAAAAAAGCACGGTTGGAAAGTTAATTTTTATAGTTATTAAATACATGTTTATAATATTTTTAAGCACAGTTAATTTGCACTAAAAGGCACAGAGTTGATTTTGCCCTAGAAGGTTAAACACAGGCCTCTTCAAATGATGAATCCAATTTACTGGCATTGGATAAGTGAAATATCACGGTACAGTTCATAAACGAATAGGCATAGGAGCAGGGAGATGAGTGCCTGACACACAGTAGGTGCTCCATACGTGACTGGGGAGCAATAGAGGGATTAAAGAATGACCTTGGTTTTCCCTTGTTAACTAACTCAGTTACACAGGAAGTGAATGAGGCTTATCATTGCTCCTCATTCTGGCTACTAGAAATGAAGTGAATGGTATGAAATCTACCCAGTCTTCAGAATCCTAGTGTCCATTCGATGGAATATGTCAGAAACCTAGCCATCTACTTGACATTTCTCTCTTTCCTTATTGGCCCATAACCTTTACTATGTAAATCCTTTACTATGTTCTATCAATTTTAACTTCTACATAGATCTTGGATCCTCTTGTTTCCCCTGCCACTACCCTAACCCCAGCTATATCTCCTCTTGTCTGGAGGATTGTAATAGCCTTCCAAGGGCTATGCTTCCCTTCACTCTGGGTCTCTCTATTCATTGCCCACGGTGACACCAGAATTATCCTTTCAAAACACAAATCTGATTATGTCTCTGTTGCCCCCTCCCAACCCCACTAGCCCACCCCTTCACACAGCTCTTAGGGTTAAGACCAGGGCCCTGTCCCTGAAGCCTGCTCTCATCTCTGCCTCCTCCCTCCCTCAACTCCAGCTAGTTAACCCTTGAGTTCTTCTCCCTTTGCTATCTATGCTTCTCCCAGCTTGGCAAATGCTATAGCCTCTTCCCTTCGCCTGGAACTTATTCCCTATTCTCTCTTCTTCCCTTGCCCCTGCCTATCACCTAAATCTGTTTGTCACACTTCCTCTAGAACCCTGACCCCAGTCTTAGCCATTTTGCCCCTCTCTGATTAATGCTAACATAGTCCCAAGTTCCTTTTCCTTCAAAGCACTAACTAATCTCTGTGTGTTGTTCAACTGATTGATTAATGTCTCTCTCCCAATCTGAATCATAAACTCCAGGAGCTTGGGGACTTTGAATACTTTTTCTCATCATTGTGTCTTGGGCATCTAGCACAGTGTCTTGCATACAACGAGCACAAATAGTTATTGACTGAAGGAATGAACTTAATGAATACTGGCTTGTTATTCTGAAAGGATAATCTCTATTTTGTTTTCTCCATGATTTTCTCAAACCAAACTCATCAACAAGCACCACAGGATTTACATCTAGTGCATTTTTATGAATGAAAAGCCAGAGCACTATTACAGTGCCTAGGAAATTGAACTGTTTCTCTCTTCTGCATGAGTAAGCTATTAAAATAAGCATACACGCTTGCATCCAAAAATTTCATTTTTATTCCCAAGATGGTTCATCCTAAAGATAGAGAAAATAAAAGCTCCATTTGCTTGGGAAATTATAAATGACAGTTCCCAAGAAGGTTCAGAAATGCATTTTAAGATCCAACTAAACAAAAGCCTTGGTGAACTAAAGTATCACAAACAAACACCCTTTGAATGACTCAAAAGCAATGTAAATGAAGATATTAGCATAAAGCATCATATTTCAGAATTAGAAAACCATCACTGATTTTAGAAATGTCAAGACAAGAAAGCACTTGTGCAAGCCACTTATTGCTAAACCTAGAGCTAAATGGAAGTTTAATTTTCAGAAAGTTCTCTGATTTAATACATCTTTCACTGATTACTTCTACATTTAAAAACAGATTGCTTCGGATAAAGAATTGTATGCCAAAAGGTCCATAATGCTATTTAACAAATTGAATAATGTTTCATCATCATCTAGAAGTCTTATTGCAGTTACTTTCCTAGTACTTAGTATAATTTGTACAGTGATTATTGAATATTCTCCAAAATAATACCTCACATCAGAGTAATCTGAATGGTCAGTAAATCACTAGTACTTAAATAAGTATGAACCAAGCTATCATTGCGCACCCCTACCATGCAAGCCCTGGCAAAGAATTACAAACAAGAAAATCTTACAGCTAGAAGAGAGACCTCTAGTGTGTGTTAGAGAACTTTATATTGAGCTTCGGGCATAATTAATACAGCAAAATCACTGCAGTCATTTTGAATACTGCGGTGGGAGATTTTTTTGCCAACTATCATTCACGCTCAATTCATGTCAAAATTTCTTCCCAGCAAATGTCTAGTATTTTTGCCTAATTAGTTATTTTCTTTTCAATAAACATATTGCCTAAACCAATTAAGTTTTCTCTGTGATGTAAAGTTTTAATATTCAATGGTCACCTTTGCAACCTAATTAGTAAACATTAAATCTACTGTCATCATAACAATGCTAACACTTCTTTCCATTCAAGCAGCAGCAGGATTCCTGAGCCAAATTGTTGCTGTTAGTAAGCAGTTTCCTGAACACCAGCCCCTCACTGTAAGCCAAATGCCACACAAATATAAACAGGAGGAATAGATCGGCACATTGCCCATTATCCAGGAGACAAATGGATCCATTACTATTTCAAATTCACCAAGTAGGTTAGTTATTAGTTTCCACAGACTCCCATATATGCAGGTAAATTCCTTGATGTAAAATCAGACTTAATGAATCATTCTATGGCATCAGCCTCAGCCTTTAAAAATCCTTTATTTTCTCCCTTTTCACATTAAAAACACATTTGAGATACACATAGAAAATGTTTCTCTAAAAAACACACACATACACACCAAACAGGAGGTCTCTTAAGGAGTCTACTGCTGAGAAGGTAAAAGCATTTTGCTCATTTTTAATTTGCTAAAACAATCCAAGCATGCTTGGTACCCAGAGGGTATTCTCAAATAAACTTGTATCTCTAGCTGCCAGCTTAGTTGATTGAAAACAGAAGGCAAACGTTTCTTAAAGAATGAGTATGTTAAACTGTTATGTCTCTCCCAGTTCCACCAAGGTTGGATACACACACACACACACACACACACACACACACGCACACGAGTCAAGGATTTGCTTGAAAGCAGCCAGTTCTATGATCTAAAAGGTAATGCAGCAGTTGTACCAAATTACTTCTGCCTACTGAGGAGCGCCCCTTAGCCAGTGCCACGGGCATAGGGACACTTCCTGCGTGCTGTTCTCCACGCACAAAGCCGATAGCCCCATTTCCAACTTTGCTAACTTAGTTGGCTCCCGCCCAGCCGGCCCCCGAAGTACAGTCACGGTGAAAATGTTTCGATACTAGAAAATAATTTCCACGACAGTGCAAGTGTTCGAAAGCACAAAGGCAGACACTGCCGACCCGCGCTAGCTAGGAAGTTGCGGTACTGCGGCCGCTGTGCTGAGTACGCGTCCAGGTAAGGGAGTCCTGCACCATAGGTCTGTTTTCCTCTTCCTGAATGTTTTGGGGGATCCACCGCACTTTTAACGCGAATTCACCAGAACGCGTTCCTCCACCCCACCCCGTTCTTTTTCCAGGAGGCGCGGACTCTTTTATTTTCCAGCCAGGTCTCTCTTGGGGGGCGAGAGATGAAGCACATTTCACGTTTCAACAGAGGGGCGGCGGGGGTGGGGGTAGGGGTAGGAAAGAAGTCCGAAAGGAGCCAACTGCATCCCTCCCGCCCACCTCTGTGCCCCAAACGCTGGTTCAGACGGCAAAGACGGGAGGTGGCCAGGAAACTCTGTCCCTTTAAGGGAACCTCGACCGCCAGAAGGGGAGGGAAGGATGCGGGCTCTGGACTCGGCGCTGCAGGCACCGCGGAGTGGAGGCGAGCGCAGCAAAGCCACAGCCATTACCTGCAGCGCTCACATCCTTCCCTCACCCTTCTGCCCCCTCCCCCGTCCCCGCCTCCCAAGGAGACTTCTAATCCGGAGCATGTGCCGTGCCCTTTATCTGGGAAGGAGGTGGGGAGGAAGAGGAATGAGAGCTTTTAAAAAATAAATGAAACGTTGGCACCCAAGGTGGGGGCTGGAAAAGGGAGGGAGTAGTGGGAGGGGGCTTTAAAGGCGCCCGGGTGGGCGAGGCGGCGAATCCGGATCAGCCCGGCCGGAGACGGACGGCGGACAGAGCTGGGCACCCGCTGCCGCTCACAAAGGGGAGCGGCACGGTCCCGCCCCAGCAAAAGGGGAAGAAAAAACCGCCCCGGGGCCCAATCCGCTCCGCAGCCACAATGGCGTCTTTCACGGGGTGTCCGGGGGCGCCACCGAGGCTGCCTGCGAGGAGGGGGCGGTGGTTCCCTACCCCCCTCCGGCAGGACCGGAGCCCCAGGGGCCGGTGCGCTCGGGTGAGGGCGCTCCAGCCAGCTGCGGCTGCAGGTCAGGGCCCGCGGCGCTGGGAGGCTCCCGACGGGGCTGGTTTGCAGACGCCGAGCTCCGCGTGGGGGAAGAAAGGGACGCGCGCGGTTCGGGCGAGAAGGGAGGGGTGAGGGGAGGGCGGGGGGAGAGCCGCTGCAAAGCTGCCGCCCGGGAGGCTGGCGCGCGAGCGGCGGGCGGGCGGCGTTGGCACAGGTTCCGAGAGCCGCGGCGGCTCCGCTCCGAGATCCGGAACCGGGCCCCGAGTTCCGGAAGCCCGGCCCCGGCCACGGCGCGCCGGCTGCCGGCCCCCGGCTCCCGCCGGCCGCGCCCGCTCCTTCTGCCCGCTCCGCCCCGCTCGCGCCCGCTCCCACTCGAAGAAGGAAGCCGAGAACCGGCAGAAGCAGCCCCGGAGGAGGAGGCGGCGGCCGCTGCCCTGCCTCCGGTCCCAGCCGATCCCGAACCGCCGCGGCGGGCTGTGTGTGTGCGAGTGTGCCGCGCTCTCGCCCCATGCCTGGCACATGCGTAAAAGCGAGTTGCGCCCAAAGTCCCAGCCATACCCTCCTTAGCAAATAATAACAAACCCAAACCGTCAGATCTTACCTGAAACATTGAAGCACAAAGTCTCTCTCCAAGTCCCCTTTTCCTTTTCCTCTCCCCCCTTTTCCGATTTCTCTCCCAGCGATCTGCTCGGCTCGCCACACCAGAGAGAAATGCAATAGCTTGGCTAAGGTAGACAGAACAAAATACAGAGAAGAGTTGCTCCAGGGCTTTGAAACCCCTCAAGGCAAGGATCAGGATACAATTAGCTCATGCCTCTACCTCCAGTCTAAATCAATCTCCAAAATAAAACTTAAATCAAATTAACATCACAGGGCACACAATTGATCTCCTTCAAAAATAAAGGTCTACCCATACGTATAAATATACATATAGGAAATTTTTTTCCAGATTTTTTTTGGTGGAAAAACAGTCTTATTCCAGCCTCCAACTTGCTTTTTACTCTCCTCTTGCACAGAAAAGCTGATTTTAATCGTTGTGATTAGTTTTGATGTAACGTTTCCGCGGGCGATTTCTGCAAATGGATGGAGTGTTTCTTTGCCAAAAGAGGGAAAAGCAGCAGATGATGATAATTATAAGGATTGTTGGTTGTTTCTTTTTATTTGTGTTTAGAGCTCTCTCTTCACTTTCTCAAGTTGACCTGACATTGCTGCTACACTAAGGTCGCGCAACTTGTTGAGGAGAATCACCGCCCTGTCTGATCAAAGGATAGGTGATAATTTGGCAATAGAACAGCACATTTTTGGTTCTTTTGGCGACATAACGTCCCAAATGACGTGGATAAAAATAAGCACATGCAGTCTGCTTTGCCCCAATCAAGTCTGAATCAGCGCCTGGGGGTGATACACAAACTCATTTCAAATGTTCAACCATGCAGAATTGCAAAAAGATTGAAGGAGTTACACTGCCTTTTTTTTTAATAGCTAAATTAAAAGAAAACAAAACCTACATTGGGTGCAGCCAAGGACCTACCATTTAGGTTTATTTAATCAACCTTCTGAACATACCTCCCCTGCTCCCTTTTCTTTGCTTCTCTCCACCTGGTATCTTTTACAGGGAGGTTTGTATAATTCCATTATTTGACGGAAGTGCTCAACAGAGCCAAAGAGACTCTAACATAAACACATTTCCCCCGACTGCTACTCCAGTTCTGACCTCCCCCACTCCTCATCACTTCAGCTTTCTCTCTAGGTCTTTGTTCAAAGAGATTGTGCCTGAGTCAGTTGTTATCTTAATTCTTTTTAGTTAGAGTGGGATATTTGGTTGTAACTCAAGGGTCACCTCCCATTAGTGTTATATCCTTGCAGGATACTTTTTGAAATGGTATGTTTTTTGAGCATTTCACAGTTCATTAATTCAAAGACTTCGCTGACATTTCTTCTGGAGAAGACCAGGCTGTAAGGCCGAGGATACTAAAAAAAGAAATCAAGAAAGAAACAAAACATCTAAATAGAACCAGACATATCCTGTGAATACCTGCAATTGGCAGCATTTCATAGGAGGTATTTTTTTAACCATCATTTTACCTTAAAGATAAGCAACTTCCGTAATACCAGCAGAAAAGGGAAGAACCAAGCTTTTTAAAACATATAGTCAATCAGATCAGTGCTATGATGGCATAAGAAACTAATGTCATAATGAGAATCAGGGGTGTTGGTAGATTTTTTAAAAAACATAAGTTCATGTGACAAACGTATCTGGTTTGAAAAGATCAGTCTTCTATAAGAAGAAAAAAGAATGGCTTATAAAACAGCACAAAACAAAATCATGTTTTTCTTTGCACATTCTCCCCCCACACACAAGATAGATATATCCTTTGATCTGCTAAAAAATGTTTTTAAATATCTAGAAAACTCCAGATTCAATTGAATAAAAACTTTGTTCTTGCCCCCAAATTGCACTAAATGTTAATATATTAGGGTGAGAAGAAAAGAGACCATGGACGATAACATCCTCAATTATTGATATGACTTAATACGTGGAAGGTGTGGCCTACAGTGATTTTTAATCAAAGTCTGGGGAACATTGAATCATGTTAGAACTGAAAAGATCCTTTGTGAGCATCCAGTCTTTCCCATTATGTTACAGATCAGGAAACCAAAGCAGCTTGCCCAAAGTCACACAAGCTAGCCAATGACAGGGCCAAGACTAGGCCACAAGAGGCAGGATGAGAAGAAAGTTGAGTGGTGTCCCCTGAAGACATTCACCCTGAGAAACTTTGCACAGCATTCTAAATTGTGCTGACATGACTTAAAAACCATATGTTTGGAATTCCCTTTCTGGAATTGTCCTAGAAACCTGTTAGCACATTATTTTAAATGGCAGCAAATCCTTGTCCTTTGATGTTTAACTTTTGCCCCCCCCCCAAAAAAAAAAAAAAAATCAGGTCTGGGAATAAGTGAATGATGAAGATGGCTTATGCTATTTAGAATCAAAAAAGGACATATGACTAAAAACATTGAGGCCAGTTTTCTTATTAGTTCTTAAATGGACTAAAGACAATTCTCAAAAATGTTGTAAGCAACAGAATTGCCAGGACTTTGCTTTCCAAGATAACTGCACTGAAAGGAATAATATTCATTTGAACAAATTAAGTTCTGAAATGTTCATTTT
This sequence comes from Rhinolophus sinicus, assembly GCF_036562045.2. NCBI lineage: Eukaryota > Metazoa > Chordata > Mammalia > Chiroptera > Rhinolophidae > Rhinolophus > Rhinolophus sinicus. The sequence goes on along the minus strand of NC_133758.1, from coordinate 37,641,320 downwards.
TAAGATGTTTTAATACTTTGGAATGGCATCACTTACAAAAGGATGCTCTTTTTAAGCTTCAGGTTATTGAGATTTTAAAGTGATCCAACCTATTCAGTTGATCAGTAAATCTGTGGTAATCTCATTGGCAAATACACTGCAAAGTAAGGTCTCCTTTTGTTGTGGTGAGGATCTTAATTTTCTTTTAGTTTGAAAGAGACCCAAAGTTGAGACTGTGGGGACTCAGAGTGAAAAACTTGTTTTGTACCATGCAATACGAAGAGATGAATAAACTTCACGACCTTCAGATAAAGGATGATGGTTAACTCATTTTAAAATTTAAAATAGATTTCTAATGAAATGGCATGTGAGAAGCAGGGTGCATATCTTGCCAAGTACAAGATACAAACTTACCAACTTGACTTCAATCAGCCCCTGCAGTCATAAAATTACCCAGAAGTACTTTTTATCTAATTAATACCTGTGCAAGTGAAGTTGTGCATTTTGTGATTTCTACAGTGCTTTTTTTGCCAACCATAAAGAAGTTGGAGAAAAGAGTATATTAAACACCCTTCTAAAAAAAAATCCTTCTACCCTCCTTTTTTAATAAATAGTGGAAGTGAGATCAGCAGCCTGAAAACCATTAGCAACATGGAAGACAATGGCAATAAAACTGCCAGCTAGAAAACAATCAGAAAGAAAGCACAGACCTCTGTTGCCATCTTCCAGAGTCTCGCTATCAAAATGCAGTCTACCGCTTTTTAAAGGCATAAAAACAATGATAGGATACTTTAAATTGAAACCAGGAGCTTGATGGGGAAAGGTTTAGCACTGTGACTGTTGAGGAAGAGAAAATGGGATGTTCTTTAAGGGGAGCAGCAGCCCTTTCTAATGTTAACGGGACAGCTCATGTCCTTGCGTTGTAGTCATTGAACCCTCAAATTACAAGTTCTCATGGCATATCGCGGCTTTGTCCAGGGTAGCCCTGTGGTACATTCTTGGTGGCAATTTGACAAGATGTGGACGTTACTTATTGATATAAAATGTGAAATTGAAGAGCCCTTCACTGAAGAAGCCAGACACCAGATCGAAGTTAAAAATTCCACTGCACTTTCCATCAGGAAGGAGACAGAAACCTCAGTGCTTGAGTTCAACCTGGATATGAGTGGCTGTCATTAGCTCCTGCAAGGCTGCCACTCTTTTCTCCCTATATGTCACTAAATGACAGTGTTTCTATCACTGCTCCAGCAGGATCCACCTATAACTACCATGAGAGGCCCTGCAACACAGGAAGGCAAATGATGTTGTTTTATTTTATCTTTGAGTCAGTTTTTGGGAGGAAATTACCTGTTTAATATCAACCAACCTGAAACTCCCTATAATACTCTGGAAGGTGCACATTTTTCTGGAGTGGAATAGAAGCATTAATGAGCTCAAACAGAAATGGGTTTGGGATTCCAGGAGGTTTGGCCCCACCCACCGCCTGTTTCTAATTAGTCTCTGGAAAATATATTAGTTTTCTATATCACTGTCAATGTTAAGAGTCTGTAATATCTCACTTTCTGAAAAGGTAGATCTTCTAACAGTGGCAGATCTGCTGATGGGTATCAATTTCAGCTCACCCATAATTCTGAATAGAAACAGATTCCAAGTCCTGGCACTGAAGCCCTTCATTCAGTTTGGTCTTTTATCAAAGTTTCTTCTGTAGTTGTGCAATGTGAATACTGGTTACAATCTCGCATTATAAAGCAACATAGAAGGTTGAATGCAGAAATAAAACTTAATTGTGGTGAGACACCCTGACTGCGTTTTAGATAGTCTTATTCAATAGAGAAATACATTCATTGACAAGGAAATAGATATGTGAAGAAAGAGTTGTTAAGCACCTATATTTGTTATTGGCATTTAATATTCTTTGGTGGACATTGTATATTTAGAATAAATAATTGCAAGTAGGTTTTATGACTCTAATTGAGTTACAATCATAACTCTGCATCTTAACTTCCAGTGTGACCTGATCCTTACTTTTTTTAGGCATAAAATATAAATGACAACTTCTATCTTGAAGCATTAAATTTTGAGGTTAAATGGGACAGTATGTGGAAAATATTTAGAACTGTGCCTAGCATACAATGAGTTCTCAATAAGTGATAGCAGTTATTGTCATTGTGGCTTATCATAAGGTGGTCCCTAGCAAAATGTTACTGTTTAAATTAATAGCACAGAAGAAAAATATTTATGCAGTGAGAGATACCTAATATTTTTGTGGCTGATCTTTTTTAAGGACAATAACTAAATCTCATTTTATTCTTTCCTCTAGAAATCACACAGACACCTCTTGTAAAATAATGGAGGAAATAAGATTTTTGCTGAGGTAAATTCTAGCTGTGAAAAATCATGCCTCTATGATGTTGTTTACTAGGGAACAACACTCTTTTTGTTCCTTTGAGGATCCACGATTTTTGACAAGACTGCCTCACACATATAAAACAATTAATTAAGCATTTTGTATAATGGCTTGTACAAGAAATGGGACTCAGCTAGAATTCTGCCATGAACCTCTTTTTCATAATTATTTACTGTTTGCCTTTCAGGAGTTACAGAATCAGTACAAGCAAGTGCCTTAAAAACAAAATTTAAAAAACATAATAGTTTTGAAAATCAGAAGAAATGAACTTGAAGGCTGATTCAAATCTTTAAGAAATACTCCAGTCAATCAATTATGTATTACCCAATTTTCTACATTCTCCAGTTTATGTAAAGTCTTTCCCAAGTTTTAGACCTTATCATTTTCAGATTGTTCCATGTCATCTGGTAGGTTATCCATTTTAAATGTATGAAATGGTTATTTTAAGGAAATATTTTTAATAAGATAAACATTTCATTAGATATTTTGTTCTATTTCATATTTCAGTTCCTCAATAGTAACTAGTTGGCATTGAAAGGTACTCCTATTTGCAATGTAATGCGTCTCATGCACAGCCCATCCGGCAGAGAACCACTTAGCTGTGCTTCACTGTTCTTCTGTCTGAACCAAGGCCATTCATGAGAAACCCCGTAATACAATCTAGGCCCCTCGGGGGCACCATATACATTTATGTAAGTTATCTCTTCGTGCATCCTTTGGGTGTCAGAACCTCTCAGCTTTGCTAACCATAAAATATCCGCCTTAAGCATATTACTAACTTTAAAACTCTAATGATATGGATGTCATATTTCAATTTTTAAAAAAACCTTTCCCTGCTCCACCCCTGAAAAAATCCTATGAAACTTATCCAATGAATCATCCTATGGTTAAAAACATAAGATTTACTTAAAAGAAAAAGAAACATGAACATGCTCTAGTTAAAAACAAACCCAAGAAGAAAAAATATCTGGTCAAAAAATAATAATTAAACAAGAAACAAACATATTACTCTTCAAACTGTTTTAAGTGCCACTATACACAAATTGCTACAGGAAGCAAGAATCTGTGTACTTTCTTTAAAGTTATCAAGAGAGAAAGCAGTTTCTAGAGTTTCAATGAACATAGAAGCCTGAACAGTTACAATGGGCACCAGGAGGTGGAAAGCAAATTGACAAGACTATTCAGCATGGGTGTTTAAATGATTTCAATATTGTTCTTAATAATAACATTAATGATAGTAGTGATAAAAAACAATTATGAATGATGGTAAGGAACTTCCATTGTGTAAAGACCATATGGTTATGAGAGTCAGACATGAAATTCTAAAATTCAATCCTCAATCTGTCCCTGTAAGGTTGCTTTGTAGATAATGGATATCTTAATTTTTAAAAAGAAAAAAAATATATATATCCATTGTACCAAACGAACAGTGGCTCCTGCTGAGAAAACAAAGCCTGTGTGTCTATTTCTTTTCTAGTGTTGATATCTCTAAACAAAACAAAGACTCTGAAAGAGCTTATAAGATAATGATAGTCACTCATCAGACTTTTATTTTTTGCTTCTGAAGATTTTTGATAGGTAAAGCATTATTATAATCTTATTATTCCTCGTCTTCCCAAGTGTGGGGCAAGAATTTCTCCCAGGTTTTCTCCTTACAGTGAAGTATGCTGAATGAGATTTTGGGGGGTGGGAGGGCCTAAACTTTTGGTCTGCAACAAACATATACTTTAAACATATATGTATATGTTTATATAGGAAAGAATCTAACCTGGAAAATGGTGTGTTGGTAGATACATCATTTTAGTTTCATTTACTATACCCAGGGTTTAGCTATTGCTAGTTTTTAGATTCTCTGGCCGTGTCAAAATATAGTGGGGACAAAAGGACAAAAATTGTCTGATTCCACTTATATGGAGCATCTACAGTAGGCAAATTCATAGAGATAGAAAGTGCATCAGTAGTCACTAGGGCAGGGGGAAAGGAGGGAAAGGGGAATTAGTGTTTAATAGGTACAGAGTTTCAAAATGATCTGGGGATGGATGGTGGTGATAGGTACACAACAACAGGAATGACTTCACACCACTGAACTGTATACTGAAAACTGATTAAAATGGTAAATTTTATCTTTTTTATGTTTTACCACCACCACAACAAGAAAGAAAAAAATACAATACAAATATCTAAAAAATATGGAGAGTGGATACAATATGTTAAAAACCAAAACTAAACAAGGCATCTGGTTCTCTGATCTTCTTAACTAGTGTTACATCCATAACACATGGCAAATGAGTTGCACCTGGTGGTGGCTACTTATCAAGAAGTTGGGCAGAAAACCCGACTCTGTGTTGGCCATGGCATTGCATTGAAGACCCACCTTGAGTGTGAGCTCAGACAGACCGCTTCACCATTCTGTACCCACCTCAACTAAAATGCCCCATTCATTGAAGATTCCTTCATTGTGTTATGAAAACTTGAATATTCTGAGTCAGGTCAAATTCCTGGAAATGGAAATTTCCCAGCTTTTTCGCCTTCTGTAAAAGCCTACTTAACAAAAAAATTTGGGGTGGGTGGGAGGGGCTAAACATTTGGTCTGCAACAAATAAATAATTTAAAACTTTATGTAGTAAAAAAGATATCAAAGACAAAACATCTGTGTCTGGATACTTAGAATTATGTAGGCAAAACAGCCGACTGCTTCACAATAGTTTAGATGTTCCCTATATGTTTGTCATTGTGTAGTCATGACCTTGTACCTGAGAAATGGGAAATCTAAAACATCTTATAGATTAGTAAAATAATTAAACTGAATCATTTGTCATGTGTTATGGATGTAACACTAGTTAAGGTGGGAATCAGAACTGGATGCCTTGTTTTGTTTTGCTTTTAGAATTCATGAAACTAAAAATCTATGTTTTTACTTTTTAATTCCTCTTGGGGTTTGGGTTGGGTTGGATCAACCACATATAGCCACAGCCTTAGTTTTCTTGCTTAATTTCTTGTGGCCATCTAAAGATGCTTAGATCTGTTCATTCAGCCTAAATACCACTTCCTTTGGCCTCATAGTAACTTGTTATAGATTTGTTAATGTCCTTTTATTTCTGAGAAATTGATTTTTATTTTTATTCTGGAAACAAGAAAAACCTTTAGACTTTAAAGCGTGAGAACACATCTTTTCCCTGTTTCCTTCATTTCCTATAGAAGTGTCATTCTCTGGTTTTTAAATCTGTTTAACTTAAAAACTGGTCTCTATCTACTGTTCATCTTTTATTATTTCTTGTGGTTTCGTTGGTGCTAATGGCAGAGTGGCCTATCAGAATCACATTTAGAGACATGCTTTTTCTACATTTTGATATTATTCAACTTGTCCTCCCGGAGTTGTATCTTGGGTCTCCTGGAAACTTGTCTAAGTAAAAGGGAGAGTCTTGAACAGAATGAGAAGTTTCTTCCTTGTGTTTGATCTAGAGAAAACTAAGCCTATGGTAGTAACTTAAGAAAAAAATTTAAATGGATAATGAATCAATTAAGGGACAGACTCAATTCTTTTTTTTTTTTTTTTTATACCCCATTGGGGAAGGGGAACAGGACTCCACTGGGGAACAGTGGGTACCTCCAGGACTTTTTTTTTCTATGTCAAGTTGCTGTCCCCTCAATCCCAGCCATGGAGGACGCCATTCAGCTCCAGCTGCTGTTGTTAGCTGCAGGGGTCATAGCCCACCATCCCTTGGATGGGAGTCGAACTGGCAACCTTCTGGTTGAGAGGACACGCTCCAACCAACTGAGCCATCCAGGAGCTCAGCAGCAGCTCAGCTCAAGGTGCGGTGTTCAATCTTAGTTGCAGGGGCAGCCTTGGGTGTTAGGAGCACAGAGCTCCAACCACCTGAGCCACTGGGCCGGCCCCGACAGATCCACTTCAAGCCGTCCACTTCTCTGCAGGTTTATGGGAAGGAGGATTGGGATTGTGTGGTGGAGAATGAATAAGCTTACTTCTCCCTTTCCTTCTTTGATCTCTTAAAAGTCACAAGTTCTTATGGTCATTCCCTGAAGAACTAGGAAGAGTAAATTAAGCTGATAATGTTAATCTCCATTTTTAGGCAACATATTTAATTTCAAAGCTTCTTGACATAGATTTGAGTCTATAGTTTAATCTTTGATAAATTTAACCTTAACTGGCTTTGCCACTATTCCATCTAGTCTTGTTATGATGTTTCTTCTTTTCTAACTTTCCTTATTCAGACTAAGACAATGAGAACTTATATTTGTACAATATACCAAATGCTGTCACCTCCATTACTTTATTTGATCCTCTCCACTGGGATAGTAATCCTAATTATATTGAAGATGAGGAGAGGAAAGAGTGCTCCCCCAAAGTTGCGTAGCAAGAGGAAGAGCCTTATTTTGACTCCAACACCAGTGCTCCTTCCACCAGATGAGAGCTCACATTTGTATTAATAATAACCTGTCATTTTGCCCTCAATTCTGTCTCTTCTGTATCTATCTTTGGCTTCTTAGACCAAAACCAGGCTCTTGTAGGAAGCATATATAAACTGAAATCGTGAATGAACATTTCAAATAATTTGTTCTATGTCACAATACTCTGTAAGTAAAACAAGAGAAATCAAGTCAACCAATTTTTTTTATCCATAGGGTATCCATCTCCTAGCTTGAATGATGAAACAGGAAGGTGACTTCTTCCTCCTCCTGTTCCTCCTTTTTCCTCTGTCTCTTTCTCTGAAGACTTTGACTCTTGTAGTAGTTCTGATATCATCCCCTTGTAACGCCTCCTGAGATTCTGTGATGATCTCTATACACAGAGCCTGGTTCCTGGGAAGAGTTTATATGCTCTGAAACATTCGTGGGTTAGTCTAACCTGTGTCTCAGATATATCAAATAGGTGCAGCTATCTTTGGAATCCTCAGTAAGACCATTCTGTCCTGTGGGTGAGCAGGAAAGGAGTTACTTTGCCCCAACGGAAGATAAACTATTAATGGTGCAGTTGAGCCTTTCTATTGCTCATGCCCACCCTCATTTTTATTTTTTTATTTTTTTTTGAAACAATAAAGGAGGCAGGCAGGCAGGCAAGTATCAGAAAGTATCTTCCCCATGTTGCTGTGCTGAAAAATACCCCTGTAACGCTGTGCTGAGGCATGCTCCCTGTAACTTGCCTTTGCTCCCAGGGTCCGACACAGGGATGTCTGGAGGCCAAATGGGCATAGATAAGAATTGAGAGGGCCGAACAGAAGGTCTTCATTCTTCAGATACCCCATTCATACTCTTTCACCATTTTTAATCTTACATCACATCTTTCTTCTTCTCAGCGCTTCCCCTCATCCTGTGTTGGTAACAAACAAACAGAAAGGTGTTTCCCAACAACAGTTCTAGAGGAACATCTTCACAGCCTAATCGGCTGGCTCTTAATTTCAGAGAAACTTGACTGTATATGTTTCCTAGTTAGACTAGGAAACCCTAATATGAGTGCGGACACTGCCTCCCTGAGGCAAGCTGTGTACACAGAACAGCTACTATCCAAAGGAAGCCATGGCTCTTTCTCTTTGTAATGACTACCCCCAACTCTAGCTTCAGTTAGAATGGAAATTTTTACAAGATCAAAGCTTGAACCTCCTGCTCAGTTCTATGCATCATGCATCAAATCATAGAAAAATCCTGCAGAGGTCTAAATTTAACACTTTACAGTTGTCAGATTCTCCCAGTTTTCTTTTCTCTGCCTGCAGTCTCTGTGTGCAATTTCATATGAATTAAGGTAGAGAAATGCATATTTCCTTTTGAAAAAAGAAAAGGAAATGGTTCCTACAAGTGCAAATAAATTCCATTATTTTTTAATGAATCTAAGATTTCCCAAACTGAATTCGACCCTGAACTGGGTAGTCAGGTACCTTGCCTCTGGCAGAGGCCACAATGTAATAAATACTTCAGGGTGAGGGAGAGGAGAGCCCTGCACACAGAAAGCCAATTGTACCATTTTATATAAAGAGGAAATCTCTCTCCCAAGCCCCGCGGGTGGTCTAATAGCCTAAAGCATCAGAATCGATTACCCTTGACTTGCTTAATTCCACATGTCCTTGGTAGTCAACAAAAAGCCTGGCTGATGTGGAATTCTAAATTCCACGTTCACCGCTATAGTAGTTAGTTGTCTGGACAAAAACAAGAGAAGGTTTAAAAGAGTATGACTTCAAGCAACTCCTAATATTGAAAACAAGCCAGTCAACCACTATCCCCACAGCCTTTGGTGTTATGCAGAGAGGTTGCTTCCCCCCTTCACACTCAGGAAAGATGCTTCCTACAGTAGAGACCCTCCTCTTCCTGTGCTTTCTGATAACATAGACTTCTCTTGTTGATAGAAAGGGCCTGGCCTTCTGAAGTCTCTTAATAAATAAATACATCTCTAATGTTTTCTTGGAGTAAAGACCGAAATTTCTCAAGGCCCTGTTTGATCTAGCCCTTCTTCCTCTGCACCCAGGGAGGCTTCTCTCTCCCCACTCTGGGTTGCGCCTGATACTTGGGTCTCCTTTAGCCCCTCCCACTCAGCTCACTGCCCCAGGACCTTTGCACAGGAGGCAACTCCTGTGCATAGAATGCTCTTTCCCTTTTCTAGCCTAGTTACTCCTGCTTATCCTTCAGCTCAAATACCACTTCCTCACAGAAGCCTTACTTCCCCTCAAGACCAGCTCAGTGCTCTGTGTTATAAGTACTCATAGTTCTCTGGACTTTTCCTTTAGAGTATAATCAGTTTGCAATCGTGCATTTGTTTATTATTTGATTACCATCTGTTTTCATAAAGTAGGAACTATATCTGCTGTTTCTCATAAGTGTCTCCAGCACCTAACATAATGCTTGGCACACAGTTGGAGCCCAATAAATACTTGTTTATGAAGGAAAAAATGAATGATGAGTGAATGAATATGAAGGAAAAGACACATTAGAAAAACAACTGAAAGGAAAAAAAGACCGAGATTGTTAACAGGTAGGTAGGGGGAGGAATAAGTGCCCTTGGGATTTGGTGATTTTATGAGTTTGGTATTAGTGCTATTTGTTTGTTTGTTCAATGTTTATTTTATCATAGGTTTCCAAGTTCCTGGGGAACTTACTCTAAAATCTAAGTTTCCTACCCAGAAGAATGGAGAGCAGAGACTTAATCAGGTATTTGTATACCAAAGTTCATAGCAGCATTATTCACAATAGCCAAAAGGTGGAAACACTCAAATGTCCATCGTTGGGTGAACAGATACACAAAATATGGTATACATAAAATGGAATATTATTCAGTCTTAAAACAGAATGAAATTCTGATACATGCTAAGCATGGATGAACCTTGAAGATATTATGCTAAATGAGAGAAACCAGAAACAAGAAGATAAATATTGTGTGATTCCACTTATATGAAGTACTTAGAGTTGTCAAATTCATAGAGACAGAAAGTTACTTGGTTCTTGCCAGGAGCTGGCGGGGAGGAAGGAATGGGGAATTAGTATTTAAGGGGTATGGAATTTCAGTTCGGGAATATGAAAGACTTCCAGAGATAGATGGGAATGATGGTTGGATAATGATGTGAATGTACTTAATGTCCCTGAACTGTACACTTACAAATGTTTAAAATAGTCAATTCTGTGGTATGTGTATTTTACTACAATTAAAACAGAAAAGCAAGGATATGCTAAACAAACACACACACATACACACACCCCTAAGACCCCCTCAACTTCAGAGTCCATTTGTTTAAAATGAAGTCTCATTGTATTATACCTATATGATTCTGCTTAAAACATACCTGTTTATTACCTTTCATTTGTATTTTCTGTTTTTAAAATATCCAGCTCTTCCTCTTTGTCCTCATGTTGAGTGGTGATGCAAGGATGAGTATACATGTAGTGTATGCATCAGTGTTTTTTTCTGCAGAGGTACCTTCTCCTTTGATAAGATAACACAGAATATCACGCCTCCTCAACAAAACATCAGTCCTGAAGTTTGATCCCATTTAAACTTCCCATAATTAAGCTGTTTGCAAATTAGAAGCCTCTTTAGGAGAAACCAATAGTCTTATTTTTGTACTTCCTCTGAATTTGTATATTTAATTGGCTCTCAGATCTAATGTGTCATTTATCTATAGAGATGAACAAGTCCAAGAAACAATTACAGCATTTAAAGACAAATCTAGACTTTTTTTAGGATGATACACAAAGGAGTATGGGTGGTATATGAATCTCTAACACTGGTTCTCAAATGAAGAATGATCATCTAGAATGTAGTTAAAAATCCCCTGTAGATTTCCCGGACCCTGGTCTTGGAAAGGCTCACCCAGCAAGTCTGGTGTGTGATGGTGAAAATCTGTATCTGAAACTGTCACTTAGGGCCATTTTGATGCAGGAGAGCCTCATGACACACAGAAACACTGGTCTACCTCGTTCACTGTCTTAGAGTAGGAACTTTTAGAGAACTCAGCTAAGTCTGTATTTTTTGTCTAAATATTTTGTACGACTTTGTAAGGAGAAGACCTTGAAATTGCCCTTGATCTGAATTCAGTCCTCTGTGGGAAATGATTCTCCAAAATCACTTTTCAGTTCCAATTGAGAGCTAGTAGTTGACAAATTTGGGAGGTCTCTTATTCTACTGAGAATCCAAGGAAACCATGAATCCTCTCTCTTCCAATATGAACTTGCAAAAATTTCCATTTTCCCTCCAAGAAGTTCTTGTCCCCTTGAAGTACATCTATAGATTCCAGGCACATTACCCTGTTCTAAGTCCTCTTTCTCCCACAGGGGCCCCTTCTTCGTTATTAAAGAATCATATAATTTCATATTTAATGAGAGATTTAGGGATCATGTAATTCAATCAAATAGGTTTTTTTTTAATAGTATAAGAAACAGAGGCCCAAGGAGATTAAGTGACTAATGTCACGCTAGATTAAAACCAAGCTATCTAGATTTAGTTGAAGGTTCTTCCAATGATGCTTATTCACATTTGTCTAGGAGACATAACTGAGAACATCACCAAGCTGACTCCATTTTAATTTGTGGAACCTGTTGTTTCTCTCCCCCCACCCACACACAGGGTTTATTGGGTAACATTTTGGAATCCATTGAGGCCAAGCATGTTTTTAAGAGTTTATTTCAAAACCATCCAGTCCTAGCGCATCATTTCAAAACCTAAAGACCCAGGCCCGTGAACTCAAACTGCACCTGCTTCTTACTCGAGAATGCTTTTATGTAAACCTCTGGGGTTTGATCAGGATGTTTGGATATAGAGGGTATAGTGATAGGAATGCAGGACTAGATTACACTGAGCTGGACTGTGTGGTGTAGGTTGTGGTGGCCACAGGGTAGGTGCTAGAAGAACATAAGAGAGCAAACTAATGGAGCCCCATGGCCAAGCTACATGGCTCCTTCTTGGACATCTGAGAGAAGTAATGCAGTGTAGTGAAAAGAGCATCAGCTTAAGGGCCAAAGTTAGCTGTCATTTACTACCTGTGTAACCTCGGTCAAATGAACTTGTGAGCATCAGTTTGTTTATGTATAAAATGGGGGTAATTAATACCTGCTTTGTGATAGTGGTAGATGGATAAGAGAAAACATACATAAAGCACCTGGTATTTAATACACATGTAAAAAAATGCTCATGTCTATGCACTTATGTACGCATATATATGTATATGCATGGTGTATGTATCTTGGGTTGCAAAGGAAAAGCCAAAGCTATCTGTTATAAAGTCTTGCTTTAAAAAATCCCAAGTGACACTCTCCAAAACACAAATTTCTAGAGCGTTTTAGGTGTTATGAGAGTTTCTGTGTAAGCATTGTCATGGTCTATTCTTTCTTGCTTCACTCAAACATCCTGAAAACAAGCTGAAAGGGAAATCATGTGTCTTCAACTTATCTCCCAAATCTCAGATAAAAGAAAGCAAACATGTTAAATTCTCAAAAAATGGTGTAAACTCATTAAGTGTTTTATTTCCCCAGTACAAAATGGAGAAAGATGAGTTCCCACCAACAGTGTTTACTGCCTAGTTGGGAAAATAATGTTTTTTACAGGAAACAACTAGAGAACAATACCAGGTGGTACGCAAACCATTACTAACTAGTGCTCATTTCAGAAGAAGAAACAATCTTAGGAGCTGGGTTGGCCAGGAACATATCTTGGGAGATTACCTAGGGTAGAATTTGATAGTGGGCTTTAAGGCAGGCAGATGGGGATGCGTCCAAAGCCCACTATCAAATACGTGGGGATGCGTATTTTTGTTCAGTCACTAAATTGTAATCCTTGATCACTTCACATGCAAAAAGAAGAAAATGATATTTGCTTCTCAGGATATTGTAAAGATTAAACAAGATAACATATATGGAACACTAAGTACAGATGCTGGCACACAGTAAAAGATCAACAAATTGGCTATATGAATGTTTCTTATTAAAAGTGAATCTTACACAATAACAATTGTTGCCAAGGATATGGAAAAACTGGAATCCTCAGACATTGCTCGTGGGAATGTAAAATGGTGCAGCCATTTTGGAAAACAGTCTGGCAAGTCCTCAAAATATTAATTGTGGAATTACCATATGACCCAGCTGTCCCACTCCAAGAGAAATGAAAACATATATACACACAAAACTTGTACACAGGTATTCATAGCAACATTATCCATAATAGCCAAAAAGTGGAAACACCCCAAATTTCCAAATTAAAAGTAGATTTATGGTTGCTAGAGGATGGGGTGGGTCGTGGGAGGAAGAGAAATGAACGCTAATGAACTTGAGGTTTCTTTTTGGGGTGATGAAAATATCCTGGAATTATTCTGGTGGTGATGGTTGCACAATATGGTGAGTGTACTAAATGCCACAGAACTGTACACTTTAAATGTGTGAACTATATGGCATGTGAAATATATTTTAATAAACATGTACAAAAAAAAGGTGAATCTTAAAAAGACATGTGGTATTTGGATAGGTCGAGAGGAGCAGGAGGGCAGAGCAGATGAGAAATAGACCATGTGATCCAAGCATGTCAGCATGGGTTTGAGAGAATTTGCACTGAAGAATTGTGGGAGCGGTTGGAGAGCTAAGGTGGGTCATTTAAAATTAGGTGTAGTAGTTCAGAGTTAATCTTAGAGGCAATCTGAGGCCTTCCTGGGTGGTAGGCGGGCAGAGATCAAATTTTTCAGATTTCTCAATGTCATGGACTGGAGTGAGCAGGGAAGAAAAATTGAGGGAAGGAGAACTATAGTAGCTTTTGACAAAAAAGGAGACAGCTTTGTGGGTGTATGTGTTCATGCTTTGGTTGGGTCTTTAGTCCCAACAGAAAATGCTTTAGTCTGAGGATCATGGCTGAGCCTCTTGAGAGCTGTAGTGTGGGGGTCGGGCATCCAATCAGCGATACGAACCGTGGGTGGAACAGCCCCGTTTGGGTTGCTTGGCGAACATATAGAGGACCCCCATCCTCCCTCACAATTCATTTTGCTTTCTGTGAAAATTTTCCTTGAGGTAGGAAGATCCTCATTTTCCGTACAGAACAAACACAAATATGATATTTCATATCTTCTCTGCCATTTTCACCCTTCCCTGTAATTGGAAACTCTTGCCCCCAGTCTCACTTGTAGGATTCTGTCTTCAAATGTAGAATTTTCTTCTCCCCCTCATCAAACCCTCCCTGTCTGTCTTTTTCTGTCCTCCTTCAAATTTTCAAGATCTTTTATTTTATTTGTCAGTTCTTTTGATTAGCGATGGTAAAGGAATAGACGGGAGGAGAGAGAAAATTCTTTCATTAGTTTCTGATAAAGTGTGCAGTTTTTAAAGGCTGCTTTCATAAATCTACACACTTTTCTGTTCAACAGTCTCCAATTTACCTCCCTCTTTCAGACTTTGGTTTTGTGCTCAGAGGCACAGAGACCTTGATCACCTCTACGTGGTGTCTTAACTAGCCTCCAGCTGATTCTGAGGGTTGAGCCTCTCTTTGCCCTTCAGCTTGCTATTAACCATTTTCTTCTTATTCCTGGATTTTGCCCTTTTCCCTCAAGTTCACTGTTACAAACTTTTTTCTGGGGAGTCACCCTCAATTATAATATCAAACCTAGTTCTTGTGGTGATTTAGCTGCCCACTGCAGCTCCTACACTCAGACTTCCACATGTTATATAAGACTGAATGAATTCTCTCCTCCTCACTAGCTGACACCCACACAAGTTGTATGAAAAAGGAGTCATTTCCAAGGCATCGGCATACCACCTTCCCTCATAGCACCTAGAATAATGGTTTATAGGAAAAACCCCAGAGTATCTTTGTTGTTCTAGTTACTATTATTGTTTTAACAACTCAAGTTACTGTTCAGTGACTAGGTGTATATATGTTTCTATAATATTTAAAATAAGAGTCTTTGGGGGTGATTGGGCTTTGAAACCTAATGTATTTCTTTTTCATTTTTATAAATTACTTCCCCCTATGAGACACGTACAACTTGGGCTGTTGAGGTTTGGGAAAAGGGTGAAAGGACTTCAGGGTACTTGTCCTTGGGCAGGAAAATTTATCATAGGTTGCTTCGTGAACAGTCTTCTTCATTCTATGGGGGACTCTTCTTCCCTCCCTTCCTTTCTTCCTATGCTTTCATTTCCCTTTTGTAGAAGTGTGACAGTTGCTCTTAATTTCCTTTCAAGTGGAAGTGAAAGTGTGTTTATCGCTCTTAGGCTTTCTTTGCCCTTATCTTTCTAATTGCCTGTCTTCATCCACTGCATCCAGACTTTACTCATTCTTTAAATATCAAAGTAAGCTGAAAAACCAACCTCTGCATTTGATTGTGAGCCTTTACAAATGTCATTGGTCTTCCCAGAAAATACCTGTCACTACTTCCTAGTCCAGCAGCACAGCTCAGCCCCAAACCAGCCTGAAGGTTTCTTTCCATCTTTCAATCTATTTCAAATATATACAAAATATTCAGGATTTCCCTGGAGTTCTTAAGGCCTGAGAACATTCTGGAGATCTTGAACCACTCAGGTCCAGTATATAATCTATTGCAGTCATGAGTACGACCCTGCTACTACACCCTAAAGTCAACCAGAAGTCCCTGGTCCTGGGCCATCAATGATCTCAGAACACCTGATCCTTCTCTAAATCAGAACACCTGCACAGCCTTCTCTCAACCAGTTCTTGTCCTGGACTTCTGGGGCTTTCAGAATATTGCCACGAGGTCTGCCAATTAAATTCGCGAACTTGCCACCGTGTGTTTACATTGGTAGCACTGTAGAAACAGCTTGGTAAGGCTTCATAACCTTGGTATATCAGTGTCTCACAGATGTGTTTGTGTCGATGTGTGGCGATGTCTTGCTGAGTGGCATTCATGATTGTTGTTGTGTGTTTTTGTGTGCTATCACGAGAATGTCTGAGCTTGAATTAGAGCAATGAACAAACATGAAATTTCTTGTTAAACTTGGCAAGAGTGGAAGTGAAATCAGGGGCATGTTAATCCAAGTTTATGGGGATAATGCCATGAAAAAAAGGCAGTCTACAAATGGATTAAATGTTTTTCTGAAGTTAGAGAACGCGTCACTGATGAAGAGAGGTCAGGGCGGCCAGTAACAAGCAGAACTGATGAAAACATTGCAAAAATTCATTGAATTGTGCGTCAAAATCATTGGCTGAGTATGAGAAGCATAGCAGACCAAGTAAACATAGATAGAGGAACAGTGTGGAAAATCTAAGCTGAAAACCTTGGCATGAGAAAGGTGTGTGCAAAAATGGTCCCGAAGGAGCTCACCGATGAACAAAAGCAAAGGACAGTTGAAGTCTGCCAAGACCTTTTGGAGAGGCCATGTTTTGGGCCATGTTATTGCTGGTGATGAAACATGGGTGTACCAATACAACACTGAAAAAAAGTGTCAAAGTGCACAATGCAAGTCAGCCAATTCTCCACGACCAAAATAGTCTGTCAGTCCAAATCAAGAATCAAAACGATGTTGGTAACATTTTTTGATATCAGAGGGATTACTCATTATGAATTTGTACCAACTGGACAGTTACCCAAGTTTACTGTTTGGAAGTGCTGAAAAGGCTGTGTGAAAAAGTTATATGAAAACAACCTGAACTTTTTGCCAACAATTCATGGCTCTTGCATCATGGCAATGCACCAGCTCACACAGCACTGTCCGTGAGGGAGTTTTTAGCCAGTAAACAGATAACTGTATTGGAACACGCTCCCTACTCACCTGATCTGGCCCCCAATGACTTCTTCCTTTACCCAAAGATAAAGGAAATATTGAAAGGAAGACATTTTGATGACATTCAGGACATTAAGGTTAATATGATGACAGCTCTGATGGCCATTCCACAAAAAGAGTTCCAAAATTGGTTTGAAGGGTGGACTAGGTGCTGGCTTTGATACACAGCTTCCCAAGGGGAGTACTTCAAAGGTGACCATAGTGATATTCAGCAATGAGGTAAGTAGCACTTTTTCTAAGATGAGTTTGCGAACCTAATTGTCAGACCTCATATTCATCTCATCTCATTCATTCATTCATTCTTCCATTGATTCATTCTTATAGTCAGTCCACAAATACCCGGAGAAATACTGTGAGGGTCTGTGAGGTGTATAACATAAGACCTAAATTATAGTCTTAGGATATTGCCTATTCCAAATCTCATTCTCAGGAAAGAGGCATCGGGAAAAAGGAAAGATCATGGATGTAGGCTGAATAGACCGATGTCCAACTGCTTCCTTATTCAATTCACTTTTCCGTGGGTCTCTATCACGTATAATTATTTTCTCTTGATGTTATATTGTATATTGTCTTTTCCCCCAGGTGTTAAAAACAGATTGTTTTCTTTCTTTGAAGTGTACATTGATCTAAAATTATGATATTATAATTTGGTAGTAAATGCTATACATTGAAAAATACATTAACTATTGCTGACTTGTCCTGATAGTATTGTTTTGCTTTCTTTCTATCTCTCTGAAAAGCCATCTAGCCCTTTAAAAGAGCAGTGTTGCAAATTTGTTAAGGCATAAATTGGCTAACTTGTTCTCTTTTGTATTATGACTCCACCATGGTGACCTCAACCAAGCAGAAAGAAGATATTCACAGTAACTTGGTAGGGCTTCATACAGGAAAATACTAATAAGGAAAGAAAGAAAATAGCACTGGAAGCCCATAGATTCTCTATTTATTCATTGACAAAGAAACAGCCACTTAAAAGTGGATTTTCAAAGAGGAAAAATCAAGTGAAAATAAAAGCTTGTTTTAGAAATTTTAGTTTAAGTTGAAGATTGCTTATTCGCTCATTCCTTTTTTTTTTAAAGAGAGACTTTTAAAATCAGAGAAAAGTATTGCTCAGCCTTTTAACTTAAAAACATTTTAGCATTTTAGTTGGCTCATTCTCTGTCATGTTTTTTGCTACAAAACAAAACAAGCAAACAATCTCATAGATACAGACAACAGAATGGTGGTTAACACAGGGAAAGCGGGGAGGGGAGAGGATGAAGAGGATAAAGGGGGTTAAATATATGGTGATGAAAGGAGACTAGACTTTGGGTGGTGAACACACAATGGAACATACAGATATTGTATTATAAAGTTGTACACCTGAAATTTATATAATGTTATTAACCACTGTTACCCCAATAAATTTAATTTAAAAAATAAAATAAAATACATTTTCAATTACAGTTGACATAAAATTTAAAAAATTAAAAAAATTCCCTCTATCTACTTTGAGATTGATGTATTCTTTCTTATTCTCCTGGAGTGGTATTTTAAAAAATCTGATTTGAAGCCACAGTCATTCTATCATTAGAACACTGGACCCAAATAATAATTTCATTTCATCTGCTTCACAGAAGATCACTAAAAGTTACACTTGTCATCAAGGTCTTATTGGTGTTTTTTATTCTATCTGGTACAGAGTTAGCAAGTTAAACAAACAAAGGAAAACACACTGGGATAAGAAAACAAGTTTGTTTGTTGTATTTATATTGTGGCCTGGTTGAAGCAGATAGTAACTAGAGAATGATATGTACTGCCATTGACTGGGAACAGACAATGTGCCACATAAACTTCTGTGAACTCTATGGGGCTAGCCCTGTTAGCCCCCATCTCTCTAGGATGTGGGGGTTATGACTCTCTATTTTCGTAAGAGAAATCTGAAGTTCAGAACTATTAAGTAAACTATTCCAGGTTACACAAATTTAGTATTTCAGTGAAATTTAGATATCATTGGTTATTAAAACCCATTATGATTTTACATACCACTGAGAAAGGAAGAAATATATCCACAAGTGTTGCACGGCTCATCCTCTCTGCCATCAAGACTATTGGTGATGTAGCATTTCCTAAGTTTGCTCCACTGTTGTCGCTAGGATTCCCTTCTGAGCCATTCCACAAGTCTTATTCTGTGTACAGACAATGACACAATGGCCAACTTCTGCTGACCAACAGCTTTTGTAAGATGTGTTCTGATTTCTGCAATATTAAAATGTGAGTAAATATTGTCCAACCAGCCAAAGACAGCCTCCTTCCCCACATGGCCTCTATATAAATGGATCCCCTCCCTCCCGGAAGTTACCACAAAGTTTCAACAGGAAGTCAGGACTAGAGAGTTAACAAGGGGCCCACCTCCACCCATAGTCCTCCCAGCTCTATAGTTAGTCATCACAAGATGCCATTTCACTTTTATCAACACAAAGGACACTTTTTTCTCCTAGTTGGAGAAGTCAATGTTCACAACAAAGGGCAGGAGCAGGTGCTCCAACTTCTTCAGCTCCTTACCTCTCACTCAACTGCTAATTATCTCGTATATTCCTTTTCAAACTGATGAAGGCGGCTTGGTAAATCTTTGTGGCAAAAGGAAAAGTCAAAACCCAGTGAAGACCTTGTTCTGGTCCTGTTTCTGTTTTAACACTCCCTGATGATTTCAGCGGAAGTTCTCTGGAACACACGATTCCATAAACATCAGAGTCTCTGGAATGTGAAGATTCTGCTCTTAGATTTTGTGCAAGGAGATTGGTGAAGAAAATCGTGAAGTATCCAAGTACAGTTGACAGCCGCTCTGAGGAACCGATTGTACTGAGCCTCCTTGGGACTCTGCAACTGTGGCATCCATTACCCTCTGCTTGTAGCTAGGTTGGGCTGAAAAATACTACAACCTGTTGTGGGAAAAAACCTCATGTCTATAGGATTTAGGGGGGAATTTGTATTGTCATAAGTCAATCTTTTTTTAAAAAATAAATTTTATTGGGAAACAGTGTGTTTCTCCAGGGCCCATTAGCTCCAAATCATTGTCCTTCAATCTAGTTGTGGAGGGTGCATCTCAGCTCCAAGTTCAGTCGCCCACCATCCCACGCAGGAATTGAACCAGCAACCTTGTTGTTGAGAGCTCATGCTCTAACTAACTGAGCCATCTGGCTGCCCCTCTGGCTTAGTGGCAGCTTGTTATCGTCAATCTAGTTATGGAGGGCACAGCTCACTGGCCCATGTGGGAATCAAACCAGCAACCCTGTTGTTCAGAGCTCACACTCTAACCAACTGAGCCATCCGGCCGCCCCATAACTCAATCTTAACACATAATTCAATCTGCCTGGAGAGATGACCCAGAAGGATAGAATCCACTAAGGAAGATCACCCAAGATGCTCATGTTTTGTGCATGAAAAGACATCTGTACATATTTTCCATTTTGCCCTTTTTCAGTTTTCTTTGAGCAATAGAGTTTGTTTATTTGATTGTTTTATATTTTGGCAGCTAGGGACCAAGATATTTCTTTTCTGTTTGTTTCTCTAACTCTTTTTGCAGTTTAACAAGTCAAATACAAAACTCGAGGGACTTAATAAGCCTCGCAATGGTGTTGTGCATAGCATCACGTTATTGATTGGAAATACTGCATTGGAATGCCCTAGAAGAGCCCCAAACCAAAAATTTTAGATGCCTAAAGCTTTGAGCTTTCCAATTAGGCTGAAAGCTTCCCTTGATAACCAGTAGTGCTGAAGCTTTTAATATTGTTTAGCTCTATCGGTTATAAGCAACGTTTTCTTTACAAAGAAATGTTCCGGTTACAAAGGAAGGCTAGTGGATCACTCGATGTCAGAGAAGTAGCTCATCTAACCCACTTGCACAATTTCTGATCAAATATTCTATCTGAAAAAAATTTTTCAGTTTAGCGTAAACTGATCATAATTGGGAGCAAATGCTTCTTTCCCTTCCTCAATGCTATCTCCTCCTGTGCAGCCTATTTTGCATCCAAAGATACATTTGAAAGTCGAAATCCCTTAGAGCTAAATATTCTAAACTGACAGAAGAATTTCTAGTGGCACACCAGCCTAGAGCCATGTTTTTATGAGGACATCACTTTCTATTTCTAAGCTGCAGCATGCACTCTTGCTTCCTTATTGCTGGGAGCCATGCCCCATCAACTTGCCTCCCTCTCAGCTTTTAATGTTTTTTTAATGGAGTCCAGTTTTCCGCCTAAGTTATGGCTAGCTTTCTGACAAACCATCAGACACCTAAGTAACCATAATGGAGGTGTCCAGATGTGACATGGGGAAAAAGCAATAGTAAACTTTCATGCCTTTAAACAAAACCACATTATAATAATTCATTTTTACCTGGCTTTTGGGTTAGCCTTCAAGGCTAAAAGGGGCTTAAGAAAACATTTTAAAAATTAATAGGTGATCTGAAGTCTTTTCTTGTAAGCCAAAAGCTAAAGTAATCATTTCTAAATCTGGCTGGCATGCTGCCTGAACAGTGAAATCTCAGTACTGCTGCGTTTTTTTCTCAAGCATCAAATTACTCATGTAGCAATGAAGTTAGTTATCTAATGACATAATGCAAGCCTACTTTGCAAGTATCTGGTTGTTTAGGAGAACTGAAGAAAATAATTGCAAATTAAAATGAATGATGAGTCCTCGAAGATGCAAATTCGTCAGGGAATATAGGCATTTCTATGAGAAAGGAAGAAGTATATACTCTTGAAAGTCAGCAATTTAGATGGCTTTATCTGTACAATTTTGGAAGACACTTGCAGAACAGTTGGTAATTAAATGTGCCCTCAGCTGAGAAATAATGCCTGGGCTTGCCCTTATGGTAAGTAAAAGGTAAGTGTTCTTGCTTTGCCTGGGCTTTAAGATTTCTGCTTGGCATCACATGAGTTTTTTGAGACACCGGTTGTGAGGGTTTACACACTCTATACAATAATATGAGTAAATGTCGTGACTAAGAAACAGGCAGAATTCATCTTCCTAGATTCCCAACAACTGGCTCTTTCTTCGCATTCGGGTTTCAGTGCAACGTCTTCACTTCCCCAGTGGGGCCTTCCCATCATGTCCGCTCATTCTATATCATCATGTTCCTTTATGGTTATTTCACTAAACGATTGCCTTCATTTGTTTGCTGGTTTGCTATACCTTTGCTTGGTAGAGAATAAACTCCTTGAGTGAGGGATGATATCTGTCTGCTTCCCCAACTCCAGAAGCAGTGCCTGGCATATCGAAGATCTTCAATGAGTAGTGATTGAATGAATACCTGAATGAATGAAAGAAAGTACAAAGCCAAAGAAAGTGATAGAACATTGCATGGCTCATAGGCTTGGTATAAGATACAAGCATATGTGGAGGCTAACATGTAGCCTAATGAGGTAATTATCTTTATACCTGAAAAAAATCCCTATGACATCTGGCACAGTATCTACGATTTTACACTATTGAAGGTTTAGTCATGGAGAGGTCTTGGGGAGATGAGCTGGTGTTGCAATTCATCCCATTGAAGATACGGGGGATGTGCTGCAGGGCTGGACCTCTCACGGTGCCCACTGACTGGGCCTCCCAAGTTTAAGACCCACAATAACAAGTGACCTGGATTGACAGGGACCACCCTGTCCAGTGTGGGAGTTCTATTTGCTCAAAATTCCTTGAATGAAGACCTTTTCCTTGACAAAGAATGGAAAATTATTTTACCACATGATAAATATTTTAGGTGCTTTCTGTTAAACCAGTCCTTGCCATCTTTTACACAGATAAAATCTGTTCTTACCAAAAAAGAAGTTTGGCTAATGGAGTCAGAGATTCATTAGAAAGATTAGTAATTTTTAAAAAGTACTTCTTTGAATTTGAGGTATTTTACAGGAAAGGGCCTAGTTTGATGTTGCCCAGCTTAGCTTTTCATCCAAATTGCCCTAAAGGAGTGTTTTTTAATCTGATGTATTTTTATCCATATCTTCTGAAGTGGCACTGTTTCTTTCTTTCCTTTTTTTTTTTTTTTTTTTTTTTTTTAAACAGGAAAGTAGAGTAACATGGAAAGCAGCTTTTATTCACTCCAAGGACAACTAACTCACATACAACGAAGGGCAGAATTAGTCACTAGGTGCGTATATTAGCTTAAGGGTATCATGAGTGTGCGTGTATCTTACTCAGGAACTTCTTTAAAAATAATTACCTTGTGATTAGTATCTAATGCTAATGATATATTTTCATTTTTAAAGTCTGAAGTCTTTATTTCCTTGAGATAGTAAATGAACTTCTTTTCACCTTGCTCCTGGCCGCTTTTCCTCCATTGTCTTCATATAGACACACGAACCCAGGCCTGCAGGCCTGCAGACTGCCCCCTGCGAATGGTAGATTTTCCAATAAAACAGTTTCTCTTCATATTATAACTCCTGTCAAATTGAATTAGAAATATTTACTAAACCCTTATTTATATTGAAGGTGTATATTTTCTACCAGGTGGTGTATAAATAGAAAAGGAATGAACATTTTCTTATAGATTGTATCTAACGTTTCTGTTGATAATGGCTATCAATGGAAGCCATCTAGAGGATGAGTTTACAAGTTTAGCTAAATGTGGGAAACAGAGATACAATCATGTTCTTCCTAGCCAAAGCTCATTAATAAAATTTTGGTCACATCCAAAGACTTTTCAAAAATGGGGTTTGGGACAATTTTGTGTCCAGTCTTTAATCACAACCCCAGCATGTCTCTCTCATCACTTCAGTGGTTTCAAGAGGCTAGAATATAATGTATGGATTATGGCAATGACTGCTTTGAAAACCACATATAAAAAAGCCGTAATTAATGGCTTTGATGTCATAAAGCCACAGCCCACCAATCTGATGTCAGTGTGATGAATTAGGAATTGTCAGGCTAAAAGTTATTGGCTTTTAAAAAATAAGGAGTCAATGAAATCTTCTAGGGAGGGACATATATATTAATAGGCTCTGGGGTAAAAGTTAATGTAAATCCCCCATTGATGGAGTTATTTAAAGTATTTCATACAATGCTTTCTAGAATAAAAATGTGTGGAAAAAAAGGGCAGGTTGGAAGCTAGTAAAATTAGTATCTAGAGTTCTCATAAGGTATGGCCTTCTAGAATTTGTCACTAAAGCATTGTATTATGTTTCCCCCCAAAAAAGGGTGAGAGAAGGAAGAACCCAGAATGAGGGAGATGAGAGAAGGAAGAAGGATGGGGAACAGGAATATGGCCAAACTGGAGTCTCATCTGTAAACTGGGGAAGAAAGGGTTCCCTGAAGAAGTTTGCATGTCATATTTAACTGGTGCGTTCTTATAACATCTTGACTTAATAAAGAGACTAGCAAAAGGAAAAGAAAAGAAAAATGAAAGAAGAAACCCGAAGCAAGACAATAAAAAGTTTCCTCCTCACACCCACCGCCTTAGGGGTTTTTCCTTTGCTCCTCATAGCTTATTCCACTGAAACTCATCAATTTTTGCTTTTGTGCTGGAAATGCCCGAAAACATTTGAAGCTTCACAGCCACCCCTTGGAGTGAGAAGGTTTCACAATGCCCGCTGAGCCTCAGGGCGGTGTGTCCCCAGGGAAGGCCAGGGGGGCACAGGATAGGGGAGAGAGGCGTTCTTTCTCTTAGTCGGGGATCAAGTGCCCTTCTCCCTGCCAGCCTGCGAACAAAGGACAGAACCTCAAAGCTCCTGCCCTAGCTCGTGACCTCGGGGCCCAAGGCAAAACATTTTATCTCTGGGTCCTAGTGACATAAGCTCCTCAGGCTCTGCAATTGTGGTTCATGATGTGACTAGAAACCTTTGATGGAATTACTATTGCCTTCTATTTCTCTGCCCAGCCATTTATTATTCTGTATATTTTTGAGAGCTGTGGGAAACTTTCATAACCAAGCCTAAGCCAGGCGAAAACTTGTCCTATTTGGAATTTGTAATGAAGTCAAAACATGGCCTGGATTTTCTGAAAGGCTCCCTTTGGCTGCCTGCAACAGCCCGAGGGCACAATCAGACAGGGATGGAGAAGGCCTGGGAGCAGATTTTGTTACCAAGAATAGGACAGAACAATATTTGCCTCTAAAACACTAGGGCAGCTAGTTACCTTCTCAGCTGGAAGAAGTGAGAGATAAATGCGTATTTCATATAAAGTGCAAAAACCAATTCTTTCTTTTCTAATTTTCAGGATTTCTCCCCCTCCTTCTTAATTCCCTCTAAACAAAAGGCAAGGGAGAATTTTTAGCATATTTGATTTCCTGACCTAAGGGAAGAAATTCTTTATTTCAGACCTTTTGACCTCCTCAAAGAGCTGTTACTTTTCCTGAAATGAAAGTGTGGTGGAGATTGAATAAAAATTCTAAGACATTTAAAATGATGGTGGAAAAAAAAATAAAGGGATTGTGCGTTTTGAGAATGCCTTCTTTTGTGCACTGTGCATGTTGGTCGGTGTCGGATTGCAGAAAAATACTATGAAAAACCAAATTTTGCTCTGTTTGGATGGAAATCTTCGCCGACTTTTCAGAAGCTCTCGCAAATTATTTACTGGCGTAAAGCTGAACCCCTCCAAAGGAGCTTTAGTCCCTAACAAAAGGGGTCAGTTGTAAGATGTATTTCCTAATTTTTATTTAAGTCAAAGGTTAATGGTAAAAGGGGGTTTGGTCCCTCACTGTTTCAAGTTAATGTTTATTTTTCGCCATCATTTAAAGAATTTCCTAAGGCCCTTATTGCACTGCTGAAAGCAGAGTAAGAGAACTGAAATTTCATGCCCTCAGGCTTGAATAAAGGAATAAAACCAGCACAACATTTGCATCTATTTAACAGTCTCAGTTCCAAGAGCCCCCTCACAGTGAGAGGGGAGAACCATATCTCGAGGTTAAATGAAGCTATTCTGAGATATTTGTCAAAAACACAATTCAGAGAAAGATAATCATTGTCAGAAATGACCTAGGAATTCCAGGCCTTATGATGGAAAACACAAAGCTTAGAAAGGTGCGTTCTCTTGCTTCCCTGCCTGCCGGGATATCAGTGAACATCAGCTAAAGGTGGCTGAAGAACCAATTTCATGCATCTACTGTATGAGGAAATGAACTGAGCCAAGGGCAAAAATAAAATTATACAAATGTTATTATAGACTAGCCTGCTTCTGTCCTAGTTTAATTCAAATTTTAGTGCTGCAGGCTGTGCTTCTGGCAGTAGCCTTCCTGAATAAATCAACATTTGCTTACATCTAAATTATTAGGGGAGCATGTGACTTTGTTTATTGTATAAATTATACGCAAGGTTAAAGCATTAACTGTTCAACTGGTTTTGTTCTGTCGGTCACCTCACCAACACTCCCCCAAATCATCTCTCCTCAAAATAGGAAATAAAAATTGGAAATTACTCTGACTTTTTTTTTAGACAAACCAAATAAAGCCGCAAAGCATCATGAACCTGAAGTATTGGACAGGGGCACTGCTAAAGGTGAGATGGGAGAGAGTCTTAGCATTTAGGAAAAAAGAAAAAGAAGAGTTAGGGCCCAAGAAATTGAGCTCTTACATTTAAACATGAGCTCTTATATATGCTGTCTGCACAAAGTGAAATGTAAATAATCAGTTAAGTTGATTAAGGCAGCTAACAAATGGGATAATTTAATACAAAACTAAAGAAAGCCTTTTGGCTAACTAGGCTTTCAGTAGGCAAGGAATTTTAAACTATACGGCGATATCGGATCCAAGCATTTCTTATTGATTTTATCTATTAGAAAAATAAAGTTAGACATAGACCTCGTGAAAGTGCCCTTACAAACAATAGTATTTTTTGGTCTTTGCACCTCACTCTGAGTGGCTCCTGAAAGCCAACTCACACGTTTGGGAAATAAGCATGAGGCTTTGGTAACTAGACAATGTGACTTTCTGATATCAGGTGTGTCCTGCTCTTGCAACATCCGATTTAAATAAATACCAAGGGTTTGAAGTAGACCAATCAGAAGCAAGTATTTGTTTCACAACCGGTTCTTCTTTTTCTAAGGTCATCCACAGTAGGCTTCTTTTAAACTTTGACCTTTCCCACAGTAATAAATTAATCAATTAACTTATAAAATTGTAAATTAAATTCAGTTGAAAATATTGAATTCAATCTTTTTCCAAGAAAAGGACAATATGTTGTTTGTTTGTTTGTTTTTCTCAAAACCCTTTCTAGAAACACTGCAGGTCAGAAGATTTTTGTACAGAATG
This sequence comes from Rhinolophus sinicus, assembly GCF_036562045.2. Taxonomy (NCBI): domain Eukaryota; kingdom Metazoa; phylum Chordata; class Mammalia; order Chiroptera; family Rhinolophidae; genus Rhinolophus; species Rhinolophus sinicus. Next base: position 37,614,507 of record NC_133758.1, on the reverse strand, counting down.
ATCCTCTCCAATTAATGATTTAAATCTAAGGTGCTCACGAGGAGAATCAATTTCCTATTCAGCTACTCCTGATTCTTCCTGCACCCTAAACTGGGCTGTGAGATCTTGGACAGTGATTCTCCAAATGTGCTCAATGGGCCACCTGCAACGAGGAGTGGAGCCCAGTTACCAGCACTGTAACCAGCTTCCACGTGATTAGGATGCGCAGGAACTAACACTTTAGAATGACTTTTGCAGGGTCTAATAAGCAAACTATCCAGATCTATATACTCTTTCCTTCATGAATCTGCATCATCTTCCATGCATGTTAACCAGGAGGCCAGCAGCTCTACACCAAAGAGGGGGGCCAATCCCTGTCCTACTCTCCTTGGCCCAGGGAGGGTGTCTTTGGCACATACTCAGTGACACCATAGTTAATCTTGATGTAGTGAGACAGTGCACTGATGAAACATCGCCCCACATAACTGCAATTCTATTTGAAATAATTTACCGCATGTAAAAATAAATTGCTTTTCACCCAATTGGTATTTTTAAGAAATGGCTTTTTTAATAGCAAACATATCTAAGTGGAAAATGCAGAGACTTTGGAATCAGACAACGATGGTTTCAAATCATTTTCATTGTTCACCCTCATGGGATGTTTGGCAAAAATTTGAATGTCTCTGAGCTCAGTTTCTTTGTCTGTGATATGGGAATAGTAATTGTAAACATGCTAGGTTTGAGAGAAAATAAACAATATGCAAGTCATGTTTGGCATATGGTAGATGTTCAATGGATGCTAGTTATTAATATTTTTTTCTCGTAACTCAGATATACCCATCTTTGATGATTCTCATTCACTTGTGCTGATTATCTTTATAAAAAATATGGAAATATATTTTAAAAATTTTTAAATTAAAATATAGCTAACATACAATATTATGTTAGTTTCAGGGGTATACCATAGTTATTCAACATTTATATACCTGAAGGAGTGATCACCATGATAAGTCCAGCAACCATCTGACACTGCACCATGCTATCACAATATTATCGACTCTATTCCCTATGCTGTATATTACATCCTCATGACTTATATGTTATACACCTGGAAATTTGAATCTCTTATTTCACTTCACCTTCTCTCCACCTTTAAAATTTTTTCAATTACAGTTGATATTCAGTATTATTTTACATTAATTTCAGGTGTACAGCATAGTGGTTAGACATTTATATAATTTAAAAAGCAATCCACCTGACTAATCTAGTACTCTCATGGCACTACACATAGTTGTTACCATATTATTGACTATATTCCCTATGCTTTACTTTCTATCCCCAAGACTATTTTGTAACTACCAATTTGTACTTCTTAATCCCTTCACCTTTTTCACCCTGCCTCCTATCCCCTCACCCAGCTATCAGTCCGGTAGTAAATCTAGTACCCATCTGACACCATACATACTTATTACCATATTATTGACTATATTTTTTATGCTTTACTTTACATCCCATGACTACTTTGTAACAACCAATTTGTACTTCTTTATCCCTTCCCCTTTTTAACCTGTCCCCCAACACCCCTCCCATCTGGCAACCATCAAAGTGTTCTCTGTATCCATGAGTTTATTTCTGTTTGTTTGTTTTGTTCTTTAGATTCCACATATAAGTGAAATCACATTGCATCTGTCTTTCTCTGTCTGATGTACTCCACTCAGCACAATAACCTCCAGGTCCATCCGTGTTGCCACAGATGGCAAGAACCCATTCCCTTCCGTGGCTGAGCAATATACTATGGTATAAATGTGCTGCCTCCACTTTTCCATTTATTTATCAATGGACACTTAGGCTGCCTCCATATCTGGGCCATTGTAAACAATGCTGCAATGAACATATGGATGCATTTGTTGTCTCCTCGGAGCAGCATTTTGGGTTTCTTTGGATAAATACCCAGCAGTAGGATTATGGGGTCTTTCTTTGTCTTTTGTTATAGACTTTGGTTTGAAGTTTATTTTGTCTGATATGAGTATTGCTACCCAGCTATTTTTTTGTTTGTTTGTTTCCATTTTCATGAAATAACTTTTTCCATCCCTTTATTTTCAGTCTGTGTGTGTCTTATAGGCAGCATATGTAAGGGTCTTGTTTTCTTATCTATTCAGCCACCCTATTTTTTTGATTGGAGCATTTAATTCATTTACATTTAAAGTAATTGTTGATGGATATGTAGTTATTATCTTTTTATTTTTCATATTTTTAATTTTATTTTATTTTTGTCTTAAGGATGTCCTTCTAGGATTTCTTGTAACACTGATTTGGTGGTGATGAACTGCTCTAGCTTTTTCTTGTCTGGGAAGCTCTTTGTCTATCCTTTGATTCTAAATGATAGCTTCACTAGGTTGTAATCTTGGTTGTAGGTTCTTTCTTTTCATCACTTTGAATATTGCATGCCACTTCCTTCTTCCTTGCAAAATTTCTGTTGCAAAATTGGCTGATAGTCTCATGTGCTCTCCCTTATACTCACAGATAACTAACTGCTTTTCTCTTGCTACTTTTAAGATTCTTTCTTTGTCTTTAACCTTTGGCATTTTGATTATGATGTGTCTTGATGTGGGCCTCTTTGGGTTCATCTTCTTTATTTTTTAAATTTTTTTTTAATTGGGGAACAGTGTGTTTCTCCAGGGCCCATCAGCTCCAAGTCATTGTCCTTCAATCTCGTTGTGGAGGGCACAGCTCAGCTCTAAGTCTAGTCACCATTTTCAATCTCTAGTTGCAGGGGGCGCAGCCCACCATCCCATGGAGGAATTGAACCAGCAACCTTGTTGAGAGCTCGCACTCTAACCAATTGAGCCATCTGACTGCCCCTCCGGAAGCTCAGAGGTAGCTTGTTGTCTTCAATCTAGTTGTGGAGGGCGCAGCTCACTGGCCCATATGGGAATCGAACTAGCTCTGTTGTTCAGAGCTTGGGCTTTAACCAACTGAGCCATCTGGCCACCCCCAGTTCATCTTCTTTGGGATTCTCTGTGCTTCCTGGACTTATATATTTATTTCCTTCACCAGGTTAGGGAAGTTATCAGTCATTATTTCTTCAAATAAGCTTTTAATTCCTTGCTCCTTCTGGTACCCTTATGAGGTTAATGTTGGTACACTGGATGTTTTCCCAGAGGCCCCTTAAACTGTTCTCTCTTTTATTTATTTTTATGTTTTTTGCTATTCTAACTGGGTGTTTTCTGCTATCTCATCTTCATAAATTGCTGATTTGATCTTCTGCTTCATCTAATCTGTTGATTCCCTCTAATGTAGTCTAATGTATTCTTCATTTCAGTTATTGTATTCTTTATTTCTGACTGGTTCTTTTTTATGTTTTCTATCTCTGTTTTTATGTTTCCTATCTCTTTGTTAAGTTCTCCTTGAGATCACTGAGCATCCTAACCAGTGTTTTGAACTCTGTGTCTGGGAGATTACTTGTCTCCATTTTGTTTAGTTCTTTTTCTGGAGCTTTGTTCTGTTGTTTTATTTGGGACATGTTTCTTTGTCTCTTCATTTTGGTAGCCTCCCCATGCTTGTTTCTATGTATTAGGTAGGGATGCTATGTCTCCCAGTCTTAGTAGAGCAGCCTTATGTGGTAGGTGTCCTGTGGGGCCCTGCGGTACAATCTCCCTGGCCACCTGACCTGGGTGCTCAAGGTTTGTCCCTTGTGTGGGTTGTGTGTGCCCTCCTATTGTAGTTGAGCCTTGGTTGCTGTTTGGATGTCAATGGGATGGATTGACCTTCAGTATGACTTGTTGTGAGGACTAGCCATGACTACAGTGGAGGAGCTGTTGTACAATGGCTGACCCTTTGCAGCAGAATTTGCTTTAGCAAGGTCTCTGGTACCTGCCCAGTCTGCCCTTTGAGTGTGTTGTCCTTGGAAGTGGTTGGGTGATGCTCCTGCTAGGTTTAAAATTGGCCACCAGGCATACCATCCCCCAGGCCTCCTGGGAGGTGTCCTAACAGAGGCCAAGTTCAGCTGCAGCCTGTGCCCTGCTCAGAGTCACTTGGCATGAGGCACAAAGCAATCCACAGATGGCCACCACCACTCTGGTCTTAGAGGTGCCTTGAGAGACCAAGCCATGAACTGAGGCTGGCTGCTGCTGGTGCCTGGATTGGGGCTGTTCTGTAAGAGGTAGGAGGTATACCAAGCCAGATACTACTTGTTTTGGTTTTGTGAAACTTTTCTCAAAGTTTCAAAAAAAGTTTAGAAAAGCTTACAACATGAGCCATGACAAGCCATTTATATGGAAAAGCCACTGGAAGCAGTTTGGGTGTGCTGAAAGTTAGGTGGGGCTAGGTCTCATCAGGGTGGGGTGGATGAACATTGTTAGCTATGTTGATGGAGACTCAGATATGGTGGCCACCTGAGTGGGTGGGGGAGATGATAATTATTATTATTATTCACTATTTAAAAATCACTGTTAAATCCATAAATATTATATAAAAAGCTAAACTTTAAAGTGCTGATTCACTGATGCTAAGAAATATTGGGAAGTTTCTGGTAGGAACAGTTAGGGTGCCCTGAAAATGAAAACTCATTTCCTACCCAAAACATGGAACCTGTAAACCTTTCCCCAAGTTTCTCTGGGGAGGAGACAGAGAGGAATACTATGCATAGGAATTACAGAGGGAAGTCATTCCAGATAACTGCTACTGCTGGCATTTTTATAGAGACTCTGTTGGAAGATAGTAAATTCACGAGATGAAGATTGTACATGAAATGAGAACTTTAGACCATTGAAGACAGAGGAGTTAATTATTCTCTAGTATTAGTATAAAAGTTTTCAGAAAAGAGATGTAACAGAGTAGGATACAGAAAAGGCTCAGCAGGTGAAACAGACTTCCAATGACCAAATGAGAATAGAATACAGAGAACAGCATAAAGACTTGGCTTTAGAGTCTCACCAGTTCCCTAATGGACGTAATTGAATGCCAGGAACAATAATGATGATGATTACAATTTTCTAGTGGCCTAATCTGGCAGAGCAGATAATAGTAATCCTCACAAAATAGTATCTTAAGTTTTATCCCTGTCATACTATATATTTTCAAGTATATTATATCATTTAATTATCATATCAAGCCTCTGAAGTTAGTTTTATTCTTAGCCTCAGGGTCTTGGGAATGTCTTGAAAAGTGGTTATATCCTGAGTCATGGAAAATACCAACTGAATCCCACATTGTGTGTGAAATATGTCTCCATAACTCAGATTTGCTATCTTCTCAGTGTCCATTTACTATTTTTAAGGTAAAACGATATCCCAAATTCCCTTGGGGAAACCACCCATTCTCAGGCTACAAAGTCTAAAAGGCATCAAATCCATCCCTAACACCAGGAGTGAGTGCTTATTGGGCCAAAGGCAATCAGCATGCTGCTTTCTTCTTGATTACAGTGATTGGTTCCCTCATTGGCCATGTGACCCAATCAGAGCCATGTACAATGAGACTGTTGCTACAATTGCCATCTTGTTACCACATATAGACCAAGAAAGAGGCCAATGAGCAGAGAAATGCAGAGCAAAGTTGAGAGATGGACAGAAAATGGGTCTTGGTGGCATTAGTGGAGCTCAAATCAAACCATTCCTGAAGAGAGTCCCATTTTGGACTTTTCACTTAAGTGAACCCATAAACTTCCTATAGCTTAAGCCCATTTTGGTGGAGTGTGTTTTTTATTTTCAACAGAAGAGAGTTCTACTTGGGAAAGAATCTCTTTCTACCACTCTATGCCATGGGATTTTATAGGTAGAGTTTGTTCATTAGGAAACTATTATGTAGAACAAAGGAAAAATGTAAAACTGGGAAATTATGGGCTATTTTGTACTCTGAGAAAATATGGACAATGTCCCCAACATAGAGAGCATTCTGCAGAGGCTGCTAGTTAACTACTCTGATATTTGTTCTTCCCTCTCAAACTCCTGATTATAACTGGGTTTTTTTTAAAGACTTTGTCAGATGTTTTAGCGATTCAACGTGGTCATGTGACTATACCCTGAACAGTGGGATTTAAACAGTTTCTCCAGGTAACTTTTTGGCATGTGACCTTTTTCTTCATTTTTTACTTCATCCTGCTGCCTAAAATGAGGATGTGATAGCTGGAACTCTAACTACCATCTTGTACCATGAAGCCAGAGCTCTATCTCGGAAATGGCAGAAATATGATTTGAAAGAAGCATGGGTCCCTAAGGACTTCAGGGAGCAAGCCATTTTATTGTCCTGGCTTACCTACACCTGAATTTTCACTTGAGAAATAAATAAATCTCTGTCTTGTTTAAATCTTTATTGTTGAGTTTTTGTTAGTGTCAAGCCTAATCCTAACTATTACTTCCTGATAGCAGCTTCAAAAATATATTTTATAAGACATTAAATTATTTTCTCAATCTCTCTTTGACTATTCTGAAGCTGAAAATGGGTGCAGTTAATGTATGCAAAATCCATAAGATGTTGACATATTCTTTCAATATACGTTATATAAATAACTACCACAATGTTCAAGTTAAATTCAATGCAAGACAAATGATTCAGTTCTTCCTATATGCCCAGTGCTGTGCTGGGATTTGTCAATGGTAAAGATGTGAATGTAATACACAAATTTAATTTAGATTCAAAAACCAATTAAACCTCATGTCCAAAGATGAAATTTTGGGATATCTTAGGGGAGTAATAAAAAGTAAGGTGTAATGTATATTATAGTTTGCATAAATGTTATCTAATGGTATAAACACTGCCCCATATCCCCTGTCTCACAATAGCTCTGATTCAGCTTTTGCAGGTATTTGTCAGCGTTGAAATTAATAAAGTACATGGGAATCAATGGAATCGATTCTATTTGCCTCACATTGCTGGGTGAATTTGAAAGAGAATTTTCAGCTTTAAAACTGGGAAACGTAATGAATGTTATGTAACCCATGAAGAATTTTGAATTAGTTTTTTAGTAACTTCGCCATAGTAGGTAAATAAAATGTTCATTTCTATGTTAAAGTATATTGAGGCAGGAAAGGAAAACTAAAAATGCCCATGGGGGTTGGTGGTGGTAGAAATTGGGAATAGCATTTATATCGCTTTACCTTGGTGACTACCCATCTACCCACATGTTTATATTTGGGAGTTAGTGGTAATTAAGATTTGTTTGGTTGGTGAGTGTCATTTTCCAAGATGTGCTGGAATTCCTGGAAGAAAAGTGTTCTGTCAGATGTGAGGAATGCAGAGAAATAGAGGAAAACAGACAATATAAATGTATCAGTTTGCTGTTGCTGTGTACCAAACGACCCTAAAACTTAGTGGCTTAAAATGGCAACCTACTTAACATATGGTTCTGGCGGTTGGAAATTTAGGCTTGGCTCCATTTTGGTTTTCCTCATGTAGCTGCTGCAACCTCTGGGTTGACCAGATGGGACTTCTGGGGGTTGGCAGCTCTCTTCCACATGGTTTCTCATCCTCTAGAAGGCTATCATGAGTTTATTCACACATCAGTGACAGGCCTTCAAGAGAAAGTGGAAACTCACGAGGCCTCCTGAGGATTAGTCCTGGTCTACTGGTCTAGTCTTTGGTTACTTCCATGGCATGCCATTGGCCCAAGCTAGACCTCTTGAGAGAGGGACTGCAAAGTCACATTTCAAAAGGCATGGATGCAGGGAAGGGAAAAGTGTGGCCATTTTTAATCCATTTACCAGAATGGACAGTATTAGGAAGCTGACAGAAGATAGGCTTGATTTGCTGTTGCACAAGTGAACAGAGAAGTAGGAAGAAATAAAAAAGGATATAAGCAAGGGAGACAGAAGGGCATTCAAAAGCAATGAGTGATTAAAATGTGATACAAATAGCAATAGGGAACCCCAGAAGACCCTTAAGCAAGACAGAAATGTAGATGAAGCAGAGGGCATGTATTAACATCCACAGAGTTGTAGGGGACTTCTGGTTAAGGGCCTAGCAAGATAAGTAGAGCATTCGTATCTCTGGGTTTCTGAGTTAATGATGCCAATAGTCTCTGGACCAGCCAAATTGTGGCGGATTTATTATTTACATTACATTGAAAAATGAAAACATATGTCTACATTTTCAATGCTTTGACAATACCATTGAACATGCTGTAGAATTTTATATCCAGTAACAGGATGCAATTTTCCTATCAAATAAAATTGCTGTTTGTTTTCTGTACTCTTTATTATTATGGAAATTTCACAGTTTATCAGCTACAGTGAAGTCGACTGAAATAAGGAGGCCACTTATGTAAGCTATTTTTTCCCATCCTCTAAATATCTCGATTCCCTTTCTATTAATGTTAATATTGTTTTACGTGAATAACATACTTTTTGTTTTGTTTTGATGCAATACAACCTGATCCATAGAAGAAAGGCAAATGTTTTAAAAGCTCTCCGGTGGAATTGATAGTGAACTGAAATAACTCTAGCAAGGGAACATCTTCGTGGCATCCTATCATCTTACTTTCTTCCTCCTGCCTCTGTCAATAATACATTGCTGAAACCAACAAGTAAGGAATTGCTTAGGGCCTGGTTAATTTTGCTGACTTCTGCAAAGTATGCCTGATTTTGTTGCTAGTGACTGTAAGAGTAATGGTAATTTATGGCACAACTGGACAATTTTGTGAAATACCCCCTCCCCCAGGAACAGTTTAGATCCCCTTCTCCTCCTCCTCTTTCTCCTCTTCCTCCTCCTCCTCTTCCTCCTCCTCCTCCTCCTCCTTCTCCTCTTCTTCTTCTTCTTTCTATCTTCCTCCTCCTCTTCCTCATTTTTTTTTTTTTTCAGTTGCCAGTGTGACAAGAGCAAGTACCCAAATACTGTTAGTAAATAATGTTATTTCCAAGCTTGAGTTCTGGAGTAACAATGTTACAGGGTGTGTGTCACTAGCAATGAGATGAAATTAATAGGTGCGTGTTTTGAAGAATATCCAGTGTTCAGGTCTGGTACTTCCTGTTTTCGCTCCAAGTGGTCTTCATGTTTTGTCCCCATTTTTTATTTTAATTTGTTGTTAGAGACTTGGCTGATTGTGGACTCTGAGCAGGAGGGTAACATTGACTGGCAGAGCAAGGAGAAATATGGTGGGAGGGTCCTTCCCTGCTTAGGGACTGAAGAATGGTTGTTGAACTTATCAAGTCTGACAGTAGGGAAAATCTTCAGAAAACGTCCAAGTGCTTAAAAGAATATTTAAACAACAAATGAATGTTTCTGGTAGTCTTTCTTTGTTATGAAACCATGTCAATTAATCCTTGTGGCTAAGAGTATGATCTTCGAAGTTAGTTTCCACCCCTTTCTAGCTGTATGACTGTGGGCAGAATATGTTAAATCTCAGTCAGTCTCAGTTTAATAACATCTCATAAGATTGTGACAAAAATTAAGTTAGATAATGCATTTGCTGCACAATGAGTGCCACACAGTAAGAGCTCAGTGCTGGTGTCCTCATCACTGTCATTGTCATTAGTCGGACTCTTCACACCCATTTTCGTATCCTGGCATTCAAGGCCAAAGTCCACCAATCTGGCTTCATCCCTTATATGTTAGGCACATAGTAGACCCTCAACAAGTTCTTGAGGAAGAAGAGAATGACTCCATCAGTACAATTATATTTACAGTGGTGTCTGTGTGCATATATGTGTGTATTTGTGTAAAGAAGGATTTAGCCCCAATAAGTTGATAACTGCCTTGATGATACAAATGACTGGTCACCAAGGATTTCTTTGCATCAGGGATTTATTCATGTGTTTGTTTGAAAATTCTAAATGGAAACCAATAACAAGTGGGGAAGAGCAGAGTCACTCTCAGGTGTCCAGGCCCTCACTGTCTTATCTCTATCTTATTTCCCAAGGTGGCCCCACAGGCCTCCTGTGGAATCTTAGGGCTCAGAGGAGCCAGGGTGACAACAATTACCCTACAGAAATCATAAAAATGAATATCGTTACTGTGTTTTTTTTGGGGTGGGGGGAGGGGAACAGGACTTTTATTGGGGAACAGTGTGTATTTCCAGGCCTTTTTTCCAAGTCAAGTTGTTGTCCTTTCCATCTTTGTTGTGGAGGGTGCCGTTCAGCTTCAAGTTGTTGTCCTTTCAGTCTTAGTTGTGGAAGGCGCAGCTCAGCTCCAGATCCAGTTGCCTTTTCTAGTTGCAGGGGGCACAGCCCACCATCCCTTGCGGGACTCGAGGAATTGAACTGGCAACCTTGTGGTTGAGAGCCCACTGGCCCATGTGGGAATCGAACCAGCAGCCTTGGGAGTTAGGAGCATGGAGCTCTAACCGCCTGAGCTACCGGGCCGGCCCCTGTCTTTAATGTTTTAATAATGCTTTTTTTTTTTTTTTAATTTTTTTGAAAAAAGTCCAGTGTTCATAGCTAACAAACTAAATTTCACAAAACTCCAGACATCTCAGACACCAGGACATATTGATTAATATGCCCTGTTTTTCAGGGACTGAATCGAAGGGAAAATCTGAAATTATGAAGTACAGAAAACATCAAGATTGTGTTCAAATTTGACTTTCCACACTCTGGTCTCTAATCACTCAATTTCCCAAGACTTCCCAGGGTGTTATCTTCTTTCTAATTGGTGCTGTCTCCTTAGTGTCCCTAATTATACAATCTCCTCTTGCTTTTAGTGACCTCTATCCTCTCCTTGTTTAAATCCTATACATCTTTCAAGTCCTAAGACAAATTCTGTCTCTTCTAGGATATAGTTTCCTACTACTCTCTCCCTTATTTAGATCCACACAGTGTAGCATTTAATTGTTTTTTTGTTAGCTTTTCCTTCCTAAATAGGTCACGTTCTCCTTGAGGGCAAAGATTATGCTTTGGTTTCCCTTGTTTCTCACTCGGAGCCTCTCCAAGTGATAGATACTGAGTAGGTGCTGATTAAATATTTGTTGATTGATTTCCTGCAAAGGGGTGGCTGCAAACTAAAGTTAAACACTAAACAAACCAACGCAGTGATCTGAATCTCCCTTTGGGGAGATACTCTTATGGGAATGGAAAAAATTCTTCAAAGAGCCCTGTCAGCTAATGTTCTTCTTTGAATGCCCTCTTAATGAGGTGTCACATGAGGGAGGTGCAGGTGGCAAGAGTGTCTGTTCTCCTCTCCTGAAGGGCATGGGGTGGGTTACCAAGGACTTCCTAGGGGCACAGGGCTCTGAGGCACCCAGCATGTGAGTGGAATGTAAATAGAAAATGGAATTGTAAAGCTTCTATATTTCTGTTGGCACCCAAGTATGTGTAATATACATTTCTGACCCACAAACCAGGATGAAAAAGGGTTTAATTCTGATGACTGACAGCTAAAGAAGAAGGGGGGGAGGGAGGGAGACATGAAGGGAGGGAGAGTAAGAGGGAGAGAGGGAGAAAGAGAGAGAAAGTGAGTCTCTTATGGGGGTTGATAATATTTTCTGAAGTTGGAGTGGAGAGAGCTAATAAAAAGTGCTTGTCTGAGCTTGGCAGTGGTAAATGGTGACTGAGCATTAGCCCCAACCTGCTATGTCTAGCCTCTTCACAATTTACCGAGAGTTTAAAGGCATCTTTCCAGGGCAGAGACTGGGGAGGATGTCCATAAGCAATTCTTTATAGGATTAAAGCTTCAGTGCTCTAAAAAAAGGGAAACAAATGAGAGGCATACAAGCAAGACTGGATAAATGTGTGCAAGAGAGAGAAAGGATGTGTGGATGGAGGTCTTTGTGAGCACGCATACTTCAGAGTTTGATTATGGTGAGTGGCTGAGATACTTGCAAACATTAAAACCACTGCTGTGAGTTGACTCTCATACACTTCTGACAGCTAAGCAATCATACTATATAGAGAATTTGAGGCAGAAGCGAATCGCTTTGTTTGTTTTATTTGAACAAGTATCATTCAGTCATTAGCTAAATATTCAATAAGAAGGGAAAACCAAGGATTCTCAGGTCTGTGAAAATCAGTGATAACTTCCAACAGACATAGACACCAGCTATAGTGTTAGGGGATGCTGGTGAGAAATTCGTATGACTTGCTTGTCCATTGGCTGACTTTGGCAAGAGTTACCTGGGAACTCAATACAGATTGCTTTTTGATAAGACAAAATGGTCCCTAACTTGGATATTAAAATTCCTAAATAGAGTTTTTATTCCCACTCTGGACCCAAAATGTTCCTTTTATAAAATTATTATTTTCAAAAGAATTCCCTTGAAATATGATGGAACACATGAAAAACACACATACACATGCCCTTTTCCCCTTATCTCTCCTCAGGTTCTTGACTTTTGCTTCTGCTTAAAATCTCTCAGGATGGTTTCTGTAACTCTTTCTGGCGATGAGTGTCACCAATGGGTTCTTTTTTTGTTTATTTGTTTTAAATAAACTTAGAATATTTTTTTTTTTTAAAGAAGGGCGCAGCTCATAGTGGCCCATGTGGGCATTGAATGACAACCTTGGTGTTATTAGCACCACGCTCTAACTAACTGAGCTAATTGGCTACCCCACCAATGGGTTCTTAAGTACTGTAAAACCACCAATGTCCCCTAGGCATATCTGGGTAGACTGTTGGGTGATACAAAGAAAGGAAAGGCAGATGAGAAGAAATGACATTATTGATGGAAGAAGGCATACCCAATGTTTGGATGGTTGGATATGGAATAAGCTGCCTGCTGTTGCCATGGGTTCCCAGGGGGTGTTTATTAGCAGGGGATATTACAGGCACATTGCTAGTTTGGGTTTACCAAAGTCCTGCTTGGCCATCTGTCAGTGGTGGGTGGGGTGGCCTGCCAAGTGGAAGACACTGTCAGACGTGACTTTTCCTCATTGTCAGCTTTGAGAAGGAAGAGAGTAAAACAGAAAGCGATGGAGATCAAATAATACAGCAAAGAGAAGAGATGGTGGTAGAGAGAACCTTGCCTCCTTTATGATTTCACTCTCCTTTATGATTTCAAGAGTCCACTAGTGTCATGGTTTCTGAGTGGAGTCTGGGGCTTCTGGAGGTCCCCAAGACCCTCTTGGGAGTCTATGAGTTCCTCCCTTTCCCAACTATCTATGTGTGTGAGGCTAGATCTTCCTCAACTACATCAGTTAAACCAACTAACTACAACTCAGTGAATGCAGAGGCAGATATGAGAATCTAGTTATCTTTTATTAAGGCAGATATTAAAGAGATTTACAAAAATGTAAAACAGAAAGCGATGGAGATCAAATAATACAACAAAGAGAAGAGATGGTGGGAGAGAGAACTTCGCCTCCTTTGTGATTTCACTCTCCTTTATGATTTCAAGAGTTCTTACTAATTTCCTGTTTTGGAAAATACATTTAAAAAAATGAAACATGCTATTTATGTTATCTAAATATTCTTTTTTTTAAATTAAAGTTTATCAGGGTGACAGTTGTTAGTAAAGTTACATAGGTTTCAGGTGTACAATTCTATAATACAGGTGTACAATCATCTATATATCACATAGTGTGTTCACCCCCCCAGAGTCAGTTCTCCTTCCATTACCATATATTTGACCCCTGTTACCCTCATTTACAATCCCCCTCCCCTCTTACCCTCTGGTAACCACTAAACTATTTTCTGTGTCTGTGAGTTTTTGAGATTATTATGCTAAGCGAAATAAATCAGACAGAAAAAGTTGAGAACCATATAATTTCACTGACATGTGGTGTATAAAACTGAAAACAACAAAGGAACAAGACAAACAAATGAAGAAACAAAATTTATCTAAGTGTTTTTTTATGTCACAATGTAATGGCTTTATTATTCTTTTAAAATAAATTACTACCTGAGTATTTAAAATTTTTCTGTTTTAATTTCTAATACAGTCAATAGAGATAGATATAACTTACATAAAGAATGGAATTCACAATGACTGTTAAGAATGTAAAGAAGTCCCAAGACCAAAGAGTTTGAGAACCACTTCTCTAAAGAAGACCTATGTGTTCTGGAACCAGTGCGGGAGTAGTGATTCTTGCAGAAAGTGAATACATTTCAGAGATTTGTTCACTCTGGAAAGATCATCCCTTCCTCTTTAAACCAATAGCTTGATTTTTACTCTCAAGTCAAGTGTCCCATGTGAGTCCCAGGTAGTTTACTTTTCATATTTTGCAGGCCTGTTTGATCACAGCACATTCTTCCTTATTGACTCTAACACAATGGCACCACCTACCTCATGTCTTCCTTCTTCCTGTGGGTCTCTACATGAAGCGCTCCATCCGCCTTTACACACTATAAACAAGGAGGATGTGTACTTAGCCCAGAGGTTTCATCAAGAAAGGAAAGCGAAGGGACTCAAGTTTTGGTCTTGGTCCTCCTATTGGCTTCAGGAGGAGCATAATTAATATAATGAAGAGATGAATTCATGTCTAAAAAATGAATAATTGTAGGTCATTTTGCCATAAAGTTATAAAGAAAAAGAACTCTGTATATGTAGATACATTCCTGGCCACAATGCTCTTTAGAGTGGAGCCAGAGAATTCCTCCCCCTACTTGACTGCTGAGAAAGAGGTGCTATGATATAGATATAGTTGATCCTGGGGAGCATGGCTTCATTCTGTGGACAAGTGGGCTGGAAATACTGAAACCCAGGATTTAGCAGGTTTATCCCCAACACAGGTGTCTCTGGAAAAAACAGACCTCCTTTCTCAGGTACACACTTTTACCACATGGCAGAGAGAGAAGAGTTAAGTCAACATCCCCAGATGATTTCCCAATTAGATATTTTAGTCTTTCTTTCCCGGTGAGAACTGACAAAGAATGTGCAGAGAGGCTCAGCGTGTTAATGCTGGTGCAGTTCCCTCTGAATGGGAATAGGTACAAGCATTATCCCCAAACACCTTCCTTCATCCATTCAGGGGGTACTGAGTGCCTGTTATGTGGCAGCTGCTGTGCTAGTTGCTGCTTCTGAGAGAACCAGCCTGGAGCAGGGAGTTTCTATTTGGGAGTAGAGGAGCCAGGTGGCACAGGGCCAGCTTCTTTGCAGTCTAGAAAAACCCAAGGCTTGATATCCAGGATTACATAATAAATACCAGGTGGGAAGGGACAGAGGTGGGCATCAAAGTCCAGCCTATAGATCCATGAGCTCAGAGCTGGGGTGATAGGTCACACCTCACATTGTTAAGAACAAGAAAGGGGGAGTGATGTGTACAATAGTCTTTCTCCCTGGCTACACACTTGCAGCTTACCTCTAGGAGCCAACAGGTGTTTTGTTGGCAGATGAGTAAGATTTGCTTAAAGGGCCAAGGATAGAATAATCAGAGTTGGATTTCAGAAGGAGGATTGGTTACCTACCTACTACATGCTAGATGCAGGCACTTGTCCTAATATGGTTTCTGGGTCTCCAACTTTCCAAATTCCCCAGGACTCTCCCTTTCTGGAGGATAGAGTTGGGTGCTTGATAGTCTTCCTCAGTACCCATGGTAGCTTGACTACTGCCATTATCTGTCATCACAGCTGTGGCCAACCCTAAGCTTCCTCCAGCACACCTGCCAGCATGGGGGGTGAGATCGGCTCTCCCTGCACTTCCGTTTCTCGTGAGGTTGTCCCTCCATCTGGCTTGTCCTCTTCTGAGCACCACTATCCTAGCTCCAGACTTCTCGGAGTTGGAGGGTATCCCTCCTCATCCCAGCAAATTACAACTCTGATGATCAAAGTGTCTTGCACTTGGCATTTTGTAGTGGCCTCCACTGAAACACTCACTTAGAATGGGTTCCCCATAATCAGAGCTAGCAAGTCCTCAAAGGGCACATTTGGTGACATATCAGCTGCATTCTTCATGCACTCTGAACCAGGGTCTGAAGGTAGATCACGTGTAAGGTGATCACATAATCTATGGTCCAAACAGTGACAATTTCGACAGTGAATGGAAGTGCTATGAATAATTATACCAGAACAATAAGGGTATGTCAGGATTGTCTTTCTGGTCTTTCCTCCAATGTGCCCAATTTTTCTAATGGTGGTGCTGAGATGCCCAGTTATTCATCTTAACAGTTTCCTTCTTATTTTCTCCCAAAAAGGTCTAGGGAATTCTCATATAAATTGCACTGCTTTTGACTTGCTCTGATAAAATAAAAAGAGTAGATAACATCTATATAGAACTTACCATAAATTAAGGACTGTTCTACGTGTTTCTATGTGTGTTAACTTATTCAATCCTCACATCCTCCTGAGACTGGTGTTCTATTTTTATTCCCATTTACAAATGAAAAAAAACGGGAGCACAGAGGTTAAATAGGTTGTCCAGGTTTGCGTAGCCAGTAAGTAGCAGAGCCAGGATTTGAATGGAGGAGGCTCCAAGGCCTGGGCATATAAACACTGCACTATCCTGTTGCCATCGTGCAGCCTTGCCATTTAGTCCATCCCACATTTATTGAGGGCCTTCTATGTGCCTGGAAATGTTCTGGGTATGGTGATGCCAAGGTGAATGGATCTGACGCCTGCTTATGGTTCAGTTCCCCAGCAGAGAGCATCAATCATACTCACCCTTGTATAGTGAAAAGAATGTATAGGGTCTCCTATAGAGAGAACCAGCTATATCCTCATGCAACATGCAGTTTTACATTCAGCTCACAAGCTATTCTATTTGGAAGGCTACCACCAAGCTACCTTCGTTCTCAATTCTCAGACTTCTTAATTACAGGTTGTCCTTTGAACCCATAATCAAAATCCTTCAATCAGAGGTAGTGGTCCCAAAACAATAAGCACTATTTATGAAACTGCCAAGGGAACATTCTCAACAGTCAAGGAAGGTTAATCAGAGCACGCTGGTGGCTTTGTCTGTGATTGCCAATATCCATGCTTTCTCATTTGGGGGGTGCTCGGGCTTTGCAGGAAGGAGGATAGAAGCAGAGTCTCCAGGGACATTTTTTCAATATACTTTCCACAAAAGTATGGTATCTATGATGACTATATACCATTTGGGACTATCTTGGTTATGGTTTCCTCTAAGAATTCATAATGTTGAAACACAAGCATTTGCATAAAACAAGGGGTAGGTTTTAATCTTGGCATGGCACAAAGAACTTTTTTTTTCTTTTTCTTTTGGCAGGAGCACAGTTGTGAGCAACAGAAAGCTTATTGTTCGGCTTGTCAGGGCCCTGTGCCGGCCAAGGAAATGCTGATGAAGTAGTTACACTCTGCTGAGGGGTGAGGGGTGGGAGGTCCCCACAAGAAAAGAAGACAGCAAATGGGTGCCCTGCAAGGCACCCTTCCAGTAATGCAAAGACAATAGTGTGCATGTGCCTGTGTGTGCGTTTAACGGGAGAAAAACTACGAAAATGAACACCGAGCGCTGCTGCCCTGACTGCCCCCAGCTCAATGGTATTGTTTCGTCTGCTTTGATCTATCTAGTGCTGTGCTCTGTATAAAGCATATGGACATTCCTTCCCATATGAGTCCCACGCCATCTCCCAATTGTTGTATTTGAAAAACTCTGGAGGAAGTTAGGATGTGAAAACGGTGTGTTCTCAAATAGTACATTTCTTGAGCATGGTTTTCCCTCACTATCTAGCACGTTGAAGTTCACCTGTTATCAAACTATATGGAGTGTTGCTGTTGAAGGCCCAACCTGATGACAAGTCCATATATTGAGCACTTTGTAGGGGTCAGGGATTGGCTGGTGACAAGGTCACCACAGTCACCTCTGATCCTCATACCAACTCTCTGAGAGGTAGGTAATGATAAGCCATTTACAGATGGGACAAGTAAGGCTTAGAAGGTGTAGACAATTACTTTTAAGTAGTAGATCCAGCATCCAAACCTAAAGCTGGTCAGACTGCACCAACTTGCCATGGGCCCACCCTATATCTTATGCTTGCTGAAAGGAACCTTAGAAAAAATTCTTAGTGATATGTTCATATTCAAATTAATGAGCTTTAGATCTGGGATTGGAAACTCCTAGAGAACATGGTAGTGTGTGTGTGTGTGTGTGTGTGTGTGTGTGTGTGTGTGTGTGAGAGAGAGAGAGAGAGAGACAGAGACAGAGACAGAAAGTAGTAGAGACAGAGACAAAGACACAAGGGAAAGATTTGCTAATACAGATTGAGCACAATCTTAAATTTCAAAGAATTTGTCCCCTACTTTTATTACAAAACTTTTCATACATACAGTAAAGTTGAAAAAAATTTATAGTAAATATTTGTATACTTGCCACCTAGATTCCATTAATATTCCTAGATGCCATTAATATTTTACTATATTTATTTTAGCATCTATCCATCATCTACCTATATCTCTATCATCTATGAGTCTCTTTTTTTGATGCATTCCAAAGTAAATTGCCACATCAGTACTCTTCCATTAAATACTTTATAATGCACGTATTTAACTAAAGTTCAATATTTGTTTACAGTTCTTTTGATGTAAGATTTACATGCACATTTGCTGAGTTTTGATAAATGCATGTATCTGTGTAATCCAAACCTCCCTCAAGCTATAAAACATTACCATCACTGCAGAAAGTTCCCCTGTACCTCTTTCCAGTCATTTCTGCCTCCCCTCCCCCACTGACAGAGATAACCACTCTTCTGATTTTTCCACCAATGTACTCTTGGTTGAGGCTTCTTCCACTCAGCATATTTTTGAGATTCATCCATGTTGTTGTGTGTATCAGTAGTTTTGTCCTTTTTATTGCTGAGTGGTATTTCATTGTATGAATATGCTGTGGTTTGTTTATCCATTTTCTCACTCATGGATTTTTCCCAGTTTTTGTATTTCACGAATAAAGCTGTTAGGAATATTCTTGTATACGTCTTTTTGTCTTTATATGTTGTCGTTGCTCTTAGGTAACTGCCTGGGAGAAACATTGCTGGGCTATAGGATAGATGTACCTTTAGTTTTGTAAGACACTGTCAGCCCCTTTTCAAAGTTGTAGCCCCATTCTATAGTTCCACCAATAACAAATGATCGTTCTGGTTGTTCCATATCCTAGTTACCGACTCGTGTTGCCTGTCTTTTAAAATTTAGCCATTCTAGCGGGTATTTGGGTGGAAAATTGATGTTGATAGCAATGATGATAGTTATAATGGAGTGAATGATATCTCTTTAGCATCAATTACAGCTGATATTCCTTAGATTTTGCGTGGCAACTCATGACTTTAGCTCTCTAAGTACCCGCCTTAATGTTTTCTGATTGACAGATGGGAGTGCTCGGGGCAGTACCGATTTTCAGGCTAATGCTCCTAGTACAATAAGCTCACTTAGGGTTTCTTTGTGTAGCCTGGATGTTTAGCTTTAACCCTTGTGACATTTCTTAGCTTTGCTTCTTTGTCAGACACACTTCTTAGTCCAGATTGCAATTTCTCTTCCTTTTCAGAGTTGTTACCCAGCAAAAGGTTGCTGATTTAAATGTCAAAAGAAGCAGACTCCAAATAAAATGCAGAATAAACAATTTTGAAGACTTAGACCTTTCATTTCTGTCATTGTTACTTTTCAAGCCTCTTCTGATTCCCACAGAATGGTATGGAAAAAAATGAGCTAGGAGTTAGCAGAGCTGGCCTTCCCACTTAGCTGCGTGGCTATGCTGCTGGGTCATTTCATTTATCTGGATTGAGTGCCTTGACTTTTTGGGGGCTCAGTTTCCTCATTCGTAGAACAATAAGGCTGAAACAAATTATATTTAAGGTTTTATGTCATTTTGAAATTTCAAAAAAAAATTCTTCTAAACAAATTTCTGTTTTATTTAGAAGTTAAGAAAAAATTTAAAACTATAACATATTTTAATTTAAAAGATTTTAAAAGTGATTTTCTAATATTTTCTACATCCCCTCCAGCACCTTAATGATACCCTGATATATTCATGGAAACAGGTCTCTCTTTTATATTTCGATTGAAAGGTTTCCTTAATTATGCCCTGGACTGTTATCAGATGCTACAGTTCACTCACCAGGAAGGATTCTACCTCAAACTGCAGAGGTGCTGGGAGAACAGGTATGTATTTTGCATTTGCTCTGAGATCCTTTTTGAGCAGATTGGGCGTTTGCACTGGACATGTTGATTCCCCCCCCCCCCCCCCATATTGTTATCCTGAGCTGTCCAGTTGTATTTTGCAATTGGGTGGTGGTGGTAAAGAGAGAGAAGAGTGTGGTGGTAAACAGAAAGAATGTCTTCAGGCAATCATTTTGGAACAGGAAGGAAGGGAGATAGGAATAGCTAGAGAGGATTGGCTTCAGGGGAAATAGACAGCCCAAATCTCAGTTAACGCAAGATAAGGGTTGGAGAGATAGAGTCTGCTGATAAAGGTGTTTTCCTTTGCACTGCTACTAATGCCTTGAAAGTATGGGAGATTTTCTTGGGTTTTTTATTCCCTGAAGCCCCAGGAAGAGAAAGTATCCTGGTCACAGAGGAAACCTTCAACTATAGACAAACCATAGTCCTCAAATTCTCTCAAGCTATAAGGTTTCAAGCACAGAATTCTTGAGCAAACACACCGGGTGCCTCTGCATTGATTCTGATTTTTGGTGCTAAACAGAGAGACTGCAGATGATGCTGAAGGTCAAACGAAGGTAGAGAAACCGCAAAACAGCACGACACACCACCCAACTGCAAGCTAATTGGGGAGGAAATGGTTTCAAACTGACAGACTGTGGCCTGATAACCAAAATCTCATAGGGACAAAAGGTTCTTGTCATTTAAAGGGGTAGCTTTGCCTATTTCTATTGTGCAAACAAAAGAAATGAAAACCCCCTCGTGGGATGGGAAGTTCTATTAGCAGATATTACCATCCTTGCTTTTATGCCCTCCTGTGTCACAAACCCTGAACATGTGCTGTGTGTCCTCAGGCACTCATTGGTTAATTTACTTATTCAAAGTAAGGCAACAACAACAAAAAAGCAACAGAAAAACCCCAAACAAATTACATACTGGGGCACAGACGGCATTAAGATGCAATGCACAATTTTGATATGTGGGTTTTTAAAAGAAATGTGTTCGGTCTGAAATTGTACATATGTTAAACTCCAGAGAAAGTAAGAAGCCTACAACAGCTCTTCTGGGAATTAAAACAAAAATTCTTTCAAGGTATTGCCCTATTGAGAACCAGGGACACTTGCTATAATATCAGGTACTACTCTGTAGCCTACAACAGCCATTTGGGGCTTGCCTTTAATCAATGTTCCAATAAAGGCCACTGGAGGAGGCCAATTTTTCTATCATATGGATGTGGTAAAAGTTAATTATATACTTAATTATATCCTTTGGTTTTGAAGTCTTTATAGAATACCTACAAAAGTAACCTTGTATATATTCCCTTATACTTTAAAGCTGAAATGTAATGAGTGGAATAATACAAAATAATTAATACTTTAAACTTTGTATTTATTTGGGTCTTCAAAAAAGACCATTCAGCTAACTCTTATGACACTACTTTGTGGCTGACCAGGCTTCTCTTACATTTTGCTAACGGGAATAGTCTAATCCAGAAATATGAAAGAACTTATTTATGTCACAAAAGAAGTTGTGGTAACATCCAAACCAACCTTTTCCTCTTGTCTCAAAAGTTTATTCATGGGTTCTTCTGCCGTGGATTCGGATAGTCCTGTGTATTTTGTGGATCATTTAATGTATTTAACTCATTGTCAGTCATATCACAATATTTAACTTTGGTTTGAAAAGTACCTGTGTTTAAAAGAAATCAATGTGAACTGGAGTAAGAAAATTGTAAATACAATCATAGTTACTTCCCATTTTATGTTTCTGAATAGAACATATGGAGAAAAAAAAAGGAAGGAAGAAAGGAGGGAAGGAAGGAAGGAAGGAAGGAAGGAAGGAAGAAAGGAAGGAAGGAAGGATTTCCCAAACTTGAGAGCATTTAGAATTAAGAAACCCCAAAGAAACATGTTATTGTTTAGTGTTTTAAAGTATTTAAGGGACTTTCTCCAACTGTCCAGAAAGGATGACAAGTCTATGGCACAAAGGACAGTACTGGATGGTATAAAGTTATCATTTGGCCTGTGGAAAATTTAGAAAAATGCCAGAGGTTTATGAATAAACGTTGCTTACAAACCTATGCTTTGGGTGCCTGGTACACGAGTATCACTATTCCCATGAGAAATGTGACTTACCAAACAAATGAGTTTTATTAAACTCAAAACCCTTAGATGAGCACCAGCTCTACATGCCAAAAAAAAAAAGTTATTTCACATAAAATGAAAACTTACCTGCCCTATAATTTCTCCCCTACCAATTTATCATAGTACCAGAAATGATCAGTAATTGTAGCCATTACTTTTAAGGCTCTGTCCATAAAGTCCCTATTAAAATGCAAGTATGCTACTCAGCAATCCATTTGCACTTCAGTAAGAATTCGTTGATCATATCAGAGGAAGAAAGGGATCAGAGCAACGAATGGGAAGTAAGAGGTCTAATTTGATTGGAAAAAAGGCTGGGAAAAGGGTTTTCAATAGACCCTGTTGTCTTCATTGTGTGCCTTTGTGAGTGTATATTGTATGGCTTTAAATATACCCCTGACATTCAACTCTACCTCAACTTCCCACTACGTTCTTGTCCTTTCTGCGGCAGTATTTTCTGAGCAACCTGGGAAGAAGTGAGCTCTCCCCCATTTGAATTCCTAACATTTATTACTTCTATCATTCATGTACCAACTCTTGTCTTTGTTGTGGTTATCTTTTCATGTGAACACACCTTATTCGCCAACTTCAGTGTCAGTTCCTGGAACCAATTCAGGAACCAGGTTAGTGACCTAGAGGAAGACAGAGAGTAACTTGGGTAGGAGTGAGAAGCAATGACTGCTGCCTCTCCATGTAGTGCTCTGCATTCTGTCATGATGCGTTTACCTGGATTCTGCCCTCTGCCACTTTCCTTCAGGTTGATGTCTTCCTGGCTTTGGTTTTGGCTGTATTGTCCAGATAGTCCTCAATCTCTTGATCCAACAAGGTGTTATCCATCGAGCACTAAATCATTGCAGGGACATTTTGTCAGGTAGGGTAACTGTACTTCTATTCTGGTGCAATGGATAGTGTGGTACCAGTACCACTCTGGAAGTCACTATGGCTCTGCCTCTTTGGTCATAAAAAACGTGCCTATTTCTGGCAGGACACTAAGTATCAGGCTCTGGCCTCTAGATTTGAGGCCCTGACAGAATTAAGTCATTGGAAAATGGTCCGATATGTGGACAGCAAATCTAGCTACTCAACCAACTCAAGGCTTGGTGTGGATGGTATGGTAAGCATGATCTCCAATGATATATACCTTTGTATAATTTCCTCCCCTTGAGTGGCGGTTAAGACCTGTAGCATGTTTCTGACCAATAGACTATGGCAAAGGTGATGGGGTATCACCCCCATGACTATGTTACGTTATATGGCAAAGGAAAACGTCCCTACTCAGTTGACTCTGAGTTAGTCAAAAGGGAGATTATCTTGGGTGGGCTTGACCTTGGTGAACCCTTTACAAAAAAGACTGGGGCCCTCCCTGAGGTCCGAGAGATTCTCCTTCAGGTCCTGAAAAAGAAGCCAGCCGTAATGAGTTTACAGCCATAAGGAAATGAATTCTTCTAATAACGACATGAGTTTGGAAAAAGGCCTTGAGCCTCAGAAGAGACCTAAGTCTTGGACAACACCCTGGTTGCAGCAAAGGGTCCAGCTGTGGTGTGCCCATTGCTGTGGAAATTGAGATCATACATGTAGGTTGTTTTAAGCTCTAATTTTATGGTAAGTTATCACACAACAATAGAAAAATAATATAGATGGACACTGCGGACAGTTACTCCACCTTTAGGTCAACCTCCACTGATATTTATGTGGATGAACATATTGAGACAGTGATGCTCTGCTTTATGACACCATTGAGCAATACTACATCACTGTTAAACAGGATGGGATGGACTTGGTGGTGATGCAGGGTGGATGACAATCTCACGGTAACTGAGGTTCGAGTAAATCACGGACGTACTTGGATTCAGAGAAAGCCTGTGTTAACATCCAGAAGGGGAAGAATGAAAGCTGAAAACCTGCTATCTGCTGAGGAAAGCCAGTAATCTGTCAAAATGATCTGGGACAGAGTTTTCAGAGGAAAACAATAAATGAAGCCAGTGGAGGGGCAGGCAAGGGAGTCCCATGTAATCAGAGTGAAAGTGTTTCCTCTTGATTGACAGCCCCACAAGAATTACATAGAGTAGGGAAGAGGTAGGTTCCCAAAGAAAGTGATATAGAGAAGCCAGAAAAGTAACAGATGTCCAACTCACCCTATAAATGCTTTCACATTATCAATATTCTACTAATGTTTGTAGATAATGATGATAAAGTGTTTCCAGGAGAGCGGAGAGTTGGTCTTCAAAGAGGGGAATTTCGGGCATCCCTGGGGCAACATGAGGCATTGCTGGGGGTGTGGAAATGGCCGAGGCTACTGAAAGGTGAGAGAAGTTTTGCTCAAAAAGGAGACTGGGGTGAAGGGTGTTGCTAATAGTGAAGATCCAACTTTTCCTACTTCACGTTTTTGCCTGAGGCTGATCCTGGCTTACTCCAATGTACTGGCCCAGCTAAATGACTCTATAAAAATAACACGTTTTCCAGCAGTTTCCTCTTGTGAGGGGTGACAAGACACACTTTCTGGCTTTGATGAATCTTTTCAGATAGCAGGAGGCTTTAGTCTGCCTCGATACTAGATCAATTTCAAGGCCTCAAGCTGTGTATTATAATTAGCAGTGCAAACCTCCAGAGAATAATCTTAGTCTGAAGAAAATATTGAGTGGACTTGGTGGAGGGTCCCTGTAAGCTTTTTTTTTTTTTTTTTTCCCTTTAATGGGTTTTGGTGTCCAAGCTGAGTGAGGAAGCCACTCTTCAGAAGGTGGTGTCTGATGCTGAGATGACCTTTATTAAGAAATATAGGCCAAATGGTAGCAGAATTCCATGTTAAATGGCCCTTTAGTAATTAGTCTTCAATATCACAGAGAAAATGAAAATATGACAATATTTCTATGGAAGAGGAAAAAAAAAACACTGTTAGGCCAATCTGAGGCACTGAGACTCGATTCTCAGACTCTTGTTGGATATCTCAGAGAAGTGTATGCTTACTCTTCTCCACTGGTTTTGAAGGTGATAGTGTGTAAGGTCTGGAATGGGGTGGGTCTCCATGAGCACAAAGCCTCCATGGAGGAGAGAACAATCAAGAGATAGAGAGAATGACACCAAATCTTTGGTGACATTTTTGAAGCCCTGATCAAGCCTGGCTGAAATTCTACCTTTGTGCACTAATACATTTCCTTTTTTCATAAGCTAGTTTGAGTTGGGTTTCCTCTCGCTTTCAATCAAGAGTTCTAATAAGTCACAATATTAAAAAATTGGCCTTAACTGACAAAACAGGTGCTATGATAGTGAGGAATTGTTTCATGGGTTAAGATTCTGATAATTAAAATAAGGATTTTAGGCACAGCATTTATCTTCCTCTAAATGATACTCCTTGCTTTCTCTTGACTTTTGTATAATTAGGGTCCAGCTCTGTTTGAACTCCAAACAAGTCCTGAATGAGTGAAATTTTATGTCTGGGCTACAGCGGGTTCAGAGAGGGTCGGGCTTGACACAGGTGTTGGGACAAATGTATTTTGGCCATGTTGAGCACAGGATTTCTACAAATAAGAAAGGACTCTTAGAGAAGCAGTGTGCTGGGTTAAAAAGAGCCCTGGGCAGGAGGCAGGAGAGAATGGGGTTGTGCCTCTATTAGCTTGTGACTTGGGGATAAGCTATTTTAGTGCCCAGGGCTCAGCTTTCTCATTTATAAAACAAGGGGCCTAAGCTAAATGATCTGGAAGACCCTTCCAGCTCAGAAGATCTATGACTTAATGCATTGAAGCACCCAGCCGGCCCTCCTGGGACAGTGTGAATTTCTCAGCTTCCTGGGTGTCTCTGATGGAGGTACATTTCCTTGGAAGGAGATTTCAGGTGTGCAGCTGTCTACCTTAGAACTGCCAGGCTGAGTGCTAATGGACTTTACATTCTTATCCAATGGCTGTTTGCTTGATTTTTAGTATTACCCAAGGTTAAGTAGGCAGCTGGCACTATATGAGAGGAGAAAAAAAATTGGATAAAAACAATCCATTTCCTCCCCATTCATTTAGTTAAGGCAAAAGTCTGAAGAATTTATCCTATTTGAAAGAGCACTAAGACTTGTCTGAAGTCAAGAAGCAAGTTAGTGGCTGGACTTGGACTGGGGCCAAAGTCTCCCAACCTGTGGTCCAGGGCTGGCTCAGGGAAAGGATACCGAGAGCCAGAGAGACAAATGTCACCTGCTTCAGAACCCTGCCAGGGGCTCCCTCACAGCATCTCTGCTTTAGGGATGGGGTAGTTTCCCACAGAGTGACCTCTGTTCCCTACAGTGAGTAGCTGAAACGGCAGGAGCTGACAAAGTGGCCCTTCAGTGAAGCTCTTCTTGGGTCATGACTTAGAGTGGGGGAGGAAGCCAAATCCTCATTGGCATCTTGACTTGTCGCACCCCACTCATCTCTCTTTAAATTGAGATGTCATTTACAGACCATAGAAGACACCGTATTAAAGTATACAATTCTGTAGTTTTTAGTATATTCACAAGGTTGTGCAACCATCACCACTCTATATAATTCTAGAACGTTTCATCACCACTTTCAAGGTTCATCCACCTTGTAGGATGTATCAGCACCTCAGTCCTTTTTATGGATGAATAATATCCCATCATGTGGATAGACCACATTTTGTTTATTCGTTCATCATTTGACAGATGTTTGGGTTGTTTCCACTTTTTGGGCTGTTAAGAATAATGCTGCTACTGACATTCACATACACATTTTTGTATAAAGAAATGTTTTCATTTCTCTGGGTATATCCCTAGGAGTGGGATTGCTGGGTCATATGGTAATTATGTTTAACTTTTTGAGGAACTGCCAAGCTCTTTTCCACATCATTTATCTCTTTTTAACCACAGCTACACAAAGAAAAATAGAAATCTCTGTCATCTTTGGATGGAAAGGATGTGCTATAATGTTATTCACGTTATTCTTTATGTATCTTTCTTATATCTTATCTTTTCCTTCTAATGTTATAGTTGTTAGTAAGCTGGAAGAAATTTCAACTTTGGATTTTAGAAAGGCCTGGGACGGTGCCTTCAGTTTTCTGGGGCTTAGTTTTCTCATTTGTAAAATGAGCCCAGAATTGCTGTGAGTCTTGAACGATTGCATGGAGCTCTTAGCAAGAGCCTGGCGTTAAGCACACATTGACTCAGCACTAATACCTCTTGACCTCCAAGAGAGGAATGATGTCTTTGCTCTCTGTATAGCCAACACTGGGCAAGGTTCCTGAACTAAGCAGTTGTCAATACTTGGTTGTTAAATGAGTGAACACATGATAAGGGCATGAGAGAATGCATCCATGTGCAGAATAACGCCTGTATGTAGTAGTTGTTCAATAAACATCAATTGTTCAATAAATGTCAGGTGATGGAATGAATGAATAAGAAAGAAAAGAGCATTAAAACTGTAGAAGAAATGCTATTCTTTATAAAAAGGGTCCTGACAGAAATAGCTTTCCCAGCATTTGGGAGACTGCCTAAGATCACTCATAGGCAACATATGTGCAGCTGTCTCTTCCCCCTTGAAATTAATAGGTCTGTGCTCAGGCTGCTGCTTGTCTCTATATGGGAGGAACGGCCTTCTTATTTTTGGAGTAATGATCACGTGACAGTTTCCTGTCTGTCATCACTGGGATCCCAGTAGGGAGAGAGCCAGAGAAAGCCTGTCTGTCCTGCTCGAATGCTCCCATTTGTTGTTTTCATGCACTGGCATCCAGGAATGCAGTTCTGGACATGCCAGGGACAGCCTGGCACACAAGGAGATAAGACAATTTAGCTGAACACAAATTGAATGATTGCAGCCTCAAGTCCCAATCAAAGAGATTTACTGTGTTTTTAAAAAGACACTGATGTTGACTTGACTAGTGAGAAGATGCATGAAGACGGCACAGAGCAAGGAGCCTTATGTGAACCATGAAATAAATGTGGCTGCAGCATCTTAGTCACGATTGCCTAGGAATATAAATCAACCCTGTGCTCTGAGATTAAGACATGCTTTCCAGATAGCTGGCACTTTTTTGGAATAGTGCAAGTGTTTGTTAAAAAGACTTTAAAATGCACAGACGATAGATGGCTAAGAATCCGGAGACATTTTCGTTCATGAACAGGAGTGATTTTTCTCTGCTGTAGATTTTTTTCTACAGAAGGTCAGGAAAAGTGCAATTATTTAGATAACTCAGGCAGCAGAATCCTGTGGAAGGGACGGTGGGAAGGAGTGTAGCGTCATAAATTCTTATAGATGGTCTGTTCTTATTGATCTGGTTTAGATGCCTGTCTCCCATTTCTTTTTTCCTGTTCTATACAATGGCACTCACTTAAACCTACTTATAAATTCACCATGAAATATATAGCGTGGACTGGGTGTGTGTGCTCCTGGTGACAGGAGGCTGGAAGGCAGGGCAGATGGTGAGACTAAGGTATCTTTTTGAGGGGCTTTGCAGGCTATCCTAGATGGACTATATATTGAACCCCCCCAGTTGGGCATCTCACTGTATATGTGAGAGAACTCAGGGCTAATGGTAAACCAAATCTCTCCTTGTCAAGGAGCTCACTGCATTTTTTTCTTTTTAGCAACACTTCTGAGTCCGTGGAGTCAGCATGGAGCACCTGCCTGGCTAAAGAGGAGGCCCCCCCACCCGGGGTCTGTTCTTTGTCCACAATAAGAGTGTCTCTAATCAGTGTTTTCCAAATTGTGTTCTGAGGAGACAGGTTTCCTGCGAGAGCAACCCTGTGGCGTTCTGAGGCAGTGGGGAGGACGGGTGGATGGGGCGCTGGGCCCCAAACCCTCCTTCAGCACCGTTTTGCTTTTCCTGTCCTATACATACACACTTACTTAAATACATTATTTGCAAATGAGATGTGCTTTTCAAACATGTTTGAAAAACCACTGGACTTGTGTGTCTCTTAAGTTTCCTTTTCATTTTAAAATTCAGAGACCTGAGTCTCCAGCTCTGCCTGGCCACCTGGATTCCTTTCTTTGTGTTGGGAGAGGTGAGTTGTCAAGACGAGTTTTAGCTCAGTGCTGTGGTGAGGGCCTACTTCTACAACTCAGAACCTGGTCGGATTTACATGGCCTAAACCCACGGAACAGGGGCTGAGAAACCTTCCAGGTCTAATGATAAGTTCCACACACTCTGATGATCTCAGTTAGGAACAGGTGAGCTTTGAAATTTGCATCTGGCTATGTTGCACAGACCCAGGAACTTGTCACTCCTCTAGGGTTTCCTAAAACACCTCTGCCTGTCTCACAAAATGGGTCTCCAAAGTGGCCTGAGAAAGTTCTCCTTTCCTTAAAATATATTGCCTGACAGCCTGAAGGCTTGCACAGGAGGCGGGGATTGGTAGGCAGCTCAACACCCTTCTGCAAAGGGCTGCTTGGCATATATGCTAATGAAGTGACCATCTGCATCAAATAATTATAAGTGGTCTCTCCTGACTGCTCTCCATGTGCTGGCACAGACTGAGGGGAGGCGTCCCCTTTATGGCCACAGGAGCCCAGGGAGGAGAGGCTGGGGACGAATCATGCATATTCCTCCACTAGAAGGCACACAGCCTGCTGAGTGGACAGGTGCTGGCAGTGTGATATCCACGGGCAATAAAGCTGGCCTGTCCTAGGAGCTGACATCTATATCTCCATCTCGCTGGATTTTAGCATTGACACAGCATAAGGAATGTCACTCTCTATTATTCGATATTCAACATGTGTCTCTTGCATTGGAAGCCATGGGAGCAAATATCTTGGTTACAACGGCCCTCTCACTTCAGCTTGATGGGCTAAAACCACTCAGTAAGACAGTGGTGGGGGTCACTAATCTTGTGTTGTCTTCTGGTTGTGAGCGCTGTCCAACATCTACTGACACGTTGGAATGATTGAGACTTAGTTTTTATGTTTGGTCATTCTGGCCAAGTTCAACCTTTCCTTTGTTAGCTACATATGGTTGGCATTTAGACCTGATATTTGCATGCCTTTGTGCATGACAAGTTTTACCCCTTAACGTTTTAAATGGTTAGTATCACTCTGGACTCCATACTTTAGCACGGTGCAAAGTATAATTTGGGTCTGCCCACACCTCCTTTACTTGTCTCGGGATGTCTCTGGTTCTGACATTGGCTTCCTGCCAGTTCTTTCTCCTCTGGCACTTTCTCTTGTCCTGAGAAAACCTCTGGCCAAGCAACTTCAGGCCTGACTAAGCAGACACCATCAGGTGAGTGGTGTGATTTTGTTGTATAACTAGGGGCAGAGAACCCACTTCTATTTGCTGAGAGAGGCTAAAAAAGCATCTAGGGATTTTGAATATGTGTTACATGATGGAGAAAAGATGACAAATGTATTTCCACTTGTGTTTTAAGGCAGAATTCTAGAAGGTCATTCGAAGGGAAGGAAGGTTTTCTTATGTAGCAGACTTTAGTTTCATCATTTTTAAATAAAGACACATATAGGTATATTTAATATTTCTTTAAAAACATTAGAAAGTAAGAAATAACATCTATCTATCTATCTATCTATCTATCTATCTATCTATCTATCTATCTATCTATCTGTCATCTATCATCTATCGTCTGTCTCCATTTACTACCATTCTAAAAATCCAGCACTAATTTAATTTGTCTCTCTGGGTAAAGGCACTTTTGGATTTTCCTGGGAACAGCAGAAAACCTCAAGTACGGTGTATGTAGACAAGAAAAATTTATTAGTAATAAGTTAAATTCTTAATGAGAGATTTCATTTTGTCTTTTAATTCACTCTAGAGAGAACATTGGCTTTAATTACAAGCATTTTACTTACTTCCCATTTACACAATTCTTTTACATCTTTATGTTATTTGGTTCTTCTAAAAAATGGAGAGAAGACTATATTGTAATTTTTAGATCAGGAAACTGAGCTCTGAGAGATACAAGAAGAAGACAGAGTAAGCACACAGTGTCCTGTCCCACACCCTTAGAAATGACAGAAAACACACACACACACACACACACACACACACTCAAAGACAAGAGTAGGAGTCTTCCCAGTGGACTATAAACTATAAGGAATCCTAGAAAGATGGAAAGCAGAAAGATTTAAAGAAAGAAACCCAATTTGAAATGCTTACAGAGAGTGCTTTTGCAAAGGATTGGAGAAGTGGCAAGTGGGGGTAGAGGATACTGGAAGCAGGGGGGATTTGGAGGCACCTAAACTAGCACAGCGCATACCCCTCTAGTGGGAGGTTCTGGCTTCAGGGGTGAAACCCTGGCCTTTTCTCTCTGATGCCTGTGTTCTTGTAACAACTTCTTATATAGGCACAGGAGACTTTGGACTTGGCTGGGTCTAAACCGTACAAAGTGAGTAGAAATTTGGCAGCAGATTGTTAGTTTGAGCACTGTGCATCAGTGAAGTGTATAATTTAGGTTTAATCGTGACTTGCTGTTTGATCTCAATATTTTTGTTTTTTGCTTTAAAAATAATTTTTTTGTGGCATAATTTACATGTAATAAAATTGACCAATTTTAAGTGTACAGGTAGGTAATTTCTGACAAATGTATATGAATACAGTGTGTAACCACAACTGCAATCATGATATAGTACCTTAAAAAGTTAAACATAGAATTATCATACAAACCAGCAATTCCACTCCTAGGTATATACCTAAGAGAAATGAAAACATATGTTCACACAAAAACTTGGACACAAATGTCTGTAGTAGCATATTTAATCACCCCCAAAAGTTCCTTTGTGTCCCTTTGTAGACATTTCCTTTTTTCTTCTTACACATGACAATCACTGATTTGTGTTTTCATCACCATAGTTTTATCTTTTCTAGACTTTCATATAAACAAAATTACACTATATGCAGTCTTTTGTCATTGTTTTCTCGTGTTTATCATACATTTTTGAGATTCATCCATATTATTTCATGTATCATTAGTTTGTTCATTTTTATTGCTGAGTAGTATTTCATTTGATCAATATACCGCAATTTGTTTATCTATTCAACAGTTGATGGACATTTGTATTATTTCTAGTTTTTGGTTATTATGAATAAAACTGCTATAACCATTTGAGCACAAGACTTTGTGTCAATGTATATTTTCATTTTGATAAATACTGAGAGGGATCGCTGATTTATTTTGATAAATACTGAGGGATCACCATATTTGCGAGAGCACGACTGGCACAGAAAGGTGTCCTGTGTTTTAATCGGTTTTTCTGCTAATTGAGTTTTACAGATACAAGGCTTTTTTATTCAGTACATATTTTGTAAATTTTTTCTCCTAATCTGTGAGAGAAAGAAGTCTACCTTGTTTCTGATTTTAGGGTTAAAGCATTTAGTCTTTGTCATTAAGCATAATGTTTGCTGTAGAGTTTTTGTAGCTGCTCTTTATCTAGTTGAGGAAGTTTCTTTCTATTCTTAGTTTGCTGAGAGCTTTTATCATGAATAGATGTTGACTTATGTCAAATTTTTTTTCTGAATCTATTGAGATGAACTTGTGGTTTCTCTTTTTGTGTTTGTTAAGATGGTGAAAAACATTGATTAATCTTGAATATTAAACTAATCTTACATTTCTGGGATAATTCCACTTGGTCATAAGATGTTACCTTTTTTATGTGTTGTGGGATTTGATTTTTAAAACTTTGTTAAAGTTTTATTGTTTGTTTGTTAAGATTTGTTTTATTGTTTGTTAAGATTTTATTGTTTATGAGGGAAATTGGTCTGTAATTACTTTTCTTTATAATATCTTGCCTGGTTTTGGTATTATCATAATGTTGGTCTCATAAAATAAGACAGGAGGCATTCACTCCTCTTTTATTTTTATGAAAAAAATTAGCATAGAATTCTTATTATTTATTCCTTGTGTGCTTGGAAGAATTCATCAGTGAATTCCTTATGTCAAGTTTTTGGATTCTCTTCATGTGAAGATTTTAAACTATGGATTAAACTTCTTTCTCTTTTTTAAAAAGATTTTTATTAAAAATATAGCTAACATATAATATTATATTAGTTTCAGGAGTACACCATAGTTATCCAACATTTATATACCCAAAGAAGTGATCACTGTGGTAAGGTCCAAAAACTATCTGACACTGGATCACACTGTCACAATATTATTGACTATATTTTCCATGCTGTACATTATATCCCCATGACTTATTTGTTTTATACCTGGAAATTTGGACCTCTTGTTCCCCTTTACCTTTCCCGCCCTTTTTAATTTATGAATTACAGTTGATAGTCAATATTATTTTGAATTAATTTCAGGTGTACAGCATAGTGGTTAGTATATGATATAAGGAGTGATCCCCTAACTAGTCTAGTACCACCTGGCACTACGCATAATTATTACCATATCACTGACTATATTCCCTATGCTTTACTTTACATCCCTATGACTATTTTGTAACAAGAAATTTGTACTTTTTAATCTTTTCCCTTTTTGCAGCCATACTCCCAACTCCCCTCCCATCTGGCAACCATCAAAATGTTTTCTGTTTCTATGAGTTTGTTTCTGTTTTGTTTGTTTATTTTGTTCTTTAGATTCTACATATAAGTGAAATCACGTTACATCTACCTTTCTCTGTCTGACACACTTCACTCAGTACAACACCCTTCAGGTCCATCCATGCCACCACAGATAGCAAGATTCCATTCCCTTCCATGGCCAAGTAATATTCCATTGTGTATACTCTTATGTGCTACCTACTCTTTATTCATTCATCCATCAACGGACATCGAGGCTGTCTCTACCTCTTGGCCATTGTAAACAATGCTGCAATGAACATACGGATGCACACGTCCCCTTGAAGCAGCGTTTTGGGTTTTTTCAGATAAATATTCAGAAGTGGGATTACTGGGTCCTTCTTGGTCTCTTGTTAAATAGCCTATGTTTTAAAGTCTATTTTGTGTAGTGTAAGTATAGCTACGACAACTTTTTGTTTGTTTGTTTCCATTTTCATGAAATACCCTTTTCCATCACTTTACTTTCTGTCTGTGTCTTTCAATCTGAAGTGAGTCTCTTGTAGGCAGCATATGTAAAGGTTTGTTTTCTTATCCATTCAGCTCTCCTATGTCTTTTGGTTGGAGCATTTAATCCATTTACATTGAAAATAATTGTTGATAGATATGTAGCTATTTCCACTTTATTATTCATAAATTTGATCTTTTTTTTCTTCCATCTTAAAGAAGTCCCTCTAACATTCCTTGTAATACTTATTTGGTGGTGATGAACTTTAGCTTTTCTTTTTGTCTGGGAAGCTCTTTATCTGCCATTTGATTTTAAATGATGGCCTTGCTGGGTAGAGTAGCCTTGGTTGCAGATCCTTGCTTTTCATCACTTTGAATATTTCCTGCCAATCCCTTCTGGCCTGCAAAACTTCTATTGAGAAATCAGATGATAGTTTTGTGGGAGGAGTTCCTTTGTAGGTAGCTTACTTCTTTTCTCTGATTGCTTTTAAGATTGTCTCTCTTTAACATTTGTCATTTTAATTATAATGTGTCTAGGTGTGGGCCTGTTTGAGTTCATCTTCTTTGGGACTCTGCACTTTCTGGGCTTATATGTCTATTTCCTTCACCAGGTTAGGTAAGTTTTCAGTCATTATTTCTTTCTTTTTTTTTTTTTTTCATTATTTCTTCAAATAGGTTCTCAATTCCTTGCCTTTTCTCTTCTCCTGGTAGCCCTATGATGTAAATGTTGCTATGCTTGATGTTGTCCCAGAGGTATCTTAAACTAGCATCATTTTTTTTTTTTGATTCTTTTTTCTTTTTGCTGTTTTGATTGGGTGTTTTGAGGTACCTTGTCTTCCAAATTGCTGATTTGATTCTCTGCTTCATCTAGTCTGCTTGTGATTCCTTCTAGTGCACTCTTCATTTCAGTTATTGTATTTTTCATATCTGATTATTTCCTTTTTATGGTTCCTATATTCTTTTTTATGCTTGCTATCTCTTTGTTGAAGTTCTTACTAAGTTCCTGGAGCATCCTTACAACCATTGTTTTGAACTCTGTATCTGCTTGCCTCCATTTTTAGTTATTTTTCTGGAGTTTTCTTTTGTTCTTTCATGTGGGATGTATTTCTTTGTTTTCTCATTTTGGCTGCCTTGTTGTGTTTGTTTCTATGTATTAGGCAGATCTGCTATGTCTCCCAGTTTTGGCCAGTGGCCTTACGTACTAGGTGCCCTGTGGGGCCCTGGTCACCTGCTTTGGGTGTTTCAGAAGTGTCCCTTTTGTGGGTCGTGTGTGCCTTCCTATTATAGTTGAACATTCATTGCTATTGGCACATCATTGGGTGGGACTGACCATCAGGCTGATTGGCTGTAGGGTTTCGCCACATCCACAGCTTACAGGCTGCTGTGCAGGGGGCTTACCTCACTAAGTGGGATTTGCCCCAGTGGGCTTTTGTGCTTGTTGAGACTGCCCTTTTTCTATGCCACTTATGGGTCTAATTAGGCAGTGCTCTGCTGTGGTCTGAAGCCAACCTCCAAGTATGTTGGTTCTGGGGCCTCTCAGGAGGGGCTCCACTGTAGGCTCAGGTCAGCCACTGCCTGTGACCAGCTGGGGACTACCTGGTAGGAGCTACAAAGTAATCCACAGTTGTTTGCTGCTTGTGTTAAACCTGGAAATACATGGGAGAGGCCATGCTGTGAACTGAGGATGGCTGCCACCAGTACCAGGCCTAGGGTAGCTCTGCAAAATGGCAGGATATCCTGAGGTCTGCTGCCACCTGCTGGTTCCCTTAAGGTTTGGCCACTGATAAAGCCTCATTTGGTTTGCAAGTGGGTGAGGCAGGGTATCAGGGAGTCATTAGAAGAGTAGGAAGAGTGGTGTTCACCAGGTTATGTAGATTCTGGTTTGGTGCCAGTGCTGAGCCTGGAGCTACTTAGCAAGTCTCAGAGCACACTGAGGTCAGTTGCTGCTCAGCTGGGTCCAGTGGACTCCAACAGTTTTCCATGAAAGAGTGTAATGTGAGTGGGGCTGGCTGCTTTCTTCAGAAAGTGCCTCCAGCACTGGAGTAGTTGGATGGGGCGGGGTCCCAGTGAAGCTCACCAGGCCAATCAGATTTAGATTTGGCCATGTGGGGCTGGGCTCAACACAGGAAAGATGGCGACCACCTACTGGCTGCACTGGAGATGGACCCCACAGGGAGAAAATGGCAACTGTCCTGTAGCCCTCTCTGTGAAGCCACACACCTCAATCTGCTCCCTGTATGCCTCTGATGCCCTTTGAGTCACCGTCCTTTTCTTCGGACCTCAGAGTTAGTGCCTGCAAGTGAGTGGGTCTGTGCACGGTTCCTTTAAGAGAATGTGAGTTTCCTGCAGCCTTTTGTCTCACCTGGACAATCAGAATCCCATGCTTTTCATAGCCAAATGTTGTGGGGGATCCCATTCCTGGCACCAGTACTCTGGACTGGGACCTTAGTGTGGGGCTGGGGTCCCTTGCACCTTTGGGGGGAACCTCTGTGGCCAAGATATCCCTCCTGATTGTCAGCTGCCACACAGAGGTTTGGGGCCCATTTCACATCTCTGCCCCTCCTACCAGTCTCGATGTTGATTCTTCTTTATATTCTTAGTTATAAAACTTCTGTTCAGCCAGACTTCAGATGGTTCTTCAGGTTGATCATTCTATAATTTAGTTGTAATTTTAATATGTTCATGGAAGGAAGCAGGCACAGTGTTTATCTACTTTGCCATCTTGGATCTTTTCCCCTGGATTAAATTTCTTTATGTAAATAAAGCTATTCAGGTTATCTACTTCCTCTTAAATGTGTTTTGGTTGTTTGTATATTTCAAATAATTTTTCATATCATTTAAGTTGTCAAATTTATTGGCATCAAATTCAAAATATTTCCTTATTATCTTTTCTAACAGCTGCAGGATCTGTAATGAAATCCTATCTTTCATTCCTGATGTTGGTGATTTGTGTCCTCTCGCTTTTATTTTTTGCCAGTCATGCTAGAGGTTTATCAATTTTGTTCATCTTTTCAAAAACCAACTTTTTTTACACAGTTTTTCTGTTTTCAATTATATATGTATATGTCTGTGTACACACACACACACATACACACACACATACACACACACACATTGTTTTATGGCCTACAATATAGTCTATTTTGGTGACTGGTCTAGGCATTGTTGAGTGGAGTGTTCTAGAAATGTCAGTTAGGTCAAATTCATTGACAAGGTTGTTTCAACCTTTTCTATGTGTATTGATTTTCTGTCTACTTGTTCTATCAATTACTGAGAGAAGAGTTTTGAATTTCTCAACTGTAATTGTAGGAATGTGTATTTTTTTTTTTTTTTTTCAATTTTGCCTCATATTTTGAAACTCCATTATTAGGTACATAGATTTAGGATTATTATGCCCTCTTGATGAGTTGACCACTTTATTGTGAAATCTCTTTCTTTACTCTAAATAATATTCTGTGTTCTAAAATCTACTTTGTCTAGTTTAGATTAATTTGAATGGTTCTG
Organism: Rhinolophus sinicus; assembly: GCF_036562045.2. NCBI lineage: Eukaryota > Metazoa > Chordata > Mammalia > Chiroptera > Rhinolophidae > Rhinolophus > Rhinolophus sinicus. The sequence goes on along the minus strand of NC_133758.1, from coordinate 37,577,059 downwards.
TGTTATCTTTAATTTTTACGTATTAGTCATAGTTTGCTATTTTATTATTTATTAAATTGAGTTTTAGCATCTACCTGCAAGTCCTATCATCTCTGTTATTTCTTGGCTTGTTTTCATTAATTTTTCTATTGTTATAGGATATATTTCCTTGCTTCTTTTCATGCCTTATAATTTTTTATTGGATACTATGTATTAGTATCCAATAAAATATTATAGTAAAATCCACATTATGGATTTTACATTGTTGCATACTGGATTTTTGTTGTAGTTTTAAAAATATTGTTGGGTTTTATTCTGGTGCACAGTTCAGTGACTTAGAATCAGTTTGCCTTTTTGATTTGCTTATAAGTTTTGTTAGGTCAGGTCCAGAGCAGATTTTAGTTTAAGTCTAATTTAATCCTTTAGCAAGGTAATACCCTTTTGTGGATTTTACCAGATATCCCATATTAAAATGTCTCTCCATTTGTCTGGGGTGGGGGACACAGACTATTCTCACCACTTTGTAAGTTTTGGATGTTGTTCTGTGTATTCATTTCTGGTGCTTCGTTTTCTCAACTCTGATAATTTCTTCTTGCATGTGAAGATCAGTACTCAGCCAAAGGCTCAAGGGGACCCTTCTACAGATACCTGTGCTTTCTCACTATGCAGTTCCCTTACCCCTGGTTTTCTATCCCTCAAATTTTGGCTGCCTTGGCTTCTTTGAACTCTGTATTCTCAACTTAGGAAAACTATTGGCCTCTGCTCAGGTTCTCCCTCCCTTCCTTGCCTTCATCAAGTGTCATCAGTCACCATTTGCTCAGGGATCACAGTTCCACACTACCTATTGTTTAATGTCTGAAAATCAGTCCTAGGTTTTGTCCTTTCTTGTTGTTGTTGAAGGAAGGGTGATAAATTCAATTTCTGTTATTCCATCTAGAAGCAGAAATCCTGTGTTATTTCCTCTTATCAAAGGTATTTTAAAGTTGGAAAATAACAAATTCAGAAGAGACTGAAAGGTGAATCCTTTATCTTTCATTTCTTTGCTTCCAAAAAAGCATCTCCAATGTAACCCATTTGTCTTCCAGAATTCCAGGACTTTTTGAACTCAGTTCCATTGACAAGTAATTGAAAATAAAAAAAGATGGGTTGGGTATGTTTATTGCACACTGAGTTCTTAATGGATGTGTGTATTTGTCTTCATAAATTTCCCATGGCACAGTCTGATGCTTCTGAGGACCTCACAGAGGTTGGTCATATTCTTTGGTTTGACTTGTTTGCATTAGTTGCTTAGAAGAATGAAGGTTAGCATGTTCTCCCTGTGCCTCCGTGAGGGTCCTCTCTGAGCATCTGTCTGTTGAAACCCTTGAGTGACAAGTACTATTGGTGGTATCAGAAAAATTCAGGAAATAAAATTCTGAAAAATGTGTACCAAAGAAACCCTAAGGTCAAAGGGAAGTGAACCTGTCTCCTTGAGCAGGATTGAAACAGCAAGCTATAAACATTTTGTTGAAGTCTGATACTTATATTAAAAATCCGTAAATGTAATTGTGTATGTGTCATATTTTGAAATAGTATATTCGTGGACACATTCAATGTGTGGATGCACCACAATATTTTGGTTCTCTAGCATCATACAATAAATTTCAAGAGTTGGCCTATGCAGAACCCCACTACACTTTCTCCATGTCTATCAGCCACGTGTGAGATTAGTCATAGTTATTACTCTCCTTCTCCGTCCATGTTTAGCACTACAGAGGAACAGGAGCAGATCACTTGTTACCTCATTTTTCAAAAGTTGCCCATACCTGCTCTGCTGGCTTCATGAATGTATGTCTTTTTCATAGCAAGATAATAAAGCTTGTGTGGTGACCATGTCAGCAGGGTCACTTGTATTCCCTCCAGAAGCTAGTATGATGCTGGAGACAAAAAAGGCACTGAGCATTTAGTTACTTATTAAGTTAGATCAGGTTAGCTAGAAGTTCTGCATTTTGTTGGAACCATTAAGGATTAATTGATTTCAGTTCATTACTTTTTCTTGTTGAGTCCTGCTGTACAGATCTCTCTTCTACCTCTCTGCTTCCTTTCTTAAGCTGGATGGGGTACTAGGAGGACGAGGAGGATTAGGAGATGGGGTCAGTAGTGGAGTCTACATTCCCTGTGTGGCTACAATAGAGGAATGAGTCAAACTCTTATTTCTGCTAGCCATCCAAATGTCTTTGTGCGGTAGAGAAGAGCTGGAGTCATTGCTTTCAATTTACTAATGGAAAACAGAGACCCAGAGGGGTTAAGTGATTAATCCATGTTTACTTGGGTAGAGTTGAAAGATGGAGAAGAGGACAGCCCCTTCTAATTCCACTATTCCTAGCATTGTGCTTCTTGTGTGGTCTAATGTCTGAGCTAAGTAACATCTGCTCCTTAAAAAAAATACATATTTGCCTTTCTAAAATGAATACATTTCACGAAGTGGATACATCAATTTAAGATATTTGGTCAAATCAAAGAATGAGAAGCAATAAATATAGTCTTCTGAACACAACGGTAGTTCACAATAGCTTCTTTGTTCTTCGTGGCCACTACTTCTACTCGAACTTTCTCTTTGGGGAGAAAATCTCCAAGTTTATCCTAGGGTAATAAATAATTAATGCCTTTACAAGCATTTTTGTTACCAGAATACTAGATAGAAAAAGTTAACCGTTATTTCTCCCGCATTTTGAAGGTGTCACTGAAAATTACATATACAATCTTCAGTGCAAAATAAACTGCTGTGGTTGTGCAGACTACGTGCCATTTCATACACAGAACTACTCCACTAATGGTGCCTTAGAAACCTGAGAAGCACACTACATGGTGTTTCATGATTTTTAAGTCTTTTGTCATTTAGTAAAAGGCAGGAATAACCGCTAAACCCTGGAAAAGCCCCTTTGATTTAGGATTCCTTACATGGCTAAGCTTTTCCATGTTACTACGTCCCATACCCAGTTTGCAATTAGCTAAGGTGTGTGCTTCTGAATTCTTCAGGGTCAAAATGCAACATCTGGCAATGGTGCAGGTAACAAATGGGAGATTAAATTGCTTCCTCTTAGACTGTGTATCTTTCTGTTTTGTAAGCCTGCTATGGCACAAACACTTAAAACTATTAAATAGAGATCGTTGTTTAAATAAAGGGTATTATTGTAATCTATAAAGATCTAGAGCTCGATTAGGATTAGGGGAGTGGCTTGAGTTTCATTCTTTTAGGGAGGTTATATATCTGTTGTTTTGATAATTCACCCCAATTATTATACTCACAAAGCTGTCCAATACAGTAGCCACTAACCACCTGTGGCTATTGAACAATTGCAACGTGGCTCTGAGAGACAGCACTGCTTTAAACCTTTTCTTCTAGTGGCTGTTTACTTGTCATCATCAGGAAAAGCAGGAATAGAAGGGAAGGAATCAGGTGACAAGCACTTCTTGTGATGTATGGATGCAATAGGGGACTGAGCTAAATAAATATGTAGGACTTGAATTCTTTCAGTTTGGCCCTCACGGTGTTGGTGAACTTGGCAAATACCGTGTTTCCCCAAAAATAAGACCTAGCCGGACAATCAACTCTAATGCGCCTTTTGAAGTAAACATTAATATAAGACCCAGTATTATATTGTATCACATCACGTCATGTCACGTCACGTCACGTCACGTCACGTCACATCACATCACATCACATTATGTTATATTAAAGACCCGGTCTTATTTATAGTAAAATAAGACTGGGTCTTATATTAATTTTTGCTCTGAAAGATGCATTAGAGCTGATTGTCCAGCTGGGTCTTATTTTCGGGAAAACACGGTGCCTCCCTTTTGTGATGATCCTTTGGGTTACCTCTGGGTCTTTACCCTCTAGACAAACACCATCCAATAGAAATATAATGTGAACCACATATGTATATAATTTAAAATTTTTCTGTGGCTACATTTAAAAGGGAAAAAGAAATAGGTCAAGTCAATTTTAACGAGATATTTTATTTCCCTTAACATATAAAAATATTTTCCTTTAAAAATGTAATCAATATAAAAATTATTAATGGGATATTTTATATTTTTTATGGTACCTAGTGTTTGAAATCGGGCATGTATTTTATACTTACAGCACACTTTAAATAGTACAAGCCACTTTTCATGTACTCCATAGCGTTAGGTGGTTACTGTCCAGGACATTTTGGCTTTAGTCCTCAAACAGGCAAGGGGAAGATGTAAACTGTTATGTAAATAAAGGTAAAAGACGTCATAGTTATGTTCATATTGTTACAGATCAGATTAAAATGTGAGTACTGACTTGTAAAAAATTTTATAAACCTGGAATGATGTATATTTCTAGAAACCTAACTAGAAGCAAAAGGGAAAAGAACTAATACCATTGATCACCTAAAATGTAGTAACAGGAACTGTGCTAGTTGCTTGACATATATTATTCATTAAATCCTCACAATAACCCTATGAGTGTTATTATTGGCCCATTGAAAGTTAATGAAACTGAGACAAAAGGGGATTAGGAAACCTGCCCAAAGAAATACGGTGATGAATCAGCAGGGCGGCTGGGATGCTACCTGAGCCCATGCTGCCTAGCTAGTTGACATGGATAGCCTAATTCATCTAGAGATCTTAGATCACCCTATACCCAAGTCGATTACCTTAGATTTGTGAAAAAGACCTGACCATGACGTTCTCTAATACATATCAAGAAACCATGCACACCATACAATTTCCAATTATAGTTTTTATTTTCTAAGTTTTATGGCCTTTATTATACATCCAGGAAAAGATGTGAAAGAAACAGAGATACCCATCTTGTAAATAAATAGATACGTAAATAAATAGACTATATTTGGTGGATGAGAAATACTGTTGACCCAACTGATTATATCCAGATGCTGTCCTTGGATGACATGGAACCAGCTTGTCATTTGTCTTCCGATGTCTCCTGTGTCCTTTATTAATTAATCTTCTCACTGAACACTTTCAGAGTTTCTTGTATGTTTATTGGCTTCTGAATCTCTTTCCAACTGTTAAAACAATGTAGAGTCTAAGAAACACAATTCTGGAATTTGATCCTGGTTTATTTGCTAGGACTCTGAACCTGGCTTTCTTTTCCAAAGGACTTAGTTTCTTGCACACTAATGAGGGCCATTTTGCTAGTTGCAAATACCAGGTGGGATGTGTAAAGGCAAAGTGGCATGGTAAGTGGCTCTGTAGGAGAAAGCATGGTGACTGTGGACCTCTGGTCTTTGAAGGGCTTGGGGAGAGAGCAGAGCCTTCAGAGAGAAAACTGCAAATCGAACATATTCAAAATAACACACAAATGAGCACCAGGTTATTTTGCTATGGAAGGTTAGGTACTGTAAGTGATGAGCAGACATGCCCTAATTAGTTCAAGATTTTCAAAGGACACATATTGCCAAGCCCAACCCTGCAGGCTCTTTTACTAATTCAGAGAGCAACTTAACCCAAAGTGCCTTCCCTGCCACTTCCCTAAAAATTCAAAGGTTGCAAAGATTAAAAGCCTTGCTTGCACTGGAAATTAAATGTAAAGGAATGCAAACTCTTTTTGCTGGTTACAGAAAGCCTGTCTGAATCACATTGGTCAGTTTGGACTTCTCACCTCTAGAGAGACAAATAAACAATTTGTAGAGACTTTCTTTATGTGAAAGACTAAAATAATGCAAAATTTGGCGTTTTCTGAAGAGAGCTAGCATATTTAACTCTGAGACGAGGTAGAAAAGAACCTTGCATTGTGCCACATATTTTTAAAAATCTTTTAAAAATTGAGAGGGAATAATCAAAACATGGTTAAAGATTAGTTAATCTAAACAGGATTAATAAGAACATGTAGTAGGACGTGCTTATTTGTTCTAGATGTGTTCATTGTTTTCATAATGTTAAGGCCTTGCTGACTTTGTAAATACAATCTTTCATAAGGAAGAATAAATACCCAGACAGAATGACCCCCAATTCAAACCAAATTGCCATGGTGTTTGGGTGTGTAAATGGAATTATGTTCTTTACAGCAGTGGTTTTTAGTCATGTGCACTGGGTTAGATTGATTGTCAAATTTGGGGAAGGGAAAGAATTTCCCTCTGGGGTGTACTGGCAATTATTTTTCAGTTGTTTTTGCCCTGCCCTGGAGCATGAAGCCAATATCATTTTTAGGATCAGGTGAGTTTATCCAACATGATCAATTTCCTGTGATTGTCTGCTGCTGTCAGTGTGGGGAGGGGAAAGCAGATCTCCTTGATCACTTTGACACTAAAGGCTGTCATTTGGAAATTGACCAGGACATAAAACTCTGAGTCCGTAATGACAATCACAAAAAGATCAAGAGACTAACGAAGGTATGGCGAGAGTTGGGTTAGCACAAAGTGGGTTACCCCCCGCTCCTGCCAGTCTTGCTCCCTCTAATGAAGCACAGCACTGGGTAACTGGTGTCAAGTCCTATTGCATTATGTGTCTAGAGTGTTCTGTCAGGACCGGAACAGGAACATGACATGACACACAGCGGAAGATAATGAGTCAAATTCTCCCTGCTGCAGAACATCACCCTATATAGGGATCGCAGGCACTGGAGAAGATGCCCGGTTCACCATTTGGAGGAGCAAATGTGCTCCATGAGCACATCCACACAGGGAGCCGTATTTGACAATTTGTTGGGTTTGCTGGGAACTGGGCCAAATCCCATGGGTGAAATTGTCCCCTCACTAATTCCAAGAGCTCTTTATCTGCCCCCTGGAGTTTCATTCTTTGGTTCTATTTCTGTCCTCCAGACATTTCTGCTTATTGGTGCCTGCCTGTCTTCTTCCCAACTTAATTCAAATCAACAAAGACTTATTTAGAATTTATTAGGAAGCTTCTAATTGTTGCCCATGATCCTATTCTCAGGCCTATGCAATCCACTTTCCACAGACAGCCCGAGTGACATGTAAAGACATGAGTGAAGAACATGTCGGTCACCTGCTTAAAATCCCCTAAAAATCTCCCAAACTTCTTTGCCTCCCTAAAAGGTCCTACATGATGCCATGTCCTCTTGGCATTCCAACCTCATGTCATCTTACTCTGCCATCACTCAATACACTCCAGTCACACTAATTTTCTCGCTGATCCTTCAATACACCCACCTCATGCCTGCCTTGGTACAGGGGATTTGGAATCAAGGAGTTTAAGAAGCAGGGCGTGGCCAACTGTGTTGAGTGTTATTGAGAGTTTGAGTATGCTGGTTGAGAATCATGTACTGACTTTGAGAAGATGGGGGTCATGAGAGAGTCAGGCAATAGCATCTTCGGGTGGGAGTGCAAGCCTCATTGTAGTGGGTGGAAGAGAGAAAAGGAGTTGAGGAAAAGGAGGTCATCATTGGAGGCAGAAGAGGATGTCATTGGAGGCAACATTTTCTAGGCATTTAGCTATGAAGGAGAACAGATAAATGAGGCAGCAGCTGGAGGGGTGGGTGTGAGAAAAGGCTGTGTTGCTGCTTTATTATAGCAGATAGTTAGTAGAGCAAGTTTCTGTGTGATAGGCTGCTTTAGAGGAAGAAAAGGTTATTATGGACAAACTTCTCCAGAAGTGAAGAGGGGTGAAGGAGAGTTTGTGTATACTGTACCGTGTACAATAGGAGTCTCCCTTTGTAACAGGATAGAGGGCAGGGAGCACTGACAGAGATGTGGGCAGGCTGCCTGAATTGTTTGGGGAAGACACTGGAATTCTTTTCTCATGGCTTTTGTTTTCCCAACGAAGCATGAGGTAAAGTCAACAATTATGAGAGGGGATGGGAACGGGTTGCTGTACATTTGAACAGAAAGAGCAATGAAATCACCTTTTTGGAAAGTGAACCAGATAAAGGAGTGTAGCAGGATTTTCTAGAAGAGTTGAGTACCCATTGAGGACTTGTAGTCATGAATTTAGAGGAAGCAGGAATGTGTGTTTCTTCTGGTAGCATCCAGCAGTTGGAAGCAGGCCTGGAATAGTCTGAGAGAGACCAGGGTTCGAATCCTGACTGTTTCTCACATATTATTAGATTTTTGAGAAAAAAATTACTCATCTTTCCTCAACATTAGTTTCCTTATATACATAGAAACTGGAAATAATTTTTATTATTATTATTTCCACCCAGAGTGACTGAAGTTAGTCTTTAGAAACTTGGCTTCTGGCATTTACTTTTCTTAATGAATGCCAACTGTTGGTACGTCAAAGGTACTGGGGGAAGTTCTGGACATGCACTGAAAGACATGGTAATGTTCCTTAGTCTTTTGCACAGTAGAGATGGCAGAACTAACATTTTCCCAGATGCACAGAAGATTTAGGGTTGTCTTAGGCGATATGGTAGTTAAGAGTTTTTTTCACTATTAAAGACCAGTAATAAACAGTATACCTTAGAAAATAAAAAATAATCCAGTGTTTTAGAACTAGCTCCACCCCGACATGATATATCTAATTGACTTCATTTTGAATTACTGTCGAATTTGGCCCCCTTTATTCATATTCAATTTGATTCTTCTCCCCATGAGTGGAAGAGGAGTATGTAAATCTGTGGAAGCATACCCTTTGATAGTTCATTTAAAAGCAAGAGAATTAAGTATCTTAATTTGCAAAAAACAAAACAAAAGTCAAGAGAGTTTTCTTTTATTTTTTCCCCCATTTCTTCTCCCTCCCCCCACCTCCACTCCAGTTCAAGCTATATTTCTCAGTCTAGTTGTGTAGGACACAACTCCCTGGCCCATGTGGGAATCGAACTGGAGACCTCAGCGTTAGGAGCACGGTGCTCCAACTTCCCGAGCCACCAGGCTGGCCCCCAAGAGAGTTTTCTTGAGAAAAACACCGTTGAGCTACAAGGCAAGTTAGGCATGACTCTGCAGCAATTTATCCTGAACTACTTCAAGCACATATAGACATATATGGATATAGATCTATACCCATCATCCAAATTTGACACCTGCTTCCTTTACTCCTGCAGTATTTTAAAGAAAATTCTCAGATATCATAACATTTTATTTGAAAATATTTTTGCATGGTTTTCTTAAAGATAAAGACTATTTAAAAAATACAATCATAATAGCATTATACCTACCATTTTTGCATTAATTCCTAAATATTATTAAATACCAGTCAGTGTTCATATTTCTAATTGTCTCATTTTTTTGCAGTTTTTTTGTTTATACTGAGTTTATACTGTTACTGCCAATTCAAATTTAGGATTGCAGGGTTTTTACTCAACCTTTTTTATCTATTCTCTTTCGTCATTCTTTACAATAGAAGGTTTTTCTTTTTTGTAAGATAAAAGTGTTAAAATGGAGAGTTAAAGTGGAATATGAGCGAGGACAGATTACTCTAAATACCGTTTGTTTGAGTAACATGAACTTCCTGGGGATGCAGGGGCCTCATGGAATTCAAGTTTTGATAATTGAGACTGAGACTTTGTGATTCATGGGATGATAAAACTACAAGAAAGGGAAATACACCATTGTCACAAGGAAACAAAATATATTTTAAGAGCCCTGGAAAGTTGTGTTGTAATGAATTCATAGTTTTATACAATTCTGCATTTTTGGATAAGAAGAAACCAATGTATTAGTAAAAAGAAAATGTGCCTCTGTATTCATGTGACTAAACCCCTTTTCAGTGGTTGATTTGGTTTTGAGCACTGATGCCATTTAATTTTAGTATTTAGTTATTTGCATGGAGAATTCCAACAAGGGTCAAAAAATGTCTAAGTAACAGTTTTGCCAGATTGAAATAAATAAATAAAGGGTATTTACAAAGGAAAAAAAAAAAAGACTTTGGAAATAATCTGCTTCTGATCTTAATTGATTCCATTGCTAAGGTTATTCAAAAAATACCAGACCATCCCATCAGTTTTTATCAGACTTTGGGAGTGCTTGATGATACATGTAGCCTTCTGTCAGCAACATGACTTGAATAAACAATGACATTGACGTTTAGAAATATGAACAGTACTCATGATAAGAAAGTTAAAAGAAAATTGCTCGGACCATCTAGTTTATATCCTTCACATTTCTTCATTCTTGGCTGTTAAGACCCCAAACTGCAGACCCAACCTCAACCTAGTCTTTAGTCCTCATATAGTACTCATATCAGTACTTATGAGTTAGTACTGATGAGTACTCATACATCCTTAGGCTGGATAAGATCAAGGAATTATAGCCCAGCACTCTTAGATCCAGTATGAGGGAACCTGGTACAATACCTCTTGCCATATGTGCTCAATGTCCACTGAATATGAACTTGAACATACCGGTATTATTAGCACAAGGCCTTTGGATTGAGATTGGATAAGTATGAGATCTGTGCCAGGTTTTTTGGGGATATGATGGCTTAGGACAAGGGGTTTCCTGCTCTTCTGGAGTCTGTGCTTTTGTGTTTTGTCCACTGCTCTGGAGTCTCAGTATTTATAAACTGCTGAAAAATCTTTTTTTTTTTAGTGCTCCTGTCTTGCTTTGTTTCCCCAGTTCCTTTTCCAGGCATAAGAGTTCTACCCCCGAACCCCAGTTAGTTTCTGGGTCCCTGCAACCCTCCAAAGAGTTCTCCATTGACCTCTGACCAGAGCACCATCGTCTCCTGAGCTTTTCTGCTGCCCTGCTCTGGGAACCCCGGGCTTCTTTAACGTTGACAGCCATCCATAGACCTCCTGCCTGCTGGACTGCACCCTTCCTGGCGCCTGCGACTGGTGCTTGGATCCCTCCTGCTTCAGGTAAATACACCAGGGCTGGCCATGGCCTAAGCCATTCCAGTAATATGAAAATGGAGAAATATTGTGGAGACCTTTCCAAAACCTGACCTCCTTGAACTCAGTTCTCTAGCCTTCTGATATAGATATTACCCAAACAGATCCACATGACAATTGAAAAGTTTCTGATATAGAATTTGATCTGCTCAAGGTCAAATAATAGAAATATGGAGACTGCCTGGCTCTGCCACTTACTTGGTGCATTGGCAGTGTGAACTTAGGAAAATTACTCAACCTTTCTATACCTGAGAGCCCTCATTTGTGAACTTAGGAAAATTATTCAACCTTTCTATACCTGAGAGCCCTCATTTGTCAACTGAAGATGATAATAGTATTAATCTCACAGGACTTCGGTGAGGATTAAATCCACATAACTTGCTTAGAATCATGCCTGGCACATAGTAAATGCTCAACAATGTTAGCTATTATTGCTGTCGTTATTAGTTGCATTATTAGATGGATTAGTTTCCTTTATATATTTGGTATTCATTCAGAGCAGCTGAATGTCTCTAAAATACAAGTTTTTGAAAAAGAACACAAAGGATTAGTAATGTTGGTATTGAAGTAAGATGAGAAGTGACATTTGAGCAATGGATTTGGCAACACAGAGATCATTTGCGACCTTCACAAAAACAGTTTTGGTGGAATGATGGAGATGCAAGCCCAGTTAGAGCGAGACCCAAGAAAGAATGAGCCAGAGCTTGCTGAGTTCTACACAGAGTCAGAAATGTGCCAGCCAATTGTCTTCTGGGTTTTAAGTAGCACTGCATGTCCTGTGTGGTGGCCTGTACCCTGTCTCTCCACGGGGCACAGGCCTAGACCATGAGGAAGCGTCTCCATGCTATTGTCCTACAATTTCTTCCCCTTTCGTTCCCTTTTCTGATACCTTCTCTGCTTCTAGGTGCCTATTTAGAAAATGTTTTCTAGAAGGTTTCCTTCCATTCAACTCAAACCAATTCACGCAGCTAGATATCTGGAATTCAATCCACCAGTTTTACCCAGACATATGCCATCTTTACAGAAATCATAAATTCCTATTAGTATTGTTGACTCATGGCTTTTTGCACAGAAGACTCCCAGTTGGTGAAAAATAATCAGTGCTTATAGCAATGATTGGGTGCCTGCCTAGGATTCACCGCCACAGCTTTTTTCTAGCAGTTGTTAGATCTCTGTTTAGGTTTTCATCATGTATTAGTTAGAGTCCCATAGAGAAATGAGATATTTACTTGTTATTTCAAACAGAGGTGGGTTTCATACAGGGAATTGGTTACATAGGTGTTCAAAGTTTGAAAGAGCAAAAACAGGACACTGAGCTAACCAGAGATCAGGAACCACTGAATGCAGCTACCATGCCTAAGCCTGGGGAGAGAGGAGACATTAAAATGTAAGCTCCTGCTAGAACCTAAGCTTCATGAGAGCAGAAAGTTTTGTTTTGTTTTCTGATGAATTCAGTGCCTGCCACATCGCAGATCCTCAATAAGTATTAGGAGATGAATGAATAAGTGAAGTACAAGAGAGTTTTGTTGGGGAGTTCTGGGGGAAAAAAGTCTCCTCTCTTTTCTGGGAGAGGTATCAGAAAAGAACTTGTCTCTCTTCTGGCTACTGTGACATATCAGTGTGAAGCCTGGAACTGTTGGTGCCATTTTGTGACCATGAAAAAGAGTTGGGTTGAACTTGCCTGTTCTACAGAAGGCAGAGTGAAGGTTTGGAAAGGACCTGGATTCTTGCTTAATGACATTTTGAGTTGCTTCATCAAGCAGACCCTGAAACCCATCTTCCCACTGACATTCCAATTGTAACAGCCAACACACTTCCTTGATTATTTAAAACAATATCTTAACTGATAGAATTTCTTAGATTTCATTTCTCTGATGGCAACTGTGCATTCGGTTTTGAGAGTAAGGAGTTAGTTTGAGAATGAATCTAGTCATGATTTAACCTCGGCTGATCCCTTATATAAGTAAATATAAATCGGTCTTAAAACTTGACCAAGAACTGAGGCAGCTCCTCAGGAGGGCTGTGCTGATTGGTTTAAGTCTCTTAACCCAAATGTCCCATAATAGAAGTAAAGCACCTCGCACAATATTCATTAAACATTAATTTTCCTTCCCCCCCTATCCATAGCCTTAAGTTCAGAGTAATCTCTGCAAGTTGACAACTGGAGGCCAATTTCCAGGACAATTTATACCATGAATTTGATTCTTTTTTCAAAACTTGGGTTCCCTGCCCCTCCTTCATGAGGTTTGTTTGCCACTTAGGAGGCATTAGTCCTGCATTTCTTAGTATTTTCATTTAGGGGACCACCATTAAGGGCATGAGGACTTTTCAGTTAGTACAAAGCTTGGAATTTATTTGTTTGATTTATTAAAAATACACCCTAGCCTGAGGGTCTCAGCTAGATTCAAACCAGCAGCTAAAATTTCCTGTTAAGAAAATGAAATCCCCCCAAAGAGCACCCAATATGGAATGCAGCAAAAGTAGAAGGATAGGCATGCTGCCATTTCTTCAAGGTCAACAAGCTGGCAGGCTGGTGACCAGGGATGGAGAGAGTTGCCAAACAGGACTGGCCTCATGTGAGCTGAGTGTTCCATGAATTTGTCATTAAAGGGCACTGGCCATCCACTCCTCAAACCCACTATCAAGAGTAAAAACAAACAGATCTGTATTTTATTTCCACACCGTGCTTGAAACGTGCCCAAATAGAATTCTTCTGGGTGAAAAATCACCTTTAAAATAAAATCGTACAACCTGGGCTAATTAAAGAAGGAAGGCTGTTCGTCATTAACATTGTAATATAAATTGATCAATAGTTTCCTTCAAATACTTAGTTGAGACTAATCTTCTGAGAGAAGAGAAGAAAGAGGAGGGAATTTTGGATTGTGGGGTATCATGGGAAGAGACAGGCCTGGAGAATTTGGGTCAAAATGCTGTAGATAAGGGCACCTGGAAGATAGAAAGCCAGTGCCAAGTGTGGGAGAAAATTAAAAGAAATTCTACATTTCATTCACTTGCCAGTCTTGTCTATGCAGAATTAAAGGTCCTTCTAAAAACTCTCTGTTGGACCTTTGCTGGTCTAGGTGGGAGACAATAATATGAAAGGTGCAGCTTATTCTTATTGTTATAACATTTCAGAAAATGAGAACTAATATCTGATAATTCTTAACAGATGGAATACAATAGGATTCAGGGGCAAAGGGAGATTGGCTGATACTTGCAGTAGAGCAGTTCTCAAACCAGAATCCCCTGGAAGACTTGCTCAAACAGTTTCTGATCTTAGATCTGGGGCGATACCGGGAGTATTTGCATTTCTAACTCGTTCCCTGCTGATGCTCACGCTGCTCGTCCAGCAACAGCACTTTGAGAACCATTGCAGTAGGGAAATTTACTTAGAGGCTAGCTTCATTCAGAGAATATTGCTGAGGGAGACTAGGCTGAAGCTTGCTTTTATAAAAGACATTATAAACTTACACTGAAATGGAGAATGTGGGTGTATTAGTTTCCTAGGGCTGCTGTAACAGCTACCAAAAACTGGGCAGGGGGTTTAAAAACAACAGAAATTCATTGTTTCATAGCCCTGGAGTCTGAAGTCTGACATCAAGGTATCCGCAGGGCTGGGCTCTCTGAATGGCTCTAGGGGAGAATCCCTTCTTGCCTCATATAGCTTCTGGTGCTTGCTGACCACCCAGGGTGTTCCTTGGCTTGTAGATGCATCACTCCAGTCCCATGGCCATTTGCTCCCTGTGTCTCCTCACATCGTGTCCCTTAGCGCACGTCTGTGTCCAAACTTTCCCGCTTCATAGGGACATTGATCTTACTGGGCTAGACCACTCTAATGATCTAATTTTAACTTTATTACCTCTGAAAAGACCTTATTTCAAAATAACGTCCCATTCTGAAGTACTGACTTAGGACTTCAACATACCTTTTTTGGGGGAACACAATTCAACCTGTAACAATGTGTTGAACGATTACCATTTCCCAGCATCAAAAGACCACATTAGGTTCTATATGCATTTGGTACTAGTATGCAAAATAATTTAATTAGACACAGAAATGCAGTGCCTACGGCAGGCTTTATTGACAGTAGACGATATAGTACAAAAGCATACACAATTTAAAAAATTGTGTATTGCCAACTTGTCAGATTGCCAAACTTTCAACTCTTGTGGAGTTCTCTCTGAAATGGTTGTTACTTTAAATGTGATACCATAATATTTTGCACATACCTTTTTTTAATTATAAAAATTGTTACATTCTATTATGGCTAGTTATTTACATCAATGTCTCTAAATTCTGAGCTGCATGAAGGTAGGGACTGTGTTGAAATCATATTTACATTCACAGGGCCTGGCACACAGTAGGTGTTCAGTTTGGTGAACAAAGAAATTGATAGTTCAGAGCAGCTTGGGATTTTGGCAGGTGTTTTCAGTGTCTCTGCTGACCTCTCAGGTAGAAGAAAGTGATAATGTATAAGGCAATAGAGGTACTGGTGTCACCAGAAACCACCTTCCACAGATGCTAAATTTTGAAGTCGCATTTTCATTTTAAAAAATTAGTGTGGATTCTGCATTCTACTTCCTAACACACTTGTGTTTGTTTGTATTAAAACAATGATTTAATGTATTAAATGTATTAAAACAAAAATAATGTTTCAAATAGATTGCTTAATCACCACCCCCATTCCACCCATCTTTAATTTGAGAAAAATTGTCACCCCTGGGAGACACGCCATATTTATCTTATGAATGTGTTTACTACCTTGCACTGGGCGAGGCACCCACTAAACAGCCAAGGAATAAGGAAATCCTATGGGTAGAGGTGAGTAGGAGTATAGCAGGGAATGAAGAAGTTTGGGGCAGGGCTGCAAAAGCTCTTAGGGAGTTGACCGAAGGAGGTGAAGGGAACGCAAAGGATTCAGGACCTACCTACCTTGGAGAGAGCCAGGCTAGCCTGAAAGTTTATCGTGTGAGGTTAGCATGCCTTAAAGATGACTGGTGTAGTGCTGTACACGTCTCTTTTTTCTCCCTTTTTTTTTGGGATGGTGGGTGGGAGGGGTGGCAGGAGCAGAGAATAAGCAAAGTAAGGGAGGACAGAAGGAAAGGAAACTCATGGAGGTGGCTCTTGAGGGGCTTCGAAGTGCAGGTATTGTGATTGTAGCATCTTTGTAGAATGTTAGGGCCCATTTTCTTGAAGGAGAGACTAAGTCTTGATGCCTTGGGCAATGGGAAATGAACGTTGGGTCCTCAGAAAAGTGTGGATAGTTGAAAACAATGGGGAAGACAGCCTTTAGCAGTGACATTGAGAATTTATTGAAGAAGAAAGGTATAAGGCTCCAGATAAGGGGTAAGGAGGGAAGACTGCAGGTCTCTAGAACACCTGAGGGGTGGGGCAGCCCTTCACTGAAAGCCCAGCTTTCTCCCAGCATAAGCTCTAAGCATTTCTCTTTATCCATTGATATTGTCTGGCTTATAATGGAATGTGCTTCTATGTATCCATGAAACATTTACATGCTGTAATTAATTCAAGGTTTTGATACAAACTACTCTGTTCCTGAAAATCATGGAATGGCATTGACACATCAATTTATAATCAGCTGTTTAGCTATTGCCTGGGACAATCTCTTAAAAAATTAAAAGAAACAAACAAACAAACAAACATTTTCCGCAAAACTAGAGCACTGCAATTTTGCTCTAAAAATTTGGCACAAGAAATTTGATTTTACCTAACATTTGAGATTCTCAGAAGGAATCCTTCTACCCCTTTAAGGCAGCCGTGCAAATTAGCATAGGTCTTTAGGTTCGGAATTCAAAAGCAAGCAATCTAGTTTAAAAAAGAAACCACAATATCAGGAAGAGTGAGAATGAAACAGAAATTTGGAACCCATCACGTGATGTCTGTTGGCAGATGTAGCTCACGCTGTTAGCTGTGATTCTAACACTACTCTGTGGCAAAAGCTGGTTAGAACTTAACGTATTTTATGGGTCATGAGACTTTGTGACTCTATCTGCAAATCTGCCCTAAGGAATTGTCTTTTTATGCCTTAACTGTTCCTTCCAGAGTTCACTTTTTACAAAGAGTGGGCAACCAGACAGATCTTTGTCCAAATAAATTACATAATCCCTCCAGGAAATGCCGAGACAATGTACAGTTGATGAAATGGAAACACTGGCACCGTGACCTTTCTCCCAGATATCCTAGGACACACATTATGCTTCGCTGGGCAAACATCCTCCTTCAAAATGAATTCAGTTCCAAAGATTTCTTCCCTCACTGGGGGTCAGGAGACACACTAGGTGGCAGAAGTAGTGAAGAGATTTTTTCTTTTAATAAAACTATTACCTAATAGTTCTACAAGTGGGAAGTGTACAAGCATTGCATGGTTAAATAGAATTGTGCCCAAAAATAATAACGTAGTCCTTGCCCTGAGGACATAACAGTATGAATGATGCAATTCAAGGAGAAAGGCAAAGGCAGCTCTCATTGTCAGCATCCTTCCAGCCTGTAGCTCTATTTGATACTTATTTACATTGGTATACTGGTTAAGCAAGGTAAGTATGGCTATTTGCTGAAAATTATCTTTACTTTTTCCCCCTGCTTAGCTGTCCAATGTGTTACACTTGTTAACCTACTTCCCTTTGTGAGAGGCATATAAAATGTATGATCTGATTCATGCAAAATTTATTTAAGCGTGTTAACTTTGTGTATATTTACTGACGAAGCCTCAGGGTTGATCAGCAACACCAGGAAAAAAAAAAAGCTCTTGCTTCCAGGGCTGTTACTTTAAGAGTATCCTGCTAGTAAAGGTGACAATAACTCCAGCATGAGTGCTTACTTCGAAATGACAATGGAATCTATGTGTCCTTGAAAATTTTAATTCCTGTAAGTGTCATCCAGACTAGATAAAATAAAGAGCTTGGGTGTAGTTGTTTATTTGTGGCTAATTAGTGAACTATATTCTCTCCTCAGCACAAAGAAGACAAGCTGTCTCTAGCAGATTATAGGGTCAGAAAGTTCTAAGCCAATTTTCTCATACTTGGGCAATGCACCTGCTCTTTTAGAGGGCAGATAATTTCAGATCTACAATATTGACTGAAATTATTTTGTGTTACAATATTATTCAAGTGTATATGGATAGGTCATGTGCAATGAAAAAAAATGTGTGTTTAAAAAAATACTTGAGTGCAGGTTTGCATATATGTCCATTAGATAAAATTGCTAATTATATTAGTCAAATCTTCTATATAGTTTTATTATTTTTAGTTTGCTTTATCTGTCAATTGTTGAGGGAGTATAAACAGAGGGTGCCAAAAATGTATACACATTTTAAGACAGGAAAACTGTATTAAAATTGTAATACTCAATATATAACGATAACAAAAGATGAACACAAGTCACGTTTGACTTCTGCAATTACAAGAGGTGCTCAAAGTGGTTACCATCAGCGTCCAGACACTTCCGATTATGGCGAACTACTGCTTGAGCAACAATGACCAAAGTTCCACTTGTATACATTTTTTTGGCACCCCAGGTATACATTGGTTTTCTAGGGTTACTGTAACAAATCCTCACATATTTGGTGTCTTAAAACAACGGAAATTTATTCTCTCAGAGTTCAGGAAACCAGAAATTTGAAATTAAGGTGATGGTAGGGCTAGCCTCCATCCAAGGTTCTCAAGGGAAATCATTTCTTGCCTCCTCCAGCTTCTGGTGGCTCCAGACTTTGCTTGGCTTGTGGCTGCTTCACCCTAAAATCTGACTCTATTTCACATGACCTTCTCCTCTGTGTCTGTGACTTCTCTTCTGTCTCTTGTAAGAACACTTGTGATTGGATTTAGGGCCTACCAGATAATCCAGAATGATCTCATCCTGAGATCCTTAATTCCATCTGCAGAGACCCTTTTTTCAAATAAGGTCACATTTACAAATTTTGGGCAGGATGAGAACGTATCTTTTGGAGGTCACCATTCAACCTACAACAGTGTATTAAAATTTTGCACTATGCCTGTCCGTTTTCAACTCCTCATGTCTCTGCCAATTTTTATTTTATGTATTATTAGGTACCTGAAGGTTGAGAAACCGCTCCCCGCCCCCCGCATTAATTGTTCCTTTTATCATTATACAATGACCTTTTTTTATATTCTCTCAATTTAATTTTTGTTTTTGCCTTAAGTTTTAGCTGTCTGATATGAATACAGTTTTTACAACTTTCTTTGTTTATGTTATTTTATTTTAAATTTTTGTGTTTTATAGCCTTTTAGAAATAGTTTTTGAAAACAGTTTATAACTGAACTAAAATCTATTCAAAAGTAGAAAATATAGTGCAAAGAACTATACATCTGCTGGCTGATATACACCTTAACTGGATTTACCAGTTATCAAATTTTATCACATTCGCTTCCCAAACCCTTTAAAAATGTTCATTTTCATTTTGTTTTCTTTGCAGAAGAATTTTATAGCACTTCCCAGATATTATGTCAGTTCACCTTATGTACTTTATATTTATCTCTAAATTATACGAACATTTTCTTTCTTACATAGCGAAATACTATTATTATAATCCAGTACAAGGTGTGTCATGTGATGTCTAAATTCTCTCATCGTATCATTGTAAATGCTGTTTCAATGTCATTTCTTGCAAACTTTTCATAGACATAAATGCAATTGGAGATGCTAAAGTTACATGAAAGCACTCTATTATTATTTGGTTTTCCAGGGATAACAAGTGTGCTTATGTTCATATTTATGAAGATTATCAAGATGGAAACATAAAATTAAAAACAATTCTTGTAGAGATCTTTAGGTTCCAAAATATTTATCTAGTTGATGAAAGCTGGTCTTAGAAATACTACCCCTTAGTTTAGTCCTTAATCAGATTTATAACCAGCTGATTTTGGAAAATATTCTTTTCAGCAGATCCAACTCAGATGCCAGTTCTTCTGTAAAACTTTCTGTAATCTGGGGGGATAAAAAAAATTAAGCCTACTGTATTAGTTAGGATTCTTCAGAGAACGAGAGAGAGAGAGAGAGAGAGAGAGAGAGAGAGAGAGAGTTACTTTAAGCAGTTGGCTCACATCATTGTGGAGGCTGGTCCAAAATCTGGTGTGATAGGCTGGCAGACTGGAGACTCAGAGAAGAGTTGTAGTTTAAGTCCAAAGGCCATCTGCTGGCTGAATTCCTTCTGGCTTGGGGGAGGTCAGTCTTTGTTCTGCTAAGATCTTCAACTGATTGGATGAGGCCTGCCCACATGATGGAGAATAATCTGCTTTGCTGAAAGTCAATTGATTTAAATGTAATTCCCTCTAAAAACATACTTTCATAGAAACATCTAGAATAATGTTTGGCTAAATATTTGGGCACTGTGTCCCAGCCAAGTTGAAAACATAAAAGTAACTATCACATCTACCTTATAGTTTTTGTCTGTTACTTGGTTACCCATGTGTTTTTATGTCTTTCTCATCTTTTAGGCTGTGACTACCTCCAGGATAGGCACTGTCTCGGTGTCTAGTATGGTTCCTTGAAGTTAGTTGATGTTGGATACATGTTAATTTAATAAGTTAACAGTAAAAGGGAAGCAGGGAAGGAAACTGAAATGCATTCCATGTCATCTGATCCTGAGAAGACATAAAACAGCTCTGAGTTCATAAAACAATTTATTTGTAATATTTGTAATAACAAAGCACATACTTGTTTAAAATCAGGTACTTATAATACAATTAACTTTTACTGAAGTTGCTTATTACATGCTATTCTAGGTGCCATCCATGTTTTTCATGGATCATAAGGAGGCAAACTCTCACCTGCTCTTACTGGGCAAAGGATGGAACATGATTCTTTGTGGCCTGTTTAGTTCTGTAACTCTGACATAATTTCAAGGATTGATTTAAGGCTTTTTTTTGGGAGGGAGTGAGGGAAGCAGGGCTCTTGAATGTTTGCATCTCAAGCACACGTAACTTTTGGCTACATCATAGCAGATTGAATTGTTTCAAAGAAATCACATGTAGTCCTTTAATTTTTGTGTCGGTGATTCTTTCTTACTTGTAGTAGTCCCTGGTGGGGATATTAGTATATTTAACAGTTATTATTGGCTTAGTTGCATCCTATCCAAATTTATATGTTGAAGTCCTGAGCCCCAGCACTTCAGAATGTGACTATATTTGAAGATAGGAGTCTTTAAAGAGATAATTAAGTTAAAATGAGATCATTAGTGTTGGCTCTAATCCAATATGACTGGCTCCTTATATAAAAAGGAGGTTAGGACACAGATCACAGAGGGGAGACCACGTGAAGACACAGGGAAAAGATGGCCATCTGCAAGCCAAGGGGAGATGGCTCAGAAGAAACCAACCTTGTGGACACCTTGATCTTGGACTTCTAGCCTCCAGAAATGTGAGAAAATAAATGTCTGTGGTTTAAGCCACACAACCTGTGTTATGGCAGCCTTTGCAAACAACACAACTGGATTTTTCACGTAAATTTCTTTTCCTATCACAATGAGATTCTTCCTTATTTTCATTCCTTTTGCAGCTAAAACAAAACTTGATCCCACCTGGATTCTACCGTCAGTGCCCTCATAAAACTCGCTGTTTGGAGCAGAACATTAAAAGTTGAAACAACTCAAAGTCAGATAATTCTTGGCTTCACATCTTTTCTTACCACTGCAAATGGCTACAGGGTTTAGGCTAAACTATTTAAAAAGGACCTGGCATTAGTTTACATTAGGTCAGTAAAAACCACATGAGACAGAGAGAACATGCTCCATTTTGCTGGATGAGATCTGGTGTAATTAAGGGTGCCTATGAAAACAAATCTCATGATTCAAATCTGGGCTGGTGCCAGTTAACCATACTATCTATCTGTAGGTTGTACATCATCTTTGCAGTTGTTCTTTGGAAAAATTAGACAGGCGGATCAATGCAGTTTCATTGTCACTGCTGGAAATCTAAAAGAAAACGGCCCACTGGGACAGTGTCTTTGACCCTCTACCAAGTTTAATACTTTTTATTATTGTTATTAATTTAATGTGAACCATAATAGCCCCCCTTTCTTTGTTCTCTGTGGACTCTATCTTGTACTTTAGAAAACATGCAAAAATACAGTCACATGTTTGTTTGAAAATAAATAATTTTGTTTTCTTTCAGTACTTAAATACAGAAAAAAATCAGAAAATACCTTCCTTCTCTATTCAAACATTGATGTAATCCATACTTTCAATGAGTAGATAATGAACACGTTATATTAAGAGTGCTATGTGTTCACTTCTGAAATTTTTATATATACAGTTAATTGACCCTTGAGCAACACGGGTTTGAATTCTATAGGTCCGCTTATATGCAGATGTTTTTTCAATAAATACTATAAATGTATTTTCCTTCCTTATTATTTTCTTAATAACATTTCTTTTCTCTAGATCACTTTACTCTAAGAATAAAGTAGGCTGTACATATAACATACAAAACATGTGTTAATTGACTGTATATGTTATTAGTAAGTCTTCTGGTCAACAGTAGGCTGTTAGTAGTTGAGTTTTTGGGGAATAAAAATTATATGCAGCTTTTCCATTGCATGGAGGTCAGTACCCTTAACCTCTGCATTGTTTAAGGGTCTACTGTAGTCATACATCTACTTTTTGCTCTTTTTCAACTTCTTGGCTCCTTTTAAAGTTTGATGAAATGTATCTCTTTCTATCCTTGATCAAACAGCTTAATCTTCTTCTGCATAATATGATTTTCAATTATATTGAAAGGTCTGAGGATATTGTCTGTATTCAAGACGTTGTGAACAGTCTAGCATTATTGTAAGCTGTGCAGCCTCAAATCTCACATGAAACCTAGATCTCAATTTGTCATAACCCCTGGGCATGTCTACTTTTTCTATAAACAAATTAGAATTATTTCCTTTTGATCTGGATTCACTAAAAAAGAAATCTCTCAATTTGGGATAAAAGCTTAGGTTTTTTTTTTGGTTTTTTGTTTTTTTTTGTTAGAGGAGCTTGTTTCTGACAAAATGAAGGGATTGGGAGCCCACCAGCCCTTATGCAAGTTTGCCACCTTTCTCTTCAGCTGACAGTAGAGCTATAGAAATCTAGCCCCAGGCCTCTTTCAGTTTAAATCCTGTGGTCATCTCCCATTATAGCAAGAGCAGGAGATAGGAAATCAGAGATGAAGCAATATTAAGTGTTACCCAGGGGACCCCTCATTTGGAGTGGGGAATGTGTCACCTTTAGCCTCTTTCCTCTGTCTCTGAGACCTGCCAAGCATTACCCGTCTGTCAGTTGTTGGCTGGAGAACGTGCAAATTGGGAGCTTTGTAAGCATTTCTGTTCCTTTTCCTTGGTTCTAAAGCCTGTTTATGTTTCATTATCTTTTTCATCCAAGGTGAACACGCGCTATTAGGCTGTGCTTGTAATACAATTGTTTGGCTTGTATACAGAAATATTCTCACATTCTTGCAGGGCTGATTTTCTCCATGCAAAGCACAAAAAATTGCTGTTCCTTAAATTTTCTCTTTTCCCCTTGTATAGTAAAAAAAAAAAGATTCTTGGTTATTTACCCAAAGTTCTGTCACACTAAAAGAGAGGACTACATTGAGAAGATACCCCAAAGGGGGAAGCTTTGACACAGAAGCACAACAAGCCTTTGTTTCATGGTTTTATAAAAAGACACCTCCTTTAGATCGGAGCCTGGATGCACATACACTGTAAATACAAAACCCAGAATTAAGAAAGGCAAATCTTTTTTACTCAACAGAATTCTGTACAGGTCAAGGAAATGCCAAACTTAACAGATGTTTTACTCTGTGCCCTGCAGGTCAATAAATTAAAGTTTTGTTGAACCAGGAAGAGGAAGGAATTCCAGAACTTCAGGTCCCCAAGTGGAAATGCCCCTTAGGACAAGTCTAAACTAGGGAAATAGCACTGGAGATCTTCCAAGTCAGTTGGCCCAGTCTAGTGTAACTCATTTCTGGGGACCCTGAAGCTGTTTGTTCAGCTCTGCTGTCTACAGCACTACGGTGTCAAAGGGAGTTAATCATTAGCAAGTGTGAATAATGTCAGTGTAACAAGGCATGATTGCAATTCTCTCTGTTTTGACAAAATTTTAAGCATTTGTCAGAATTAAAAAAAAACACAAAACCAACATGACCACAGAATATTAAAGTAGCATGGAATTTTGGGGGCAGTTAATTCACTTTCTAGCATTTTGTTAATAAATCACCATTCTCATTGCTTTCCTAGAGGAGAGGGTGGTGTGATACTCTTTAGATGATATAGGACTACTGCCTCACTTGGGATAGGCTGATCCAGCTCAAGGCAACTTGTCTCCTAAGAACAAGTCTTTGGAGAATGATCTAAAGATTTAGGCGTAGAGGCCCCAAACTCCCGCTATCCTGCTCCTCTGTAAGAGCCACCCACTACTGAGCCCAGCTGTGACCCAGTGCCTATTAGGCTTCTCGCTTGTCCCTGGGCTGGGGATTATAGTGAATCCAAGACTTCTCTTTGGAGGAGAATCACAGGAGCCCTGGGTCCTGGAACTCTGGGTTTAGAGATAGGATGGAAAGTAACATTCCAGCAGGTATTTAAGGATGAATTTTCCTTGAACTCATCTGAGTTCTGGTTGTAAAAATGGTGATCATCCTAAAACATAACCAAGAATTTCAGTAGCCACTCAAAATGGCTCCCTGGCTGAGGGTCAAGGGGATGATGTGGCTCTCAGTTAAGCTTTCCATGATAGCAGCTGAGGCCCAGATCCTGAGGTGTCTCTGAAAATCAGTCACGTGTTATAACTGGGACAATTACAAAGTTCTTCCAAGAAGGTGCACAGATGGACTTATCTTTTTCTGGGACACCAGCACCCCTCAGACAGACACTTCTTCAGTTAATGCACCATCATTCATTCATCTTGTTGCACAATCCAGAAAGTCAGGACACATGGAGTCAGCTACAGAATCCTATTTCCTAAAATCTCTGGCTAGCCCTCTTCTCACTCTTCCTGTTGCCATTAGTTTAGTTTGGCCCTTGTCATATCTCTCTTGGACTCCTAGCCAGTCTTCATGACCCTCAAATTTAGAAAGATGTAATTGGAGTCACTTCTTTAAAATGAAGTCTTGACCCTAGGCCTCCCCTGCTAGTTCTGTGCTCCCCTTTCTGATGGATAAATCCCAGCCCTTGGGGTGTGGTCTGCAGTTTGCTTCCTAACTAGGGCTCTGTCTTCCACACCAGCCTCATTTCCATTCTCTCCAGCCTTACACCACACACCGGAGTTTTTATGTCATGGATTTTCACATCTCTTGGCTCCTTTGAGTTGCTCCCTCTACCTAGGACACCTTTTGTGCATGACCAACTTTCACACTCCATTTATCTATCCTTAGGAAGCCGTTCTTTTACTGCCATTCTCCTTTTCCTCTCCCCTGTCTCTACCACCTTGAGCTAAGCAACCCCTTCTATCCTCCCTAAGTCCCTGTCTATTATCTAGCAAAGACTTTACCACATTGTGCCAGAGGCATTCATTTATGTCTCTTTCCTTTCCTAGTTTATAAGATTCTGGAAGGCAGAGCCTGTCATATTCATTTTTGTGTCTCCATCGCCTAATACACTGGTACTGAGCGCTGTAGAAGTTTGTTGAAGTTTTTTGAAATGAAGGCTGGGCAATTGTTAGCATTTATGTTCAAGGAGATAAACTTGATTCAAAATGCCATGCTTGGTTAGACTGTAAAAGGAAACGATCCTAACTTAGTCGTTCTCAGCCTTGCTGCTCTTTGCAATCACCTGGAGATCTTTAAAAACTACCGAGGGGAAGCTGGTCTTAATGGAGGAGGAACAGGTCTGCTTGGGAAAACTCGTGAGAGAACATCCTGGGTCCCATTTCCTGAGGTTCTGACCTAATTGGTGTGGGGTAGAGCAGGACATCAGGACGTAAAGCAGTTTTGGAGATGATACTAATGTGCGCTGGTTGAGATCCATAGTTCTAACTGAGCTCAAACATATTAAGGAGAAACTGGTATACTTGTTATGTTTCCTGCTGTTATGTCTTTCTGACATGATTCATAACTTCTTCCTCTTTCTATTATTTCATATATAGAGACCAAATACCTTTAAGGATTGAGGCCAAGGATGGGAGAAGCTCTCAAGCCTGGCCACCTGGTGGAATCTTAACTCAAGAAACTTAAAAAATACTGATGCCTGGATCTCGACCCTATAGCTTAAAGAACACATTGGCTGCTCTGGATCACTCTGGATGGCAGCCTTTGTGTGCCATAATCACTCTTTGGGCAAAGGGATATCCTGTCTTAATATTAAGAGAAGGAAGGAGAGAAATTGAGAGAATAGAAAAGGACAAAATTGGGAGGGAGAAAAAAATTACATAGGATACTTAATGGGAACATTTATTAATACTAGAATTAGGCTCCATTCAGTGACACTAAAATAAGTCATAGGAAATTGCTTTCATGTCATGGTTCTTTGCAACTGATCCTTAAATTTGATAATAATTGTCACAAAGTAAAGGGACAGTCAAGATTTATTACTCCATGCAGATAAATATCTTCATTCTTTAGGGAATCTGGTACACAAAGGGGGACCAACGGAAGGATTTCTCCTTTCATACCTGGATAAGATACTCAAATGGCAAAGTGACACTAGTGGTTCACTGGTAGAGTCATAGCAGTAATGCTTTATTCCTTGTTAGTACGTCCCACAGAACACTCAATCGTTTCCAATGGAGCACCCTTTACAATTTCCTCTAAAGGAAAGAGAGAAGATGTAGCTGCTTTCAACTTGCTATTTGTGGATATAGTTTGTCATATCCATCCAACTCCACCCCTAATTCATTGCATGTGTGCCAGAACACTTGAAAGCAGCAAACAAGATGGAGAGAATAGCTTTTAAAACACAAATTTCAAAGAAGCCGTTTATAGGGGCCAGAGTGTTATATTATTTATTTAAATAGAAGGCATAGCAAGGCAAAATGAAAATGTAAGTACTCTGAATTTTGCACTTTCACAAGGCTCAGTTGTTGATGATAACATTAAGGAATGATGAGTACATGTAGCCTTTTAAATCATGAAAAGTTGATGGGATACATGCCTTTTTAGGCAGAGCCCACTGCTCTAGGTTTAAGAAGGCAGATGGTTTCTATCCCCTGATGGCTTTGGAAGGTGTCTTGGACTCTGTCATTTTCAAGCCAGATGTTTACTTTTTGTAACACTGCAGAGAACTACTTCCATCCTCGTATGTCTAGCAGATGCTTTGCCTCATCACATACATAGAGGTGCTTTTGCTGAGCTGTCTGGATAGGGGGTTGCTTCTGAGACTTCCATAGGGCCTGGCCTGAGCAGCAAGCATAAAGGATTATTTCTTCTTCCATTCTTTTCTTCCTGTTCTTTTCCTCTATGTGGGGGCACCTCTGGGGCAATTGTGATTCTTGTTTTTCCAATACTACGAGGCAGCAAAGATTACTAGGATTTTTCACTTTTTCTATTTTTTTTTTAAGTTTATTGGGGTGACAATTGTTAGTAAAGTTACATAGATTTAAGGTGAACAATTCTGTATTACATCATCTATTGTGTGTTCACTACCCAGAGTCAGTTCTCCTTCCATCACCATATATTTGATCCCCTTTACCCACATCTACCACCTCTTTCCCCCCTTACCTTCTGGTAACCACTAAACTATTGTCTGTGTCTATGAATTTTTGTTTCTCATTTGTTTGTCTTGTTCTTTTGTTTTTTTTGTTTATATACCACATATCAGTGAAATCATATTGTTCTCTGCTTTTTCTGTCTGACTTATTTCGCTTAACATTATGATCTTAAGATCCATCCATATTGTCACAAATGATCCTATTTCGTCTTTTCTTATCGCCTAATAGTATTCCATTGTGTATATATACCACAACTTCTTTATCCATTCATCTATCGAAGGACATTTTGGTTGTTTCCATGTCTTGGCCAAGGATTACTGGGTCGTATGGTAATTCTATTTGTAATTTTTGAGGAACCTCCACACTGCCTTCCATAGTGGCTGCACCAATCTGCATTCCCACCAACAGTGTATGAGGGTTCCTTTTTCTCCACAGCCTCTCCAACACTTGTTACTATTGGTCTTGTTGATGATAGCCATTCTAACTGGGGTGAGGTGATATCTTATTGTGGTTTTTATTTGCATTTCTCTGATGATTAGTGATGTTGAGCATTTTTTCATGTCTATTTGCCATTTGTATGTCCTCTTTGGAGAATTGTCTCTTCAGGTCGTCTGTCCATTTTTCAATTGGGTTGTTTGTTTTTTTGTTGTTGAGTTTCATGAGTTCCTTGTATATTTTGTATACTAGCCCCTTGTCGGAGGCACTGTTTGCAAAAATCTTCTGCCATTCAGTTGGTTGCCTCTTTCTATTGTTTTTAAACATCTTATGTAATAAGAACAAAAATGTTGACCAAACTTGAATGGGTGTCATTTTTATTTTGGTTAACTTTTTTTTTTTTAAGATTTTATTGAGGAAGGGGAACAGGATTTTATTGGGTAACAGTGTGTACTGCCAGGACTTTTTTCCAAGTCAAGTTATTGTCCTTTCAGTCTTAGTTGTGGAGGGTACAGCTCAGCTCCAGGTCCAGTTGCCGTTGCTAATTGCAGGGGGTGCAGTCCACCATCCTTTGCGGGAGTCGAACCGGCAACCTTGTAGTTGAGAGGACGCGCTCCAACCAACTGAGCCATCCGGGATCTCAGTGGCAGCTCAGCTCAAGGTGCCGTGTTCAATCTTAGTTGCAGGGGGCAGAGCCTACCATCCCTTGTGGGACTTGAGGAATTGAACTGGCAACCTTGTGGTTGAGAGCCCACTGGCCCATGTGGGAATCAAACTGGCAGCCTTCGGAGTTAGGAGCTCGGAGCTCCAAACGCCTGAGCCACTGGGCTGGCCCATTTTTTTTTTAAAGTACTTATCTTTGCTATTTTTCATATCTAAACATTATGGTAGATAGTTTCTAGCATAGCTTTTAATGACCCCTCTCTCCTGATATACACTGCCTTTGCAACCTCCTCTCCTTGAGTACGTTGCTTTAACAGGTAGGATAGTCCAGTCTTGAGAGGATGCCAATTTAGTGATCACATTACAAGAGGTTGTAACTTCTGTCTTGTCAGCAGACCCTTTTCCTTGTAGGCTTGTTATCATGTTTGGGAAGCCTCATGGGAAAGATCTGAGGGAGCCTCCAGCCAGCTAGAAACTGAACCCCTCTATTCAACAACCCCAAATTAATGGAATCCTGCCAACTACCACATAAGTGAACTGAGAAGCAGATTCTTCCTCAACCGAACTTTCAGATGAGACTTCAGTCCTAGCTGACTCCTTGATTGCAGCGTTCTGAGAGACCCTGAAATATAGGACCCACTTATATTATGCCCAGATTCCTGGCCCACAGAAACTATGAAATAATAAATGTGCATTGTTTTAAGTGGCTAAGTTTGTGGTAATTTGTTACATAGCATCAGATAATGGATACAAACATTATTTGATAATATTGTGCTATCACATACAATTCTTCCATTGTCACAAATGTTTAGGCTTGTCTTATCTCTATAAAAATATTACCAAATTCTGAAGCAGAGAGATTGCTCCTTATATGTCTTGGCATCTCCATCAAAGTATTTAATGAAGGATTTTACATATAATAAACATCCATTAAATATTTATTGAATGAATGAACAAAGGTATGTTTGTTCTTGATATTTTCAAAAAGTGACTTGGAGTCATTCCTCTGATATTTGGCATCTGTGATTCTGCTGTGTTTGTGTAGTTAAAAGGTTCATGCTTATTACTGCTCAGTTAATAAAGAAAAATTGATTTTTTCCCACAAAAACATTACAGCTATTTTTTTTTCCCCCTAAGATTTTGGAAAAAGAGTGGTCCTATTTCTTTGCAGTTTTAATGAAGAGCCAAATTGCATGTACTTTAGAAAGTAGGGTAAAATAAACTTGGACTACAAATTCTGGGTCCTGATCATTTCCAACTGCCTCTGCCCACATTTTTCATATTATTCACCACAAATGGTCATCACTGAGCTTGGTCACCTAAGAAGACATATTTGTCATATGTTAAATCCTTACGTTCTCAGATAATAGAAAAATGTTCTGATCTCTTCTTTTGGCTGCTGAGATCTATGTTAAAAAAGACACATGTCAAACATTTACCAGTAAGACCTAGACAATGGGGAAATATCAATATAAAAACCCAATAAGTCATATTATAATTAATAATTAGTTTGCTTTATTCTAACCCTCTGCCTTTTGAAACATCTCTTTCAGACACAGAGATAATAACCATGGAAACGTGAGAAAGGTCATATTAAGGGCAGCCTCGCCACTCTTCTCTAGAGGAAGTAATCCTTGCCTTTATCTTTCCTTCCTTTATAGCACAAGATGCTTTCGAAAGAGACCACTGACTTCCCTGAACAAGATTGTTCCTTTTCCTACTCCATTGCAATAGCATTATGGGGTTTCGACTTCGAACGCTTATAGCTGTCTGTGTTCTGGCTCTGGCAGAAAGACATCCTCCCCCTTAGGCACCTTGCTGCTTAGCTCAATGCTTTGAACTACAGCCATATGGGTGTGTGATCAATCTGTCCTCCTCAAGAAATTCAACTAGGGCGGGCAGGGAAATCCATCTGGATCCTTCATGGCTCTTTGAGAAGTGGGGGAGAGCCCATCAAGACTGAGCAGGAAGGAATGGCTGCCAGGTGTAGCTAGAGACCCCTCTTTGGTCTAGATGGCTAAGGACATAACATCCTAAACCTTGGTCTCCGGCCACATTCTTTCCTGGTGGGTAGACAAGGCTAAAGTTAATGGTGTTCTCAAACCTCACAGGAGTAGTTCCAATTCTTACCCATGCACCGCCTGTAAGCATGATTCAAGAACTACTTGGGCAAACAAAGTATTGAATTTCAGCAAGGCAGCTGGCAAATTATTTTATGAACTTGAGGGAACATGTGGATTGGATGATCCTATGTTTAGGCAGTATTAATTGAACCACTGTTCCTGGAGATTGCTTACTAAAGGATTATTGTCAGCCTGGAGGGTGTTGCAAAGGGTCTGTCTTTAATCTGTACTGTTCAGTATTGGTTATCGGTGACTTGGGTGACATCATTCACGATACACCGATCATCTTTGTTGATTATGGGAAGCAGAATGAGTTTAGCAAAAACACTGAATGACAAAAGAAAAATCTGGAAATATTGGAAGAGTGGGTGAAACCTAACAAGATAGACTTCAACAGGGATAAACGTAAAGTCACACATTTCGGTCACATACACAAACACGCGCATACACATGCAGACACACATCGCAGCACTATGCGTTCTTGTCTCCCAGATGAGGGAGAGTTGGGTTCTGAAGTGTAGCATTCAGGCGTTGGGGATGGGGGTGCAGAGGGCAGCATGGCATTGTCTTGGAGCAGATGTTGAACCCAAAGCTGGCCAGGTCATTCAACAGAGTAATATCCAAAGAAGTTAGAGAGGGAGGGAGCATCGGGCTACACAATCAGCCAGATAGAGATCTGTGAAAGAGAAGTTTTGAAGAGGGTGGAGGCAGGTTGTAGGCAGAGCCCGGGGCAGTTCCTGTGCTGATGGTTGCTTTGCTGTTTTTAACTGTTGCAATGGCCTTAGGCATGGGTGGGAGGGAACACCAGCCAGGTGTGGACAAACATAAATAAAGAAAGGGGAAACTATGTCAGGAATAGCATATAGAAAAAAGACTCAGGGATTTCAGTTGAAAGCATGATGAAGGTCAGGATTAGAATAGTTCATTTGATCTCTAGCTGCACTGATGGATGTCAATAGTATTTGCAACACATGTTTGTCTGGTAATACCAAGTGTACTGAGTCCAGTACTGGGTAACACACTTTGCAAGGATCATTGATACACCAGACGGTAGCCACAAGAGAAGCTTCATTCATTCATTCATTCATTCATTCATTCATTTATTCACCAAATATTTATTGAAGACTTACTAAGTGCCTGGGGATTTAGCACAAACAAGACAGACATGCTCTTTTTTCCCAGTAAGCTTATGTTCTAGTGGGGAGAAATGGGCAGTAAAGTAGTGTACAAATAAATAATTGTATATAGGAATAAGTCTTACGGAAAATAAAATTGGATGATGTATTGGAGAGTGACTTAATAAGTGATGGGGGTACTTTGCTTATATAGAGTGGTCAGAGAAAGCCTCTCTGAAGTGCTGAAATCTAAAGAATGAATAAGAGGCAAGCATAGAAAGATCCAGGAAAATAATTCTACAAGCTGAAGGAACAGCTAGTGCAAAGGCCCTGAAATGGGAAAAAGTTAGGAGCATAGAGAAGGGACCGGTGTGTTTAGGAAGCAATGAGTGAGGATGACAGTAGAAGGAAGTGAAGTCAGAAAGGCAGGAGGGATGGTGGTGAGGACTCCAGTGAGGGTATGCAAGACAATCCCTTTTATTTTATTACACTAAACAATCATGTATGCAGCACTTACTGTGTGCCAGGTAATAATGTTCTAAATACTTCACAAATATGAGCTCATTAGTCTTCATGACAATGATTGACAACTAATAACCAAATTACATTTTATGGTTAAAAATGCTCTCAGAACTCTTATTTCATTTGTAACATACAGAAATCATATTAAATAGGACTTTTTAACATAGTGACTCTACAGACCTTGAAAGTGAAGCACAAAGAGATGAAATGACTTGCCCAAAGACCAGATCCTGTGCTGTTTTCATTCTTGATGCTATGCTATTTAAATAATAACTGATGAAACAGGGAGTGTTTAATGTGGAGGAGATATGCCTCCACATGGAGGGGGACATTATGACCATGTTTGAATACTTTCTGGATTCTGCTCAGCGAACGATCATCTTTGACCAGAGACCCTCTAAGTCCTCTCTTCTCACTGTGTGGAGCTTAATATTTGCCGAGTTGTTGATCTCTTTTGGTTGTGCATTTTCTTTTGTTTCATGAAAACCTCAATCTACTAGAAGAATGTTTTAAATGATTTGAATTTATTGTTTTGATCCTTAAATTAGGAATGGAGCAGAGTGGCATATGTATGCTGCTCTCATTTATTTAGTCAATTAACAAATATTTTATTGAGCAAATAAAATATTGGGCAAAACACTGTTCTTCATGCTGGGTATAGAGAGATGAATGAAACAAGTATAGTTCCTGTCCTTACGCAGCATAAGCTCTGGTAGGAGAGATAGACAATAAACAAAATTAAACAAAATCTATGTAATTTAAGTTTTGTTAAATGCTTAGGAAGCAATGAAATGCATTTTTGTTATCTATTGCTGTATGATAATTCACACTGAAATTTAGTGGCTTTGAACAACTGCAGTCATTAATTTTGCTTAGATTTGCCATTTGGGCAGGAGTCAGTGGGAATAGCTTATCCCTGCTCCACACGGCACCAACTGAGGTGGCTTGACAGGGGTTGAAGGATCCACTTCTGAGGCAGCTGACTCACATTTGGGAGCTCAGCTAGGGTTGTGGCTGAGGGCCTCATGTCCCTTCTACTTGAGCTTCTCCATGGAACTGCTTGGGCTTCCTCATAGCATGGTGGCTAGGTTCCAAGAAATTTAGTATTTTCAGCTCTGAGCCCAGGAATGGGCATAGAGTCACTTCTGCCATATTCTGTTGGTCAAACAGTCAAGTCTACCTCGATTCAAGGGAATTTAGCCCAAGAGTGGTCATAAGCCCAAGTATTGAAGGAAAGAATACATATATATACATATGTATATATATGTATGTGTGTATATGTATATATATATATATATATCCATCTTTAATCTAGTAAAAGCTGTCATTTCATATGTTTCTATCTTTAAGACCAGTACCCCAGAGAGGGTTTATTTTTGCTTACAGGTTTTTTCTTATAATTGGGATATGTTGACACTGGCTTATAGTTGCTGGCTGAGGTGTGAGTTTATGATCTAACTCATGAGGATTATTAACAGACTATCATGTTTCTCCCTGGAGTATATATTTTCTATGAAAAAAAAAAAACACCTCTTTATTAAACAGCTAAGAATAAAAGAGCAAAATGTTGAATATGAA
The DNA here is from genome assembly GCF_036562045.2 of Rhinolophus sinicus. Lineage (NCBI taxonomy): Eukaryota > Metazoa > Chordata > Mammalia > Chiroptera > Rhinolophidae > Rhinolophus > Rhinolophus sinicus. The sequence goes on along the minus strand of NC_133758.1, from coordinate 37,543,243 downwards.
TCTTTTTGTAAAACTAAGTCTGGATTGTGTATATTTAAAACTTTAAAAATCAATAGCCCCTTAATTCTGTCATCAGGTTCTAAATTGTATGGGGTTTTTATATACTCTAGGATATCAGAATCATGCCCAGCTTCATGTCTAGAGCCTTTCAAAGTGTTTATTTGACTATCGATGGATGTCAAAGGTATATTAAGAAAAATCATGCTTAGTTTGTTTGGTTGTTAGCTAATGAGCAGATGTCTTTTTGGTTTTCTCACTCTTCTTGTTCAGTTAGCCTCCCCCTGCTGGGTGAAGGTGGGAACATCTGGTTTGAATTCCATCTCTACCACTTAACTATTTTCCATGGATCATTGGGTAAGGTAACCTTTCTGGGATTCAGTTTCCACAGCTGGAAAAAGGAGATAACAATACCAACTTGAAAGGTGTTTTGGAAGATTTAATAATATACGTTAAGTGAATCACCTGTGCACACAGTAAGCACTCAATTAAAGTTAGTTCCCTTCTCTTCTCCAGGCTTTGCCCCATCTGTGTCCTTGCCTTAAGGCAGTCGTCAAGAGAACAATACATTACAGGATAGCATATTTTCAGGAGTCCTCACTTCACTATCTCCCCCAATCACTGACTGTCTTTGAGACCTTGGGAGCTAAATATGGTTTTGCTGATTATAAAAAGACACACATGCCTACATGCATACACGTTGTGTTATTTCTCTCTTTGTTCACTTAGCAGTGAGACTCAAAGTCTAGGTCTTTTAAAGACTTGTCTCCAAGTTCCTGTTACAAGAAAAACTAACCTGAACAAAGTATTTATTACAAATTTGAACAGAAATAGAATATTTCGGAACACATGGATGGTTTTTCTCCTCAATAGCAAATGTTTCCTTTATTTTCTTCCTTTCACTGGTGGCCTCGTCCTTTCCACCTTGCTATCAGCCCTGCAAAAGGGAAGGTGTCAGGGCAGAGAAAGGCAGCCCCCGCCCAAGGTCAAACTATGACCCCTGCAGACCCTACCTATGGATACCTTAGAGCAGCCTTGTTTATCCATTCCGGAAGGTTTATTTATTCCTCAGATAGATTCTCTTGGCAACCGGCAGATCAGGAGAGGAAGGAATTACCTCGGATGGCTGGAGCGGAGAACTAATGAAGGGAAGGCTCCAGGGCTTTGCCAATGGGGCATCTGGCCGAAAAATCTGTGGATGAATCAGCACAAGTAGACTCTCGCTGTTACAAAAATGACCAAAATTGCATGTTCTAGTGATTATTGCTGATGGTATCATATTAAGAGTGAAGAGCTGCTGTGGAAGAATACGCACTTTTATTGGTTAATGAAATGTAGGAATTCACAGACCTGGATTGAGTCTTCTGAAAGCAGGATACCAGTCTCCAGACACCTTTCAAAGTTAGCATTCAGACTTTTCAAATTGTAGGCTATCTCTACATGCTATTACAAATTGATCTTGACCTACCGTTTACTCCTAGACCCATGAAAAGGACTATCCTTAACATGGAATTGGATATTAAAAGCAGTTTCTTATGCATGTATCCTAAAGCAATCAGTGACATCCATGATTAATGAGTGCAGGAGTGATTCCTGAAATGCTAGTTGCCCTTCTATGGCACAAAATCCCTCTGTTCCTCCTTCCTTTCTTTCTTTCCTTTATTTTTTGTTGCTATGTCACTCTGGGTATCCAAATCTAAATATCATTTGTTCTAGATGATTAACATAGTTTTTATGCCTGGCAATTAAAACTGTCAAATATTTTATATTTTTGTATAGCCAAATTTCAAAATCACATCTAAAAAGTGCAAAAAAGGAAATTGGATACAGACCAGGATACTAACAAGTTCAACAGAAAACAGGAGTTAAGGGCACAGGCTGTACAGTTCGACAAGCCTTGGATAAATACCCGTGTAATGGTCTGTGTCTCAAACAGTTATTTCACCTCATTGAACCTGTCTCCTCATCTGTAATATTGGACAACCATAATAACTACCTCAACAGATTCTAATGTGGCATAAATGAGTAATCTATATAAAGAGTTTGGCTTAGTCCCTAGCACAGGACAGACTCAATAGGTATTATTAGAGCAAGAAAATATGACGTGCCTGTAATCTCTCTATATAACCTTGGAGAAGTTATTTAGCTATCCCCTCCTATTTTTTGATTTTTATTTTCTTATTTCGCAGGGTTGCTGCGGTGATTTGGTAGCTATTAATTCTGTTCTTTGTTCGTATTTACCTTTGCATATGTGTCTCATCTCATGCATTCTGTTATGTCTTAGAAGGCAGGAACTATATTTCACATCTCTTTAATTATAACTTATTTCCAATGTGACTGTCAGTGCTCTCTCAATGCTGCTTGATGATCATGGTGATCGAATAATAACATGTGATGCAAGCAAACCAATGAAGATCAGAAATTCAGCCTTCATACGCCTGAGAAGCCTTTGAGTTTGCCGGAGAGAAAAACTCCCTTTTTCTTTATGTCCAGAGACTTCACTCTTCATCCTGAACAGTCATTTACCTCCCTCACCCTCATTGTATGAAAACAGTGCTCTCTCAATACTGCTTGATAAATGTAAATAAGTCATCACTACAGGAAACACAATTCCTGATGACTATGTTTGTTTATAGAAATCTTCGTGGTCAAAGACTATTACTCTGACTTTTGGTAAAGATATTCTATGACTACTAAGTTTTCTTTTATCGTGGTAAATATACATAACAAATTTTGCTATTTTAGCTGTTTTTAAGTGTATCGTTCTGTGGTATTAAGTACATTCACAGTGTTGTCCAGCCATCACCAGCATCCATCTCTAGGACTTTTTCATCTTTCCCAACTGAAACTCTGTACTGAAACATTAAGCACTAAATCCCCATTCCCCTCACCTCCAGTCCCTTGCAACCACAAACCTATTTTCTGTCTCTATGAATTTGACTGCTCTAGGTATCTTATATAAATGGAATTATACAGCATTTGTTCTTTTGTGACTGACTCAGTTTCCTTAGCATAATGTCTTCAAGGTTCATCCATGTTGTAGCATGTGTCAGAATTTCCTTCATTTTTGGGACTGAATAATATTACCTAGTATGTATATACTATATTTTTTTACACTTTATTTATTTTGACATTCAGTATTATTTTACATTAATTTCAGATGTACAGCATAGTGGTTAGGCATTTATATAATTTAAGATGTGATCTCCCTGACTACCACACCTGGCACTATACATAGTTATTACCATAGTATTGACTATATTCCCTAGGCTTTACTTTACATCCCATGACTATTTTGCAACTACCAATTTGTACTTCTTAACCCCTTCACCTTTTTCATCCTGCCCCCCAAACCCGCTCCCAGCTATCACCCCAAACAAATCCAGTACTTATCTGACACCATACATAGCCATTAAAATAGCATTGACTATATTCCTTATGCTATACCTTACATCCCCATCCTACTGTGTAACAAACAACTGATTTGTACTTCTTAATCCCTTCCCCTTTTTCACCTACCCCCAAACCCCCTCCCATATGGCAACCATCAAAATGTTTTCTGTATCTATGGTTTAGTTTCTATTTTGTTTGTTTGTTTATTTTGTTCTTTAGATTCCACATATAAGCAAAATCACATCGTATCTGTCTTTCTCTGTCAGACATACTCCACTCAGCACAGTACCCTCCAGGCCCATCTATGCCACTACAGATGGCAGGAACCCATTCCCCATCCATGGTCTAGCAATATGCCATTGTATATGTATACCACCTTCTCTTTACCCATTCATCGATCAATGGACACCCAGGTTGCCTGCACATCTTGGTCATTATAACAATGCTGCAATGAACATATGGATGCGTTCATCCCCTCAAAACAGTGTTTTGGGGTTTTTCAGATAAATAGTCAGCAGTGGGATTACTGGGTTCTTCTTTGTCTCTTGTTATAGCCTTTGTTTTAAAGTCTATTTTGTCTGGTATAAGGATTGCTACACCAGCTTTTTTTGTTTTTTTCCATTTTCATGAAATGTCTTTTCCCTATCTCTTTCCTTTCAGTTGGTGTGTGTCTTTTGATCTGAAGTGAATCTCTTGTGGGCAGTAAATGTAAGGGTCTTCTTTTCTTAACAATTCAGCCATGTTACTTTTTGATTGGAGCATTTAATCCATTTTCATTGAAAGTAATTGTTGATAGACATGTAGTTATTGCCATTTTATTGTTTATATTTTTGATCTTTTTTTTCCCATCATAAATAAGTCCCTCTAAGAGTCCTTGTAAAATGGGTTTGCTGGTGATAAACTCCTTTGGTTTCTTCTTGTCTGGGAAGCTCTTTATCTGTCCTTCGATTTTAAATGATAGCCTTGCTGGGTAGAGTAATGTTGATTGTAGGTCCTTGCTTTTCATCACTTTGAATATTTCCTTCCAATCCCTTCTGACCTGCAAAGTTTCTGTTGAGAAATCCACTGATAGTCTTGTGGGAACTCCCTTGTAGGTAACCAACTGCTTTTCTCTTGCTGCCTTTAAGATTCTCTCTTTGTCTTTCACCTTTGGCATTTTAATTATGATGTGTCTTGGTGAGGGTCTTTCTGGGTTCATCTTGTTTGGGACTCTCTGTGTTTCCTGGGCTTGTATGGCTATTTCCTTAGACAGGTTAGAGAAGTTTTCAGTAATTATTTCTTCAAATAGATTTTCAATTGTTTGCTCTTTCTCTTCTCCTTCTGGTACCCCTATGATACGAATGTTGGTATGCTTGATGTTGTCATAGAGGCCCCTTAAACTATCCTCATTTTTCTGGATTCTGTTTTCTTTTTGGTGTTCTGACTGGGTCATTTTTGCTACCTTATCTTCTAAATCACTGATTCTATCCTCTGCTACATCTAATCTACTGTCGATTCCCTTTAATGCATTCTTTATTTCAGTTAATATAGTCTTCATTTCAGACTTGTTCTTCTTTTTTTAAATATTTTCTATCTCTTTGTTGAAGTTCTCCTTGAGCATCCTTATAACCAGTGTTTGGCATGCTGCATCTGGTCGATTGCTTATCTCAATTTTGTTTAGTCTTTTTTCTGAAGCTCTGTTCTGTTCTTTTATTTGGGACATGTTTCTTTGTCTCCCCATTTTCGCTGCCTCCCTGTGTTTGCTTCTATGTATTAGGTAGGGCTGCTATGCCTCCCAGTCTTAGTAGAGTGGTCTTATGTAGTAGGTGTCCTTACTACATTTTATGTAAATATTCACCTGTTGATGGACATTTAGGTTGTTGCCACACTCTGGATATTGCGCATAATGCTGTTATGAACATAGGTATGCACATTTTTTATACTGTTACAGACTATTATTATGTACTTGCTAATGTAACTGTCAGGTTAGTTCTTTTCATAAAAGGATTAGTGCTGGCCACCATCCTGTAGTGATAGATTTCCACCCCCCTGCATCACTACATGAATTATTTCCTTTTTAAAGGAAATTTAATTTAAAATTTATACTCATGGGATTGGCATCCACGAGCCATATTGCAGTTCTACCTCCCTTTTATTCAGGGAAATGTTTCAGAAGAGTCTTTACTGCTTAAAATTAAAGCTTGGGAATTACTTGCTTGGGTTAGATTCACTTAAAACAATGTGAAAAATGAGACAACCTTCAAACAGGCCATAGTGCTACTTATTTCAGACACATCCTGGAAACACACTTCATCCACCCTGCGCCAGGCTTCATGCCGCCATTTTAACTGGTTTCAAACTTCCTTGTTGTTTACAAGGAAAGGGCTCTAGCCATGTTGACTCTATAACTCAGAGCACATATGTCAATCCCAGTGCTATTATAAAGAATTCATGGCCGGCCCAGTGGCTCAAATGGTTGGAGTGCCGTGCTCCTAATGCAGAGGTCGCCAGTTGGATTCCCACATGGGCCAGTGAGCTGTGCCCTCTATAGCTAAGATTGTGAACAATGGCTCTCCATGGAATTGGGCTGTGGTGAGCGGCTGGAGGTCGGCATGGGCTGCTGTGTGCTGCTATGTACTGCCATGGGCTGCTGTGAGTGGTCAACTGATGACTGGAGACCGACTGCCTTAGCCAGGGGGAAGCACAAGGCTCATAATACCAGCACGGGCCAGGGAGCTGTGTCCTACACAACTAGACTGAGAAGCAATGGCTTGAACTGGAGTGGGGGTCGGGGGCGTGTGGAGAGGAGGAAGAAGGGGAAAAAAAAGAATTCAGAGATCCTAGAATTGATTTAAACAAAAATCTGAAGGCCAAGGTTTCTTTGAGCTATTTAAGTCCCGGGCACCAATATTTGCAGACGCCTTCCTGCTTGGGGAGAAGCAGTGACATTTGCACTTCCTTGTGTAGCTAAACTTCTTGGGTAAAATGAGCCTTTTTTTCCTCCTGCTGGTGAGACCAAGGAAGTATTTCTGACATTTTTGAAGAGAAGCCAAGTCATCCTATTTTTGACCCTGCTGCAGCATGTGGGGTCATCTTTGTTTACCGTGTATTTGCTTTTGACTTTCAGTGGGCCCTAGTGCCATAGCCAAAACAAAGACAAGGAAATAAAACAAACAAATGGATGGAAAACAAATCTAAAGAAAGACTTAATCATTTCCAGGTATGACCAACTTGATGGTAACATGGCTCTCAACTTATATGCTGATGTTATGTGAGAAAACAGCTGTGTTTTGCATAAATTATATGGTCATCTGTGATGTTATAACACATCTAGCCAGTATCAGGCACCTGTGGTACCATTCTCCTGTGTTCCCCCTTCTTCTTCCATTTCTACCTTGGTGACTTAAGGGTCAGGCATTGTGAGCACAGAGCTAGTGGGGGCCCAGGAGTCCTCAGGCAGCCTGTCTGTATGGACAGAGTAATGTTGGATACAGGGGACCTGGTGTATTAATGCCCAGCACAGTGGAAGCCCTTAGTATATAGTTATTGGAACAATAAATGAGTGAAGCAGAAGCATCTCTGTGACCCAAGATACAAATTGACAATCAATATCTAATATTAATTTCACTTTGCAGATGGAGAGACTGAGTTATTGAGAGGTTAATTGATTTACATGGGCTCAGCCAGCTAGCTACTTAATGTCAGGAACAAGACCAGACTTTATGTTTCTAGGCTCAGAGCCGACAGTGTTTATACTAGATTTATGTACTTGCTGACCCGTTCCTGCTGATGGCCACTTTGATAAATCATCTCAATTAGAAGCAGATGTTATCATGGTATACACAGAGACACGTCTTCCTGAGGTTCCAAACAGTGAGGTTATTATTTTTATGGCTTCCTGTCTGTGTGTGGATGTACATTTATAAACCCTCACAAACAAATAAGCAGACAATAGAACTGCAACAATGGAACTAGCAGTGGTGGCATTGCAGTTTTCAGAAGACCTTATGCATAAAGACGTATGTATTTCCCTAGAGATCATGGTCAACCTTGCTTGGAGAATGAGCAGTAAAACTAAGAGTTTGGTTTGTTATATGGAGTAATCAGAAAACACTCACATAGTAATGGAAGTTTCTGGAAATCTTGATGTGGAAAACAATAATTATAACAACCATTCCTGTCTTTATGACATCTGGTATTAACCGTCACTTTCTGGGAATCTTCACTTGCATGTAGAGATTTTCTTAAACCATTTCTTTCTCATTTAGTATTCATATGGCTTTTTTATTTTCTTGTAACAATTTTCTTTTTGATTATAAATTTAATACATGTATATTTTGCAAGAATTTGGGGAAGACATGTAAAGGTATAAAGATAAAATAGAAACCACTTGTAATTTACTACACAGAGGTAACTTACCATTGATAACATTCTGAGATATATCCTTCTGTTCTTTCATATATAATACATTACATATGCATGCATATGTGTATACATATGTATACATATACACATATTCAAAATTGGAATCTGTTATACATTTTGTTGTACAATGTGCTTTTTTTTTTTTACTTAAAGATATATTGTGAAAATTTCTCCATGCAATTGAATATTTTTCTAAAACACAGTTTTTAAAGGGTTGTGTGTGTGTGCATGTGTGTGTACACATTTTCATGGGTGGGCAAGGGCATACGGTAAAGGGAATAGGGGGTTGGATGAGTTGAGTGCACTTCATTCAGAACTTGGGAGTCTCAGTGCTTCAATTCTCAGTTGATCCCTGAAAATAATAACATAAAACGTCTATTTTTTTAAATCTAATGTTTCCTTTTTCTTTTTTTAAAACAGATTTTTATTAAAATATAGCTAACATACAATATTATATTAGTTTCAGGTGTACACAATAAGGATTAAAAATTTATATACCCGAAGCAGTGATCACCATGGTAAGTCCAGCAACTATCATGATAAGTCCAGCATGATAAGTCCAGATGGTTGACCTGACACTGTACCACATTATCACAACATTATTGACTATATTTCCTATGCTATACATTACATCCCCATGACTTATTTGTTTTATACATGGAAATTTGAACCTCTTTTCTCCTTCACACTTCCCCCCCTTTACAATTTTTCAATTGTAGTTGACATTCAATATTATTTTATATTAATTTCAGGTATAAATCATAGTGGTTAGACATTTATAATTTCAAGAAGTGATCTACCTGACTAGTTCAGTACCCACCTGGCACTATACATAGTTATAACCATATTGTTGACTATATTCATTGTGCTTTACTTTACATCCCATGACTACTGTGTAACAACAAATTTGTACATCTTAATATCTTCCCCTTTTTCAGCCACCCCCAAACCCTTTCCCATCTGGCAACTATCAAAATGTTCTCTGTATCTATGAGTTAGTTTCTATTTGGTTGTTTGTTTATTTTGTTCTTTAGATTCCACATATAAGCAAAATCACATTGTATCTGTCTTTCTCTGTTAGACACACTCCACTCAGCACAGTTCCCTCCAGGCCCATCCATGCCACCACAGATGGCAAGAACCCATTCCCCATCCATGGCCTAGCAATACGCCATTATATATGTATACCACCTCCTCTTTACCCATTCATCAATCGATGGACACCTAGGCTGCCTCATATCTTGGTCATTGTAAACAATGCTTCAATGAACATATGGATGCGTTCATCCCCTCAAAGCAGTGTTTTGGGTTTCTTCAGATAAATAGCCAGCAGTGGGATTACTGGGTTCTTCTTTGTCTCTTGTTATAGCCTTTGTTTTAAAGTCTATTTTGTCTGGTATAAGGATTGCTACACCAGCTTTTTTTGTTTTTGTTTTTTTTTGTTTCCATTTTCATGAAATGTCTTTTCCCCATCTCTTTCCTTTCAGTTGGTGTGTGTCGTTTGATCTGAAGTGAATCTCTTATGGGCAGCAAATGGAAGGGTCTTGTTTTCTTATCAATTCAGCCATGTTACTTTTTGATTGGAGCATTTAATCTATTTATATTGAAAATAATTGATAGATATGTAGTTATTGCCATTTTATTGTTCATATTTTTGATCTTTCTTTTCCATCATAAATAAGTCCCTCTAAGATGCCTTGTAATGGTTTGCTGGTGATAAACTCCTTTGGCTTCTTCTTGTCTGGGAAGCTCTTTATCTGTCTTTTGATTCTAAATTATAGCCTTGCTGTGTTAGAGTAATATTGGTTGTAAGTCCTTTCTTTTCATCACTTTGAATATTTCCTTCCAATCCCTTCTGACCTGCAAAGTTTCTGTTGAGAAATCCAATGATAGTCTTGTGGGAACTCCCTTGTAGGTAACTAACTGCTTTTCTTTTCTCTTGTTGCTTTTAAAATTCACTCTTTGTCTTTAACCTTTGGCATTTTCGTTATGATGTGTCTTGGTGTGGGTCTCTTTGGGTTCATCTTGTTTGGGACTATCTGTGGTTCCTGGGCTTGTATGGCTATTTCCTTAGATGGGTTAGAGAAGTTTTCAGTCATTATTTCTTCGAATAGGTTTTCAATTGTTTGTTCTTTGTCTTCTCCTTCTGGTACCCCTATGATGTAAATGTTGGTATGCTTGATGTTGTCCCAGAGATCCCTTAAACTGTCCTCATTTTTGGGGTACTCTTTTTTCTTTTTGTTATTCTGATTGGGTGTTTTCTGCTGCCTTATCTTCTAAATCCCTGATTCAAATCTCTGTTTAATCTAATCTACTGTTGATTTCCTCTAATGTATCCTTCATTTCAGTTATTGTAGTCTACATTTCTGACTGGTCTTTTTTATACTTTCTGTCTCTATTTTCATTTTCTATCTCTTTGTTGAAGTTCTCCGTGATGTCACTGAGCATCCTTATAACCAGTGTTTGGAACACTGCATCTGGTAGATTGCTTGCTTCCTTTTCATTTAGTTCTTTTTTCTGAAGCTTTGTTTTATTCGTTTATTTGGGACATGTTTCTTTGTCTCCCCATCTTGGCTGCTTTCCTGTGTTTATTTCTATGTGTTAGGTAGGGCTGCTATGCGTCCTGGTCTTAATAGAATGGTCTTATGTAGTAGGTGTGCTGTGGGGCCCAGTGGCACTGTCTCCCTGGTTACCAGAGCTGGGTGCTCCAAGTGTGTCCCTTGTGTGTGTTCTGTTTGCTCTCCTATTATGTTTGAGCCTTAGTTGCTGTTTGCAGGTGAATGGGAGGGATTGACTTTGGGCTGATTGGTTCTGAGGACTGGCTGTGACTACAGTGGAGGAGCTGTTGTGCAGGGGCTGACCCTACAGAGCAAGTGGAATTCAATGTTTCTTTAAAGTCACATGAAATTTATTCTTGCACCCAGATTTTGCATAGTGATGCACACTTTTAAGTCATTTGTCCATGTGTATCAACCAAATCTCAAAATTCTAAAACCAGACAAATAAGTAAAAGAAAAGGAGAAGGACTGGCACCAGCTGTCTTCCAGTCTCTTGCTTCCGTTTCTAGGACCAGAGTCTCCTATCTCTTGAGCACGCTCCCATTTGGGATGGATGTGGATGATATACAGGCAAAATTAGATAGTGTCCTGTCGTTATTGTATCTCCACTAACAGAAAGTTATGGGAACAGACTGGGTCTCAAGGCATTGTCTGACCAGGCAGTCTACACCCATGTGGGGGTCTGGTCTTGCTCTCCTATTGCAATGCAGTCCCTTTACAGTGTCGAATTCTGTCACCTCCACACCCCATTCCCAGACTCCTATCAAAATAAGGCAAGCTTCCCACTGGCTCACCTAAATGCTTAATTACAATGGTAACTTTTCTCTTGTTGACTTTTGACTTTTAATATCCTCACCAAGGACCAATTCAATTATGGGGCAGCTCATTATCTTGTGTAGAGTGACATGGTTTAGTTATACTTGGGGACAGAAACAGCATTGCGGCCATGTCTTATTGACCAGTACAATATTATCTTTGATTTAATTGCTCAAAACAAACGCTCTACATAAAAAAAGAACTTGATAACTAAAGAAATACATTTAATATATGAAGGGAGATAATTGTGTTCTTTAGTAAATTCCCCATAAATCCTAAAGCAAATATTTTGAGATAGAGCTATACACATGCTAATAGAGAAATATTATAGTTATCTTAACAAATCTAAAAGTAGTTTAAAATAATGTTTTTCTAAAATTATGACTTTTTGAACAGTTAAAATGTGTCATATACTGTCAGCTAAATTTAAAATTTTAATTCAATATTTGAAAAAACGGGCTCAGAGTGGTTAAATAACTTGCCCAAAACTACAACCAGTGAGTTCCAAAGGTGGAACTTGAACTCTAAAGCCCTCACTCTTAACCATTTTTTTGTCTTCTAAAGAGAACATTTTTTAAACATCAAGATGTGATGTAATTTCATTTAATACCAATCCCAACCCTCTGAGATGTTGGTCTTCTTTTACTAAGAAGGAAATGGAGGCCTGAAGAGATCAAGAGAACTGCTCAAGGTACGTGCTTATTATGTGGCAGATGAAGAATCTAATCACTAGTCTGTGCAACTTCAGAGCACCATGAAATTCCAATGTACTATAATTTCTTCTGGAGCCTATATGTTTTGAAATATTTTTAATTTCTCAAAATAAACCCTACTTCTACCTCCATTAATTTCTCTGACTTGCGAAATCACTAGAAGTGGAAATAAAAAGGATTTGGATAGGGAGGGAAGAAAGGAACCAAGAAAAATCTGGGTAGGGACAGAGAAAGGGGAATGTTTTTCCATTAGCACAATTTTCAAATGATTTTTGAATCACTTTTTTACTTTCAATCAATTTCAGAGCATGCTCTATTTATTTTTCAAACCTGGCTGGTATAATTTTGTCATAGTACTTCACATATTTATAATCTTCACTTAAGAGCATCAAATGAATTTTCCCAGTGTTTTAAATAGCAGGCTCACCTGCCTAGAGTTCTCTCTGTAGGAAGGGTGGTGGTGTGGCAGGGTGCTGTTCCCCTAAAGGACAGAAAGACAGAGCTACAGGAGCTCTGACACAGGAGAAGATCCAGAAAAAGTAGGACACCCTGGAGGGTATTTGGCGTATAACAAGGTTGAGTTACATCCCAAACGAAGCAAAATCAAAGCAGCCTGGCCTCACATTGGAGATGGGAGTCTGCCTAGAGCTGACACTGCCCAGGCTATGGAGGGCTTAATGACAGGGAAGGAAATGAAGACATTCCTCAGCTCTCTACCCACCTTCTTTTCCCCAGACCCAAAGATGCTGTATCGGATTTCATGCTAGGTGGAAAGAGCACATATGCTGCCCGCAGATGCCTCTGTCCACAGGTCATTTTGGCCCTGCCTGAAGTCAGTGCTTTAAATGCATCCTCAAAGGAAATCCTACAGGAACTCTTTTCCCTGCCAAAATACATATGTGTGTGCAGCATATAGATGCACATTCTGGTGATGAGGAAGCCTTCAAGGAAGGAGAAGTTTTGCTCGGAGTGCCCAAAAGGCTCCTGGCCATAAGACCTGAGAGAGGATCTGCATGTGTGAGCAAAGTCTTTGCCAACTGATTGCTGTGGGGATCAGAAAATGCTCCCCGGCCCAGAGTAAAATCTTCCAGCCAGCTCAGGAAGGGTTGGCCAAGGTTTTATATGGGAGCTTGCATTTTTTAGGAGGCAAAGTAGTTGGCACCTATGCAACAAAAGCATTCCCTAGTGGGAAGAAACATCTTTTACTTCTCTGTCCAGGTTGCCCCAAGTTTTTATTAGCTAAGGCAATTTCTTAAATTCAAGCAAACAAAAAAGACAATCTCACCAAGGAAATACATTATAGGATACACACACACACACACACACACACTCTCACACACACCAATACCCCTACCTACCTACCTTGAAACCATAGTCCCAACAACTAATATCTTAATACCTTTTTAAGATAGCCCTTGCATTCAGAAATATTTTTACCTTTGACTAATCATATTTTGAAATTACTCTTTATATAAACCAGTGACTCCCTGGAAAACCAGGGCCTCACATTTAGATTTAATTGTTCTGGAGTGGGCCTGGGGCTTGGGAGTGGCTCTACCGTGTCGCTCTAACATTCAGGCAGGGTTGAGAACCCCTGGCATCTGTGGAGAAGCACAATGGACTGTCCATCACCTGCTTCATGGACCATTCCTACCAGGCCTGGAGGAGAGGACAAGGTCAGAACTCTGAGTTTAAGCCAGATTATAATATCTCTTAATGTTGTATTTCAGGTAGATTTCTTGTATATTTTACTGTCATGATTTTGAGACATAGGAAATCCTTTTGACCTATTGATTTTGTGGAGCAGGTCTCCAAAAGTGTTCAAATCACTCACAGAGTCCTATGTGACCACACGATAATCTTTGGGCTTAGCAGACTGTGCTAGCCTCCAGCTGTAACATCCCCACAACTCCCCTGTCAGGAGACACACATCTGAGAAAACACACTGGCATCTTTTCATTTACCTGTAAAATGAAGAAAACAACGAATATAATGAATGTTTAGATAGGTTTCACATCCATCTGAGAGAATCCCACTGGTCATTAATTAGCCTTTTCAGATTACAATAATTATATAGTGCTTCCTGTTTTTTAGCTGAGGAAATGGAAGGAAGTACATGGGTAACTTGGTCAGGGTTATCTGGTTATGCTTGGAGCAACCTGTTCACAGTTTCAGACTATAGTGAGTCTATTTCCCTCATAGAGCAAGGCTCTGTTGAAGCTGCAAGGAGAAATTTTTTTAAATTAATTATTTTTTTCAGTTACCGTAGACATTCAATGTTATTTTATATTAGTTTCAGGTGTACAGCATAGAGGTTAGACATTTATATAATTTATACAGTGATCCCCCAATTAGTCTAGTACCTACCCGACACTATACATAGTTATTGCAACATTATTGACTTTACTATTGGGTAAAGAAGTGGTACATACTGAAGGTGCCAAAAAAATGTATATAAGTGGACACTTTGGTCAACATCGCTCAAACAGTAGTTCACTGGAATCAGAAGTGTCTGGACGCTGATGGTAACCACTTTGATCACCTCTTGTAATTGCAGAAGTCAAACATGACCTGTATTAATCTTTCGTTATCGATGTATATTGAGTATTATAATTTTAATACAGTTTTCCTTTCTTAAAATGTGTATACATTTTTTGGCACCCTTTGTATATATGATGGAATATTATTTGGCTATTAAAAAATATTGAAATCTTACCATTTGTGACAACATGGATGGATCTAGAGGATAGTATGCTAAGTGAAATACGAGCTCAGACAATTAAGTTTGCGAAGTCATCCTAAAAAAGGTGCTACATACCTTATTGCTGAATATCACTATGGTCACCTTCGAAGTACTCCCCTTGGGAAGCTATGCACCAATGCCAGTGCCTAGTCCACCCTTTGAGCAATTTTGGAACTCTTTTTCTGGAATGGCCATCAGAGCTGTCATTGTATTCCCCTTGATGTTCTGAATGTCATCAAAATGTCTTCCTTTCAATATTTTCTTTATCTTTCGGTAAAGAAAGAAGTGATTGGGGGCCACATCAGGTGAGCAGGGAGGGTGTTCCAATACAGTTATTTGTTTGCTGGCTAAAAACTCCCTCACAGACAGTGCCCTGTGAGCTGTTACATTGCCGTGATGCAAGAGCCATGATTTGTTGGTGAAAAGTTCAGGTCGTCTAACTTTTTTTATGCAGCCTTTTCAGCACTTCCAAATGGTAAATTTGGTTAACTGTTTGTTCAGTTGGTACAAATTTATAATGAGTAATCCCTCTAATATCAAAAAAAGTTAGCAACATCACTGCAACAAGTTCGCAAACCTAATTGTCAGACCTCTAGTCAGACTAAGAAAGACAAATACCATATGATCTCACTTATATGTCGAATCTAAAGAATAAAATAAATGAATGCACAAAACAGAAACAGACTCATAGATACAGAGAACAAACTCATGGTTGTCAGAGGGGAGGAGAGTTGGGGAGTTGGGTGAAAAAGGTGAAGGGATTAAGAATACAAATTGGTAGCTACAAAATAGTCAGGGGGATGTAAAATACAGCATAAAGAAGGAAAATTGGTTTCTGAGGTAAGGATCAAGAAAACTCAAAATGTCTTTAGATCTTAGGGTATTATTGTTGGCTCAGTTGTAATACCCCAGGAGCCTGAATAAAAACATTTATTAAACTATGTTGCATAACATAGTATAATTCCACATTTTAATAATATATATATCAAATACATATCATATAAAATATAATAAAATATTTATAATTACCTTTATAGGATTACCGTGTTTCCCTGAAAATAAGACCTAGTTGGACAATTAGCTCTAATGTGTCTTTTGGAGCAAAAATTAATATAAGACCTGGCTTCATTTTACTATAAGACTGGGTCTAATATAATAATAATATAATATAATATAATATAATATAATATAATATAATATAATATAATACTGGGTCTTATATTAATTTTCACTCCAAAAGATGTATTAGAGCTGATTGTCCAGCTAGGCCTTATTTTCGGGAAATATGGTAGTAACTGGATACACACTTTTAATATATTATCTGGATCCTATGAAGATTCTGTAAATTTGAGAAAAGTCAATACACATTTCCCCTAAGATATCTTAAAAAATATCCATGGTATAGTTTGGACATTTTAACCTAGGTAAGCAACATTTAATTTTATTTTAAAATATTATTGACTTATTTTCAAATACTCACATAGTTCAAAATTCAAAAGGTACAAACACTGAAAAGCTTTCCTTCTACCCATCTTTCAGTTACCCACTTCCCCTTCCTTGATTCAAACAGTGCTGTCAGTCTTCTGTACAGAGAACTTTTATTATGTGATATTTAGGGAGAATTGGAGGATGAACTAGAACAATCTCACTGAAAGGAAAAAAAAAATTTTTTTTTTGATGGAAAATGGAGTAAGAAAGTGGCATCATCTTTAAATGTGCAGTACAGCAATATTTACTGCCAAATTATGTTTCAGAATCAATCTCTAGCAATTGCTACCCAAGCTTAGTGCCTTCTCAGTAAATGCTGAAGAAATATTTGCTCACTTAACTGTTGACGGAATGCTATCTCCTTTACACGTCATACACTCCTGTGTGCTTTCTTCTGTTTCTTTACCCTCTGGGAAGGCCTAGAATTAGGCAAGTTGGGCCTCCTCACCTTTGATTTCCCTGTTTGCTGGCCAGCCTATTATCTACCTTGGCTTCACTTGGAGATTTCAAAGTTTCGCACCTGCCCTTCCCACGCTTGCAGTTTGCTTGCAGTTCGGGTAATATCTTTGAGCTTCAGGTTGTATTCACAGTGCTGAGAAACTTGGAGCACTTTCTCCTGAGATGTGGGGCAGGAGAGGGCTGAGGCGCTTCTCCTGCTGTGTTAAGAGTTGCCTCCTACCTCCCCAGCAGGGAAGAGAGCCCAGTTGGGGTGAAGAAGCAGTGTTTTTAGCCGTCGCTGCGTGTCAAATAGGACTTCCTATTGTTTTGTTTATCTTATCGGCTAATTCTGTGATTTCAGTTCCAGAAGGGTTTGCCAGGTGGCAAATATTCCATGTGACTGAGAAAGAGCATAGCAGGGAGAAACAACACCAGGCTCTCTGCCTGCTATGTATTGTTTGGACCAATACAATTCTGACTCCTATTCTTTATCATCCTTTCCCTCTTTGATCTCTTTATTGTCAAAAACCCTGAAGACTATGTGAAATGGGCTCTACTGGACAGGTTGAAGCTGAGAAACCAGTTTCCTTAGCAACTGTCGCCATACCAAAGGCTGGCAAGTCTTCTTGTCTCATTTTTCATTTCATTGTCTGTGGTCCCTGAAAGAAGGTCAGATGCTCTGTGTTAAGTTCACACTGCAGTTTTGCTGGTGGTACCTTCTGTCTCAGAGCTGGGGATAGCCGACACTATGCAAGTCACCGACTGCTTTTGTTGATTTCAATTAGAAATGAGCACATACACACAGTCACATTTTTCCATTACTTCTCAAAGAATCACAGAATATTCATTTTATCTGCGAAGAGTTCAGAAAAAGTATAAGGGCAAAGGACAGCATAGGCCACACATATATTTGCCGGTCATTGGTCTTTAATGAGAGTTATTCTGATTTCAAGGGCGTATCAGAATATTATTGGTAACAGCAAACAGCACCCTGACTTTTTAAATTCACATTAGTCTTCCACTAATATGATTCCTCTTCTAAAATTATATGCAGCGCCTACAGTTGAAGTTTATGGTTGATTTCAAGTTTCTAAATTCAATGCAACAATATTTATTGCATCTCAGATTCACTAAGAACTGTAGGGGATAAGCAGATGTGGTAAGATGGTCTGTGGCCTCAAGGAGTTTCAAATTTAGTAGTGGGAATAAGACAGCGTAATTATGACAAGGAAGAAAGTGATAAATGATGCACTGTAGTAGTTATCCACCTTGACTGAATATTGGAATAACCTGGGAGTTATGAAAACATTCCAGCCGGGGGTCCTCCCCAGAGGCTCTGATTTAATTGGTCTGGGCTGCACCTGGGGGACTGGGATTTCAGAAAAGCTTTCCGGTGCTTCAAATGCACAGTTAAGGTTAAGAACCACTGGCAAAGAGAATCCAAGAGATGCCTAAGAGACACTTTGGTTTCCTTGGGATAAGACAAGGCTTACTTTCAGGCAGTATGTGAGAACAGGAAAAGTGGGCATGATTCCAGTAGGCAGAGGAATGTGGGAGTGAAAGGTGGTGTTTGTGGAGGAGGAAAAGCAGGAGAGGCAAGAAGTGTGAAACTGGGGGGTGGATATTTAGAAAACCGTGAGCTTGACCTACATGTAAACTGGAGGGAAGAGGCAGAGTGAGAACTACTGAGGTGGGGTAAGGTGTGAAAAATGCTGAGCTGGAGGCGGGACCTGGTTCAAGTTTGGTTTTCCTGTTTCAGCCTTGGAGCTCTTTATGGATTTGAGTCTACTTTGGGAGGAATCAAACAGAAGACAAGAAGAGAACTTATTATGGGAGAAAAGGATGAGTTCAACATCTGACAAAATTGCCATATTATAGATTTAGGAGGAAACTTGGCAATAATTTGGTTAAGCTCCTTTGTTTTCCAGTGAAGGAGGCCCTAAAGGAACTGACCTGCAAGGGTGACATGACTAGTTAGTGGACTGTTGTGATTCCAAGGTCAGTGGGGCGTCCAGTGGAGATGTCTACCAGGCAGTTTACAAGCGGGTCTGAAGCTGAGGACAGAGGTCAGGGATAGAGACACAATTCTGAGAATAATTTTCAATGAGGTAATTAAGACTTGAGGGCATGGAGGAATGCAGAAAGAAAAGGGAGAGTGTCATTTAGATGAAAAGAGGAGATTATGAAACTAATAAGAGAGGCATAGAATAGTACCAGAGAAAGAGGAGAATCAGAAAAATTCAGTGGTACAGAAGTCAAGAAAGAGTGGTTCACAGAGGAGAGGTCTACATGCAAAATGCTGCAGAGAGGATCCAAGCAGCAGGGCTGAGAAGAGACCTCAGGTGTGGCTTGTCTGTCACCTGTACCTTCTTGTAGCCAGTGTGCTGTTTGAAGAGTGGCCGGCGGGTCATGAATGAATGGCCTCTGAATAAGTTACTTCAAGCTCTCCTCGCGAGCTGGAGAGTTTTCCAATTCTCGCTTTTAGTAATTTCTCGTTATTAAAACACAAAATGATTGCAGTGAAAAACAGACTAATTTGCCTTCTGAGGAGGAAAAAGCCTCCAATTCTAAAATTTTGAGTAAGACCAATTAAAAAGAAAAAGACATTCCCTACTATGACCCTGAAAAAGTAAAATAAATAGCTTAAAAATAAGATCATAATTAGTTATCTTTCCACCGTTTATGTCTAAGTCATTTAGAAATGAATGACAGTGGATAGTGGGGTGGGAACTTACGTGCATCATATTTGATATACAGATCAGGAGAGAGAAGATGAGTGAGAGGTTGTGGATGGAGAAAAGACAGACTCTGGATTTTTCCCTTTGGGGAGTGCGAGCGGCATGCTTCAAGCTATTTAGTGGTTCTGCTTAGCAGTAAGAATACCCGAAGGCGGCATGCCTCCAAAACCCCCTTGGTGGCCCAGAAAAAGAGAGTTAATGAACAGGGACAGACGCTACCAACAAAAGAAGAAATGCTTTATTTATTATTCACTCATCTCCAGGGTCCCTGTGCTATTCAAAATTAATATGCTTTCTAGAATAATGGCTTGTTTTGACATAGCTGTGCTTATCCAAGCACGTGCAGCATTTTTCTGAGGGCCAGGAGGGAGCCATGTAATGGAGCACCTCCCACGCACTCTTCCAATCCATAGAGGTCATCTAGTACCACCTCCCACCCCAAGGTAGGAATTACCTCTCAGCTTTCCTGACAGGGGCTGCTTTATCTTGCATGTTTCTAGTGAGGGGGAGTTCACTACCTAATAAGGCAACCCATTCCATTTTTAAGTGATTTTAGAACCTTTAGGAAGTTTTTCCATGTGTGAAATTTTTTCTTTCTGTAGCATCCAGCTTGCACCTACCTGGCCCTAGTTCTAATCTCTTTTAGATTCCATCAAGCTCTTTATTAACGATTGAATTTGTATTCTACTAATGGAGTCCTCATTTTCATTTACCTTATGAAGTGAAAAAATCATAGCTTATGTACTTATATGAAAATTCTTACGTATAATGTCCAGGTCCATTTGGGGCCCTCCATCCCTTTAAGAAGTCCTTGAAGTCAACACAACATTGATAACTTCATTTGCTCATTAATCTTAGCAGAGTCTAGGCTACCCTTAGTAGTTTTCCTGACTCGAATGATCTATTATGTGTCTTTGACAAATGTGTTTCTGTGCAGGAACTTTTGTTCCTGTGTGCTGGGCCTACTGAGTGGAGCCAGTCTATGGGGTGAACGCAAAGATACCACTTTTCTTAGTGATGATCTTGGGCGATGTCTGAACTATCAAAAAATGTAACAGTCATCACTTATAGAACAAATCTTAGAACTCTTTTTTTCATTGTCCTGTTAGCGAAGGGACCATGCTAAGTATTTTTTCAAGATAGCAAAACACTATAGGAGGCCCCAGTGAATATTTGGTAAATTCCTGCTGAATTGACTTGAATGGAATCTGCTTCAATAGGTTTTTCTCTCTTTTCCCTGAACTTACATTTTCCTGTGGGGATATGAGTGAGGTTCTTCTCCATAAAACAACAGAGACATCTTTTGATAATTTCTACTTCTGTGAAGTGTATTTGGATTCTGTAGCACTTCTTTGCAAGACTTGATCAAGGATTCTGTTAGATGTTATTTGAAAACTTTTTTTTTTTTTTCAAATTGATAATACAAAAGAGAGAAAAGTTAGAATAATGAACTCATCTACAGACAAGTTGGATCAGGAATCTATGTTAGCATGCTCCACAGGCCAGCCGAAATTCCTACAGTTCTATATCTCAAATATCCAAAATGCTTACCTTTTTTCATCTGGGCTCTTCACAGTCTTCAGATATCTGGATGACTATTTTCAGTCACAGTTATTCATCAGAGAATTAACATTATTTTTGTCCATAATGACTAAGAGAAATGCAAATAAGTTGCAAATGATTTTTTTCCCATAGTTATTCAGGATATTTTTTCCTGAGTCCTCTTACATAAGTTTAAATATAGTGAGACTTGAGATGAGACCAAATTTAAATTAGACGTTGCTCTCTTCGTTCTAACAAATGCCCTTATATCCAGCTCTATTATTTTCAGCCTGTCAGGCAGTCCGTGCTAGTGTCACTTGGCTGGTGTGGATTATTCATGAGTTGCATATGTGTTTCTGGATACCAGATGCATTTGTAAGTCCCTCTCTGTCTGTTCTCGGCAGCCAGTCTGTCAATCTACTTAACGATTGTTCCTCTTGGCCTTTTTAGTAGGCATTTATGTACATTAATGGTAGAAGTTTTATGTACAAATAAAATTTGACATGGTTTTCAAGTGTTGGGTTGGCATTTAGTGGATACTTTAATGCTTCCTCTAAATTAGAGGGCTGTTAATTTTACTGGAAGGCCAATCCTTGAAAACAAAGCCAATAGCAAAGCACCTCTCCTTTAACCCTTCTGTTGAGGTACAACTTTTTCTACCACTTAATGAAAGGACAGTTCAGTAGATGACAGGCTCTAGATGCTAGGGTATTGGAGGGGCTGTGTAGAAGGAAAGTATGAAAAGAATGAAAGGTCGGTTAAACAGAAGATGTGTGGAACCTATAATTGTGTAAGAGAGGAGAGGAAGGTTTGGAAAGCAGAGATCTAAAGGTTTTAGATAAATTTTAAAAAATTACCTTTTCTCTCTCTCTCTCTCTCTCTCTCTCTCTCTCTCTCTGTCAAATTTTGTGAAGGGAACTCCTTGCCTATAGTGGGGTGTGACATGTTGTAGAATCTGGTTGTTCCTGAGTCTCCCCTCATAGATATGGATGAGTTTTGGGGAGAGCCAAAGACTTTTTTTCAAGGCCTATTTCTAGTGGCACTTTTTCCACAAATAGTTCAAGTCTTCTGAAACTCTGTGGCCCTCCCAGGGCATTCAGCACCTAATTTTGCCTTAGACCATTCTCCTCATTATTCTTTAAATCTCTTGCTGAACTGTGTGCTCCTTGAGAGTGGGGCTGACCTTGCATCATCTTTGTGTCTGTCTCCTGCTGCACTTAATGCAAAGAAGGCGCTCTCCAAATGCTTGAGTTGAGATAGAAAGACTGGAATTGAAAGAGTGAGAGAGAAAGCAGGAAAAGCCTCTTACATTTTCTAGAGCTGGAGATCCACTCCAGAGGCCACCCCAGGGAAGAAACTGGCCCTGTGTCATGAGGTGTGGAAGCTGCCGTTTTGGTGGAGGGGATGGCTGTGAAACCCTGCTAAGCATTTTCAAGCTGATGTCTTTTCAGAATCCTCAATTCTCTTGGGCACAGCTAGACTCTGAGAAAGAGGTTGACTCTGTTGGGTCATTAGCAAACATTTAACCTCAAAGTGCTGAGGATAGGGAGGCAGAAGGCCTGGAGGATGAGGCCAGCTCAGGGTACCAGGAAAATAGGTCAGAATTCTGAGTGGCATCTTGTGTGTTTGAGGACTGACACCATTCTCTAAGTAAAGTCTCCCAGATTCAGTGGGTGACGTTATCTCTCCTTTATTTCCCTTTTTCAACCACACTGATCTGTGGAGTCCTCCAATAGAGGGGTTTCATCTCATTCATCCCTGGGCTTAGCTTGGTGCCTGATACCAGATGTGAGCTGAGTGAGTGAATCCACCAATCCTTGTTACGAGGCTTGTTCCCATGTGCCTGCCTCCAATTTGATGTTTCTCTCCTGTCATTACACAGTTGACTTTTCAAAGACAGTCCTTAGTTTTGAATTCCAACAGTACTTGGCAAAATAATTAGTTTTCCTAAAAGAACAATGATACATTTTAAATTAAACTATTGTCATAAATGTTTTAATTTTTATATGCTAATTAAAAATGTTTTAATTTTTATATGCTAATTAATTTTTATTAATGTTTTTATAAATAATTGTTTTATTTAATTTTATTCTATAATTTGATACTTATAACATGCTATTAAAAATGATAGTTTAAAAATAAGTGGAATACCCATGAACCTCTACCTAATCCAAGACCTATAATGTTACGAAAACTTTCATCTTGTTGTGTATTTTTCTCCTACTCCAAACCCTGCTTCTCTCCTAACATTCATGTTTCCCTGTTCATTGCATTTAATCTAAAATACAATTTTATCTCAATGTATATATACTTAAGCAATGTACTGCTTAGTTGCATTTGTTTTTAAGTTCTGTTAAAAAATCCTATCATCTTGTTTGTATGTTTCTGGAACTTGTTTTCTTTGCTTAAAATGATGTTTCCAACATGTATTCATGTTGCTGCATGTAATTGTAGTTTATTAATTTTCACAGCTACGTAATATTCTGTAATGTGAAAATACTACAATTGTTTTTTGATTTTTTAAATTTCCTGTTGACAGACATTTGGCTTGTTCATTTTTTAACTATTATATTTTGCTGGTTGGCATCAAGAACGCGTGTAAACATTTATTTGGGGTATATACACTGCAAGTGTTCTACTTGCCAAACCATTTTGCCAAACTGTTTTCCAAAGTGAATTACCAATTTATTCTCCCACCAGTCATCTATGGACATCCTCATTTGTCTGCTTTCTCTATAGCCCTTACTTAGTATTGTCAGACTTAGCTTTTTTTTCCCCCCTTAAACAATGTAATGGATATAAGATGATATATGACTTTCCATTTCTCTGCTTTATAGTGGGGATGGGGCTCAGAGAAGGTTTTGTAATATGTGCTTGTTGAACTGAGTTTATCAGAAACACCATAGAACTTAGGGCAACAGACTCTTAGAGCTAGATAGGATTTTATGGAATGGATTATCTGAGAGAGCCAAGAATCAGAGGGTAGGAGTCTCTCTCTCTCTCTCTCTCTCTCTCCATATACATACATATATTTATATCATAAGGATATGTTTGTGTGTTATGAAGAACATACTGACATGTTAATATTATCACAGTCCCCATGCCCAGGAGGAACAGGAAAGGAAAGGAAAAGATGAAAGCTGTGCAAGCTGTGCAAGATTTGTTCTCCTGGAAGCAGTGGTGAAAGCAACCACTCTGCTAAAGGGATTGTGGGCTGTGGGGATCATCACCAGCGGGAAAGCATTATGTAAGAGAATGTGTGTGCACGTGTGTGCATGTGCTCATGTATGAGGAACAAATATCTGTGAAGGAAAAGTATAGACAAGAGAATTTTCTTTTTTTTTTTTTTTTGTAATAACAGATTTTGGAAGCTAGAGAACTGAAGAGGAAAGAAGATTCTAGTAATATTGTTATGACCTGTGCATTTTTCAAGGCTCACGAAGAAATAAAACAAAGGATTTGAGTCATCACTAAAGTCCTGTTGGAGAACTAGACATCTTTATTCTATTTAACTTGACACAACTTTATGATGGAACCAAATGGAATTCATACAATTTTAGTACGTATATTCACATATATCCTAGAACTATTTACGTATATCTTAAAAATACTAACTCTGAACATAGTAGTTGGAAAAATATCAAATGTTATTAAGATGATCAATACCAGTTATTTCACTTATTATAATACAGGATAAGAAACAAATACTGCATGAACAAAATATGATAGAGATTTGCTTTTTCAACTATAAATATTTCCTCATGCCCAATAGTCCTCTTTCAAAAGATTTTTAAAAAATATACTATCCACTGAACACTTGATGTTTGTAAACTAATAAAAGGCAAGTAAGTAGAACTATTCTCCTACTGAATCTTCATCTTAGCTTTTGGTTTCAGGTACAATAAAATCATTTCAATCTATTTTAACTTGTGTGCAATTTTGGAATTCTGTTATACTATGTGAACAAGAACCTATTTGTATTTAGCTGACATTTCCATTGTCAAATCTGCTCATCAAAGCCAAGCTGTAACAGCATTTCTTAATAGTTCTCTCAGGGAACTACATATCTATTTGTTTACTTATTTAATGTGACATTTCTTTCAGAAGCTACTTTTTCCATTCCTGTCTGTAATATGAAATATTTCTCTTGCACACTGAGTAATAAATAAAAAAGAAAGTAAATGAAATGTATTCCTTGGATATTTTAGCCACTGCATTACACTTAAAATGTGTCTCTTTTAACCTATAATGGATGTTTAAAAATATGCTCCGAGTTTCTCGGGTCCTCCCACTTGGAATCCCTTGTGAAGCGTCATCTTAGATAAGGCTGCATGTGCTCTCAGGGTGACCTCTTCTGTTGTGAGATCTTTGTTTTCATTTATACAATGTCAGACACTAGAACATAGAGAATCCTATACCCGGCTGGGTTTCTGACCTCCACATTATCCTAGAGTACCCGGGCTTTAGAAACCATTTTGCAGTGACAATCCCCTTGTTTCTTTTCACATACACCCTCTCTCCTGCCGTCCCTTCTGACAATCTGTCAGACAGTCACTGATTTTTCTTCCCTGGCAAGGCACTGTTACCAGTAATTGCAGAAACCATTAATAAAGTGGGTGGGAGGAGGCGAGGGGGAGAGGGAAGCGAGACACAAAGGGAGTAAGTATTGTACATAGCCCACGGGCTTTTCCCTCCCACACATATGATTCTCTGTTGTTTCCCGCCTCACGTGGGAAAATGTCCTGCTGAAAATACACCTTAAAGGCAGCTCTGCCTCAAAGATATCACATATGCATATTAATAACGCACACTTTGTACTGCCTAGAGTTGTTATTAACGAAGCAACTGAAATATACCAGCAACTTTCTTGTCTCCTTCTGTGTGCTGCAGAGGAGCCCTAAGTGCGGGCTTGGTGGCTTCTGCCACAAGAAGAGAGATGAAAGAGGCATGGTGAGTAATTCTTTATGACAGAAACAGAGAGGGAAAGAAGCTTCGCTGGATGAAATCAGTCCATCTTCTAGGAAGACCATAGCTTTAGGAAGAGCTTCAGCACAGGAAATGGTCACAGATGTCAGTAAAAGAATAAGCACAGGAGAAGGGAGGATCTGGAAAGGAAAGCCAGAGGCAGACAAGAAGCTATCTGAGAGAGGGTCTTTTTCTGAAGACGTAAGAGGATTCCTTGAACCCTGAGATGAGTTTTCCTGTCTTGCCTGCTGTTCTCCCATTTTCCTACAGGACTTTACAGCTTGCTTATTTGAGAATGGATCACCTCTGTTAGCTGGGCCAAATGTAAGCTGGAATTTCTCAGAACAATATGGTTTACTCTATCAAGTTCCTACTCCCTGGGGCCCATTGCTCTGCTTCAGAACAGCTGATGCTTTGGGGCTTGGCAATGAGCAGCACTGGCTTTCCTTTTATTATTAGACCAGCCCAAGATGCAGGTATGGTCTCTCTCAAAGTCTAGTTAGCTCATTACGTTAGAACGTGATGCTAATGAGACCAAAGTAAATGCTTTCAACATCTCATGTTTTAACTCTGCGTAAAAGAAAATTTCTTTCATGCTCACAGAATTTAGTTATAAAGATAAATAGTATGAACTGCCCAAGATAAAGCCATCATTATCACTGGGAAACCAGACAGGGCTCAAGCTATTCCTGTGTTTCTTAACACCCATTCTTTCCATTCTGGGAGGAATGGCCCTCATGACCTATCACAGCTCACTTCAGCAGTCTTCTAACATTTTCAGTGTTTTTAGTTTCTTCTCACCTAGTCATCTTACACGTCACGATCAGGTGTAACTTTACTCATGTCACTTTACTCAATGGCTCTGAAATTAAAACCCAATTCCTTTGTATTTAAAGCTTTCTGAGTTTGATCCCAGCCTCTTCTAATTTTAACTCCTAATTTACCTTATCGCTCTGCATTGCAGTCAAATTGGATAATCCATTAGCCTCAGATTGTTTCCATGTTTTCTTACCTCTGCATCTGTTCTGATGTTACATCTGGCTGGAACACTCTTTCCCCAATTTGGTCTCTCAACATTCTTTTATTTCAAGGCACTGTTCAAATATTACCAGTTCCATGAAAATTTTTCTATTTTCACAAATGAGGAAAAAAACTATCCTCTGAGTGTCTCTTTGTACCTCTTTAGGAGCATGTATGTTTTTTTTTCTTTCATATAATCATTTATTCCTTCAATAAATATTAAGTGAACACCTAAAAGTGCTAAACATTGTGGTACATGGGAGATTAAATATGTACATATGTAACCTTCTTGTATCAGCTAAGTTTTGCTAGCTGCTCTAACAAACCCCCAACTTTTAGAGATTTAACATGACAGTCCAATGTGGTATTACTGGTAGGAGGTTATTCTTTACATGTTGATTCAATATCATTCTCCTTTAGTACTATCTAGCTATTTTATCCATTAGTTATCTATTGCTGCATAACACATTAGCCCAAAACTTACTTGCTTAAAAAAACCCCCAGTTATTATTTTACAATTTCCGTGGGTCAAGGATACAGGAGAGGTTTATCGGGGTGGTTTATCATGAGGTTATAGTCAAGCTGTTGGCTGGGGCTGTGGTCACCTGAATGCTTGACTGGGACTGACAGATCCACTTCCAAGATAACTTACTCACAACACCTCATCACACGGGCCTGTCCATTGAGTGTCCTCGTGGCACAGCAGCTGGCTTCCCTGGAGTGAGAGACCCAAGAGAAAGCAAGATGGAGTCTGTCTTTTATGATCTACGCTTGTAAGTCAGACTCTGTCATTATTTCTGCATTTTATGTGTTAGAAGGGAGTCATTAATTCCAACTACACTCAAGGGGGTGGGGATTAAGTTCCAACTTACCAGGGAAGAGTATCCAACAATCTGTGGACTTATTGTTAAAGTCACCACAGCATGGGTCCCATGCTCCTTCCATTTTGTGGGGTACCACCATCATCCTGGGCCTAGATTCTTTAGCTCCCAGCAGGTGGAAGATGAAAGCTTGGAAAAGGCACAGCAGCTTCTTAAAACACTGATCTGAAAGTGACACATGTGTTATCCATTCTCATTTCAGTGGAGAGTATCACATGGCCACCTGTGGATTCAAGCAGTGGCTAGAAAATGTAGTCTTTGGCTGGGGTAGCCATTTCTCAGTGAAATCCCTCTGAACGCCATCTCCCCCCACCCCAAATGTTATCTTCTTCAGGGCAGGAACTATTATCCTTCTCTGTATGCCCCATTATACAAATAGCACAGGCCTTGTGCAGAAGAGGTGCTCTTTAAATATTCCATGAGTGAATGAATACATGAATGATGGGACGGTAGCAATATTTTTCTGTGTATTTCAAAAGATAAACCTGGGCTTGCTTTTTAACTAGAATACACATCAAATATGTTACTCAAATACTATTTAAAACTCAGTTGTGGCATATGTGTCTATGTTCAGATCTACCTAGGCATTATGGTTCTCTTGCAATTTCTTATGAATTATTTATCTTCCCCCCTCTGAACTTTCTTCAAATGGCACATTGCAAAGGACTAGTTCTTTACTAAAGAATATTATATATAAAGGCAAGAATGTTCAAAGCTTCTCTGCATCACTACACAAACAATTCAAGTTAGATGCTGCCAAATGTTAAAGTGATGAGATCACAGGGTAGCAGAGATAAGAAATGCATTGTCATAGCAAGCAGAAGACCTCAGTTAAAATGACTGTACTTCAACTTAAAAGGTAGTTCTAAGAGCTTAAATATGCACAAAGCAATGACTAATTTTATAAAGACATCATTTAAATACAAGAGGATCTCTTTAAACTTTTCTGAGTGAGTATAATTTGGAAACAATATAATGTGGGAAAATGCCAAACGAGAGCATTATGTTTATGAAGAACCATAATGTTTAATAAGAACAATAATTTATATTCATTGTTAAATATTTATTACGTTTTGTTGAAGTATAATTACTTACAACATTATATTAGTTTCTGGTGTACAACATAGTGATTCAATATTTATATACCTTATGAAGCGATCACCACAATAAGCCTAGTTACCATACAAAGTTATGACAGTATTATTGACCATCTTCTCTATACTGTTTGTTACTTCCCATGACTTATTTATTTTACAACTGGAAGTCTGTGGTCCTTGACCCCCTTTACCTTTTTTGCCCATTCTCCCATTCTTCCTCCCTTTGGCAACCACCAATTTGTGCTCTGTATCTATGTATCTATGAGTCTGTTTCTATTTTGTTTTGTTTTTCAGATTCCACATAGAAGTGAAATCATATGGTATATGTTTTTCTCTGTGTGACTTATTTCACTTAACATTATACCCTCCTGGTCCATCTATGTTGTTGCGAATGGCAAGATTTCCTTCCTTTTTATGACTGAGTAATATTCCATTATATATATACCGAGGGTGCCAAAAAATGTATACACATTTTAAGAAAGGAAAAAACTGTATTCAAATTGTGATACTCAATATATACCAATAACAAAAGATGAACACAAGTCGTGTGTATACATTTTCTGGCTCCCCTGGTATGTGTGTATATACAAATTCTGACAATTAAGTTCATGAACTCATCCTAGAAAAATGTGCTATATAACTCATTGCTGAATATATCACTACGGTCACCTGTGAAATACTCCCCTTGGGAAGCTATGTACCGATGCCAGTGCCTAGTCCACCCTTCAAAGCAATTTTGGAACTCTTTCTGGAATGGCCATTAGAGCTGTCATCGTATTACCCTTGATGTCCTGAATGTCATTAAAATGTCTTCCTTTCAGTATTTCCTTTATCTTCGGGTAAAGAAAGAAGTCATTGGGGGCCAGATCAGATGAGCAGAGAGGGTGTTCCAATACAGTTATTTGTTACTGGCTAAAAACTCCCTCACAGACAGTGCCGTGTGAGCTGGTGCATTGTCATGATGCAAGAGCCATGAGTGTTGGTGAAAAGTTCAGGTTGTCTAACTTTTTCATGCAGCCTTTTCAGCACTTCCAAATAGTAAACTTGGTTAGCTGTTTGTTCAGTTGGTACAAATTCATAATGAATAATCCCTCTGATACCAAAAAAAGGTTAGCAAGATCGTTGCAACAACTTCATGAACTTAATTGTCAGACCTTCGTGTGTGTGTGTGTGTGTGTGTGTGTGTGTACCACACACACTCTTTATGTTTTTTTATTGTAGAAAAAATGTTATTGTTTGGGGATTATAATGGTGATGCATATTTAGTATACAAAAATTAAAAGATGCAGAAAACATAAGAATCAGAAAATAATCCTACCACCCAGAGTAATTTAAAAAACATTTTTACTGTATATCTGTATCGATATATTCTTTCCAGTCATATGTATATTAAACAAAATTGAGATGCTTATGTATTTCATTTAGTATATTGACTTCTTATATCATCTCAAATATTTTCCCATGCTTTTAATATTCTTCAAAACATTATTTCTAGTTACTGCATAATATTCTATAATTGAGATATATCACAAATTTATCAAATTATTTCTATAATATTTGATATCTTGCTTGTTTCCCTATTTTTGGTATAAAAAATAATGTTGTAACCAGCATTGTATAAACAGTATCTGTCACATAGTAAGTGCTCAATAAGTGTTGATGAATAAATTAAAAGATACAAATCTTTATGCATATTTCTGATTATTGATACTATAGTCCTAAAAATGAATGACCTGGAAATTCATTAAACTTTGTTTTCAGTATTTGGAATAAACTTGGCTTCTAATACCTGTCGTATAGACCATTTCATGTGATATAGGAGTAATAGTTTGCAAAACATATGTGAGAGAGCTGAAAGGGTCCCTTGTGTAACCTCTTATAAATCAGTGGCATCTAGGTGTCTTCACTGACTGCCCCATACTAAAGCATTTCATGTCTAAAGGGCTTCATGTTTGATGACACCTTCTTATACCATTAGCTCAGTTTGGTCTACACAACCGCCCTGTAAGGGCTGTAGGCCAATTTTATTTTCCCTGTTTTACAGCAGAGGAAAGTAGACTCAGTTTGTGACATTAAAGTTCAACCCAAGGATCTGAAGCCTCATCTGGCCTATTGGTTTCCACAATAACATGTGCAAAAGACCCAAGATTCTCTGTCATTGGCTCCTGCTTCTGAAGACATCCCTTCAAAGATAAATTTGAGCAGCATGGAAGGCTGATCTTTTTAGGTGTACTCGTGTGGCCAATTTCCTATTATTAGGAGTCTCAAGAAACTTTAGTTATTATTTTTAACACAGTAAGGTTTTTTGGGGGTCAATAGGAGCTGTAATGTTCATCCTAAAACCCTTTGGGAAATGGTTGTGATACCTGCTAGCTTTTTTTGTACTTTTAGGATGAGAGAGAGGAGTGGAGGATGAGGCAGACAATTAAAAGAGTCCTTTTAAAGATTTGTTTTAATAGAAAATGGAGAAAAATTTTACAAAACTGTTATGAAGGCAGATTAGCAGAATGAGGTCTCTAATGTTTTAAGAAATGTACTTGTAATGCAGGGTCTATGGTCCCTCTCCCGGTGGGTGGACACAGGATATGGGGAGGCCAAAGAGGAACACCAACAGAGCCATAGATCGGGGAGCTCATACCACTATATTCTTGATGGTGGCTGGTCGAGACACAAAAGCAAACATCTGCCAGTACCCCAACGAGGGGTCTTCCTGCATCCCAGTCTTGCTGGCGGTTGGGCAAGACACAGGAAGTAGAATCCACATGACGCGCAATCCACCATCTGGGCTTGCTAACCCTACATACTAGCCACAATCCGCAGTCCGCTTCTCTGTCAACCAACCAACCCCGCTTGCTAGCCGCATTCCTCTATCCATTTCTCTGCTAACCAACCAACCAATCCCCTAGCGTAGCCACTGCAGTTATATCAGTGGCTAATTGGCTAACTGGTTACAGCTGATGGCCACGCAGCCACAGCGGATGGCCATCTACTATCTGAGCCAGTACCTTTCCACGTGAGGCCAAGAGCCTGGAAACTGCTTTCTGGGACTCTGTCCCCACAGTACCTTTCTTCTGCCAGCCACATGTAAAGCTCCGGGGAGGCTTGCAACCAACTCAGAGATTCACTTGAATGAGTAATGGGTCACTCTTGGAGTTCACCCTTAATAACACACAATTGAATGCTCAGGTTACACTTCAAAGATGTCGAGTGAGTATGTGAATTAGAATAAATTATTTAAAATTTAGGTGTCTCAACCCCAGCTGTGCATTGGATACATCTGGGAAGGTTAAAATATACCGATGTCTGGACCCTACCCTTGACAATTAAAATCAGAATCTCTTGGGGTAGGAGTAAGCGTCAATAGTTTGTAAAACTGCCAAGCTCCCAGGTGATTTAAATGTGCAGCTAGGGTCGAGGCCTACTTATTTAAATGTTATGAGCAGCTTTCCATGGAGAAGACGTGAGTTGATGAGAGGATTCAACAGGTGAACAGATGGGAAGTGAGTGGATGAGAGCAGCTCTCGAAAAGTTTTCCTGTGTTATTGGAGACTATGGAGTTTAAATGTTTTAAAGTTTAAATATTAAAAAAATATATATATAAAGACTTAGGATCTGGGTTTCAGCACCGATGTGGTAGCCTAGTGCTGCCTCCAGGAGGCGAGTAACAAATGGGTGGGTCTGCAATCAAAGGGCAGTCTTTTCTATCAAGAAGAAGTTTCCAGACCCTCTATTGAAGATGTGTAGGAGACTCTGGGAAAGGAACACAGGCTGCCAAACTGCTAACCTCCTTAACTAGGTTTTGGTAGTCTACTGGACTATTCCCCTTGAGTTGCCATTATTATTCTCCACTACAAAAAGCATTTTGTTGATTAAAATTATAATACAATGAGTTTATCAAGGTAGCAGAAAGGACTGAAATCTACTCTTAAAACAATTAAGGGTTGTAAAGGCAAATATTTCCAAGCTAGACCCCAAGAGCAACATTTGAAGTAATTGACAATTAAAATTCTCAAAAATTTCATGAAATAACATCTCAAGGAAGTTTAGATTGCAGCCTCATCACCCGTAAGCCCAGTGCTATGATGTGCGGACAGAGCCAGGGGAGCAGTTTCCAGACTCTCAGCCTCACGTGGAAAGATGCTGGATCGGTTAGTAGATGGCCATCAGCTGTGACTAGTTGGCCATCAGCTGTTACCAGTTAGCCATTAGCCACTGGTCTAACTGCTATGGCTACGCTAGGGGGTTGGATTGTTGGCAGAGAAGCGGCTGGCAGGTTGCGGATGTGTGGCTCCTGCTTCCTGTATCTCCAACCCAGCTGCCAGCAAGCATATAGTGGTTTGACTCCCCTATCCATGGCTCCGTTGGTGTTCCTTTTTGGCCTCACCATATCCTGCATTCTTATATGGGGAGCGGGACCAGAGATCCCGCATTACATACGAACAAAGACTTCTTGGGCTCAGGGAAGAACATAGACTCTAACACTTTTCATATCTGGAAGGGCAGTGTCACACGGGGTGGCATGCATCTTTTGGAGCAAATATTAATATAAGACCTGGTCTTATTTTTGGGGAAACATGGTACCACTCTTTTCTCTATACCCTCCTCCTGACCCGTACTGGCCTTAGGTTGGTGTAAAAGTAATTGCGGTTTAAAAGGTTCAAAATAATTGCAAAAACCACAATTACTTTTGCACCAACCTAATACTTTACTTATTGGAAACACCAAACATTATTTTCAACCAGGACATTATTTTTCTTAAATATCATTTCTCTTGCTTCTAGAGACATTGCGTACACATGTATTAATGAGACTGTTGTGTGATGTCATTGTGGACCTTGCACACGTTGGATGATTTGTTTAGTTTTCAAGACATCCAGAACCTAAAAAATGGCAGTGATCTGAGCACTTAGCATTTACCAGTGTGGCAGGAGATAGCTGAAGTGCAAGGATGAAAAGCCAATTTATGGTTAAGTGGCTTATTTTAGCATCTTTTGACCTCATCCTCTCACCATTTTGAGGCACCACATTTAATGTCATTTTAGTTGCTGTAAAAAAGGGGGAAAAAATCATTAACTCTTCTTTCACAGTTTCATTATGGTGATCCCTTTGCCAAGAAACAGCTCCACCACCCTTTTATTTATCCACCATTGCCCAAAACTTAAATTTTCTTCTCTCTCTCTCTCTCTCTCTCTCTCTCTCTCACACACACACACAACACAGTAAACACACACACACACACACACACACACAAACCAAATCAAGGTGGCTGATGCAGAAACCATCTACTTTCAGCACCTGCCAAAGGGTGGAGCTGCTGAACCACAGACGCCTGGTGGTACTGCTTTTTCTCTCCCATCCATGCTGCATTTATCTGAGATTTAGGCAGACCCACCCTTTATCACTTTTCTTTATTTAGTATTGGGTTCCTAGCCTTTTCTTTCCTAGTAATTCTACCCTGATTATAAATGGGATATAAATTCCTTCACACTTCACCTCTGTGATATCAGATCTGACTGGGGACAGGTGCTCAAGGACACAGCCCTCAAACAGCCTGTCTTGATGAGACGTGTGCGTAAAATGTAAAGAGATGAGTGACGAGGGAAGATGATAACACAGAAAATGTGTTTCTTAGGGAAGGACTGTTAACTTTAACAAGTTTGGTTTTAAAACTCTGTGCAGGACAGCTATTTAATAGTTCCAGTATAAGACTGGTGGAGAAAATAAAGATGCCAGGAAATTTAGCCGGAATTTCCCGGATTTGAAGGAAAGCAGTAAATTAGGCCCAGCCTTTCTCAGTTTTTCTATTCACTCAGCATAACAATGTAGTTACACATTTTTTAAAAGCTATTATCACACCTAGTTGATATTTAATCTGAATTTTAACAATTAGAAGCGTATTCAAGATCTTCATTAGAGCTATAAAAAAATTAAAGCAAGGCTACTGTTTGTAACTGTGACAAAGCCATTTATGCACTTTATCATTTCACTTTAGAAAAGAGAGATTTTATGTTTTTTAAAAAGTGTCAACATGCACTTAAATCAGAAGCAACTGGTGTCACCATTAGGTGGCACACTGCAGCCACCAATCATTTAGGGTGGGTTGGAAGCAAGCTGATGCACTAAGAGAGACATTTCTGGCCCTTTCCTTGACCTTTCTAAGATTGCAGAAGACAGTGCATGTGGAAACCAGCAGCAGGAGTTTTTCTGAGTCTCTGACACTCTCTGTTTTAACATTTGGTCTTTAGCTGCATCGACTGTTCCTTTAGATTCTCCTTGCCCCTTGTGGTGTCCGAGCCAGTGCACCCTGCTGCGTTAGCTCTTTCAAAGGCAGGATTTTTCATTGGCAGCTACACTGTGCATGTCAAAACCTGCACTCCATTTGGACCGAAGTCTCTATTTTTTGGTATTTGCTAAATTTGCTGTCAACACAAGTAATCTAATCTGTGTTTTGTAACAATTGCTATTCTGGAATCCCAGCCCTGCTTTCCAATGTTGGGCAAAAGTAGAAAAGAATTGTTAAAAAATGAAATCATGGTAATTACTAGGACTCTCAGCATCTGCTAATGTAACATTTTTCCTTTAATCATGTCTTATAATGTGTAACCTTTACTTTCCCGGGGTCACACTGGCCAGAGGGACAAATGCCAAAGTGCAGTTAACAGTAATGAGGGTGGCGAAAATCATCTTTGGTTCCAGGTTCTCCACCAGTAGTATTTCAGGGCCCAAGTCCCCAAATTGCCTGCTCTCCCCCTGGCAGTTTCTGGCTACACAGGCTCTTCTCCTTGGGGGCCATAAAGATCTCTTTTTACCAGGCACTCATTACTCCAAGTTCTAGCTCAAAGAAGAGACTTTTCAGCTGCCCACAATGACCCTGTCACTCCCATCATTGCTTTCTTATCTGTCACTCCTCCTACCGAAGGTACTCTTGCTGGGCTGCGTGGGGCTGACCTTGGACTTCCAGGGTTTTTATAGTGCTCTCCCTCTAAGAACATGGAATACATTTCCCTGAGGCTGGATGGGAGCAGATTTAAGTGGCAGCACCAATTATCAATCCAAAAGTGTTTCCTCCCCCAGCAGGCAAGCCATACTCCAGAATGAAGTCTAGGCCCCTTGAGTCACGATGTCGTCTTCCTCTCACCATCTGCCTAAGTTCAAATCATGGCCATTCCACCTCCTAGCAGTATGATTTTGGTTCAGTTACTTAGCCTCTCTCTGCCTCAGTTTCCTCATAGGTAACATGGGGTTAATCACAGGATCAAATTCGTACAGTTGTGGTTAAATGATTCAATGCATGTGATAGGCTTAGAAGAGTGCTTGGCACACAGTAAGCACACACTCAATGTCAGCTGCTATTATTAGAAGGGTTTGATCTTTATATTTCAGGGACTGACCACTAGTCTCTATTTTTCCAAAGGGCCAGCTGAGAATTATGCTTAGGATGTCTGAAGTTTTGATGCAGTATACCAGAATTCTATAGGAATGTGGGGAGCTTTAAGTTGGAATCTCTATCCTCTTATTTCTTACTCATGAAAGTTCCTTGAAATAACCACGTCAAAAAACTACTGATAGTAAAATTGCTGTTGACCTTGTGCCAAGACTGGAAAATAAGAACAAAATCCTCAGAGTTTGCTTTGTATTTGTGAGTCTAATTAGACATTCATTTATTTATGTTTTAGTCAGCAGTCTCCCTTTCTCCTTCCAAAGAGGACCCCGAATTTCCTTTGAAATAAACCACTTTCCCTCCATTTTAGCAGTAGGATTAAATTTACCCCTTGTTCCAGAGTAGTCCCTGATTGGCCATCAGATTACCCACCCCATCTCCTCTGGCCACTGTGATCGGTTCAGTGAAGGACCTTTAAACCAATCAGGACTAAAGAGACTTGAGGAGACATTTGCTGGGGTTTCTGGGAAAGAAAAATGAAATACTTCTTCCCAAATGCTGTAGGAGGAGAGCTTCTTTCTTCCTCTGGATGATAAGATGTGAGGATGTGAGATTTGGAAACTGGCAACTTCAAGAGGAAGTGAGCACCAGGGAGAGACAGAGAGAACTTGGCCTTGGGCAATATCTTTCCATCTGCTGGATCGAACTTCACCACAGCTTCATCTGGCTTTTTCAGCTACAACTCAACAAAGTTGTTTTATTAAATCAATCTGAGTTGAGATTTTGCTCACTTGCATGGTAAAAGGTCTGTCCCTACTGAAACTGCATCGCAGTTAAAACATTCCTATGGCAGGGAGAAACACTTTATGGTTTAATAAGATCAAATTTGAAAACTATTATTGCTATCTCATTCATATTTAGCTGTCTAAAATATCTAAAAATTTCAAAGCTTTGTATATTTACATATGACCTCCCTTGATATGCAAATCCAGAGGGAAGTCATTTGTTAAATTGTATTACCAGGAGCGTGTTCCATCTATCAATTAGGAAATGTCCTTTCTTGCACTTTTCTAAAGGAAAATAAATCAATGGTTGGCACATAGCAAGTGCTCATGGAATGCTTAAGAAATGGGGTTTCTGGTTACTTGAATTTCTGATTAATTGAATGTTAATTAGAAACTCTCCCCTCCAACACATGTAACTTACCATTTCCTCTCTTTAGAAAATCTTTGTAAAATGTATGAGTGCACTTTCTTTCCTTAGTAATTACAGGATAGTGAGCATAATTGCATTTTTGATGATTAAGAATTTTACAGTGCCTCAGGGTTCTCAGTCCGAGTATAAATTCTCATTGTATAATATTTTACATGGAGAAGTTGAAGGAAATTGGGTTAAATATGGATTGATCCTGGGACATTCTCTAGAAGTTTATTTTTCAAAAACTCATATCTACTATTTTTCATTGTCTTTTGAATTTTTCTTTAAAAAATAATTTGTGCAAAAAGTTTAATCAAAATTTTGATTAGCTGGATTCTTGTTAAGGAAAATTTTATTATTTTTTAATAAACTATTTTAACACTGGTATCAGTAATTGTGCAGTAAAATTATTATATTTTTATTAGTTTCAGGTGTACAAAGCCATATAATAGTCAGACATTTACACCTCTCACAAAGTGATAACCCTCCTCCCCCAAGCTACTATAGCCTGACATCTTATATAACTGTTACAATACCATTGACTATCTTCCTTATGTTATGTTCCACCTCCCATGACTATATAATTTTCTTATAGTTGACCTACAATATTATTCTACTTCAGCTTCAGTTGTATAGCACATTGGTCATGTA
Source organism: Rhinolophus sinicus (assembly GCF_036562045.2). Lineage (NCBI taxonomy): Eukaryota > Metazoa > Chordata > Mammalia > Chiroptera > Rhinolophidae > Rhinolophus > Rhinolophus sinicus. The sequence goes on along the minus strand of NC_133758.1, from coordinate 37,505,221 downwards.
TCTACACAGTCTATGAAGTGATCCCCTTGATAAGTCCAGGGCCCATCTGGCACCTTACATGATCTTTACAACATTATTGATTATATTCCCCATTCTGTATTTCTTATCCCCATGGCAGTAAAATTATTAATGTGGGGCAAGGTTGGAGATGGACATTAGGAAAAATATGGGATAAAAGGGACCTAACATTGGCATTAGAAGTTTCAATGCTGAGGTTATACTGAGGGTTAATTTGATTGTATAAAGACTCAGTAATGATCCAAGCTGAATGGAGATTGTAAATTCAAGGATTGAGCTGGATGCTGATGCCAGGGCATTCAGTAAGTAGGCGTTGTGGTTCACTCTTATGTTCCTTTTGTAGAGCGATGGCCTAGCATTTCTAGATTTTCCCATACTCTGTGGCTATAGCTAACTCTGGGTGGTTATGTACAGAAGTTGACATAGAGCGAACGTATCAAGCAAATACATACTGTTTTTGGAAATCTTTTCTCAAGGTTTATCTTTTCTAGTTATTTTTCACTACTGACTGATAAGCTGTAAGGGATTCAGGAATTTGGGACCAGGGACATTAGTCCCTCTGTTCCCATCAGAGGTATGAGCAATAGCCAGAGTCAGAGATCAGAGAGGGACACAGTATCTCATGAAGTGTTGATATGGGCTGAATTGTGTTCCCCCTCAAATTTGTATGTTAAAGTTCTAACCCCCAGGAACTCAGCCTATGACTGTATTTGGAGATAGGGTCTTTAAATATATAATTAAGTGAAAATGAGGTTATTAGGATGGATCTCAATGTAATATGACTTGCATCCTTCTAAGAAGAGTATATTAGGACACAGATAAGCGCAGAGGGAAGATGACATTAAGACAAAGAAAGAAGACGGCCACCTACAAGTCAAGGAGAGAGACCTCAGAGGAAATAACCTTGCTCATCCCAGACTTCTAGCCCCCAGACTGAGAGGAAATACATTTCTGTTGTTCAGGCCAACCAGTCTGTGATACTTGGTTATGGCAGCTCTTGCCAACTGTTACATGGAGTTATCCAAGAAAGGAACAGGCTGACCATCAGTTTGTGGGCAGGAATGGGATGGAGAAATTACAGGTCAAGTCAGAAAGGTATGAAGGCATCTCATCAGTGTTTAGGTTGCAAATATCAGGTTGCAGAACATGGAAAGTCACTGGCTGGGGACCAGCAGGTGGTAGTGGGCCCTCCCCTTTGTCTCACTCCTATTGAAGTTGCAAGTCCCCTCTTCCTACCCTCTGCCCCACTGCCTTCCAGTCATCAAGAGGCCATATTCTGGGATGGTTCAGAAACTGGCATTGGACAAGTTAAAATTTTGTATTTTTTCCAGCTTAGTGTGGCTTTTGTTAAGGTCATCTTTTATGTGAGTGTTTGATATTGATCTAGTGTCTACAGGGCATGTATGTTGAGTTGTATTTATAGTAGTGATGATGAGTAGGGAAACTCTCTCATCAGTCTTCCCTATGAATGTGGCTTTGTATTTGTGGAGAAATTACAAGGGTTGGAAAACTATGTATTTGCTGGAGGACTGATGAGATTGAGACGTGGTCCACAATTAGCATACTAACTTCTCTTCTGCAAAGGTGTTTATTTTCTTCTTCTTCTTTTGAAATCTTGTTTAACCTCAGTCATTCCTCATTAGCACCATGCTATGCTCATTTAATTTATAGACAAAATATTTTGCTCCCAAACCAATCAGCCACCACTAGGCTGAGTACTATGGGGATTATAAAGATGAGTTAGATAGAGTCCACGGTCTCAGACTCCCACAGGGGAGTGATTCTAACATGAGGAAGACGGTTAAATGTGCTACAATAAATGCTATGAATGGATTTCATTAAGAGAAAGGAGAGAAAGGATATTTCTAACTTGGGAGCCATCTGGAGGCAGATGGGATTTGAGTTAGGTATTGGAGGAGGTCTAGAATGATCACAGACTAGGGGAAAAGAATTTTAGGAGGAGAGAACAGCCTGGACATATGCACAGAGGCTGGAGACAACAGGGCTTGCTCCAGATCAGAGACTAATCCAATGAGGCTGAGGTGAGGTTACCTGGAGATTACGTAAAACAAGAGGGTGTAGCTTAGGGAAGACTGGAATTGGAGGCTGGGGCTTGATAGTGGATGGCTATGAATGCCAGGTTAGAGGAAGATGGGAAGCAATCAATGTTTTTGAAAAAGGGAGCTGAGCTGGTTATACAGATTTTAGAAAGGTAATTTTGAGGGTAGAATGAAGAATGAGTGGCATGGGTGGGAGTGGAGGCAGAAAGACAGACTGGAGCTGTAGTGTCCAGTTTGGAAGCTACTGTAATAATTTACATAAAAGTTTATAAGATTATGACCTAGGAAAGTGACAGTGGGAAGGAAAAAGAGGCCTTGGACTTGGGAGGTGTGGAGGCCCAGTGTGAGGGAGGTGAAAGTGATTCTGAGGTTAAATGCAATGGAGAACCTAAACGAGGTAAGACAAGAGGACAAGGTTTTTTTAAAATAAGATGAACTTATTTTTGAATATGTTGAATTTTGTACTCACATGTGTACATATTTAGCAAGTGAGCTAAACTGCTCCTTGAGGACTGGAATATGTCTTATTCACCTGTGTAACTTTAGCATCCAGCAATTTATTTTTTTATTTATTTGCTTATTCACTCATTTACTCATTCATTCAACCAATATTGATTAAATTCCCATACTGTACTAGGCACAAGGTCTAGCATATGGTAGGGAACCGGCAGCATATGGTAGGGAACCAACTATGGAAAGGCAAAGCTTGGGGGAAAAGTAGAGATTTGCTGTATGAAATCCTTTTCTACCCGAGGGTTCCTTTTCCAAAGGCCTTTCATTAGGCATTGAAGATTTTGTATAACACAGTGAATAAAACTGTGGGTTTAGAAGTCAGGGTTTTGGATGGGAGTAATCCCAATACAAATTATATGTTCTTGTACACACTATTTACTCTCTTTAGGCTTCTATTTTCTCATATTTAAGCTAGAGATAATAAGCATACTTGCTTTGTCTTCTAACATATGAAATAATTTGCCTAATGACTGTTATTTTCTGTCTCCCCCTAGAATGTTAGCTTCATGGAGGCAGAGATTTTTATTTGCACTGTACTTGAAGTATCCCCTGTGCTGGGCACATGGTTTCCTTGGAGACAGCTCTAAGGAAAAGAAAGCAGAAATAGTGGGCAGGAATGATTACAAAAGTAGGAGGAGAAAAAGGTGGGCATATGTTTCTGGAAGTCATTGCAAGAAGGGGTTTCATGGAGAGGATGGTAAATCAAGGGTGGATTCTGAGGAAATACAGAGAAAGTGAAGACCCAAGGAAAAGTCATTGAATTTGGTAATTAGGAGGTTGTTGGTGCCTTAAAGAGTCCAAATACCATTGCGTAGTGGCAGAAAAATCTGATAGTTATTGAATAGAGGGTTAAAGAGATGGAAGGATATGGTGACAGGTTACAACTATCATGTTTCCCCGAAAATAAGACTGGGTCTTATATTAATTTTTGCTCCAAAAGATGCATTAGTGCTTATATTCAGGGGATGTCATCCTGAAAAGTCATGCTAGGGCTTATTTTCCGGTTAGGTCTTATTTTCAGGGAAACACGATACTGTTTCCAGAAGTTTGGCAAAGAGGAGGAACAGGATGGAAATTTATCTTGAGAACAAAAATGGTTCAAGAGAAAAGTTACATTTTTAAATCAAGGAAGGAAGATGCTTAAGGTAGAGATGGAAGATGTGAAGAGAGGCAATGATCCATAGGTTAAGTACCTGAAGAAGGAAGGAGTGGGATAAAACCCTGAGGAAAAAATTAGCCTTAGAAGACACTTCTGGCTGAATGAGGATAAAAAGGGAAAACAATGAGAAATAGGGAAATTGGAGGCTTAAGGGAGAATAATTAAGGGAGTTCAGATGGAGGGCATCTATCATCTTAGTGAAGTAGGTAGCAAGGAAAGCTGGCTGTGGATTGGTGGGGGTTTGAGAAGGGTGGAGAAGCATTGAAAGAGCAATAAAGGGATGCTCAGCAGGGGTGAGTAGAGACAATTGACTGGGTTGCTCAATGGATTGAGGTGGAATTAGATGACATGGACATGTTGCAGATCCAATCTACTCAGTTATGGGATTCCCTCTACCCCCAACCATGCTTTGTGTTCAAAATGGGGATCAAAACAAAATGGCTGACTGGGAATAATGTGAGATTGAAAATTAGAAGGGAGGGTGTAGAGGTGGAAGAATGGATTTCAGAAAACCAGCATCTTAAAAGTATGTCTGAGAGAATGGAGCAGGAATGGTAGGGGCTTGAATGAGGAGGTAAAGATCAGGAAATTGAAAACCTGGAAGACAAAGACCAGACTCAGCAGCAGTGAGAGAGGAAGGGAGAGGCTGGAAGTTTGGTGTGTTCATGAGATTTAGTCACTTTTTTTTCCAGAAAAAAAATATGTGGAAATAATGAAGTTGGAAGTTTTCATGGGTTAACTCAATAAACAACACGACACTGTACTTTTGGTGCACAAGTATACATTACTGTTTCCTGATGATAACAACCAAAGAGTAGAAAGAGCTGAAGAAGGCATTTCTTCTAGATTTGTGTGTAACAATGAGAGGGAGGGGACATTATCCCTTAACTAAATCATTTTGTTCTTTGAAGTTAATCTTTGGAAATAGAACCTTAGCCTGAGTTTTCCTTGAAGTTTTTTCCAGATGAATGCTAAGTTATAGCAGAGTTTAGGCTAAGAAGTTTCTATTTCCTCTTTCCTTGACTGTAGCAGGAATCAAAAGAGGTGTCTTTAAATAGAATACATGGTGTTGTCTTATTAGTTGCGGTGGCCTGAATTCGTGGGCTTTGGGTGAGCCGAGTGGTTACCACTGATTCTACATGAGCCTGACAGTGTCTAGCCACACTCCTATCAGCATTTAAGGAAGTGGTTCAGTTAATGGACCTCTTTTGACCTTTGCACAAGCAATAGGCTCACTGCCTATGCTGCCTATATCTAAAACACAGCTAGGAAAAAATTCTATAGCAGGCCACGTTCCCAAGGTAGAGGATACAGGTTCTGTCCAGCAGCCATTAGGTGGTGCTGCCTAACCAACATTCCTCACTCTGTTAGGCCACCTAGACGAGTCCTTTTGCCTTCACTGTGGGTACAATAATATATGATATTCTTTAAAATGGTGAAGTGGCTGAGATTTCTGTATCACCTCTGTGAAACTTATCAGATTCTGTCTTTTTTTCTTTCCCCTCAAGAGTAGCCAATAACAGCTTTAAGGAAGCACCAGACTGGGAAATGGCTGCTCAGACTGAAAATAGTCATTGGTATTTGAATAGCACTTTCTACTTTACAAAGAATTTTCACACATCACAGTTCCTGGAATACAGTAGGTAAGCCCTCAAAAAATTGTTGAATGAATAAGTGTAGTACTGTATGGAAAAAAAAAAGATTAACTAATGTAGCTGACTTTTGATAATGTAGAAATCACTTCAGAGTTAATTTATGAAAAGTGGATATTTCTGTGAGACAATATACATAACTATTGATAAACATGCATAATCCTACTTACTCTATTGCAGGGGTAATTATAGATGTTACCTTGTTAGCAGAAAATCAATATAAACAAAAACAGTTTATATTAAGAATGTGCTCTCAGACTCTTCTTTCCAATGACTCCTAAATTGAAGATTAAAGATTTTGTTCTACATTACATATTGCTACATATGACATATAACTTTTCAATCATCTCAAATGATTTTGGGAGCAGGCAAGATAAAAAGTATTAAAAGCAGTATGTACAGTTTCTCATACCATTTTGAAGAATATTCTTATTTACTCATGAAATCCACAAATTTTGATTTACATAAGCAATGTAACTTTCCAAGGTATTTTGTGGCTAGCCTCTAAAAACTCCTCCTTATAGTATATTTTTTGGAAGGAAATGCAATCTTTGACATTCTAGTTCTCAATTCTGACATTCACAAGCTAACTTGTCAGGGCCACAAACTCCAGGAATTGCCTTGGACAGTTTCTCCTCTTGGAGACCCTGGCGATTAGGTGTGCCCACAGATTCTTGTATTGTCTTCTGCTGGGGATTGCTGACTCTATAAAGGGAACCTGTATTGTGTCTAGGGTTCTTCAAGTTTCATCCTAAAAACCCTTGGGATGCTGGAAGTTATATGGTTCCTACACAAAGTATGCCTAGGACTATTGTCACAAAACATCTGCATGTTTAAATTTGAGAAAAGATACCCATATATCACAAAAAATAAAGTATGCAACTCTATACATTTTGAATTATGTAAGTAAGAAATAAGAAATATCCCTTTTTCATTCTTCTGATTTCATTCTCTATCAGACGTAGTTGTGGTTATGTATGATGTGTATCCCTTTCAACTCTTTCCTATATTGTTACATTTCCTGTAGTTCTATAAATCTCTTTATTTGTAAAACACACTCAACAATTTTCTTTCTTTCGTTCTTTTTTTAACCAGAAATGGCTGTATAGTGTTCCATTGCACAGATGTATCACAATTTCTTTCACCATTTTAAAAAGTTTTATTGCTAGTAATTTTTGCAATATTCCCTGTTTTGCTGTTATAAGTGCTGCTGTTATTAATATCCAAATGCAGATGTATTTGCATCTATGGACTGTTTTAAATTAGTGATGCTGTATATGAGAAAAATTGCATGGCATAGTACCTAACACTTAAACCTTTACCAATATTATGATCTACATTGTAGATTTGTGCAGGGAGCAGAGGATGACTAATGCTCCCAGCACTTTGGAGGGGTCGCTGCTCTTGGTTTTAATTGAGTACATATTTAAAAACTTCCTGTCAAAGAAGTGTGGTGGTGGTGGGGAGATCATCCATAGCTCTTCACCATTTTAAATTCTCCTGCACTCCTACAGTTTTCCCTGAGAGTGTTTTATCATCATCACCACAAGAAAGTTGTAGCTCTTCAGTCAACAGCTCCCCACCTCTTTTCTTCATATTTACCTTTTTCTATAGTATTTAACTTCTTTATAGAAAACATTCCCAATTTTTTCTTTTCTTTCCATGTCTTTCCTTTTTTTCTTCTCTCCCTCTCTCCCTCCCTCTCTCCTCTTTCCTCCATTTTGAGAGCACAACTTTATTTATCTTTCTGGTTTTCCTTGGAATGCTCCCATTGGAATTACATTTTTTTTCTCCCAAGGAAATTCTGAGTTTAAAGTAAAAATAAACAGGCTACCAATATGCTGTTTCTCTGCTATCCCCTTTTTGGTAAGTAAGGATTGGTGGAATCCCAGAGAATTACCAGCTTTCAGCAGTGAGCTGCAGTACAAGCATGTTCCAAGACTTCCTCCTAGAATTCTGCTGGGACAAAGGTGACTGTATCCAGTGACGGGAAGCGCTGGGGATCCTGGGAATGACCATGTTAATGGTGTGGTTTCAAGGTGGCTCACCTTGCAGGGTGGATCTTTCTTAGCATTTACAGGGAGAGTAATTTGACCAAGACTGTAAAGTTAAGAAAAATGGTTGTAGTAATTATTGATTGTTAAATGGAAATAGGGGAATGATAGGGATATAAAGAGACGATGAGTCTAGAGAGGAGGCAAGGAAAATTCTATATTATAGAATGCACAATTTAGCAGGTGTTTTTAGGGACATGGTTAACTTCTATTATTTCCTAATCTGAATATATCACATTTTAATAGATTTTTATTATACTTATTGGGTAAAGTTACAAAATAGTTATTTAGTAATTTTTTTTCTGATGTGTCATTAGCATATATACATGGCAAAGGCAACATACATTAGAACAAGCAAATCAACTCTTTTTATTTGATGAGTACACTGATCAGATCATATATGATTGACGTGCTCCAGTCACCTTAACTACAAAATAACAAGATTTTGTTCAGTTGTTTAATTATTAAAGGTGGCCCATTTGGGACTGGCTATTTGGAAATCAATTTGCAGCTGGGGCATTTTTCATCGTGACAGCTAGACAGCCTCAGAACCATGTCCTAACAGTCTCTGATCATCTACATAGAAGTAGTCATAGCTTCTCTGGATGAAGACAGAGACTGGAGCATGTCACCATGTTTTGTTTTCCAGAATCTAAGATATAATAGATTAAACCAAAGCAATAATCAGTGTTCCTGATCCTGCCTGAGATTTCCCTTTATTGTTGTGCAAGAGGAAGCCACACACATGAAAAGCCATGTGCTCTATCACTTCTCAGCTTGTGATGTCTCATCTGGAAGTGGTGTGAGCTCCCATCCCTCAACAATTTTTTTTTTTTTTATGATTCCAAGATTAAAAGACCATATTCCATCTTACTTTTATTATGTATTTTGTGAGAGGCACAAAAACTGTAACTCTTATTGGAGAAGGGATTTGCACTATCTGAGCTGGAAACAGATGCTAATGTCATCCTATTGGCAACATCACTAGCAAGGATATATGTAGCATTTCTGTATCTTTCAAAGTTGGGATTCCCCTGATGGTAAAAGAAAGGAGAAATTACCTCAATATAACAGCAAAGTACCATTTTCATGTGTAAGATAATAACATTCCTCTTCTTTGACCAAAGTAGAACGCTTAGTTGAACATTCAATCAAAAAAGGTCAAAGAAGGAAATCATAAAAAATAGCTTACGCGTATCTTACAGACTTTATTTAAACATGAATCTCATAATTATACACTAATTCATCAGCCTTGTGAAGTAGGTCAAGACCTCATCCTTGAATTTGGATCTGCTGATTAATGTGATTCATTGGCTCTTATGCACAAATGACACCCATACAGCATCACTAACAATGCTCAGCTTCAGTTTCTTAAGTGAAGGGAAAATTACAGAAACTTACAAAACAATATGAGATCAGTATTCTAGATTTTTATGATTTCCTCCCTCAATCCTTTACAGTTGTCTTGCTCACACTTAATATAAAAGTATGTTTTTATTTCTCTTTCCAACACATTTAATGTGGTTTTTGTAGAAACAGATCTTTTGCTCTTGGTATTCATATTAATTCCTTTTAATAATACTTAATTAAATTACAGAATTACAGTAACAAGTGCAATGGGCATCGCTGGATTTAAAAACAGGAAACAGCCCCTTGCTAAGCATCCAGTTCAGGGGCCTGGGCAGAATTGCATGGGTACACCAATGAATGTTTTACTAGTTGTGGGAACTGTCATTCTCTGGGAACCAAATAGTATGTTTAACAGAGGGCAGTGAGAGTCCCAGTTAATCTTTCCCGGTTAGATAGAGCTGGTTGGGAAAGGGTTTTTGAATCATTATCATCAAGTATGTAGGTCCTTGTAGCAGTGCACAACTCTTCCATATTTTATTGCATCAACATACAGAATGGTAATAACCCTTAGATAATACCTCTTGTCTTTAAACAATTACAACATAGAGTCCTTTTAAATCTGGTCTCGACTTAGGACATCAGTGAGTCTTTATTCAGGCAATAGAAATGTACAAATTAATGAAATGTCTTAAAATGCTTCTGAGTGCAAGCTTTCTCACGCAGGGATATCAAATTCTAGTTTTTTTTTTCTTTTTCTAAAAGACATATGCATTATAAACAATAGGAAATATCACATTCAACAATAAAAGTGAAAAACCCTCCATGTAATTTAATGTTGGAAATCAATACTGTATGTCTCTGATTGAATTGAGAGGTGGAGATGAAGACTTTTACTGCCCTCGGTGGACTGGTAAATGTTGATGGCTGCAGGTCTGCCGGCAGTCACAGAATACCCAGTCACTATGTATTTTCATTGCTCCTGATATTTCACAGCTCTAGGCTACTGCCCGTTCTGCCTAATGATAGGGCCAACCTTGGCTGGGAGCTCTCTGAACCTTCCCTCAGGGCCTCCTGGTGCTTGTTCACCCCTTGACATCAGCCTTCAGTGTATATGAAATAGGAATTTTAACGAAAAAAGGGAGGACCGAGTGTGGCTGTGTGCTCATCTGGCTAAACTCCTAACATCTGATTATTATATTTGATTTTTAAGTCATTCTGAACTCTATCTGCAGCTCTGCTCCTTTTGATCTTTTCTCGGCATCACAACTTTTACTACAAAGATAATTTCAAGGGAACATCGCTTAGCATTCAAATCACTCCTGCATCATGCTAGTCTGTTTGTTTGGGATACCAGCTTACAAGATGTCCTCTGAATGATTGCTTTTAGTGAAGAAAAAAAAAAAAATCAAAGTGACTTGAGGAGCAAAAACTTTGATAACTGAATACATGTGGGGTTCCTTTTGCAACTTAGTGGGATAAATGTGAAAACTGATTAGAGATGAGGAGGGTTGTTTTCTAGATTGTTTGCAGAATTCTAAATTCACACTGAGAAGGCACTCAGAGGACGTGGTCGTTTTGTGAGCCTTCAGAAGCACCCTGAAGCCAGGTCTGTGATTTAAATATTTTCAAATTGGGTGATGGGTTTTCTTTGTTGTCAGATGCCTCGGGCTGCAGCGAGGAGAGTGCCTTCTTGTCCTCAAAAGGTTTTTTTCCTTATTTACGTCTGGGGCATCTCTTGGAATTCTGGTGATTTTGGAGAGATTTCCCTTCCCTCCACATTGGCCTGGCACCAGGAATGCAACGTTCTTTCTCCATCTGCAGGCCCTCTGGAACTAATGAATGGGCTGCCTCTTGGTTAGAAAAGGAATCTTCAGCACAAAACTATAGAATGATGCTCTTACCGTTGTTTCCCTTAGAGTGAACAAATGTCTTACGATGGCTTATAGTAGCAAAAATCACCAGATGTCCGCTTATTACCTTCAATCAAAACACTGAGCACTTACTGTGGACAAGGCGTGACATATATACATGTGTTTAATCCCTCCAATATCTTTAGTGATTTCATCATCCTTGTTCCATGAAGGAGGAAAACGGGGTTTAGGAAGGTAAAGGTCTCACGGCTGGTAAATGGCGAAGCTGGTGATGCAGGAGATTTTTCTCCTGTGAGTGAGTGTGAGTGAGTGATTGCTGGGATCCTGTCCCTTGTGAAACCGAAGAAAGGAAACATGGACCAAGGAGAGGCAAGAAATTGTAAAAGAGGATAATTTATTAAAAAGCAAAGAAATGCAGCTCCCAAGCAGTCGGGTGTTCCCAAATGGGGTGCCCCCTGACTGAGGCAAAAGCTCTTACTTTTGTACCTTCCCTTGCCTGTTTGGGGAAGGGGAACTGGTGCCTTTTAATGGAATTCATTTACCAGGTTTGTTCTGTTAGCTCATCCTGAGGGGATTAACAAAATAACCCATTTCTATCTATCAGATCTGTTCCATTTGTCTGGCCAAAAGGGATTTATGAGATAATTTATTAACCTCAAGGCGCTGTTACATTTTGTCCTGGAGTGAATGAGTTACTTCAGAGCCTGGAGTTTTAGGATATGGCTGTCTTTTGTTTATTCCACCAGGGACCTTCCTGTCTGCCTAACAACATGCTAACTAACCTGTCTCACTGGGACTTAGACGCAGTTCTATCTAGCTTCAAAAATGGTGGTTTTAACTAGGAGACGTTTATGTCTCTCTCAGAGTATCATTGTGAAGGTTTCCTCAGTATTATTAATTTCCAGTTGAGAAATGTAAGCAAATATTCCCCTAATCTCTTTAATTCCTGGAAAGGAGAGCAAAATGAAAAGGTGAACATTTTAAATTATTATATTCTTAACAGATCAACTTCCATGATGTGGAACAGATATCAGACTTTTATCATCATAGTATATTTATTCAACATAGTAAAAGAAATATTAGTAGCGATTGTCTCACAGGTAGGAAAGAGAATGAAAAATATTCAATAATGATATAAAGTATGAACTCAGGAGAAGGGGAGACTAGTCTTTCTTGTGAAATAACTGCCAGCTCACCAGTCATTGGAGATGTCAGCCCCTGGGTGCTTATGGAGAGCCACGCTTGGTGAAACCACCATATCCAGTGAATTTTTCTTTGGTCCCCTTGCAAGTGGGCTTCATGCCTGGCAGAGGCTGACATTCCTTCTGTTACCTAATTTCTCCATGAGCTTGCTTTCTGATGCAGTCTCATAGCCCACATTTGCACAGGCTGGCTATTCCAAAAACAAGGGCAATTTTCCTTGCAAGTGTTTGCCAGGGTGTGGCCTAACATAAAGAATGATTTCATATATAATTGCATAGCATTGTGACGAATGTTTTTAAACAAAAAATACCCCGAAGATAGAATTGCCAAGCTCAAAAATGATCCAGATGGAGTTTTTGACCTCTTTCTGCACCAACATTTCCTTTATGTTCTTGGAAATAGCTGGGGAGATTTTTATATCCATTCACATTTCAATCCTGGGACTTGGAAAGTTTCTCTCTTGTGCTTGAAAGAGCAACGTGTGCCGCTATTAAACTTGAACTGTCTGGACAGCTGTGAAGATGGAAAAGAAATACCGTGCTTGGAACGTTTTCATTTTGTTGTGTATATATAGTCCTTATTGTGCAGCTGGTCTGAATTTTCTCTATAAAGATGATGTACAGCTGTTTCTCTGAGGCAGTACCTGAAGGCAAACATCCTGACCCATCACCCCAGAATCTTCTGCCTGATCTTGGCAAGCCATTTTGTCCTTAACTCTGTTGTGTATAATCACAAAAGATTGCTATTTATCTGAATCTTCTTTAGGATATAATATGTGAGCTCGTTCTTAGAAGTTGCAGGAACACAGCATTCCATTGTAAAAGATTTTCTACATCCCTGCTCCCCCCTCACCCCATTTTCGCAGTTTCCATGGCAACATTTTGCTCTGATGGCACCTCCAGGATTATTACTATCATCACAGTTATTTCTTCTGATTACTATTGTGGCTTATTGTCATCAACATCATTTTGACTGTCATAGTCACATCCTGATCCTTAACACCTGGCCTTTGGGGAATGTCTTCTCAAAACAGTGGAAAAGTGAAAAAAATTAGAATGTAAATCCCAAGAGATTACCAGTAGTGCAATTATCCTACATCGGGTTTATTTTCTCCTTTCCTCTTTTGTTTTCCCACCAAGTCATTGCAATCCTTCCAGCGTGTATGTGGGTAAGTTTGTCATCATACCAAGATAGATGCCATTGTTGCCACTGCTGTTGTTTCGTTTTTAGAGAAGGAACGTGTGTAGGGGGAGGGATGAATTCTACATCTAAAGCCTTTTAATATTACTAAAGGACATTTTCATTAAATGTTGGAAACTAGTTGTTTAGAGACCGAGCTTTAATAGAAAATCATCAACTTATTTTTTCATGCCTGCAGCAAATCCTGTGACCCTCCTGAATAGGGGAGGGGAGAATAGGCTTCTTGAAGGTAACATGTGAGGGGGACCCCAGTGTCTGTCGGCTGGGATGCCCTGTACCTTTGCGATCTGCTTACACTTTGCTTGAACTTCCTACCTTCTGGGTCATGAGCGTCCAGAACTTATATTTTATTTTCTGCAAGTTCCCCCTACCCCGCCCCGACATATGGGATAAAGACAAAACCCAACACAAATTTATTTACTTTTTTGGTGGCACCAGAGCTTGCTCTAACTCAAAGTATTGCTTCACTGCCTCCTAGTCATGGGGAATGCAATCTCTGATGCCTTCAGGAATCCAGGAGGTGACATACATGAGTCAAGGGGATCTGGTGAAAGAAACAGTGTGGAGTGGGGAGAACACACCAGTCCAGAGATAAAGTTCATCCAAAGGGAGCATAAGCTACTTATTACCAGCCCAGGGCTGCTCATGAGGATGGGGGTCCAGTGATTCTTCATCTTCAATGTTTAAGGAGAAGTTTATAAAAATTTCCCCAAATTTCAATGTTGACAGCTATTAAAAAAATACACTGTGCAAGACAATATTTTGTTGATCAACACAGCATGTGGAAGGGACAGACCTCGCCTGCAGATCTCTTGTTGTTTCTTCTATCCTGATGTTGGGCCGGGGGCTCTCTGTGCCAGCTCAATCTTTCCCCTCCTTTCCATGATGCCTCTGCATTAGGATAAATTTCAAAGCATTCTGGGATTCGAGGACTGGTCAGCTCTTTGATTCTAACTCAGTAGCAGCAGGGATTGAGGGTAAATCGAAAGTAAACAGCATTCCCAGCCAAGATTTTCTACCACATTTTCTGCACCTTCAGGATCCAGCCCTCACCATCTTTGTCTTCCAATTGTTAGGAAAGATTGCACCCTTCCCTCCAGGGCTTGGCCAACTGTCAGAGGAAGGAATTAAGGTGCTTATTTAGGTTATTTCACTTTTCTCTCTCTTTTGGCAACCAGATGGCTCAACCCGACCCTGGGACTGTTTTTTTTTTAATCTTTACAAAACCTACAGAACTCCTACGGTTTGCACTTCACATGCTCTCCAAGAACTCGGTTTTGAGCTGACTGCTATTTTAGCTCTTAAAGAATATCTAAGAGAAATAATCTCAGCTGTTGGAAGCATTACAATGTAGGAGTTAACAGCATGAATTTATGTAACAGACACCCGGATTTGAATCCAGGCTCTCTCCCTTAATAGTTCTTGGCCTTGGGCAAGTTAATCTCTCCCCCAACATCCTCGTTTTCTCTTGTTCTTGTTCTCACTGGGTTTCCTCACATTTCCTCATGTCCCACAGCCTTTCCCTCCTCCTCTTTCACCTAATTAATTCTGACACAACCTTCAGATTTCATTTTATATGCCACTTCCACAGGGAAGCCCTCCTAGATTATGTCCAATCTTCTTGTAAAAGATGTCATAACACTACGTATCTTTTCTTCACATTTCTGTTTGCAGTTATGTGTTTGTTTCTGATGATTTAATTCATATAAGCCTCCAGTGCTATATTTTGTTTCACTATTGTGGCCCATTTATTGTGGTATCTGTCACATAGAGTGTATATGGTCAACATTTTTGAGTAAATAGGTAAATAAACACCTCCTTTGTAAGACTGATTGAAGACTACATTATACAATGCGTCTGAGCTATTTGGCACAGTGGCTGGTGTATAGTAATCACTTACTAAATATGAGTCATAATAACTATTCCTGTAGGTTTGCTGTTCTCTACTCCTATAATATACTGAGTAATGAATAATTTGTATGTCTTTAGCTAAGTTCCAATAGTTCTATTAGCTAAGTTTTTATAGTGCAAATGATTTTATTAAGTTCAATATTATGCCCCTGGCTTTGACTAAGTGTTGATTTAAGAAATGGAGACTTTGGGGTCATCTCTGGAGCCACTGATGAAGATTTTATGCAGTGTGGCATTCAGGAGCAGAAGCTTTGGGGTCCAGATTCTGTCTGCTTCTTTCTAGCTGTAACCATGGGCAACTTCTCTCTCTGTGCCTTTATTTTCTACCTGGTAAAGCAGGGATGGTAATCTATCTTGCAGTGCTGTTATAATGATTGAATTATTGATATATACAAATAAAGACAGTGGTTGCCCCCAAACAGATATTCAATATATATTAGCTATTATTTTATGAGAACTCAGGATAAATTTAGAATTTAGTACAAAAACTAAAATAGTAACCCTTGAAGAGTTGGTAATTTTCTTTTTACATCATGGCAGACTTAATAGAGGCTATTACATTTCCTCTTTTCACTTGACATCAGAAATTTTAGAGCTAAATTTAGTGCTTATACAGCGTGCGCCAAAAAAATGTATACACATTTTAAGAAAGGAAAAACTGTATTAAAATTACACTGATGGTAACCACTTTGAACACCTCTTGTAATTGCAGAAGTCAAACATGACTTGTATTCATCTGTTGTTATCAGTATATATTGAGTATTACAATTTTAATACAGTTTTTTCCTTTCTTAAAATGTGTATGCATTTTTTTTGGCACCCTCTGTATAAAAGCATCATTCTGTCTAAAGCCTTTGTTATTTCTTATATTTATTCTGTGTACCTGAACGTCTTTTTAAAATATTGAAATCTATTGCGTGTTCACCACCAAAAGTCTAGTCTCCATCTGTTACCACATATTTGACCCCCTTTACTCATTATCGAATTATAATGTTGTACACCTGATATTTATATAATGTTATTAACCAATGTTAATAGTTCAATTAAGAAATGAAATCTACCTTAGATTCTTTTGGGAAGCAGATAGGGGTACATAAGATAAAATCATGAATTCCATAATAATAGGTTAGAAAAAAACACATTTTAGGTGCTATTTATGTCTGATAAATTTTATGTGATCTAAAATTTTCTCTGTAATCCTGTATAAACTTTTTATATAATCTTGTATAATCCTTTTTGAGTCATTAAAATAACATTCAGTATTAATTATAATTCAGTATAAAATTTTAATATAATATGTTTCAAATGCTTATAACTAGAAATTACAAAATTATTGCTGGAAGGACTTGAAAAGCCCAAATTATTTTCCACTATTCATGTCATAGAATCATACAACTTTAGAATAAGATATAATTTATTTACTTTTCATGTTTTATTTGGCTCGAACAATAAAAAGAGTCCTGACCAACTTAATTTTCTGTTAATCTAGTTTTAATTTCTTCATAGAAATGAGGCAAAGCTGTTATAGTTTCAAAGAATTATGGTGCTGGAGAATCTCTCCAGTTAAGTATTTCATTTAACTCCTTATCAAGGACAGCCCCTGAACCACTTGAAATAAGAGGATATTGATCCCACATTAAAATCTTTTGAGAAAGAAATGTTAAAGACCATCACTGGTAAATTGTTTCAAAACTTTGCATTTCTGTTCTTTCTGTTTAATTTGAATGCCAAATTGAAGCTAAAACTTGTACCTCTACTGGGTGGAAAGGAGAAATAATTGATGGCTATTGGTTGTGTAAGAGTCCATTGTAATTCATTCATTCCATCAGTCAGTCGTCAACCAATAAATATTTACAGGATGATGTCTGTATGCCACACGTGTGCCAGGTTCCGAAGATGCTCCAATGACCCCTTATCCTCAGCGAGTTTTATCAACTAGTGGGTGGAGAAAAATAACCAAGTGGAAAAGAATTTAGAAAATGTTCTTCTTCTGCCTCTGTTTTGACTAAAACAACATTATAGACACCAATATGAATTGCTTCATATTTTGGTCAGGAAGTCAAAATCAATGTGGAGCAGGTTCTCTCTGACACATAATTACAAAGTAATGTACTAGAATTAGTCCCTTAACATTTGGTCCCCTCATCCCGATGAAGGGTGTACGAGTCTGTAGGGCAGAAAGGGTTTGAGAAGACTTTCCTTGGAGGAAATGGTGTTATGAATCCCCAGTTTTTACTCCGAGGGGTAGGATGGGAAGTGAATACCATGTTCTTAACCTCAAACCTTTAGTCTGAGCACTTTGAGAGTTGCTATGTGTTTGGGGAATGGAGATCACCTTGGACTGGGGTCTAACTCTTATTTGAGAAATCTAGAGGATGGAAGAAAGACGATGAGTTGCTTTGCTGCTGCACAGGGATCAGCCTCCATGCTGTTTGTCAGAATAGATGTCTGAATGTTTCCTGTGGGAGAAAGGGCCAGGGTGGAATCATCTTCATTCCTGCTGTGAACCAGGGAAGGCTGAAGGCTGACTGCAGGCCTGGGAGACAGAATACAACCCCTTCAGCTCATCTTGAGACTTGTGAGTGAAGAGGCCCTAGGGATGGGAATGCCAAAGAATTAAAACAAAACAAAACAAAACAAAAATGCAACCTGTGATTGAGTCAGCAATAATAATTTGCCAAACAATCATTTGCCAGACCAGAGAGCTCAAAGCTACACCACTATTTTTATTTGTTAAATCTGGCAACTCTGTTTGCTTGCTTTTCCCTCTGCCCACAGCTGAATGAACCACTGTCAAAAGGGAAAGGGGGAGGGTAAGGAGGCTGGTCACACCTCCTTCCTGGAAGTTAGGCAGCTACTAAACGCAGGCCTTAGTGAGGGGAGAGGGAGCATTCTTAACTTTGAAGATGAGGAATTGCTTAATATTTTGGTCAGGAAACATTCTAGTTAGTGAATCTGGTTTTGTGAATTAAAGTGATCATAGAACTCTCTTTTTTATGTGGGTAAGCAGAAAATCGTGGGGATCTGCCAACTTTCCTTCTAGGGACTGGGAAAGATTATCCCCACTGAATAAAAGTGTAAAGGGACAGAAAGAGACAAAAATAAATTTGTGTTTTATTCACACCAACATCCACATGTCTGATAGGAGGAGTACAGGGTGTTAAGAGGGGAGATGTAACAGAGGCATTTAATGTAGCCTCAAGGGGGTTCAGAGGAAGTAACATTGAACAAAAAGTGGAAGAGATTGGAGGACTTCTATACAAAGATGGCAGATTAAACATTTTGACTCCTTCCCAACATCCCCATAAAAACAATTCTTTTTTTTTTCTTCAGTATTTCATTTTATTAACCAAATTTTGGCAGTTGGTACACATTCATTTATTTATTTTAGTTTTTGACATTCAATATTATTTTACATTAATTTCAGGGGTACAGCTAAGTGGTTAGACATTTGTATAATGTAAGAAGTGATCCCCCTGACTAGTCTAGTACTAAACTAGCACTATACATAGTTATTACAATATTATTGACTATATTCCTTATGCTATACTCTACATCCCCATGACTACTTGTAACAACCAATTTGTACTTCTTAATCCTTTCCCCTTTTTCACCCAACCCTTCAACCCCCCTCCCATCTAGCAACCATCAAAATGTTCTCTGTATCTATGAGTTTGTTTGTTTTGTTTGTTTGTTTATTTTGTTCTTTAGATTCCACATATGAGCAAAATCATATTGCATCTGTCTTTCTCTGTATGACATATTTCACTTAGCACAATACCCTCCAGGTCCATCCATTCCACTGCATATGGTAAGATCCCATTCCCTTCCATGGCCAAGCAATATTCCACTGTATATACGAGTGTATGTACCACGTCCTCTTTATCCATTCATCCATTCAGGGACACAGGTTGCCTTCATGTCTTGGCTATTGTAAATAATACTGCAATGAACATATGGATGTACACATACCCTCAAAGTAGTGTTTTGGGTTTCTTCGGATGAATACCCAGAAGTGGGATTACAGAGTCCTTTTTTGTCTCTTGTTATAAGCTTTGTTTTAGAGTCTATTATGTCTGGTATAAGTATTGTTACTCCAGAATTCTCCCCTCCCCCACTTCCATTTCAATACAATTACCATTTCTATCCCTTTACTTTCAGTCTGTGTGTGTCTTTCGACCCGCACAGAAGTCACAGAAGTGAATCTCTTGTAGGCAGCAAGTGCAAGGGTTTTGTTTTCTTATCCATTCAGCCACTGTATGTTTTTGATTGGAGCATTTACATTGAAAGTAATTATTGATATATATATGTAGCTATTGCCATTTTATTATTCATATTTTTTTTTATTGGGGAAGGGAACAGGACTTTATTGGGAAACAGTGTGTACTTCTGGGACTTTTTCCAAGTCAAGTTGTTGTCCTTTCAATCTTTAGTTGTGGAGGGCGCAGCTCAGCTCCAGGTCCAGTTGCTGCTGCTAGTTGCAGGGGGCGCAGCCCACCATCCCTTGTGGGAGTCAAACCTGCAACCTTGTGGTTGAGAGGACGCGCTCCAACCAACTGAGGCATCCGGGAGTTCAGCGGCAGCTCAGCTCAAGGTGCCATGTTCAATCTTAGTTGCACGGGGCAGAGCCCACCATTCCTTGTGGGAGTCAAGGAATCGAACCGGCAACCTGTGGTTGAGAACACACTGGCCCATGTGGGAATTGAACTGGCAGCCTTCAGAGTTAGGAGCATGGAGCTCCAACCACCTGAACCACCAGGCTGGCCCCTATTATTCATATTTTTAATTATTATTTATTTTCCATCTTAAAGAAGTTCCTCTAAGATTTTTTTGTAATACTGGTCTTCTGGTGATTAACTCCTTTAGCCAATTCTTGTCTAGGAAGCTCTTTATCTGTCCTTTGATTCTAAATGATGGCCTTGGTGGGTAGAGTAGTCTTAATTAGAGATGCTTGTTTTTCCTCACTTTGAATATTTCTTGCCAATCCCTTCTGGCCTGCAAAGTTTCTGTTGAGAAATCAGCTGACAATCTTATGGGAACTCCCTTATAAGTTACTAGTTGCCTTTTTCTTGCTGCTTTTAGAATTCTCTTTTTGTCTTCAACCTTGCTATTCTAATTATAATGTGTCTTGGTGTGGGCCTGTTGGGGTTCATCTTCTTTGGGACTCTGCTTTCTGATCTTATATGTTTACTTCCTTCACCAGGTTAGGAAAGTTTTCAGTCATTGTTTTTTCAAATAGCTTCTCAGTCCCTTGCTTTCTCTCTTCTCTTTCTAGTACCCGTATGATGCAAATGTTGTTACATTTTATGTTATTATACAGATCCCTTAAACTATCCTCATTTTATTATTATTTTTATTTTTTTCTCTTTTTGCTCTCCCAATTGGATGATTTTTGCTACCTTGTCTTCCAAATAGCTGATTCAATCCTCTGCTTCATCTAGTTTGCTGGTGATTCCTTTTAATCCATTCTTCATTTTAGTTATTGTATTCTTCACCTCTGACTTGTTCTTTTTTTATGGTTTCTATGTCTTTTTTATGCTTGCTATCTCTATGTTGAAGTTCTCATGAAGTTCCTTGAGCATCCTTATAACCAGTGTTTTGAACTCTGTGTCTGGTAAGTTGCTTGCGTCCAGTTTGTTTAGTTGTTTTTCTGGAGTTTTCTTTTGTTCTTTCATTTGGGATGTATTTCATTTTTCCTCATTTTGGCTTTCTCTCTGTGTTTGTTTCTATGTATTAGGTAGATCTGCTATGTCCCCAGGCTTGCCAGGTGGCCTTATGTAGTAGGTGTCCTGTGGAGTCCAGTGGCACAGTCTCCCTTGTCACTTGCATTGGGTGCTCCAAGAATGTGCACACTTCTGTTATATTTGAGTTGCTATTGGCATGTCAGTTGATGGGATTGACCCTCAGGCTGACTGGCTGTGGGGTTTGGCCACTTCTACAACTTATGGGCTGGTATGCAGGGGTCTTACCCCATGGAGCGGGATTCACCCCAGCCAGCTCTGGTACCTGTTGAGACCATCCTTTGGGTGAGCCACTTGTGGTGTTAATTGAATGGTGCTCTACTGTTGTATGAAGACAACTTCCAAGTATGTTTGTTCTGGGACCTCTTGGGAGGAGCTCTGGTGCAGGCCCAGGTCAGCCACTGCCTGTGACTGGCCAGGGAGTACCTGGTAGGAGCTACAAAGCAAACCATGGTTGGTTACTGCTGGACCTGGAAGCACGTGGAAGAGTTCACACTGCAAACCAAAGACAGCTGCCACCTGTACTGGGTCTTGTGTAGTTCCATAAACAGCCAGGACACTCCAAGTCCTGCTGCCCACTCCTGTAAGGTTCAGCCACTGATAAAACCTTGAGCAGTATGGAGTTGGGTGTGGCAGGGTCTCAGTGAGTCACCAGGGTGGAGCTATTGGAGCTCTGAAGCCCAATTCAGATTCAGATTTGGCCATGGGCGTTGGGGGAGGGCCCAACACAGGAAAGATGGTGCCCACCTGCTAGCTGCACAGGAGAAGGACCCCACATAGGGAAAATGGCAACTCTCCCTCCAGTCCTTGCTCTGAAGCCTTACAACTTAGTCTTTTGCTATATGTCTTTGACGCCTGCCGAGTCACTGTCCCCTGCTGGAGGCTAGGGTGAGTGTGCACCAGTGAGTTTGTGTGTGGATCCTTTAAGAGGATGTCTGGGTTTCCTGTAGCCTTTCATCCCACCTGGACGGTCATAATCCCCACTGTTTTTCACAGCCAGATATTGTGGAGGTGCCTCTTCCTGGCACCAGTACTCTGGGCTGGGGAGCCCAGTGTGGACTGGGGTCCCTCACTCCTCTATGTTGAACCTCTGTGGCCAATATATCCCTCCCAATTTTCAAACACCATATGAGGATTTCGGGCCAGCCCGTTTCATGTCTCTGCCCCTCCTACCAGTCTTGATGTGGCTTCTTTAGTTATAAAACTTCTGTTTAGCTAGACAGAAGTTGGTTCTCCAGGTTGATTATTCTATAATTGTAGTTTTGATGTGTTCACAGGATCAGGCAAACACAATATTTATCTAATCCTCCATCTTGGATCTCTTTCCCCCATAAAACAATTCTAAAATGATTTTTAGAAAACATCTTAAGCCCCTAAGGATAGGAAAAACAGAAAAAAGGAGGCAATAACTACAACATTTTGTCACCTGGAAAGCAGATGAATGAGTGGTAAAGAACTGAAAGTTAAGCTAAAGTAGAGAAAGATGAAGTCCAACTCAATTTACTCAGAACCCACAGTTCAGAAATGGGTACCACCTGGAGCTTCTAGAAGTGGGAGAGTTAGAAAGACTAAAATGAGGAGAATTGATTGAAAGTTTTTGAAGTAGTCAGATTTCCAGATCCTTTGCCAACTCAACAACCAACAATCCTGGCAAGAGAAGGGGGATTTATTTTTTCTAAAGAGAGAAACTGGGCTCCGTTGAGGATGGAGAATACACATTTTCCATACTGAAAATAGGAGATTAAGGAAATGTATACAATACTGAATGTTGAGACCATGCCCCAGCTTTCTTCTCACATTTGCTTCCAGACATTTAACAGCCAGGACTTTACCTTCCAGGCAGGGGGCTGAAGAACTTTCTCTGGGGAATCTGACCAACCTAAGAACAAAGGCCCTGAGGTTGTGATATCAATGCTTCCTCACCTAAACTGCCCAGTCAGATCACTCTACCGTGAAGTTCACAACTGAGAAGTTCCACACTTGTATTTGAAAGATTTGGTCCCCACACTTAAATGTGAGCAGACAGTCAAGGATAACCAGACATCTGAGTAAAGCATCTGATATAGTATAGAATGTGCAATATCTGAATAATAGGAGCTCTACGAGAGAAACCAGACAAAAATAGAAAGACATAAAGAACAATTCAAGTAAATATGCCAGAATTGAAGGATTGGAGTTCCTGATTGAAAAAGTTCACCAAATGCCTGTAGTATTTTCATACTACAGGACAAACAAACAATCAAATGAAAAAACAAATAGGACGATAGAGAATATGAGAAACACATTCCACTCTGCCCCATATATTTAAGTCAGCTCTCTTAGGCCTGTTTAAATATATCATTCATTTTCCCCCTTCTGATTCTGACAGTTATACATGTCCTTTGTGGAAAATACAGAAAGTACAACACACATATTATCCCAAATTCCACAGTCCTTAGCTTTCCATATATTTTTAGAAGTAGTGATTGGGACTCATTTGCCATCCCCATGAAAGAGCCACCTCTCTTTGTCTCATTTGGGGTAAACTTGTTCCAATTTCTCAGACCAGATCTCAGGATGCTTCATGACTAAAGCAGAGTTACTCTTTCAAAAGGTCAATGAAAGAAAGTTAAACAAGCTTGTATTTACCTCTTTGCTTTTGTGCATTGTAAGCCAATCATTTTGGGGCTTGCAGAAAAAAAATTTTTTTTGAAACAATCAGTAACTCAGGCAATTGTTTTTCCAACATCAATCAATTCCATAGTCAGAATTCCTGGGGTCTCTTAATGTTTCAAGGAAACATCTTCCGTTCATGTTAATTTATGATCTTGAATGCTTTATAAAATGAGCCTTAAGTGTACTATTTGTAAGTAGGTGACAAAATTCTTTTAAAACTGCTTGAATAACAGAAAAAATGACGTGCCTTTTTGAAAACAAAATGGGCCATAATAACGTGAGGCGGAATGTGTAAGAAGGGATGTAATGGTTGGAACTAAAATGCTGTTTGACAATTACTTTCAACTTGAACTTAGGTGAAGAAAATCAGAATTACAATATTCTTGTGATTAAACTTTGATGAGATGAAAATGTCATCATTGTTTGATGAGAATTTTTTATTAGAGTTCAAAGAATATGAATGATTTAACCACAATGTACCAACACCACAGGGCTGAATTTTTCTCAACTGAGAAAGGATGAGTTTTTCTCAACCCTTCCTTACTGCAGGTCACTAGAGAAATCTCAGCTGCTCTCACTCTTCAGTTCCATGACTGTTTCCATAACATCAGCTTTTGAAACAAGATAAAACTTAACGTCTTTTGTGATAAGTTTTGACACTGAAATCCTGGAGTAGCTTAATATGAAGAATTATTTCCAGGAGCCATGTGCTGAAATTTAGCCTCATAATTTTTCTTTTCTAAGGAAGTCAATTTTAGAGCTAGATTTCTTGAGAGAACTGAGAAGATCCTGTTTTCATCCTGTATTTATTGCTGAAAATCAAAATTCCGTGTTCTTTCATTCCATGGGAGGAGTCTATTTCTCTTGAGCCTGACATTTTAAAGATTAAAATTGAGATAAGGACTAAAGTTTGTTGAAGACAATGCGTAGTCCAGTTTTATTTGGGGCACTAATTGCAATATAGGATGAGAAGAACACCCTGACAGCTCAGGGACTTTTCTCGGCATAGGGGCAACTGCTGTGTTAGCAACTCTTGTATGTGGGAACAGGAATGCTGGGACCTCTTCCCATTCACTTTGCTGTTACTGAGGGAATCCTGCCCTCCCTCCCTCCTTTATTTCCTTTTTTTTCCCCTTTGGGGTCCAAAATTTAAACAAATAGTTTTCACAGTGATTGGTTGTATATTTTTATATTTTTAAAGATTCTTGTCTTCTGAGGATGTGAGTCAAAATATTTGGGAAATTACAATCTTGTACTTTGGAAACAGGGAAGTGCTATGTGTGCTCAGTTCTGTTTTATAAATGAAAAGATCTCTCTTCTTATTAAAGGAGAGGGAAATTACTGGCAATGATCATTCTGTTCCATTATTTCCCAAAGCTGTTGCCATTGTAACAGTATTATAATTTGGTCCACTCGAAAATACCTTTATATTATTTTTAAAAAATATGTTTTGTAACCTTTACAGGCTTGTTTTAGGGTACATCATCATAGACTAGCTCAGATTATTGCTAAACTCCATTTTATTGATTCCCTTATTAAAAATGTATTTTATTTAAATAAAATAAATAGTTACCATATAAATGCAATTTATTAAAATTTTCTATAGAGCCTTGAACAAAATAAATACTCAAGCATGTGTATTGATTTGGTGATTAATGGGTAAAGAAGAATCAAATACATATTACTTGTCTCCATGAAGAGAAATGATCAAATTTTATAAAGACCAACCAGAAAATGGGAGCTAAAAAGTGGAAGGTATATTGTACAAGAAGTTTTTGTCATACCTCTGCCTACTGAAGAAAGAGTTTTCTTGGCCATTCAAAGTCCCTTTCAAAAAATACTTTGTAAGTTTAGCTGATTTATCTTTGTGGCATTTGCACTTTAATATTTAAATCTTCCTTCACAGGTGGTCAAAATGATAATCAGAGGTTAAGTCAGGAACAACTGAGAGCTTCAAACACACTGTAATCTCTGTTGGATATGGAAAGTCAAAGGCTGGGAAAAAGCAGATAGGAAAGTTGGAACAATTGGAAGCCGATAGCACTTGAGGTAAGACGTAATACAGGGCAGTGGCTAGGAGTAGAGGGTCTATGTACAGACTGCCTGGGTTCAAACCCCACTTTTACCACTTAGTAGCTCTTTGACTTTGAACAAGTTACTTGCTCTCCTTAGACCTCAGTTTCCTCACCTGTAAAATGGGAATAGTAGCAGTAGCTACCTCATAAAGTTACTATGACAAATGAGTACACAGTGTAAAGTACATCTCTGGTGCAGAGCAAGTGTTCAATAATTGAAAGTTATTATTATCATTATTTAAATGTGGAAGACCATATTAATAACTTTACTAACTGAATTCTCTTTTCTGGACCAAATGATACATATCTTAAATACTTTCTGACAATTATACTATTTTTCTAAGGAAAAAAATCAATGAAAAATTTCCTAAATTATCGAAAGTATCCTAAAGTAAAGCCATTGCAGCAGTCTACATTGTTCTCCTATTTGAGACCTTTCCTAAGTTCTGTAATACTTACTCCAGGTCTGTAGTACTTAATTTATTGCCCCTTGTTGGGCAATAAATTAGTAGTATGGATAGAATATAATTTTTGCCACTTAAGGAAAGGTGGCCGATGGGAAATTAGGCTGATAGATGAATGGGATGACTGTATGAATTAGGGGAAGGACATAAGGGATTGGGATTAATTGGGATGTGGGTTCCAGTTTTTGCTTTTCTACTAGGTATAATATTGGATAATTAATCTCTTTAACACTTAGTTTCCTCTTTGACACATTTGGAAATGAGAATTATAGGAATACTTACCTTGAAGATTAAGTGATTGAAAATAATATTTATAAATTCTAAAGTCATATATATATATATATATACACACACACACTCATTCTTGATAATTATTGTAATCCATGCATTCCTCCTCTAGCATTCTGATCCTTGACCAATGCTTTCATAAGAAAAGAAGGAATATAGGCTATGATTTTTATCTGTTCACAGATAAACTTAATACCTCCAGAGTGGAATGTTTCATCCATCCATCCATACACCCATCCATCCATCTGTCCATTGATCCATCCATCCTGCATTTATTGAGCATTAGCCACATACTATCACTGTGCTATGCACAAAGGTTGCAAACATCAATGTCATTGTTTCTCAGAGATTTCTGGACATGTTGAGGTAGCAGAACTCAACTCAGCTTTTTAGGGTCCTCAATGTCTCCTTAAGCCTCAGGAGTGAAGAGATGGGAAAACTAAAAAATAGTAAGAATTAATTCAGTTGGCATATGTTTTGGACATTTTCCAAGCAGGATAATTATCTAAAATCAGGCTGACATTTATATCTCTAGCTTCCCATGCTTGTTAAAACACTCTTCTTGCTGAAATACTCATTGAGCTAAATTTCATCTAACATCTGGCCATTGTATAAATATAGCAATGAAAACATGTCTTGTTGCCTACACATTAGGTATAAATTTTAGAAATCCACTTAGTGTTTCATTCTTTCTGTGCATTTTTCCTTTTCTTTTTCTTTAGTGTTTAAGCTAATTTCAGTCTCCTGCCTAGAAGTATAAGAATTCAAATATTTAGCACACACCTATATAACAGCAAACACCAACTAGATTGAGTGAGGTATAACATTTTTGTGGCATTTCCTATTGGTTGTAAGATATTCCTTAAGTTCTTTATTCATTCATGCAACAAGCATTTATTGAGTGAAATGTCAAGCTTAGTGCTCCATGCTGGTGGGAGAGGGGGATACAGAATAAATACAGCAAAGTCTTAGCCCTTAAGGAGTTTAGAATCTAGTAGGCAAGAGAGACCTACACAAATGATTTCACTACAATGTGACAAATACTGTAAAAGAGGTTCATATCCACTTGGCTCCTAAGGCATAATTCACTACTCATCTGATGGGCTGTACGCTGCATAAATGATTGTCCTCAATCCTTCCCTGAGAATCTATAACCTCCCCGATTGGGGTGCCCCTCAAACCAAGAACCCAAGCGCATAAAGCAGTACTCATTGTACCTATTTTATCCATCTGCCTAGGCAGGCAGAATCTGCCAAATGCCCTGAAGATAATCATGTATTTGGCAATACTGACCTCATTTGAGTCAGAGTTGTATAGCTGATATCCAATGGCCTATGTTGCATAGATGTAGACATTTAAAAATTAAGCCCGTGAAAACCCCATTTTCACTGTCTATATCAGGGCCCACCACAGTGTGTACTCTCTCTGCAGACTCCCCCAAAATACATTTTGTTATATGGATTCCACCAAGATTTCATTTGGTGTTGGCTATAATCACATATCTAAA